>NW_023416307.1:28577500-29957500 GCF_014176215.1 Rousettus aegyptiacus
ATGCTTACAAGCATTTGGATCATTCAAGCAATTGAAATCTTTAAGCAATTCTAAGTGTCCTGCTTCTACAGGGCATATATTTTCACAAGTTGCAGTTTCTATCGTGAAGCTCTGCTCTCTGTAGTATTTGGAGGCTATTCAAATTTGAATACTTTAAATGTCAACATAGGCTAACACTAAGTTTTATGACCTGACTTTAAGGAAATCCACAGTGCAAAATCTGAATTTATACAACTTTGGGACACACTGGGAATGTCACTAACCAGAGTAAACTGTTAGAAGTAAAACCTGTTAGAAGGGAAGTTAATTGGATGCACCCTCATTATTTGGTTAGTTGCAGCATAATTTATTTTCAAGCTGTTTCTCTGTAGTGCTCCCAGATTTGATCAGCCAAATCCCGTATTTTTCATCCATATCAGGTTTTTTCATTCATTGCTGGTCTGCCTGTCCACCTGTGGAGTTCAGGGTTGAAGTGACCTTGTCTGTGTCCTCTGCAGCCTCAGTAGCTGCTTGGTTCCTGGATTCCCACCAGCGCTGACCACCTAGTTGGTCTTCCTGAATTACTTCTTTCCTTCCTTTGCTGCTGTTTACAAACATCTTCGATAACTCTTCCCTGCAGATTCAGGTAGCTCAGTAAGCCATTCTGTTATCTGAACTAATATTTCTAAAACATATTCAACAAATCCAATCCCTTCCTCACTTTAAGTTTAGTCTTTCTATTCTCCTAGCAGTTTATTCTCCTAGCAGTTCTATTCTCCTACCTTTCACTATAACCATTACACATATAACCCCACATCTACATACGTTTATCTGCGGGGGAAAAACTGATATATTTTAATCCATTATATATTTCAGGATGTCAGTTTGGAAACACTATTTTAAAACTAATTTACAAGTGAAAAGTACTTGTTTTTTTAAAAAATAAAATGATAGTTTTAGACTCCTTCAAACAAGCCATTGTATAGCTATGTTTTATAAAAAGATCTGTTATTTTAGGTTAAGAGGTTAAGAAAAAGGGAACAGTAAGCAGCCTGTGGTTAGTGCTAGAATCTTGTATAATACAAACCAATGTCACCGAGCGTTCCTATTTGAAATCATGGTAAATATAAAATATGAATTTGGTATTATGAAATCAATAGTCTATTTAAAAATATTTTGGTTTTCATATGTTTTTCACTTTTCTTCTCTGTAATTGCTGAGATTCTAATAATAACGAAGTGGTTTAGGTTTAGGTTAATAAGCCCCAAGCCTATATTATTAGCTATTAAAACAAGTAGGTGTTGCTGATTTTCTAAAATTGTTTTATTAATTAAGCTCCAAATAAGTATATCTGGCCATCATTCATGATAGATAAGGCATCTATCTTATTTTGGAAGATGTAGATAAGAACATGCCCCTTATAATTAATATGACTGTCATAGCCATGAAAGAAATTTCCAGTCTACCACTACAGTTATTTAGATCAAATATTTGATTTTCATTAATAGAAGACAAGAAAACTAAGTAACTACAATATGCAACCAACTCTCTGCTTCTGACTTTAAAATAATGTATTCTGAGTCTCAGCTGACTCCTCATATGTCACAAGTCTAAGCCACTGTATGAAAAAGAGTTGGTGACTGTATGTAAATGAGGTTTAAGAAGAAAAATGCGTCTATTACTGATGAGGATATTTTGAAAGGAAGGCACATTAGACAAATTTTTAAATGATCAAGTTATTAATCACAGTATCAAATTAGTGCTGAAAGAATCTAACGATCAAAGGCCACCCCACCATCTTACTGACGAAGCCCACAGCTTTTTCTAAGAGCACTTAAAACATTCCAACTTTTTGAAAAGACCTCACAGTTCCACCACACTGCAAAATCACCAAAGACAGTGTTTAACTGTCGTTTATATTCATGGTGTTTGCACAGTGCTGGGGATATATTAAACATTCAAAACAGGAGTCTCTGTGATGAATTCATAAGTAATTTTATGAACAAACATGATCACCCGTCTTTTGCACAGGGATTTGAGTTACAAATCATACTCAAGGTTGATTTTATATGTTTTCAAAAGTTTTCCCTCATTAAAGCAGCCTAAACTGATGATCTCTCCCCCCTCACACACACCATGAGATCCAGCTAGTGAACTCATAATTATATTTCTTGCCGGATTCTGTATATGCAGATTAACCAGGAATATAAATATTGGTAAACACCCTTATTGCCAATTGCCAGATGGCCAAATCTCCAGCCAGAGTATAAATGGCAAGAATATTCAGTACCCTGAGCTTCTGTCTCCTTATGGCTCATGTTGCTTTCATTTAGACCCTCTGGTTTCCAGATCCAATATCCTATGTCATTGAGATCCCGGACATCGTTTTCTTCTCCAGCTATGCATTTTAATCTTTTTTTTTCCTCATATGCCCCATCTCCAAACAGGCATTTCTTGGTATGGATTGATTTTTCAGCAAAACATTGATCTTTGTGAGTTGAACCATCTAAAAGGGTTGTAGCAAATTTAGGACAATTTGAGAAATAAAATAAATGATAATAGCAATGACTATAATCCATAGAAAAAAAATCTATGAGTTCATGCTCATACAAACAAATAATTTGAATACATAATACGTGAGAGAGAAAGGATAGCTCTTCTTATGGTATAATTTTAATTAATTAATGTAAAAAGAATGATACAAGTAAAAACATCATTTAGCAAACACCATGTTAATTATTGCAGATAAGAATAATTAAGGGATGTTAAAATTAGTGGTCAAACATATGATGAGAAATAGGATATTTGCATAGTCTCAACGTATCTGTGCACAAGATAATTTTTTGCACGTTGCAGGAGACTGAGACATGACAGCTAAATGCAATGTAAGATCATGGATAGAATCCAGAACCAGAAAAGGGACATTAGTGGAATAATTGGAAAAATTTGAATAAGGTCTATAGATCAGTTAATAGTATTCTATCAATGTCAGTTTCCTGGTTTTATGATTGTCTCTCTGCGTGTATATGATCTTGACTGTTTTACAACCCTTAACCTGCTTAAACTCTATGGACTATTTAAGTGGGACAGCTCCCCTGAATTTATCTAATATGGCCAAAGATTACACAGTTCAAAATATCTCAGATTGCCCTTCCCTCATTGTTTTCACACATATGTTCAGATTAGCTTGTTAGGAGGATGAGTTCAACATCATGGGGATTTAAGGCATTTACATTTAATCACTCATCACAATTCTGCCAATAACTATAGCCAAGTTCAGGGAGAATAAGACCAGATGATTATTCTCTGCAGAGTGGGTAGTCTTGGATCTTTAGCTAGGAGTACCATGTTAGGTGGCATATGAGATATATGCATTTGTATTTGAGCAAGATTTAATATTGGCACAACAGCTACTCTTGATGCACAATTAGGACAGATTAACTCTGTTTATAGAAGGGCCCTCTTCAACCTGACTCAGGGGAAGCAGTTACCTCTTATATGGTTTACTGAGGTATGCTCTTTCGTTCTGAGCCTGCCTTCAGACATTCAAGTAATAGACTTTTGGGATCACTAGTTTTGTTATAAAGTTTATGTGTTGCAAGGCTAGCCACTGGGTTGCAACAGCTTTGAGACCTGAGAAGTCCAAATAACAAGCTGAAAGTTCAGTGATGGCAATTTCAGTGTGTTAAACCATTCACTGGCCCCAGGTTAAAAACTTTATGGGCCTCTACTATATGGCTGAGGAATTTGCCCAGATTCTGTTAATAAAACTAAATTCCCAAGTGTATTAATTTCCAATTGTATCATCAATTGTATTAGTATAAAAACTTTAAACCATGTTATCTTTACAGATTTGACTGATATGGTAGGGTTGAGGACTGGTGAGTAATACCTTTAAATAGTATATTATCTTTAAATAATAGATTATCTTTCAACCAAAATTACTCATTGTACATTAACCCTCCAGCACTTGTATATTCTACTGATGTCCTGATTTCCTAAGACATTAAAGTGATTTCTGTTGCATAAATGATAGCTCTCATTGCTTATAAAATGTGCTTCAACACACTCAGTAATGTCTTCTTTAAACTTATATTGCATTGATTACATCTGGCAGTCCCATATGGTGAAACTTAGTTATGACCCTTTCAATTAAATTATGGTTGGAAACTCATTTCTGGGGTACACATCTGCGATCCACTAAATTTCTCAGTGGCATTTAGAACACGAAATAATTTTTAGAATAAATTTGCAATACAAATGGGAGCAGAGGAGGTTTTCAATCTGTATTAATTTATTCTTCAAAATTCATTACTTGTACAGTTTACTTTTCAAGCTAATTCTAACCAAAGATGAGTAATAATACTTTGGCAAGAGTATGAGCGTAAGGTATTTCCATACATTTAAGCAGAAATACCAAGTACAGTGCATATATACGGGTAGAATGCAGTGAAAAATGTTCTTAAAGCAGGCTTTCTAGTGCCTGCTCCCAACCTTGTTCTCAGCTAATGACCTTGCCACCTGTTTCATGGAGAAAAGGTAATCCATTGAAAGACTTCCACAGCCTCCCACTACCACAGACCCTCCCACCTAAAAGCATCTGTACCTATTTACTTTGCCTATTTTCCTCTTTCTACAGATGAGTTGTTTGCTTCTGTCTAAGGCCACCCTGCTCCCCACCTGTGTGCAAGTTCTCATCCTCTCTCTTCATACCACCACTCCTCAATGCTCTTCTTTCATGAATGATCAATCCTCCTCTCTCCTGGAGCATCACCGCTAAGAAACAAATAAGGAAACAAACATCCTGTTGTTGTTGTTTTTATAACCTTAAAACAGCAAGCAAATGAAGAAAACTTCTCTTAACCACCTTTCTCCATTCAGTTATTGCCCAATTTTTCCATTCTTTCAAAGAATTATCTTTGCTCAGTTTCTAAATCCTCTTTTCCTGTTCTTCCTTAACTCACTCTGATCAAGCTTTCACTCACTCTCCTTCACTCTCTTTCTCACCCTCTTCGTTTCTGTTTCTTCTGTGTTGCCTTCTTGATTGCTGATCTTTGGCCTAAACAGATACACTCCTTCCTTAGTCATTTGCTCTTGCTAATCCCTGGCCTCTGACCCCAGTTAACAGTGGTTTGCTTCTTCCTACAAGCCTTTGCTCAAAAATCACCTTTGCAGTGAAGCTTTCCTAATCTAGGATTTGCATGTTTAACAAGCAATATTGATATAGATCTCTTCTGCAAATCAATTGAGTGGCCCACAATAGGGAAAGGCTATTGGGGGGCTGGGTGGCTTGGCTTTGGAGCCAGCCCTGACTGACTCTCTGCTCACTATCAGCTGTGTGGTTTTAGGCTATCTACCCTCTCCGAGTCTCAGTTTACTCAGTTACCTGTAAGGAGAGATAATATACATAAATCATGCAGTGAGTAAATATTCAGGACAGTCTTAGGCCAAGCAATAGGCTAGTCCCAGATAGTCCTGAGTGATACAGGCATGAACCCTGCCCTCATGGGGCCTGCAGTCTAGGGAGGAAGTGAATACTAAATAATGAGAATAAAAACAAATCACAGCCACTTGATTGTAAAGATATAAAGGAGCTGTCTTGTAAAATGTCTTATTCGTAATTAGTTCTACTTCCTCATTCCTCTCATACTATCACTGGCTTATTTTAACCTCAGTTTTACTGACAGGCATCTCCTAGTTGATATGCTACCAACTTAATTTTCATACCTGATTGCGTCTAACAATCACCTGAAATATCTCTTAAAAATACAGGCAACATGTCTAGAATTTCTGATTCAAGAGGTTGGTGATACGGGCCCGCAACCTACATTTTCACCACCTTAGGAAATTCTGATGCAAAAGTCTCCAAACCACATGCTGAAAGTGCTGATTTAGAGGAATCGTTTTATTGTCTCTCTTTTTAATAATAGGTTATAAAAACATTTTAAAGTCCCGTCATCCTGAATAACGTGTGCTCTCCCAGAAGCCATTTAGTCTAGGGCTTTTGCCTCACATTAACGATATTAATGATCCTTAGAGTCTACACACACGCTATCTAATCATACCAGATTTTCAGTCTTAAAATAACACATCCCTTTGAGGATACCTTTTGTTACCTAGTGGCTTGGCTGCAAAAAACACTTGAAGAGTTTTAAAAAGCCATCCATGCATTTTCGTGGCTAAAAAGTGAGGAACAGTAAAGAGATACACAACCAAAAAGAAAATTGACCACAGAGAACCTTCCTGCCACAGACAGTGAGGAGAGCCATCAACAGCTGGTGGTGACTGCTGCCACTGTTAAGCCATGCGGATTCAAATATGAATGTAATATCACTCCGTTAACATAATTATGCCAAGGCAAGCAATTTTGAAATATGACATATGGCTGTGTTTTGTAAGAAGGTCATAAACCCACAAAACTATTTTTTAAATAAGTAATCATAACTCATATATTCTCCAATTCAGAATTATCAAAGTCTGGAAAATCTGACTTGTGTGTTAAAAACAAAAGCACATCAATGAGAATTTATAAATTGTTTTTTAAATCCTGCGTCCGAGGAGAAATTTGTTTTCTCGTTTGAGTTTGCTAGACACCTGAAATGTCTGTTGGTAAATATCTCAGTATTGTGTTTCAGATGGTTTATGGTAGTTCATCTAACATATATTACATATATCCCTCCAGAATCTACCAAAGTAAATTTATATTTTTGAGAGGTACAAGGGTATCCTCATGATTATCCAATACTGGGCACTGCAATAATATTGTGGTCCACCTAGAAAATGTGCCTATAGTAAGCGGCTCTAGACTGTAAGGCCTTATATCAGATCTGGATAGTTTATCATCTGCTGTAACATCAACATTTTTTGTGGCTTCTTCCTAATGTCAGTGTGCCTGTCTCCAGGAGTTCCTTTCTCTGTTTTTTTTTTTTTTCCCACAATTCAAATGGCCTTAAGATTATTCTCTAATAAAATTAAGAGTTTAGACCTTAATATTACTTTTATCAAAATGATATGACTAATGGCAATCTCAGTATAATTTTCCATAATTAATAATAATTAAAAAGTTTGACCATATTTTTATGTGTTTAAGAACTACTTTAAATCTTTTTTTGGTGAACTTCCATTCATAACCTTTGCCTATTCTTCTATAATATTTTTGTTGATTTTATTGATTTAGAGTGATTCTCTATAGAGTAGGGAAATTATCCTTTAGTCTGTAATTTAACATTTTTCAGTTTGTCCCTTGCCTTTTGACTTTACTCATATGGTTTTTACTATGCAGATATTTAATTTTGTGTATCATATTTATTATTCTTTTCTTTAGTGGCTCCTGGGTCTTTGTCACACTTAAGCCTTCTCCATTTCAACACTATGTGTGCATATGTATAAATACACATATAACATTATATAAATAATACGTATACATAGATGCAATATAGACATATATGTATATATATGCACAAAACTTTGTTTATATGAAACATACACACACTTATGAATATGTGTTTTAAAAGTCTCATGTTTTTCCCTAGAATTTTAAAGTTTCATTTTCACATATAAATTTTGATCCATCTGGAATTTATTTGATTTAAAATACAAAGTATTCATCTTTTTTATATGTACTAAATAACATCCCTTACCTTACTGATCTGACATGCCAAATTTTTTCAAATACCAAATTATATTTTTTCATCACACTATCTAATTATTATAGCTTTTTAATGCATCTTAATATCTCATCACTGTTCTTTTCCCCACAGAATGTTTCTTCCTATTCCTGCTTCTTAATTTTTTCCACATCAACTTTGAAAATAGCTTATATGTTTTTAACTTGCTATTTTTTATTGAAATTGCATTAAATGTATAGAGTAACAGGGAGAACTGGCATCTTTATCATATCGAATATTCCTATCCAAGAATAAGGTATCAATTTCCACTTATTCTACCTTTTTCCCCTAATTGTCTTATAATAATATAAATGATTTTTACAGTTGTTTTTTTTTTTAACCAGCATCCAAATAAATTCCAGGCATTGCAGTTGGTTGATATGTCTCTCAAGTTTCTTTTAAACCATCTGTCTCCCTGCCTTCCTGACTCTCACTGTCCTTTATTTTTACATTTTATTTGTTGAAATTGAATCAATGGTCCTGTGGAGTTTCCCACCATCTGGATCTTGCTGATTGTACCCCCATGGAGCTGTTTAACAAGTATATCTGTTCTTACTTCAGGAGACAAACTATTCTTGTCTCTTTTTGTGTATATTCCTCAGCAGCATTTCAATTTTTCTTTTGTGTAGATTTTCCTTATTTCTTTCTGAGTGTATTCCTAGGGTTTTTAATGATCTAACCTCTGTGGAGGGCAGTTTGGCAATATTTATCAAAATTACAAGTACTTGTGTCTTTTGACCTAGCAATTTAATTTCTAGAAATTTATTCTGCAGAGATAATTGCACACCTGTGAAATGATGTATTTCTGAAATTATTCATTGCCTCATTATTTGTAATGGCAAAAGGTTGCTATAATCTAAATTCCCATTGGTAGAAGACTAACTATGTAAATTATGGTATATCCATACTGTGAAATGCTGTAAAGCTGATTTAAAAAAAAAGAATGAGGAAGCTCCTTATGTAATGATAGAAAAGTTTCTAAGATATGTTTTGAAATAAAGAAATGAAGTGGCAAAGCAGAATGTATAGAATGTATATTGTTATTCTTTCTGTAAGTAAAGAGGAAATACATACATTGCATATACATAAGATATCTCTGGAAGATAACATTATTTGGTTACACCAAAAAGAAATTAGCTGACTCGAGGGACAAGAGAGTGGGGGAAAGAGAATCTTCACTATATTCCTTTTCATACCTTTTGAATTTTGTACTCTGTGAATGTTTTACCTTTTTAACTCCTTTCAGTTAAAGAAGTTTGTCTTGTAATGCATTATATATAGAAGGTTATGATCTCAATTAATACACTTTACCTTTAAAGCTTGTTGTAGCATTATTCGTCATAAATAGTATCAGTCCTGTGAAGGGAGTTAGATGTCATCTAAACATTAAGAGATGCCTCACCAGTAAGGAGGCCAATCTAAAACCAAGATGGACAGCTCTGTATGTGTGTGTGACACACAGACACACACACACAAATAATTCAGTCAGTCTTGTAGAGAGAATTCCTGCCCAACAGAGGCAGTATATAGCCTAGTAAAAAGAGCAAGGGATTTGAAGCCTTCAGATAAAAGTTCAGATCCCCTTTCTATTTCTTAGTAAATTTATGAACATTGTCAAATATGTTGAACTTACTAAATTTCAGTTTTCTAATCTACAAAATCGAGTTACCTTCACCTACCCTCCGGCTTGTTACGAAGATTAGCAGTAGTTTGCATTATGTCTAGATGTCTGGTCCATTATATTATTTCAGCTCTAGAATTCAATGAATTAGCTGGCCCCTGGGGAGAACATTGAGGTCAAAGGAAGGATATATTTTATGGGATGAAACTTAGATATTCCTATCATATTCTTGAATTTTACTAACAATTCCCTAATCTTCAAGCTCCCAGACACTCGCAAGTAGTCTTCCAAGAAACACAGGAAATGAGAAAGTATTACAGCTTATCCCATCCTATTTGAGCAGCTTCTCTTGCACTTGTCTCCAGTGGAGCTTTGACTCTCAGCATTTTTCTTATTGAGACTATAGAACTGTATTTAAATTATAGATCTACGGATGTGTTAAAATATAAAATCTATGAGGCTTATGGCAACCCAATGCCCATTATTCTTCTCTGGAAGACCAATTATCTGTATTTTTTAAAAAAGTTGAGACAACTATTTCATTTTATTCTAATTTACTTATAGGCAAGTCTCATCTCTGAGAGACAGTGACACATATTTTGGTTTTATTAATAGAGTCCCTGAAATTTCTCTGACACCACTAGCTTTAATAATGTTTAAGTCCTGTAAGAAGCAACCCACAAGATAAAATGAAAAGCCAACATACTTGCCTGCATTTCACCTTTGTGAAATCCTTCAGCAGTGAATTAAGGAGAGCAATGTGCCTTAACAGTGTGCTGGACTGGGAGCACTGATGCTCACAAAATGAGATCCATAAAATAGCCCTCCCATTTTCCCTAGCCAATAATGGGAAAAGCCTTACGCTGCTGTTAGGAGCTTGATAAAGGACAATAGGGATGATTTCTTGACAACGAGGACTGTTAAATTTGGAAGAGTTTCAGAAGAAGATAATTAAATCCATTTTCCTCTAAATCTCTGAAAATCAGAGGGCTGATTACTACTTGGAGTGGTTTAACATTGCCTTATGGAGAGAAGTACACTATATCCTCTAACATTATTTTTTCTTATCCAATTTAACATTGGCTGATTTCCTTGATTTATTTTTCTACACACTTTCTAAAAGGTAGTGTTACCTATTCGTTAGTAGTTCTGAAAATTACAGGGAAATGTAACCAGAATACCTTCATAGAGCCTTTCTATGTCTACTTATGCTTTATTTGTTTTCCCACACTCTGCAATAAACATGACAAGTGGTCTTTTCAATCATTCACAGTGATGAACAAGAAGAGGAAACCAAAGTTTCTTTCAGAAATCCCTCTATTACAATATGTGTGGCAGGTTTATAAATAGAATTAACAGGTGAATATTTTTAGGATAGCGTTAATACGTAAATCAATATCAGGGAAATTTTATATTTTAAGTTTATAGGAACACTAAAAAACAAAGCAGTAAAATTATTTTAGACACATCCTTTCACACTTTCATTTTCCCCACTGGTTTGTAGCCTGCAAAAGACTGTTTAAAAAGTAATGCATGTAAATTAATTTCCCGGTGGTACAGGAAGTGTGAGCCAGGAGTATTTTGTATCTTTTTATTTTAAAGAAAGAGACATCTAATTTAGGTTGGTGTTTTTATTAGAGAGTTCTCTCTGTCAGTTTCTAGCATTTCTTAACAAGGTGAAGAGAACATAATTCTAAAAGGAAATTATAATAAACTTGTTTCAAATTTCTAAACTAGTATGGTTTTTGAAATGAGATAACTTTTCAAAACACTGAAACAACTGTATGAAATATAAAGTAGCAAAACCACATATGAAAGTTCTGTTCTTCCACCTGGCCCACAGTAAATGCTCAGTAAGTAGTAGGTTGAAGTTACTGATATTTGACCACTTTGACTTACAAAAGTGGAAAGATTCACAAGATTGGGCCTCATGTTAATATCCTTCCTTATTCACCTTAGTGTCAGAATCTCTTGAGCCTAACCATCTTACTAAAAGAGCACAGCTCAGATTTTGGGAATATTATAGTTATTAACTAAGAGAAGTAAATAGCTTCGTGTTGTCTCAACAGCTGTGAGAGCTGCATTGTAGTACGGAGAGACAGAGAATCCAAAAAAGAAAGACAAGACAGAAACACAGTAAATATACCCAAATAGAATTGAACATAAATTAATATAATATAACATAATACAATATAATATAATACCTGATATACAAATCTAAATACCAACTATCTGGGATACTTTGGTGTGTATGGCCAATAGTCCTATTACTTACTACCCCCTATTAAAATATTATCACATTACAATATGCATGGTCAAGACAAGTGTGAAACTGGCATTGAATGCTCTGAAAGTCTTTCTGTGAGAAATTTTTCTTTAGGTTTGTGCACTAAATAAATTCTCTGAATATTTCACCTCATTTCCCAGCCCTTCAGTATATACTCAAGTGTAAGTGAATGATTGGAGGGTGAGTCAGGCTACTATTTCCTTCATTAGCAAAATAATTGAGAGGCAACATTTGCATCTGGGTATTTTTAGATTTTCAGGGACATGGCCAACTTTTAAAAACTTGATTACACAAGCAACATTTTAATATTGAAAAATTAGAAAATCCAATATTTTTAAAGCTCTGAATAAAAAGCTGGGTATGTCTTTGAACAATGTAGACCTAACACGTGAAAGGAAATATCACAAGGGCATATATCTTATGCCATCCTGTTCTCTTTGTATCCCTAGCACCTAGAACAGGGCCTGTGTATTTATCAAGGACAGGTATTTATTGAACGAATCAATGACTCAATGACTCAATGAATCAATTAAATACTAGGAATTGCATTCACATATGAATTTTATTATTTTTATCATCTACAGTAGCTCATTAAACATCCTTTGTGTACACGAAGTTGTTTAGTACAAATAACTATTTCTTTACCTATGAAACGAGAGGCTGGACAGGTGTTCCTAACAGGAACATTCTACAACCTTATAAATAGCTAAACCGCAAAGGCTGGGGAAGAGTGCAATCGGTAGAGATTTCTTACAACGTTAATGGGTGAGCTAAACCCATTAATGCCTGGCTTAGTTCCAAAATGGCCTTGGGCCACATATGACCTTGATCGATGATGACTTTTGAACAGGTCTTTCTCAAACTACTCACTGAATTTTGCCTTGGGGATTGTGTGTCACTTGTTTAGCTCTCTTGACAATATTCCAAAGGAAGTCATCCATTGGCAAGTATAAAGTCTCCCTAATTGTGCCAGATAAAGTTATTTATTACCATTTTATGGAAAGCCCAAGTCTCATTTCCAGGAGTGCTGGGGATGTGCCAGCTCACTAGTTCTTGTTGGTATCGACTTTATTTTCCCCAGTAGTCACCAGCTTTAACCAAAAGCCTTTGAAGGCCAAATGGAGCCTCTTTATCAGTTGAGATCTCCCAAAGAAAGGGAGTATATTTTTAAGTAAAAGATTCTAGGTGAGGAGACATGTTTTGTGTAGTTCATGCTACTAATTTTTATGTTTTTATTTTAATTACTTATGGACTATTTGGTCAAGAATCAATGTTATGAAGAGTACATCTATTTTACCTACTGTCTGTCAAATATGGTAACCACTAGTCAAATGTGGCTATGTAAACTAATTAAAATTAAATAAAATTAAAATTCTTGTTTCTCAGTTGCACTAGTCACATTATAAGTACCTGTTGGCAACAAATGGTTACTCTGTTGGACAAGTACACATGTCATACTTCTATCATCACAGAAAGTTTTGTTGGACCACATTTTTCTAACTTTTCGAAGGACACAGAGTAATCAAGTATTTGGGCTTTTAATTATAGAAATGTCTTATTGCCTGTAGTGGGAAAAGTTTTGACCAAAGATTTATTGATTTAACATCTATTTATTGAGTCAAAACGATTTCCTGAAGTTATCTTTGCTGTGAAATGTTTTTGAAGTTTTATAGCCCCTACTTCCTTTCAGAGGACGTGGCCCAGGGAAGTTACTGGAAAAACTCAAAAGCTCCCTGGAAGCCTTACGTCTGCCTAAGTCACAGTTTATCCTCATTCCACTTAACTATCTCTTGATGTTGAGAAATTCAGAATTAATATATTCTTGTATACCAAAGCACTTTAGACATTCTGAGGAGTTTTAGCACCACATCTTCTCTGTGTTTTTTTTTCAACATTTTCAGGACTGATTAGTCCCTACCTGAGCAGAACACCATAGGTTCTTCCAGGCCTGATCTTCCTCTTGGGTGCTTGCAAAATACCCAGGAACTTTAGACCTGTAGCACAGCCAACTCATCAGTAATTCTAAGCCACAGAGATCTATGAAATCATTTTCGGGTTCCACTGGTACAAATCCAACCAATAATTAAGGATTATTCAGTGATTAAGAAAAGACTAATATTCCACTTCTTTCCTATTCTGATCATTGGAGTATCACATGAAAATAATGATTTTTTGAAAGAAATTTCTAACTTTAAGGATTTAAAAAATAGTTTAAGAATAATTGTTTTTTAAAAGGTTATAATCTTGACTCTCATACAAATTTAAAATGAGCAGATGTCATAAATTTTATTTAGCTTATTAATTACCGAGAGAACCAGTAAGATGTTACAACCTATTGATGAGAAAATCCAAAAAGTATATGAATATGTAAACCCATCAGAAAGACTAAAATACATATGCTTAATGTATGCAAAACTGGTCAATATCCACAGGGCAATAATCATTGCATTCGATCATGCATGTACACTGTGCATTTTTATGGAAAAGAATCATTTGCATCCCTATGAATTATCTGAGACACAGAGTTAATAGTATTGGTCAAAGACAATGAAAGGCCCCAAACCCATATAGTCAGATAACTTGCAAGAGTTATGCTCTAGATAAAGCATATTTTTTCATTGAAGATGCCTAGTAATTATCTTGGTCCATACCCAAGTTTTCATATGTCTTTTCTAGTAAATTAAATATTTATAGGTTACCCTCTCCATAGTTCTACCCTTTTGATTTATCTACCCATTTTCTCCTGGTTTGAGAGCTATCTAGTGAACTTTCCTTTTTACTTGATTCAATAAAACAGGAAAAAGAACTTAAAGATATATTTTATTGAAAAGTGTAGAGTATGGAGAGAGCCACAGTGGGCTAGATAGCTGGAGGGAGAAGAAAATGATTAAATCACTTATATCATAGTTTCATAGACATTGTGATTACAGAATTAAAACTCTTTGTACTCCCTTATTTACTTGGTTCTGACCCCTTGGTTTTAAGACACATCTCAATTTAATAACATTTTTTTGGGAGAAGAAAATTTTAAAAGGAAAAAATGTATAGTTCTTTTTAAAAGTAGCACAATGGAGTGTATTTATCCATTCCCTAGCATAGTATGCCTTTAATAACCAGAATTTAAGTTTAAGACTTCTTATCACTCTTCTGAACCACTTTTGGCCCTCATTTATCACGACATGGTGCTTTTCATAATGCATTTTTTCTGATCAAAACTTACAGTACCTTTCTGATTGAAAATGTAATCTTAAGGCATTCCAAAGTATGTCTTTGGTGTATTTTCTACATTTCCATTTGCTTATTTGGCTAGTTCACCCTCGCTCTCCTACCCCTCATATATTTATAGAGCTAATTTTGGAAATTATCAGGAAGCTTTTGACAGCTTAGTACCTGAACAGTGGACCTTCATAAAGCAAGCATGGGTCATTCACTTTTTCTCGTTTTGAAAACACTGATTTATTTTGAGAGATTTGGCAAATTCTTCAGCCTTTAATTGTGCTGCTTGGCATTAAAAAAAAAAAAAAAATTATTTTATATATATCCCCAGGACAAGAGATGTATCTACTTGCACAAATTTATCTACTTGCATGTGTCTTCTATTCTTGGACTCTTTGTAAAACATGATTATTTTACAAGAAAATCAGTTCATTTCTCAGGTGATGAATACTTGCATCATTTACAATAAATTTACACCTGCATATCTGTTTTCTTCTACATACATGTTTTTTTTTTTTTTCTTTTCAGTGCTACCGTTATAGTACAGTTCTATTGGAGGAAATTCTGAATTCAAGTTTAAGTAAAAACTCAACAGTGGGAGGCAGCACCAATGCAAATAAGTCAATTAAAGAAACGATAAACAAGTAGCCAAAAGTTCACTCCTCTCCAGGCTATGACACTTACACAGGAAATAACTACAGTGTCACAACTTGCCTCTGTCTGAGAGGACTAGCTGGTTTCTTTGAACATTGATTGTATGATTTATTCCAATTTCAGATAAGTTAAAATTCAGGTTAGGCAAGAAGACCATGTGTGTTACAACATAAAGTTTTCTAAATTACAGATTGCTAAAATACAGGTTGTTTCAGAAGACTATGACTCTTTAATTTTTGTGTGACAAATTGGACAACTTTCCCAGCTTCATTGCTGCTTGACCTCAGGAGGTCAAGAAACAAAGGCCTGGAGACTTCAACCTGTTCCAGATTTCAACAAGTGACCTAATACTAGCCAGAGTTTAAGCAATGGTTCCCAAACACCTACTGCCAGCCCATTAAAAAAAAAAAAAAAAAAAATCCACTTTAAGGAACTGTCTTATTTCCATGTTGAAATGTTCATTCTTATATGTGATCGATGTCTTCACTCTTTTGTGTGACTATGAGGCATTATTTTTGTTAACTTTTTTGCTCTCATTCTAATGTATTTGCTTGGTAATATAAAATTTTAGCAACCCTATTTTAGTTTCCTCAATTAAAAAAAAAAATTCTAGTTTAGTAAACCAGAGGGATTTAAGGGCTTTTAAGTGGTTCCCCCCCCCCCGCCCCCTGAGAGGAGGGTTGTTGTCTGTCTGTTTGTTTGTTTGTTTGTTTTTTCATTGGTGTTTTCCCTTAGTTATTTCCTATGGCTGTTTTTTACTGTAGAAAGAAACTTCTTTGACCATTTTTCTCACCTACTAAAGAACACCTACCTTTTTTTTTCTAACTCACAATTATGAAATGATTTTTTTTTATTTCAAATAATTTGGTTTAAAAAATTTGCATTTATGACTAAATCTCTTTAAATAAGATTAACTACTAAGGAAGTTTTTAAAAGACTCTTTTTTATTGTGCTGACTTTTAGTTTGTAATTTCTCACACCTCAACCACAAGATTTAGTTCCCTGACTCGTTTCAATGAAGCATGTCCTGCTTTTAGGACTAAAGCAGTATACATACATACAGTGCTACAACTTATCCCACCACTGGCAACAAGGCACAGAAATGCAAGAATTAATGGTACTTTGTTTACGGCTCAACTACTTCTGCCTTCTCTAGCACAAAATCGCTGTCTACTACTATTCTAGTACTGTGGCCTCTTGTTTTTTATGTAAAGGCATTTTATTCAGTAGCTTAAAAATAATGAATCTACAAAGCATGCTCTATGCGATAGGAACTCATTTTAGAATATATCATGATTAATGGTGGGGCCCCGGCATTTTGTAGACTAATGTTAATACAGTAACATTTGGGTAGCACCTTTTGTGATTTTTCAAAGTGGTGTACTTGTTTGCTAATGCTTCCCATGTCCAGCATTGCATAATGCCAGCATTAATGACAGTGCCACTTCGTCAGGCTGGAAAGATAGTCTCAGACTCAATAAGGAAATACTTTATCAAAAGGGATAAAAAATGGAAATGAGGTACTACCTGTGGGCTCAGATTAAATTACTCTCAAGAGTTTAGAAGCAATAGCTTCTCTTGCTGTTCTTTTTAATGCAGCATTGTGATCCTTTACATCTCATGCTTTATTAATTCAACAAATATTTATTTGTCACCTACTGTGTATAGTGCATTAGGTTCTTATTCTGATTATCTTAAGATATATAAAAATGAATGTACTTCCATTTGTGCTTTCACAAAGTCTAGGAAAAGAGATGATGCATGTATAGAATTACCTGTAATGGAAGCTGTGTAATGTGCTCTGGTAGAGATAAGATGTGCCATGATTTCAGAAAAGGGAAATTGCCCTTTTAACTGAAGAACCAGGAGAGTATTCATGAAGGAAATGGAAGTGGAGCAGAACCTGGAGGAATGGTTGAGATTTGAAAGTATGGAACCAGGTTGAAGTAGCTCCAGAAAAAGAACTATACAAGCCAGCAACAGGAGAAGGAAATTCTAGGACATATATTATCAGAGGGATTCTGGCTAGAATTGCAGGATTCGTAAAGGAGAGTTATGGGTAATACGTTATGCCTGATCACAGTGAAGGGAGTTATGTTTGAGACTAAGATTTTGAGCTTTCATCTAGAGGGAGATCCTGGGGTTTTATAAATATAGAAATACCTTTAATAATAGTACATCAAGACAATTCATTTGAAGTCTATGTATATGTTGGATTGAAGAGGGTAGTAACTAGGATTCAGAGAATGGCTGAGAGCTATTTGTCGAGTCCTTGAGAATGCATTAAAAGGAAGAACTGTTAGTATAGCCATGGCAATGACCACAGATCATGGATTAGTGATATCAGGGTCGCAATATGGAATAAGTGTTGACAATTTATTGAACATAAGGGAAAACGAGATAGATTTTGACATTTAAAAGAAAAGAATGGGTTTAATTGATAAGATAGAATCCTGTTTGAGCCACCATAGATTTGAAATGCTGGCAAGGGTCAAAGACTAAATATCCCAAGAACAATTTGCAATACTTGTCAGAAATTAAGACAAAAATAAAGCCAGAGCTAGAATTTTATTTATTTGGGAATAACATGATAGGGATAATAGTTGAAGTATCTTCACTTTGAGAGAAGTTCACCCGCAGGAGTGGGAAGAACATTATGGAAAAAAGAAGACCAGGAATAGATCCATGGAGAACACCCACACTTAGAAGGTAGAAGGTGGACAGAAAATCCTCCCCTCTCTCCTAGAAAAAAAAAATACTTGAAAGAGTAGACAGAGGCAGCAGAGGTGAAACGGGGCAAGGATCAAGGATGGAGTAGGTGGGATCAGAAAGACTGGACCAGGCTAGCTAGCAGAGGTCATTTTGCTTGTCCACTGGAAATCTACCCTTCAAAAGGAGAAAAGATTACTTAATTATAAATATATATGCTTCCAGAACAGGATTCTTTAAATCTTTATTAAGGAGTTTCCTGATATGACCCATTCCCACCCCACCACTCAGCCATACTACTCCTAATTTCCCCGCAAAATATATAAATCAGTGGGAAGCTGCTCACTGCCCTGGGATGAGCCCCTCTTACAAACATGGGTGCTCTTTCCAGGAGTCCTCTAGAAGTCCAAAGATGCATTAGGGGTTTTGGCATCTCTTTTCCACAGTAAGGGATTTCTGCCAAACTGAAAGTCCATCAAACATTGTTTCTTTTTGCATCCGGACCATCTGCTGTAGCCAGGGGTTTCTAACCTGAGGCCAGTGACTATCGTGGCTAGTGAATGCCATGTTTCTGTTATCTGTGTGCATGCATTTTTCAGAAGACATGATTTACCCTTCTGATTCTTATGAGTCTCTTTTCTTAAATAGATAAGAACCACTGTAATAGATCATGTACTCTTACACAGTGATTTGAGTTCCTTGAGGATAAGAGCCTGTCCTTATAAATTTTGTTATTTTCATGGTACCTCTATCAATCTTAATTGAATGATGCTATATTTAATGGGCCAACAGGAATGATAAAACACTCATTTTGGCTCAATAGCCTCTTGCTTGACTTAGCAAATATATGTAACTAGGAAACATGTTTTTTAACTCATCTAATGTCCTTTATTAGTATAACTTGTAGTTTAAAGATGACACATGATCTCATTTATTTCTTTAATATTAGTGCAGAGTAGGGATTAGTATCTTTATTTCACGAATGAGAAAGCTACAACTGAGAAAATCCATATAACTTGCTGAGCATCATACATCATATGTTTGCTATTATTATCTCATGGTAAATTCATTTGTAAATAAAAATGCCCATAAACATAATAGACTTTGCCTTGTTTCCTGGAATTCTTATTAGTTGGTAGTAAGTTGGTTTTTGTTTTACATGAGTGAAATCTTTTTATTAGCCTGAAATTTGGTACTCGTGTTAGATGCACTGGTTTCCAAATATCTGTATTATTGAATGACAGATGCTACTATCATATAGTGACTTTAATTTCTTGGTCTTATACTAGATGACATTAAATGATAGTGATGAGGTCCAGACAGCAGTATAGTGTCATGATTAAGAGTATAGGCTTTTGGATCTGACTTGGATTCCAAAGTTCCCCTAAACAGTATTCCATCCTAAGTATTAAATCCTGGATATGTTTTAAGTTCTCTCTCCACTTAAAAGGGTCCCTATGAAATTTCCATTCGAATCTAAAAAGAGAAAATTCATCTCTCCTACTTCCACATTTCCTGGAGTTCTCTGGAGTACAAAAGGAAGAGAGAATCCCACAGCAGCCTCCCATGGATGGCCAAAGTCAGCAGACTAGCATGGCAACTGTGCTCTCTTGGCACCTGACTTCTGTCCCAAGGCTTCTGTTCCAAAGTGGTCTGCCTGGTAGATGCTGTTCTGCAGCAGTGCACTTGATTTCCCCGCCCCCAGCCTTTGCCTCCTTGCAGCCTGGGTCATGAACATCCATATTTACACACAGGCTGACCTTACCTCCCTAAACAAGTGAGTCATATTAAAAGCTTAATACAAAAGGGGGAGGGCAGAAACTTAGAACTTCTCAGTCAAAAAACTGACCTAAAACTGAACCCTAAAATGTGGATGACTTACAAAATGACTAGGCAGTTCTCTGAAATTGGAATTAAAAATATTACAGGACCGATTAGGAAGTTGTAACTCAAAAGCCTGTTGGAAACACACTGCTCTTAAGTGTATATACACTCTGTTAACTGAGTAATGGGGACTGTTAGTGTACCATACTAATTAAAATACAATTTTCCAAATGTGTTTGCTCAACATCAATTTACAGGTTTTTCACATGTTTTAATGATGATTTTTTTAAAAAATTCAAAATCAAGTAAACTACTTATTTGTTTAAATAAGCTGCTTTCAGATGCCTATAGTGACAAAGTATAAGGATATAGGGAAAGAGGAACTCTTGTCCCCAGTGCGTTTCCAGCTAGACAGGCTGTCTGTGGAGAGACAGGGCTTTTGGAACACTGGTGTGGCAGGAGGCAGAAATATTATTCAGAAATATCTAGACACTAACACTGCTTTCTCTTTCCAAGAGAAAACAGTTCAAGAACCAGATGAACTTGATATTTAGAAATATCCATCCAAGTAGAATCGCCAAGTAGAATCGTTTGTTGGTATAAACTGACATGGTAACATAATCCTGACTTTAAAAGGACAATGTTGTAGGTTTCTCTCTGCTCAGATTGTCCCTGGGAGCAGCAGCCTCATAGGGAACTGATGCGTAAGGGAAAACCACACAAGGCGTGCTGAATCTGCCTCTTTCTCTAGGTTACCATTTCCTGTGGTTTCTGCAGCCTGGGCTGAATAAACTGGGGCTCATAGAAGGTGTGTCTGATCTTTTCCACCAGTGAATAGCCCAGATGCATGATGCATTAATTTTTAGCAATCGTAGTAAATAGGTAAAGTGGCATTTTCTAATGCCTAACTTCACTAGTTCATCTTAAACTCTATAAATATCTTTTGATTTTCAGTATAGCTGTCCTAGACCTATGTAGTTTAGAATAAATAGTTTCAAAATGATAAAAATATATGGCCAGGCTATGAAAATTGATAAATTAGCCTCAACAAACATGACCTATAATTATTTGTTGCGTATGTATCTATACATAGTCTTAACTCCATGAAGGTGAGGCCCAGGGCTATCTTGTTCTGTGGGGTAACCTCAGAACTTAGCAGTAGTATTTGTTCATTTGATTATTAATTGACTTTTTAAAAATAGGACTTCCAATACATCCTTTGTGCTTTTGTTACAGAGATATTAACACCGTATATGTTTAAAAACTTTTGGTTTGCTTTACAACTTTGCCAAGAAATAATGCATATACATATATGTATATATGTCCTTGTATACATATATGCTTAACTGTTCACTTAGTTTCTCTGGGGTAGTTAAAAATTAATATGCAAATTATTGTTTTTCAGGCTTGAAACTATTTCAACATGGCTTTTCTTGGACTCCTCCTCTCTTTGCTGGTTCTGCAAAGTTTGGCTTTAGGAGCCACTTCCCCTGATGAAACCATCACTGAGTTGTCAGTGAATATGTATAACCATCTTCGAGCCACTGGGGAAGATGAAAATATTCTTTTCTCTCCATTAAGCATCACCCTTGCAATGGGAATGATGGAACTTGGGGCCCAAGGCTCTACCCTGAAAGAAATCCGTCATTCAATGGGATATGACAGTCTGAAAAATGGTAAGTGTGCTTCAGTTTGATTTCTCAGGATGCTTTGACTTTAACTTTCAACTCGGTTATGCTGTCTTCTGCCAGAGGCAGCAGTATTGACACAAAGTGAAAAAGTAATATCATTGAAATGGTATGGCTTGGAGAAGCATTAGGAAACCCAAGAAAGGTGTTAATTCCTGGTTTATCCCTGGCCGAGTTAATCTAAGAAAAATGAATTATTATTATTTATTATTTTATTATTATTATTATTTAAATAAACTTTACTGTGTTAAACAAAAGCAAACATAGTTCTTGCCCTGATGGAGTTTCTAGTCTAGAGAGAGAGACATATATTAATCATTCAATTATCACACAAATAAATGAAAAAGTACAACTGTGATTAGTGCTTTAATGAAAAGCAACATGATTCTATAAGAATATCAGAAAATTTTCCTTAAAATCAACTATGCCTTCATTGTTTAAGTAGCATCAAAGAATTTTTTTAATGTTGTGTAACTATGAAATTATATGTATTGGAGAAAATTTATAGCCTAAAGATATTTTGTAGTCACTTTGACATGATATAAGATTTCTGTTTTAATGTTTCTAATATACATGTGAATTAACTATAAAAAGTTAAGAACTAAATCAATCTCTAATAGATGTTCTAGTTATAAGGTTAAAAATGTCTAGTAAAAGTAAATTTAAATGAAATATTTGATTTTTAAACTAGATAATTGAACTTAATTCTTATTCCTGATAAACATAAAATAAGACTAATTTAATGAAAGTAACCTGAGTACTTTGAAGGAAAACCTAAAAATCTTTATAGATTTTACCAAGGTAGCAATTAAAATGAAAAATAATATCAGTTGATAATATTAAGCTACAAAAAAAGTTAATTTTATTATCTGGAAATTGCCTAAATATTAGAACCTCCTTACCACATCACTGTTGAGAATAAGCTAGTGCCCTCCCCTCGGGCCTCTTTTCTATTTATCCCCATGCTGTGTTTTTACTGCTGCTTCACTTTCCTGGATCTTTCACTGTGTTTCTTCCATTAATGAACTTATTCTTTGTCGTTTTGCAGGTGAAGAATTTTCTTTCATGAAAGATTTTTCTAACATGGTAACTGCTGAAGAGAGCCACTATGTGATGAAAATTGCCAATTCCCTCTTTGTGCAAAATGGATTTCATGTCAATGATGAGTTTTTGCAAATGATGAAAAAATACTTCAATGCAGAAGTAAATCATGTGGATTTCAGTCAAAATATTGCTGTGGCCAACCACATCAATAAGTGGGTGGAGAATAACACAAATAGTATGTCATTTGGTTCTTTGCTTTCTTGAATAGCTTAGTTTTAATTCTCCCTAACTTCTGAAATTATTTGTCCCCACATTCCTTTCACATGTTGAATGTTAGATAGCATTTAGTTGAGTAGCTAATAATTATTTTGTATAGATTAAAGTCTTTTTAGAGGCATTGTTTATGAATTAACATTTGATAAAGCAGTTAACTCTTTTGTTATGTATTGAATTTTGGCACTGATAAACTAGTCTGCTCTCCAGTAGATATAGTAATCTTAGTTACTATATGGAATCTTGCTTGAGCTAATTATTTGATAAACTAGAATCTAATTAAAATGGCAGTTGGTGGCTCTTATAATTAAAATAGAATAAGAGTTAAAAGTTAGAGTTTAAATATTGTTGGCTTTTAAACCACAGAACTTGATTGGTAATCAAAAAATTATATAAACTTTTAAAAAAGAATAGCCCATTTTAAGGCAATTAAATGGAGAGAAATTAGAATGATGCATTGATTTTAAATTTTATTTTTAATTCATAAGTTTTAAATGTATTTAAGTTTTCCAAATGTTTCATATTTTATCATTTTATTTTCCAATTTTACCACAAAAGTAATTAAAATTAGAATCTAAAAAATGAGACCACATTGAAAGTAGATTACTATGACAGTTCATTAAATTAATTTATATTGTCAGACTCCCAAAATAATATTAATCTAATAAGTTTTATGTTGGAACAACAGGAACAAAAAAATTCTATGTCCTATAATCTTCAAAATGCTGAATATTTTCTTAAGCACCTACAGAAGTACTATGATTAATAAGAGAATACAGAGCAAAATATTGTCCTATCTTTTTCACTGTGAGATGACATTCCACTATTGTCATTTTCACGAGATCACTTTTTTAACTATGAGATTGGAATGTAGGATAAAGGAAACTTATTTATTTATTTAGCATTCAAAGAATAAATAAAAAATAATCATCTACCTGGAATAGAATGAATTATTAAAAACTGTTTCCAAACTCTTTTTAAACACTTAATAATCAAAATAGATTTGGAAAGGAACTTTTCAAATGATAGAAGATAAGGCATCATGAGTTAAATTAGCTTTCATTAATCTGTTCTCATCTTGTCAAAACAGTTATTATATTTGGTAGAAAAATAGTATACATGGATTTTGAATTAGATAGCATTTTAATCATGTAACATTGTTCGAGAATAAACTTAGAATAGTTTGAGTGCTTACTCTATGTTAAGAGTTTTATATAAATCATTGCACTAGAAAGGGGTGAACCCTAAGAGTCTGTTGTATGTGGTTATGTAGTTTGTTCAACTTACAAGATGCTACTAGTGTTATTTTAGGTGGTGTGGGTATCTAAGATGCCCTTAATCTATAATTATGTGTGTATGTATAACTTTTCCTTTGAAAGTAAGATCCTTTTAATTTATATTGTAAATTTGATAATGGTACAGTTTTTCTGGATCACTCTATCAGATGGTCCCCTTTTACCTTCCGATTTAATTTGAATTTTTATTCATTTATTTTTCTTGAATAGGTTTGTTGAAAGATTTGGTATCCCCAAGGGATTTTGACACTCTCACTCATTTGGCCCTCATCAATGCTGTCTATTTCAAGGGGAACTGGAAGTCACAATTTAGACCAGAAAACACTAGAACCTTTTCCTTCACTAAAGATGATGAAAGTGAAGTCCAAATTCCAATGATGTATCAACAAGGAGAATTTTATTATGGTAAGACATTTTGGCTTATATTTCTCTCTTCTTGCAGTATATCAACAAATTTCTAAGAAAGCACATGAAATATTCATTATTTAAATTTCTTGTCAATCTAGTTTGGGTTATAATTTTCTTGGCTCCATTTTTAAAGGCCTCTAATTAGATCCTGAAGGAATATGATGTGCATTGACAGCTTTCCAATATATTTCTTTAATTTATAAATTAAATCACACCTGCAGAGTGGGTTTATTCATATGAAAATACCTGCCCATGTATAAGTAAGTACACTGAGTTATTATAAAAAGTCATTGGCTTTGGGGTGGTTTTCATTGAACCATATGTTCCACCCAGCTCTTGATTCGTACTCCTCACAACTTTTTGAATTACAATTATTTCTTGAAAATTTTGCTTTCAGATTTGTGTATGTATGGTTAGATATAATTATTCATTCATAGTTTCATTTATTGAGGGTCTCTAATTTGTGATACCACTCAATAACCTTGGCATTATTTTAAAAAATGTTTCATTGAACTTTTCAGAAGTTTTGGGTGTTAATCCTTCCTACACACTATATTGAACTGTAATGGTTTGTTGTCATAAACAGAAATGTAATTATAAACTGTATATATTAGAACTAGTAGTTTTTTTCTATTTAAAAATGCACTGTAAAATTAAAGATTATAATCAAAGTTAATCAAATTAACAGTCAAAATAAGAAAGGGAAACACCAATTTATTTGAGAACCAAAATATTTAATGTAATGTGTATATTGTGAAGGATCTAGATCAATTATAGGAAAATATTCATAACAAAAATATTCATTACTTTTTTTAATGGGGGAAATTTTAAAGTAGTAATGGGAACATTTGTTTTAAAGACTTTTTAATTTTTTTGAAAGCCTAGGCAATTTAGCTAAGTTCATAGCATACAAACCCAATTATCTGATTTACCTAATTACCTAATTTGAAGGCCATAATCACCACAAATACACTAGAGAACTATTGTAGAACACAATAAATTTCATTTTGGCGACACTACCTTTGCCTCAAAATTTTTATCTGTGGTATTAATAGAGTACCAAGTATTATGTGGACAATTTTGCTGCTCTTAGAAATCAGATGGATATTGCCAAATGTGATTTATATCCAACTTAGATATAGGGCTTTATTTTCTAACAAGAACTTTTCATTGTTTCTAATAATATCCTTTAAATCTATATTCATTTGAAGTATGATTTAAAAATGAATAAGTAAATCTAAAGAACATGTTATAACAAATGTGAAATAATTCTGGGGATTCTAAAATAAAATAAATTCTGCAGGGCTGAGAATTCACTTGAATTTCAAGGTCTATTTTTAAATAAACTTCTTTTTCTTAGATGCCTACATTTCTTCTCTACACTATTTTGAACAAAAGTTATAACAAATTTAAACCTTTTATTTAAGGTTTGATTTGGACCTTTTATCCTATTTCTTTTCTTTTCAGGGGAATTTAGTGATGGCTCTAATGAAGCTGGTGGTATCTACCAAGTCCTGGAAATACCATATGAGGGAGATGAGATAAGTATGATGCTGGTATTGTCCAGACAGGAAGTTCCACTGGCCACTCTGGAGCCATTGGTCAAAGTACAGCTAATTGAAGAATGGGCAAACTCTGTGAAGAAGCAAAAAGTGGAAGTGTACCTGCCCAGGTGAGACTCCCTTGGATGACATGGAGAGAAGGCTATCAATGAAAGTTCTGACCCCGAAAACTCTTGTCACTATTTTTGAATTTGAAGTCTTGTGCTATTCTCCTCTTCCTCTCGCTCCTCTTTCCTCTCTTCCTTCTCCTCTTTCTTCTCCTGCTCCTCCTCCTCCTCCCTTTACTCCTCCCCTCCCCATTCTCCTCTTCCTCCTTCTCCTCTTTTTAGTACTCTTTTATACTCACATGGTCCTTCCCAGAGACACAGGCTCACTTATTAATTCATTCTGCACTCTTTACCAAGACCTCATTTCAGATATGAGTCAATATCCTTAGTTTCATTTGAGAAGATTTTCCAACAGATTGTCTCTTGATATCATTTATATTGACAGTCTTCTGTATTTCATTAATATTTAAAGTTGATTATGGCTGGAAAAATAATCTCAGACATTGTTAGGAAAAGTGCAAGCAAGTCATTGCGCTAGGTGCAACCATTAATAAGTAGGAATAAGCTTAAAATTTTCCCTATGGCTGAAAAAAATATAATCCATGCAGAGCCTTGATGTTCTGACTACCATTCTCTTCCTCAACCCCACCTCTGGCCGCATAGCACATCAGACATTTTGTAGCATGTACTATCTGTGTACATGCAATTATGCCACAGACATTGTACTCTTTTTATGCCCCTGGCTCTCTATGTATGTTTTTTTGTATTGGTCTGAACTGCCTTCCTCACATTACTTTGCCAGATTTATTTACTTGGCCATTAGGGTACAGCTTTGGCACCAATTCTAGGAAGCCTTTTATGAACCCCCTGATAGATCAGGTGACCCTCACTTTGGCCTCACTTATGCACCTCCCTATTATGACAATGCATTTATGTTACCACCCACAATGAAATTAATCTGTTATAGGTCTTACTTTTCTTCTGTAATGTCTTTCAGAGTAGAGTCAGATCTCTCCCCCATAATAGAGACGTGATAAGTATGCAAAACCAAATCCTACTGAATATATTCTTCCTTGAATACCTTAAAATCTTGTAGGGGAGCTAGACCAGTAAACACGAACAAGTTTTTAAATATAGTTTGTAAATTCTGGGCTAGAAAACAAGACACAAATAAACAACAGATAAACGTGTGTGTGGAAGTACAGTTCTAACACTCATTCCACATTAAGAAAAATTATACAATTGATATGAACTTTGAAAGATGATAAATAAGACATTAGTATTAAAATGAAATTGCTAAGACATTTATATTCTAATTTTTAGACATTAACATTTAAAAATTACATCTTATATAAATGCTTATTTTCCCAAAAAACTTAGCTGACACTTGCTTACATTAATGGAATCTATTTGGAACTGTTGATGGTTTTGACTGGAAATATATATATGTGTTATGTTAGTGTTACATAGCCACAATATATAACTATACATAATATATAGACATGCATTTCTCAGTCTACATATAAAAGTTAAGATAATTATACTCTAAATGGTTTATTTTTTTCTTTTTGGCTAAAATATTAAGCTCGTATAACTTTCCATTATAATATATTTAGATAGAAAGATTCCACTATAAGTCTTTTCTCAAGGAGAGGTAGCCAATGACTGTAACAAATAAAGCAAAGACTTTTTTAAAAAATATATAATTGACATCTACATACTTAATATATAGACAATGTATCTTAATTCTAAAAAAATTTTCTTTTAAACCTTAGCAGTTAAATTTAAATAACTATATGAGACCTAAACTCTCATCCAGGGACCTTTTATCATTATTTTTGTATTTTCCTTGCATTTGTAATGAATTCCTTTTGATAATATGAAAAATTCAGTACAGTATTAATATTCTCTTATTAAATATTATGCATTAAGTGCAGCATCTCCAAATGCTTCAATTCTGTGAAAATGCAAAGTGATTTAGGAGTATTTTAACAGAATTCTAAATGAATGCTTAATAAGGATCACATTCACTAGAAGATGTGGCCTCCAGGTCTTATCCACTGAGAAACTGAACATTGCAGTAGAATAAAATTAATTTTTCATATTCTAAGAGATACTTTTCAATTATGAAATAGCTTAGCTTGCTTGCTCATATTAATGCCTGTTGCTAAACTAGGCACCGTTAATTACCATGTGTCCATTTCTCTAGGAGTTGCATGAACTTTGCCACTGTACAGCTAGCTAATGCATAGAGAGGGAGACTAAAAGTTAGATAAGATAAATTTGGTTTCCCTTTTCAAGAAATTGACTATTTTCAAGTACTTGTGTGTCAGTAATAATAAATGGGAAACTATCCTGTTCCCCCCACCCCCACCACCATTTTACAGCATTAGGATCCACAACGTTTTCATTGAGGGTAATGATTTATGTAATCTAATTTTAGCAAAGGTAAAAATGGTATAATAGTTGTTTTCTAGGTTTACTCAGTGCCTGTCTTAAATGGTTTGTATAGTTTTATTGATATGGCGATTATTACCTGAAAATGCAACTTTACATTTCTGTAATTTGACCAATTCTTGTCTTGCTTGACAGGTAATTTTACTTTCGATTATACTAGGTTTTATACAAATAGCTTTAAAATGGTTTTATTAAGAATAGGGTATGGGGAGGGGAGGGAGAAGGGTCAATGGCTTTTGTATTTTTGTTATTTTTTTCCCCCTGAACAATAAATCCTACAAGAATCAGAAGCTGAATTGAAATTGTATTTTTATACAAAATATAAGAATATATTCAGGAGAGAGTAAGATTGCTATACCTATATGATATCACCAAATCTAGTGAAATACCTCAAGGTTTATGCACAATCACACATCTCTATGATTTAAATGAGATTGTCAGATATTCTTCCAATTTATCCATGGTGGCAAAAATAGTTTGGCTAATATATAAAATATATATAATCTAAAAAGCACTTCAGAGTAATACCTGGCATAGAGTAATCATCATTTAAATGTTATCTGTTATTATTATTATTTTTTATTTTACAATGTATATTTTAAGTCCTAGTATTTATCTTGTGTTAATCTATGAGCACTTTTATATATACTTTTCTGTAGGTAGGATTATTTTAAACCTGGTTTTGATGAGCATTAACCTCTTCATTATATACTCTGGCATGTTAGTCTTTACTGATACATCTTAGGTATAAGAAAAATTTTCTAAAATCAAAATCGAATATCTTAATACTTGGAAGGCAGAGGTACCGGGCTGTAGTATCTTCCGCTCTGCTTTTGTAGTCTTGGATTTACGATTTGTGATCAGAGTGCTAGAAATCAAAGGAAACAAAGTGGTTCTCTGTTTTGTAACCAGAAAGAGTGCTATTATTTTGAAATAATTGTCTACTAATAAATCACTTGTTTCATGTTTGTAAAAGAAAACAAATATACAAGCCATCAGATTTTTTTCTTTAGCGTGAATGTTTTTTATTAGGTTTTTCAACAAAGGTTTTACTTGGTTTCTTAATTGCTTATAAATTTTATAAATTTTCTTAAAGGAAATTTTTTAACTTTTGCTCCACACATCTACCCAGTCTCTCTCCAATGCTCCTGCCCTCTACATACCTCTTCAACTTATTCAGATAAAAAGTTGCAAATACATTATCACATTGTATGTCTTTATTAAAGCAGGAATGCCTTTGGGTTTAAAAAAAGCAGTGGCTTTTTTTTTTTTTTAATTCAGTAGGTGAAACATAAAATCTGCCTGTAGTTCATTTTCAAATAAACCATTGTTAGAATTATAGTGATTAGTATGGGGGGGCGTGGCTTTGCAGTCAGAAAGACCTTAGTTCATGTCTTTATTCCACCACCTACTAGCTGTGTGACTACGACAAGTTGCTTAGCTTTTTGAACTTCAGTTGTTCTTTTGTGGAATAGAGGTGATAGCTATCTCATAGGAATATGTGATATTGTCATAGAGATAATTAAATGAGATATTATACATAAAATAATTTACATAGTGCCTGGGACATAGTGAGCACTTAGTATATGGGAGATAATAATGATTATTTATATTAATATAGTCTATATTAAGGGGAAAGAGATAGTAATGGTGATAGCTATTTTTCAGTAGTTTGGTAAGTAAAAAAAAGACTAGAAATGAATAAGGAGAAATTGTTTACATCCTGCCTAACATAACAAACACTATCATTGATACTTAGCTTTTATTTCACTTCAGCCATTATGTTTTTTCCTGTTCTATATGCTACAAATATTAAAAAGAAAAAGACATTAGATTTGCCTAGCTTACAGTTAAAGTATCAGGGATTAATGCAGCTATTTAATTAAATTACTCCACTGCTACTGATATGCAAATATACAGCACCTTAAAGTCTATAATAATGTGAATGTTATGCATAACTGCAATATAATAATCACTATTAACAGTATCTTCTCTTTACTTCATGCCTAAGACTTTTAGTAACCTTATTTAATCTCCTCAACAACAGTATGAAGTGGGTATTATTATCACTATTTTCCATATGCCAAAACTGAGGTTCAGAAATTAAGGAACATACCCAAGTTCAATTCATTTGCACCTAAACAACCAGCCTCCGCAGTATGAAACAAACCAAATTGCTTTTAAAAAGTAAAAAGAATCCCCTACTGATATCTTCCTTTATTTTCTTAGTTTAGGTAGATTGGGAAATACATCATACTACACGGATCCATATCCCTATTTTGCCACTTATTAGCTATTTTACCTCATCAAGTTATTTCATCTTTATGTCCCCCATTTTCTTCTTCCATTAACTGAGGATAATTATAATACCTGCCTCAAAAGGCTGTGATATTTATTAAATCACTCTGTTTTTTTTTTTTCATACTCTTGGAACAGTTCCTGGTATGCAGTAAGTTACATATTAGTGATCAAAAAATTAATTAATAATAATAATAATAATAAAGTACACATACAAAAACACCTTAATCGAGCCATTGAATGTATTCTCCAAGACATTCCATATTTTCCTGCTCATCCCTCATTTCTAATTTCATAATCAATATCTGATTTTTATAGAAAATAAAATAAACAATGTAAAGTCTAAGTTAAAGGGTGAGATATATGTAAAATTTAGTACTTGGTTTAATATATTTGCTATCCATTTACTCATCTGTTGGTCATATTTTTCCATAAACGTGAACCCACTAAAACTATTTTCCCCTGATTATTTCTCTTGGTGTCTGAGCTTATTTATAGCAATCATTCCCTTGTCATTCTTCAAAAACCAGATGTCAGAAATTATGCTAATATAATGTTTAGTGACTATCACTGACTTAACACTTTTAACAACACAGCCATTGCCTAAAAACTTATGATCTGTAATGATCGGGAGGCAACATCTTAGCAAAAAAAAAAAAAAAAAAGGAAACAATTAGTTCTAGCCAGTTGTTTTCACTTTTTATAAAAAGTAAAAAACCCTTTGCTTTTAAAAAATGCATGTATTTGTTAATGCAGACATGTTTGTTCCATAGCTTTACTAGAAAGATGGCTGGTATAATTCATTACTTTGGGAGATACTCCATTTAGGAACAATTTGGCTTTCTGTTGATGCCATTTTTTAAAATTAGGATTTTGTTTATAGCCACTGTAGTTATTTTTATTTAAGGTTTTAAATACTGTTTTATTTCTTCTTATTATAAAAGTGAGGCACATTTATGTATAATAATTTTCAAAGTTCATTAGAATAAAAAATAAAAATTTACTACTATTCTGTTATATTAAAAACACTACTATAATTATAAAAGTACATAGTTTTTAAGATGTAATATTCAACTCACTTTCATTGATTAACAGTTTTTTTGTTAGTGATAGCATCTGCTATCACAAGAGCAGGCTTATGTTTTAGAGGTTAATATAACCATGAATGTATATATATAAATATATATATATATATTTAGTGTGATAGCGTTTATGTTTCCATTGTGTTGTATGAAGTTAAAATGTTGGTCATAGTAGGTGTGCAGCAAAATTTCTTAAATGATTCTTTCCATAGAGTGGAAAGTCAACCAGGATACTAAAAGAATGAAATACCTTGGGTAAATATATGATTAATCATTATCAGCTTAAAAAATCAAATATATGACTAGCTCAAAGGATTTTGAAAGCTATTCTTTTACAAGTTTTATGAAGTACTGTGATAATGATTCTTGATCTCCACCATATATTATGATTTCATGTCCATATTATATATTTGTCCTACTTAATAATTTAGTACTCTTCTGTTATATTATTCCTTTGATTTTCCCTCTTTTTACAAGTGCAACACTATCAAATATTACTTGTAGTCAAAAGCCAATTTTAGCATAATTTATCCTCTATAAAACAGAGTTTTAAAATTAGCATATCTAACATTTTATTCTTGTCCCAGGTAACAAGATGTTATAACTAAATTCTTTGAAAATGTTATAACTACAAATTTTTTTCCCTATGTGTTCTCCAGGTTCACAGTGGAACAGGAAATTGATTTAAAAGATGTTTTGAAGACTCTTGGAATAACTGAAGTTTTCATCAAAAATGCAAATTTGACAGCCTTATCTGGTAGGGAATAAATACCAATTTTAAAAAATGTTACTCCATAAAAGTTTTTAAAGTGATGATGCTGAATCTTCTATTTTTATGGATTTCTGAGGTAAAATACAGTTACCATTTGCCACTTAAATATAACAAATATATTTAACTCATACAAGAAAAACTATAAATACAGTCATAACATTAAGCTTATGTTATTCTGATCCATGTCTTATCTTCGATATTAGATTATATTCTCCAGACCTGTCTTATACATCTTTTAACTCCCTATCTCACCGTGCCTTGTAGATAATCAGTAAATGTGTTGATTGAATATCTAAACATGTCAGGTTACAATAAATCATATAGGAAAAGAATAAGGAAGGGAGGATGAGTGTCTGCTGTGAGAACTAGGCACTTTTAAAAAGAATGCCTATTGAGATGATGTAAATATTATTCTAAGTCTTCAGTGAAAAAACAGTGATTTTGAAGAAGTGCTTTCAAAATATATCTGGCATATGGGTGTTGACTAATTTATTTTAAATACTGCAAGAAAAAACAATTAGTTAAATTATTTGATTCAGTTGCCTCAATTTGTTCAGGGTAAAAATCATAATATATTAGTAGTGTTGAAGTACTTAGAATATGTAAAAATCATTTTGGAAATATTTTTTAAACAGCTAACCCCAAGACATTTATCATTGATGTAACGTACCTGTGAGTTTAAGGCTCAGTCAGCTCACATAATAATTATTTTTTATCATTTTTATAGATCCCAGAAAATAAAATGAACTGTTTTTTTTTTATGAGATAAAGTCAAATATATATCAAGATAAAAGAAACTCAACATGTAAAGCCTATTTATATGCAGTTTATTGAACCCAATTCTCCAGCTAGAGAGAGTTGAGGTGACAGAAGATTCTTTAGCAGTTCATGAGTTACAGGAGAGACTTTAGTTTTCCTCACCTAAAATAGCAGCCTATAGAAAATCAATCTGGCCATATGATAGCTCGTAAACCCAGATTTTGAGGGCAGGTAGGCTGAATTCAGGGACGTGGATGCTGCCATCTCTGAAATTGCATATAGGGGTGTGTGTACAAGGACACAAATGAAAGAGACAGACAAGGTGGAGATAGCATGGTCCTAGCTTTCGGTAAATTCTCAAAGCATCTACAATCAAAAAAGGCCTCACCCTACCAGATTTATGACTGGGCAGATTGTTTTCTAAGCAGCACTCAGCTTCCAGCAATGGGAGGAAACTGATGTACTTGATACCACAACTTCCACCTCTCATTTCGAGAGCTCACATCACAAAACATGAGGAGAGCTGTTCTAAATGTCTACTCTATAAATGTTCCTGTCCGCACTAGGAAATAAATTTTCCCTGAATAAATGTTTTCATGACTCACATCACACAACTAAGGCTTTGAACTCTTCAGTGAGATAGTCAATAAGGTAAGACTGCTAGGGATCCCAAAGGTAATGTGTACCTTTATATATGAGTCAGAAACTTACATTCATGGCTCAAGCAAAGTATAATTTAGTTTCTATACTCCCTTTTTTAGGAACTGTGAGAATCTGTCTACCATACTGGCCAAATTCCAACTGGATAATTACATTCTGCTTTCTTACCATGGATCTATTTTCAGTTTGATTAGAGATTCATTCCTTACTGTCTCACCCAAACATCTAGTCAGTTATTTCACACACATAGACTATTTGCTGCTTTTCAGTCCTCAGGGAGTAGCACTGCAGTGGCAAATCAATTATTGTGGTCATTGTAGCTTAAAATTTTTTACATATCTGCAAGGTTTTTAAGGTGCTATTTAATTGGTTTTACTATGTACAGAGACAATAGAACATAGATATACATTTTGAATGCAGATGGTTTGGAGACTAGAAATCGCACAGTAAGATCTTTCAGAGTTTGTATAGTCTATATGCGAAGTCTCTGTTTGTTTGATCAAACCTCCATCACAATTTAATCCTTCTCAGTGTCCTGCTCCCAGCTGCATTCCCAGTACCCGGCATGGGCTGACGCATAATTGGCGCAGAGTAGATGTCCATTAAACGATAAAATGAGGGAGGTAAGAAGAGAGGAAGTTTCCCTGGGAGCACCTTATATGTTACATTTCTTGGAACATTTACTTCTTAAAACATCAATAAGAAATCAAGGATTGGCTGTCCTCAAACATTACCCAGTTCAGGTCTTCAGGATAACGTGATGAAAGATCTAATTCTAACCTCTCAAGCTTTCGGTGGGAATTCTTTGATTCTTAAATTCCTAGTTTTGCCAGGCTTGGTAGCCCCAGCATGCCAGGCACCCAAACCAATGCTTCTTTATTCTCCCCTCTCTCTCTCTCTCTCTCTCTCTCTCTCTCTCTCTCTCTCTCTCTCTCTCTCACACACACACACACACACACACATTAACATAAGAATTATTCGTTCAAAAACTATCTAGTAATACAACTATAACACCTCTATGCTTCCTCTAAATTCAATATCATTTATTCCCTTCATCATTTATTTGGGCACCATATTTTCTGCCTTATATGGTTGGTATCCCTTTCACATGTCTAGTTCTTGCCTCTCCAAATATGATTAAAGTGTCTATAACACTTAGGAATCTCCCACAAGTACCCAGGAAAGTTATTAGCATGTATTGTTTGGTTATTACTTTCTGCTTTAATGAGAATTTCATGGTGTTTCAGATATACAACATAAATTATACTCGATGCTATGCCTCTTTCTTTCATTTAACAATGCGTTGAGGGGCGGTTAGTGGGAACAAAGTTCTATGTTGTAAAAATAAAGAAATGATTAAAATATCATACTTATCACACTTTCTCTAAAGAACCTTACAGACTCATGGGGAGTACAATATAAACACCTGGATTTAATACAAAAAGAACTATGGAAATGTTTTATTGGCACAGTGGTTCTCAGCCAGGACAATTATGCCTTCCAGGGGACATTTGGCAATAGCTGAAAACCTTTTGGTTGTCACGAATGGGGAGTGCTACTGGTATAGAGGGCCAGGGTAGCTTTCTACATCTGTGTGACCTAACTGCACAAGGCAGCCCCCACCACAAAGAATTATATAGCCCAGATGTCAATAGTGATGAGAAACCCTGTGCTAGAGAAAGCATTGTGGAATCAGAGAAGAAAAAAAAAAATCAAGGAGTAAAATGGGAGCATATTGGGCTTAAAGATGGAGGAAGAGAATATAAGTATCTGTTTACATTTTTAAATGCATAGGATATTTTTAAACAACATATTAAGAAGTAATAGCAGTGGTTATCTTTAGAACATGGGACAGAGGCTCTTACATAAGAGAGGAGTTTTTGTTTCATATACCACTGTATACAGTTTAGAATTTTACCTTGTGTAGGTATTATTTCTTCAACTCAAATTCTGAAAAACTGGGAAACAATTTTAAAATAGCATTATTAGTAAGTTTCATAAATTCGAAGGCACCCAGAAAATAATTAGGTACTATTGTGATGTTGCTGCATTCTTAAATTATGCAATAAAATTTTTATCTTCCTTAAAAAATAACAAATGTGATTAAGTAGTGGACCAAAACAAAAACAAAACGAAAAAAAAAAACTCTGCTTCACATTCTTCTGCTTCTGGAAAAAGAGTGACTTGAGAATTCTTTACTAAGTAAGACCTTTTGAAGCCACTCTTTTATTTTCTATTTCATGGCATCCAGCTTCATTTCAGACTCCCATTACTGCTGCCCTAGACTATTTCAATAGCCTCCTAAATGGTTTTCAATCTCTCTTTCATTTAATGTCTTATCTACCACTTATCTACTACTGCCAAGATTAATCGCCTTAAAACTCACTCTCAGATCACTCTAGTTCCTGTTCAAGGCTTCCTTTCAGCCTGCTGTGCACTACCCACTGCAGGGCATTCAGACCTCAGCTCCCTCTAGCCTTAACTCTGGCTGATTCCTTAGACACAGCTTGAGTTCCAGCCAAACCGAACACTTCCCCTATACCACACATTTCCCCAGCGCCCATCTTAATGAAATCTCTCTCACCTACAATACCTCTAGAACTAAGCCTCAGCTCTAATATTTCAAACTTTATCAAGCCATCACGCTTACAACAACCAGAAATAATAATTCTAAATTCTACAATATTCTGTACTTCTTATGCCACGCATCACATCTGATCTTATAGTATCATGATTTATGTATCAGATAACCCCTGCCAGAATTTGTGCATAGAAAGCACCCAGCACCACTTTACACTTAATACTCACTGAATGAATGAACAAGATGAAGTGCTCTGTGTTTATTGTATTTATTTTTCATCTCAATTTGATGTCCATTGCTTTTGATTCTATATTTCATTAACATAAAACATAGTGAAGACTCATGCAATAAACATGGAATCTAGAGAGTGCTGAGAATTATTTTCTTCTCAGGCTGGATTTAAAATGTTCATCTAGTTGCTGTGAGTATCCTGTTATAGAGTAGGGCAATTTTTGTAATGGAAATAAATGACTGTCAGTATTTGGATTAATAGATAATCCTCTCGGAAGGTGTAAGAAGAAGGAGAAAGTGAGCACTAAATCCTTCAGCATGAAGTACGAGTTTTAATAAAGGAGCCAATAAAATAAAGGAGTTAAGAAGACATAGCAAAAGCCATATCCAGGTCAGACTCAAGTGCTTAGATTTATGCTAGACTGACTGTTACATCCTGCCCTTGTTTGTTCTCTTTCTCCTTGCACCTGGAAGCCAGAGGGCTGTATTTCTCTTGCAGTGCCATAATTCCATTTCTGCTCCTGCATTCTTGCTGGAACTATTGCAACGGTTAATAAACTTGATCTTCCTGCCCCTAACCTTTCGCTCATCCAATTCGCCCTTTACAACTGCTGCCACGTGTGTCTTCTAAAATCAAAGCAGTCATTTTCTGTTACCTCTGGACAAAGCCCAGCTCTCTAGCATCATGGTCCAAGCTCTTAAGATAAGGCACATCCCCTGACACTCTTCACCTTCCCATAGCCCAGGCCCCAATTGCATCTCAGGCCATCCCCTCTATGTCTCTCACTTTGCAACTATAATCCTTTGCTTGGAACACCCTTGCTCCCTTCTCTGATGTTCGCCCTGCTAGTTATTCTTCAAGAACAAGCACGAATGTCACCGCTTCCCCTGATAACTCTTCCTTTCTAGATGATTTACTTTGCCTCATCCAGACTCTCATAGTGCAAAGGGATCACACGTTTTACCTTTTCCTTAGATTTTTGTTCACATATGTGTCTGACCTCAGGGCTCTTCAGAAGCAGGGGCTGTGTCATAGATGCTTTCTGTCCTCAGAGCCCAGCACGGCGTGAGGAGTGGGATAGATGCTGGGTGGGTTCATGCTGTGAGGAAACGGTGCTGGGCCCTGCCTTGCTCCAAATTTCCGGTCTTCCTCACTCCCCATGCTTCTTCCACACAGACCTTATTTGGGTGCTCAAACACACCTGGCTTGTATCTGCCTCGGCACTAGCTTTCCTTCCATCGGAAGCTCCCCTGAGATCTTTCTGTGACTGGCTCCTTTCTATATTCTATAGGTCTCAGCTCAAATTGACGTTCTCAGACATGCTTTTCCTCACAGCTTACATCAAGTAGCTCCTCTTCCTTGTCCTAGTTACCAGCCGCCACATCACCTTCTTTTATTTCTTAATTACACTTACCACACTCTGAAACTGTGGTCATTTTGACTTGCTTTTCTATTGTCCTGGTTATTTAATGTCTGATTTCCACCATTAGGAAGGAACTATTTAGTACCATGGTATACCCAGCGCATCAACTATGTTTTGCTCATTGGAGGTGCTTAGTCCATGAGTGAATGAATGAATGAATGAATGAATGAATATTTACTGGTCTATAATAAAATCTATCCAGAGAAATAAAGAAACAAACAAACAAACAAACAAACAAACACTGTTTCTACCTTGAAGCAGCTCAAATTCTAGAAACCTTTCTGTAATGGGTAAGACTGAAACTAAAAATATTTTAGCAACTCAAGTACAGAGCCTCTTTTGGTATTCCAGGGTTCTGTTATGGAACTCTCTTCATTTTGTTATTTTAAGCATGTCCTTGTTGACGCAGAAATCTATTTAGATTGGCTATGTTTAGGAACAGTGCCACAAAGGAAGTAATGGCATCCACTTGCTTGATGGCCATCCTGCCAGCATTATGTTAATCACAGATACTTAGAGCCTTTGGTTCCCTGCATAATACCTCATATAAACAAGGTACTTGATAAATATTTGCTCAGTGACTGAATGAATGCCTAAGTATTTTGCCTTGCTTTCTTTAGAAGAGCTTGAATTATTGCCCAGCTCTTCTCTGGGGAATGTAGGATTTGCTGGCCCCATTCCTATCTTATCTGTATGAAAAGTCTGGCTCCATGCTGCCCAGAGGATAGTAGGACCAGTAATTTGGCAGCAATGTCTGCTGTGGCCAGAAAAAGAAGACTGCTTGGGGCCAGTGTATGGATTTTTTTTTTTTTTTTGATAGCTCTGTCTGCCTTTGATGTATTTATTTTCTTTGTTGGAGAATAGTGAACTTTTCTCTAACCACTAAGACAAGCTCATCAGTGTAAAATAATGCTCCTTAATTCTCCTCACATTCTGACTCATCAAACATCTGAGTGCAAACTTGGTGCCTGGCAGTGTGCAAAGAATTGATAGAAGATAAGTAGGACAAGCAAGGTCCAGACCCTCCAGTAAGTGTATGGCCTAGCAGGAAAGATGGCTGCATTGACATGTAATTATATGACGATAAGCAACATTAGAGGGCAAGCATAGGAAGCTATGAACTTGCTTCTATCCCTTTCTAAAATTTAATGACAATAGACATGTTCTCGATTAAACCACTTTTGGCTTATATTTTATTTTAATGTGACTGCTTGAAGTTTGCTCCAAAAGAAAAATAATCTTTTTTTCCCCCTCATTATCTGCGATGTGATTTCTTCTTCCTTGCATTTTCTTCTACATGTAAATCCAAAAGTGTATATAAGGTTTTTCTGAAGGTTAAGTGTCCTGAGGTCTTTGCTGTCCATCACATAGCAGTTAATCACCCCTGGAAGTTGGAACATTGATTGGATTTTTATTTTGCTGTCTTTGAAATCTGCATGATGACACTGGTCTGTTGGATCCCATTCCCTTTGCTCATCTGCTTGATTAGATTGTTAAATCTTTTACTGTATAGTCTTTGTATTCTTTCCCTCTCTGGTGCTGTTCATCAACTTTCCTAGAGCATCTACTTTTGATTAGTGTCATATGTTTTATTTCTTACAGGAATAAACTTTATAGCTATAATTGTGAACAGAATTGTGGTCATGGTGTCTGCCCATAGAGTGACAACATCCAAAGTCTTACAATGTGAAATAGCTGACCCCTTTCATTTAACAATTAATAAGTTTCTGTTTATAATGTGGACTGGGTTAAATACTGGAAAATTACACATTACCAGGAGACACCCTCTACTTAGCATAGTTCATTTATTAGGCCTGCTGAATGCTAGAAGCCAGGGATTCTAAGGGGAATGACACAATCCTTGTTTTAAAGAAGTTGACAGTTCGGGAAAGAGAGAGATCAATACAAATATGATATATTATTAAAGGCTTCAATAGAATTAGATCCTGGATTCAGTGGGAGACAGTAGTCAGTTCTACTTTAGTGGAGGATAGGAATCAGAGGAGAGCAGAAAAAGCCTGATAGGCCTCAAAGCTCAGCCTTAAAAGTATATTAGGTATCTGACTGTACAACAAGGGTTGAGGGAGTTTCTGGCGAAGCAAAGACACAGAAGTGATAAAATGCGGTATGTTCAGGCTGTTGCAGTTCAAATAAACTGGAGCCTAGTGTAGGAAGTGAAGAATGCTAAGTGAATAAAGCATGGAGTTCCTCTTATTGCATAAAGAACACCACACAGGATGTGATATTCTGAAGGAGAGATGGAAGGCAGAGCAAGAAGGAGAGGGGATAAAGGGTTTTAAGTAGGGCAGTGGCTTAAATTGGTTTGTATTGATAAGGTCATCTCAGAGGAAGGTTTAATGTGAACTCAAGACTGATAGAACTATTTTCAACAGTGGTGTCATGACATACTATGACATCCCTTAAAACTCATTTTAAAAAAGTATTTGTGTATCTTGCTGGGTTTAATTTTATGATTAAAAAAAAAAACTTTTACCTTCATATTAATAGATGATTTAGTTAATGATTTTCGTCCTTAGACTGCCTTGTTTAATTTTAATAGCAAAATAAGACTACCTGTAGATAACAGATTACTTTTATTCTTTTTCTAGAGTCTAGAATGGTTTCGTAACAGAAATTTCTATCTGTTCCTTAAAGCTTTGGTTAAAATTATCAAGAAAGCCATCCAGGCTTGGAGTCTTTAGTTTTGAGGGGAAGTTTTTGTCAACTGATTCAACTAGTATTTAAATGGTTACTGGATTATTTAGATCTATATTTTTCATTGGTTCAACTTACAATTTATACATTTCTATAAAAGTGTCCAGTTGATGGTAAGCCTATTCATTTTCAAAGTTATCTGCATAAAGAAGCATAAGAATCTTTTTAAAGAGATGAAAATATTCTGTATCTTATTTGTGGTGGTGGGCTCACAGATATATACATCTATCAGAACTTATCAAACTATATTGTATAGAGATACAGTTTATAGTAAATAAATTATACCTCATAAAGTTGGTTAATATTTATCTGCAGAAAATTATGCATAGAATTTTTTGTGATTTAAAAAAATTTACTTCGGTAAATTTAGATATGTTCTTTTTTGTCTTAATATTGTTTGGGAAATCACTCTTTCTTCTTCATGTATCTTATTAAAGGTATTAAAGTTTTGTGCATTTCATTATCTTTTGAATAACGGGCTCTCTGGAAAGAATCCTCAGCATCCTTGCTTTCTTGATCTTTCTGCCACAGTACCTTACAGTATACCTCCCGAGCACCATGTTGTGTGGGTAAATGAAAGCATACGAAAGGATAGATAGCTAAAGGAGGGTACACTTAGGGGTAGAGGCCAGAGTTGAAAGGATGAGATTCCTTCTTTCAAGGTATATAGAACTGCCAGCTTGTCAGGCTCAGGAGCTATTGAAGGTGGTTTCTTCTGTACAAATTGATGTGGCTGAAATATCATTTGGTGTCTTTGAGAACTCCCCTAAGAATATTTGAAGAGGGTTTAGCTGGCAATGTGGATACTCATCACCCTTTAGGAACTGGGTTCTGTCACTTTTTCATTGAAGGCCATAATATTGGCTCTTGGTGGATGATCCTCCCTTAACTGTCAGACTAATGAAAATGGACAGCAGAGTCTGAAAAATAATATAGCATCAGTTAACTACTAAATAGTAGATATATTTTACTATCTTGGAATTCATGTGTTTGTTTTGCCAACTAAACATATTGACTAGTTATAAATGCAATTTACATTTTTCCTTTTATTTGTAAAAAAAAAAAAAAACTAGTCTTCTGGGTTTGAGAGAGCTAATTATACTTAATTGTTTAATGTAGAAACTTTATTACTTTTTATTTTTCTTATAGTCATAAAATGCATTCAAGAAGAAAATGTCATATTATGTAAAATGGACTATTTCATAATGCAGTGCTTATATCTGAATACTAAATATGAGCTGAGGGAAGTAATATCCCTATTAAAAGAGTATTTAGAGATGCCTCTCAGTTGTCTTGGGACTCATTCAAAATAAGCAGGTGCTGTGCAACAGATGTACCAAAAATGTTGAACATCATTCCCTATCCATATAAGATAATTATGTGTTTTTGAAAACTTGAAAGGAAAACTTATGTTGTGAGTAGGATTTGGTTGCTTAGGAAGTCTTAACTGAGCAGCCTAATGGGAAATCAATTGTGCTTTTACAGAATGGTGCTGGGCATCAGCAACAAAGCTATTTATCTTAAATTTGAATTAGACTTCCTGGAATTGGAAAAAGGGTGGAGAGTACAAACTTGAGTAAACCATCTTGCTTCCTGTGCTATCTTTCTTCCTTCCTTCCTTCCTTCCTTCCTTCCTTCCTTCCTTCCTTCCTTCCTTCCTTCCTTCCTTCCTTTCTTTCTTTCTTTCTTTCTTTCTTTCTTTCTTTCTTTCTTTCTTTCTTTCTTTCTTCTCTCTCTCCCTTCCTTCCTTCCTTCCTTCCTTTTTTTAATTTTTTTTTGTACCTGAGGTATCTTATTTGCTTTTGTTTTGTGGATTCTTGGAAATAAATTGGAAACCCAAGACTGAAAGATACTGTATTGTGTAGTTTGCTAGGGCTGCCAGCTGCCATAGCAAACCACCACAGATTGCTCGAACAATGGACATTTATTTTTTCATAGTTTTGGAGGCTGGAAGTCTGAGATCAAAGAGTCTTCAGGGTTGATTTCTTCTTTGTCCTTTTTCCTTGGCTTATGAATGGCTGCTTTCTCTGCATGACTTCGCGTGTTGTCAAGGTTTTCTAGAGAAACAGAACCAACAAGAAAACTCTATATATCTATATCTAATTTTTATCTATCTATCATCTATCTATCTACTATCTATCTATCTATCTATCTATCTATCTATCTATCTATCTATCATCTATCTATCTGTCTATCTATCATCTATAATCTATCAATTATGTATCAAAGGAGAGGGAAAAAGGGAGGGAAAGAGTAATTTAAGAAACTGACTCATATAGTGTGGGGACTGAAAATCCAAAATCTAGTAGGCAGGCAGGCCGGAGATGCAAGAAGAACTTTCAGTTCAAGTCCAAAAGCAGTAGGCTGGCAGAATTTCTTCTTGCTCAGAGATGGTCAGTCTTTGGTCTACTAAGGCCGTTAGCTGATTGGATGAGGTCCACCCCCATCATGAGGGTAGCTTACTTTACTCAAAGTTGACCAATTTAAATGTTACTCTCATCCAGAAAACATCTTCACAGAGATACCCAGAATATGTTTGACTAAATATCTGGGCACCCAGTCAAGATGACGTATATAAAATTATCCATCACAAATGGTCTTCCCTCTCTACCTATCTGTCCAAAATTTCTCTTATAGGATGCCAGTCTTTGGATTAAGGCTCATCCTAATGACCTCATTTTAACCTAAGAGTATATCTCCAAAAACAGTTACATTCTGAAGTCTTATGGGTTAGGACTTCAACACATGTATTTTAAGAGAACACAATGCAGCAGATAACAGCTGTTAACTTAAAAGTAACCATAAATAGAAAGACAATAAATGGAAAGGAGAAAACAGTCTTCCTAATACTGAAAATGTGTTATTTCCTTCATCTTTAAGATACTCCTCATATAAATCAGTTAAGTGGAATAGAAAGTAACTTTTTTTTATATATTCACATTTCCACAACTTAGAAATCAATTTTATTTTATTCTTTTGCCAAAGTTTCTTACATTACTATGGCAATTAGAGATTACATTTTTTTAATTTCTTAATTTCTTATTCTAGTTATATCTGTATTTCTACCTATTTTCCTTTTGTGTTTTTAATTTCATATTAGAGCATGTATAAGATGTTTTTATATTGAATTATGAACCGATTTGAAGTTGCAATTAAAACAGAGCCACTTTCCTCTTTTTCTGACAATATAAGAAACAAACAATGGGAAAATTACTGATAAGAATGAAGGGGAAAATTAACAAGAAAATATAAAATGAAGACAAATCAGAATACACACTTTCAATTGTTCTCTCAAATCATAAATGTAATCTTACAACATTATCTCATGTTTTATATCATTATCTTTGTATCACATATCAGTATCTTATGTCCGACATTTTTTTAAAAATCCATTTAACTAAAGGGTAAAATGCTTCCTTATCTTTGATTCTGAAGAAATGCTTCTGTTATCTCTCTTTTTTGCAGATAACAAAGAGGTTTTCCTTTCCAAAGCGATTCACAAGTCCTTCATAGAGGTTAATGAAGAAGGCTCCGAAGCTGCTGCCTCCTCAGGTGCCAAGTTGTTTTCTAAAATCTTCTTACCTTTTCTAGATTTGTATTTTTGAAGCAATCTTGGGTATGGGATGGGAGCCATTTTTAGAACCAAGCCAAAAAGCTGACTCTGTACTGGCTCTGCTGTAACTTAGAAGTGTAGCCGATGCTGACCCCAGCTAGAATTTTCTAAGTAGGCTACGAAGCATTCACTCCTCCCGTGCCTCGTGCAAAGTGGCTCCCTCTCCCGTTTTCCCTCTAATGAGAGGCAGGAGGATATTGGCAGCCCTGTAGAATAGATTTTCCGGCTTTGCTGCCTGTTTCAATATTTTAAATATTTCCCTGCTGCCCATTTAAACATTTTTCTCTTACTTAATTACTTGTGGAAGTTAGTTTTTAATTTTGTCAGAGAAAAGGTTTGATCTTTTTTAAAAGCACATATATAAACAAGAGTATATGGCAGTGTGTAATAAATAATTTTAACCAATAATACTAATAAAATTTTAATTTTAAATAAATAATTCAAAAAAATTGACATAAATCACATGTCTAAAGTAAAATGGCAAATGTCCCTAGTTATTTTGATCATTCTGACTACCCTAGTTAAGTGAGAATGATTTTTTTGTGGCCTTTTTGTTCTCCTTTTATTTGTTTGGATTTGTTTCAATCTCATCATCAAGAATTTTAGTCAAATTCCCACCCCCACGTAAAATGTAACACATCATATTTGCACACATTATTTCTACCTTTGCATAAATTTGTCCATTAAAAGTATAGTACCAGTTAAAACAGTATTTTCAGGAGAAAATAGAAACGCAGTAGTCTCAGGCATCAAGAACACTTAAAATCTTACATTATGTAATGGTGACTTTTTCTGACAATTGAATCACCCTGCAGCAAGTATAAAATGATCATCCATAATAAGAATCTCAAGGGAATTCAGTTTCCCAGCCGTAGGAAACACATTGCATCTCTCGCTGCTATTTTCCCTTTAATCACTGCCATTCTGGCCACTTACTAGAAGCCTGGTGATTTGCTATATAAATGCCGACAAGTAATGAATTAAGAATATAAAGAAACTCTTAGTTTTTCATTGGGGGTGGGTGTTCTTTCTTTCTTAACTCAAAGGGCATTGTAGTAAAAGCCATGAGCATTTATCTGAGACCGAGGCTAAAAATTCTGTAACAGGCAGAATAAATTGTCCTATTATTTTTGGTGTGGTAGAGATAGGAAACCATGGGTAGTGTCATGGGGTGTGTGTGTGTGTGTGTGTGTGTGTGTGTGTGTATGTGTGTGTGTCCGTGTTTAAAGTCAAGTAGAAATGTTAGCACCTTCATAATTTTTCTTTCTTAAGTCTTTAAAATTGTGTTTTCTGTAAACTATTGCCTTTTCATTAAAAATAGATGACTTGCAGAAATTACTCATAAGTCCCTGTACATCCATAGACATATAATTGCTTTCTCTCTGCACTGTAGGAATGATTGCAATTAGTAGGATGGCTGTGCTGTATCCTCAAGTTATTGTCGACCATCCATTTTTCTTTCTAATCAGGAATAGGAGAACAGGTAAGTCTGTTATGGAAACAGACTTTTTAATAGGTTAAAAAATAATTTTTAAAAATCGAGAACATTTTCCACATTATCAGATAATTCTTAATGTTCAAATGATTTGTTAAATGAAATTAATTTATCGATATTTTCATTTTTTAGAACATTACTAATTATAAGCAAGAAGGGAAACGAATATCCCTTTTTTGTTGTTTATCCCCTCTTTTGTTCACATCTAACCCAATACAGGTACAATCCTATTCATGGGACGAGTCATGCATCCTGAAACAATGAACATAAGTGGACATGATTTTGAGGAACTTTAAATCATTTCATTTGAATAACAACGGAAATAGTAACTACGCACATTATGTTTGCAACTGGTACATATTTAAGATTTGTGTTTTACAGTATGTCTTGAGATAATATTTAAAATAGCTCCAGATAAAAACAGTGTATGTAAACTATAGCCAATTTGTTAAGAAATATCATCAGTATTATTGAGGTGATGGTCCTGTCATGTCATTGTGTTTATTGTGCTGGTATTTAAAATAAAAGTACATACTGAACATGTGAACAGCTCTGTTTTTCATTTTGGAAGCTGTGATATAAAGATACCTCTAGGTGAAATTTGGAAACAGTTATGTTTCTGGACATCTTACATCTTTCGTAGTTATGTAGAATCAAAGCACCAAAGAAAATTAACATCATACACTTACACATAACAAGCAGTAACAAGTGAGATGAAGACTGGCATTCCACAAAATTTCTAATTTGTTTTTCTCTACCGACAGTGTAAAAGAATGCAAACTGAACATCTTCTGTATGGCTCATGGCAAAATGCATTAGATTATAGATATAGTTTATTTACCATGTCTTTTAAAATCCACTTGATTTCACAAGCCTAATGTGGATTACAGCCTGGTATATCACCATGTTTTGCTGATGCAAGTAAAATCTAAACTACAACCAAGTTTTCAAAAGCTCCCAAATAAGCCATATGAGCAAATTAATAATAAAAAACACCCTTTGGTGTGTCACCAGAGAATTAACTAGAAAAAAAATTATGGGATTTTCAGTCAAGATGATAGAGTAGGAAGTTGCTGTACTCGCCTCCTCTCATGGCAACATCAAAATTACAACTAAACTACAGTAAACCGTCATTGGTAATTGCTTGAATTCTAGCTAAACAGAAGTCTTACAACTAAGGACATACAGAGGAAGCCACCTCAAGACTGGTAGGAGGGGTGGAAACTAGAACTGGGCTGGTCCCACATCTGCATATGACAAATAAAAATTGGGAGGGTTGTCTCCACTGTGGAGGTCCTTCCAAAGGAATTAGTAGCCCCAACCTTACACCAGACTCCCCAGCCCTGGGTTCCAGTGCCAAGAAGAGAATATCCCAGAGATTGTGGCTGAGTGAGATAGAGGGCTATGGGAGTCCCAGGAGTTTCTCTTAAAGAGCACATACATGGACTTACTTGCTGATGAACTCACTCGCTCTGAGTCCAGCACAGGGGCAGCAACTTGAAGGGTGCCAAGGACATATGGGGAGGAACTGCTCTATGTGGCTTCAGGGTAAGGGCTGGAAGGGCAACTTTTTTCTAGACGAAAGTGCTGGTAGAATCTATTGTATCTTAGTTGAGCCCTCCCTGCTCCCAGCCTGCAGATACAGGCAGACACCATATCTGAGCCCTGGTGATTCCATGATACCCCCACCCACCCAAATTGCAGCCCACCCAAGCCACTTCCGGCACTTTTTCCACACAAATGGCCTATCTTGGCTCATGCTTCAAACTTCCTAAAATCTCTCAAACGTTCACAAAACCCAAACAAGCAGCATCTGGCCTAGCTGTACCCTGTACATCTTGCTGAGCAGCCCCAAACCCAACACTAGCAGTAGCTGGCCTCAGTTTATAGCTTCGCCTCCTGAGATACCTCCAAGCTCAGTGTGGGCGGTGGCCATCTGCAGATTGCTTGGTAGCTCATGACAAGTGGCCCCAGACAGAGCACAGTTTGCAGCTGAAGTTTGCTTGCAAAGGGGCCCTTCCCCAGAGGCCCTGGGGCCAGCATACCTGTTGGCTGGCTTCAGATTTCAAAACGAAAGCTGTAACATGAGATAAATAACCCAGTAATTCTACTTCTGGTTATGTATTGGAAGAAACCCAAAACATAATTTTGAAGGAATATATAAATTCACATATTCATTGCAGCATTATTTACAATAACCAAGATATGGAGGCAACTTGACTTATCCATCAATATTTGAAAGGATAAAAAAGAGGTAGTACATACACACAATGGAATATTATTCAGCCACAGAAAAAGAATGAAATCTTGCCAGCTATAACAACATGGATGCTGAATGGAGTAAGTCAGACAGAGAAAGACAAATGCCATATGTATTACTTACATGTGGAATCTAAAGAACAAAATAAACAAACAAAACAAAAATTACTAGATACAGAGGACATTGTGATGGTTGCCAGATGGGAGGGGTGTTTGGGGGACAAATGAAAGAGGGGAAAGGATTAAGAAGTACAAATTGGTAGTTATGAAATAGTCGTGGGATGTAAAGTATAGCATAAAAAATACAGTCAATAATATTCTAATAAATATATATGGTGCCAGATGGGTACTAGATTTATCTGGGTGTTCACTTCATAAGTTATGAATCTTTAATCACAGTTATACATCTGAAACTACTATAATATTACGTGCCAACTATAATTTAAAATTTAAAAAAAAGAAAAACTGTGCTGGTACAGATACCAGAAACTGGCAGGTCACAGGCTGGCTGTTGTCCACAGAGATGTTCTTGTTTGTTCTGTGTGGGAGGTTTTTACCTTTTGAACTTGAATGTCTGTAATTGGGGTATTATGTTTTTGTTTCTGTCATTGGTTACCTGATGATTTCTGGATGCATTTGTGTTTGAGACCTCTGGTGAGTTAAAATAAGTACTTTGCAGACTTTATTGGTCTTATTTTCTAGAACAAGGAGTAGTTGATTCCAATGGGGTCAGTGTCAACTTCTTAAGTTCTCTACTAAATTACTTTGTTACCCTTTGGCTGAAATAATGGTATTCCTTTGAGAGATGGAGAGAAAAAAGAAAGAATGCTCTCATTGTGTTCCATGAATAGAACTAGGCACATTTAATACTAAACGTCTGGTTCTGTGAATACAGTTTCAGAAAAAGTTTGAAACATTCAAAATTTAACAGAAACAGTTTGCATGTAACTTTCTTGTGTGTTAGGTATTTTGCTGTGATTTGGAGTTGTTAGCAAGGATTGATAATATCATTAACTTTAACTCTGTTAAAGAGCATTGTGATTTGGGGAAACCAGGCCTGACCCCAGACCTACTGAATTTTAAAATCTGAGGAGAAACTTGAAAATCTGTTTTTAACAAATTCCTTTGGCAATTTTGTTAGACAGTAAATCTTGAATAATGCCAAAATAAAGGATACATGTAGAATATTTACTTATATACTAGTAATTTATAGAAAATTAGGTCAATCAATGAAGTATGCCAAACTAGTGCTTCTCAAGTTTACATGTATTGGAATTACCTGGGGATTGTAATGAAGATTCTCATTCAGTAGGTCTGGGGTAGGACCTGAGAACCTGCATTTCTAACAAGCTCCCAGGTAATACCATCACTGTTGGTCCATGGACTAGTTTGGTAGCAAAGCTATACTTAACATAAGGTTACATGTTTGATGTTTTTATACATGGAAGCAGAAAATCTGTGTAATTTTCATACAACTTGGAGAGATTTAAAGGAATGAAGTAGTAGTCTACGTTAAAAATGGAGTGCACTTATACAAAAAGAGCAAAAAAATGGTTTTACTCTAAAGCTTTCCCTCCTCTATTATATACTGTGGAAAAATGCAGACTTCCTTGGCATATTAGAACACTTGAAATATATTCTTAAAAAATATAGAGGCATTTATAGGCAAGGCCCACAAAAGAATTTATGAATACCCAAGGACATGATACTTAATACTAAATCTTTTATAGCTTATAGTCTCAGAAAGCTTACAGTTTATTCATAAAGCTGAGATTATTATAGAACAGTGCTCTTATTTTCACTTATAATGTATACAGACTGGGTAACTGATCATTGATTCAGTATTGTTATTCTGAGTTTATGATATTCTTCATTACCAGATCACTATTTATTAAGTATTACCTATTTGCTGTATCTCTATGTCTATTTGTCAACTAAATCAATAACCTATGAGGAAGAGTAAACATTATTAGACAAGCATGTGGGTTTTATAAAACCCAAAATATGTTTTTTTTAGCTAGTATAACATTGAATTCTACCATTCAGAATGCTTAACTTAAAATAATTTCATACAATTTAGATGTCCCTTAAATAAGACCTTGTTATTAGCATGTTTATAGAGTACTTAAAAACAGAATATTTGATTGCACCAAATTTTACCTATTGCTTGTTTATATATGTATATATAGATACATAGAAATATAATGCATAAGAATATAGATATTTTCTTTATCCACTCATACATTGATGGGCACTTAGGTTGTTTCCATATCTTTGCTATTATGAATAATCCCACAATAAACATGGGAGTACAGATGTCTGAGATACTGATTTCACTTCCTATATATTTTAGATCTTAATCTCTTATCATATATGTCATTTTCAAATATCTTCTCCTACTCTGTAGGCTGCCTTTTCATTTTGTTGATGGTTTCCTTTGCTGTGCAAGAGCTTTTTAATGTGATGTAGTCTCACTCGTTACTTTTTCTTTTGTTCCCTGTGCATTGGTGTCATATCTAAAATTATTGCCAAGACTAATATCAAAGAACTTTTTCTCATGTTTTCTTCTAGAAAAGCAAACATGGAGAAAATGATACTTGGTCCAGATGCTTTGTTTCATATCAACCAACAAAGTTATTCTTGAGGGAATTTTGAAGACTCTACATGCACATAAACATAGCTTATGGAAAAATTCTGTGTCTTATGAAGACAGCTATTTTCACAAAGACTCGGTTTAATTTTTTTTATTAACTACTTTGGTTCAAAATAAACAAAACATGTACTTTCTTTTGTCCAAATTTACTCTTTATTATATATTAAGTATAGATGAACTTTACCTCTCTTTGAAAATTGCAGTTTTTGTTTATTTGGAATAATTAAGTGGTAATTGTGAGATAGGACATGTTCCAGAAAATGTTACTTTTGCAGTTATTACAGCTTCTAGCAGATATAGCAGTTTTTTCTCTTCCTCAAATAGACAATATTTCATCTTGCTCCTTGTCCAAAAGTTTTATGATAATTCACAAATATATAAATCTGACATTTGTTCACACAATTGCTCTTTGCTCTGTCTATTCAAGAAAAAATGCTGATGGAGAGATTACCTTTTTCCACATGATTGAGTAACCCTCTTCTTTTGGTATTTTCTGTTTAAATATTTATAACCACATAACTATGGGGAAAAAATGGGCCATGGAATGACAGAGAACTAAGTTTAAACACCAGATCTACCCCTTACTAGATGTCTATTCTTGGAACAAATTGTTTAGTTTTTAACTATGTATTTAAATGATAACACTTCATAGAATTATATTAATTATTAAACGATATAATATATAGGAAGAATATAAGCAGTACTTGACACATAGCAGTCACTCATGAAAGGCCAGCTATTAGCATTAATTAAAATGACCATACTTCAGTTCTACTATGGCACATCATTTTTCACATTTTAACATTTATGAAAATGGAGCAATCAATGGTGGTAAAGGTAGCAGTCATAACTTTGGATGCATTGGCTGTGCATACAGTAATATTGTTGCATGAGGACTGTCTAACTGTAATCCCTTGGCTCTTCAGTCAACAAAATATTTGAGAAAGAATCATCATGACTATTTGAGAAAGCATTGTAAACCCTTTTTATTATCTCAAAAATGTTTCATTGATTTTTCTTTAAGATAACTGCCAGTTTCAAGACCTGTCAATAATTTAGAAGAAAGTGCTAGTAACAAAAGTTGCATTCTGGGTATAACTGTATCTCACCAATGTTCTTAGTGGCATAGAGGAAAATGGTATGGGCAATCATGAACATCACAGAAAGTGACTTGGAGCTGGCCTCTGTGTTTTAAAAACATTGTAATTGCTTATATTTTCATTGTAAAAGATACATAAATATGATATATAATAAAATGTGTTTAACTCTAAAAAGTGTACTTAATGTTTTGAATGAGTTTAAAATAATTCTATTCAATATGTCATAGTAGTTTACTAACAGTAATTTTTTTTCTTTTTAAGTAATACATAAAACAAAAGAGTATCTTACAATCAATGTCTTGAATTAGAAAATAGCATATTATTCATAGCAAGACTTGTGAAGGGGTCATATTTATTACAGTACAGAGCAAGTGGAATCATTGTCACCTATAATTTCCAAAAGATATGTCTATTGTTGGCTATCAGAAGGGTTACTTAGAAGATCAAATTCAGAAAGAGAAGAGGGAGAAAATGAAGGAGGGAGGAAAGGAAAAAGGAGATATTAAAGCAAATATTCACAAGCTACTTGCACATGGCAATTATTTTCAGCAAAATGACACTTCAGTACCTGAAGTGGACTAAACTTGGTCACTAAAAAACATCTGAAATAATTCTTCTGACATTCACTGTGTAGAAGTGAACACTAATGACTGCAATATGTGTGTGTGTGTGTGCGTGTGTGTGTGTGTGAGATCAGGCTAGAGTGGGAGGGTGAGAATCTTGAATCCAGTTTGCCTTTTTTTTTAAAAAAAAAGAAAGAAATTACATCTCCATGTAGCTTAATAGCATTCTCACTTTACACACTGTACATGCTAATTAGAGGCAGTCCATGAGGAGGCCGATCACTTTTAGATTCAAATGGCAGAGGTTTAATTTTGCCCTAATTTTTTTCTTTTAATAAAAATCTATCCCCTAGTAAGACTGTTTTAATTAGCTGGTCTTAACAATTCATAGAAGCTACGATCACACAATATTTCCATAGCAGCAGATTTTTAATTTCTAGTTTTATTGTTTTCACATGGATCAAATTACAAACCAATTTCCAGGGCATTTTCTATGTCATAATGGTATCAATGGAAGAAAATTTAAATAAATGCTAGATCTTGATAATTTCTAAAAAATACGTTTTTCTAATTGAAAATTTTCAGACATATTTACTAGAATGAAATAAAGTAGTATTCATTTTGTTCATTTTGTTCATTTCTACTTCAAATAATAGTTTCTGGATTGTTAAATTGATATATTACATTAATAAAGCTGAAATTTTTTAACAAGAACTAAAGTATTAGGTATTTACCTGGGCAAATTTTAAAAGGGAAAATTAAATGCCACAAGATGTCACTATAATCCCAATAAATTGATAAGGGTAGTAACCACTTTTATTTCAACATTTAAAGAAGTTAGGTGGCTGCATACTCATATCGAATTCTACACTTGTTTACTTCTGCACATAACATTGCAAAAAAAAAGTTGCTTATATATTGATCCACAGATCAATAAGAAAAAGAAAAAGGTGGGAAAAAATTACACTAATGGAAAATAAAGATACAAGAAAGCCTATGAGTTTATCTTGTCAGCTAGAAGTTCTTTCCCCACTGGCGAAGCATTTTTAGACTCTGAAACCTAGTCTAACCTGGAGTTAGGAAAATGACTTCTTACCTTTGGTAGGACACAGCTAGACTTCCCCATGGAAAGCCCCAGCATGGGCATAAATGGAAAACTCCTTGGTCCTGAGGTTCAGGCCAAAGTAAGAGAGGTTATTTCAGTCCTGGTATAGAAAGAATTTTTATGGTCATGACTTGAATATTATTACAAAGTGACAGAGTTCCTAAGTAGTAGATTTATAACCATGACAGATATAAATCTGTTTCTGAGCAATGACCTGCCTGGGAATATATGAGAATAAGTTCACAGTCCTCATGCTTCTCCAGCTTTGGGGAGTTCTCCCTCCATGAATGTCACTGGGACCACAAACTCTTGTACAACCTCTATACGGGAGACAGGAAATACTGTGTCCATCCACCCGCATCTGGTGTTGTTTACATCCTTTGTACTCCTTCTTTGCTTTTTGAGGAATAAACTCAAGAATTGGCATCCTAAACTAAGTCTAAGTCATATTGATAAGCACCTGCAACCTCAACCAGTTTCTATGGCCCGACCTAGTACTTGTTATGGCTTCCTCCTAAAGTAAACATTTTAGTTTACTGTCAAACAGAAGATATTTTCTTTGGAGAACTGAATTTTTTATATTTAAAGTTAATTATAAAAAAGCCTCAAAGGCAAAAAAAAACAAACAAACCAATAATCCAATTACAAAATGGACAGCCATGTACAGACGGCCAACAGGTACATGAAAAGGTGCTCAACATCACTAATCATCAGGAAAATGCAAGTCAAAACCACAATGAGCTATCACTTCACACCTCTTTGAATGGGCATCAAAGATAAACAATATGAGTATTGGTGAGAATGTGGAGAAAAGGAAAATATTGTGCACTGTTGATGGGAATGTAAATTGGTACAGCCACTATAGAAAACAATATGGAGTTTCCGCAAAAATTTGTAAGTAGAACTACTTTACGATCCAGTTCTTATTAAATATCCAAAGGAAATGAAATTACTGTTTCAAATGGGATAGTCCCTCATGTCCACTGCACCATTATTTACAATAGTCAAGACATGGAAACAACCCAAGTGACCATGTGTAGATAAAGAGGTAAATAAAATGTGATATACACACACATACACAGTGAAATATTATTCAGCCAGAAAAAAAAGTAGGGAATACTGTCATTAGTGACAACATGGATGGAGCTTGAGGGTATTATATTAAATGAGATAAATCAGACAGAGAAAGACTACTGTGTAGGATCTCACTACATGTGGAATATAAAAAAACTGAACTCATTATAATGGAGAACAGACCGGCAGGTGCCAAAGTCTGGGAATTTGGGTTGGGGGAAATAGTGAAGGTGGGCCAAAAGTATTAAAAATAATTGAACTTAACAGTTTATAGGAAGTAAAAAGATGGGATTGGCCTTGTGGCCAAAAAAAAAGTGGCTAACTTTTCGCCATTGGCTCCTTTTTCTCCTTGGCACACAGAATATCCTAGGTTGCCTTGCAGTTGGGTGATGCTAAGCAACTAAATTCTGGTGAAAGGTATGTAAGCGGACATGTATGTCATTTCATTATTCTTCAGCTCTTTCTTTCCCTTTACCTGCAGAATGTCCAGAGGGGAGCTCAGGCTCTAGGTGCTAGAAGGAAGAAGGCTGGGACCCTGAGCTATCATTTGGATAAGAGATGTCTAGAAGAGCCACGGGGCCAGGAACACTCATGTCTGTGCACGAGCAACAGCTTAAACTTGTACAGTTAAGCAACTAAATTTGAGTCTATTTGTTTATTATAGCCTTTAGCCTGTTGTGATTTCCAAGCATATACATGACTGATTTATTCTCATAAGAATGCTCTATACCTTTATATTTTTATCTAGTTTTCTTTTCCTTGACATTTTATCAAAATAGTACACTATGGAATATACTTATCCCAGATCACAATGTGGTTTCCAATTAGCAAGACACATTTACTTAAATGTTTGTGATCTTTGTGAGGTTGCTCTCGCTAAAAACTGTTGAATGATGCAGGACATTATTTTCAAGAAGAATTTTTAAGTGCTAGAACCTCAAATGGCCCTCTTTGTCCAGGTCTAGTGGGTCAACAAACAGGTATTGATTAGATTATTACCACCTCTCTGTTTTGGACTCCAAAAACTGCCTTTTAGTTCCTAGATCAGTCTGCTTCAGGACACTGTATCTTTTACTTGATTCTCTCTTTTACTGAGGAGCGCTGAACAGCAGTGAAGAAACCTGTTGTCATAAATGGCATTATTTTATTTTTTTCTTATGACTGAGTAATATTCCATTGTATATATGTACCACATCTTTGTCTAATCATCTATCAAAAGATACTTTGGTTATTCCACAAGGATAGATCTCAAGGTTATCATGTTAAGCAAAATAAGTCAGAGAGAAAAAGTTGAGAACCATATGATTTCACTCATATGTGGGATATAAAATTGAAAGGAACAAACAAACAAACAAAACTCATAGATACAGACAACAGTATAGTGGTTACCAGAGAGGAAAGTAGAGAAGTGGAGGTAGAAAAAGATAAAGGGGGTCAAATATACGGTGATCCAAGGAGATTTAACGTCAGCAGGTGATTACACACTGCAATAAAAATATGATGTATTGAATTGTACACTTCAAACCTATATAATTTTATTAACCAATGTTACTTTAATAAATTTAATAATAAAATAAAGAAGAGACCTAATTGATGGTCCTCCAATAACTTAAGGCTGAAGCTGCTACAGGTATCAATCTTTAAACTCATCATCTCTTCCCAGATCTGAGCCACTAAGAAAAGCAGCCAGGCAGTATAAAATATTCTCTTAATGAACGTTTATTCATTTAATTTATTAGCCACTGACTGAGCACCTACCAGTGAGGGCACAGAGAAGCAAATGAACTTGGCTCAACCCCTACCCTCAGAGAGCTCACACTCATGTAGAAAGAAGTTGAGGGGAGAAACAGAAATACATGTAGGTAGTTAAGATCCTGTGCAAGCTGTGCGTTAGAGGGAAGCTCAGGGTATTTGTCAAAATTAATTGAGCTGTACGAACTTAAGATTTGTGCTTTTTATTGCATCCAATATAATACATTTTAAAGTACATCTTTTAAAAAGGAGAATATTAAACCATTTTAAAATAGCATTTGTTATTAGCATCCCCTTTCCTTTGTGGCAAGGAACACTTCCTCTAGAATTGTTTTCGTACTGCCCTTATTAAAATATATTTACTTGTTATTTCAGATTTTTAATTTGGGCCTTTATTTTCTCTTAAAAATCAAGATGTTTACTGATCCTTTATAAACTAACCTACTTTGGGGGTATTTATGGCATTCTCACTTCACAGGCATAACACAAATTAAAACAGTGCTAAAATACTTTGAAAAAAAAAAACATGTTATAGAAACTCTAAATGAAAACAGAACAGATGAGAAGAGACTGGCAGGCAGTTTAGCAGTTTTGAGTGCATTTTCCCCCTTGAGAGATATACTGAATTCGGGCTATCCATATAAGAACTAAACTCTGAGAATAAGTTTCAAAATCAGAACAAATAAAACCCCGAAACCCAAAAAGTCAAGCAAAAACAAATAAAATCAATAGTCTAAAACAAACAATCTACCTCAAATACTGTAGTGGCAACGACAAAAATAGAACAATTTTAAATTAAAGTATGAGAAAATAACAAGTCATCAAATATGCTCTTTGAAACATATATTTTAAAAATGCTTTTTAAAAATAAATAGTTCAAAAATAAATATTTTTTAAGTGTTAAAATCCTGACACTTTGGTAAATACTATAAGTAACATATCTGGTATTATGACTGTGTATGTTTACAAGACAGACATTAAATTTTTGAAAGTGGGAAAAATACAATTAGTGGTTCCTTCAAATGGTGACTATGAGTTTCAAACCTGACCAAGATTACTTTTTTATTTCACATTGTTAAAGAAAGTAGGACCATTGCTAAGATTTGTCATGAGTCTCAGATGTGGCAAAGTAAACAGTAGAAAAAATTCACCTGTGCACATCTCAGGAACAAAGTTATCTATGTATTTAAACTTCCAATTAACCCTCAAAGGCCTCCCAGGATTCCTAACACATTCTAAGGCAATGGAGGTACAAATGTTTTCTGCTAGAAGCTCCCAAATAATTATTTGTTTACACTTAAAGAGAACCTGGTTCAATTCTGCATCGTATGGTTAAGGAAAAAGAGACCCAGAGAGGTGCAGCTTCCCCAGATATAAGCATCGTTATCAACTTCATCACCATGTAGACACTTAATGTGCGCTCTCTCTGTGCTAACCACTCTGCTTTATACATGTCGCATCATATCATCCTCTTACAATCCTAGGTGCTATTTCATCCTCCTTTATTAATGAGGAAACTGATGCTTGAAGCAATTGTGCTCAGGGTCACCCTGCTAAAATTTCAATCCCGGGCATCCTTCTTCAGAGCCAGCATTCTTAATCTTTGCACCAACTGCACGTTGGTTGTGGTGTCAGGGTCAGAACCCAGGGCTCAGGACTACCAAGCATGGTCAGTGCAGCTGTTATACAATTTTTCACATTTTAGGCACTCAAAGATATTGTTGAGCAAATGAATAAATGAAAATTAAATTCATAAAACATACTGCTATGTCTTCACAGATTTACCTGCAACGAATTTTCACCAACACATTTGAAAGAGTGGTTCCATTTATACAGTTATTTAGACATCAGTTTTGTTTCCTTTCAAAGTTACCTCTACATTTTAATCATTATTTAAACAGAAAATAAGACATAAGACAGTTCGAGGAGGGAAAATGTGCATTACCTACAAAGAGGCTGTTATCTGAGAACATAGCTGAGATACATGAATGTATATTGAGGAAAATAAGAATAAATGTAAACATCAAAGAAATAATAAATGATAAAACTGAAACTATATACTTTTTAAAGAATTAATATAACATCAAATTTTTAAAATTTCTAATTATTTCTATTTACTGATATATAATGATATATATTTATCATATGATGATCAGTGATAGGGACAAATGTGTATATATACATATATATATATACACATATGTATTTCCCTAAATGGGCACTGATTTATGTGCCAATATACTGCCATCTGATACTTCTTTATTGAAGCTTTAATGTCATTTAGTAAGTATTGAGTAAAATGGCTAGCAAGGCAAACAAAAATCTGTTGAAATCTACTATAATTATGCATCTCAGATTTTTTGGGAAACACCAATTTGAAGTATTTATCTGCTCACACCTTTTACTATAAAACACCCAAGTGTTTCTGAAATTTTTACATTTTGACACCAATATGCCCTCTCCCAGACTTTCCCTCAAAGCCAAAAATCAATATATTCAAATCCGTTATAGTTAATAAATATTTACTGGCCATCCATTATGCGTCAAGCCCCTAGGATAGAGGAATGAGTACCAGTACTACTCTTGGGTTCAGAAAAATAAGTCGCTTGGTGTCAATTGAATGAATTATACATTAAAGTTCTGTTGACCTTCAAAAAAGACTAATGCTCTTTTTTTTTTTTTTTTTTTTTTTTTTTTTTGCCAGATATGTGATTGCTCGAGAAACTTCCATTGAAAAGAGTTTTAACTAGGTTTCTGCTTTTTCTTTTTAAATTCTTCTTAGTATTTTGGAGAGTGTTTTATTAAGTTAAAAATGAAAGAATTTTAAGTTATGAGTTTAAACAGAGTTCATCTCTACATCTATGGCTATTTGCATTTTCTTGGCAAAATCAGATAATTCCTACAAGATAGTCCACCCAAACATATTATTTGAATCCCATCAGGTCATATTTTTCCACCACTGCTTAATAATTTCAGTAACTTTTGTGATTTTGTAAAAATGATGTCAATTTATTGTGTAAAATATGAACTAAATGTCTATCAAAACAGGAATGAATGAATAAATCACCACAGATTCATACAATAGAACACTATGTATCAGTTAAAGAAAATAATCTAGAGTTTCAGGAATTAATGTGAAAAAAGTCTCAAAAATATAGTATTGAGCAAAATATATATATATATAATACCATTTCTATAAAAATTTAGGCCATACAAAACAGTACCATATAGTACTAAATGGATGTACATAGTAAAAATGTAAAACCCTATGTGGATCGATAAACAGAAAATACAGGTATGGAGATGGAGAGAAAAAACTAGAAATGAGATCAAGGAAGTGTATTGAAGGAAGATGTCAAATGTACCTATACTACAAGTCTAACAGTTCCCTTCAGGCCTAAAGTTTAGATGATTCTAGGCCTTGTCTGCCTTTCCTAAAAGATCCCAGTGCTGATTGCCTTTAGTCTAATGTCAGAAAGTTGTCTCCTATAATTACTTTTTTAAAGTTATTTAAAGTAGAAAAGTAATTCCTGACCCTCTTATTTCCTTATGGTTTAAAGTGCAAATCTAATAAATCCGAAAAATAACAAAAAATACAGAAAAAAGAAAAAAAAACACTTCTAAAGTTGGCACTAAAATGTTAAGACTTGGCATCTTGAATTTTTAGTTCTGGAATGTTTGTTACATTATACTTTATACTTTTGTATGTTTGAACTATGTCATAATTTTAAAAAGCAAGTTGTTGAAGATTGAAATAAGAACATTTTTTAAAAAAGTTCTAATGAGTCGAAAGGAGAAATTAATTTTGTTGTTATTCTATCATCATATTTCCACCGTTTAGAAGTAACCATGTCTACATTTTGGTGTGTATTCTACAGTCATATGTGTGGGAACAACACTAGACATTTTGCTACCATTTAAAACAATTATGTTGTAGACATATTTTCAGATATTAAATATTTATCCTTACATATTTCTCAAACAACATTTCATTGTATGTCTATAACATGCTTTATTTAATCAATTCTCCCTTTTTAAAAATGTAGACTATTTTAATTTTCAATAATGTTTTAATGCATGTTCTTGCACATGTATTTTGTATATGTAATCATGATAATTTCCTTGAAATATAGTCTTATAAGCAAAATTTCTGTGTCAAAATTATACACAATCTTTAGGTTTAAAATGTGTTTTAAAATTGTTCTCCAAAAAAGGTTATATTAAGTTGTATCAACAGAATATGAGATCCCATTCTCTCAAAATAGTACTTATTATTTTAAAAAATCTTTAATAGTTAAACAAAATGGTAATTTACTTTTTTTATTTTTGCAAATTTGTTTTCCATGTCTTTTGCCTATATCTTAATTATATGTTTATCTTTTTACTTATAGTTTCATAAGCTTTTTATATTAAATATATTAACCCTTTCTCATATGTTGTGAATATTTCCTCTAAGTTGTGTTTTTCCTTTCATTTTAGTTTTGAGTGTTTTAATGTCTTAAATTTTATAAATTTAAATCCATCAATATATTTGTTTATATTTTCTGCTTATATTATTAATAGTTATGTATTCCTTAGTATTTTTGTTTCCTTTTGCATTTGGATATTTAATCCACATAGAGTTTATTTTAGTATATTTGGGCATATGGTACAAGAAATCTAATTCTATCATTATTATAGATTATTATAAATAGTTGACCAAGTGTTTCAAAAGCATTCATTGACTAAATCAGACTTAACTGCTAACTTGAAATTTTCAATACTTACTTTTTATAGATCCTGTTTGTGAATTTTCTATTCTCTGTCCATATTCAAACCCAACGTTTTTCTACAAAAAAGATATTTCTAATATATTTTGAAAAAAACTTTAAAAATAAGTTTTCTGACAGTTCACATTGTTAAAAATTGTAATACAATCTACGTAACTTAAATTATTGCTTTTTCTTATTTTCACCACTCTTAGAACTCTAGTTCAACATATATTTATTCAGTGCCAAGCACTGTTCTTGGTACAGAGATGAAGAGATAAACAAGAATGACTAATAGTCCTAAATGGGAGGCTTATATTGAACAGATAATAACAGAAATAATTTCGGCCATGAAGTAAAGTACTGTTTGCAATAAGACTGTAATTGGAATCCTTACCCATTCTGGGGAAAGAGAGAGGAAAGGAATGCCAAGGAAGATTTTCGTAAGTAAGTGGCACTTAAGCTAAGAATTAAGGATGGATAAGAGCAAAAATATATTGAGTTTGTTTGTGTAAATGCTATGAAATATGTTTTGTACATTATAGAAACTAGAGATAATAAATGAGGTCAGATCATAGGTGTAATACAGGTTATGTTGGGAATTTAAGACTTTGGGCAACGAGAAAAATTGGTTGCCCATGAAGAAAGAATTGAAAGGAGACCAAGTGGGCATACATGAAGCCTATTAACAGACACTGCAACAAGGGATGGTCACAACTTGGATGACAGCTGCTCCATCCAATATGATAGGCGCTAGCCACATGCGGTTATTGAGCACCTGAAATGTATCTTATTCAAATTATAATGAGCTGTAAGTATAAAATAAACACTAGATTTCAAAGACTTAACCAAAAAAATGTAAATATCTCATTAATATTTTATATCGATTCCACATTAAAATGAGAATATTTCAGATATACTGAATTAAGTAATAACATTGAATTTAACTTCATTTATTTCTTTTTACTTTTTTAATGTGGCTACTATAAAATTTAAAATTATATGTGTGATTTGCACATGTGTTTACATTATATTTTATCATATGGTGGTGACCATTGTGTTGACAGTGGAGATGGAAAGAAGTAGACACATTTGAAAATGTTTAGGAGACTAAATTGGCCAATTTGATGATTTATTATGAAAGAGAGTATTATTAAGAATTGTATCTCTGTTTCTGGTTTGAATAAAAAATGGGTATGTCCTTTCTTGAGATACTGAATTCGCTGGACTGAGGAGAGTATGAAAGAGAATGTGCTCACATTTGGTCATGTTGATTTGATGTTCCTTGGAAAAGATATCTGAGTAGGACATATAAATTTAGGAGTTGGTCAATGATGGTAAATAAAGCCATAGGAATGATTGAGTTCAAGGAAAATACTGATAGTTTAAAGAAAAGAAGAGGAGACTGAGAAGGACCTGCTAGAGGTTAAGAGGCAAACTAGGAGAGTGTATTTTCAGAAGAAAAGGAGGGAGATGTCACCATATCAATGGCTATTGACACAAAAACAGCAAAATGTTAATAATTTCTGAGATTCGGCCATATGTTAGTTTATGACTATTCTCTATATTTATGTATATTAAAATTTCTATAAGGCAAAATTGTTGAGATTTGTAGAGACCTAGAAAGATGAGGGCTAAAATTTGTTCTTTGGAGACAATTCAGCCAAATCATCCATAAGCTTTTATCAGAGTTAAATTGTACACATTTATATCTCAATTAAATAAAAAATACAACAGATGTTGCTCTTAAGGCTTGTCCAATGAAGAAATACCTTATGTCAGTTTTTATTCCATGGCAATAACAGTGTAATTTCATATAATTGAAAAAGAAAATGTAAGAAATGCAAGTACTTAATGTCCATATGTGAGACAGAGGATAAGAATAAGAAAGTTGGGATCATGTCCTTTGAAATTTTGTTCCTTCCACTGATGTAAAGAAGGAACAAGACAAGTATTAAACTGAGATTTCAATCACTTGGATGATATTACACAGTAGCTTAAATCAAAGATAATATATTCTAGTTTCATGGTTTCTTATTAATATTTTAGCCAATGAAGAATGAGTATTGTCTAAGTCTTTGTGCTTGCTATATTGATTATGAATTCAAATTCCTAGAATTTGAGTATAATTCTAAATATCAAGAATCACTAGATCATTATTTTTTTCTTGTCATGATGAAATTATTAATGTTATTATTGGTTCAACCTAGGTCTCCCATTTAGGACTATTAGTCACTCTTGTTTATCTTATCATCTCTGTACCAAGAACAGTGCTTTGCACTGAATAAATACATGTTGAACATATAAATCTGATCCTCTGAGTGTTATTCATGTGTTGCTAAGATGATCTTAGACCAATCATGACTCATCCCTAGGCTAAGGGTGGGACTCTTCTTCCTTAAGCACAAAGATACTTCATCTTTGAATAAAATTAATGTTCTGTTAAAAAAAGGGGAGGGAGAAGAACTGGTTATTAGCTAGGTAACCAGCATCATCTAACAGAATTTCCAATTTATTGTTACGATAGACTGTTCACCTACTTTTGCTTACATCAGCCCTGAGAAAAGCAAGGCAGAGCCATCTGGAGGTAAAATTGTGGATAAATTTTTGTTTGTTTGTTTTTGACTATAAAATTAAGGGGAAGAAACACACTGTATTACTCTGGGTTCTTCAGAAAAAGTGACCAATAAGATATCTATCTATATCTATCTGTATATCTCTATCTCTATCTCTGTCTCTATCTTCTCTATTTCTATATCTATCTCTATATCATCTATCTATATATCTATATCTGCATCTACCTTTATAACTATCTATCTATCTAGCATCTATCTATCTAGCATCTATCTATCTATCTATCTATCTATCTATCTATCTATCTATCTATCATCTATCCATCCATATATATAGAGAGAGATTTATTATAGAAATTGGCTCATGCAGTTATGGAGGCTGAGAAGTCCCACTATCTGCTGTCTGCAAGATTAAGAACCAAGCAAACTAATAATATAATTCAGTTGTGGTCTGAAGGCCTGAGACTAGGAACTCTGATGCTTAAGGATAGGAGAAGATTAACACTCCAGGTCAAGAGAGAAAGAGACTTTGACCCTCCACTGCCATTTTATTCTATTAAGGTCTAACTAGATTGGATGCAGCCAATTCACATTGGTGAGGGCCAATTTCTTTACTCAGTCTACTGATTAAAATGCTAATATCTTTCAGAAACACCTTTACGGACACATCCAGAAATTATATTTTACTACCCACATATGAGCGCATTCTGTAGCTCAGTAAGGTTAACATATACACTTAACCATCACACATGCATTGTTAACTAACATTCACAAACACTTTCCTGCATCACTGCATTTGGTTCTCCCAGCAATTCTGGACAATGTCATTTAGCTGTTGTTATTACCCTCATGCATAATTTACAAAGGAGAGATACGAATTAGAAAGGTTAAGTGATTTGTCCAAGAGCACTTGGCAATTAAATGTGAGGACTTGGAAGTAGTAATCTCATTCCCAAATCCAAACTCTTTTCCCTACACCAGTGGTTCTCAGATTATCAGCCTTATCTGGGAACTTGTTAAAAAAGTAAATTCTCGCGCTCCACCCCAGGTAAAATAAATCAGAAACTCTGGGAGTCTGACCCAAATAGCTTATATTTAACAAGGCTTTCCAAGTTATTCTGAACACAATAAAGTTTGAGAACTACTGGATTATACCCTGCTACCCATACTACTTTCCCCTAAATTGCTCAAAAATTTTTCTGGTTATTTTTTATGGTTTGGCAAAAAAAGGAAAATACTGCCTTTTCTGGCACATCATAAGAAGTCAAAGTTATCTTTACTTCCAGATTAAAAGGCATCCTGAATTTAGGAATTCATCCACTGGGTCCTACTTCCAAGGTTACGCTTTTGAACCAAATGAGTAGTGACCAGTTATTCCTTATATGCAGCCTGAGCTATATTTCTAGGAGAGAAGGCAAAGTGAGCTAGGGAAAGTCTGCATCTCAGAGAACCATTAAAACACATTTCTTTTTTTTTTACTTAACAGGGTCACACTGAACTCTTTCCTCTGCCAAAATGAAAGCCCTTTAGCCTCCATTTTCCATATATGTCTGTGACCCAATCTTTTTAGCACAAAACCTGCAGTATTTTCTCCTTATAAAAGCAAAAGATATTTCAGTGACTTATAATCATCTCTGATAAAGATGCCCTAATTCTAGCACAGGATAAATTTACCTTCTTCCAACTTCGATCCTATCTTTTGCTACATAATTCTTCTTCCCCCACCCCCACCCACGCTTTTGACCATAGACAAAAGCCTTAACCAGACATTGGTATCTCAATGTTACCAATGAATATTCTTGGTCACAAGGAAGATGAGACTAATAAAGAATTTTTCCCTTCTATTAGAGAAGAATTCCCAGCACACAGTATTTTGATAGTGATTTAGTAAGTGTTATTAAGGCAGCCCTGTAAATATTCTAACTAGATTTAGTCTTCGAATGAATCCTTCATATCAGTACACAGGAAAGCAGATAAATTAAGATTTATATCTTCAGTGCATAGCAAGTACTTTATAAATTAATATTTCTCGACCACAGGCATAGCAGTTCCCTACCTAATTTTGCTTATTGAAGGAACACAAACAGGTACAACATCAAAAGTGTTATTGCCTTTTCAAGTTAAAATAGCATCTAATTTATACCTTAAAAATTTATTTTTTAATGTTATGGCAATAACAATTGATCTGGTCAATGATCTATAAAGAGTATGGTATATAAGGAAGATATAAGTCAAAATGAACTCTAAGGTTTATTATGTGAAAGGACTATGCTGTACATTATAAGCAGATATGAAATATGAGGCTCTTTGATAGTAAAAATTTCTATATCACCATTGAAAATGATTTTTCTCCTTGAAATTATTTCCTGAAGGTATGGTGTGTTTAAAAATCTGTAATCATAAGTTTAGATCTCTATAAACTCATTTTATGTAATAAATTTTAGTTCTTAAGTAATCACTCAATTTTCACTAAATACTGAAGAACTATTCATGAAAAATTCGAACAGCCTTTTTTAGAGTTTGCTATAGTTTTTATTGTGGTTAATGTGTAGGCCATTTTTTTATGTCTCTCATAATTAATTAATTAATCAATTTTAATTTTACTTTTTTTTTTTTTTTACCTTTTGACTCCCTTCACTTAGTTTGTTTTTTGGATTCCACGCATAAGAGATATCATATGGTATTTGTCTTTCTCTGTCTGACTTATTCCACTTAGCATAATGCCGTCAAGGTTCATTTATGTCATCACAGATGGCAAGATTTGATTCTTTTTTTATGACTGAATAATATTCAATTGTATATATACCATAATTTCTTTATGCATTCATTCATTGATGGACATTTAGGTGATTTCCATATCTTGGCTATAATAAATAGTCTTGCAATAAATAAGGGATTGCATATATCTTTTTAATTTAGTATTCTCGTTTTCCTTGGATAAATAACCAGAAGTGGAACTGGTAGATCATATGGTAGTTTTATTTTTAATCTTTTGAGAAACTTCCACACTGTTTTCCATAGTGACTGCACCAATTTACATTCCTACCAGCAATGCACAAGGGTTCGTTCCTTTTTCTCTGCTTGTTATTTCTTGTATTTTTGATAATATCCATCCTCACAGGTGTGAAGTAATACCTCACTGTGATTTTGGTTTACATTTCCCTGATGATTAATGATGTTGAGCATCTTTTCATGTACCTGTTGGCCATCCATATGTCTTCTTTGGAAAAATTTATTTGACAAAATCTAGCAACCATTTATGGTACAAACTCTCAACAAAGCAGGTATAGAGGGAACCTATCTCAACATAATAAAGGTCCTATATGAAAAGTACACAGCTAATATCATACTCAATGTTGAAAAGCTGAAAGTCTTTTCTCTAACATCAAGAATGAGAAAAGAATGCCCACTCTCAACACTTTTGTTCAACATAGTACTGAAAGACTTAGCTAGAACAGTCAGGCAAGAAAAAGAACAAGGCATCCAAATTGGAAAGAGAAAAGTAAAACTGTCACTATTTGTAGATGACATAATATTATAGATAGAAAGCCCTAGAGACATTATCAAAAAACTGTTAGAAATATTAAGCAGATTGAGTAATGTTGCGGGACATAAAAATCAATATACAAAAATCTGTTGCAACTCTATACATTAATAACAAGCTATCAGAAAGAGAAATTAATAAAATAATACCATTCACAACTGCATTGAAAAATAAAATACCTAGGAATAAATTTAACTAAGGAGGTAAAAGACCTATATACTGAACACTAAGGAAAGAAATTGAAGAAGACATGAATAAATGAAAGATATTCTGTGCTCTTAGATTCGAATAAATAATATTGTTACAATGTTTGTACTACCTAAAGCAATTACAGATTCAATGCAATCCCTATCGAAATTCCTATAGTATTTTCACAACATTAGAAGAAACAATCCTAAAATTTGTATGGAACCACAAATGTCCCCACGTAGTCAAAGCAACCTTGAGTAAGAAAAACAAAGCTGAAGGCATCACATTACCTGATTTCACTCTTTATTACAAAACTGCAGTAATTAAAACAGTGTGATATTGGCATAAAAAAAGACACATAAATCAATGGAACAGAAAATAGAGCCAAGAAATAAATCCATTAATATATGGTCAATTAACATATGACAAAGGAGCCAAGCATATATAATGGGGAAAGGACAGTCTCTTCAATAAGTGGTATTAGGAAAACCAGACAACCACATGCAAAGAATGAAACTGGACCACTCTTTAACACCACACATGAAAATTAACGCACAATAGATTAAAGATGTGAATATAAGACCTGAAACCATAAAACTTCTAGAAGAAAACATTGGTAGGTGGTAAGCTCTGACATAAGTCTCAGTGATAATATTTTGAGCCTGATATCCAAAGTAATGGCGACAAAAGTAAAAATCAACACGTGAGACTAAGTCAAACTAAAAAGCTTCTACATAGCAAAGAAATCATTAAAAATATAAGTGCAACATATTAATGCTAGAAAATATTCACAGCCATATATCTGGTAAGGGATTAATATCCAAAATACATAAAGAACTCATAAACTCAGTAGCAAAAATATCCAAACGATCCAGTTAAACAATGAGCACTATGATAATTCTAACTCATATATCATGAACCTCTGCTCTGAATACTGTCTATTACCCACATTTCTGGCAAATTTATGAGAATGAAGGAATTATAGACCCAGGGTCAGTTTGAGGGCCTGTTGATATACTGGCAAAGTCTATCTTTCCCAGTTTTTTTCTCTGGTATTCTCTGTTAGCAATGATCTGACTGTAATAGTAATTATCCACAGACTTTTGCTACTTCTTGGTTTTCTCAGAATCCCATACTGTCATACTTAACCATATTCTTCCTCAACAGCATATCTTATAACTTATGTCCTATTAAAGTTTACCTCCACACAAGGAGGAAGAATTGTGCCTACTTTGAAATCAGACCAACCTTATAAAGCTGATGACCTTGAGCAAGCTGCTTACTTCTTCATTTCAATTTCTCATCTATGAAATGGGCATAGTGCAGTAGTGCTCAAATTGTAGGTACATTAGACTCACCTGGAAGGCTTATACAACAGGAAAACAGAGTACAGGGCCCTCTGCAGCCGTTTCTGGTTTGGTAGGTCTAAGGCAGGGCCTGAAAATTTGCATTTCTAACAAGGTTCCAGGTGATGCTGATGCTGCTTGTCTAGAGACCACACTTTGAAAACCATCGAAATAACGTACTATTTGTAAAGTGCTTGATTCAGTGTAACTATCTAATAGATGTTAATTTCTCGTCCCCACCTCTATTTCATGTGTCCTCAAAGCAAAGGAAATAGATGATAAAAATGAATTAATGACATTGGATTTGAATGGAATTGAGCTAAATGCAATTATCTTTGGGCAAGGTCTTTCTGGAAGCAAACCAAAAGAGATATTTCTGTGGAAATAAATTAAACGAAGTATTTTAGGTAAATGAATCTTAGAAGCTGTTGATAAATTTGGGCAAAGGCATCAGACAAAGGGTACTCATATATCATTAGTAGAAAAGTAAAACTATATATAATTTCGAGAGAAATTTGGTAGTACATACCAAAATGTGAAAGACACATACATTTTGACCCAGCATTTCACTTCTAGAAATATATCTTTCGGAAATACACACAAATGCATAAGAATATAGTATAGCATATTTGCATAGCAGCTTCTACACTCGAGTATGCAAGAAATGTAATTTTTTTTTTCTATAAGTCAACTTGATTTATACTTCAAGCCCATTGCACCAGGTGGTGAAAATAAATCTCTTTCATTTCAGGATTAATTCTCTGACATTTTTGTGGTGTCGTATCTGAAAACCAGGAGGCATGCACAGAGCAGAGGTGTTGGGAGTGTGTGTGGATAGTTTGCCTTATGTCATAATCCATTCTCGCTGTCATCTCCTGACTTGACCATTATTCTGCTGGTACTTGATATATTTTATATACAGATTGCTGCTACCTTATTGCATGATTTCCTCCTTGCTGTCCGGTCCCGTCCTGCTTGCTGCTTCTATTACTCTCATACCATGCTGGGTTGCCAGACACAAGGAAAGTCTGAGACCCTTACTGTGATGCCAATTTCAGATGTTTGAAATTATTCTGCTGTTTCTGTGTCTTGAAAAATCTGAAGTTGCCGAGGGTTCTAATCAACTACGTATGGATTTATTTTAGTCCTCCCAATAGAATAGATCAATAAAATTTAACTGATAGTTTTGAAAGTGTCACAGATTGCCATTTGAAATCTTGTATTACCTTAGTTTTTATCGAATACTAAAGAAAACAACCATATGATGCTGGAAAGAATCTTATTTTCAAGACAAGTCCCAGATTTAAGCCACTCCTTAATCAGTGACTCAGTGATTATAATTTAGCAACACACAAGTCTGTGTTAACTATATATAGCTCTGTTTTTATATGCATTGAAATGAGCTTCTGGCGGTCAAAATAGTTTCATATTTTCAAAATGATACCAGCTGTTTATCCTTAGTTTTGAGAATAATTTGGGGAGCTATGTACTTTATTTTTTGCCCCCAAGCAGGAATGACTTCACTGTTTAGATATGAAACGAAATATGTTAAATCATTCAACCAATACTGCTTGGAATAGACTTCTTTAAAGCATATTTTGATTGTGTAACTGTTCTGAACTAAACTTGGATTGCAAGTCTCTGGATGTTATGTAATCTCTGAGAAAATACAAAAGTAAGAAATAAAGACATTTAAATAAAAGACAATAAGGTTGAGGTATTTCGACCTGCATTTTTTAACTACCCACAATGTGCCAAATATTATAGATACACAGATAGGTATAACATAGCTCCTGTCAATGAGATCTCAGACTCGATGGAGACAGTCAAGTAATAGAGACAAAATTCCATCAAACAATAAACACAAAGTACAGAGACAGCATTTACTCTATTTGAATAAAGCCTCCACAGTGGAGGTAACATTAAATCTGTGGTGAGAGAGGGAAGGAAGCATATTTAAGAAGCAGGAACAGAATTTACTAAGACAAAAATACTCTATTTGTTAGACTGTAAAGCTCCACAGTAGGAGAAAGAATGTCTGATTTACCTACTATATCTTTAATGCCTGGAAGAGTGTCTGATGCATAAGAGGTAATCAATACATTCTGGTGAATGACTGTGAAAACATGATTTTAGGAGAAGGAAAATAGTACTAGGTTGTTCTCTATGATTAAAACACAGAAATATTGAGATTAACATGTGAGAGAGGCTAGAAAGATAGGTAAAGACCAACTGCCATAATTATGATCTTCTAAGGAATTAGGATTTTTGCTTTGTAGACACTGGGAAGCCATTAGGAGCATTTGAACAAGGCAGTGAGACAGGTGAGTGTGTCACAGGATTTTGGAGCTAGGGCTCTTAGGTGAGGACAAATAGTAAGTACCATATATTATAAAAGGAACAATCAATTATTCAAGCATCCATCTTCACTTTTACCTTCTCTACTCTACCCAGCTCTCATTGCTCCCAAGGAGCAATGTGAAAAACAAAACAGGGCATGTAGCATTATTGGAGAGGTAAAAGGTCCCCTCACTTGGCCAGGATGCCTGAAAAATCCTATAGCCTATTTTCTCTCTTCCAACCTCCATGCCCCTTCACAGGAAGCCATTGGAGTCAAAGTGGTCCTCTTCTGTTCTCTCCTAGGGCTACAGGACTCGGGGTGATGATCCTCTTTTGATTTTTCTTCTCAGACAAATTGCAGGACAGATCCTCTTGGTAGGCAAACTATTATAGAAAGCCTCCTGCCTTCATGCATTTCTAGACTAGAAAGAAGGTTCCAGTTCAAGAGCCACCTTCAGGGCCTACCCTCAAGCTTTCTCAATGATTCTTTCACCATACTTTTCATTGCACTCTAATACTTCACCAGTGTCATCCTCAGATCCTGAAATTGATCAGGCATCCAGACAGGAAGGAAGCAAAATGTATAGCTCCACCTCTTACAGGGAGCTTCAAGATCCTATTCCCAAACCCCTAACCTCCAAGCTTCATCACTTGGCTTGGGGGTGGATGAAATGTGAAGGAAAAGGGGAAGCCTCTCTCCACAATCATGGCTCTTGGGAGTATATTGTTTAGTTGAGGTTGGGATTGTAGGAGGAATAATTCAATTTAGAAAGTCAGTTGTTTAAAATTATCAGATGTTTACCTGAAGAAGAGAAAACCACTTATTCAAAAGGATTTATGCACCGCTATAATATAGAATCAACCTGGGTGTCCATCAATAGACAAATGGGCAAAATGATTGTAGTATATATAAATAGAATGAATGCTACTCAGCAATAAGAAAGAATGAAATTTTATTATTTCTGACAACATGGATGGACCTAGAGGGTATTATGCTAAGTGAAATAAGTCAGGCAAAGAAAGGCAAATACTGTATGATGTCACTTATGTGGAATCTAAAATGAAAACAAAAACAAAGCAAAATGAATGAATAAACAACGCAAAACAGAAACAGACCCACAGATATAGAGAACAAGCTGATAGTTGCCAAAGGGGTCAGGGGAATGATAATTTTAAAAAATAAGAAAAAAATAAAATAAACGAATAAAAAAATGAGAAAGAATATTTTTTCTAACTTAAGTTACTCTTTCGTTAAGTAGAAGCAAATTTCTAGAAAAACTTTTCCTTGAACTTTGTATTACAACTTTTTAAAAATCGATAAAATTTATCATCTCAAAACACAAATCAAGCTTTTCTTCCACAAAGGCAGCTCAACATAGCCTTTTGTAGATGGATGAGTCTACTTTCAATGACCTGGTAGCTGAACACAGGCTAGATATGCCCCATTTGCTCTGTTTCAGATTTATTCCTTAAGACTGAGCAAGAGAGAATCAAGATTCAAGAGTAAAATTGTGGTCATTACTTTAAAATCTATTTATTTTTTTGGTTTGGCAAGTTGCTTCATTTCACAGAGACTTTATGAGATGTTTATGTCTTACTTTTTGAAGGTGAGAACTGTGATCTAATCTGTATTCTATGGGTTACTTAGCACGCTGAGGATGCCAAATAAATATTAAACAGGAAGACTTTATCGAACCACTTTACATCATCCACTTCTTAGTTCATCCATCACACCAGCTTAGAGTAAAGAACCATTATTAATAAATGGGCGGCTGAGTAGGTAGGTTAATGAGTTAACTTATTTGATAGTTTACTGCCAAATTTTTGCTACCTATAATTAAGTCATAATTCTTGGACTTCTCCCATGAATCACAAAGATAATAGTCTCAATAACATTAATAAAAAGCCCAAGTTTAAACAAATACATAGTAAGCTCCCTGTCTTTAAGAATTTTAAAGCAGAGGTTAATCTTAATAAACTTCATTTTCATCAACCCATAAGATGAGAAACTCCAAAGCCATCTTCTGACACATTAAAATAAAAAAACACTTTAATGATGTCATGGTATGTGGTAGTCATAATATTGGCTCTGAATTATTCAAAATTGAATTATATTCAGTACAGTTTTAATACAAAATATGTTTTATTTCTTCATGGCTATTAACTTATTAAACTCATTGATTTAAAAGATTTTATAAAGCACTTATTATGTTTCAGGCATTGTTTCCAGGCTCTGGAAAACACATTAAAAAAAAATCCTGCTTTGATAGAGCTTAAATTCTATTGGAATATTTAATTCAGTAGGTACTCAATCAAAAATATTTAAAACATTTAATCTAATCAACTATTTTAGTTCAAGTTTTTAATGATCTAACTTATTCCTAATTAACAGAACATCTATAAGGTAGATGGTGGAACTAGAGAAACAGCCAAGATCACTTGATTGCAAAATTTATGTTCTTTTCATAGTACTGTGACAAGAACTTGTCTCTTTATTCATCTTGTTCAGCTGTATTCATCTGTATTCAGCTTAGGAAAGTTACAAGATCCCTTTTACCTCTAAAATTTTTTTTCTAGTTCTGTGATAAAATATTGTAATAAATATACAATCTCAAAAAAATTGGAGTTTCAACTTAAAAATAAATTTAATCAGGCTAAAGATAATACTGAGAAAGTGACCCATTCCTAAAGGGTTTTTACAAGAAAGGCTTATGAAAGACTTGAGCATGACAAAGCAGTATAATCATATCTTTATAGATTTGATTAAGGTGACAGAAATTATATGGTAAACTAAAATCACTGCACTTTATATTCAAATATATCAACCTCTAATCTTCCAGAATTGTTCCGAAATGTGTTTCTCAGGCTATTGAAGATTCGATTGTTTCTCTATAAATCATGTACGTGCATATTGTAAATGCCCGTCGACCTCCTTAAATAATATAACCTTCTCCCTTCCCCACAGCCGAATTTCTTCGTACCGGATGCCTGTTACAAATATATTTGTCTTTTAAAAAGTTGGTTTAAAAGGTGATAGAAAGTGAAAGTAATGTAGGAGACAAAGAAGAAGTTGGTAAAGACAATCTTTTAAATAATCGGAGGCCATTCAATTATTTAGAAAATTGTTTTAAAAATTCTGAAAGAAATTTTATTATTTCAACTTCACTGCCTTGTTTAAATAAGGGCTAGTTTCTAAAATTAACTTGTCTTTGAATTTTATACCACAACTTTAAAAATATTAAAGAAATCTATTAACTCTTAAACCACCAACCAATTGTTGCCATCTACTGAGGCAAGGCAAGGCAGCTCACTTGTAGATGAGAGGATAGATATACTCAATGTCACAACATTCTGAAGCCTGGAAAGTCTTCTTAGTTCCACTCTATTTATAACTGCTTTCTGGAAATTTGGCTTCTTAAAGAAGATGCTTGCATCTCAAAATCAAAATAATACCTTCCAGTTTCCCTCCTGAACTTTTCATGAGCTCGTAAGTTCCAATGGCATTTATTTAAAAATTCTATGTGTCAGATGCCATTTCCAAGGGATGAAAGTGAATATTATTCTACCTGTTCTCAATGTACTCACTATCCAGAAAAGAAGAAAGATACAGGAAAAAATGGAATTAAGTATAGTGATAGAGGATGCATCACCTAACGAAAGTATCACAAAAGGGTCTATCGCCTAGAGTGAGGACTCAGAGCAAGTTTCCTGGTGAAAGGATGCTCAAGGGAATCTGAAAAAGTGATTGGGACTTTTCAGGGAGGCACAAAGGCAAGTTGCCTTTGCTCTTTTCTGGAATTTATGTCCATCGTTAAGCTCATCCTTAGTATATTTCATATGCTTCATATCTCTCATTCTAAGTAGTGAGTTCAGTAAGTGAAGGCCATACTTGGCATGAATTTCTCTCTTGTATATGGTATAAAATAATATCTTTAAGACAAACTCCCAGTCAAGCAGTTCCATTCTGCAAAACACAGGTGATTTGGGATTAAGAGACATACAAGCCCATGCTCACTTCGGCAGCACATGTACTAAACTTAGAACAGTACAGAGAAGAGTAGCGTGACCCCTGCACAAGGGTGACACACAAAGTCATGAAGCGTTCCATATTTAAGAAAAAAGAGAGAGAGAGAAAGACACACAAGCCCAGTGAAACAATTTTTATTAATTACAACAGAAACACATCTTGCAGGACTCGACATTTTTGTCATGTTGAAGCAGATATAGACATTTGAAACTTTTTAAGGAATAACTAACTCTCCATTTTCATGTGCTTACTAAATCAAAGCCTATAAAAAACTATGGGGTTCATTTTCATTTTGCTCAGCTTGCATATTTGTTAAACCTCCCAAAGAACAGTGTACACAACATAAGCAAATACTTAACGGTGTTAAAGAGGGTAAATTGTCATACTATACATTAAAATGATAGCATCGAAAATCAATGCCAAACAAAGCAATTTCATCTGAAAAAGACATAAAATTTTAATTTCCTTTATTCTTCTCACCTCCACAGTAGTCCCAAGAATTCACAGCAGGATATCAACATGTGATTGTATTTGAGTATAAATGCACAGACACAATAGTCGCGCAAAATAAATCCTAAATGTTTATAGCAATTATCTCTGATTAACATATTATATCAAATAGTTCCTTTGTTACTTTCTTGTATTTCTATTTCTTTTTGAAATGGATACAGATTAAATTGACAATCAAATGGTCTATTATTCTATTACAATTCTAACCCCAGTTTTTCTCATGCGACGTGTACGTGATGTGAGTCCTGGTCTCTATTTGCAGTCCCATGACTTGGACCCTGGTGTCTAACCAGTGTATTTGTCATGAGCAAGGACATACTCATGACAATTTTAAGCTAGAAGAAAAAGAAGATATTTTATAATTTATCTGCACACAAATTATAGCTGACACCCGATTTTTATTTCCATGCTCACATTTTCTGAAAATCCTGACTTTGTTTATGTGGAATGTTTAAGTCACATGTTTTGTATGCCGACTTCCCGGATTCCTACAGAAAGAGACAGGTTCTCTCTTTCAAGCTAGGCTGTACAACCACAATATAATATTCAACTTTCTCTATTCCATGGATGTTACTCTACACTGTAAACTCTTTGAGAGAGACCATGCTTTTCCTTTTTGTGCAAAGATTAGGTCACAGCTGATTACACAGAAATCCCTACTCCCTTTTTCAGTATCATGGTGAGAAAGAAAGCTCAAGGCCCTGGGGAATTCAAAAATACCACATTTAAAAAGATACTCTGTGGATCCTTTTTGAAAATGGCTTCACAACGCACATATATAGAATAGATATTTGGAAATCTTCCACATGATGGATAGACTATTTATTAATCTGTACTTCATTGTAAATGAAATGATGATTAAACTGCATGCTGTTATTGTTGAAATCATACCATAGAAATATAATAAACTGTGTCTAAATCAAACATAAGAACATAAGACCACAGATGAAAATGACTCTTCCTGAGCAGTTAATTTCAGCATTTTTGGTAAATTTTGGCTTGCTAACATAGGATTGTTTTCTTTGAAAGAAGGGAGATGAACCCATTACATATCTGACAGGCCATTGTATGAAACAGAACTACTGAGTGTAAGGTGGTGTTTCCCAATGAATGCATAATATGATGCCATGACATTTTCTAAGATGAGAACTAACTAGTTCAGTGTACTGAAAAGGATAAATTCATCACGAGCAAGTCCTTCGCTGTCCAACTGAGTGGCATTTACATTACATTCTTCAAACAGCAGAGCCCCTGAGAACTTTGAGAAGTGCAGATGTTAGAATCAGATTCGGGGCTCCAGAAGGGGGTCCCATATGCCAATAGCAACTCTCAATTACGTATACAGATTCAGCATTTAAGATTTTTCAAGAACTTAAAATAGAGAAAAAGGGTAGAAACCTGTCAGCCACACTCTACTTAAAGATCTCCACTTTAAAACAATGTCACACCTTTCTCTTGCACTAATTCTAATTTAGACAGAAAAGAGATGGTCTGGTAGTGTGGCGCTTCTCCAATTTGAGAGTGCACTCCAGCCAGTTGGGTGGTCTCTTAGGAGCAGGGGATGCTGATATTCCTGGAATTTGAACTGAGTAGAGAGCTCTTGGAATACCATAGGGCCCTGTATGGTACACTGAATCTGTTGGGTTCCAAAGAGCTGGGGAAGCCCTGCCTTTCCTTAAAACTGGCTGTTTAAACCTGTGAAAGGTGGCACTGGATGGGGTATGGTCAGCCTCAGAGATGATGAGAAGTTCCAGGCTTAACCTAGGGCTTGGCCCTGTTAGTAGTTACCTGGCACATGCACAGACCACATTTGATGCATGTGATGCTCAAAGAATGGGCAGCCACATTCCTTTCGTGGCTGAAGGCTGAGGGCTCTCAGGAGTATAGCTTGGACAGCAGGGACCAACTTCACACCTGTACACATAGCATCGTGACCTAAAAGACTGTGTCCTCATTCAGAGGGCATGCAGGAATGTAGGCTAACCCTGTGCTCTTGTGGCTTCCTAGACTCCAACTTTTCAGAAGACATCATTTCCCTTCCTTCTGTCCCTACCTCCCTGCAGAAGGTTGAGCCAGACCATTGTGTCAGTTCATTATTGCATCATCTGCATGCCTTCCCAAATGTCTCTCTCACCTCAGAAAGATGGCAACCTCTGACTGGTATTGTAATCTATCTCTACTACCATCATCACATCATTGTCATTCATGGCCCCGAGGCATCTTTTGCAAAGCAGAAGGTATCCTTTCATGTGGGGAATGGAGATGTGGGCAGACTGAGGCAGGATGTGGTCTACTAGTGGAGCTGGGTCAGACTGAAGCTTCCATTGACCTTCAGTGGGCACTTGAGTGAGGCACAGACTGCACCATTGCCTTTCCGCTACTCCCCAGCTCTGGCACCATCAGATTACCGAGAACCAACTAGACTTCCGAGAATGCATCCAGCTGCCAGTGAGTAAACGTGACTGGTGGGGAGTGTGGGGGGAGTGCCTGTTGCTTCGCCAAATCTCCCATGCTTGACTGAGATGCTTCTTCTTTGCTGCCCCTGAACTCCGATGGGCTAGAGCAGTCTGACTCACATTCCTGCTTGTGACAGGGAAACTGTCAAAAATAGCCTTGAATCCTTGCCAGGCCTCCCCATGAATTTTCTATAGTATGACCTTAAACATACTAGATAAGCCAGGATCTTCAAATAGTTTAGCTCTTAGAATAATAGAACTTGGTCTTCTTTCTTAAATGGAATTCTTAATTGTTAAATTTCAGGTTTTCTTTGTTGATAGAAATGTTCAAGGCCACAATTCCATAGATTTTGAAGTGCTCATAAAATTAATCTCTCAGTATCAGCCCTCTAATTTCTCTTCTGATCTGGTGGTTGTTTAGAAGAGTGCTTTTGGTTATTTAGTCATGATTTTGTTGTTGATTTTTAGTTTTATTGAATTGACTGGAGAATATGGCCTCTGTGGCTCTCTGTGAGATGAAGTATATGATTCACAATTGTGTATGTTCTCATGTAAGAAAATAATGCATAATCTCTGTCAGTAGAAGACAAGGGTTTTAAATTACATTTGGTTGTACATACTTGAAAAGGAGTCTCTGGATCCTATTTTTAATTTATTACATCTTTAATTAATTAAATTATTTTTGGATTTTGTTTGATATATTTTTGATGTTGTTCGCCTGGTGAATAAAGATATGAACTTTATTTTAGTCTACAACTTATACCATAATATAACTCTTTTGTGTCATTTAATGCATTTGTGGTAGATTTTGCTTTATCTGATTTATTGATTGTCAGTCCTTCTTACTTTTTTATTTGCATTTGCCTTTATAATTCTGTACATCCTTTTCTTTTTAACCTTTGTCTTCATTTTATTCCAGGTATATTTCTTATAAACAATTCATACATGTATATATATTTAAATCCATTTTGATATTTCTTGTTTCGTTATAGGGAAATTTGGCTTATTTGAATTTACTGTAAAGATAAATTTTGGTTTTGTTCTCATCATTTAATATTTACTATTTATTATTTTTTCTCTTTTACTTTTCTCCATGTTCTTGCTCATTATATTAAGCTTTTTGCTAGTCCTGTTAAATTTCTCTTTTATCCTCTCACTCTCACTTTTAAATTAATGTTATTTTATGATTTCCTATGCCCTTAAATATCACCTTACTATTCTAAGCATAATATTAAAATCTCTGTATCTCTATTAACACATAATAATTAATAAGTAACAATAGCTACCAAAATATCTTATTTGCCTTTCGCCTCCTGCCCTCTCCTCCCCTTCAAACCCTTGATGAGGAGACATTCCCATTTGTCCCAGCCCCTCCATTCTGAGCAAATCTCCCACTTCTGCTAACAGCCAACACTTGATTTTGTAGCAATATTTGCATATTTTTCATGTTTCATATCCTGGCTACCTTTTCTGATACAGCCTTTTCTTCTGTTTAGGAATAAGTACTTAAAATTAAAATATATTCCAGTCATATCATCTTATCCATTTATTTTATCTCTATATTTTAAAATCCATGGCACCTCATGGGTCAACATTAGGAAATCCATTACTATGATTCATTAAGTAAACAAATTAAGTGTGGAACATAATATTGCCTTTTTATGCTTTTGGTTTAGTAATATCCTTTTGCATTCATAATACAGATAGTGAGATAAGCAAGATTTTATTTCCAAGGTTTCCCTTTATTGCTCTTTCAAACCAAAAATGCATTGCTGCTATTTTAGTCAACAGTTAAACTTTACTATAAAATATTTTGATGCCCTTTTCAGCTAAAGTAACCTGTAACTCACACAGTGATGCTCAAATTCCATTTGTGAAGTCAGCAAACTAGCCAATTCTGCAACAGGAAATCCTACGAGATTTGGGGTATGGGTATGTCCAAGCCCTTCATAAGAACTGACATTAAAACTTCAAAAATATCATACCTTCCACGAATGCACATTTTCTTTATTGAATGTAGAATTGTGACATCTTTAAGAAATAGCTGAATCATTATTACTTGACTATCTCTTGCCTGTTAAAGCAGGAACTATGAAGTAGCTCAAAGGAATCACTAAGAAAGTTGCTTACACTATATTCAATAGTCTGCATCTGTCCAAATCATATATGAAAGGATGTGGACAGATAAAAATTAAAATTGAATTTTTCAGAAGAGGTTGAAGAACTGCCCCAGGATATATTAAAGGTATAAACTAAAAATTGATGTAAGTCATGAGTTCAGTGCTGCATAGACTGAAGGATTATGTAGTTTTAGGGACATTCTTTCTACACTTTCTCCTTTCCCAGACTTTTACAAAGTGATTTCCTGAGAGAAATATAAAAGATATATAAATTTTAGTGATGCTGAAGGTATGTATAAACAAATTTTCTTCACTCACAGTAAAGGTATAAATTGGCATAGATTTTCCGGAAGATTTTTGAACATGTATACCTGTTTTTTTGTTTGTTTATTTGTTTGTTTTGTTTAGTGCATACACTTTTTAAAAACCTACTTTCTTTAAAACCTAATTTCTTTCAAATTTGTTTTAAGGAACTATTTAGGCAATTTTGCAAAGTTGTATGTAAAAATAGGTTTATTCATTGTTCTCAGTATGAAAAGACCTAAAAAAATTCTAAACATTTATTAAGAAGCAATGGTTAAATAATTTGTTGTCCATCCATACATTCAACATTTAAAAATGGTCACTTAGATTTCTATGTACTAACGCTGAATAATGTCCACAATACATTAATTGAAAAGCATAAACGTATAGAGCAATATGCCTATGTCTAAGTAAAGAAAAATTGCATATCTACTTATGAATAGATAGAAAACTATCAGGAAGAATATGGTCTAAAACCTTATTGGTGGTGTTTATTTGTAATAGTGGGAAATATCTTGGTTATACTCATTATGCTATGGTTATTTATTTATGAATGGCTGCCAGTATTCTTCCTCCTCCTTCTTCATTTTTTCTTCTTCGTTATTTTCTCCTTCTCATTTTTCCCCTTTACTGAGGTAGATCTATTGACTCATTTGAAATAAACAAAACATTCTTTTTTTCTAACAAGGAGAAAACTCTGAAATGTTCTAAATTAAGTTACAGTGACTGGAGAGTGAGAGGAGACAGAACTGTTAGTCTGTTAATGGCTGTTGGTCAAATAAGAGACTGCTCACATTCCTTCTATTGACTGTTGGAACTTCGAATTATTTTAGCCAGGCACCATTGAAATCTAGGAGCCTCCTCCTCTTATTTACACGTGGGTTTTGTGGACAGCTGCCCATAGTCAATCCACAGGAGTGGACATTCCTTTTTTCAGACTCTGTGCCTATCTAAAGCTGGACCCACTTCACCTTCTCCTACCTTCTGCCTATAGCCAATGCAATTTCTTTCAGATTGCCTCATTCTTCCCTTTTCAAACCTTATGTATAAAAACGCTTTAAACTTAGGGATGATGGACATGTTGTCTTTTCTACCTAGCCATGCTACCGGTGGTTTTGACTCCACACCCCAAGACCAGTCTGCTTTTGGACTAGCATTTTGGCTCAAAAAAATCTCACTTTAAAAAAATGATGCCAGCTTTAGAAGTTAAAAAAAAACATTTTATTTATCCTTTATCACTTTCATTTCCAATGAAAGTGATAAAGGATTAACACAGGATAAACATGAAAAAGATGGGAAAGGCATCTTATGGTTTATAAAAATGTAGATACCAGCACTTTATTATTCTAAACAAAAAGAAAGAAAGAAAGAAAGAAAGAAAGAAAGAAAGAAAGAAAGAAAGAAAGAAAGAAAGAACTGACCGTTTTGAAGGTTAAGTTTTAAGTTCATTCTCATCTGAAGTAGTAACAAGATAAAGATGTCTGCTTATCTAGTGGTATTATGTAACACTTTCTGGTAAATTTATGTATTGCTTTTGAATTAGAAAAATAAAATATACTGTTTTTTAAGCCAAAATATGATCAAAACTAGATTTTTTATTAATGTGGTCAAGCTTTTAATTGCATTTTATTGCTAAAATCCTCAAAAAGTAAAATAATATAAATAACATAAAATAGTGCTCTACTACTTAGTGGGGACATTTAACTCTATTCAGTAACGGGAGAGGGAGCAAAGAGGTAAGATCATAGAAACAGAAAACAGAATTAAACATATTGCAAACATGTTTTGACATTTTAAGTATTTTCTCTTCCTTCAACTCAGGCACACAGAAATAAGTAAGATATAATACTCATAATAAAACTGATATTTTCCCAACTCTTTGTCTTCATTTGTTCTTATTTATTCCTAAAAAAATTATTTATTCTTTTATTTTTGAGATTATTAGTAAATAAGAATGTTAGCAACAAACATGAACTTTTTTTTCAGCTTTATTGAGTAAGCACAGACTTTTAAGCTTTAAAATAGGTTAATAATCAAGAAGATACCAAATATTAGATGAAAAATGTTTCACATAACCTGCTGGTTAGTGAGAAAGTGTTAAGGTCTCAGTAAAATGATAGATCCTTACTATTTCTTCAGACGAAAACAAAAATAGATCCATTTTCAAATAGTATTTTGAAGTTTGCTAATGAATAAATTAAGATCTGCCTCTCCCTTCCTGCTTCATAGCAGAAAGTCTCTTCTCACCTTCCTGCCTGTCACAGCTCTGCCAGACTCTTAAAACACCCTTTTTCCCTGAGGTCATGAGACAATTGTTGGTCATTAGCCAAGCTTTGGGCAGTACGGTTCCCACTCTTCATTCTCTTCCTAAAAACAGATATCCAGTAAGTGGCAAAACTGTGTTTTGAGTTATGCTTTAGTGATTGTATAATATAAAATTGTTCAAACACATTATTTTAGCAATGAAGATGGGTTGTTATAGGGTTCCTTATCACTAAAAGGCAGAAATATGTTTGTTGCCCATAGAGGTTAGATATTGAATGTATCTATCCGTATTAAACTTTAACAAGTCTTCTGAATAATGTTTTCTGAATTATTCTTGAATACACTAAGTATAAAACATAAATTGCTTATTTATGGTGACATTTTAAAATTGGAATTTAGGTAATTAATAAAAACAATAAAAATAAAGGCAATTAAAAGTAATTGCTAATTGTTTACACTAGGTTAAAAGATTTATTTAAACTTTCCAACTATTTTTTATCCCTAAGTCCACATTTTGTTGTTATTTTCTTTGGTAAACACTGCAGTCCATGATTCCTTGAAGTTCTTTCTTTGCCTTTCTGATATGCCTTCTGGCATCACTTTGCCATTGTTTCAGCAAGAATGAATGATACAGTGAGCCATGGGGGAAAAAAGAGCTACATCTTTAACCTAAGTGTAGAATTCTTAATGTGAAATAAAGACATTGCTGAGACTGGGTTCTGGGTTCAAAACAAATATTTTAAAAAGTTCCAACTGTGTTTTTTGTTTTTTTGTTTTTTTGTTTTTTTTTGGTCTCAATCTCCTACGTGGTCCTATTAGCCAGTGTTTTCTCACTTGCTAGATGGCTAAAAAACCCCTTTCTTGTCAGTGCAGGCAGAAAACTATAAGACATCATCTCTCTTAGAAGTGGACAAATATCCTTTACTAATACAATTGATCCAAAATGAAAAACAAACAAACAAACATATTACAACAGACTGTGGTGGTCATCAATAAAGATGTTTTCATGGCAACTATTAATTCAAAACACAATGTATTCTCTTATCCAAAAGACAAATACCTTTCCCACTAAACCATGTGTTTGCAAAGTTTGAAATTTTCATTTTAGTCTCTGAATTATTTGACATTGAAGATAATTCTAATTATAATAAAACCTCTTATTTACACAATTGTTAATTCAATTTTTATATTTTCCCCGAATTTTACTCCTTTAAAATTTATATGCGGTAATGATGGACCTAATGATGAAGAATTTTGTTCATGACATCTCTCCATGTCTCAGTTCAACCGTCTCAGAAATTACTATGACACTGATACCTAGTTCATAGGGATCATGAGAATGAAATAATACAGCTAACACGCTTACAACAGAACATAATGAAACAAATGTTAAATTTTTAAATTATAATTTGAAGGTACAATTTGTATTACTTTGTTATAAATAATAATTTTTTTTCATTTGCTGTGAAATTAACCTTGAGTATTCAAAGATTTCTGCATAAGTGACTAAATACTTAGTATTACCTTTTGAGGTATAGTTCCCATGCTGCAATCTCACAGATGCTGGTATTTTATAAAAATGTGTTAAAGTTAAAAAAAAAAGTAAAATTTAAAAAAGTTAAGAACTACTCCTCACGAAGATCCAGCTTACACTGAAGAGGAAGCTGTGGTAATCTGTGCTCCGAGAATGGCTGCCCAGAAGGAGCCAGTCCTGACTGTTCCCTCTGCTTGCCTGGTGCCCCTATGATGTTGATATTAAAATAGGGCCAGGAAATTTACTTCCATTTTCTCTGACCCAGACTTTACAATTCAACATAGATACTAGAAAAATATTTAGAAATTATTTCAATGAATGATTCTTATTATAAGCGTTTGACTCACAACAATACTTCAATAGCAGAGACTTCTACCCTATGATGAGCAAATATTTTCATCCCAAAATTCGATATAAATGATCTAACAAACAATTATTTTTCCAACAATAGACATTATGGTCTGATCACTTGCTCTCACATTTCCTTAGCAACTACACTGTAATATTTTTGCCTATATAATATTGGGCATGACAGTGTTAAACAATAAACCTCCAAAGCCATGCCAGCCAAGGAGAGGCTAATAATGTTACATATGAAGTGTCACGGCATTCTCATTTCTGTTCAATGAGGGAAATCTGCTTTCAATCAAACCCTAATAAGAAAGCTACTCTTCCAGACAAACTAAGCTAACTTATTATGACAGCATGGAAGACAATGGGCAAAAACCCAGAGGAAGCCAGCAAAAAGCAGTGCTACCAGCAGAGAGACTAAGAGCTGTAGTATCACGCAAGCACCAAGGAAATGCAGACCCTGTTAATAAAAGCTCCCAACCCTAGACATTTTTTACAGAACAGATTGGAAGTGAAGCAAAGCTCCCTTAGCTGTACTCCATTGCCTTCTCAGCAGTTAGCGTGCAGCAATTCGCAGGGAGCACAAAGGTGTGCGAAAGTCCCAGTGCTGGAAGTAAATGGGGTGCCCATAGAAGAGAAAACACAACAAAACCTGGAGAGCACACAGAAGAGACAAACCTATGTTCTACAGAAGTCAATTTGTTAATTGAACATTTCTGTAAAAGTATTATCATAAGATTTTTAGTGAGGGGGCGCCAAAAGCCCTCTATCCTATATAGTTTTATGTATGCATGCTTATATTACTTGTATTAAAAAATATCAATCTCTCAAGCTATATGGTGAGTTCAATCATTCTCCAAAAAAGAACAAAACGAAAACAAAAAACCGTTCCTTGTGTTTTTAGTACTTACTCATAATTTTCAGTTATCTGATTTATTTATAATATATGTTCCTTGGTTGTCTCTCTCCTGCAATAGAATGTAATTACAGATGAGGGCAGGGCCCTTCTCCATTTTGATCACCTCAGTGTCTCCAGATTGAAGAACAATGCCTGGCATAGAACAGACTTCAGTAAGTATTTATGCTGCAATATATGCTAGGCACCATTGTAGGTTCTTTAATCTTTACATCAGCGATATGATTTAGGGTCTAGTATTATCCCCATTTTACAGATGAGAAATCGAGGAATAGAGAAGGGATGTGACTTGCCCAAGCTTGAGTGCTAGTAAGAGGCAGTCAGGATTTGAACCCAGGCAGTCAGTGTCTGCCACACATACTACAACTACCTCTAGCAGTTATGTATGTATTCATATATGTATATAATTGTTGCATAAATAAATGAAAACATATTTCTGCCTGGGTGCATAATACACTAAATTATAGCTAAATCCTTTTGAATATAATTTGAATGTCTTCTGATCATAAACAAAGTAATGACCCTTATGGACATAACGATTATTCCATCTCATAATTTGTACTACTTAAGTTTTCTTTGTACCCTCGACTATACTGCTTTTTATTATCATGGTTTTATAAAACTTTACAACTGGAAAAGTACTACATTCATAAAGAGTTGTGCCTCAAAATGCCAGACATTCAGGCATTTTCATGAGTAATTATATATATTTTTTTATGCAACCAGATAGCCCTCCCCCCCCATTTGTGATTTGTATATATTTTTGTGTTCATCTTTGGTGACTAGTCCAGTGTGTAATGTTTACTGACTTAATTCAGTTAGTTATTATTTTCTATTATTTTAAAATTTGGAGGACATTTCAATAGACTATGGGAAAAAAAGAACTGAATGTTTGAAATTAGGAGTACCTGAGAATATCCATGGTGTTTATTCATGCTGGACATAACTTTCATGAAGAATGATGCATTTTCCTTTCTTGTCAAGTCATACAACTAAAGCCACACCATTATCAAAACAGTTTGAAAATTTTAACGTTCAGACAGTTTGGTGGTTTTAACATTCAGACAGTTTGGTGGTTTTAACATTCAGACAGTTTGGTGGATGCTTTATCAGGTTTGCTGAACTACCCATTACTTGCCAACCAGTTACAGAACAGACACAGTTTAAAATGATCTATACATCATTCTTATATGAAGGATCGAGGATTTATGTAGCCAGACAACCTCGTTGTGCCAGACAACTCCACCCCTTCCTCCCAAACAGTCCCTGTTGGAATGGATAGCTTTGGAGCATCATTAGCAAAACATTAAAGTAGACAGATTCTAAATTCTTTTCCAATGCTAAAATGCTCTAGTGGTCTGAGAAAACCACAAACTTGGAATAGTAGGTGACACAGATTATGGTTAAAGATAGCAGGCTTTAATTCATTGATAAACTGCTTTTGTTGTTCATCTTATACATAGATTTTAGAGCCAAATCCATGCTTTTGTGAATGGACTTTGATACACCTTGGAAATATTCAATTTAATGGTTATATTTCTGTCTGATACAAGATCACTTAAATCTATAAAGCTTGAACATGTCCCAGACTCTGCAACTCACTAGCCTAGTGGTCTTGGGACAATTAGTCGACCACTGTAAGCCACAGTTTCCTCAACTATAAAATGTGATAGAAAATCATGATGAATCTATGAGTTATTAAAAGGATTAAATAAACGATGCCTGTGCCTTGTCTGACACATAGTAAGGGCTCATTAAGTGTTCATTAATAGAAGTACCAGTAGTACTAGCTACCATATTTAGACAGCCATCAATTCTGTTTTCTATGAATTCTATTAGTGAGAATTATGTTTTCTTTAAAGTTGCATTGTTATATAAAAGGGTGTAATTTCCATCTTTAAAACTATCCAAAGAGTGAGTCAGGGGAAAAATGAAATTAAGTTCAGAGTTGACCATGTGAACTGGCTGAGAACCTCTAAGATGGATAAAACTAAATGTATATTTTAAAAAACTAGATCTGGTCAAGAGAAATAAATGAAGGTTTTTCCCAAAGAGCCCATGTCAGTAAATTTTGAAGGCAGCTAAGTAGAAGGAGAGTCAGTGATCAACTTCCTCATTGTGTGGAAGAAGACACTCAGAGCCTATCCAGAACTGGGGTGTGAGAAAGTGGGGTGAAAGGAAGAACAGAGAAGAGGCAAATAGGAGACTGTCATCATTCCTGAGTTCTACCCCACTACTCTTGAAAAATAAACTTGCATGGAAAGACGAAAGAGAAGAGTCACCATTTTACTGGTGGCCTTGAGATTCAATTACAGGAAAACATACAGCCTTCAATAATTCAAGGTTGGGCACACATGGTGACAAGTGTCACTTAGTTTAAAAGGCTCTAATTAGAAACAGAACTGAAGTTCTAGCCAGCTCCTTCTGCTATAAAATAAAATATGAGGCAATAGCAATCCAGCCCAGGAGATCCCACAGTAGTGAGCCCTGGGGCAGCTTCTGAGAAGGTTCAGTGTAAAGATGGAGGAGTCTAGAGAATTCATACTTAAGCAAATATTGGGAAAACATAAAGTGCTTAGGTACCACTTGTGCCTACATTTCATGTTTGTCTAGCTCTCAAACGATGTTTCCTTTCATATGAAAAATAAGAAAAATGAACATAACCTGTTTTATATATCGTCTATATTCCAGGCATAGTTTAACCACGTTGCTACATTTTCTCTTATTTAATACTCACAACCTAATTGGGTAGATGGAATCATTAGCTCCATTTCACAAGTCAAAAAACCAAAGCTTAAAGATTAATTAACTTATCCAAATTCACCCAGCAAGTGACTGGTATGATAGGGATTTATACCTGTGATGCTGGGTAAGGTGTACCCGTTCATATTTTACAACAACTTTTCATTTCATTATTTTTTATTACCCTTGAAATATCTGTTCATTGTAAGAAACAAAGCAGAAAATACAGATAAGGAAAATAAATATATGTTTATATTAAAGAATTTACTTTGTTTCAGAAAAGTTATTTATTTCGAAATCCTACTTAGCTGTTTTGCACAATTTTCTTTTTAAGGAGGGTTAACCTCTAGAGCACTTGCTCTTGTCCATCACTGTTCTTAGGACAGTTCTTCGCACAGAATGGGCACTCGAATACATATGGACTAAATAAATCCAAGAGAAAGCTGCTCGTTGGGGCTGCCAAGCCCGTATGGTAACACCTCACAGTCACTCTTTCTAACTGCAGTTCTCAGAGTTGTTCCAAGAGTTAGGTGCTAATACTGGCTCAGCCAGCCAAGTTTTCTGGACATAGAATACTTGTGATCCTGTCAGAAAATTTGGTTAAGAGTGAATATCATGGAAGTCCTTGCTCCATTTTTTTCTACTCTCAAAACATCTCTGAGCAGTAACTTATTTACAGATGAGAAAACTATCTCTTCACTCTTCAGTTATTTCTTTCTTTCTTTCTTTCTTTTTTTTTTTTGAATATCAAATTTGGTTTGGGGGAAAATAGGCTCTGTGAAAGAAAGAATAAAGAGAATATGGTTGACAAAATTTATCCAGCTTATAATGTTTAGGTTAGAAAATTTTACTCTTTAGGGGGATACTTATTTTAAAAACAATTAGAAAGGAGAAGAGAAAGAAATGATGAAATGTTTAAATAAGATTCCTGAAAAGTTGTTTCATTTGTTTGACATATTTTATCACATATTTGAACGATAATATTTATGTATCAGGAATAAGAAACTTTTAATCATTAAAAATTATATCATTTCTTCCAACATTTGATTTTATTATTCTATTCACATATATGGTGAAGAGTTATTCCTTTGTATGCCCAGACAAGATCCTGATGGGGACTTCTAATCACATTATCCCATCTCCAGAAAGGGGCCTGGTGCCAGAGGTCAATCACATACTTCACCTTTCTACTCATGGAAATTAGCCTAGGGATAGATGTGGAACTCAAGCCAATTAAAGTACTTATGGAATTTTTCTAACTGGAGCTAGTAGAAAATAGCTCTGTTCCTTGCTAGCTATAAGGCTATAAAAATATGAGTCTAGAGATATCTGCTACCAGTTCCTGCCTTATGGAGATCACAGGCTTAAAATGGTGAAAGCAGCAATCAGAAATAGGCAGAAGTGTGTGTATGTGCACATACACGTGTATGCGAGAGAGATTTAGACAGATTGACAGACAGAGACAGATAGACAGAAAGTTAGACAGAAACCCACTGAGGCCAAATCCACTTTCCAAGGTTTGAGTTTAGGAACAAATGAATTGCCCATTTGCAGAGTTAGGTCAAGGTGAATCTTTGTCATTTAACTAAAAGAGTCCTGACTAATAACCAACTGAAGGTGCTAAGCAAACAAAGTCTGCAAGACATCTATTTTCTAGCTTCTATTTCTTTTGACATCTGTCCCAAAAGAAAAATTTATACAGAACATGCTGAATTCTTTTTGGCAAGTGCATAAAAATACATTATTCGACAAATATATTGCATTTTTTGGAGGGGGGGTGGTAAGCATCATGTTAAACACTGGGAATACTAAAGAAATTGGGGCAAGAAAGTGCCCTATCTCTGTGGTAGAGGCATACATAAAAGCCAATTACCACAGAACTCTATAAGAGCTATAATAGGTACTTGTAGAAAGTGTCATTGGAACTCAAAGGAGCAAGCAAAGTGCTCTAAAAAAAACATTCAGTCTTGAAATTTGAGTATATCTGGAAGAATGACAGATTTCACCAAGCAGAGAACAGGGAAAAGAGAACTATGGATAGAGGAAATAGCATGCTGCCAAGGGCACAATTGTATAAAAAAACACATGCCATGTTTGAAGAATAACAAACTTTTGATGTGATCACAGCGAAATATTGTGAAATTGGGTAATGGTAAGGGATTAAGCTAAACGATTAAGCAGAACTCCGATTCTGCTGTTAATTCCCATATCTTCATTTTAAATCTGTCTTTACCAAGTTCTCCTATCAGTTGTTGTGTTTTTCCATAGATTCTTTTGAGTTTTCCAGATATGTAACCACATTTTCTCTTAATAAATAAAATTTAACTTCTTTGTTTCCTATTCATATTCTGCTAATTGCTTTCTCCTGTCTAGTTGCATTGGATAGTATTTGCAGCATAATGCTAAGTGTTTTGAATATAGTAGCTATCTTTATTCCTAACTTTAGAGGAAAATCATTATTACATTAAATATTAAACACAAATCTTTCTCAGGTTTTGGGGATGACATAAACATGCTAAGGAAGTTTATTGAATATTTTTAATATGAATGGGTGTTAAATTTTGTCTAGTGCATCTATCACATCTTTGGGGATAGCCATGTGATGTTTCTTCTTAGTTCATTAATATAACGAGCTAATTACAGTAATGGATTTCCTAATATTGGATGGCCTTTACAATCTTCAAATAGAGCTATCTTGGTCATATTCATTTTTTAAAAACTGTGCTATTTGGCTATGTTAGTTAATATTTTAAGATTTAGATTTATATTTCAAATAGAAACTTCTAGAAATGTTGACGGATATTTTAGAAGGAGGAGAGATTGGAGGATAATTGCAACAATCTAGTTGAGACATTAATGATGGGACAAATTAAGATAGAAGTTACTTGTAATTTCTGTTTCATGTCAGCCTTCCCCAGAAGTCTGTTTTTACGTCTTGTCTTTGCCACATCTCCAGACTTTCCAGAAATTACAGTTGGCAATGTATATTGTTAATGAATAAAAGAAACAAAAAGATATAAATAAATGGATAGGGTTAACTGGAGGGAGTAAACTCAGGTGATATTTACCAAGTAGGGCCAACAGGATGTAAGTACAAACCACATGTGAAATTAGATATTGTTGCTGACTAATGACTAAATATAGGTAAGAAATTTAAGAAAGAGAACTAGTTTGAGGATGTGTAAGATATGGGATATATCATCTTAATATTGATTTTGGATATATCATCTTAAGGTTTCTGTAAGACATCTGAGTGGAGACATCAGTGAATATAGCTCTGCTTTCCAAGAAAAAGTCCTAAATGGAATATTTATTAAGTCCGTACTTTTTGCCAGATGCTGTGCTGAGTGCATTACATGAATTGCTTCCTTCTTACTTAACAACAAGATATTCAGATTATTGTCATTCTCAAATTACAAGATAGAAAACTAATACAGTGAGGCTAATTTATCAAGATCGCCTGCCCATTAAGTGGTTAAACCAGTGTTTGAATTGCAGCAGCCTATGCCAGAACCTTAATGTAATTTCTGTGTGGTGCTGACTCCTAGGATTTTGAGAGCAACCAGTATATTCATTATAGTTGAAATATTGGGAATGAATTAAATGTTCAAGTGTTTGGAACAATAGTGAAGAGTATTTAAAAACAAAAAGCTGAGAGCAAAACAATTACAGAAGCAGGCATAACAGGAACCTAGAGAAAAGACTAAAAATGGGCAGGTAGAGAGATGGGAGGAAAATCAAGGAGAGAGTGCCTCGTGGAACCAAGGAGAGAGTGATGGATAGAGAGTTCCATCAGGGAATTTGGTTTATTTTCTGACCCCAATTCTTTATTTTTAAGTTCTAAAATTTCCCATGTCAATCGATTCCTGTTCTTTTAATATTTACCAATAAATAAAAAAAGATAGTTGGCGTACAGTACTGCAGGATATCCACAGCTATTTAATGAAATTAAATACTAACAAAACGATCAAATGAAAAAATTCCCTTTATTATAAGGAAAGATCAGAATGCCAACTTAGGAAAATTATAAACTCACAAAGGTTCACATTTTACAAGTCTATGTTGCTTATTTTAAGTCATCCATCAAAATATAAGCAATATGCAACTCCTTAAAAAGAATTTGGTTAATTAGAAATATAAACTAGTAGATTCTTAAATTCAATTTTTATAATTGAAGGACAACATTAAAACTGTGATTTAACATTATTTTACCAGCTCAGGTTTTTTTTCCTCACTGTACTCTTCAACTGAAATTTCCAAATAAGGAATAAATAACTCACATAGTGATCAAATGAACAAAAAATATATCGAAGTTTTTTTTAATGCAATACACCTAGTTTAACATACTAGTAACTATATTAGCTTTGCTTTGTGATTTTTATGTCATTTCCTTCTCCATAAGATATAAGATGCAAGATCAATGAGGTTATCCATTTAGTTTTGGTTGAAAACATTCCAGTGCGACCGTCATTCATCTTCATAGTCGTTTAAATGAAATTTGTTAGTCAGTTTTGTGATTCTACTTTATATTTTATGGAGTTGATAAGATTCCAGAATGGCTTTCAAAATCATCAATCTTATATATAGCGGAAAGCTTTAATCCTTCCACCTCTATGCAAGGAAAACTGTCACAGAAATCAGACCCCCCCCAATGAATTCTTCAAAAGCAGGAAGAATGGAAAGGATGAATCAATAGAATTTTATGTTTCTACAACTCATAATTCTAAATGATTTTATAACCAATTTCATGAAAGGATTCGTTGACTGTGGTAACATCTGCCATCTAGTGGCTGGCCTTAGCTACTACATCATGAACTAGAAATTTTATTTTTCTGTAATATGGAGGAGAGCAAAGTTTTGGTCATTGTATTTCATCTGCATTTTTAATGTTACCAACAAAGTAGGAAACATACAGGTTTTTTACTTAAAAAGCTATTTGTTAGTACCAAATTCGATCTAATAGTAATTCGCTCCCTTTAGTGTAGGCATCTTCAAAGTAAAAGGGAAAAATAAAAACAAAATAGAAAAAGAAGAGAAAGAAAAATAACACTTTCTTATGCTCCACAACAGAAGATATAAACAGTATATAATTAAATGATATTTTAAAAATTATTTCAGTTATAGGGCAATTCCATTTTACATTGAACAAATGCTAATCATTCTTGAAATGCAAGTAAAATAAATAAATGAACACATTTAACAGGAAGTATCACAGATAAAAATGAGTGTATAAATGTCCCTTATTTTTACTATTGTTATACTATTTTATATACATATATACTTTACTAACTTAACTGACAAAATTAACTTTAATTAGATAGCCTCTATGTCAAAAGCAGTGATCAATTTTCTCTTCTTACTTTAATTCTTAGCAGCATTCAACACAGCTGACAGACTTCTCTCTCCTGGAATCATTTTCTTCAGTTGGCTTCTGAAACATCAAATTCCCCCAGCAGGATCAGCTACATAATGTGTAGGCCCAGCGCAAGATAAAAATGTGGGTTCCTTGTTCAAAAAGCAAGAAAAAAAAGTTAAGGTACTAAATTATAAAACTTTTTCTTTTCTTTCACTGTCTCTCTCTCTCAACTTGTTATGTTGTTTGTTGTTTTTGATGTTGTATATAAGTTAAAAAAATTATAAATTAAAGTTATCATCGCGAATTTTACCATTTATCTTCATATTGTATAATGCCAGATTTAAATAAAAATGCAAGAGCATGTAACTCATATAAATGACACAATTCATACCGTGTAGCTCATACACACATATATATTTTATTCTTCCCAGAATAGTGGAAATGCTGCACAAAACTAACTCAACTACATTTATGTCACTTCTTGACATACACACTTTGTGCCAATACTCTCTTCCTTTGGCTCATAGATGAATAAGGAAGGATGAAAAAGAAAAGGATCTATGAGTTGCTCTAACTTTTCCATTCCTTCTAGGTTGTTTTCAGTGTAAGTAGTTGGCTAATACAGGGAAATAACATAAGTAAGAAAGAATATGATAGAATTCCTGGATTGTTCATGTTTCTTAGATAACCATTGCCTGCTTTTTTGCTCTAAAAGCAAATTTTGGTTGAACAGAAAGCACGACCTCTTGAGGCTGTCAGTACCAATACCACCACTGGCTCTGTTGTAGGTGTAATATGCCTACCTGTACTTGCGTTGAGTCTAACTGAACACCCAAGCACCGTGGGTCCGCTGGAATCCTGTGCTCATGCGGCATCATGAATATGAATGCGTGTCAAGGAATGATGGACACATATATTGCACCTATCTTCTCTCTTCTCGTACGCTCTATTATCCCTTCAAACTCCAGTTACAAAACACAAGTTCAAAGATAAAATTACTAAGAATTGGTGGCAGCTGAGCAACCAAGGACAGGGCCGTTTTGAGAGTGAGGCGCTACTTGGCCACACAGGGCACATGCCCATGACGCCTCATCTATCTCCTGGGGTTCCTCCTATGTCACCGGCTGTACCTTCTCGATCTTCCTCGTTGGGTCTAGACATTGTATGATTTGAATCACCCTGAAGCTGTCTCCTTTCCATTTCTTCCTTAGGTGATGTCATCCAGTCCTGGGTTTTAAATACCATCTATGTGTGGATTACTTCCAGGTTTGTACTTCCAGCCCCAACCTGTCCTCCAGTTACACACTAACAAAACACCCTTCTTGGCCTTTCTACTTAGATATCTATCATGCATGAAAATTGGTTAAAATATAATTGCTATAACTTTTGGAAAACAAGCATTTAGAAAATTTCTTTTAGTGTAACAAAAGCAATGTTACATCTCGATAAGACTAGCCCTATCTTAATAGATGCTCAACAAATATATGTGGTTAGTAAATTTGCATGTCCTTTATATTTTTAATTTAGAATACATACACTTAATGAAATAACTGTTTTATTATGAATAAATTCAGAGAGCCGGAAAGTACATATGAGAACTAAAGATAGATTAGTAAGTTGGTAGATATAGCTAAATGGGGTATAACTATAATAAAATTTGCTTTACTTGTTTGCTTATCTTATAGCAATCTCTTTCTGAGCCAGCACTCCACACTGAATTATGAACCTTCAGCAACAGTCACCTCATTTTGAGTTAAGTTCAATAAACATTTATTAAATATCTCACATCTATGACAAGAACTATGCTAAAAGTTGGGAATATATTTATGAATAAAACATATTTTCTGCTTTCTGAGGCTTATAGCTTAGTGGAAAAAACAAATACATTCTTATTTCAAAAAAAATTGCAACATAAGGATATAATAAAGATATACACAAAATAATAAGGGAGCAATGTGGACTAAATTATCTTGAAAGACAAATAGGACACAGTTAGGCAAAGGGCTAAGATACAGGGAAAGTATCACAGAGAGGGGACACAGAATGAGACGAGATACATATGATTGGAAATATTTAAAATAGGCAAGCATGATAGTTAGGTCTGTCACTAGTGGTGGAGGAAGAATAGGGATAGTGGTGAGAGATAAAGCTTTTGAGGTAGACATTAGCCAAGCCACAGAGACCTATGTGGACTATGCTAAAGATCTCAGAGGACACCCCGTAAGGGTGGGGAGCCACTGACACGGTTGAGGCAGAGATAGAATAGCGATAGCAGATGGAGCTGTGCCAGTTTGGATGCCAGTTTTTCTAGAAAGCCTTCTTTAACTCTCCTCCTCCACAGCGCATTAAGTGTCCCTTCTAGTGATTACATAGTAGTCTATGGTTACTTTTATTGTAGCGCTTTTCATGCTAATTAAAAATTTCCTACTACTTCTTTCACCTTCACAATGTTTCTTCTTAAAGAAATCTGACTTTTTACTATTTTATTTCTGTCAACTAGCATAGCGCCTAGCATACAGAGTAGGAACTAAAATGCTTTTTAATAAACTATGATAGACTCTTTAATCCATCTGAAAAATAGTTTACATTTGGATGAAAACTCTTCATAAAAATTGATTGATCTGATGATTTAATAAGCAATGCTCATTCAACATTTGGGCTTTATTCATCATATTGGTGCTGTCAAATTTTGCCCTTGGAAAATGGAATGAACAATGAAGACTTTCCATTGAAGAAAAGAAGAACAAATAATTTAAAATATACATATAATTTGATTTTTGTTTGGTATTTATCATAATAATTCTTTTCAATCACTTCTCTCAGAGCTGTCAGGCTATGTGGCGATTTCAGAATTGACATGATTTCAGATTCAATGAAATTACCTGATGCCTTTAGACTTATTTCTGCCAGACTAGAAATCTCACATTAAAATATAAAGCAAGGTAGTAGTCTAAAGGGCACCCAAAACAATAAAAGTAGACTGTCAATGCATACTTAACAGTAATTTTATTGGTAATGGCAGGTTAATTGACTTCAGAGAGGAAAGTAACAAAACCATTATAAGTTTCTAGGAATAAGCTGTTTTTGAAAGCTGATGTGATATATGCCGATATTGGTACAGTAATAAAAATTTGGAGATTAAAACTAGAGTGCAACAAAACAAGTATAGAATACACAGTGACTTCATTAAAGATTGAACATTTATAATTTCCCTTTCCCTTAAGAAGCAACTTGTTATGACTGAGAAATATCAGTAACTTTAACAGGCTTTGGCAAAACAAAGTAGGAAACTTGACACATATTACATCACATTTTTTTGCAAATAAAACTTTAAAAAATGAATTTTAATTGGTATTCAGTTAGCTGTCATTTCCACTGTAGAGAGAGAAAAATCTTTAGAACTTATCAGGCCAAACAAAATGATATATGTATGAGAAAAAAATGTCATATTTCAAGAATCAGCGGTGCTATTACATCAGATTTGTGGCAACCTCAAATATTTAGTTTTTTCTCTTGCACTTATCAGAACCATTTTGAACTCATATTTTAGGTCTCCAGGGCTTAGCTGTTAACTCATCCTATTATTTATCTGAAAATAAGAGGGTCTTTCTTTATATTTCATGTAAATCCTTTGTGTAAAAATGATGTTATCACACTAAAACACATGAGCTGTATTAGTATGACATGCTCTATGGCCCTCTGTGAGTTTGAGGATTACAGATCTCCCGAATAAATAGAATGTTCCTACTTCTTTATGCAAACTCTAGCAGCCTGTTTTTTTCTCTAGAATGGACTCCAGAATAACAACTATGAAAGACTCAAAGACTGGTCCACAGTTAGTGTCAGCAAAGCCAAGGGCAAACAAGGAAATTTGTTTTTTTTTAATCAAAAACAAAACAAAAAACAGTAGAGTTTTATAAAGAGATGTTTTATAATTTAAAGGAATATTCTTTATTTTAAGAGAGTCTTTTTCCCATCTGGATCACATCATATATCTTGTCATCTTAGAAATGATGATGAAAGTATGTAGTATTTCTGTTCTTTTAGTTATCTTATTTGGAAAATAAAAAATTTAATTAAAAAAAAATTGTGTATTTATAAAATACTCAAATCGGAAACTACTATTTCACAACATGACTTTATTATATGAGCTACTTTTGAGTAAATTAAATTTTAGATTAAAAAAATCTTTATTTTATATATACGTATATGAACATAGATATGCAAATATATGCACATTTAATTAAGTTAGAAGATTCCACATGAAGCTATTCCATATCTTTTTTTAAATTTTATTTTTTTTACATTAGTTTTAGGTGTACAGTACGATGGTTAGACACTTGTATAATTTACAAACTGATCCCCCAATTACTCTACTACCTACTTGGCACTAAAGTCATTACAATATTATTGACTATATTCCCTATTCTGTGCCCCACATCCCTGTGACTGCTTTTTAACCATTACTTTGTACTTTTTAATTTCTTCATCTTTTTCATCCAGCCCCCAACTCTCCTCCCATCTGGCAATCACCAGTTCTATCTATAAGTCTGTTTTTACTCATATATTTTTTTAAAAGATGTAAAATGACAAGACCTTAACCCATTGCATTCTTTCTATCAATTGTCTTGCCTAATAAAATTGCTTACAGTTTAATTTTAGAGCTCTCACTGTGCGCCTTTTAATGGGTGCTGCTAAAGTTCCTGGTTTTTCTTTGGAGGTAAATACTTGCTCCCTCTTAGAAATGTTAATCTTTTGAAGCGCTTCCAGTCCATCATTTTCACTTCACTGTTGAGTGTCTGTTACATGCCAGACCTGGGCCAGGTTTTCAAAACTCTGTTAGACCAACCACAAAACTGTTTACACCACAGGGAAAACAGAGGGCAAAACCTTAATTTGTCTCCAATTTAACCTTATGGAAGAAAAGGTAAACTCTTTTGGTAATTATTTTCTTCCCTCAAAAGTGAAATGTGAGGCAAGATCCAAAGGTCTATGTTACAAAAGTGCTGTAAAATTTTTCTCAGCTTTTGTCTTGTTTCCTGATCAGTTATTCTTTGTAATATTATAGAACAATATACACTTCTTCCAAAACTGCCAAGTTAGTTTCTTGGGAACTAAAATGAATTTCTACTGAAAGAAGCTCCTCAAAATGTTTTTCAACAATGCACACAAACATTTCCTAAAAGTTACACTGTAAAGTATTCTCCAGCTTAATGACAACCTCTCAGCTGTGAACTGTCTCCATCTTCCATATCAGCAGGATGACTCTAGTTAGACCCTTGTACCTTCACTCATTTATTTAACTTATACTTATTTCATGACTATGATTTTTTTTAGTCACCATGTTTGGCATGAGAGATATTAAGTGGTAAACAATATAATAAGAGAACCTATTGTGGCTGTCAGTTACCAAGTAGTAAACAATGACCAATATGGGAAAAGAGTAAAGGGAAACTAGTTGTTAAAATTTTGGTAAAGATATTTAAGGCTATGCCCAAGTAATCTTGTTTGGGAGATACTAATTATTGGGCACCTTCTGCAAATATATCCTATTTATTTAATATTTCACTTCCCCAATACCCCTCAGCTTTCCCTGCTATAGTTCTGCAACTTGGTTTGACCTTTTCTGGTGCCACATTCTGAGTCTTTCCATTTTCTCAACTATCCCTTGATTCCATCCCCATAGAAATTGCCAATGACTGACAAGCTTTTGTCAACCTAACTCTTATACAGAAATCTATTTATAAAATAGACAAAAGCACAAGTCTGCCTGAAATGTTGAAGGGAATGAGAAAACTCAGATAACTCATCCTGGGCTCTAAGGAGGACAGTTTGAAAATTACCATTCCATGATAAAGTTTGATAAATCAAAACTCATTAACATAAACTCTAGTAAAACACACAGGTTCATTTTAGCAGTTTTCTGAGAGTATCAAATACCCAGTAGATTTTTTTAATGCTTATAAGCAATGTGCCCCTAAAGTAACAACTTATGTGAGACCTGCACAATTAAAGCAGATCAAAAAAGCAGTCCATTCATTTAGGCTCATTTTAAAGTTTAATGATACACTACTTATCAAGACAACCAGTGAGACAATCAGTGCTCCTGTTCCTCCTCCTCCTGCTCCTTCTTTTTCATCTTCCTTCCTCTTTGTCTCTCTCACATATTCTTTTTCTGTCCTTCTATATATGTATACATGTTGTATGTGTATGTATGTATGCTGACATATAATAAACTACACACATTGGAAGCATACGATATGTATATACCCGTGAAATCATTGTCACTATCAAGATAATACACATGTTCATCAAGAATTTCCCTGTGCACATTTGCAATCCCATTCTTGCCCCTCTCTGCATTTCCCCCATCCCCAAGCAAACATTGATCTATATTCTGTCATTTTCATCATTAATTAATTTCTTTCTATTGCTGAGTAATATTCCATTGTGTGGAATGTTGAGAATCTTTTCATGTGCTCATTTTCCATCCACATATTTTCTTTGGTTAATTGTGTTTAAATATATTGACCATTTTTTTTTTAACTGAGTTGCTTTTTTCTCATTATTATTGAGTTTGTGAGTTCTTTATATAGCCTGGATTATCATGTGTTACTCAAAAATATTTTTTCCTAGGCTGTGGCTAGTCTTCTCATTCTCTTATCAGTATGTTTTGAAGAGCATACGTTCTTAATTTTGTTGAAGTCTAGTTTATCAATTTTTTTCCTTATACAAATAATGTCTTTGGTATCACATGTAAGATATTTTTGCATACCCCAGGGTCACAAATAGATACTCATATTTTATCCTAAAACTTAAGGTTTTAAGTTTTAGTTAGGTCTATGATCCATTTTGATCTAAGTTTTGTATATGGTGCATGGTAATACATCAAAGCTCATGGGGTGGGCAGGGAGGGAGAGCAAGGGATATGGCTATTTGACTGTTGAAAAGCCTATCTTTTTCCACTGAAATGCATTTGTACCTACGTGGAAAACCAATTGACCATATGTATGTAGGACTGTTTTTACAACTCTCTATTATGTTTCATTATGCAATAACTTAAGACTTACTGAAAAGTTTCAAAGTGTACAGAGTCCCGCACCCTCTTCGCCTAGCTTCTCTACTATCAGCATCTTCCAAAATCAGACTATAATGATCAAATCCAAGAAATAAACATCAGCATAACATTGTTAAAAAAAAAAACTACAGACTTAATAGGATTTAAACAATGTTTTCCGTTCCAGTATCCAATTCAGGATCCCTCATTGCATTTGTCCTCCAGCTGGTGGTAGTTCTTTGGTCTTGTCTTTCATGACTTTATGGCTTTTGGGGAGTACTAGTGAGTTATTGATATACTGTCCCTCAGTTTGAGTTTGTCTGATGTTTGTTTATAATTAGATTGGCATTAGGCAATTCTGGGAAGAATCCTGTAGGAGTGATGGTGTTTTTCTCAGTGCATTATAAAAGAGTATATAACATCGAAATGTCATATTATTATTAATTCATATTAAAATTAATATTTTTTTACATCGATGCATCAATGCCTTGTAGAGCACTGTAAGGATGTTAATCTTTTCTTTGTCTTTGTGATATGAGGTAACCAGTGAAGTGTTTTGATTAGGAAAATGACTTGTATATTAACAGAATCACTCTGAGTGCTGTGTTTTAGGATAGAATATAAGGAAGTATGGCTTGAAGCAGGAGATCAGTAAAGCACCTGTTGTAATGCTATTGTTAAGAAATATGGGGTCTTGTACCAGGTTAGTGTCTGTGGAGTGTGTGAGAGGTAGTCAGATTCTACTGTTTTGAAGGTAGAGTTTACAGAATTTAATTGGGATGAATATGATGTTTGAGACAAGAGAGTAGTTGAGGATGATTCCATGATTTTGGGCTTGAATACACAGATATATAAAAGAAGCTGATTTGGATAAGAGATTTAGAAGTTTATTTTTTTGAATATTAAGCTTGATATGACTAGAAAGCATCCAAGAAAATTTCAAGTAGGCAGGTGAACATATGAGTCTGGGATTCAATAAAGAGAAGGAGGTCTAGGATGGTGTTATGCATTTTGGAGTCATTTGCATATAGGTGGTTTTAAATCCATCAGATGGATAAGATCATTACTGGAGTAAAGAGAGAAAGAAGTCTAAAGACTGCACTCTGAGCACACTGGTCAAGAGAGTAGGGTAATGAGTAGGAAAATAGCAAAAGAGGTTATAAAGTAGAAAGAAAACTGATGGAGTGTGGAGTCCTAGAAACCAAATGCAGAGAGTGCTTCTGGGTGGAGAGAGTAACTCGATGTTTCAAATGCAGTGGATAGATCAAGAAAATGAGGACTAGGAATTGACTGTTGAATTTAGCAACTTTGAAGTCATCAGTGACCTTGCCAAATGTAGTTTCAGTGGAGTAGTGAAGTGAAAACATTACTCGAATGAGTTCAAGAGAGATGGGGAAGAGAATTGGAAGCAGCAAGCATAGATGACACTTGCCGTAATGAATGTAAAGGAATGGGATAGAAGCTGAAGAAAGAAGTGGACCAAAGAGTGTTTTTGTTTTTATTTTAAATGGGAAATATTGCAGCATGTTTATATCTTTGTGGGAATGGTCCAGCAGAGTGGAGAAATTGGTGATGCAGAAGGGATCATCAACGGCTTTGAGTGGAGATGAAGGGATAGGATCTGATCCACAAATGAAGACAGAAAATTTGTAAGTCATACCTGTTAAAGAGGGGAAAAGCAGAACAAATGGGCAGGTAGGTGTGAATAGGTGCATAATGAATGATAGTATCCTGTGGAAATTCTGCTTGGGTGTGAATGAGTATGGGGGCAAAGATCATGGAAGTTAGGAGAAGAGAAGGTATGAAACCATCTGAGAGTCTGAGGGAGAGAATGGATCTGGGAATCTGCTGTGATTTCCAGACAACAGCTTAGGTGCGTGGTTACACTTTTTAAAGTGAGACCAGTCATGACAGTAGTATTTTTCTTGAACCACATCCTCCTATACAGATATTGGTGCAAGTAAGTCAGGAATTGAGGGTATATGATGGGGACCTTTCAAACATTATGATGAGTGGGCCCTGCCTCCTTTTTGATATTCTTATTTATTTGGTTGAGGAAGGTCCCAGCCATCGGTTTTTTAAAAAGGCACCCAAGATGACCTACGGCAAAGTCAGAATCACATAACTGAAGTATCACATAGCTTTTGCCTGAGGCACTGGAGTTATGGAATAGTTGTCATGAGCTATAAAGCTAAAAAGATAAATTAAGACAAGTTCTGATTTATTTATTCTATCAAATTCATTTTTGGGTGATATCAGCCTATAATTTTTGGACTTGGGGAAATCCTGAAGATGCTTAGAAAAGACAAGGGTAAAAAAGTCATCAGCTCATGATTTAAAAAAACCCACAGTGTTATGTATGTACATTGCAGGCACTCTGAGCAGCCTTGTTGGACCAGTAAATGAGTATATAATAGTATATGATGTTCTCTCCCTTTTCTGTGAAAAGTTCTAAAAATTCGCTTTGGAAAAAAAAGCCTATTATATTTCTTTCTTGTACTGAACAAGGGAGAATTCCCTGTTTTCAATTCAAAAAAGTTTTATTTGAGTAAGTTTCAAGCAGGGATTAGATAACTTCCCTTTTGCTCCTCTGCCGGTTCTGAAACTATAGAAGAGAAGCAAGAAACCAAATACTGAGGGATATACTGTACAAATATGACTTCCTCTAAACCCAACCAAGATGCAAACCATTCATGAAATAATGGAGCTGAAGATAGCACATTTTTAAGGGGTGCTATGAGCATCAGTTTCCCCTACTGTCCTTTACGTTGCTGTAGTCAATGTTCAGTTATACCACAGTCTAGGCCATTCCTTGGAAACAATGTTCACTGTTATGCTGCTCCAGGAGCACAGGAATTCCTTTGATGAGCTCTAAGAGATTGGTAACAATACCTCCTGAAAGGCCAGGTTGCTAGGTTACAGCTTGTTTCCTTGGTCACGGTGAATACATGGAAGACCCCCAAAAGAGACTGCAGATTCTTGGTGGACAGCTTTCATATGCCCTCCTGGGAACATCATGAAAAATATCTTCAGAAAAATAGCTTTATGAAGGCCTGAGGAACTTTGTGGACCAGCAAGACATGTCTGCAAGGTAAGAAAATGAAATGTTAAAAGTAACCTAAGCCATTATTTGAGAGGAAACAAATAAACCAACATAGATTGTGTTACCAGGTTAAATTTCACTTAAAAATGTAATCATGCAGCCTGTGTTACTGATGATTGCTTTTGGAAAGAAGCAAAGCCTACTGCCACCCTCTCCCCTAAACTGTGCGATGCAATTTTTATTATCATTGATTGTTAAAACATAGGAAGGTGAACTTACTGTTTTAGGAATAGTATGTCTATAGATACACGGGGCTCTTTAAGAAAGCCTGTGTGAATTTCAGAGAAAAATAGAAAAGATAGTCAAAAGAAAATATCAATTAGTTAATAGCTGTTTGCTATTAATTTTAGTTAATATCTATTAGATAAGTTTAAATAAAAATACCACTACAAAAACAAGACTTGTATTAGCTTATTAAAGCCACAAATTAGATTAAAGAAGAGTCGAAACCCAATCCTTATTTTCTCATTCCTAAATTTCATAGCTGTTTCATAAATGTTTCTCAAAGCATGCTGACAATGAGGGGGTTTGCAAGTTTCTTGACTTTTTTAAATCTTTGTATTGATGTATAACCTCACTGTCATATTTTTAAAAAATAATATCTACACATTATAATATCTACCTTTTCAGGATTAAGTACTTTTTGGTTTCACAAGAGTGTATGAAACTTATTTATAGCTTCCATCTATTGCCTATAGGTAAGAAAGGAATCATGTATAGGTAGGAATTTAGTGGCCAAGGCAGTCTATTATAAAGGTCCTATTTTTGTTAGCAAATTCAAGCAGTGTCTAAGTATTATGTAGATTTTAATATTAAAAATTATGTCACAATTTTCAGATAATGGGCTTGTGAAACAATAGTTTTTAAAGGGCAGAAGCTCTATGAAAAATTATAAACTTTATTTTTTTCTACTTGTAGACTCCTTTAATACACTGTACCGAGGAGGTTTATTCATGAGCTCTGTATAAAATGATCTTTATGATCATTATTATTTTTTGTAAACAAATCTTTATAAAATTATTTTATTAAGTGTGTAAAAAGTGATGTCCAGGCTACAATTTTAACTTTAGTCTTCAAATTCTAAACAGAGGAGGGAGGAAGAAAGGAAGGAAGGAAGGAAGGAAGGAAGGAAGGAAGGAAGGAAGGAAGGAAGGGGAAAAAAAGAGTTTTCTCAGTTCACGTATTTTTGTTCAATTACATTTCTATACATCAAGAGCAATTAGGGTGATAGTCTTATAAACTATATACATGTCTAACCAATGTACTGTATTTTTGAAACTAATAATAAAATAATTTTTTTAAAAAAAAACCAAGATTCTTATTTATAGCATCTTTCTAGTACACGGTCAATTTCATTTGGGATTTTATAGTTTTACCTCTGTTCACAAAATCCACCCCAATCCCATGTTATATCCTTTTGTGCCTATGTTCTTCTCTCTTGTGGCGTTGTATGTGGTTGAATTTTCAAAGTCATAACAACATAGGGAGTAGTAAAATGTTCAAGCATCGAACAACTTCTAAGTAGAAACTATATATATGGTTATCACAAAGTTCTAAAAACTTCTAAATATGATCTTGTAGAGAGTGGTATCTCATTCTCTCTACCTTCATTGTTTCTGGTATTTGAATATATCTTTTGCTTCTGAAAATGTCAGCAAACCCACTAATAGTTACCAAAGTTTACAAATTTCCCTTTGAGATTTTACAGATGTTTGTTCTTTTACTTTTGTTGTACCTTAATCTGGGCACCTATTAGTGTTTATAGGAATGTGCATGGAGCTGGTACAACAGAGACCTGCAAAATGTATAAGGATACAAATTGGGTCACATAAAATTAAAATCTAACTCATTCAGATAGTAGAAAAATAACAATTTCAGTTGTATGTTTTTCAAAATTACAATATTATATGAGTTTAGAATCAACTATCTAAATAATTTAAGAAACATCTGTTAAAATCCTAGGCTTTGGGGGGACAGAAATATTTTTGTAATCTCTGTAAAACACATAGTTTCTCAGAAAAACTCATTGCTACAATATTATCTACTCACTTTATTGGTTTAGTTCCAGGATGTTAATTTAGAGCCATAAGAAATTTAAACATAATAACAGTCAAATGTAAAAACCTGGTATACCTAATTGGCCATTTCAGGAACTATCAAATTATAATATCGAATTTCTTCCTAATTTTATAAGAATTTCTTTCCGAGGACTCTCTATTATTTCATTACCATCTTTAGAATGTAGTTAGCATAATCATTACTCATTTTACAAATGAATAAAATATAGACATACAGAGGACAAGGATTCTGCATTTAAAAAATAAAACAATGGTCAAAAAAATCAAAGACTGTTTGATATTTCCTTACATCCAAATTTAATGCTCTAGAATTCATGGTAATTTTCTTCTAGCCCATACTTCAAAAGTGCCTGGTTTTAGTAAGATTCCAGGAGATTTGAGAACCTAGATCACTATTTTTGGGGAAGAGAGAAGGAGTTTGAAGATTTGGGAAAAGTTTGCTAACAGAAAAATAGGATTGAGCTCTTCCTTGCCTCCCTAAAAAAAAACAAAACAAAAAACAAAACAAAAAACAAAACGAAATAAAACAAAACAAAAACACACCTGATAATGTAGCACTAATAATAAATGGGACATTTAGAAACTGAGTCATATGACATAAAAGTTTGAGAACTGTAGGTGTCCGAATGGGGCCCCCTGGCCTTCTGTATGGTATGTGTCCAATGTTGCCTCCTTCGACTCAAGAATTCACCTTCACCTCAGAAGCTAGGTCATCTGCCACTTTCTCCCTCACTCGCCTTACAGTTACATAATCACCAACTTGACATTTTAATTAAACAGATAGCACCCGATGCAGTCGGCAATTTATGAGGCTTATAAATTCACGATTGTAAAGAACATTGCAATCTTCCGATGCAAGGTGCTCATGAATTGATAAGTTATATTATTGTTTTTCATCCAGCAGTCTCAGCTCACCTGATTCCTTCTTGTTGGCCATTCTATACTTTTTAAAACCACAGTAGATGGCCAATTCAGATAATGTTACCTATTTTAAAGACACTATAAATCACTGCTGATGAATGCTGTACAATTTTAGCTGCAGCATCTTCTCCGTGGCAGCTTTATATTGGAGCATTAATTATATTAATTCTTTTTTCATAAGGGTTTAGATTTGTAATTTATGATAACTGTTTGCTCAGTGCAGACAGAAAGATTAAAAATGAGTAAACCAATATACCAACTAAACTGCATGTGTCTGGTTTTATTTTCTTTGGGGGAAGGAAAGTAAGAGATGGTTTTAAAACAGCTTGGTGTTATCTGTAATGCTGTTCTTATAGGTTCTAGTACCGAAGGCTTAACTTTTGTTTTCAGTAAATAATAACTGCTTGGATTTATGTGTTTCATTAACTAGTGCAATTATTATACATACTTAAGTAGAACAATCATTATTAGAAAAATCAATATTAATGATTTTCCTTAATAACTGCACCCTAATAATGATACAGCTTTACAGTTATTTAAAGAATCACAGTAACTTATCTGAATCTTGTTTGAATCTTGGTGGTCAAAAATACTTGGTGACTTACTCATGTTGTTTGGGCAGGTTATGCTACCTTTCTGTGCCTCAGTTTTCTTGTCTATATAATCAAAACAATTCTACTACCCCCTTTATTAGGTGATTTCAATGACTAAATGAGGTAATCCGTGTAAAGCTTTTAGTACAGCACCTAGCACATAGGAAGTGCTCAATAAATGTTAACAATAAAATTATCGTAGCAGTAGTAGCTGTCATCATCACAATAATGTTACCAAATGAAAATAAAACAAAACAAAAATTCTGTCACTCAGGCAAAGTCCACATCATCATTTAATATTAAAGATAAGAAAATATTAAGCAACCTTCCCAAAGTCAAAGCAGCCACTATTCCTTAGGTTCACAGGATTCACAGATCTTAACAATTTCGACTTCATCGATGTGCACATCAAGGCAGTTAAAGATGGAGTAGGAGTTTGGGTTAGTTATGCAGCTTGGACATTGTCCTATTTTTTCTTTCTTTTCTTTCTTTCTTTTTTTTTTTTAACTAAAGGATTAGAAATTATCTCATATTGCTGAGATTTCTCCCAAAGAAAAGCAGGCTGAAGAAAAATTCCATACGGAATTTGTGATGGCAGTAACAGAACAAAGAAGATTTTGAGCATGCCCCAAAGTTTCTATCACAAAAGCCGGTACACTGCCCTTCACCATAGCACTCTGGTGTGCCGCTCTGGAGCACTACAAAAATGTGAGAAAAGATAATGTAACTAGTCATCTACTATTAGAATCTTCTCAGCTAAACTGTCTTTTGCTGAAACTTTTGACCAATTGTCAGTCATTCTGAACAGAGAGAGAAAGAGAGGAAAGAGAGAGGAGGAGGAGGGTGGGAGGGGGGTGGGGTGAGAGAGAGAGAGAGAGAAAGAATGTTAGTTGCTTATTGTGTTACCAAAGTTTTAATTACCTTCTATTATTAACATGTGGTAGTAATGGCATACAAATTCTTCAGGTTTAAACTAAAAATTATCTGATGTAAACTAAGATGAGATAATTTCCAGTTACTTTTTAACTTAATTTTATCTTGAAGCTGTTGTTTTTAGTCTTACAGTACTACACAAGGAAAACATGGTAAAATCCCAACTAACTAGATCTTTTTTATCAAGTATCTTCTTTATGTGAACTTATTATTTCCCCTATACCCTGCTTTGGGGAGATTATATAAGTGAAATAACACCATTTCTCATAGTTTATATTTAAAAATAACAAGAGAGCGGGAGACTGCTAGGTTTTTCTATTAACTCAACGTCTCACTGTAAACATCACTAGAGTTTAGAATCACCAGACAGCTGTCATTGAGGAAAGAGTCAGCTGTATTCATTATTCTAATTTTCCTTGATTTTGTTTTGATTTAAAATGGTTAGCATATTTTAATAAAGACAAACCAAAAAGTCAGTTAAACTTTCATCTTCTGTTCATCCCTTGATAAATTACTTTCTTTTCCCCCAATCTTTTCTCTCTAATTGTTGGCCGAAACTCCAGTTATGTATGACAGGATCTACCGGCTTCAAGAATAATAAATTTTTCACAATTTAATATTGTTCTTCTAATGTTTGTTTATTTGTTTCTATGGTAATATATTCTTTGATAATTTCCAAAAACAATATCTAAACTATTAAAGAACTGCTCAAGTGAGAAAGATGTGAGAGATATATATTTTTTGACTTTTTTGCATAAGACCAAATTTTTTATTTTTTATTTTTTATTGAATGGTATATGGAGAAATACTTTTCTCCTTGATAACAGGGCAAAGTTTTTTTTTTAATGACATGGCAGCTCTTTTTATAATATGATCTAATGACTATGCTCTTCTACTGTACCAGCTCAGTTAATAAATGAAAAATAAAAGACATTTCTATATTGTACTTCATGAAGACAACTTCAATATACAGAAGATGTGTAGTTTCTTGTAAACAAAATTGCTACAAGGGTATAATATTTGTGCCATAAAATATAGAATGCTATTTGTCAGAACCCGAAAAATGATTTATCAAGAGTAAAGTAAGGCAAGAAATGGAGCTGTGATTTCTAGTTTTACTTAACATAAAAAGGCATATTTAGATATTATTTTTAAATTGGCTTAAAAAATGTACAGCACCAATTACATTGCTGAGAAAGGGGAAAGTGTAAGAATAACAATGAATATTAAACCAGAGAATTAGTATAGGAGAGCAGGAAAAACAATTTATATCTCAGTGGGATAAAGATGGAAATACAGAGGGAACTGGATTGTTAAATGGTTAAGTAGTGCTGCATAGTGAGTGAAATTATTTAAAGAACCTGACTTTTTAATTTCTTTGTCACCAATTGGAGGAAATATGAGTTTGTGGGAAAATTCCAGGTCCAGATTAATGCAGAAAACAGTAGAGATTTTACAGATGCTCATTCGTACGTGTGCAGCTGTAGTTCCACTAGGAATGATATTCCAGTATAAGGGCTGAACTCCTCATTCATATCTTATAAACAAACATGTGTATTTGGGTGTACTAATTGATTTGCTTTTCTAAGACATGAGGTCTACATAGACAATTTTACCTCTGAGGAGAATTTATCTTAAAAGACTCTTAGCCATAAAACTCTGCTTAGTACTATGATAAGATGTAAATGTCCTTCTGAGATCTAGGTAAATTCCTAAGGCATCATTTATTTCTCTTCTAAGTGGAAAAGTTGGTGTTTATAATTTATTGTTATTATAGTTTTATACAAAGGTATTTGCATTTAAAGACTTTATAAGAGAGATGTATAAATACTTTAAGTATTTTCTTTCACTCAGCTCCTCAGGTCGAAACACGAACAGCCAGGAGACTTTTCCATCTAGCTCCTCACATGGGTCTGATCTGAGCGAGTCACATACATGGTCAGCTCTGTCAAGGATCAGAATATCTCACTCACGTTCAGATTCTGCAATATCGTTTCAGGTAAATATTTTTAAGCAGCCCTTTACCTAATAATAAGTTTATTAAATGTACTTTATCTTATATTTAACACTTTTTAATAAGTGTATAAACTTCTTAAATCTACTCTTAATTTGAGGAAAAATGAAAGGTTGATACTCAGTCTCAACTCAGAGAGGAAATAGATATATGCTGGGGTGGAGGAAGAAACACAAAAAAGATAAGTAGAAAAGATAATGACCACAAAAATAAAAATGACATCCTTTTCTTTCTTCCACTGAGTTCAAATTCTACGTCTAGTCTAAGATTTATGTTCTTTCTTTCTGGAATGTCCTTTCTTAAAAAGATAAGATTTTCTCCTTCAAAACTCACCATTTTCGAGACTTTTCTCTAACCCACTTAAGTGGAATCATGTGGGCTTTTCCACATCTTTCCGTTTTTTATAATTTTTCCACTATCTCACTGGGTCAAGATGAGTTATTTATATGTCTGCCTCCCAAATTACAGAAAATGAGTTTTTCAAGGACAAATCCCATATTTTATTTAACTTTGTATCTCCAGTGACTTGACGGAGTGCCTGACACATAGCAAAGTTACAATATAGATTTGTAAATAAGTGAATGAAATGAAATGAAGCATACTTCAAAAATATTTATTAAACCAATGGATCCATCAATTGGTATATCAGAATTAACAAAGGGGGAAAAAAAAAACAGGGTAAGACACAAATATTCACTATTCCTTTAAGAAGAACCAATAATCACACAGCTCAACACATTGACAATCTTATATGGATATAAACAAAGAAAAGCAATGGCTTATGTTCTTACAATATCAAAAGTCCCCCCATCACCCACATAAAAACTCTTTTTTGCACAAATTACTTGTCAGTTGAAAAATTGAAACTTTCTTCTCAAATACATCTTAGCTTAGATTCTTTCTTCCCAGCAAGAGTCTCAAGAAATAGCAGAAAGAGGCAATAGAGTGTAGCAACTTCTGAGAATTTAACTTTTAAAAATGTTTTATTCTCTGATAGAAGCAAGAAAAAAAAATTCATAAAAACATAATAGATTGAGAAAGAAGCTCCCATAAACAGGCAAACGGAACAATCAAGAATAGGACAGGGACTACATTCCTCAAAAATCTAAAATGTATTTGTGCCTTTTAGTTTTCAAAAGAATTTTTCTAAAGAATGATTGAATTCTTTGAAAGTATGTTAGCAAATCCTTAGGGTATCTCAAAAAATTGCTCAAGCATTAATATTTTAGTGTTATTTTTAATAAGGTAGAGATTTTTATCGCTAGTTCTATTTCTTAAATGAAGACATTGAGATATTTACTGGGACACTTAAGGTCATTTTGTAAGTAATTAAGATAAAAGAAGAAAGCTAAATGATTATTAAAAAGCCACCTCTTTTCAATTCATTTTAATGCAACTTTTTAAAATCCTGCTTCACAAGATGCATAGTCCCAGATGCTGTTCCAAGAATGAAAATTTTTATGTTTTAAAAGTTCACGGGAACACTTTGTAGTATAGACTCACAATACATATTAGAATATTAAAGGTTCTGAGAAGTATGGTAATAAAGAGAAATGTTTAACTTGGTTTAATATAGAGCCTCACAAACTTATTTAATAGTGGAAATGTTTTTTATATTGTTATTAGTCACCCAGATTTACAGCTCAAGCAAAGTATAAACTCTGTGAAACTCTGCTCCATGAGACAAATGCAGTTGTTTCAAATACATTAATGATATTTTAAGTCAAATATCCTTTGTTTGTATATGTATAACACTGGCTAACAGAAGAATGAATCCATGGTGTATGTATTTAACAAGATATTCTTTTCCTAGTAATATGCCTAGTAATATGCTTGTGGTAGCCTTAAAATTGTCATTAGCTATATAAGATAATGGGGATTTTGATTGACTACAACCTCAATAATAGTAAACAGTATAGAATTGCCCCAAATGTGATCTTGGCACATATTTTGGTCAGGAATATACTGTCTAGAACAACAAAGATGACTAGACCTGAGCTATTTCATTCAACACTGGCTACATATTTTAAGAGCAATGTCGATAAATTGAAACTCTTCCCAAGGAGAATCACATGTTCTTTCTGGATATTTAATAATTTGCAAACCATAATCTGTGAGTAATCATTGAGTGACTTAAGAAGATGATAGCTGTTATCAAGCACTTAAAATGGTAGTCACGTGTGGAGGAATTCTTTGAGACTCTTAGAATGTAGAGCCCTTAAGAATTAGAACTGTTCTAAAATGAAATAAGATTCCTCATGAGCTGTTCAGTAAAATGTAAAGGATAATTTATCAGAGGTGCTGTAGAGAAGATTCATGAATGGGTACATATATTTATTTCAGCTATCATTTACCATCAAACATATATCAGTTGCAGGTGTTAGAAATGAAAGTTTCAGTAAGAACACATAATTTAGATTGGACTAACATGGCCTCTGTGAGCACACCACGAGGTACTTGCAGTTCCATTTGGCTGAATGTTTGCATGGATTTGCATCACTTTTACACATAAAATTAACTAAATTATATATTGCCAGGTGATATTTCTTTTCTCTCTTTTTTTAAAGCTTCCGTCAGATTCTTTTAAGTACCTCACTTGGCACAAAGTAGAACAACATGACATTCCAGGAAGTCAACTACGCTGTCCAAGAGTAAGAGAAGGTAAAAGAACAAATAGTGTGTATTCTCTGCACACATGATCTGAGTAGTTTTTTTAGTTGGTTAAAAGACGTTACTTGAAAAAAGAAGTTGTTACCTGAAAGTAGAATAATTTCTTTTTTTTCAAGACCGTGAAATTGTTAATATAGTGAAACCACCTTCAAAAGTATATTGTATTATCTGATTATAAATATAATAAATGTTCAGTATTAAATATTGGAAAATGGATAAAGAACCTGTAATTCAACTATCCAGAAATAGTCACTGTGACTTTTTTTCCATTTAGTGTCTCTTTGAAAAGCATATACATATATACTTCTTTAAAAAATTATATGAATAATTTTTTTCACTTATCTTGATATTGAGAGCATTTCTCCTATTATTAAACACTGCTCAAAACAGGTTTATTAAAGGTCATATATATTTCTATCATATAGATATTAAACTTATTTAACTAATGATCTTTTTGTAAATTCAGGTTATTTACTATATTTCATGACCACGGGTAACACTGTCACTACAATGGATAACTTTAACTTGATTTAATTATGTACTGTTTTTTTTTTAAAGCATCAAAAGAGTAAATAAATCAGATTTTCTCATTTTATATTTTCACTAAACATTTTAAATTTTGTAGAATAACCAATGTTTCAACATTCCATTTTCATCCTGTTAGATTTTATATGAAAATTAGTATGACAGCATGAAAATTGTGATCTACAGCCTCTGATATACATAATATGATTAGTATAGGTAGATTATAGTTTGATTTCTATAAGGGAATGGCCAGAGAATAAAATGTAGGAGTAAACTAAAAATGTCTAAAGAGAGACCAATGGACTCCCTCTTTCCCTGATTTAAGCAGCAAGGTCATGAGCTGAGGTCATCCCTCAGCAAAACCAATCCCACATAATGACCGCAGTGGCCATTCATGCAGAGGACATCATTGCCGTGCGGACATAAAGCACATTTTCCTGCCATAGATCATTAACTCAGCCGATCTCTTACCAAGTGAGTAGTAGTAGTGAAAGGAATGGAGCATTGGAAAATGGGGATGGAAAATATTGGGAAATTCCATCACCTCAAACCATGAAGAAAGTATATGTCCCCTGGTTGTTAGCCTTAATTTTGTTTAGGTTATTTTGTGTGTGTGAGATGGAGAAAGAGTACTTTTCAAACACATTCTGATCAGAATTACCCTCCTTTCATATTAGATTAAAAAAAAAAAAAACACCCATCAAAACTACTTCAATTGTTCTCAGCTGCCCCAATTGTACATCCAGGAAGAGTTCCTAGGAAAAGAAAGGTTATCTGGTGTGTGAAAAACAGCAATTTCCCAAGATTTATAGCCATATCGAGACTGGCTGAACTCCTCCCTACTAAATGAATCAAAAGAGCAAACTGTTGGCAAAATTATTTTAAAAAATAAAGACTTTATGTTTGAAAATCCCTCAAGAAGTTAATTCAGTCAATGCTGTTACAAATCACAGATCCAATGAGGGGACCAAGAACAATCTCAGAGATAGCAGGGCAAAGGCAACATACCTGGGCTGTCAGATATTCCAGACTGTAGTTCTTGTATGAAGATATAATCTCAATTACTAACCAAGTCTGAGAAAAAAAAATCTAATGTAATGAAACTCCTTACAGTGGAGATGATCTTTGTACTCCAACTTCAAAGAAATCTTTGAAAGTTGCTTTAAAAAAAAAGAATTGAAAGAGCAGAAGATCAATAGAAGTCAAACAAACAGTATAGGGTAAAGTTTAATAAACTCTGGAGTATCTATTGCAAAGAATATTTCCAAATTTGGGCATGGGTATTAAAGACAATAGAGCACAAGTTATCCCCAGTCAATTTGGTGATTTTTCCAGTTTTTTCGGTTCTATGACTTTTAACTCCAATCATCCTTAACAAAGATATCTTCCCAACATAAGAATATTTTATTTATAAATTGGCTGTAATACTGCCACCTTCGGGGTTAGCTTATTTCCTGGGTGGCAGGAAGTAGTACGGTTTATTATGAGAAAAATGTGTGAAAGGGCAGGTTACATCTTGGCTTCCACCTGTGTCTAGTAAAAGAACTAGTGTTTCTATCAAAATAATGAAATATTGGTGTCTTTCTCTTATTGACTTACACAAATCCTTCACAAATGGACACCTTATCTCTTATCAGAGCCCAGACAAATCTGCCACAAAAACAAAATTTGTTTCTGACACCTTCAGTATCCTCCTTCTGAGTTCTTTTGTACTTTTATAATGAGGGGAATCATGCCTTCCAGAAAAAAGGAGCATTAGAAGTGTGTGCAAATGGTACCAGGTATGGCTTATGGAGATAACAGTATATTGGAGTTGGGAGGGAATTGAAATCATTTAGTTTAAGATTGCTGTCAGGGCAATCCTAAACTAAATGATTGTCATCACAACAGGGTGAAGTTTGTCTGAGGTAGCACAACAGAGTGTAGGGGTTTATGGCAATAAGGAAGCATATATTGGTCCACGATAACACTTTGGCATTAGAAAAGTATTAGAAATCAATATTTTTACATAGCATTATGAGCGTCAAACAAACATAGTTTCTCACCAAACACATTTTCTCATGTTAAGTTCTTGACTACAGTTTTCCCTCTATTTTTGAAGACATGGACAACTGAAGCTCAGAAAATTAAAATTAACCACCTGGAGTCACATGATTACTTAGCAACCAACTTTAGACTAGAAACTTTTGTGCAAACCTGATTTGGAGAAGAATAAGGTTAGAAAATAGTGGGCAATGACTTGGGAAATGGAGACAGGAATAAGATTGCAGGAAACCTTGCTCGACAAGTAATGATGGTCCATCTTTATTCAGTAGGAAGTAAGAAATTTCTGGAATGTTTTGAATATGTGAGTCCTATGTTAAAGCTGTGTTTTAGGAAGGTTAGATGGCAAGTTGTATCATTTATTTTAAAGGAGAGAAGATTACAAACAAAGAGGTCAAGAGAAAGTAGTTAGAGTTTAGGTAGGAAAATATGAAGGTCTGGATATTAAAAAGGAAGGGACAAATTCTCAAAGGAAAAACTGATAGGACCAGGTGGTTAATTAAATTGAGAGACAAAAGAGAGGGAATCAGAGGGGACCTCACATTCCCAAAGAGAAAATTAAACGAAGATTAAAGTCATTATACTGGTGATTTTTCTCACTTGCCTGGATGAAAAATAATTTATGTAGGATTAAAACTTAACTCTGTTATCACTTACACTATTTGGGAATAAAGTAGGTCAAATCATGTTTTCCTTAGTCCTAATATCAAGTGGAAGTTCAAAACAACCAATCAAATATCAAGTGAAGATGTCAGTCTTTCCACCCTAAACCTACTTCCAAGGGTTTTGACTTTTGCCCAGGACCCTCTGCCGAGGAGTTGCTATATAGACAGGAGGAGTGTGCCTTGCCTCCACGGAAAAGAGTCCTTGAAAAAAACAAATGGGAAACATGGCTACAAGAGAACTGGGAGGACTGCAAGGTGAGAGCTAAAAAAATAATAAAAATAAACAGAAAAAAAAGCCTATTTTCTGTATTGATTAAATTATGCTACTTTTTTTTTTTCTTTTTAAGGGCAATTATTAGGATAAATCTCAAAACTTTAAGCATCTGTTCAGAGCTTTTTCTAAAGCTCATGGTGTTTGGGTTTCATCTCTCTCTCTCTCTGTCTTTAATCTCCTCTTCATCATGACATGTTACTTATTTTCTAATCTTTACTTATCCTGATATTGCTGCACTTTGGAAAAGTTTAAAATAGTTGAGAATGAAATAGTTCTTTTTGATAGAAAAGAAAAAGTCAAAATTTGGACAATAATCTTTATCAGTGAGGTTATGGTGCAACCTAGAGTCCCTTGAACAATGCATTAAGCCAAAAGTTTTGATCAGCTGAGGCAACAAGGCTGGCCTAAGAGAGCTATGCTGGAACAAATCAAACCGTTCACCAATGAAGCACATAAGCTGTGATTTCTTGGTGTTCAAATGACCCAGCTGACTAAGCTCCTAGCACTGAAAGAGCCCTTGCAATTAGTCAGCCTGGTTACTACAAAGCTATGGGGCTGCAATTACTCAAACTTTTAATTCTGGTTGGATCAAGTCATATTTAGGCAGAGGACCGAAGATTTAATTGGGAAGGGTAAGTGTTGGTGGCAATAAAAAAGTAAATCTTCACAACAGAGTAGCATGTCCATATATTTGTTTTTTGAAATGATCAAATTGTACATGAAGGTTTTGGAAATGAGATTGAGTTTAAACCTACTTTTTGGGGTCTCTTGAAATTTCTTTTGCCTCACAGATTGATCCTGTATGTCAGAGAATTATAGAATTAGGAGGTAGAAAGAAGCTACAGAGAGGATCTGGTCTAAGCTTTCTTTTGGAAAAGGAAAGGCAAATTCAAAAAGACAAAGGATCTGCCCAAGGTTACACAGCTTGTTAGTGGAATATATGTTTTTTTTAAAAAAAAAATTATTTAAAACTATTCCTGTATAATAGAAGCATATATTCAACACTTAAAATTTTAAGTAATGCACCTATTTATTTATTTAAAAATTTTAAACAATACACCTAGATCTTTGACCTTTACTCCCAGGACTCCTTTTATAGGTAATTGTTTCAGTGTATAAATGTATTCACTCTTTATGGCTGCCCCTTAAACCATGGATTTATTGCATAGGCCAATGGAGATTTGCTAATAAATTATCATAGAGAATTTAATTGGTCTTGAGGTAACTATACTGTAAAGGAATGGCTAAATAAACTCTAAACTATCATAGAAAACTTAATTGGGAAACAGTGGTCAAAAAAACCTCTCTGAAGAGGTGATATTTAATATAAAAATAATAAATATAATTTTTATCATTTCTTAAATTATATTTCAAAATTAAGACCTTTTGGAAAGTGGAAGTTAAATATCAAATTTTACAATGTTTAATATCTAAAAATATCAAGACCTTAGTGATCTTTTTAAAGACAGAGATATCAACATTTCCTTAAAAATAGTAAATTATTTTTATTCAGAACTTTAAAAAGGGGTTGCCATTTTATTCAACGGTTTTTATTGACAGGTAATTAAAGGTAATTAAAACCTTTAATGTAAAGGTTTTAATTACCTTTACATTAACGTTGACTGGTGTTGAAAGTAAAAATAAAATATCCACTATATTTTAAATATGCCAAGCTATTTTTTGATATGTATTCTTAGTTACTTTAAAACAAAATCATAGTTTTCATCATTTGAATGATGATATCTTATTTGGAAACTTTCAGAAATGTGATTTTTTAGTATTTCCAAAGATAACTAATCATTTAAATAAATAATTTCCAAACAGAGCTTTATCTCTTCCACTCTCCACCCCTAGAGAATTTCAGAATCTGTTTGATCCCCTCATCCTCAACCTTGAATGTCATTTTACTGAGGATTAGGTCAGAATCTTCGCCCTACTACCTGAGAATCTCTGCAATATAATTGTACATGTTTGGATGAGGGAGTACTTTAGAGGACAAAAAAAAAAAGGTGAAAGTTATTTGTTTAAATAACATATGGCATATACACACACACATTTTTAAATTAATAACTATTTTTTAAAAGTTTAAAATTTGCTTTTTCTTTTGTTTTTTGTTTTTTTTTCCTTCAGAATTTGAACATTTCCTTTCAAGATCTGGGAGACCCTTATCAAATAGTAAATCTTAACAGGATTCTTAGAAGACTAATTCGAGTTGAAACCCTCTGGTTAGTGGATAATTCACTGGTGGATTTAAGTGCCATAAGATTGCCAAGGTACTTGCTCCTTAGCACGTCCAGCTACTAAATTAAAATCAAATCTTTGCTATTTGGGGATATGTGACCATTGTCTGTACATATTGTGGCTCACCTCATGTGGTCTGTCTTAGAGGTGATAGTACTAAATGATGCCTAGGTAAGGTAAAAAGGGAAATTTATCAAAATGTTTACTTTAGAAGAAAATCTATTGTTTTTCAAAATAATATTGTTATTATCAATTCTTAGAGGAGTAATTTGTAATCATAGAATCATATTGGCAGAAAAGTTTGCCATGTTCCTTGCACTGAAACTGGAATTGCAATAACATTATATATACATTGTTGTCGTAAAATAGCAATTTTTAGTCAGTCATGTTTGTTGAGCACCTGTGAGAAAAGACTCTACTGATAGTTGACAAAAAGTCTTGACTTCAAGGTCACATTTTAATAAAAAGGTGGTGTTGACAGTCAAAACAGTGACAGAAACACACTAAAAATGCAAAACATTATATGGATTCTTTGGTCTTCCAAGGATCCGAAGCTCTTGATGTTCAAAATTATCTACCTCTTTATTCAGAACTGCTTGAGAACCATTTTTGTAGAGAGCTGCTGTCTGCTTCACCAGGCAGGATGGGTTGGTGGAGTAAACCTTGGTGGCAGACAGGGGCAGACAGAGGTCCTCAGGAGAGAATTAGGACATGAAGGAAATCGAGTGGCCACAAAAGGAAGAGTAAATCTGAGAGCAAGTTAAGATACATCTCTGAGCCTGGCCTGAGACAGGACACCAAGAGACCATCACAGCTGCATAGGGGAGGGAAACAGTCAGGCAGACAAAGGAAGTATAGGAAAATGTAATGTGTCTGAGTGTCTTTGGTTATTTTCAAAGCCCCTTCAAAATTTTAGATAGATTCACATAGCATTTGATTTTACCTATGTACTTTTTTAAGCAACAACATTTAAAATACCTCAATAAATTTTTTTCAAGAGAAACTGAATACCACTACCATAAATAAAAAATCAGTAGCACTTGATGTTGATTTATTTTGTTTTTATTTCTAAACTTTCTTCTAAGGTATGCAATAGTGATGCATTAGGTATATTTTTCTAATGCATTCAAATAAACATACAACAGAAAAATTTAATTACATAGCATATTTTAGGAATACTGAATTGGAAGATAATTTACTTGAAGAATCTAAACTTGAATTGATCCAGATCAATAAACTTTCAGATCTTTGCTATCTTATGCAAAAGGGGCAGGGTAGGGTCACAGAGAGAGGAGAGAGAAACACAGTCATTAAAGAAAAGACTTGACCTAGTTTCTGTGTTCTCTACTTACATTCTTTTGACCTTTCTTTCTTTAGAAATAGAAAATATAATGTAAAATTAATAATTGCAATTCAAACTTTACAACTGCCAAATCAACATACCAAGGGAGAAAAAAATATTGCCTCTACACGTACTCTTCTTTCATTCAGAATGTATTGAGGATCCATCATGGACCAAAAATTATGTCAAGTACTGAGCATGTAGAAAACAGATTTCTACATGCAGCTAGTCAACAGCTCATATATCCTGCTTATTTTCTCTTAATATTTTAATATAAATATTTCTCTTACAAAGCACATTTGCAGAAAAAGCATCACTGTCACTTTTTTGAGGGGTTATTGTCTAGGTGAGGCATACTAGTCTTATGCAAGATTTGGTAGTTAACGATCCTCTATAGGAGACAAATGACAAAATGTTAATTTTGTATCCAGCTGCAGAGTTTTAAATATGAACAGAAACCATCTCACATCTTTCAAACAATTGCCAAAGATACCTCAGATACAGCACTTATCCTTGGCTGAAAACCACATTGAGACTCTGACTGGGCTTTCCAGTTTACGGTGCACTCCAATAGAATCCCTTATGCTCAAGAGGAATCCTTGTGAATTTCACCAAAATTACCGGAAACGGTAAGGCCACCGGTGCCTTATGTCACCTTTTGTACTTTGTTGAATATTATACTTTTGGCAGTTGTTCTCTTAAACTCACTGAGCAAATATTTATTATATCTACTACATGTTGAACATTCATGCTTCTAATATCAACTAAAGAACTTTCAACTGATTTTTGTTGTCTTTTTCAAATCTTTACTACATTCTTCTCTTGGTTTATTTATGATTGCTGTACAAATTTTCAGCTTCTCTTGTAATGTGACTTTCAATATACAAAGATGTTTCATTTTAGACATTCAAATCCTATACATGTTCTTTTATAATGTTTAGTAGATACTATGTCTTTTTAAAATTTCTAAATATAAAATCCTATCAAGACTCATGTGACAATCTCATAAACTTTTTATTATCTGGTTTCATTTTCACTCCTTTGGGTCACAGGGCACTATTAAGTGAATACAAAGAAATAATTGATTCAATCTACTATAGTGGTTGAAAGAGCTTGACATCCTGCCAAGAATAAGCCATTTTCATGCCTTCATCACTATCGGGAACATTCCTAATAATAATAATGAAATCTAAACAACCTTGAAGTGTGTATCAAGTAATAAGCCCATCTCTTTATCTCCAGCTGATTCCCAGCACAATTATTAGTGTACTTATGGTAATTAAAAGGATGTAAACAAGCAACTGAGTTATCGAACCTGTATTTGGCCCCATATACTCATTAGTTATCTCATCTCTCAGTTCGAATCTGTCATACAAAGGTTTAGATCATCCCCAGATTCCATTTCAGTTCTATGATTATAGTCCTTCTACATCTAATTTTAAGACATGATTCTCACTACTTTCCTTTCTCACACTGCCATTTTCCCATGACAGCAACTATATTCCAGAAGCCTATATCATGTTTCATTTTTCAACCCCAGATATACAGTGAAAAATTGTCAAAATAAAAATTCTAATCTCTGTTATTATTACATAAATCTCATAACTGCAGTTGTCTCCCTTGTGATCACAGTCTGAAAGTAAAATTTCATGTTCTGTGATAATAAATTCTCAAATTGGCTTTACATAAGTGAAAATTAGCAACACATTGCTTTAATATTTAACTATAATAATGTTTTGAAGTTTAAAATTGTATTTCTTACAGTCAGAGGAGATTTAGCTGTACATTTTACTATCATTTATTTAAAAAGCACATTCTAGTCCTAAAGATAATTTATTAGCATTATATGTCAGTTTCTTTAATTTATATGTGAGATTTTATAAAACATTTTAGTCCCGACCCAGTCACTTGCCTTCCTTCAAAGAATGGCTTACAACAATAGTATTAAGATTAATTGTCTGAAATCTGATATGCCCTTAGGTCTCAATATAAATCTGTTTTCAAAATTCATGATGTGCTATAGAGTTATGTGGGAATGAAGGATATAATGAGGTTCTTCTATTTTTTCAGTATTAAGTCTATTGGACTGAGTCCAAGGTAGACATATACTGATATTCAAGCTGTAAAAAGCCAGGTTGTATTGACTTAGGTTGTACAGGGTGACTTTAGTTTAAACAGAAAGATGCAGTCATTTTAAAGTCTGAAGAAAGGATTTAAGTATCCACTCCTGCTGAGAAACTAAGCTGAAGTCCCACATTCATCTAAATTTGGGATCAATTACCTAGCCAAAAATCCACACGTCGATGATTATAACAGCATTCATTGTGTCACTGGATATTTTTGTATTGAGGATTTGGGTCAGACCTTTGACAACCCTTGACATTATGACCAGAATTCAGTATAAGCTTTTCTTGATCATTTTCACCTAGAATTGTGACTGTCTTTCCCTTCCTCCTCTGTTTCAGATCCTCCAGTAAGAAGACAGCACAGTTCAAAAAGAAAGGACTTAATGATAGAGCTAATAGTGTAAGTCCCAGTAGGTAGAGGGAAGCCCCACCTCCTGGAATACCCACCAGCAAACACTTCTGCTATTCTTCAGAAATAGTGTGATCTTAGTTCACCATAGTTTGACTTTTCAAAAAGAAGTAGTAACTAGTAGTTCCTGCCAGCTAAATCTAAACACTGGAGCCAGAAGTCTTAGATTTTAATCCTTGCTCTGTCACCTATAGGCTTTATAATCTTGGATAAATTACCTAAAACGGGGGTTAAAAACCAACCTGACAGAGTGTTGTGAGTGTAAAATGAGATAATATACAGAAAGCATTTAGCACTAAAAGAATCACGCAGACAATGGGAGCACCCAAGGAGGTCAGCACCATCTTTTAGTAGTCTCAGCAGGTCGCCTGAGACATTTAGGTACCTTTCATCCTGGCAAAATCCTAGTGAGGTACATTTCCTCTGGCCTGAGCCCCCATAATTCTCAGATCTAGAAAAGCTATCCACTGGAAATAAAATGCTGCTTTAAAACACTGCTAGGTGTATGACCACTGTTTAATTGTGTTGACATGAAGGACCCTTCCTGAACCTAGAAGTGATTGTCTAAATTTGAAATGCGAACTTCAAAATGCCCTCTGTCAAGAGAAAATAACTCAGCGCCATATTATTTCCCATCTCCTTATTTGTACTTCTCAGCTAGAAGTCTTCCTTAACCATCACTAAACAACATGGGCTTGTTTTACTTCTTCTTTTTAAAACTTCTAACTTTGTACTGTGCACATACATCATGACCCCATTCTTTCCCTGATGATTAGTTGGCTAACTTCACTTATTAACTTTTTTTTCTGTTATAAGATTTTGTAAAAACTGGAATAAAATTCTCTTATGAAAATGGATTGTATGCAGTCCCACTTCTCTGATCAATAGTTAACAAATCTACTGAAGTATCTAGTAGCTCCAGAGAGGGCAAGATCATCAGCACAATAAACATAAATAGTATTTTCTTGTAACTCCATTGCAAAGATAAGGAAAACAGAATAAAGCAATAGCTACTCATCTTTCTCATAACAATTGGCAAAGTCTATTTATTTATAAAGGGTGTAAGTGAAATATAATGCTTTTGTTCAATAGTTACTTTTTCTTCCTTCCTTTCTTTCTTTTTTTTTTTTTTTTAACTTTTGCTTTAGAGTATTCTCCTGTTTGCCAAACCTAAAAATGTTGGATGGGATCCTGAAGCTACCAGAAGATTCTTCACCACCAGAATCCAATATGTTTTCAAAAATATGTATTGTATCCTGATGTAATCAGTATCAAAAAAAATCACTATTATTTCTAAAAGCTAATAAACACAGAAAATGCATGACTAAGTATTGCTGTTTACTATATATAATATGTTGTTTTCCTTTAAAACAGCGAGCTCCACTTTTTAAAAATTTCTATACCCCTATCATTAATTTTGAGTATACACATATAATTGTTAATTTTTATTGAGAATTATATACTTAAAATGCTAGAAAAATACATAATGTATATTTTAAAACATTAGCAAGTAGAGATCTTTAAATGATGTGGTAAAATTTGACCATAAATAAGAGCTTTAAGATTTACCCCATGCCCCATAGACTCATCTAGTCCATCCATGGGGTTATCTATGAGCCCCTTACTTTGAGAGTACTGCTTTAAATATCTGAACCCATCAAAAGGAAAAGGAACAATCAGAAATGCCTTGTGTTATTTTAAGCCATATACATTGGGTTCTTTATTTTATGCCTCCTTTCTTTCATTAGCGACTTTCACACAATAGAAATTGAAGAAGGTACAAAGCCACATACTATTCATTAAGTACTTGGAACATAAATAAAAAATGGTAAAGCTTCTTTTTGTTTAGAGAATTTCATAAATGTAATTTTATAAATGCCCTTTCTATCTGTTAATGAGAAATTATACAATTCAATTTAATTGCCTTCAAAATTTAGAGAAAGGTTAACAACTAGATCGACTTATGACCTTGTATTTTCCTTTATTTATAAAGATCAACTGCTTTGCAGAACTTGGATTTTCCCAAGATGTTTCATCGATTAACTAGGGAAACTAGCAAGAAAGAAATAAAATATTTTCTGCATCATTTCTACCATGAGTGAATTCTGCTTGTAAAATTTTACAACAAAGATTTTAATAAGACCAAGGTACTGTCCTCTCCCTCAAGAATTTTATGAATGACCTAAGAAGACAGCACACATAATTTAATTTTAAATTATGGGAAGCCATTTTGAGGGCTTTAAGAAAGAAGATTATTTGATTTGGATATTAGAGAACAGTAGTTTCCCACAGGTAGCAAGTTTTCCTGTCAGTAGGCAAAACATGAGAAGGGGCACAGAGACCAGAAAGTGAGCATCAGTTAGGAATTGTCCTGGCTGCAAAAGTCAAAGTGGATTGATGATGGTTTAAAAAGAATAATATTAATAATAATAACTAATTTTGAGCATCTACTATGTAGCAAGCATAGGAAAGACATACATCCATTATGTCTCAAAAAAAAAGTCCAATAATTCTCGAGGCTCAGAGAAGTTAAGTAATTTATCGAAGGTCACACAAGGTAGGTCACACAACTATCAAATGGCAAAGCCAAGATTCAAAGCCTGAACACCTTTCAACACCCTTGATGCATCTTTTAATACTATAGTTCTAATTTAAAAATTCAAGACAGTGTTTTGTGTTTTCTGGGACAGCTTTATCTTCCATAACTCATCACAAATTCTAGCATTTAATCATAATCAAGTACTCACCAACTTTGAGCATATCCTAAACTTCCATTGTTCAGGTGTTTCCTTCATCCTGCAATACTCACTTGAAGGCACTCCTGAGAAAAACTTTCCTCCTTACAATGTTCACTTCAAATATTATTTCCTTCAAAACTCTTTCCTCATCTTTTCAATCATTGGTTTCCTCTGCAGTTTTATAAGTACGTTTTTTGACAAGTTTTCTTAATAATGTCTCTACTTGATTTTTTTTTTAAATGTGTAGTTTGCCTGCTTCCTCCCCCTAAACAGCTTCAATCATGATATAAATAAGAAGTGGGACACATTTCATTTTGGATGTTTATGCATAGATCTTTCTGCCTATCTAAATCAGGGCAGAAAAACATTTTCTAAAAAGGACCAAAGAGTAAGTATTTTAGGCTTTGTAGGCCCTATAGTCTCTGTCATAATCATTCAACTCCATCACTGTAATGCACAAAAACCACCACAGACCATATGTAAATGAATAGGGTGGTTCTGTTCTAACAAAAGTTTATCTACAAAATGATGTAACTGCCTGTTGTTTGCTGACTCCTGCAAACAACATGTGGTCGACTGCTTTGCTCTTCACTTGTATCCATTGCCTTCCCTGGAAGAGGTCTGTATGTCCCCTATTCTTTAAAGTCAACTGTATCAAACTTTTTGATTTGGTTGATAAAATATAAGTAAGTGTGATGTAGGTCACTTGTAGGCAGAAATTTTGAGAACCAGCTTGTGCTTTGTCACTCTCTTTCTTTCTGCCACACTAGCAGACAAATTTCTAGGCTGTTCCATTAGCATAGTGCTACAGTGAATACGATAGGGGCAGAGCTACGCTCATCCTACAGGGTATGTAGAGAAAGAGAGATTAGACCAATGTCATCAACCTCTGAGATCCCATTTGATGCCATAGACTAGTCTTTCACCATTAACACAGCTCCTTAAATTTAAGGATTGCGATTTAACTTAATCAGTGATGTCTTCCCCCCCTCCCCGCCCCAAATAGCATAATAGGCATTCAAAATGTTGAATAAATAACTAAATACCTATTGATAGAAAGCCATGACTGGAGTGGTAGAATTACCAGGTAAGATACAACTATTATAGTTTAGGTGAAATGTATTAAAATATATTAGACAACAGTGTTGGAAATAGATACATGTTATGAGGGCATGAGAAATTAGAGTGTTACGACAGCCGACAAATTGTTTTATTGTTTAACTAGCTTGAATTGAGTTGCCTGTTTCCTGTGGGCAAAAATATTCTAACTGGCAAGGAAATAATGGATTTCATACTTGGAAGGTAAGAGGTGCTGGGTAGCTATGAGGAAGAATATCTATCCTTATTAGTAAGAGTCTCTAGATATAAATCACACTGTTCCCAAGAGGTAGCCTGTGTTGGGTTGCAATCTGATGTTCTGGTCCTAAGAGGAACAGGTTCTATGGGCAGTGTATCCAAACGGGTTGATTTAAGTTGGTGATGTCTACCTATGCCAGAGAGGAACTGAATGGAGGGAAGCCAAATGAACTGAATAACATTAGATATAATGTTAAATATGTCTACTCATTGTAGATAGCTCATGGCAGCAGCTCTAATAGCTATCAGTGGTGACATGTCCAACAATGGTGTGCTATTATTTCAAATAAATCTACTCATTTGGCCTGTGTAATACTTCCTTGCATTTTCTATAATACCCAGAGATCTGAGTTATGGTTTAAGCATACTGGTAGACAAATTGTGTTGCGAAATATGCAAGGATTTTTATCACAATAGAGCCATATTTGTGGGAATTTTGTGCAAAGAGGGCTTACTTCTAGCCATATTCTATTTAACTCAACAGAACTACATTAAGCTCCTATTCTAAAACTTCCGGGTACAACCACCCTTCTGAAATACTCAGTTCTCCTTCAATAAACTGAGGTAATAGGCATAAAAGGAATGTCCTGATATCACCTAGCATCTTACATCTAATTTTGTGTTTAAATTTTATTCTTCCTCTGCATGGCACATGTGTGCAGGTTCATAACTACCTAAATGGCTCAATTCAGAACAGTGACAGGTATTACATTCAGTAACTACTACAACTTTCTGACAGCTATCATAGTGCAAATAACTCTTTTATTAAAAAAATATTTCAGTGAGAGAAGCTTTTCAGTGTATGAAGAAACCTTACATATCAACTGGTCTAGTTCCTCATGAACCTTTGTGAGAAAAATCCTAATTTTTAAGTTCTTCCTTATACTGAAGTGATATCTACCTTCTGAAAATTCCAACTAATTGTTCAAATCTGTAAAATAAGTATAATTAGTTCCCATCTCATAGTGAATTTTTCTCAGCTTCCAGGTTCTTGAAAGTACTATGATATTTTATCTTATATTGCAGTGGAAACATAAATTGTTAAAGTAGAACGTGTGGTATGAGGAGGATGCAAGACGGGTAGAAAAAAGCTAATTAGAAAGAACCAAAGCAAGAAAAACAATTTTCTTCTTTTTAAGTCCTATATACATCCAAAGAGAAAGATTCCTAAAGTGAATTTCCTGTGTCAAATTTTTAAAATCAAGTTAGCAAACTTTTTTTTTCAATTCCTTTAGAAGTCATCTATGTTCAATTATTATTTCTTTCCAGAATAGAACAATTACAACTAATTGCTTATCATTATACCATCCGTGTTAATGAATGTCCATCTTTTTAAAGGCTAATTGCAGTCATGAAGCAAAATCTCTAATTAGTTTTAGAGCTTTGGAGCAGATGCATCAATATTTAAATCATGCAGGTGCATATTTGCTTATCAGCTGTTTTTTTCTCTTCAAAAGAAAAAGGATTCTATGAGTTCTGTTAGAAATTTCTAATAGGTTACTCCAAAACTATACTACTTAATATAAATCACAGTGAATTCTACTATTGCTAATTTTTTCTTTAATTTTTCCAAACTCAGTGTCCTTGAGCAGTACCTATTTAATATTATTTTTTACTTTATAATTTATATTCTAGTTATTTTTGACAATGTATAAAATATGAGTTCCCTCAAGGGCAGAATTCAACTTAATTCCTCTTTATATGCCGCAAAAACCAAACTTTCTCAATGAGTATTGAGTAAAGGAGTGAAATTTGAATGTATTCTCCTTGAGCTTAGATCTCTAGTGCTGGAAAAAAAAATAATTAAAAAATTATATCTCATGAGTCTAATGAAATAATGTTATAGGGCAAAAAGATATATTTTGTGGAATCTCATTGAAATATGAACTTCTCTGTGAGATGGATGTTAGGCTTAGGATTGCTCTGGGCTTCCTTCTCCCCATCCCCTCACTCCTTACCCTGCTCAAATCAGATCTCGTCTCCTTCACTCAAGGAGAGAAGGGTGAACTATTTGGACGTTGCTTACCAACTCTTCCGAGATTTCTATGGTTAGAGCTTTCAAGGGGCCTTGATTTTTATTTTTCTAATTCTCTTCCTTCTATACTTGTAAAGTGGTAAGGGCACCAGCTTTCTCTCCCCTTTCTCTGTCACGTTCATGTGTGTGCATGCGTGCACACACACACACACACACACACACACTCCAACTTTATTCCTCCCACTTTCCCATAATCAATAGACTTTGCCTTGGTCTAGGAAATAAGCCTGTCAGATGGTCTGGGTTGACACAGTACTAGGCACATGGAGTAAAAGCTCTTTTCTAATTGCTTGTCTCCATGTTCTCTTGAGCTGGCAGATGTAGCCTTTTGTTTTACAGCGGTGGTCATTTCTAAATGTCAAATTTGGGCTGAGTATGATGTTGCCACTGGTGGACCTAGCTTGTGTGTAATTCTACTAAATCCCAGCACATTTTATTAGACTTCGTTAATGGCTTTTGGGTCAGGGATCTAATTTGTAATAAAAAGTTATTTTATTTAACTAGTCATTGTTCTCTTCATTTATCTCCTTCCAGAAAATTGTGGGAGAAATTTTTCTGGGAAAAGATTCTGGTATTCCTGAATCTTTCATGAATTCCTGAAAGTTCCATGGTCAAAATATTTTAATAACATGCCAATCTAACTCTACTCTCAATATTAGAGTATGTGTTTTTACATATACATACATAAAAATTTACTGATAGATTTCATGTTAAAGATTAAGTTGAATTTGACCTATGTCAAAATTTACTCTAAACAATTAAGACAATATTTTTATTGATTTCTATAGGTTCCACTCATACAGATTCTCAGTCTACTGCCAATATTTTCAGCTAGATAAGATGTTCCCTATGCATATTTCACAACACAAAAAGCTAATAACATAGCAAATCTTTGTTGTGCAAATTAAGGACTAAATAAGCAACTAATATGAATATGTATTTAGTCTCACACAGAGTTATGAAATTCAAGCAAATAGCTAAATATTGGTTTGTATTATTCTGAAGAATTATGGCCTCTCTCTTTGGCTTTCTAAAATAAAAATAAAGACAAAGCAATTGATCACTAGGTAAAAGATCTAGGATGCCTTTCAAATGAATATATATTAAGTATTCACAGGGTATATTGCCATCATTTTTTTTAGAAGTAAAACTCATTTTGATGAAAAATTGTGTTTTAAAAGGTTCATTTATTTCCCTTTTGCAAGCACACACCTGTTCAATGACTAGATATATATTTCCCTGCCTTTTAAAAGCATTATCTATCTAAAACACATTTTTAAAAAGCTTCATGTCTTTTTCTCTCAGCAAATTGCAATGGATAAACATGGAAAATGGCCCACTGGTGAGAGGAAATAAATTTATAAAAAGCAAGTGAATTTTATCGTGCATCACTGTTCTAATACTCCAAACTTTGGGGAAGGTTTATGCACATTCCTACCCCTGCTCCTCTCATACTTAACTCTCCACAGCTCTTTCATTTACACAAAAGAGCATTAAGTAATTGAGCTCCGATTTAGGAGCTATTTAACAGTGGGTGCATCACTAGATAGAAATTAGATATTTTATAATATTTCTAGGATTGCTAACATTTATTTAGCAGCCGTGATATTCAAGAACCTGTGCAAGCAGTTTTAGACCTTGCATTATCAGGTGTGTAACTTCGCTGCCATCCTTTTTAGAAAATATAATTCTAACAGTAAACATGGCTGTGAGATACGAGAAACCTCATATTAGCCCTCGGTCTGCAAAATTGTCTTCTAGGATTCCTTTTGTATTTAGGTCTTCAAATCTATCTGGGAGCAGATATTCTCCTACTTTTAGTTTTGACTGGGGCAGGTTGGAGGGAGAAGGAGGTAGAGGTGACATAGGCACATTGGGCATATATAGATTGTGATGGTTAAATATACGTCACCTTGACTGGGCCATTGTGCCCAGATATTTGGTCAAACATTATTCTGGATGTTTCCGTGAGGTGGGGTTTTTTTCCTTTTAATTAAATTAAAATTTCAATAAGTGGACCTTATGTAAAGCAGGTTGCCTTCCATAATATGGGTGAGCCTCATTCAACCAGTTGCTCAGCTAAGTTCAATACAATAAGCCCAAAGTATTTTCTGTGTTGAAAGTATGTGCTCTAAAAAGAGCAGAAAAATTGACCAGCTCTCTCTAATAGAGTATTTTGCAAAATACGGACTGTGTAAAAGGAATTCCAAGTGGTCCATTAAATAACACTGAATCACACTATTTAAAAGGAGAAGGCTTTTTCTTGGTTAGTCAAAAATAAAAAAACTCAGCTTAGTGCTGGGATATTTTTATTACATCACTAATACTTGAAAATATATTTTAATAAGGAGATTATAAATTTTAAGCCCAAAGGCTTGAGTGGGCTACAGTATGTAGCTAATATTTAAGCAATGTTTTATTTTCAATCTAAGTATGTTATATGTATGGTAGGTGGATGTTTATTTAAATAGAGATATAAAACCTCTTTTCAATTTAAAATCTTTCGTGGCATTATACCAAGATATCTCAAAAGACTAAATGTGTCACTTTAGGTGACAGAGTCAAATGGTACACAGAATACAAGTTTTGCTATTTCAAGAAGAGAACAAAAGAGACACATATTTTAGATTTTGATATTATAGTCGTCTACAGTAGTATCATCATCATCATCATCATTGTCGTCATCATCATATCATCATATTGAGGATTATCTAGGCACATATGGCAGAGTGGAAGAAAATTGGATTTGCCAAAGAAAGATGAATGCTAAGTAAGAAATGCTTTTAGCAAAGAAAAGTAATCAATACTAAATGACACATTATTTAGGCTATCTTTAATCTTTCTAAAAATTAAACAGAGTAGCACTAAGTAAGATAGAACAAAAGCCAAAGTAAATAAAACAATAGCAATTGCTTATATGATAGATGTATATCTATACCCTAAAACAAACGTGCTTCATGCCTCATTGTCCAACTCTAAAAATAACCTGTGGAAATTTTATTTAGCTGATGTGCTTCATCAAGGTCATTACCTATTTCACAGAAAATTGTTCCACTATGAGACATGCCATAACAGTCTATAAAAACTCTGTTCTTCTAAACTTCTAATGTCCATTTTGGCCTTTGATTTCATCTTTCATTGGAAAATATGTTGCATTCCTTCCTTGCATATGAAAATTGTATCTCACTAAAAATATCAGTTGTCAGACAAAGAAATAAGTCTGGCATCTTGTTAAAGATCTTTAAAAAGTTGAAACCAAACTGGTTTTCTTATATTGTAGAAATAGTGTTTGTTCCATAGTTAAAGGATTCTTGAGAGAACTTTCCCCTTAGATAACCATCCACATTAGCATATATAGTTGCTATTTGTGATTAGCTTCCATATCATCAAATAATAAGGAGAATAGTCTTGAATTTAACACATTTACTTTTACGTAATTCATAGTCTTTACTACTTAGTTTGCTGTATAGTTCAACTAACTTTTTTGTTCTTTCCTTGAGTTGAGACTTTATTAACGTTGGGAGCAGTGGGTTGATTTACATTCTGGCATAAACTCCTTAACCTGGGCAACTACTCCAGATTAGTTTCCTGTCATTACAACTATGTAATCAGAAGTTATTCCCAAACTAAACTACATTTGCTGACAGAATAATCATCACACACACACACGCACACACGAATAATCATGAGCAATATCTGTGCATTTGTCAAGGTGTAGTGAAAAATATTTTGCTAGCTTTATTTGTTTTAACTTGGTTTTTCTGTATTGTTGGCCTATTCCTTATTATGACAGGCTGTGGTATCATTGGAAAGTACTTCATCTACCTTCTTTGAAACAGAGTCACTCAAGATTTTGAAGCAAAAATCTTTAAGATAGTCTTTTGCCTAAGCCTCAGCAATTGTGTATAGTGCTACATTATAGGTAACCCATAAAGCATTCATATTTATATATGAAATATAATATTTACATTTGAAATAGTGAACATGGACTTCTATCAGCTCTTCATTTCAATCTCTTTTTTTAAAGAATTCTTTTGAATTTAAACATATTTCTTGATGCTATGAATGCAAATCTTGCTTAAATTTTTAGGATTTGTATTACTTCATTAGCCATTACTTTTTCACAAGTAACAGATTGAGGCTTTAGCACTTTTCCATCAACAGTGACCGAAAAACTAAACTCTATATGAGGCACCCTTTTTCCAAAAGAAACTAACATGGGTTCTTTAGGTCTTTCTTTCTTAGACGTCACCTATATTTTATTGACACATTTGAAAAAAAATTGTTTTTCTTCTTGACAGTAAATAAAATTCCAGGAAACTAGACTTAGAATAAGGCCATCTGTAAATCTGAAAATTAGGGTTAAACATATTATATTAATTTTATTTATCAAAGATAGTTAACAATATTAAACTGTAAATTTAAAAATTCTGAATTAATAAGTAAAATAACTAAAAGTAACAAGTTATAAATACTTAATGCTTACCTGTTCTCAGATTTTTATATCTTTTTGGATTATAGTTGACTAATTTTAAAATATCACACATGACTAGTTAGTACTCAGCTGAACCACAAGCAGATCACCACCAAGTTCAACAGAATCTGTACTGATCAATACAGAATTTAACAAGATGAGCTGATTATGAGCTCGAAAACCATGGCATGTCAATTGCTATAATGATGTCTAAATATTCATTCTTGTTTCCTATACTTTCTTTGTAAGCCAATAACCAACAGTCGTAGTGAGTGAAGAACTCATTTTGATGCTTAACATAATTATCTATCATCTATCTATCTATCATCTTCTATCTATCTATTATCTATCTACCTGTAGAGAAATAGAGAGATTTAGAGATTTATTTTAAATCTTTAATCTGTATTATTAGCTCTTGATATTTGTTTTCTCAAAAAAACTTCGTACGAATTAGATTTATTTAGCCATTTCTATTATTCAAACCCTAATGTTCTCTTCTATTTCAGAAAGTGTGTCCTGATATAATTTTAAGTTACCCCTTAGCAAAGCCTTTACCTCACTTCAGAACTTTCTTTTAGTGAAAAGAAAAAATATATATATACATTTTACAATAAATAGCTTTTTAAATAGAAAAATCTGACTGTTTAAGCCTCTCCTTTTCCAAATCTACATGAAAGAGATCAATATTACTTTCTTAAGGCTTTTAAACATATTTTTTCAAGACGGAGAGGAAAAGATCTTAGTAGCCATTGGGATAAATGGTTTCCCTGGGTTTTAAAAGGGAAGGTATTTGAAAGTTTCACGAAAATTAGGAGCTCATACTCACTTGTGGCAAAACTGCAGAGGCATGATGCCATGGTGACCTCAGGAGGCTAGATGCAAGGTACCGAACTCTAAACCAGGGCAAAATTTCCATTGTCAAACCTTGGCAGAGATGCAGCAAAGGAGATTTTCTCCAAGGCAGCATGCAAGTATATCAGTGACCATCTCAGGAAAAAGAAACAAGAGAGCCCTTGCCAAATTTCTGGATTTCCCAGGACCTTTACACAACCCTGGCAAAGGAGAAGGAAGCTCAGTGATGAATGATACTGAGTTTTCTACTATTTTTGACCAAGTAGAACAGAAATATGATGTAGAGAAATAAAGAGCTATAGAATTTGCAAATTAATACCCACCACACACTCCAATTTCTATAGATTAACAGCTAGCAGACAAGTTTTACATTCAGGAGATTTATAAAAACTTTATAATACTATTGGTTTTATGACAAGCAAATTCAACAAATTCAATCTATTTATTCCTAGATAGGTCATCATAGTATTTATTCAATTAATTTATTCATGAAAAGTATATTAAGTTCCTTCAATGTACTAGAAACTATTCTAGGTATTGTGGATATAGTTGGAAACAATAGAGATAATCGCGATTGCACCCCAGGCAACTTCTATTTTAGCCATTTATACAATAAACTAAGTAAATAAATATACCTGTTGTATGTTAGAGGGTGATAAGTCCTAAGGAGAAAAATGAAGGACTAAAGGGGAACCTGGATTGAAAGTAAGTCTCAATTTTAAATGGGATAATCGGAGAAGGAGTCTCTAAGAAGGAGACATTTGAACAAAGCCCTGAAGGAAGTAAGAAAGCAAGCAATATGAGTATGTGGAGGGAAAGTAATTTGGGCACAGGGAACAGCACATATAAAAGTCTGTATTTGGGGAGATGCCCATCATGCTAAAAGAAATACAAATGGGCATTGTGACTGGAGCAGAATGAATAAGGCAAGAGGAACCAAAGATGAAACTCAAGAAGCAATGGAAGCTGGATCATGCAGGGCCTTGTAAGCCAGTATAAAGATTCTGGCTTTCACTCTGGATGAGGTGGGAGAAATTGAAGGGATTTGCATGAAGAAGTGACATGACTTGATGTATATTTTAAGAGGTCATTCTGGTGACTACAAAAAGTATTCTTCTCCAGCAGGTCCAGCTGCATGGACTAGTATTCAAGGTGAAGTAATCACATGATAAAAGGAAGTTTTCCTATTTAATTTCTGTTCTTCCTTCATCTTGTATGTATTAAATTCTTACTCCTATCTGATCCACCAATACTGACATTATTACCAGGTACAAATGTCATAATCTGTATCATTGACAGAGGTGAACTAAGGAAGGCTTCCTAAAAAGCAACTCTAGTTACACTCTTTAATTGGTTTTTCAGGGACTTGGCTCTGAAAGAACAGCTGCTGTGGAATAATGATAACTCCAGCAATGCCCTGGAAGAACATACATACTCTAAAGGTGCAATGTTTTTGATATCACTGTTATGTGAGAGTATTGCTCACTAATTTCTCCCCTTTTATTTAAATAGTAAGTTATTAATCAAAAAGAACAAATTATTCAAATAAATATGGTATTTTTTTTTTTAAACAGAAACATACTCATAGATATAGAGGAAAAAAACGATGGTTGCCAGATGGGAGGGATGTTTTGGAGGCTGGGTGAAAAATGGGTAGATATTAAGAAGTACAAATTGGCAGTTACAGAATAATCTCGGGGATTTAAAATATAGCATAAGGAATATAGTCAATAATATTGTAATACCTATGTATGGTGTCAAGTGGGTCCTAGATTTATCAGGAGAATCATTTTGTAAGTTATATAAATGTCTAACCACTATGCTGTGCACCTGAAGATAATATAATATTGAATGTCAACTTTAATCAAAAGAAATTTTTTAAAAATTTGATGAGAATAAAAAACCAGATTGTGTATTATAGAATCGTACACATGAAATTATAGTGTTATTAACCAATGTTATCTCAATAAATTTAATTTTAAAAAAGAAAACATATGCTCTAGGTTGTAGTGCTATCAGTATCCACTATTTTATGAGAATACTGCTCACTAATTTCTCCCCTTATTTAAACAGTAAGTTATTAATCAAAAAGAGCACATTATTCAAATAAATGTATTTTTTTCTTCCCTTCTTTGATCTCTTTTTATAATTAGAGTGTAAATGTAGGTATTTAATTTCATTAATTTTATTTCTCAATAAAATTTCTCAATTGCCTGTTGGAAGCAGCTAAAGCAGTGGTAGAGGGAAGTTTTCTGCTTTAAATGCTTATATTTAAAAGGAAGAAAAATCTAAAATCAATAAGCTATATTTCCCAAGAAGCTAGAAAAATAAGAGCAAATGAAATGTTAGGAAGATATGATACAAGAATAATAAAGATCAGAGCAGAAACCATTAAAGAGAAAACAGAAAAACAACAGAGTCAAAAAACTAGAAAGTTGGTTCTTTGAAATGTTCAACAAAATGGATAAACCATTGGTTAGATTCACCAAGAGTAAAAGAGAGAAAATATAAATTGCCAAAATCAGAAATGAAAGAAAGAACACCATTGTAGACCTACAAAAGAACATATTATGAGGAAATATTATGAACAACTTTATGCACTAAATTAGACAACTTAGATAAAATGGGAAATTTTCTTAAAAGACACAGGCCACTAAAACATAGTCAAAAAATAGAGTATCAGAATAGATCAGTAACAAGTAAGATTTTGAAAAAAAGTCATTTAAAATTTGTCTCAAAATGGAAAAATTAGCACCACATGGCTTTACTGTTGAATTCTAACAAATATTTAGGGAAGGAATAATGCCAATCATTCATAAACTCTCAGAAAATAGAGGATGAGAGAGCATTGTACTCAATATGAGGAATTCACAGTCAAGAGGCATCTGAATTTTGCCCCTAATACCTCTCCCTTTTGATCTCACCAGTGTTATGAAAGAAAATATAATTTTCCAGAGGGAAGTGGCTCCCAAGTTTCAGAGACAGTAATGTATCATTTGGGTGTATATAATTTCTAGTCACTCAACAATTGCTTCTTGAAATAGACTGACATTCAATACTGTTTGAATCTTGTACTCTAGTGTAGCCACCATATGCCAAAGCATAGCTCATAGTCATCAAAATCTATGAATCTTTTCCAAAATTATTTATTTCCATGAACTTGTTCTATAATTTTCAGGTTCTGTTTCCTTTGACTTCAAATAATTCTGCAATAAGAAATGAGATTCCTCTACAGTATTCATTTGCATAATGTACATATAATCCAGGTGTATTAGTCTGGTTTCTCCAGAGACACAGAATCAATCTCTTTAAAGAGATTTGTTATAAGGAATTGGTTCATGTAATTTTGGAGGCTGAGAATCTCACAATCTGCAGTTGGCAAGCTGGGGTCCTAGGAGAGACAATGGTATAGTTCCAGTCCAAGTCCAAAACCAAAGGCTGGAGAAAACCAGTGTCCCAGCTTGAAGACCATCAGGCAGAGAGTAAATTATATCCTACTGATATTTTTGTTCTATTCTGGCCTCCAACAGATCGGATGAGGCCCACCTACACTGAGGAGAGCAATCTGCTTTACTTGGTCTACTGATTCAAGTGTTACAGAAACACAAATGCACTCAGAAAAATGTTTGACTAGATATCTGGGCAATCTGTGGTTCAGTCAAGCTGGCATATAAAATTAACCATGACACCATTTTTTTTTTCAGTTAATTTGTCCAGGATAGTAATGGAGATCATAATCAATCAATAAATTTGACAAATATTCTTTATGTATCTGTTCTCAGTGTAGGCTCTGGGGATACAATAGTTATTAAAACAGACAAAGCCCTCACCCTCACGGAGTTGATGTTAACAGTTAAGTTTATTTTATATTTCCAGGCATGAGCTTTCCCCTATCTATTGAAGGGCCTTCAGACTCTTGCAAAGTTGTCCTACTACACAACAGCCAAGGTACATTTGACCCTTGAACAGCACTGAGGCTAGGAGTGCTGATACCCCATGCAATTGAAAATCCATGTATAACTTTTGACTTCCCCAAAACTTAACTGCTAACAGCCTGCTATTGACTAGAAGCCTTGCCAATGACATAAAAGTTAAACTAACACATATTTTATATGTTATATGTATTATATACTGTATTCTTACAATAAAGTTAGCTAGAAAAAGAAAAATGTTATTAAGGGAATCATATGGAAGAGAAAATATTTTTACGATATTTATTGAAAAAAAATCCACATATTAGTGGACTCATGTAGTTCAAAAGGTATTGTTTGTAGGTCGACTGTGTCCTAGGAATTTAGTCAATTAGTCATCAATTGCTTATTGAATGAATGAATGTCAGACATTTTCCTCCTCTGTTACTTTTGGGGTCAGTGTTGAATCTGTGCCACTAAAGAAGGTGCCTCTAATCTGAGAACATCTGAGGCTCACAGCTGACTCAGCTCTTGATGGTCACCACTGTCACCCTCACAGGTATCCCACTACTGTCTAGGACCCTTAAGAGACCAAAGGGATTTTGGTTTCCCGGAGTCCTCGGCTTACAAATGACAGTCTACGTTTTACGTGTAAGTGAAGGTGGATGCACGGTGTTTGAGGATATCGGCCCTCTTCTCCCCCTTTATGTCTCACGCTGTAACACACTGGTAAACAAAAAGGGCTATTCTATCCAAATAACTTTAAGAGCCCTTAATACAATCAAATTTGTGTTTAAAACATATTTATAGTCTCTTAAACTCATATAAATCCCAGAAAATTGGAGGAAGTTTGAGAGGGATGCTGAGAATCTAAGTAACATAAACCATGCCACACTCAAAATTCCCTCCTGGGTGACTCAGTCTTTGCCAGTGGACCAGCTCCCCATGGCTCCTCTTCCCCCTAGGATGATTTATTTCCTAAGACGTGCTTCTTAGGAAATAGATTTCTGGTGAGCCAGTGCCACTTGTCCCCCAGACATGCCCGGTCATGTTTTAGCTCCAGCGGCGCACACAGCTGCAGATCAATCTGACACTCGACTACACACATAAGCAGTTTGAATCTGAACTACCACCTTCTTGAGCAAATCAATAATGAACTTGTTTGCCCTCCCTGAGTTTTTAAGACAAGTGTGTTCAGTGTCTTGCCACCTCAATAGAAAATTTAATCTTGTGAGTCATGAAGGATCGAACACATTGGTCCCATTAGAGGCCTTTAATTCCAAAAATTCTTGGTTTGAAAAGTTTCTCTGCAAAAAGTTTCTCTGATGTGTCCTATGTGACTCAAATTTTAAAATTATATATATATATGTGTGTGTGTGTGTGTGTGTGTGTGTACACACACACACACATACACATATAATCTAAAATTTGTTTTTTCTTCTTCCACTGAGCCATACAAATGTTTTAATGGTAATAGTAAATGCCTCTGGTAATATTTGATGTCCAAAACAAAAAGTTTCAAATTTTATATTTCCTTTACTGTCACACTATACAAAATCTGCCTTGCAAAGTACCAAGCACAGACTCTCCTAATGAATGATCTACAAGAGGTGTGACATGCCAGGCTCATCCGTTTTGAGCAAGCTGCTGAAATCTTCCCTTTTGCCTTTCACATTATAGATGCTTTGTTTCTTCCAGGTTTAGAATACATTTCTCAAATTCTTCACTGGCGAATGAGTTAACCACTACTAGTTTTTGAGTGTCTACATATGGAATTTTATTCTGCTTTGTTTTCGTATTGAATAGATTATCACCAACTAACATTTATTAAGAGGTAGGTATGGGTGAGAAACATTTTCTCTAATTGTCATAACAACCTGCAAAGTAGATATTACTCTTCACATATAGCAATTGAGGTAATAGTGGCTGAAAAACAACTTAACTCACTTGTCCAAGGTCAGCCAAACAAACTGTAAATTGAGATTTTAAAAAACTGTTTCGCTAAATTTTTTGTGGTCCCTTTGTATCAGTAATACTTAATGTAATAATGTATGATGCCATTACAGCACAGCTATGGTTAGAAACAAAGGATGAAATTTTATGGTTTAGTGAATGCTTTGAACAGATGTTTTGAAAACTGACCTCCACACAGTTTCCTGTGTTCTTGCTGATAATGATCTATGTGAACAGGAAGCGGTACTATTAGCTTTTCCCCTCAGATATGCGCAAGACAATTTGCACATGAAAATTTGCCCCATATTAACTCCAACTGAAGCCCACCCTATTTGTTCTTGTTTGGCATTGATTTTTAAAATATCATGAAGATAACTTTTTAATAAAAATAAAGATGATATTACAATGGCGGCAGTGTCACAATACCTAATTTTGTAGAAAGTGTTGCTCTAGGAGTATTGGAATATGTAAAAGATAAAAAGTTCCATGTTCAAAATTTTAATTTACAGAGACTCTACCCTTTATTAATATCTTCCAATTGAGAAGTCTATGATTAGAAGAAATAGAAAAATGCATCAGGGAAAATGTACTCAAAAAGTTATTTAAATGGGAAATTAGACACAAAACTGGCAGTATTAGCAATGCTTTTGATTACTGTAGTTCTTTAACTATTTGATTACTATAGTTCTTTAACTATTAATACTAATACTACAACATTTCTCATGGATTGTTCTTTAATAACTACCTCTGTCTAATTGTTATTTCTCTGAATATTCAACCTACAGTTCAACTAAAAAGATGACTAACATTTTGAATAAACTTGTCTATTGTCTAATGTTTAGTTTTAAACTTGTCTCCGAGTGGCTTAGCCCTCTTCCGGATACAATATGTCACCAATTAATCTTTTCAACAAAATTGTATCTTTTGCTTTGCAAGTGTTGACCACATATAACTCCTTTGAGAAGCATGTGGTAATAAAATGTAGAAATAATTTGAAATAGAAGAAATATCAGAAATTATAGCTCTCAGTGTCAGCTGTTGACATCCAAAAAGACCTCCAGAAGAACCAAAGCTTAGTTTATCAGGTTTATTGCAATGAGAGAGAATATCACCTTGAGGGAAACTTAGTGGCATCCTTAGAAGAGGAAGCCAATGGAAAATATTTTAAGTGTTTTATGATTTAGGTTAGGAGATTTTAGGTGGATCTTGCTAGGAAGAGAACCAATTGGGATTGGGCAAAGTTTATACCTTGATAGCTTTGGTTTGGAGGTCACAGATTGGTGAGGACTTAAAGTACTGATGAATAAACTAGTCCTGGGAGGTTATTTTGTCATCTTAGATGATAGTAATAGTTATTTCCTGGTTCATCATCTTAGATGATAGTAATAGTTATTTCCTAGAATGAATGGCTAACTTATTTTTCTGGATCACACAATTACTCTGCACAGGAAAAGAAAAGTATATTGGTTCCTGGTTGATTTGCTCTTTTAACTCTGATACTATCAGTTCGAACAAGCTGATGGGCATTTAGTTATAACACTACTTTAAAAGGTGTCTTCCCAATCATCCACAAAAATGGTCTTGAGAGTAACATTTATACTATGTGTCCCTGAACACTCCTCTTCCTCTCATTCCATATAATTGGATGATGGATAGATATCTGGCCCAAGACAGCCTATTTCTGGTCCATTTTTTACACTAAGTGAGACTGGAATTTAGAATGCCTCAAAAATCCATTCTATTTTCTTGATCTGAATACATGTAAACTCCAGAGTAGCTATATTTTAGCATGTAACCTGTTTATTAGTCTTATTTATGTATAAACGTAATTGCCTTCAATGAAGTCATGTAGGAAATTTCTTTCCTGCTGGATAGTGACTCTCTTAAATACATTTTGTTCATGATCTTTTAGTCTCTTTTTATTATTTAAATAACCTCATTTTGGCATTTTAAGAGTCAGCATTAATTATTCTTAAAATTCCACTTCATTATCTAATTTAATGTTTTTTTCTGCTTGCCTTTTTTGGCTATCTATATCTCCTGTGGTTTAGAGTAGAGGTATAATCTACTCTTCCCACATTTTTTTCTCTCTTTTTTATTTTATTTTATTTTATTTTATTTTATTTTATTTTATTTTATTTTACCCCCTCTGGCACTGGGGAGGAAGAGGGCATAGATAATGGCTCCTGGTCAGATGGTAGCCCTCTTTTGTTCTTTATCACTGTTTGTTAACACTAGCCAACTGATTCCTAGAAGAGGCCAGCATCTAAATAATGGCTTATCACAGGACACAGACTTCTTCCTTCCCTTCCTTGATGTAGGAGTTTTAGTCAGGGTTTGACCTTTCCTTTGATCCCTATAACCTGTCCATCCTGCAACCTCTTGCTACTGGTCCTAAAAAATGGCTCTAGGATGGAGGAGCTAGTAAGATTGATCAAGCCCATAATCTTTTGGTGTTCAGCTCCTCTAAGGGATCCCACTAACAACCACTATTAGAAAATGACAAGAAAAAAATTAGAAAATTTAAAAATATATACATTTCTAAAAAAAAGAAAAGAAAAAGGAGCAGGACAGGAAAAAACAGTAAAAAAGAAAGAAAGAAAAAAAAGATAGTAACAAAATTGCCTGAAATAAGATAATTCGAGTTGCAAAACCCCAGACATGCACAAATCAGAGTTATCATTCTGATGGGAAGGGTGCAGAGTGGGGCTGGAACAGGAGGACTTGTTTGCACAGTGACATCTGAAGCGTGAAAGTATCACATTAGAAGCATGTAATAAGAGAAAGGGATACTTGGTATTAGTCAGGTTGGTCTGCCATAACAAAATACTATAGACTGATGCTTAAACAAAATAGAAATTTATATTCTCACAGTTCCAGAGGCTAGAAACCCAAAATCAAAATTTGGCAGGCAGCCACCTTCTCATTACATCCTCACATGGTAGAGAGAGAGAGCTCTCGGTGGTTTCTTCTTATAAGGGCACTAATGCTACTGTATCTGGGCCTCGCACTTATGATCTCATTTAACCTTGATTTCATCCATAAAAGCCTTATCTCCAAATAAACACACATTGGAGATTGAAACGTCAACGCACGAATTTCGGAGGGACACAAATATTTAGTCCACAATATTCTCTAACCCCTTTTATAGCTTGGATTTCAAAATACTGGAAGAGGCCTCATCTCCAATGGGAAAGCAAGGTAGGTTCCCTTCTGGGGAAACTGAGAAGCTCAAGAAAAAAGATCTATAGGTACTCACATTTGGAGACTCTCTAGAGAGTGCCTGTGTCTTACTCATCCATATAGAACTTTTAATCAGTATTCTTTTTCTTAAATATGAACATATGGGAGAAAATTATCAAGCATTTGAGCCTCTGGTGAAATATAAAGAAGCTAAAATAAATAAACAATGAAACTCTAGGAAAGAGAGACACATCAAGGAACAGAAGAAAACGTAAAAGAAAAAAGTGTAATTAATCCCCCATAGATAAAAAAACAAACAAACAGTGTTTATGAAACAAGAATAAGAAGTTATTTAAAAGAAATATTGAGAAAATAATAAAAGAGCTTTGGAAACTAAACAAATCTGTATTAGTCAGGGTTATCCAGATAAACAGAACCAATAGGAGGTATAGATATTTATTATAAGAAATTGGCTTGTTTGATTATGATGTCTAAGATATTCCAAGATCTTCAATGGGCAAGCTGGAGACCCAGAATAGCTACTGATTTAGTTTCAGTCTATGTCCGAAGGCCAAAAAACTAGGAAAATCAATGGCATAGTTTCTAGTCCAAGTCTAAAGGCAGCAGAAGACATGCATCCCAGCTCAAAGACCATCAGCAGAGAAGAAGAAGAACATCTTAGTTATTACTTCTATTCAGGCCTTTAACATATCGGATCAAGTCTACCAACATTGGAGAGAGCAATCTGCTTTACTCAGTGTCTGGATTCAAATGTTAATCTCATCCAGAAAACTCTCACAAGAACACCCAGAAATAATATTTAATCAAATATCTGGGTACTCCATGGCCCAGTCGAGTTAACATATAATATTAATCATATGTATATGTATATATGCATTAAAATTTTTATTTCAGATGTACATATGTATATGTGCATATACATATATATTTTATATCAGATAAAATTGAGGGACATCTCATGGACTGTAGCTGAAAAAAAAGAGAAGGAAATTGTGAGAGAAAAATGAAAATTAGAGTAATGGTATAAGGGGTATAATATTAAAAATAAAAATATTCAGAAATAGAAAGTTTAATACAATTTTCCAGATAAAACAGGTCTTCTGAGTACCCAACATAGTGAAGGAAAAATGATCCACACAAAGTATAGATTTATGAAATTCCAAGACACTAAGAGCAAATGGGTAAGCATAAAAGTTGCAAAAAAGAAAAAAAATTAAATTACTTAATAAAAAAAATCAGAAATCAATCTATCATTGATGTGCTTAACAATATAAGAATCTTAAAGAAAATAGAAAATATCTCTTCAAAATTTGAAGGAAAAAATATATTCAATTTAGAATCCTATGCCCACCTAAACAATAAGATGAATATGGTAAAATGTTAACGATTAGGACACTTTGGTGATAGGTACATGGGATTTCTAAATTTTGCAGGTTTTCTGATAATTAAATGTTTTAAAATAAAAAGTAAAAACAAACTTTATGGTGCCCTCTGACTTTAAAATGGATGTATCATGGTAATAAAATTTAAAAATTATAAAATAGATATAGATTTAGAATAGGGCAAGAGATAACATGGTCTAGTCAAGACCATTCCAGAATGATTAATAATGATAATGATAATGATAGTGATAATGATAATGATAGCCAGACATTCCTCATTGATCTCTAGCTTTAAATTCAATATGTGGGCCTATATGGTAAAATAGGCAGAGCTCTAGAGTTAGACAGCTATGGTTCTAATCCTTGTGCCACAACTTTTTAGCTTTGTTACCTAGGGAAGTTATTTATGTGATCAGAGCGTAGTATGCAGAATTCTGAGATCATCTGTAATGACTCAATGCTTGTATAATGTCCTTCCCCTTGAGTGTGGGTGTGAACTATTAATGTGACAAGATAGTCACTCCTGTGGTTAGATTACATCATATGTCATAGTTAACTCAAGAAAGGATGGACCTGACCTAACCACATGAGCCTCCTAAATAAGATTCTACGGGTCAGAGACGAAGGAATCAGAGATTCTACACAAGACATCCCCATTGCCTGCATTAAAGATGGAAGGGGATATATGACAAGGAATGTGACCAGCCTCTGGAAACTGAGAGTGACTCTCAACTGACAGCCTACAAGGAAATTGGAACCTCAGTTCATCGTCTCAAGGAACTACATTCTGCCAACAATCTGAATGCACTTGAAAGTGAATTGTTCCCTGGAGGCTCTAGATGAGAAAGTAGCCCAGCTGACATCTCAATTTTAGTACTGTGAGAACCCAGCAGAGAACTAAGCCACACTGTTCTCCGACTTCTGCCCTGCAGAACTGTGAGCTAGTGAATAAATGAGTATTGTTTTAAGCTGCTAAATTTGTGGTGCTATGTTATGAAGCAAGGGAAAGCTAATACGTCAAGTATCAATTTCCTCACAGGCAAAATGAGAATAACACTATTTACCTCATAAGATAGTGTATCTCCGTCAAATAAAATAATCTTATAAAACATTTAGCAGATTTTCATATAGTACATGCTTAATTTAGGTTATCTCTATCATTACTATCATTATTATTAATATCAAGTAAGGCAATATCTCAAAAAGAAATAGAATCTTCTCCAGTAAATCTATTATAAATTTAATTTATTCATTAACATGCCAGTCAAGATATTTGGGCATAACCAAGATATGAACAGTATTCCTAATATCCATTATTAAAGCTTTAGCTTTTATTCAAAATCTGATTCATCCCAACGGTGGCATTTTTTAGTGAAAGAAAAACTTTCTCAGTCCTTTAAAGTATTCATCACAAGGCTACTTGTCAAGTTTTGATGATGGGTGGAAAATGATGGAAACAACAGGAAACACTCTTATTGATGTCCCCTGGATATGGCATTTAAAATTTTATATGTTAATTGTAATACCTAAATACTTCTGCCAACTGCCAGAGCCAAGATGATATTCATGAGACAAATAAACCAAATCACTTGAATGAAGTCATATTGATAAAATGGACTAATAGTCTTGTGTCACCTAATCCCAGCTATGGGTTAATAATCAGTATGTCTGGTACTCATATTCCAAAATTGACTGATTGTAAATGTGTACTTGTGCATGTGTGAAGCAAAATAGCACTTCTTCTCAGATGATGTTCATCTATAGCAATAGAGCAGAGAAACTGCTAACCCATATCATATTAGGTTAGACTAACCTTACCTCAAACATTCCATAATTTCCATTTATGTTTCATATTTCCAAGATTTCCATTAATTCTCCTTATTACTGAGTAAGAGTTGTATCCACTCCTTGATCTTCACTTCCTATCAAATTTAAAACTATGCTAATAGTTTAAGATTTCTAGAAATAACAAAAATGTATTATTGGATGATCAGAGCAATAGAGAATGGCATAGCTCACAAGTAGATCCACGGATCTGCAATAAACTACAAAAAAATAAAAACACTATAGAAATAAAATTGGAACATACCTTCTCAGCAAAGTGAAACTGTCATTAAGCTATGACTATTTTTGAGACTAAAACACAATTTTGAGAAAACCATTACTTAAGAAGCATTAAACACCTGTATGATAAATGGCTTTTGATGACTGACATTTCTAGCTAAAAAAAATAAATTCTAAAATTTATTTAAAGTCTTATTTAACTTCTCTCACCTCAAATATAAATTCATTCTAACTCATTGGAGTCATTTGATATCCTCTTTATATTTTGAATCCTAACAGAATTCTTACTTTATAATTTCCAAAATTATAAGAACCACGAGATTATTTGTTATCAAAGATTTAAATAAATGTTGAAAGGAAGTCCATCAAAGGGTTAAAAATTATTTTATCTTAGTGATAAAAATAATTTTACTATTTTTATTTGATTTAAAAAAATACTAAAAAATAGAATACACACACACACACACACTGATGTGTACTCTCCATTCTCATATCTCACACTGCAGTTGTTAGAATAACAGTTTGGGACATGAAAAGGAAAACCTCAGTTTTTTCTTGCTGATGTAGGGGAAGACTCAGTTCTTATGTACAATGAGTTTCTTCCTTGTCAGTCTTCTTTACTACTCACACAAAATACTCTGACACTTCTAGCAACCAAATGTGTTTTTCCCCCCACAACAACAAGCAAGTCCCCAACACCAGCTGGATGCCCTACAATTTAACTCAATTCTGACATTATCTACCTGGAGATAGTTTCAGATATCAAAGTTTATAGGCTCAGTCCCACAAGACTGTCCCTTCCCATCCTTACTTCAGACACCAGTCTCAAGTTTAGGTTATCAACTGTGTTTCTGACCTACCTGCTACAGAGCTCAGATTCCAACAACCCTCTTCAGGTTCAATTAATTCGCTAAAACAGCTTACAAGACACAGAAAAATATTTATGTTTACTAGTTTATAAAAGAATATGATTTAGAATACACAGAGCAAGATCTGAGAGAGTCCGAAGTGCAGGAGAATCTGTCCCCATGGAGTTGGGATGTGACACACTCCTGGTGTGGATGTGTTCATCCACCTGACAGCTCTCCAAACTCTATACTATTGAGACTTTACAGAGGCTTCCCCACATAGACATGATCAAATATTAACTCCATTTCCAGCCCCTTTGGGAGTACAACATGAATGAGCTCCCCACATTGGCTATTGGACCATTCCCAAACCATGGCCCTAATCCTAACTCTAACTTTCTTTGATCTTGGATTTGTGATCCTAGTATGGAAGAACACATTGTCTTTCACAGATGACACATTCTAGAGTCAGGCTGGGGAAAGTGAAGGAAGGAAAATTGGTTTGTTTCATAATTATCCTAGGAGTGATGTGCAATCTTGTTTATTTAATGAGTACATTAGAGGGTTGATAAATTATAACTTACGATGAATATATTGTCATAGCAGGGGGAAAAAAGAAAGTTTAGCAATTAGAGACAGAACACAAGGATTTAATTTTGGAATCCAATTTGGAACAAAATTAAGGTGATATAAGAATCTAATATTTCATTCATCTAATAAAATATCTCCAGGTTTGGTAGTGATTAGATGCACAGTGATTTCCTGGCCCTTCTAATAGATAATAGCCCTGACACTGTGTCCTTTAACAAAGTGCCAGAGAAACAGTTCAATATACTCCAAGAGGAAAACAAATCACACCTGTCATACATACATGGTTCCTGGATTTTGCCAAAGTAGCGACATAGTATGAACTTACTTTACTCAAGAATTCTGATGAGATCTTAAGAGGTTTTGCTTTATCTTGAAAACTAATTATGTTTTTTTAAGAAAGAGAGTTATGTAAACTCATGTTGATGCATAACTGGTAACAAATTATGAGATCTTTTATGAACTCAATGAATCTTAGCTTTGCACAGTGGTCATCAAAAGAGATGACATCCTGAATGTTTTACTGTCCCTTGTCTCATTTTGATTTCTGATTACCGCCAAAATTCCTAAAGCTTCATCTTCCAACTTTGTGCCAATTCATCACAAGATAATGCTGAAAATTCACAGGGGAGCTGTGGATATTTTGTATTTTTAAGGGAAACACACAAATACTTAAGTGTCTCTTAGATGGCCCGTGAATTACAAGTTCGAGGTAATTTTCAGACGTCATGGTATTCCTTTGGACGACATGATATCTTTGAGAAGCTTGGTTTTCTGTAGTTGCTGTGATATAAAGCAAGCCCCACAAAAAAAAAAAAATGTATGTGGAACAGAAATAATCCTAGAGAGAATGAATACGTACATCAACAGGTGGCACACATTCCATTTGGAAGTATGTAATTTTTTTCTTTCAATTTATTTGTATTATATTTTCAAATGGCTATTGAGTTACTAGGACATGACTACTTATGAAATTGTTTTAATCTAACCACTTAATACCCTATCAGGTATTTCTTTTGGACTATGGACGCTGTGGAAAAAAAAAAATGCTAAAACACCAAGGACCCCATGAAGAGAGAAAGTTTGGTAAACTCTGCCCTGGAGTCCTCCTCCACTTTGTCAGTGTAGCTCAGATCTATATTTTATCTTCATATATTTGTCTATAACAATAAACTGCCTGGTAGGTAGGTGTTCTTTCATCAAAGCAGATAAATTTAAAATAAATTTTAGGTCATTAAGATCTTTCAACCCACTGAGAAATGCCTGTTATGGCTCATGTTAAAAATTTGTCACCTGAAGACAGCCATCTGTTCTTTACAATTCTCATTTGGCCCCAGCCTCTTCTCTTCTTGCCAAAATATTAAATGGATGATGGCTTGATTTCCAAAATCAGGATGCTTTGGGTTTGCCTATTGTGTGTACTTATTTATAGCAATATTTACTTGCTTTCTGCATTTCTCAAAACAAAACCTCCATGTCTTATAAATATACTATTTAATGTCTAAACATATTGCAAGTTGCAAGCACTCTAAAATAATTATCTCTCTTTTCTGCTTAAATTGGAAATTTGGAAAATAAATACTCAGATTTTATCTGTTATTCACATTAGAAATAAGTCAGAAACACCAATTTATAATTGCATATTAAAGATTCTCAAGAATATGTTCAAAGCCTTTTTTCTCTTTTCTCTGTATTCATACTCTCTAGAATAATTTCTCCCATCTCATTGCTATCACAAGATAATATCTATATAGATGAATCCCAAATTTCTATCTTCCTCTTTCTCTACATTCAGGATTATAGTCGGATTGCCTAGATATACCACAAACATCATGTACCCCAAATGTACTCACCAACTTTCATGCTGCTCTTCCTTCCTCCTTCAAGCTCAAGCTCAAGATCTCAGTTACCTTTCAGTTCTCTTTCTTCCTTGCTCCCAACAATCAATAGATTTCAAGTTTTGACAATATATCTCATTGTCCATCCTTTATTATCCTGAAACTTACCTGGTTTGGGCTTTTATTTCTTATTCAGTTTATTCTGTACGTAGCAGCAAGAGTGATCTTTGCTAGATTTCAATGGACTCATATCAGTTTCCCTCTAGTTTTATTGAGATATGATTGACGTATAACATTCTGTGAGTTTAAGGTATACAACATAATGATTCGATATATGTATATATTACAAACTGATGATCACAATAAGGTTAGTAAATACATTCATCAACTCACATAATTACCATTTTTTTTCGTGGTGAGATATTTTAAAACCTACTCTTTAAGAAACTTTCAAATATACAATGTAATATTGCTAGCTATAATCACCATACTGTATATTATGTTCCTAGAATTTATTCATCTTATAACTGAAATTTGGTACCCTTTGAGCGCCTTCACCCATTTCCCCTATCCCTCATTCCCTGGCATTCATCAATACGTTCTGTTTCTATGAATTAGTTTTTTTTTAGATTCTATATATAAATGATACCATAAGTGTTTGTATTTCTCTGTCTGACTTATTTTACTTAGCATAATGCCTTCAGGTGCCATCATGTTGTCACAAATGTCAGAATTTTCTCATTTTTTAATGGCTGAATAACATTCCATTGTTTATATATATACCACATCTTTATCGATTCATCCATTGATAGACGCTTAGGTGGTTTTCACATCTTAGTTATTGAAAATAATGCTGCTGTGTCACTTTTATAATTCAGCCTTTCATGCTTTGGTTTTGCATGATTTGACCCTGGCCTGTCTTGCAATCTTCATCTCAAGCTTCTTGCCCTCTCCCCTCATAACAGCTCTGGCCTTCTTTACTTTCTCAAATATCTACTGCTCCTCCCAACTCAGAGTTCATATAATGCTATTCCTTCTACCTGAAAAATTTCCTACTTTGGCCTCCCTTCTTTTTTAAATGTGGATAGTATTAGGCTTAAACTGATCTTTCTTTAAATTCTATCCTCTTCTATACAAATCTTGATGCAAGGCAACATAGATCTGCGCCCAATTACCACCATCCCATTCTATATCCAGGAAAAAAAAAAGTGATCTCAGTTTAAGTTGTGTTCAGGCTGGCTTCAAATTCGGTGAACACAAAAGTTTAAAAACAAAGCCATGGTGGTACAAAGACTTGAGTGAGCCACAACAGTGAAAAACTCAAGGGTGCATTGATTGTAAGAAAACAAATCTTTAAAGTACTTAAAGAAAATATGAGCAAAATCCTGTATTAACCTTTCATGGGGAATATCTTTTTTACTATGCTTTGTAACTTAGAAACCAAAGAAGATATTGACAAATTGTCTTCCTAAAATATTTGCTTTGTATATACTACATTGTATATTCAAGTATCTCATTATTTTCATTCATTAACATATATTTATCGAATTCATACTACGTTCTAGACTTTGTGCCAGCTCCAGAGTAAGTCCATCGTGAGCCAAGGGGGTTTACCTTCTTTCATTTAGTCAGTCAGTGATTGGCTGTGGATCTCTCCAGGATTGGAAGGTGCATGTGTAACCTCCCAGTCAAGATGTGTTTGTTCCTTCAGAATAGAAGATTACAGCTGTGAGCTTTTAGAAGTAAAAAAGTAAAAACAGCTGTGTGCACCAGTCTTGTAAAGAGTACCTGAGACACCAACAGTTTCTACTAAAGGTATAAATGAAAAAGTTATTCTTTCGGAAGCCCCCAAATAGTGCAACTCTGGGGTAGCACAGGCCTAACTAATATGAGCTTTGCTGCAGAAGAGAACAAGAATGTATTATATTGCACAGAACTAGTTTTAATCCCTTCTAACATAATGTAGCAACAACAGAAGAAATGGCATCCCCAAACTGGGCCATCTGGATTTATCAGTGTCTATGGTTGTCTCTCTTTGAGACATTTGGAAGGAAGGCTGGCATCCTTGGATTGAGTAATCCCTTGGGGTTCTTGATTTATTTAGAGATCAAAGAGATAATAACCTTTTTGGATATCTATTATATGAGGGGTTCAAATGATTTCATTAAAAAAAGACATGTAACAATACTTGTACCTGTGAGCTGGTGAAGAGTGCTTACAAAGGATGGGATGGAGAGGAGGAGGTTATGGGTGGGCTAAGGAAGAGGTCCTCTAAGTCTCTATTTCTCTTTCTATGTGGGGCTTAGAATTAATCACTTTGCAAAAGAGGAATAGTAATTAAGTATAAGAGAGTGCCAATTTCCAGGTCTGGAAACAGAATAGGAAATGTGCATTAAAGAAACTCTTATTGAGTGACCCTCTAAGATAATTCTCTCCATTTGAGCGGGAATTGTTTACCATGTTAAACGAATACTGATAAGTCTCAAGAAACTGTACTAAATAATGTTGAAAGATAATATTAAATAGTTTTAAAACCAGAATCTCACAAATTTTCCAAAATTTTGCTTAGATTTACTTTTTTTTTTTTTTTTGGTAGCACTTATATTAATATATGAAGTGTGATGAAAAGACACATAACTTTTTGGTCCATTATTCTTGTTCTTACTATTATAAAGCCTTGGTTTTGATGTTTTAAATACCTGGTTATTAGATAACAAATAATTCTGCATGAACATCTAGATTTTTTAAATTTTACTAATTTTTTGAATAGGTAATAAATTCAGATACTTCAAAATTCAAAAGCTACAACACGGTAAATAGTACAAGGTCACAGTATAGTGCCTGAGATGGCATGCACACAGCCATTGTAACATCTATTCCTAACTCCGTGTCCACTAACTTCATACTGGTGTCTTGAAAGTCAACATGATGAGAGTATTTACACAAAAGAAAGTGGCAAATACTACAAATCAATCCTCGCCTAGCTGTTAAACATTTACCAGGACACCACTGAGGAAAGATCTCTCTCCCCTCTTCAACCTTCTACCTAGCCTCCTAATTTTGCTCCCCACTTGCAACTAATGTTATGTGAGATTATTAGAATGTCTTTCTAAATATGTTCTAGGCATATACCAGCTATACATTCAATGTAATCAATATATACATTTATTTATTTCTCCTTTTGTAACATTTCATACATATTGTTCTGCTCCTTGATTTTCCACTTAACAAAATACCTTGCAGATCAAGGTATTTTGATCCTCATTCACTTCTTATGTCTGCAAAGTGATCCATTCTATGGATGTACCAAAATTTTATTTAACCCAATATATGAGCATGTAGATTGTTTTAGAACTTGCGAGGGGGGCAGTGCTCAGTGATCAACCCATATATTGATCATTTCACACAAGTGCAAGTATATCTGCAGAATAAAGTACCAAAAGTGACATCATTGCATCTAAAGGCATGTTTATTTTAAATTTTGATGAAGAATACAAAATCATCATCAATAAATATTTCACTTTGCACTCTAATCAGTGGTGTGTGAAGTAAACATTCATGCCTAAATGAAAAACCATCTTATTATATAGTCAATATAAAGTTGTTCTCTGTGAGAGAGAAATAATGTTTTCTATTATTCCTCAATAAATACAGGATAGATACAGGATACTATTGTTTCATTAAGTGAAAAGCCTTGCTTGACTACAAATTTCTTCTTCAACTCCTTTATTCTCACTAGCAGTGCTTTGCACAAAATGATTTTATTCAAAACCTTTAGGAAAAAAATTCATGAAATATGATACAAGAAAAATCTTTTTTATATTCACTTCTCTAAATTCCTTTTCTATCTCATTATTGCCTCACACACAAAAAGAATAAAATGATGTAGAGAAATTAAGTTAGGCAGTGATTTATCAGAAAGAGCAGGAGCATGCATTAAAAATGCTCATCTTTAAAGAAAAAGAAGAAACAAGTTTTTTTTTAAATGACTTTACTGTACATCTAACAAAAGAATCAATATCTGGCTTTTGCAGTAAGAATCCCACAGTGAAAATAAAATCACTCACCCTGTAGCTTTAAACAAGGAGATTCTATACCTAAGGGGAAAAAAAAAAAAAAAAGCATTTTCTAGAGAAGCTTTAAAAAATAATGAGAAGTGGAAATTACTCATGTTCCATTCTTTTACAAGACTTGTTTCTTGAAAATGAAATAATTAATGCACCATTTCTAATGCCCCAAAGCCTTAATTCTTCACAAGGTTTACTAAATAGTCAAGACTGAAGCTCGTGTCAGTCAAGAAAATATAAAAAAGAGAGAGTCTGTATTTTATAAAGTATTATTTAACCTGAAGACTGAAAGCAGGCAAAATGCCAATGGAGTTGTTAGAATACGCTTTTCAAAAGCTACAGGCAGGAAACTAAAGAAAAGATAAGAAGGAAAATCAACATTTCACAACCACCAGTAGCCCTGAGGTTTTGTCCCCTAAGCCTCTAATTCAACCATATTCGGTGTTTTGAAAGTCTGGTGTTATCTATTAAAATGAAACAGGAGACAAGGTACTCACAGCATCATCTGATATAAGCTGTTGCATTTCTTGCATTCAAAGGCACTTCAATATATGTTTGAATTAAAACTCTATTGGTTCTTGCAATCATGTTTTTTGGCATATTAACTCTTGGAAATCTATGGTCCAGTCATTAAAACAAAGCTCCCCTTTACACATATATCTTATAAGAACTTTTACCGCAGCATGTGTTCATATCCTGCCTTCTATGTATAAAAATATATTTATAAAAATTAATTTGGAGTAAATGAACCACCAAAAGTTCAGAAGCAGGATGTTGAAAATGCAGATCTGAGGCTCAGATATTCGTATATATTTGGAACTCTTCAACCTAAAGGTCACAGTTAAAATATATGGTGATGAAGAAGAAGGAGAGGAGTATAATGAAGTAAAAATTACAAGAGAGAAATCAGGAGAAACCAAGAGAAACAGAGCTCGAGGATCAGTGCTATGTTGGAAAGCAGCTGGTAGAGGCAGCCTAGCAGGGGAATGCCTATGTAACCTGAGGCAATCACAAACGTCCCTCTCAGCCTCAGTTTCCCCATCTGTAAATTGAGGCGTTGTCTAGATCTGATATCCTGTGGGTCTCTGGTTCTTCTTGTGCAGGTGTATGAAAAGGAGGAGGATAGGGCTGAAAGGCATTACTAGGGATGCAAATTTCCTTCATCCCCTCTGACATGATCTGGGCACAAACAATGCTGCTCCTCAATCTTCTTTGCATGTCCCAGCTTTTTGCACTAAGGTGGAACCACGTACCTAGATTTGGCCAATAATCTGTGAACAACTCTGTGTCATTTCTAGGTTGAAGCATAGAAGAACCCATGAACGGCCCTCCCTTTGTCTCTCTACCAAAACAAATCTTAAAGCCTGGGTCCCTGAGTGACTAAGTGGAGTAGAGACCTCCACCAACCCGTATGGGATATGTATCATGAATGAGAAATAAATCTTTGTTTCCTGGAGTCTGAGCAATAAGCAACGGTAACTTTGATTTCTACTGACTATACATGTACAGTTAGGCAGATATTCTTGTCTCACCTGATAAGACAATGGATCAGTAAATAATAACCAGAAGAAATATTGAAACACATATGAATAAAGAGAAAGGAGTGGAGAGAAAACAAAAAAAGAAACAAAGTAATATGGTAAATTAGCAAATGACTGGTAAAAAGGGAAGGTGAACAGGATATCTAGAAAAGTGGTCAGACCCAGTGGGAATCACTGTTGTGTGTGTTATCAAGGGGCCTCAAGGCTATAAATCCTCCTACACAGAAAAACCACAAGAAATAAATAAGTCTATATTTAGTGGGAGAGGAGAGCATTAAATGGTTAATCATTTTGTGTTTAGTGTGTTGGTTCGGAACCAACCATGCCATTGAATTCAGCAGAAAAGAAGGGAGATCTGTTCAAAAAAACCTGTTCAAAAAAACCTCAGAGAGACCTGTACAAAAAAACCTGGGAAACAGGATGGTGCCATGTCTCCAGAGACCTCAGACAAAAATGCTAAATATAAGAGGAAACGACTAGCTTTAGGAGGAAGAATCACTGAAAAAAAAAAAAATGGTGTTATTTCAAAAATGGTGTGAGGCTTCCGCCCTGTGAACAAACCATTTTTCCTGTCTAGCAGGAAGTTGAAAATCCAGATCTGAGGCTTATATATATATAACTGGAATTCTTCCACATAAAGATCACAGTTGAAATGTGGAGTGAGGTAATTGCTCTGGTTTGGTTTATGCAACACCCATTCTGACACATATCTTGCTTCTCTTTCTCTCCTGTACATCGGGGATCCTAACAAAGTCATTCTTAGGCACCCGTCCAGCTGGAGCTCCGTGTGCGGCCCGGTTCCCACAAGTCTGTGTGTGTTTTTGATGTGACAGTGTACAAAAGGCAGCTGCCAGTCACCGGAAGAAGTGATTTTCAGACAGTCAGGCATGGTGGCAGAGGTCTCTGGGTCTTCTGGGACAGCTGCGGCTGAGTTGTCTAGCACCCTTTCTCCAGCATCCTGGGGTCTGAGCAGTGGTGACTTTGGTTTCTACTGGGCTTTTCTGCTGGCCTCTGTGCTGTTGGTTTCACATCTCAGCCTAGTTCCCAAGAACCCTAGAGTTCCTGTAAGTTTCTCCAAAGTATTTTGTGACTCTTTTTGTGCTTAAATTAGTTGGAGTCTGCTATTGCAGTTGTAAATTACGTAAGAAAACAGTGAAATAAGAGATCAAAGGTAAAGGCATTGGGCGCATTGGGAAAGAGATATACGAGAGGAGGAGGGAAAGCAGGACAGTACAGGGTCCTTACCCTATCCCCAGAGATTCAAGTTTATATACTATCCTGTCATTAGGGAGGGGACAGGTGTCTGGTCCTATTTGGTCTCTGGCCAATGTCTTATTCTGCTATGTCCTCTGTCTCCCTTACTTGACTCAGGAGAAGAAAATCTACATGACTATCTGCCAGGTCTCATCTGGTCTTTTACGTGTCACTTGCATAACAGACCCGGCTATCACTGCTGATTACAAGAAGTCTGACCTCTGTAGCTTCCTAGTCCCAAACCCAGTCGTCTTCTCTTCTACTGCTTCTAATGCCTTACTGGTGTGAGGAGGTCCCTTCAAAGCTTCGCTCAGATCCCTAGCCCTGGAACCTTCCCAGCCTTTCTTAAGGTATTATCGCCATGCCATATGGAATGACATGCCAAACTGGAAACCCTTTGGAGGCTCACTGCATCTGTAGGAAATGGCTGAGCATGTGAGCACTAGAAAGAATCTTCTGTTTGAATTATATTATTGTCCCCATCACTCCCCTTTCCAGAATTTCAATTCAAGTTAGAAAAGCCAAACCTGATTTTGATGTAAATTTTAAAAAGTCTAGTTTAAAGAATTCTCTTACATTTCCAGTTGGTGTGTAAATTAGTACCACATCTATAGAGGGTAATTTGGCAATATCTAACAAATTTTAAATGCACCTGGCCTTGAACAGCAATTTTACCTTTAAGAATTTAAAGAAATATAATCGTGCTCTTACAAAATGGCCTTTTTTTTTTTTTTTTTGAGGTTCTTCATTGTGAGATTGCTTGTAGGAGTGAAATATTGAAAACCACCTAAACATTCATCATATAAGACTGGTTAGATAAAATATGGTAAATTCACACAATGGGATACCACGAAAGCATGAAAAATAATAAAGTGGCATTTATGTACAGATTTGTAAGCTCTCCAAGATATATCTGAAGGATTACACTAAAACCGGTAATATTGATTGTGCAGAGAGGAAGTGGGTGAATAAGGTACATAAGAGAGGGAGAATTTTCACCAGATAATCTTTTATACTTTTCCGAATTTTGAACCATATGACTATAAAACCTATAAGTACCAATACATACATTTTTATCTTAAAAGTACATTTGTCTAATTTGTTAAAATATATCTTTTTTCCTAAAAATATGTGTATAAAATTATAGTTTAAAAATTAATCCCGGCAAATAATTTTTGACAAAAGAGCCAAAAACATATAATAGAGAAAGGAAAGCCACTTCAATAAAGAGTACTAGGAAAACTGGAAAGCCACCTGCAAAAGAATGAAACTAGACTGTTATCTATCACCACACACCAAAATTAACCTGAAATGGATTAAGGACCTGCATATAAGACCTGAAACAATAAATTGCATAGAAGAAAACATACAAACTAAACTCATGGACCTTGTACTTAAAGAGAATTTTATGAATTTGACCTCTAAGACAAGGGAAGTAAAAGCAAAAATAAATGAATGGGACTACATCAAACTAAAAATCTGCTCAGCAAAAGAAACTGTCAACGAGGTAAAGAGACAGTCATCCAAATGGGAAAATATATTTGCAAGCAATGCCTCCGATAAAGGCCTAATATCCAAAATATACAAAGAACTCATACAACTCAATAACAACAAAAACAAATAATCCAATCAAAAAATGGGCAGACGACCTGAACAGACAAGACACTTCTCCCAAGAAGACATACAAATGGCCAACAAACATATGAAAAGATGTTCAACATCACTAGCTATTAGAGAAATCCAAAATTAAACCACAATGAGATATCATCTCACACCTGTGAGAATAGCTGTTATCAACTGGACAAGTAATAACAATTGTTAGAGAGGATGTGGAGAAAAAGGAACCCTCATACACTACTGGTGGGACTGCACATTGGTACAGTCACCATGGAAAACAGTATGGAGCCTCCTCAAAAAACTAAGAATTGATCTACCATGTGATTTAGCAATCCCTCTACTGAGAACCCCAAGAACTTGAAAACATATATCCAAAAAGATATTTGTACATCGATGTTCATAGCCGCATTATTCACGGTGGCGAGGACACAGAAGCAACCAAAGTATCCTACGATAGATGAGTGGCTAAAGAAGCTGTGGTACATGTATACAATGGAATATGACTCAGCCACAAGAAGAGATGAAATACTGCCATTTACGACAACATGGATGGACCTTGAGATAATCATGCTAAGTGAAATAAGCCAGACATAAAAAGTTGAAAACCACATTATCACTTATATGTGGGATATAAACCTAAAAGCAGCAAAAGAACAGGAAAACAAACATAGACTCATGGTCATGGACAATAGACTAGTGGTCACCAGAGGGTAGGGAGGAGGGGGGAGGTAGATGGGGTAAAAGGGGTCAAATATGTGGTGACAGAAAGAACTATGGCAAATGAACACATAGTGTAAATATACATACATACATACATACATACATACATACATACATACATATGTGTGTGTGTGTGTGTGTGTGCATTTGAGCAATTATTTCTTTGTTCCTTGGAATATCTACTTTCCCCCAAAGCTACAATAGCTTCAGTTTTCATAAAAGAGCCTCAGGGCAAAGAGAAGCAATTATTAGTTTCTCAGAATACGCAATTACTGGAATTAAGCTATACTAGTTTAATGTTTTCAAAAATACCATCTCTCTACATATGGTCAGTAGTTGAGGTTAACATCATTCTTTACTCAGACACTTTGTGTTACATTTTCCTCCTCAGTTCATTAAACTAGTTCATAAAACGTAGTTCAGTGTTTATATTAAAACTCATTCTAAACGTCATTCTACAGTTTTTGTAGATTCCATAAACTTATATCACATAGATACAAAATGACAACCACAAAGCAATCTGTTGATGGTTCTCAGACAAAAGCAGCCAGCAGTTTTATAGAGTGTTCGGTCTACACCAAGCATGCTCTAAGCTCTTCCTATATTTATATGTTTAATCTTCGCTATAACCTTATTATGCAGGAAATTTTATTATCATTTTATAGATGATGTTACTGAGGAACAGAAAAATCCACCAAAGTCATAGAAATAGAAAGTGATGAAGGAGGATTCAAACCTTAGATCTTGCTCTAATTAGTGAAGATGGCTATAATAACTAATATCTATTAAGCGGTAACTATGTGTCAGGCGCTGTCCTAAATTCTCCCATGGATTAACAATTTGGGAGGGATTTAACCACTTTAAACCTTACAACAATTCTATTAATACTGTTATTTTTTAATTAGATATAAGGATATTGTTTAGTCAGTTCTGGCTGCTATAACAGAACACCATAGGTGGGTGGCTTAAACAATAAACATTTCTCAGAATTTCTGGAAGCTAGAAAGTGCCAGATCAAGGTGCACCTTATAGAGCTGACAGCAGGTCAGGCGAATTCCCTAGTTCACACAGTAATAAGCTATGGATTCGGGGTCTGAATCCAGTAACGTCTGCTGTCTACGGCTTGGGCTCTTCCCATGCCACCGCTGTGCCCCTCCCTAAAGAAAGATCCCTGGAGCACCTGGCAGAGCCCTGGGGTCTGCCCTTAGCTCTGGATCTAACTGGCCATTTGTTTTGTCCAACTTGTCTAACCTTTCTTAACTTTAATGGGAATATATCCGAAAGGAGAGAGGAGAACCAGATGGTCCCTAAAAACACCGACAACTCTGGGTGGTTCTGTCACCCAGCTTTCCCATCCTATTCCTGCTCCCAGTGTTCAAATTCTATACCAAGAAATCTCTATTTGTTCTTCATATTCTGATGCTATGAGACTCAGGATAAATGTCTCTCAGCTAAAAGGGAGTTCTGAGCACAAAAGGGCAAGGTGTGAAGTTCCAGAAGAGAATTAATATTGGTCTAACAGACCTAAGTTCAAACTCAGACCCAGGTTCAGATCCTGACACTCCTGTGTATCAGTTGTTCCCTACTGAACACCCCTCCATCACCACCACCACAGCCCTGTGCCTTTGTCATGCTGAACCTTCTGCCTTCAGTGTCTTCTCCGTCCCTTTTTCTTTGAGGGCCCAGATTTATAATATTCTTCAAGTCCTATTTTAATTGCCTCCTCCTCTATGAATGCTCTCTTGTTCTGTCCTCTCCTCACAATCTATCTCTCTTTCATCTTTTTGTTTGTTTGTTTACTCCCTAAATGCTAATGGTTGTCAAAAGCACAGAGATCACTATCATTTTATTTATTTTGTGCTATCATGCTAACATTTTTTTCTGGTCAACAAATTTTTCATCATCTCTGATCAATTTTGCCTGCTGTATTGGAAGCCCATCTAATTTTTTACATGTGAAACTTATAACGGGGTTATTTCAAAAGAAACTTTGACCTTTTTTAAAAAGGACATTTTCTCCCTATTAATAATATCTTGGTTGTTTTTCTCTGCCTCCCTCCAACTTTCCTCTGCTGTCTCTCTTTCAATCTCTCTCCTCCTTCCCACCGTATCTGCTCTCCTTTCTTTTCTTTTTCTCTCTTTCCTTCTTCCTTTCTTTCTTTTTGAATGTGTAAATTCAATTCAATTTAGCAAATATTTATTGAAGCCCAAGCAATGCATAGGACACTATCATTGGCATTGTAGAGGTTAAAATCACATGATATCACTTATATGTGGGATATAAACCTAAAAGCAACAAATGAGCAGGACAAACAAACAGAGACTCATGGACATGGGCTATAGGCTAGTGGTAACAAGAGGACTATAAACTAGTGGATACTAGTGGGGTGGGGGCAGAGGAGGGAGGTAGATGGGATAAAGGGGGTCAAATATAGGGTTTAGGGGGAGAGCGAAGTGGGTAAAGGGGATCGAATATATGGTAGCTGAAGGAAACTGGACTTTGGTGTATTAACCGATGCTACCCCAATAAACTTAATTAAAAATATTTTTTAAATTTAGAAATAATCTCTCTCTTCAAGGAATTTTCAATGTATTCAGAAGGAAATATGCAAAAACTAATTATGACACAACATAGTTTAAGAAATACTTGGGAAAATGGAAAATAATCTTCATTTAAAATTATTAAAACTACAAATAATGCAGTACACACATGAAAGTTATTTTAAACACAAACTAAGGAAATTTATAACACATTTTAAAAAGTTATTAGTTTTACTAAAAGAGAACCCAAGATACAAATTAGTTACAATTTGAAAGTTTTTCCAACTTTAATAAAACAGAAAACAAGTCCATTGTTATTGTTAGTTCAAAATCTAATCAGATTAATTTACATAAAAAAGATAAAATGACTTTCTTATATAATTATTTAAGTAAAAATTACTAACTTTTATTTATGGTAGAACATTTATTATATTTTTTCACTTTTTTTTTTTTAGGTTCAGTAGGTATTCAACAGAATTTTAATGGACCTTAAAGTGTTCTATGATTACATTTATAAGATAATGTTTGCTGTATATGGAAGAGGTTCGAAAGGTAAACACTACAGTGAGCTGGTGAGAAGCTGATCGATAGACATGTGTGACTCTAACAGGCCGAAGACTATCCGCACAGTCACATTTTTTTTGCACATTTTCCCTGGCTTATATTTCTTCATTTTAAAATAGGTGGCTTTAAAATCGTTGGAATCTAAGTTCTGGTGGAGACTTCAGTGACCCCTCTTTGCTAGCACTGTCCTCATCAGTCAGTTGAACCACCACTGAGGCTTCAGTCTCTTTCCCTCCCTGGCAGTGCTAAAAGACAATTTTATTCATTTCTCTGTTAGTCTCATATTTTATTTTACAACCATTACCACCAAAAAGAAAGTCTTTATTCTCCTATTAATAGGTTAAAAACATAATCAATGTATTAATTGGCCTTCGTATTGAAGGAAAAGAATTAGTCCAGTTGACATTGTATAGGGAACATTGATATCTTTGTTGTTTGTTACCAAGATCAAAGCATTTCTCCAACTTTGGACACTATGCTTACTGACATATATCAAAATAATATAAAAACATAGTTCAATTACAAATTTATAAATATAAATAATTATGCACATATATAAGTGGAGAGAGAAGACTCAGAGAAACAGTGTTTGTCATTTCATCCCCACCCCTTACTTTATGAACAAAATCCTGCTATCATCCTAGTTTACTTCCTTTTTCTTAGCATAACTGTAAGCCTACATTTTAAAATATCTTTCACACTGCAAAGTAACAATACAAAACTCAGCGAGCAACTGCTCAACTGAAAACAATTTTGGATAATGATTGTCACTGTACTGGCGTTATTCATCAATCGTGGCAGTTATGTTTATAATGTTCCAATTCGTCAGTGTAAAAAACCCAGATGGCATATAAGTGAAGAGCATTCCTATTATTAACAACAGGAAACATAAATATAACTTCCTCTTTCATCCAGGGTATCCTTAGGAAGATTTGCAATGCATTTTATCATTATAGTCACATAAACTATGCAAAAGGAATTTTAAAGTAGAACATAGATGTTTGGTTTATTTCTATTCCTTTTCAGCACTTTTGATGTCTTTAAAATAATAAGTAACATATTTTAGTCAATAAAACCAATATTCTGTTGTTTAAAAATTAATTATTAAAAATTAGAAATACTCTAATAATAGAAAAATAATACATTGGCTGGGATCCTATGTATTTCAAAGTCCTGTCAACAGCATAAATATATTTAAGATTATGACACAAGAAGAATTTTATTTGGCTTAAGAATGTATTTTTATCTCTACACATGCTATTTTGAAGAACATTGATAAACAATTTGCTTCAGTCAGAAACATTTTTTTAAGAAATCAAAATTGAGGGTTTTTTTTTCTTTTTATAAATGTAAAAATGCTCGCTGCAGAAAATTTGCGTAAATCAGAAAGAAAAACAATTGCCTGTAAACGCACTGACTATTGGTTATATTTTTGGTATAATTTTTTTTAATGCATAATTTTTGATTTGGTGTTATTTTTCTCCCATTGTTAGAAAAATACAAGTTGCTATCTCTTTTTTTTTTCACCAGCTTTAAGTGCAAGGATAGACACATTAGAACGATATTCAAATTCCCTTCCCAGCTCTGCCTCGGACTTTTTTTTTGTCACCTCGACAAATCACTTATTTCTCTCAGCCTTAGGTTCCTCATCTAAAAATGGAGATAAGACTGAAATTTGTCTACTGTGATCTGACCTAGAGAATATGTGTCTTCATAATTGTCAGGTTGGTGTGTGTGTGTGTGTGTGTGTGTGTGTGTGCATGCGCGCGCGCGCGCGTTAGAGAGAGAGAGAGAGAATATTGATGATCTACTATAATCAGGACTCCTCTCCTGCTACCTCACTGTCAAGGTACCTAGAGCAATGAGAGCAAGGCTCAGACTAACCTTTGTCAAACACATAAATATTCCATGGCAATCAGATATACTTGTTCTCTGTCTCTTTAGGTAACTTCACAGCGGGTTTTCTTGAAAATTTCACTCAAAGGCAAAGCCGTTACTGCTCTTCTAAGGTGAGATTGGAAGAAATTGATTCCCATCCAGGGATGTGATTACTTTGAGAAGTTCAAGACTTTGGTAGAAGAATTAACTGCAGATATGGTGGAAATAGCAAGAGAAGTAGAATTAGAAGTAGAACCTGAAGATGTGACTAAATTGCTGCGATCTCATGATAAAAACTTCAACGAATGAGGAGTTGCTTTCTTAATAGATGTGCAAAGAACCTGGTTTCTTGATATGAAATCTACCCCTGAAGATGCTTTGAATATTGTTGAAATGACAATAAAGGATTTAGAACATTACATAAACTTCACTGATAAAGCACCAACAGGGTTTGAGAAGATTGAATTTCTACTGTGGGTTAAATGTTTTCAAACAGCATCATATGCCATAGAGAAATTGTTCATGAAAAGAGGAGTCCATAGGTATGGAAAATATTATTGTTGTCTTATTTTAAGAAATTGCCACAGCCACATCAACCTTCAGTAACTACCACCTTGTTCAATCAGCAGCCATCAACATCGAGGCAAGACCCTCCACCAGCAAAATGATTGACTCACTGAAAGCTCAGGTGATGGTTAGCCTTTTTAGCAATAAAATATTTTAAAGGTATGTATGCTTTTTAGACATAATGCTATTACACATTTAATAAACTACAGTATAGTGTGAACATAACTTTTATATGTACTGGATACCTAAAAATTTGTGACTTGCTTATTGCAATATTTGCTTTATTGTGGTGGTCTTTAACCAAATCCAAAATATCTCTGAGGTAGGCCTGTAGTAGCCAGAGTATCAGCATCTTTTGTGCTGGTTCACTAAGCCCTATTTCCCAAAGGCAATGCAACTGTGTCAAATGATAGCTGAACATGCATCAAGAAGTGTTATAGGAGAGGAAATCTCAGCTTAGAGAGGCTGAATCTTTTATAATGGGCAATAGGATGCCTGTCCTTACACTGGAGGGGAACACTATCTCTATCTTCCAAATATCTAAATATTTGTATGTTTGCTATACAAATATCTTCAAAAAGATAGTTGAAATAAAGAATGGTTAATACCTCTCTTCTCAAAATGTGGAGAAACATGAAAGACTTGTGGAGGGCTGTGTCCCAAAACTGATAGTGTACATTGAAAAAATTCACAATATTTTTCAGTAAAATATATAGTAGTTGTAGTGTTGATTCAGGGAAGCAAACCCTTGATGAAGGGATCATAGTTTTGATATAGGTGAGTAATTCATTAATGATTGCTGTGTTAATTGAGATTTTTAACTATTGGATTATGTGTCTTCAAGTTTTATTGATTATGAAGAGGTTGTTTCCTTTATTCTATAATGAAATTACATTATTGCATTCCATTAAATTTAAGTTCTCAAAGATCGTAAGATGTATCATTACTCTATTTGCCACTAAGAAAAAATTGTGTAAGAACTGTATGTTATAATGCTTTATTATAACATCTGCTGTAAATTGCTTAATGATTTTAGAGATATTAAATTATGAAAAATGTGTCTTTAAAATAAATAAAATTTGTATTTATTTAATGTCTTCCTTTCTCAACAAGAATGTAAACTCCAGAGGGAGGTAGAGATTGTGTCTATGTTAGTCATCAATATGTGCTCAGTGCCTAGAAAAAGTACTTGGCATATAATAGATATTCAGTAAATATTTGCTGAATTGATATAGGAAAAATTGTGGGCTATATCTTCCTTCCCTTTCTCTCTCTCCCTACCTCAATTTTGCTCTACAATAGTAGTTCTCAATTCTATCTACATATAGAATCATTTAGGAAGCTTTAAAAACATATCAATACTTGGACACTATCCAGACTAATTAAATCGGTTTCTTAGAGCAAGATGCAGACACAAGTGTTTTGTAAAACCTATCCAGGTAAATCTAATACACACTGAGAAGTTCAGAATTACTTATCCATGCTGCTCCATTAATAACATATACACAGGCAGCAGTCACGTACCTCTGCTTTGCATCTTCTCCATATGTAGAGATTTGATCACTTGCTGGATGAGAAAAAGCTTCCTAAAGGAAATCATTGGTAGTCCCTCAAAGAGTAATAATCCAATATGCTTGTGTAGTATGTTCTCCTCAATTATCTCATTTGATTATCAGGAGAGAAAGGTAGAACAATTATTATCATCTCTAAAATTGGAAAGAATCCGAATCTCAATGATTTATTCAAGGGAAAAGGAAGGTTTTGCATATTTTTATTCTGTTTATGATCTCAAAAAAATCAGAAAAACTGTTCTAAATTATTATTTTATCTCTATATGCAAAAGGCATTTTCTAATCAATGTGTTAGCATTACCAAGACACTGAGGGAAGATCTGATTACTGTTAACCATTCATTCATTCAACAAATACTCAACAGATATTGACCAGTTTGTTGAGTGCTGGTACTCTAAGGAAAGCTGAGCTTTCTCTGTAACTTTTTCTCTTCCCGAGAAAACTTCTCCTATGCTCCTTTCTCTGACCACCCTCGTGACCTTCTTTCACCTACACTTGTTCATACTGTTCCATTTTTTTGTAAGACCATACATTTTCTTTTGAAATATGGTGTCCTAATTTCTTTATGCTTAAAGTCATGATCTCTGTTCTTTTCCTCTTCTTGCAAGTTTTTAATCACTGGGTTTGAGGACTCTTGAAAGCAGATTGAAACATGCTAAGAAAAATATCCAATTCACCATTAGAGGATTAAACTTGAGAATTGTGATCATTTTTTTTTTTTTTTTTTTGCCTTTCCAGACAAAGCAAAAATCCCTATATCTCTAATGTGCTAGAACCATTTTTCCTTGAAGGTGAAGAGAGCCATTAAACTCTCATTATCATTTTATAAAGTTGAAAGCATTTGCTAGAATTATAAGAGGAATAGGTCCAGCAACAAGGGAATCTGCACTTAAATGATCTTATGCCCATAAATGAATGGGGCTTACAATAAAACATTTTCTTAAAACAACTATAAAAGATTCATAGAATCAAAGTTACCATGATTAAAATGAAGACGAAATAGGCAGAATGTTCTAATAATCTTTAGGGGCAGTCCTTATTTCTTCCTGGGTTATCATATCATTACCAAAAAATTAACAAGTGTCAGCCATCCTTAGAAACCTTTAATCCTAAGGATTTATATTACAGAATTGAGATCCTTATTAAAGGATTTAACATCATACGTAGGCTTTTAAATTTACATAGGAATAATTTTGTCTTTCAGTTTTTACTTAATTTCTTTTAAATTTGAAATTGAGGATGGGGATGCAGAATCCATTATTTCTAAGTACACATTTAAAATCAACATATCCAAACACTGTTCCACTCAGAACTGTAACATGTTCCAAATACATTTTTTTGGAAATACTATATACTATTTACTTTCTAAGCTAATGTTTATTATCATCCAAAGGTTCTAATATGACATACAAAAAGTTGGGTGACCATATCTTCATGTCTGCTTGGGACAATCTTGGTTTCTGTCTTTGTTCTGTTCTAATTATCAATAGCATTTCTTTTATCTCTCAAAAGTATCCAGTTTGGACAACAAATGATATGGTCACAATAACGATTTTAATTTACATTAGTTTAACCTAATGTTTCCCATTCTTACTTTTCCATAGAAGTCATTTATCCTGTGCATTTATCAATCTCCCTGGGAAATGATGTTTTACAGCTTTTCTAATTAATATTTAAAATCATATATAAAATTAGTTTTATTTTATGAGGATTCGTCCTTGTATTTTTCTTCCTAGTAACCATAAAAAATCATTCAGGAAGTAGGTGTGGTAGAAGAAAATGAAAAGATATTTAGGCATGTGGGAGCAGGATGTGATGTGCAGCCTACCTTTTCCATTTGAGAACATTGTTATTTGTATCTGGGCCACCGTCATCCAGTAGGGGTGGAACCAGACCTGTCACATGGTTCCCAACTGAGCTGCACCTTAATAAATACACAGCTACAACCTATAACAGCAGGTTTTTCGTGTTCTTACCTTAACCACTTAAATTCATTTCTTCCTACCACCTACCACCTATTATTATTCCTCTTATATATTGTTGGCCAATGCAAAAGAAAGAAAGAAAGAAAGAAAGAAAGAAAGAAAGAAAGAAAGAAAGAAAGAAAGAAAGAAAGAAAGAAAGAAAAGAGAGAATAGAGCAGAGAGATAGAAAAGAAGAAAGAAAATAGAGAAAGAAAAAAGAGAGATTAGAAGAGAGAGAGAGATATAGAAGGAAGGAAGGAGGAAGAAGGAAGGAGGAGAAGAAGTTCATGGGACTCATGCTTCCCCTATCCAAAGAAAGAAAAGAAAAGAGAAAAGAAAAGAAAAAAGAAAAGAGAAAAGAAAAGAAAAGAGAGAAGAAAAAAATCACTGTCTAGTAGCCAGGGTAGGGTTGCACTCATATAATAAGCTTTTTGGTCACTCAGCTTCCATTCAATTCTTCTACTAGCCTTGGCTGGACTGGGGAAAGAAAACAGGGTAATTCAACTGCTCCAGAGCAGTATGCTTTTGTCTGTGGAAGTAGATGTCCCAGAAAGTGCAGTTGGTCTGAGAAGTCGACCCAGCAGAATGTTCTCTTTGGAAACAGGAACCCACAGCCACCACAGCCAAGGTAACTTTCCTATTTGATTCAGGCTAATGTCTTTTTTTTTTTTAATGATGTGAAAGAGGGCAAGTCCAGACTTCTATTATGACCATTGTCATAGGACCTCACAGTGGGATACACTCAAACCCATATAATATCAAAAACAAACCAGTACAGTTCAAATTATTTATATATTTTAAGTTTTTCCATCTGATTTACTTTTAAGAGCAAACTCAACTCCAGAGTAAATCATTATATTATCTAAGCAGAAACAATTCATTACTTCGAAATAGAAAAATAGTTCCTACAATTAAGGGAATCAATTGCCATCTCAAACGATTTGTTTATGACTACCAAGTTACACAGTAGTCTCTGGAAACCATTTTCTGGAAAGTATTTGAGCCTCCAAAAGACTTTACAATATTGTCTCATAGCATTCTTAAATATTAACATGCAGTAGTTTTCCTTGTAACAATAGCTAACATTTATACAAAGACTCCTGTATTCAAGCATGGTTCTAAACACACTTCACACATCTACCCTCCTAATAATCTTCTAAGACTGATACAAATATCACTGTCTTTATTACAGATGAAGGAACTGAGATGCAAGGAAATCTACTAACCCGCCCATGATTACCTGGCTAGTAGGTAGCAGCCTGTCGTGCCACACTTACCAAACTGTCCTCCTTCTTTATAATATAGTATATCTTTATTTGAAAGCTTTTGAGGAAAAGTGCTCTATCTTTTTTTGGTTTCCTATTTTCCACATATGCTGCCCCTTCCTATGTATTGTAAGCAAACAAGAATGGATATAAGTGTTTTAATCAATAGTAATCATATTTCAGATAAATAAAAGACTGATATTTCTCAAAGATGTGCCTTGGGCAGAATAACATTTCAGTAATATTAGTTGATTATTTCTAATAAAGTGTATGGAGACTATGCCAATATCTTCTAAATATAGTAAGTATCATTAAGTTATTCTCTAATTCTTCAGTCAGATAAAATTCAATAAAAATGGAACGACATCCCAAATAAAATTGTTTAACTGCCAATTCAAGCACACAAATACCAAAAATATATTCTGAGCCACTTTTTAAAATGTTAATTTTTTTCTTTACAATGTTAAGACACTGTATTAGGTTAAATATTCCATCCCCCCAAATCTGTATCTACCCAGACCCTCAGAATGTGAATTTATTTTGAAGTAGAGTCCTTGAAGATATTAGTTATGCTAAGATGAAGTTATAGACTTCCACTCAAGATGGCATAGAAGGTAAATGCTGTGCTTGCCTCCTTTCATCAAAATTACAATGAAATTACAAAATAACCGTCATTGGAAGTCGCCTGAGATCTGGTTGGATAGAAGTCTGACAACTGAGGTCACACTTAAGAAACTGCCTTGGGACTGGTAGGAGGGGCAAAGATGGTGAAAATGGGCTAGTCCCTCAACCGCATGCGGCAATTGAGAATCAGGAGGATTATCTTGGCTGCAGAGGAATCCCCAGAGGAGCAACGGGTCCTGGCTGAACACTGGCTCCCCAGCACAGGGGTCCAGTGCCAGGAAGAGAAGTTTCCACAATGCCTGGCTGTGAAAACCAGCAGAGGTTGTGACTGAGATAGAAGGCTGTGGGAGTCACAGATGTTCTGTTTAAAGGGCCCGCACACAGACATCCTTGCTGACCCACTCACTTGCTAACTCGTGGACTCACTCACTATGAACTCCAGCAGTGGGTCAGCAGCTTGAAAGGTGCCAAGGACGTATGGGAAGGAAGTGAGTTGCCTGGCTTCAGGACAAGGGCTGGAAGGGCAGCTTTCTCATAGACAGACGTGCTGGTAGAAGCCATTGTTTTTTTGTTGAGCCTTTCCCCTTCCTGGTGTGCAGGCTCAGGTGGCTGCCATATCTGTCTCTATCAGCCTGGTTAGCACTAGTTGCCCTGCTCAGATGATGCCCTGAGACGCTACCCCTCTCAACTTACAGGCCCACCCAAGCCACCTCCCATGGTTTTTTCATATACAAATGGCCTGTCTTGGATCATGCTGCAGACTTTCCTAAAAACTCACAAATGTTCACAAAACCCAAGAAGCAGCATCTTGCCTCAGGATGCTCTGTACTCCTTGCTGAATAGCCTCAAGCCCGCACTAGTGGCAGCCGCCTTCAGTTCCTGGCTGGGCTTCTCAAGGCACAGGTTGCAGCCATCTGTAAATTACCAAGTGGCTCCAAAGTGCACAGGCTATGGCTGAACTCAGCCTGCAGCTAGGCACCTCCCAAGAGGGCCTTGGGCCAGCATGCCCACTGGCCTGCTTCAACCAGAGCAGGAGAACCACCCAGGGCTGCTTCTAAGGAAGACACACCTGAAGGGCAGACTGGGCAGGCACCAGAGCCCTGCTAAAGTGAATCCTGCTCTGTAGGGTCAGCCCTTCATGAGCCAATTCCCATGAGCAATCAGCTCAAGGGTCAATTTCTCCCACTGGCATACAAACAGCAACCATGGCTCAACTACAATAAGAGGGCACACACAACCCACACAAGGGACACACCTGGAGCACCTGGCTCAGATGACCAAGGAAGACAGTGCCACTGGGCCCTACTGGATACCTACTACATAAAGCCACTCTACTAAGATAGGGAGACTTAGGACCCCTACTTAGTGCATAGAAACAAACAGGGGAAGACAGCCAAAATGGGGAGACAAAAAAAAAAAAAAAAATGTCCCAAATGAAAGAACAAAACAAAGCTCCAGAAAAAGAACAAAACAAAATAGAGGCAAACACGCTACCAGATGCAGAGTTCAAAACACTGCTGATAAGGATGCTCAGTCAACTTAGGGGAAGAGTAGAGGAACTCAGTTAGAACTTTAACAGATAGAAAACACAAAAATAGACGTGAAAACAAAAAAAGAGTCAGTTGGAAATGAAGACTCCAATAACTAAAATGAAGACTATATTAGAGGAAATCAACAGTTTAGATGAAGCCGAGGATCAAATCGGTGATTTAGGAGATAAGAATAGCAACAAGAAAAAAGAATCCAAAAAATTGAGGATAGTTTAAGAGGCCTCTGAGACAACATCAAGCATAGCAACATTTGCATTAAAGGGGCACCAGATGAAGAGAGAGAGCAAGAAATTTAAAAACCTATTTGAAGACATAATGACAGAAAACTTCCCTAACCTGGTGAAGGTAATAGGCATACAAACCCAGGAAGCTCAAAGAGTCCCAAACAAGATGAACCCGAAGATGTCTACACCAAGACATGTCATAATTAAATGCTAAAGGTTAAAGAGAGAGTCTTAAAAGCAGCAAGAGAAAAGCAGTTAGTTACCTACAAAGTAGCTTTCATAAAACTATCAGCTGATTCCTCAACAGAAACTTTGCAGGTCAGAAGGAATTGGTACGAAATATTTAAAGTGATCAAAAGCAAGCACTTAAAACCAAGATGCTCTACTCAGCAAAGCTATCATTTAGAATTGAAGGACAGATAAAGAATTTCCGATACAAGAAAAATCTAAAGGAGTTCATCACCACAAAGCCAATGTTACAGGAAATGTTAGAGAGATCTATTTAAGAAGAAGAAAATCTATATCAAAAATATGAATAATAAAATGTCCATAACTACATATCTATCAACAAGTACTTTAAATGAAAAAGAATTAAATGTTCTGAGCAAAAGATAGGGTGGTTGAATGGATAAGAAACTTAGAACCTTACATATGCTGCCTACAAGAGACTCACTTCAGAGCAAAAGACACACAGAGATTGAAAGTAAGGAGATAGAAACAGATAATTCATGAAAATGGAAATTAAAAAAAAAAAGATCTGGGGTAGTAATACTTATTCCATACAAAATAGACTTTAGGCTATAACAAGATACCAAGAAAAATGCAGTAATCCCCCTTCTGGGTATTTATTTGAAGAAACACAGAAAACTACTTTTGAGGGACATGTGCATACATATGTTTATTGCAGCATTATTTACAATAGGCAAGACATAGGGCAACCTGAGTGTCCATATACAATGGAATATTGTTCAGTCATAAAAATAAATTTTTTAAAAATGGTAAATAAATAAATGAATTCTTGCCATCTACAACAACATGGCTGGGCCTAGACAGTATTGTGCTAAGTGGAGTAAGTCAGAGAAAGACAAATGCTATATGATTTCACTTACATGTGGAATCTTATATAAACAAAGTAAACAAATAAACCAGTAATGAACTCATAGATACAGAGAACATTTTGAGGGTTGTCATATGAAGGGGGCAGTAGAAAGTGACAAACGGGAAGAGATTAAGAAGTACAAATTGGTAGTTACAAAATAGTCCTGGGCATGTAAAGTACAGCATAAAGAACATAGCCGATAACACAATAACTATGTATGGTGTCAGATGGGCACTAAAGTCATCAGGGCGATCACTTCGTAAGTTATATAAATGTCTAATCACTATGTTGTATACCTGAAATTAATATAATATTGTATGCCAACTATAATTTAAAAATAAAAAGTATTTTTAAAAAGATGAAATTATATAAGGCCCTAAGTTTAATGACCGGTGTCTTTAGAAGAAAATAATGTGCTGACACATTCAGGGAGAATGCCAGGTAATGACAGAGGTACAGACAATAGTGATACACCTACAAGTCAAGGATCACTAAGAATTACAAGCAACCAAAAGATACAGGAGAGAGATATGGAACAAATTCTCCTTCAGAACCTCCAGAAGAAACCAGCCTTGCAGACACCTTGACTTTAGACTTTTAGCCTCCAGAACTACGAGAGAAGAAATTTCCATTGTTTTAAGCCACTTGTTTTGTGGAATTTTTTATGGCTGTCCTAGGAAAATAATATAGATGCTCATTCAAATTTTAATATTTCTTCATTGTTAAATAGAAAGCTGCTGATTCCTCAATTGTTCAGGCATTAGCAAAGAAATTATTTTATAAATACAATTATTTTTATTTCTATTGTAAACATACATAGTCTTAATTGAACTTAAATGATCACTTTTCAAAACAGTATTTAAGTATCTTATTTAAGCTTTTGAATAAACTTAATTTCTTCCAGTCAGTTATTTATTATACAGTAATTTGAAACTAATATTATATTTTCTCCTTTAACATTAACAATAGATCATTTGATTCCTGCCCAAAAGACAATGCTTTAGGCTTCTTATATTGTATAGTTAATTTGATAGAGTCTTTAGTGAAAGGCAAGTCAGATCTACTCTCATTTTCTTTTCAAAACAATGATTTTTTTTCTTCTTGGTTGTTTATATAAATAATATAATCATTTAAAAATAATTTCAAAAGCTACATGTAATCCATTCATTAGGTAAATGTTAAATTACTGAATAATAATTTGGCGGTTATTTTACTAAGCTGACAAAATAAAAAATTGCTGAAGTCGGTTTTGACTGTATGAAGCTACTTTGTAATTACACAAAAACACTTTAACCATTTGTTTTATTTCCTTCCACAACTTCCTACCTTTTAACCCCAGGAATACTTTCTATTTAAAATAAGGACAGAGAAAAAAATTATTTGTATTGAGATTTTGCTTCTGATACTCTTTAGCAATTACATTCGATTCTGAAAATGTAACTCAAATATATTTTAAAATAATGGCAATGTTAATTGGAACCTAGAAGTATTAAGTTTTCAAAATTATTTTAATAATTTCTTAGCTTTCTAAAAAATATCCCTTAAGAGGCTAAGTGCATTTCCAAGCAACAAGGAGAAATACATGATTTTCAACTGGTATAAAAGTAATATTTACAGTTGGATTTTTTTTCTATATTTGACATTTGGGACTTAAGTGTATATGAATCATTAGAAAAGCTTATTTGCTCTTGGCATCACCTATAGATTTAAAAATATACTGTATCCCTAGAGAAATAGAGAAAGATATGAGAAGAATGTGAGATAAAGGTTCTGACTAGATCTTTTTCCTAGCCATGAAAATATCATTAATTTTTCATATGTAAGGAAAAGGCATGATTATAGTTTCTAAGCAGAAAAAAGTATCAGAGAGGCATTATAATAATAATATTTTCCCTCAAATTTTGGGCTGGGGATTATATACAAGTAAATGTTGTATTCCTTCTTAATTCATCAATTCTATATATGGATGAGGCTGCTGAGTTACCTCTTTATTAAAACAGATTATATGCTTATATCTGGTTCTCAGGTATATGTAAAATTAATGCTATACTATGCATTTTTCATGAGATATATTTACTAATATCTATGGCTATCTTATATGGCTATTGAGAGTTCTACATTAAATGGGAAACTCTCTGAAACAGATATTATATAAAAATTAGTACTAATATCCAGTCGTAGAATGTTTGCTTTTCTAAGCTATCTAAAAATGAATAGCATATTAAGATTCCTTCCAGAAGCCTAGCTTAGTGTAAACTTTGTCTTATTTTTCAGTCTCATCAATTTTTTTTTTTTTAAATCAGGAAACCTTTTGGACTCACAGCATCCTGATTTACCAGGCTATTAGTGTGAGAAAAATGAATGTTGAGGAGGAGAGAAAGGGGCCCACAGCTAAGTTTGCTTTTAAACAGGGAGCACATGTTAATTTAAGAGCTGAGAACAGACCTAAGGCAAAGGGCAAAAGGATTGAAACCCACATATGCCCCTGCTGTGTTATGTGCACATGCATAGGTATTTATTAATTCAGCTGTTCTGTCCTCAAAAACCAAAATATTTATTGATGTGGAGCTGAAGGAGGGAAAAGCAGAGGAAAGGAATTGAAACTATAGCCTCCAGTTCATTAGCCTTGATCGTGCCCCATGTGCCTTCCTATGGCTCTGAGGCAATAGAAGCCAAGATGCTATTAAGAGAAAGGACAGAAGAGACTCCCAGAGGCTGTTAAAACCTAATTGAAAGTAAAGATGCAGAATAAAATTGCTAACCCATTTAAGAAATCAATGTCACCCATCTATTGGATGAAAGTAACTACTCTTAAGGTTTGTAAGGGGTCATAACCTTTGAACTTTAACTCAAAATATTTTTGTTATTTCACTTACAGCTGAAGGCTAACAAGGTGGGAAGACTTTTCAAAAATAGGTGTGCAGACCTCCTTTATCATTCCCCACCCTTCAGGCAGCCAGCATCCTCTGGCTCTTTACCCAGGAGCATCCCAACCTCAAAGCTCCAGATTTCAGTGATCCACATTTTAGTTACCTGAAATTCTGTAGAGGTAGAACCCTATGCCAAATTGTTCATTCTTGATTAAGGACTTCAAATCTTTAAGTCCTGGTGTTTAGTTCAGGATATTTCAAGTATTAGTAAGCTGGCTAGCAAAAAATATCATTAATTAAGTAAGAAAGAAAGTAAATTAATAAAAAAAAAGAAAAGAAAGAAAAAAAACCAAGAAAATGACAATAAAGAGGAAGAACTAGGGAGTACCTGCTATATTTCCTTGACGTTATAGCAACCCTGTGAGACCATGTGCCAGGAAGGCTCAGAGAGGTCAGAAACAGCTTCCCAGGGTGTTCGGGATTAGATATTCCTGACCTGGGCTGTTCTGTGGAGTAAAGAACTGGTACTAGGAAAAGTCAAGACTGTAATGTGTGTGTACATATTAAATTCAAATGCATTTAAAAGTGAGAAGCCAAGATTTCATTGTGTGTTCCCCTCCTGCATGACCCCATGCTGCTTAAACCTATCATTTTCAGGTTTTATGCTGCCATATCTTTGCTGTCTAAATGTGTGTTATTGCTGATTTTCCTCCCAATACAGTTTCATTCCTATTAAACATGTTTTGTGTTCCTTAGTCACATTAGTACTTCTTTTTGCACATCAAAGAACATATTTCTTCTGCTGTTGGAAGAGGTCAGAGGGAGGACGTGGCCACCGGTTGACCCGTGAGCTGGACTTGAGCCATCGGAAGCTCTTCACCTTCTCCCCTGTATGCTCTGCCTGACATTCTGATAGCCAGACCCTTTTCAGGGATGCGGACTTGAGAGAGCGATGAATTGTTGAGACCATCAGGATGGCATACATGACTGAACTCAGTTAAGGCTTCTACAGAAACTTTTAAGATTCTCGCAGGCTCGTGCAGAGACCTACCGGTGGTGACCAAAGACAAGCCTCATATAAAATTTCACTTGCTTATTAAACCTTCCACCATCCAATCTAGAGTGATAGCCTCCTTCTATCTCTTCAGACCATCTGTGTACGGGAGCCAGTTTCATATTTCATTCAGGAAATCCCAGCGCTGGAAACCAACATCTGTTTTTCCCTCAGGATTAGTAGTCTTTTCCATAGCCTTTGCAATCTAGAAGCCAGATTAGAGATTTAAATCTATTGAATTACTTTAATTTAACCACAAACTTTGGGGCGTCACTATCCTCCATACATTGGAAAAGTTACTGGTCTTGGCTAGGATAGACACTAGGCTAAACAGCACATGTTCATGAATTTGGACTGCTATCCATGTTGTGACTAAGGGCTGGCTGCCATGGGACAACATGCGTCCCTGCCCCTGCCCAAGGTAACAGAATCCGGAGGCTGAACAAAGTAGCTGCTTTGCCTTGTGATTTTACTTCTTGGTACTCACTTGCATTTTGCACAATTTATATTTCTGTACATCTAGCATATTTTTCCAAGTTTCTAAAGTTTTGGAAAGTGCCCTAATGAATATCTAAATAAACTCTGCCTATTTTTCCAGGTCTTCAGCTGTCCTGGGATGCCTTGAGGGTGAGTGAATGATGAGAATTTCAACCAGTGGCAAGGAAAAGGATATGTGCTTGTTCATGGGGCCACGTCCTTCTACTGAGATCTTTTGTACATCTTTTTCCTTAACTAGGATAATCATCTCATTTCCCCCTCATATACTTTTGGGTTTCCATAAGGCAATTATGTAAGTGAAACTTTCCTAGTTCTTTTAAAGTAAGGATGTGCATAGGGCAGATCAGCTTAGATTTCAATTCTCTTTGGCCAGAACAAGTGCTTAATTTATTTTTCTGCCTCTAGCCAGAGTATCTCAAATCATTGGAGATTAAAGAATTTATACTGTTTTAAAAATCTTTGATTATTTCCTATGCTGAAAGGTCTGATAAAACCTAGCTACCACATAACTTCATGCAAAGGAAAAAGAAAATCAATTCAGGTTCAGTCCAAGCTAAAAAATAAAAGAGCTTAGGGCCTCCATATCCAGTCTCTTCCTCAGTGAGTTTTCATTTAAATGTTGATGAGGGTGCAGTGATTCCAACTACAACCTGAAGGCCGTTTCAATTATTCCCATTTTACGACTGAGCAAATGGAGGCACACAAAAATCAAGAAACTGATCTAACCTCAGAAAGCTAGAGAATAGCGAGCCAGGCATCAAATTCCTGTCTCCTTGCCTCACAGCAGGAACAAGCATAAACACCAGGTTGTATTCTCCTAGACTATTTTAACTGAATTTCTCAACATGAGTGCATCAGCATGGCAAGATATTGAGTCATGATCAACACTGCCATGAAATAGAATAAAAATAGGAAAGGCGCAAATTGCTTCTTGAATTTTTTTTTCATTTATATAATATGTGCAAACATATTCATGTACACTGTTTTGTGATATAAAATGTATTTATTTCTTCCTGTGATCCTATTCAGAAATGAAACTAATTAAACTGCCAAACAATTCTCCTTTTGGGATTCTTTGTTATTCTACAAAAAAACCCAGTTTATGGGTTTGGAAACATTCTGAAGCAAAGCGATTGCATTTTGAGTTTTGTTTTTTTTTTTTTTTTCTCCAAGAGCAGAGATTAATAGAACTATAGACTCATAGAATTCCCCACTGCAATATTCTCCAGTGTAAATCTGGCAAGACAGGTATACCTCACTATTACGATGTTTATAATTTACCTTAATATACTTCAGCATAGACGATGTAGTGTGCTTATGTTTGTGGATGTGTGCATGTGTGTGGTTAGGGGAGGTTTGTTACCTTAGGAAGTGAATGCTGGTGGTGTCTACCTATGAATGCACGTCCCACCAATGGAGAATCAGCACTGGAAAGCATTTAATCCAGTGATTCCTAGCCCTGGCAGTACATTAGAACCATATGAAGCTTTTAAAAATAATTTAATAGTTATGGCATATTATTTTTAAAAATATGGTACAATGAGACTGACCATTTATTTCCTTTTGTTGGATACTGCTATGAGTGTGAACACATGTATAGATTTGTACAACACTCTCGCGATCAGAACATAGATGAGTTACACCTCCCTTGTGTTTACTGCCTCTTTAAGGCCACACCCCCTCACCACCCCAAACCTTGGCCACTGTGGTTCGTTGGGAGGCTTGTAAAATATACCAATAACCAGGCTCTGCCTTCAGAGTTTCTGATTTAATTAGATTGGGGTTGTGGCTGGGGTCTTTTCAAAACGTTTCTTCAGTGGCTTGAATGTGTATCAAGGCTGTGAATTGGGTGATTTCATAAGGGCCCACGCTTCAGAGACTGCTCTCACAAGATCTATTCTCTTCAGCTCAAATCAGCACTAAGTGTTGTGTTAATACAATGGATATTAAAGACAACTTCTTTTTCATCCTAGCAATGAATGGTGTTTAAAATATGCATGTGAGCTGGAGGAAGTATTGTCCAGGCATCTCTTCGCTCCCACAGAGGTCTGAGCTCCTGGTGAGGCTGGCACCCAGTGCAGACGGACCTAGGCTTCTTAAGGGAAGACTGTCAGACACAGGATCTGATCAGAAGTTCCTAGAATATTAGGATATCTGTCCTGAGCAAATCCTTCATACCTTGTGCCTGCATAGGATGCCTAAAAAGAAAAAAAAAAGAATCTGTGACTCATTAAGACTTCAGAAAAGTTTAATACTGCGTTCTGCTTGCCTGTAAATATTTGTTTTGCAAATTTAGTCTGAGACTTGCTTTCACTGTAATTTACCACCTGGTTGAGAGATGTTGGGGAAGGAATATCACTCTTTCTAACTTCTCTAACTTAAAAAACGGTAGTCTTCAATCTTAGCTACACATTAAAAACACCTAGGGAAATTTTAAAACCCTTATGTCCCAGAAAACACCCTAGTGCAATTAATTAAGAGCCAGTGGAAGTGGGACTCAGGTAACATTACTTTTAGAAATTCCCCAGGTGTATGAACCACTGTTTTAAAGGCTACTACTATCTTCCAAAAAGAATCTAATAACTTTGAACTAATAAATGGGCTTAAATTTATTCAACTCATTAAGTTGAACTCCATCTTCCATCACCAGCACATCTAGGCTGGCCTCCAGCAGAGCAACTGGCTAGATGCCTAGTTACGACATGCAGCTGCACATCATCTTCACCACTGGCCTCTCCACTTTGAGCCATAAGCATGTGAAAGAAGATGAATTAGTTCTGTACTGCTGTGTAATCAATTACTCCAAAACCTAAAAGAATAAACATTTATTATCTAAAGTTTGTGTGAGCCAGGAATCTGCAAAGACTTATCTGGGTAATTCTGGCTCAGGGTTTCTAATGAGGTAACAATCACATTGTAGACTGATGGCTTGATTGTGGCTGGAGGATCTGCCCCAAAGTCACTCATGTCGCTGTTGGCAGGAGGCCACAGTTCCTCGCAGAGGCTGTTGGCCAGAAGCCTGGATTTCTTGCCATGTAGATGTAGGTCGCAACATAAGGCTGTTGGAACATCCTCATGGGATGGTAGCTGGCTTCCAAGAGCAAGCACGGAGGAAGCTGCATGGTCTTTTATGACCTAGTATTTGAATCACACACCATCAATTCCCTTTAATTCTATTTGATAGAAGCCAGAAACTAAGTCTAGCTCTTGCTCAAGGGAAGGGGAACTAGACTTCCTTTGAAGACTATCAAAGATTTTTGTGGACAAATCTTAAAGCCACCAGACAAGATAATTGGCAAGGATTAGAAGATTTAATTGTCTTTGTGGGAAAAAAAAATCTAATTCCACCAGGATGCATAAACTTAACAGGAATCAGAACTCAAAATCTCTAAGAGTCGATATCGTAAATTTGAGTATTGTTAATGTATTAATGGGCAGCCATGACAATTTGTCCCTATACCTTAAGTCTTAAAAGAATATACCAGATCAAAAGAAGTCATCTCATCTTTCTCAAACCAATGTTTTCTAATGAATCAGTTTTTAAAAGGCATGCACTTTATAGGGAATACTGTGTATATGTTAACAGATAAACAGAAATGACATTTAATTTCAAGCTCCATTAGTACCATACAGGAAATGGTGAGAACAAGGTCAGTCAAGATGTTAAAGGACAAAAGTATTTCATTTCCAATTATTTAAAACGGTGTACATATTCATTAGCTAAGATAATATTGAGGGCTTGCCAGCCTAAAAAGCAAAGTTGATAGGGAATAGCTATAAAAAAGATTTGATGCCTGAAGATCTCAATATGTTCTATTGTCTGTTGAAATCATTGTTTTTACAGCAAGCATTTGGATCATATAGAACAGGTGACTATAGTCTGCAGTCCAAATCTGGCATGATTTCTGTTTATGTAAATCAAGTGTTACCGGAACACAGCCATGCTGGTTCCTTTACTTAGTGTCTCTGGCTACTTTCAAAGTATGAGCACAGAGTGCATAGTTTTGAGAGTCTCTATGACTCACCAGAAAGATTCACTTTCTGGCCTTTTACAGAAAAAAGTTTGCCAATCTTTGATGTAAACTAAAGAATGGAGATATATGAGTGGTTTTTTTTCTTTTTTTTTTTTTTAATCAGTGGTATAATTCTGTGTTAGTCATTTGCCAGCCTTCCTGAGCAGCAAGGAGACAATATATGAGTATTCTTACCTTCATTAAAATAATCTCTAAACTTTAGTCACAGATTAACTGGGCTTTAAAGATCCAAGAGAAAACGTGACTATCAAGAGATTGACAAACAAGCAGGTCATTATTTATTAAAACTTGCTACATTTAGGGCAATATGACTAAAAGTTAATGAAAAGCATTTTTTCTCCCCCTACTGTTGCTCTGGCCCATGAAGTAAAACACAATGCTGAAGTCAGTCAGTATTCTTTAGGTTGTACGTGATAGAAAAGAATCTCAAACTTGCTTAAGAAAAAAAAAAGAGGGAGATTTATTGGCAAATAAAATCAAAGGTAATCAGAACCTGGAAATTTGAACACCATTCACTTTCTTTATGACTTTGTCTCCCTCCGTTTTCCACTTTTCCCCCTTACCCCCTAGAACCCAATGCTGTCCTTCTTTCTGCATTGGCTTTATTTTCCCTTCTTGCAACTTGGTTTTCTCCATGTCATGAGTACAACACCTGGCAGCTCCAGATGCCCATTTCATGTCATCACCAGAGCAGCCATTTCTTTTATCCAGTCTCAGTATAGAAATCTCCAAAGATGGAGTGCAATCATTGGTTTGGGGTCTGTGGTTAACTCCTGTGGTTAAGGGTTAGACCTTTCTACACACAAGGAGGAAGTGGCATGCAGGCAAAAGGACAACTCATAGCCTACCCAACCACACAAACTGGCCCTCCCACAACAATCACAAGACCTGAGGGCATTCTAAAAGGATATTGCTCATATTCTTCAGCTTTAGGCAGGCCTCTCGTAAATAGTAATTGATTATTTAATTGATTATTCTGATTGGAAAAAAACCTGTCTAGATTTCACAGCTCCATTCACCTGTTTCTCAGGAACTTCTTTATTCCTCAGGTTACATTGATGCTTCAAAGAAGGCAGATGTACAGTATTATATCTTCCTTTGAGCATATATTTCTCAGGTTGAATAATTCTAATTCCTTGGTTTCGACTCAAAACCCTATGGCTGAGACTTCACTCATTTTATTTTTATTTCTATTAATCTGTTTTTGTAAAATTCAAAACACATCTTCTTAATGTATGAATTCAGAATGAGTCTGGATAACAATCCAATAACCCTGGCCGTATTTGAAATTAACATTAGAATCACATTCGGCTGGGAAGAAATTGTAGTTCTGTCACCATGATCTTGAAAAAAAATCAATATTCTCATTTTAAAGATGAAGACTATAAGACAGTGCTTGGGATACAACAGTAAACAAGAGAAATAAGGTCTCCATCCTCACAGAACACGTATGTCAAGAAGAGTATAGATAAGTTTATAGTCGTTTTCATACACTGTAGTAAGTACTGTGATAGGAAATATAGGATAATATAGGGGGACATACAGAGGGTATGGAAACTACACTGGGGGTAGCTGGGTGGTGGTGAGAGGTAGACCCTTCCCAGGAGAATTGGTATCTGAGGTGAGACCTAGAGCAATGGAGAGAACAAATTGTATTTCTAGGTAGAGCAGGTAGCAAATTTACCATGATACAAGAGAGCATGATGATTTAAAGTAAGTGAATGTTAGTCAAGTATTAGGAATCTTCAGGTGGCAAATGACAGAAATCCTTTTCTAACTAGCTCAAACGAAAAAGCAGAATTTATTGGCTCATTAATCAACCTATCAGTGCACTTGGCTGGCATCAGGGATGGAAAGATAGACTGAAAAAACACATCTCTGTCTTTGTCTTTTGCTTGTCTTTGTGAGTTAGGTCATGTGTTCTTTACTTCTGTAGACCATTTTCTCCATACAACTGAGAAAATAGACCCGATCTGTCCTGTATTTACAACACAGCAGCTTTGCCATTGGAGAAGAGAGGTTCTACCTGCCATTTGTTCCGGCCTAAAAAAATGTCAATAATTGCACGGGGTCTGAGATTTTACTCACTTTACAAGCTATCTAGTTAGCCTGCCATGGTTTTATGGATGCTGGTAGAAGACTCTCGACTGCTGGCTCAGAGATCAATATTTCTCATGGCCCAGCAGGCAATGTGAGCTTCATGTTCTCCTTAGTTCCTCTTTCATCCCCAAGTGTCACGGGGACAATGTGGAGCATCCCAGGTGGATGTTGCACAACAGTGGGCTTGTATCACAGCTGAGGATGCCTGACCTTAGGAAATTCTCAGTCTTAGAAAGAAACTGCTAGCAAACCTGTCCCAGCTTTGCCACCCAGAGACATTATCTTTATTATCCTGCTCAGGGAACAAATATGCCCTCTGACCCAGAAGGAGATACTAACTTTAGCTTTTGTTTGCTAGGCAAGTACCTTTGAAAAGATAGTTCAAGAGAAAAGCTGTCACAAAATGTATAGAAACACCATGAAGAATTTCCCTGCAACAAAAAATCCCAGGGAAGAAATCAAATTGGTGGGTTTTCAGCTATGTGCCCAATCTTGCAGAAAGCACTTTGCCTAAGGAGATGGGGTAGTATTATTGGCTCTGCTCAAGTCAACTTCCCATCCAAGAACAGGGGTCAAGGTCAGTTACTAAGATATTAGGAGAAATGTGCTTGACAAGGATGAGTCACATTTATTATGATTCAGTTTAGAGTGGAAATTATAAAGAGGTTAGATGGGACCAGATCATGAAGAATTATGTAGGTCACATTTAGAAGTTTGGAATTTGTCCTATGTGCAATAGCAATTGTATTAAATCATTATATAATGGGGTAGTGTAATGTTATCTTTAAAAAGAATACACTAGCAGATTATAGAAATAGGAGAGAATAAATGAGAAGTTAGGGGACTGTTATAATAGTCCACGTAAAAGATAACAGGGGCCTGAACCAGAATAGCAGGGGTGGAGAGAAATGGGAACATTTAAAGATATTTTGGTAGTATCGATAGGGAGAGAAGAATGAAGGACAAACTTGTTCTTGTTTTGGGAAACTTAGTGAATCGAGATATAGAATCTAGAAAGAGAAGTAGGTTTTAGGTGGGAAAGAAGGCATGTTCATCTTTGAAAATTATAAATTTGAGTCTACGGCTATGCCACCCTGAATAAGCCCGATCCTGTCTCATCTTGGAAGCTAAGCAGGGTTGGGCCCGGTTAGTCTTGGATGGGAGACCACCTAGGAAGACCAGGCACTGTAGGCATAGAAAATAAAAAATAAGGGATTGGAAGCTGACAAGGTCCTTGCAATCTGTGATGTCAACCAAGGGTTGCCTTGCCTAAAAAAATCATAAATAAATAGATAAATAAATAAATAAAATAAGAAAATTATAAATTTGAGGTAGGATGGGTCATAGAAAGCTAGGCTGAAAGATGGAGTAGGAAACAGGTGTCTATGACTTGGGTAGGAAGAGGGCTACACAGAGAGAAGACATCTGTAGGACAAAACCTGAAGAACACAGATATTTAAGGGGCAGGCATGAGAAGAAAACCTGCGAAAAAGATTAAGTAGTAGCCAGGATGGTAAAAAGAAAACTAAGAATAGAGAGTACAACGGAAGCCAAAATTAAAGATGATCCAAGAATAGAAATTGACCTCATTTTTAAATGGCTTGCAACATGCCATAATATTGATATAATAGGTACAATGTAATGAGAACTAAAAACAAAACACAGAACTCAAAGCATTTGAACAATGTCAAATGCTCTAGAACAAACTTTAGTTAGTGGGGGGAGGAGATTCCATCGACATTAAAGGATACAGTGGGTCCTATTAACACAGTCCTTATACCATGAAGGTATTCAATAAATGTAATTTTTCAGATTATACTTTTACTTCTACATCCTTTTCATTTGCTCTTACAAATATCGTCATTATATTTGTTGTAGTGTAGCTTTTTTGTGCTCCATTGTACTTGTCCCTTAATAAATGTCCTCGTTTTTCCCTTCTGATTATGTCCCTCATACCAAATCCTCTGACTTATTGGTTGCACCAGATGTTACAGATTAATTGGCAAGGTAAATACAAGGGACATTTTATTTCTGCTCATCTCATTAACGTAGATCAGCTCTAGCTGATTAGTTCTCCTCCAAACATTAACTAAAATGACCCTGTAACTTGGTGCCATAGAGAGTAGTATGGTTTGTGATTGCTGCTTTCCTAACTGGGATTTAACAGGTTTTTCCTTTGTTTTGTGTGTGCACGTGACGCTCTTACATTCCTGGACCTATTTCCTTTTTCTTCCTTCAGAATAAGCTCAAATAAAATAAATATTCTTAGCTCTTTCTTTAGAACAGGGGAAAAAATCACATACCAATCCAAAGGAGAAAGAGATAAAGAAAATATGAACAGATTCAGAAAGGGATTTTAGGATTCGTTAATATATACTGGTACCACTTAAATTATTTTCCTTTTATGAAAAAGAACTATTTTATAAAATAAAAAGCTATTAAGAAATCACATACTTTAAAAGATTTAGCACTTGCTTTTTATAGCTTTATTGACTATTACCAAGTTTCGATTTTCATATAATTAAATACTGCAACTGGGACATTAAAAATACAACTAATTTACCAAAATAATTGTATTCTGAATATTATGTACAATATTATACATTTTACATTACAGAAAGTGTTTTTATACATAAAGGGAAGATTTGATTTATGGTTATTGAAAATCTAAAATACATTTGAACAAAACATTCCTATGCATACATACACAATCACTCAATTGGGACAATCAAAACCATACATGAGTGTGGTTATTAAAAAATAAAATTACATTCATACAACAATGGTAGAAATTGAAATGTATTTTTATTGATTCGAGAGTATTATTACAAAACCACACACATGAATTATATAACCTAATTCTAAATATTTAAAAATCTTTATGCTTGAGACTGAAATACGTTTCTATACCCCAAGGGGAATTTTTGATTTTTAATTTAAGGGATTTTTATTATTCATAATCATTAAAATACCTAAATGTGGGCATAATGCAGACCCAATCCCGGCAAACAGAAAAGTAATGAGGGTATATCATATCACCATGTGTGTTTCACCATACAGGTTTTGAAAAATAATCCTATTTTTCAAGAAATGATGTGTAATACCTTGTTTCAATTATACAATATGGTATGCCTTCATTGTCATACTTGTCAACAAGGTTATTACTAAATTGAGGCAAAGAGCTTATAGGGGAAATATATATATATTACTATAGTGTACTAGATACTGAAACAAAGATATCACTACGTGACTTCAGAAAAAAACAGAATGGATGTTCATGTAGAAAACACCACCCATTCACACTAAATTAATTGTTAAACAAGGTGTCAGTCTTTCAAAAAGGTTAATATACTGATGTGTCATATCTTGTTTGCATATTGAAATATCCAAGTCCAGACTACTATCTCATGAATTTTAGTATTATCTCATTTTTAAATTATTTCCTTTCAAGAATAACTGTGCTTTTAAGTAAAGCCAAACATTCTTCTGACCTGAAGTTTGAAAACCAACATCTTTATGAAAAAAAAAAAAAAATGGCTTTCTAACTGTATGTCACTCTATACATGGATCTTATTCCAGCAATACAGAGACTGGTAAAAATTCTATCAGAATTATACACAAGAGCCTTGAAAAGGCAGCAATTAGTAAACTGGCCATTCTCCTTAAAGTATACTCAGCATTTTTGCAGTATTCCCTATTTTGAAATCCTGTATTCTATCAAAGGCAACTAACAGAATACCAGGAAACTAGAAGACAGAAAAGTAACAAGTTGAAACATGTACAAAATTGATGTCCTTTCCAACATCACATAACCTATGAAAAATGAGATTCAGAGCCTAAGATTTGCTTCGCTTTCTTCTTGTTCACGTTTAGCTTGAATATAAAAGACGCCCTAACCCAGGTTACCAAAATATATTCATATAAATGTATGAGTGTTTCTAATACAAAAGTTTTAAAAAGGTCTAAACTCTTAATTCCTGTAATTAAATATCCTGGAGTTCAGTAGGCAGATTTATTTTTGAGCAGCTTGAAAGGAACCTGACGGCTGAGCTGTCTGGGAAGCTGGGCATGGCTACATTTCAGCTCTTCGCTGTGATTTCTCAGCTACGGCTGCCCCTTCATCGTCCTCCTCCTCCTCCTCCTCATAGTGCTCCTCTCGGCCTTTGGGGTGGTGATCATCTTGAACTTCTTGCCCTTCTCCATCATTGTTTTTCTCATCGGCCTTAAAGTTAAAAGAAAAAAAATAAAAAGAGCTAAGAGATAGGGCAGAGAGTTAGTGAGATAAATTATTCCCTCTAAAAAAAGAGAAAAGAGTGTGAAGTTATTCCTTTTGGGAGAAAGAAAACAAGCGAAGAAAAATGTTCCGATAGAGAGCAGTGCTGGTTTTTCCTAATCTTCATATTGTCACAAATGTGCTAATACTGGGTTGGCCTTTTAAAACTCTGGGGTATCTTAGACGTACTGACTCATATTTATCCAACTATACATATGGTATCTCCTAAACATGCACAAACATGTGCAATAGAAACATACATCCTACACATACATTTTCATCATTTTCACCATAGGTCTCTTCAGCATTATGCACCAATTCCCTTTTTTTCTCTTCAGTCAAATCTTCCTGAACCTAAAACAAACCAGAGATACGAGGTGACACTTTCATCATCTAAACATTTGGAACAACGTATTCTGATTTCTAAAGAATTCAAAGTAGCAAAAACAAAATTAAAAAATAAATTTAAAAAAATAGTCAAAGATTCGATATCTATTAGCTATAAAGGAAGGTGTAATACATCTACTGTTAAAAATATCTTACTCAACTGTCTTCCATACCAAATGCAAACCTGGCATACTGCAACTGCTTAACAAACATGGTTGACTGAATGAAGAAGTGAATCAATACAAAAATATCTGCCCTGTAAAGGCACAGAAAAGACACCCCGTGACCTATTTATGAGGTAAAAGAAAACTGAGAAAAAAATGTGTATATATATTTTTATAATTAAGAATAAACTTCTCTGGCTAAAATATCTAGAACATAGAACACAATCATTTCAATTTCTTCAGGAAATAGTTAGTAAACCTCCTCAAATCCCTTAATCTCTTTAGTATTCTAACAAGACAGTTCTGTTTTAAGTAGTTTACTTTTCTGTACAGTATTACTATTGTGTATAACTAGTCTCAATTAATTTTTCTTCAAAATGCCAATCAAAGAAAGCATCATATTCCACAAAATACAGGGTAAAGTATTTTCTAACTTAACTATTTTGAAAACCATATGTACGCCAAAAGTTTTAAATCATTTGAATACATTTCAAAAAACTGCTGACCACCAATTAAGCATAACGTACAACCCTGGTAGCAAAAGAAAACCTGATCTCTCCTACGGACAGCGGTGTAGAGTAAGTCTTCTGAAATAACACATAAAATTACCTCTTTTTTTTCTCCCTTTTTTTGGTGTTTGTTGGTGGGGGATGGGGGGGGGTGGCGCAGTATTAAAAATCTCAGGAATGGGCCAGGAAAGTTCTGCAGGTGTTCTAATTAAGGAGCAACAAATTAAGGGCTGTCTCAAGGTGTCCAGCCCAGGTACAACAGGAATAAAATCTCTAAACATAGATTTTTTTTTTTTATAAAACTATAATGCCATTAAAAATATCTGATAAGTAATTCCATGGAATTCTCTCATGTCTAGTCCATACTTATATTTTCCTGATTGTCTTAAAAATGTCTATTTATAGTTGTTTTGTTCTAATTATGATCCAAAGACTACACCTAACTTGGGTTCCACTCCCCTCTTTTTTCCTTAATGCTATTCTTTGTCCTACAGACCCACATTCTGAATTTATTTGCGTTTTCTGGCATTACTTAACGCATTCCTTTATCCACCTCCCACCCCTTCTTATAACAGTTAGTTTAAGGCTCGAATGAATTCATATTTACTTGTCAAAGCAAAGGTTTTGCAGAGAGGATGCTGTAGATTTCATATTTTCATTGCATCGGGAATCACATAATGTTTGTCCCACTTTTAGTGAGGCTACGGTTGGTCAGGGATCTCAGATGGTGACAACCTGAAACCTCCTTAGTAAAACTCCCTGACTTCCATTCATCTTGTGATATCATCCATCGATGACTACTCTTAAATCAACTGTTTTAATTTAGGGTTACAAAAATGGTGGCTAATTCCATCACGTCTTCTGCAATCACTAACTTCTACAAAGAACTTGCCCATATCAACTATTTAGTTACTGTGCTTGGTATACTCAATTATGGTAGTAGCCTTTAAAACCAGATCTTGATGGTCTCTACTCATGGTTCTAACAATAACAAGCTGTGTGACCTTCGAATATTTAGCTAACTTTCCTGAAGCTCGAATTTCTTATCTGTAAAATAAAAGGGTCGAATAACAATCATTAATTTTCAATTGTGTGAGTGTGTGAGTGTTTGTGTGTGCATGTACAGTGGGGGAGTCACAGACCCTTTTAAGGCTTTGGTAAGGAAGTCTTGAGTAAACGGGCGTAGATGCACATTATTGTGCATAGAAATTTCAGGACGTTCAGACTTCCCAAAGTTCACTTGCACCACCTATCCTAGGCCTGCCTCTCTAAACAGTGTGCTCTGTAAACATCAGCACCGGCTGAGGCACTTGTGAAGAACTCAGACTCCTAGGCCCCACCACAGATAAGACAGAAATCTCCAAGGGTAAGGTCTGATGCAGGAATCTGCATTTCTCACACACTCTCCAAGGTGATTCTTAGCCAGAACAAAGGCTGAGAGTGACTCACTTGAGTGAGAATGGATACCAGGCTAGAATGTCTCTGGCGAGAGAGATAAACACCCTTTTCATGATCTGACATAGCAAATTTAGAATTTTGTTTGTTTGTTTGTTTACCCAATGCCAATATAATCTGAGATGAGAAGCACTTACTCTTTAATTTAGGAAAGTCACAAATAAAAATTTGCAATTTTTCAGATATATACATACACTTTATTATTCTAATAATATATTCTTTATGTTTGGGGCAAAAGTAAACTAAATTTATCTTAAAGGCATTACTGAAAAGGAACAAAATGATAGGAATTTCTAATCTTAAAAAATGCTTAAACTAATTGCCAGCAGCCAAATGTTACTCTTTTATCATGTAAACACACCAATTACCTCTTTCACACTCAGCCGCCCTTTTTGGTACCCTACTAAAGCTGATGCAAACACTGTGTTAAAGATTTCCTGACAATGCTCCTCATTATTTGTTATTGTCCACTGAAATCTAATGTTTTAGGCATTTTAGAAATGGCCCCAATGTGATGTGGCAAAGTTTAACAAATAGTCAAAAAAAACCAGACCTAGTGAGTGTGAAATGGGCCTTGGCCAGCTCCCTGTCCCTGAATGTGTTAATGTCTTTCTTTCATGCACCAGAGATGTTATGGGGTGAGGCAGGGACCAGAAGGCTGAACTTTAAGTAGTAAAGGATGCTGGGATGCAAACAGGCAGACGGAATGGGGCCAGGGGAAGGCTTTCAGCAACGTCTGCTATAGCGATGGGCATGACTGCTGGCTGAGTAAAGTTTAAGGGGAGCTTTTGCCGCCTGGACTACTTCGTGATATGGTGATTCACAGGCCAGTCGAGCCACTAAAGATGGCCAAGTAACATTGTGCTGCTCTCTCATGAGTGTTCAGATCAATGTTTTTAGTTACGATGAGGACACCGAGCACTAAGATTTTTCAAGCAGTCATTCATATATTTTTTGAAGATTTAAATAATTTTAAAGCATATAGAACATGTTTTGGCAATTTCATAATCTGTCCTGTTTGCTCCTAAGTAGATAAAAAGTTTGGGAAGTAAGCAACATGATAGGATCACCTTATGAATGTCATTCTCTCAAATAATCCCACACAATAAACAAGGAATGCTTTTTAATAACTGTCATTTTTATGTCTTAGAAAGGTAACATGGCTGCACTATGATAAAAGAAGGCATGCACAGTGAGGATTTCCTAACATCACACTTGTTTTGGGTCCTCCTCTCTCAGAGTTCAAGTCTGATGGGCTGAACAGGGAGAGCCCTGGCAAGCTGCAAGTCCTGCAGAGGAGCGGAGCTGACAGAATTCCGTTCGACTGTGGGCTGGAGGGAGGGGAACCGATGGGAGCGATGGGCCTCACACCCCAGTGGTCAGCTGGGGCAGCTGGAAAAGTCTGAGGCTCAGTAGAGGCAAGAACGCCGTACATTTCATGGTACTCTGGTTTTCAGAGTGCCCCCCACAAATGTGGTCTCATACACACATCACTTATTAACAACACGTGTTCTCACATATTGCATTCCTCTTTATTTTTCTCATTTTGCTGCGGGCTGCTGAGAACTTCGTCTCTGACTATCACTAGTCCTTGAACTGTGTTTAGGAACCACTCTTCTCTTCACGCATCAAGGTTAGAACAAGGACCAACGGAAAGAGATGGGTGATCCAATAAGAATCACCTCAGGAACTACCAGAGAAATACAACACAGCCTGAAGAAGAGATGCTCAGGGGTAAAGAGGAAAGCTATGCGGGGAAGGCGTGCGGGGCTTCCTCTGAGAGTTCACAAGGCAACGGTCCTAACAAGAGGATGTGGCGGCCTGGAGCCTATGCAAGAGAGGGTTAGAAAGTGGGGACAGAGAAGCCAAATATAGGAATTCTGGGCAGGGAAGTATGAAAAGAGAAGCAGGACGAGGTGCCAGGTGCAGGGAGATAATAAAAAAGTTCTGGTCAGTTCCGCCCACCTGAGGGAGGAAGAGCCGCGGCCTGAAGGAGTGGCCTCTGAGGGTCAGGCACTGACCTCTGCCTTGTTGCCCTTCTCCTCCCTTGCCTATCCTTTCTTTCTATTCTTGATCCCTCTTGGATCACAGGATTTCTCTCTCCACCTTAACTGATATACTAGAGAAGTAAAAAATAATCAGTAAATACTGATTAAAATTTTATGTTTATCCTTCTGAATTTTTAAAAAGAAGCCAAGGTGAACCTCTCCTTTTCTAATCCCTCAAAGATTCCTGGCATCTGACACAATGAAATAAAGTAACATTAGTCTAGACATCCTGTTACAAGAGCAGTCCAGATGAATATCTTTTTCTTGCCAAACGTCTTAACACTCAAGGCTGCTGGTTTCTCTAATGCTCTCTTTTGATAAGACAGCTCAGGGTCTTGATTGGGATGAACAGCAGGATGAGAAAAAAGGGAGAATAAAAAGATGAAGCCAGTTAGAGAACACGTGACTAGAGGTATATAGCCAGCAGCTATAAAGTGGGACAACGTTTTGTTTCCCTGGTACAAGCACAAATTTTAGCATTAGCTCCGAAAGCCAACAAATGCCATAAAAATGAGAAAGCAGACCCAGTCGAGGGAACTGTGTATGTGACTGCAGCAGGGTCTCTGGTGGCCAGGCTGGTTTTTTCAGACTGCCATTTATCCATCCTCTCATGTGGTTCCCCTCAGGGCCGAAGCCACACATTGGCAAGATGCCTGGCTGACAGGCGACTCTGAAACAGGATTTTAATTTACTGGACCATTTACTGGTCCAGAGAGACACTAAACATGGGGCCCTGGCCTCATCCAAATCATGTTCTCAAGTACTGAGCTTCAGTTGTCCAAACAGTAGACTGCTGTGACTAACCAGCTACGACCAACACTATTCATCAACCAGTTAACACAAATGGGGCACCGCGATGCTCTATATCTGATTAACAATGTGCCGGAAGTTCACAATAAAATACCAAAGGAAAATGAAATGCTAAGAAATTCCCCCAAATGCATTTTATTCATCTTAGTTCCTTATGTATTTTTCCTTTTCTTTATTGTTAAATTTAATTAAGATAGATACCAAATTCTTGGAAAGAAAGAGGCTAAAAGTAGAGACCATGAATTTGTTTAAAATGTCTGGAGGGAGTGAGGTGTTTTCTGACGGACACCGCAGCAACGTCTACAGAGGAAGGTACAGGGGTTAGATGGTCCAGACTCTCTCAACGGGAGATTTGCTCTTCTCTAATTTAGGAAGGAAAGACATGGGAGAAAATATTTTTACAAAGATCACATACACCCAAGTCCACCACTCCTGGGAGACCGAATGTCTTCTTAATTCAAAATTTCTAGTGAGAACTGGAGGGAAGGATTCTATTACCCCGTTTCTGTTACCTTCTAATGAAACGGCTCCACTGTCATGGGCTGTTTCCTCTTGAAACCACCCTTCCTTATCCTGCCTACGTCTTTCTGAGCATTTCCAGAGAAGGCATGTCAAAGCGATGCTGCTGTGGGGTTCATTTCAGGCCAGTGTGACGCGCCATGCAGCGTGACCGGGCCCTCGCGCCCTCCTACCTCCTCCTCTCCCTCCTCCTGGTACTGCTCATCCGCGTTCCCCTCCTGCTGGTCTGGGTTTCCCGCCATCTGTCAAAACAAAAGGGGAGGCTCAGGTTGCTGAACCCTGGAGATGTGTCTGAGACGAAGAACAAGCATGTCACCACGAAAAGTGTACTGTCAATGCATCGGTGGCCAGGAAAAAAATAAATAACCATTCCCAGCATGAAGCCCGGGCTGTCTGTCACCCCGTCTCCAAGTGCAGGCTCAGCATTTCATCTAGTGCACCAAAAACCAGTCAAAGAGGCAAAGCTGCTATCAGTGTAGGTTATGACTAACCTTCTGTATAAACGGGGGATCTAGTAAAATGCCCAGGTTAAAACCACTCTCCCTCCACAGTGACCTCTGCTTACCACTAAATGCTCCTCCATCTCAGTGTTCTCTTGTTTCTGATGACTCTGGTTTTGCTCTTCATTTTCATCTGGCAAATTTTCTTCTCTCGCTTGTTCGGCTTCCTCAAATTCATCTTCTCCTTGGTTATTCGGGTCATCTGCTGGGTTTATATCCTCCATGGCTGCCCTCTGTAAAATTCCAATAAAAAGCAACCACCACTTCAAAACACGGGATCACATTTAATTTCATCTGAAAGGCCGCACACTTGGAGGAAAATGAGATCGTCCTTCACCAGGTTGTTCAGATCTTTCCTCACCAAGATGCATAAGTACACAACCCGCTTACTGACAAAAGGTAAAATGCTCGCACTGTTTGTCAGAAGCTGATGAATTAGAATGAAATATGAATGGCATGTCTCTTCTACAAGTGATTCCAAAATAGTCCTCCAAGCTCTACTATAGCAAGTAATGTGACCATAACTAGACATAGGAAAAACAGTTAATAAAAAACAAAAAAACCAAGTAGGAGAAATGATTAAAATGGGAGATTTGGATAGGCAAATGGGAACTTCATTCATTATTATGTTGATTTTTATACAGACAAGTTTTCCTTCGCAGGTGATTTTTTACACGTAAGTGGGAAGAAAGCAGTCGAAGAGAAAGAAGGCTCACACCCAAAAGGACCAAAGAAGAGGACTAGTTCAAAAGTCAATGATCAATTTCCAGTATGGATCAACTTTCTTTCTAACAAACATTATCACAACACTCAGAGATGTCGCACTAGCAAGGCACGGGAGGAAAAGAACTGTGCTAACCCAATCTTTGGCAATACATTTAGAAAAGTATCCCCCCAGGCCCACACCACCTCCCAAGTAGTTCTTAGTTCAACAAACGTCCTTCATATTATCAACTGTAGAATTATCCCAAATTCCCACTTAAGCTCCCAAAGAATCTTTCAAAATATGCCCTCTTCAAGATTTAAATTTCAGAGCCTGAGCTGGGCAGAAATGGCGATGCTCACGTGAGCTCCCCCATCACTCCAGTGTCATCGATAGGGAATTTGACTGAGCAGCAAATGATTCCCGGAGATGGTGAAGTCTCAGAGTAAGATTCAGTCTCTTTTGGCATGAAAGGACCTGAGCCTCGAGAGCAAGGGCTCCGTGAAGCTGACCCAGATTCTACTTCAATTCACTTCAGAGCCTTGAACATGTTCAAGAGCTCACTGCAGTCTCAGCTGAACTATTATCTGTATATCCCTGGCTATATACTTCATTCGAGTGCAAATGACACTTTTCTTGAGAATAAAGAGAGTGACAAATCATTACCTTCACACTGAACTCCAGTCACTCCACAATCTCTTGTCATACGGATTCCTTTTTGTGCACTATCAATCATTTGTGCGGGAACAGAGAAAAAAAATGTGACAGACCCTCTTCAGAAAAACGGCATGAAAGCTTTTGCGAAAGTTGATAAAAATATGCATACTAGCTCCAGCCCTAACCGAGTAATAAGTAAGGTTTAACAGGCATGGTTGCTATATTTTCATAAAATAACAATGATCAATTATATGTCAATAAAGTTGGACAGTATTTTTTCAGTCAAAAAAAATAAAAATAAAATAGGTAAGACAGAGGGGCAAATGGGGTAATGATTTCTAATTAGAAGAAAAGTCCGATGTTCCTAAGTGTGTTGTTCCCCAGAACAGGTGAACTGATGATGACAAGAGAGTAAAGGGTTTTAAAGTCAAGCAGTCAAAGCTCACAGCACTTCTCGGATGTCACGGATTGGAGCACGCAGGCGCCTCCGTCCGCCCTTCATGCTTTCCAGGCTCACTCTCAGGCTTCTGCACGCTGACAGCTGCCTCTCACGGACACTCCCTTGCTCTTTCGTACTCTCTGGCTCTCTCATACTCTCCCGCTCACTACAGATCTTGCTCTTTCCTGCGATTATTTCAGGGCCAAGGTTCCCTGGAGCATACTTTCAAAATGCTAATTCTGGGGCGGGCACGTAAATACGGTCTGCCATATTTCTGTGCAAATTAAGTGGAGAAGCTGTTTCCATCAAGGAGGCTTTGGGCAGCCATCAGGAGGACTTTCTCGAGGATAATCAAGAAAGGAGATGGAGCCTCCTTTCAATCCACTAGATCAATATAAAAAGGGCCCATAGCACAGCACAGACTATAAATTTTATAAACATGGCAGTTGCTTTACTAGCCAAAGATGACCGGAGAGCTAAAGTAATTTACAAAAATCGCCTACGCATGAGCACAAGAACATGCCCACTCAGCATTTGCTTGCCACACTGGTAGGCAAGGCCAAGGAGCCAGAACACCCAGCTGAACTGGGAGTCTTGGTCTCTCTTTTCGGTAAACACAACCATCTTGGTTATTAGGTCTCTATCTATATACAGTCTAATTTTTTAATAGCATCATGATAACCGAACAATTTTTTTCCCTTCTCAAATCGCACATTCTTATCCAGTGTTTATTAACATGGTCACTGACTATTGGGAGATTAAAGAGTCACATGACATACAAAACACCCTAATAAGAGGCTTGCCATGCTCAATAATAATTAACTTCCTTTCTCAGGTTCCCTATCCAACCCCCACACTTCTCTTTCTTTTTACATCCTTCAGAATTACTACATCTTTTGATGCTTTCACTTTTGCTCTTAATTTTAAAAATCGTTATTAATCTAAAAGTCATCAGAGAACTCTAGAAGCTTTTGACATTTTCTCAGAGCGATCTTTAACCCGTCCTCATCTCAATAGGTCCTCATGGTTTATGCTTAATACCACTGCTCTTACCACGTGATTACATGAGCCACCTTCCTTCTGTGCTGATGTAATAACGGACATATCAGGAGCCAGGAGTGTGGTGTCAGGCAAACCTTCAAGTGTCCTTTCTGCCTTGTGAGTTTCCGAATGTTTTGCCCAGAAGAGAAGATACTTACATCTGCCTCGGATTCTGGGTCAGCTTCATGGAGCCCTTGCTCTCGAGGCTCATGTCCATTCCCTCGTTCTTCTTCTGCCTCATCTTGGTGCTGGTTGTCTCTCTCATAGGCTAACAAATCAAAGGAATTAACATCAGCCCAGGGGAACCAGATAGGAATATTTCCTTTCACTCAAAGAAAAGCCACCAGTGAGCTTTCCCAGAGACCATGTCACCCAGTCTGTACTCCAGTGAGACTAACTCAACATAAGGCGCACGGCTCAGCTTTTCTGAATGACGTCACGTCCTTTTCCCAGACCATGTGTCTAAGGAGAGAGTGCAGGTGAGTAGCACCACTGTAATTCTCTGAAACGAATGTTTATAACAGAAATGGCAATCCTCCCCCACACCGTTTTCAAAAAACAACAAATGAAACTCTCAATAAAAGGAAGTCCAGTCAACTGGACCTTGCTAAAATTACTAATTTGGGGCATTATCATAGGAAACAGCAAGGTTCCAAAAGAAGACATTGATACTGTTTCATAAAATGAAAGAAAGAACAACTCTGCTTGTGGAGAAAAAAAAACAAACAAATATTGCCCATCCTGTGTTCTCGGATATGGCACCGATAGTGACAGTCATGACACAGATAGATACATCACACACTTACACTTGTATAGACATTCACTCGCTGCTTTTTGCAAAACTATTTTGATAAAGAGAATTTAGATACATGCATAGAAAGAGAACAAGTAACTTTTTAAAGTAAGCTCTAAGAGGGAAGGTTAAGTACATAGAGAGTAAGTAACCTATAGAAAACTAAGATATAGAATAACTTACTGTCATCTTTTAGGTGCACCAAGGAATTCATTAGATAAAGAAAAACTATTCTCTAGTTTTACTGATAATGGAACAAAAAAAGCTTAAAATGCTGCACAGGGAACATAAGGAAAACAATTTCCTGGCTATAAGGGCTATAAAATATCAGAACTGGCTATAGTGGGAGTTAGAATAAGCATCTTCCTTCTGACTCCTTAGAAAAGGACACATATCTTAAGTGTTAGTGTTGCCAGAGAGATAGTTACTTTCTAGTTCTATAATCACAGAAAGCAACGTTTGATAAATTATTAGATGCACACCATAAACGAAAGCTACTATTGACTTAATTTGAAAACTTTTAAGGCAATGATCCAAAAGCCTCCAAGGTAAGGAAAAAATGAGAAAGTTTCCTAAAGCATAATATTCGTACAATAATGTGTCAATAATAACTATTTGGTATACAAAAGCTTACACTACTATTTCTTCTCTACTCTAAAATGTTACAGAGGAAACAAATTATCTTGGGCAATTTTGGCTACTAATGTGCACTGTTTGGGAGGATTAAGAAAAATTCAACAACAAAAGATACATGGAACACAAATCCTTGCCCATACTCATATGCATATAGCTCTGAATTAATATATATTACCAAGCAATTTTATTACAACATTCATCATCTAAGAAGTCTCACCACCTCCTTCTTCTTCTTGGATGCCCTGGTCCTCTGCTCCCTGAACAATATCATTATCCATGGCATCATAATGAGCTGGCTGCCTGCAAGGAACACAAACATTATTAACTCGGTGACAAAAATTAAGTAGCACAGTTTGACATAAGTCATTTATCTTTAAAGAGCAATAAACAAATTTTCCAACCTTTTTCTTTTAAAAAAAAAAAACAATAAAAATTTCTTTAAAAAAATTAGGTTTAATAAAGATTATGAATATACTTTCAAAAGAACTTTAAAAAAGATTAACTACTTTTCGAACGATAAAATAAAGTTAGCACAAAACCCTCTAGGTTATTTTGAGACCTAAACTATAACTTTTAAGCAGGAAAAAAAGTGTTATTTTTAAAATTAAATATTTGGAATTCAGTTCTCAGGTAATTGTTCTGCCCCGGCAACAGGAGCAATATGACCCCTCAAGTTCATGGATAACAAACAGATAAAGCTGTTTTTAATTTGATGAGAAAAACCAGAAGGCCTGTCTATGCCATCAGAAGGCTACCTTGGCTGCTCCGGCTGCCCCTCCTCCTGTCCAGCCTGCCTCTGCCGGGCCAGCTCTTGGGCGAGAAGCTGCTGCTGCTGCTGCCGCTGCCTCAACAAGTGTCCCTGCAGCCTCTGCTGATGCAGGGCCTCCTGGTGCTCTCTCAGCCTCTGTGCCTCCTCAGCCCGCCTCGCGGCCAGTCTCTGCTGTTCTAGCTGCTCCTCATATGGCGATCGAAATTTGGTATCCGGCTTGGCCGAAGGATGTACCTGGGGCAAAATGAGTTGGAAATATGTGAGAGCAGTGAGGTCCTCTGTGTTCTCCCTTCATTTGGTCCTCATGACAAACTCAGGAGGCAGGGTTTGTGTATTGACATCTATCAGGGGAACTGTGACTGAACATTAAATCCCTTGTCACCCAGCCCTGGAACTCCTATTTTCCAACTTTCTGAGTTTCTCCTTGGCTTCCTTTAGCAACTGATCCTCCTGATTTGCTGGTATTAAGGCCGATTTTCAATGTGCTCCCTCTCAAATGGAAGAGGGCACAACAGAAGAAATAATTTTGAATCATAATTAAATTTATGTTCAAAAGGCTCTGCTCTAAGTGGGCAATTGGTGACCTCAAACTAATTGGGACAATTTGTGAGCTTGAGACTAAGGCCTTTCCATGAAGAGAGAAAGATCTAGGGATACTAATTAATTCTAGTAATGTCTGTACCAATCTCAGGCTAAATATAACCAAAAAAAAGTGAAATTTCTGATTAGGGTAGAAAAGGAGAGAACCAATTTTCCTTAAAGAAACAAAGAATGGGTAAGAAGATAGTGCCTTCTGATTAAAGGAAAATCTGATACAGGAATTCTTAAACACTGCTCCCCATTGAGAGATCCACCACTGCCTCTTCCACCCTGCAAGTGAAATAAGTACACAGTATTCTCACCAAAGGTGTAAGGTGGAGAGGAATGAAACCTTGCGAGGAATTACTTTTGAAGGACACACGACTGAGAGAAGCTTCTTCATGCTAACTTTGCAGCGTTATAAGAGTGCAACTACAGAAGCTTTCACACCTACTCAGCCTAAAGCTTCAAGCGGCTGGAAGCTTTAGAGAGTCTGAGGCCAAATAAAGCTTCAAAGTTATAAATAAAAGGTGACCAGCATGTATGCAAAGACCAGGTAGCCTGCTGTTGGGTATCGGCTTAGAGGTAGTGGAAGAAAGGTAGCTAGCTGCATTCAGTGTTGCTTTAAGTTCTTTTAAAGTATCATTTATCAAAATAACGGACTTTAAAAAAAATCCTACTTATGTAAGAGAGAGAGGAGTGCTCAGTAGGGGGAGCCTGAGCAGAGACTAGTTAATCAAGCTCAATTAGAGGAGTATCCTTAAGTGATAAGGTCAGCTTTCTGATAACTTAATAGCCACCTTGAAGGTAAATGGGCAGAAGCCAACGTACGATTTGAGAGTAAATGAACAGAGATCAGGAACGTTTAATGAAAATGAGACTGTTCTTGGCCTCAAGATGCTCACAGAACTTGAGCACAGACTGGGAAGGTGCCCGACCAGGTGCTCATCTATGCTACTCCACTGAGGAGATGTGAACACGAGTCCCCCTCCCTGGGCACTGCATTCTGTCCATCACAGACACATACATATAGCGGCAGCTCTCCTCTTTTCTCCAAACATCTTTCTGAGGTATGTCAGTAGCTCTGCTATTAACAATGCCACAGAAAACTTAAATATGTCCACGTAACATTTAGTGAAATCGCATTTTTTATTTTAGACATTGTCATTATATGGGTAAGCCTTTTCTTTAATGTTTGAAAACAAAGCCGCGCCCCCTATTCCAGGCAGTGAAACCTAATCCAAGCCAGCCTGGAGTGGATGACCTGGTACCTCGGCGGGAGCGTGCCCTTCCAGAAGGTTGGCTGCTTCTCTTTGTCCCTTCCACTCCCTGTCCTGCTCCTCTGGAGACGGATCGTGTTCCTCCTCGAGATGTTCAGCCTGCCCGACCTGCTCCATTGCCTCCTCTTCCAGGGCCTTTCTGTGCTCCTCTTCCACCTGACGCTCCTCGGGTTCTCTGGCTTCCGCTTCCTGCTGGTTCAGCATTGCCTGAGCCTGAATTTCTGCTTCCTTCTGGGTGGGAGGATAAGGTTTTGTTTCTTCTGTTCTTCCAGGCACTGCTTCATGCTTCTGCCACACATCACTATTTAGAGACACCTAGGCCAAGCACATCACTGGAAATGACACTTCTATTCCAAAAGTACAGATATAATTTCTTTATTACTATGTCTATGGGGTCACAACATAAGCAAAATCCTGGAGTCCAGAAATAGAGAGTCCTGACTGAAAAGTATGGCTGCAATGGAGTCATTTAACTCTTCTCACTGTGTAACCCTAACTATAGAATAGAAATAACATAAGCAAAATTTCATCTTGGAAAGGACACAGCAAACAGCCTAAAACTAAAGCCTGGAAGTACTATATCTTAGTAAGCCTTTCCCACAAAAGCAAGCTAGTTCCCATTTTCCATTAGAATAACAAGGAAAAAAAAAAAAACCTTCAAACTTCAAATGATGAAATGTTTACATAATTTTCTTCAATGTATATTTTGTTTTCAATAATGATTTGAAAAAAAATAAGATCAAATTAAGAATGAGTTGGGTTTATTTGATATTAGCTAATAAAAAAAGACAATCCTTTACTAGTAGAAATCTGTGTTAGCTAAAAATAGTGTCCATTAGATCAGGTACAATAGAACACTTTTTTAATGTATTAAGGTAGCATTTTTTCGTAAACCAGAGGAAGCCCTCTGTATTTTGTATTGTTAATACAGAAAACACTGAACAGAAAAATGGCATCTCTTTTTACAGAGTACTCTTCTAAAATTGATTGATTGATTTAACTCAGTTTTCCCCTGCAAGTTTCAGAGATTTCTATATGATCTTCATTACTTAGAAAAGAAGGGTGAAAAGAGATGATATAACACAATTAGGAAAATCTATCACTCCTTTCTCCACCTCTAACCTTCTTTATCAGAAAAAAATAACTTCTTTGGTCAGACTGCTCTCCCCTAATTGAAATAAATGTAAAGGCCTCTTCTTAAATTAGCAGGGATATGACTGAGAAACAAGGTTATACAAATAAATAAACTGGGGAGAAAAGACTTTTCTTAGACATCTGAGGGTAACTTTTGGAAATGTACATTTTACCAACCTGGCAAGTTAAGACATAATACTGTGCTGAGTTTCCATGAAATAGCTCTTTAAAAAGCACTGAGTGCTCTCAGACACCTGTCATTTATCTCCACAAAATCCCTGTGGGAAAGGCTGCAGCAGATAACTACTATCACCACCTCGCAGACGGAAAAACTGAAGCTCTGAGTCATTAAAAGATTAATCAGGTAGACCGGTAGTTAACCTAGGGTAGAGGACAGAACTAATTCCCAGGCCAGGGATCTTGTCGTGTTGTTGTTGTTGTTGTTGTTGTTGTTGTTGTTGTTGTTATTATTATTAATTAGAATTAACCTAAGACCTAGACAAAGAACAAGAGGCCATGAGGGATGCAGAACCTGTCTGTGAAGAAATGCTCTGTAGTACTGAAGACTCGTGAAGTCCACTCACATCAACTAATTGTCCCTGTAAGTTAGTGACTTGAGCGGGGGAAGTCCTCTCACACATTCATTGTTAACAATTTTGACAGAGGAAAGATCACCACACCTGACATTATTACACCTGTGACTGCAAAAACAATTTGTAAGAAAGAATGCTTAGGGTGGCGCCACTTTTGATGTTTCATTTATGAGATACTCTTAAGCAAGGCTTAATTTTATGAAGAACAGGAATACAAAAAAGTTGATCATGACACCAGCACTCACACTCTTAGTAGTTTTATAAAGGCCTTTTAATCCAAGTGTTAGCATGTTCTGTGTGGACCTAGTACTGCGTCAAATTGAAATATATTATCAATTTCAATATCTGAGTGGGCTGTCATATCTTCATGATCATTTAACCATCTCCCTCTACTAAAAAAACAAAAAAAAAAACTTAAAAATCTCAGACATGAGACAACAATTTGTTTCAAATAAATAAACCCACATGAATAAATACATGAATAAAGCCAAAGCCATTGTAGTATTTCCCAGAAAATAGTACAATAGTAGTTCTCAAAGTGTGCTCCCCAGACCAGCTGAATCAGCAATGCAAATCCTCACGCCTCACCCCAAATTAGCCAAATCTGAAACGCTGGGCTGCGGCTCAGCAACCTGCATTTTAACAGCCCTGCTGGGGACTCTGATAGATGCTAAAATTTGAGAACCACTGTTCTGCAGGAAGAGTCGGCGATATTTAGAGCAGTTCGCCTGATGACAGCTTGACAAGGTTAGTGACCTGTCCATAGGTTACCGGTTCACGCCTCTTACCTCCTGTGGCTGTCTGGCTGGATTCTCTCTTGCTGTGCTGTCACCTTGTGGCGAATGTGCTACCTGAGTAACATTTTGCTGCTTTGTTGGCTCCGGTTTTCGAAAGCTTGGAATCTTATTCAGAGTATCTTTCAGTTGTTTATATTCTGCAACTTGAGTCTGCATATAAATTGCACAGTTCAAGAGGAGAAAATTAGATAGGCATTAGGGGTCACTGGGAGGCTAGACAAATGTATTATATCTAAATACAACTTAGAAAAAATATGCAGATCGTTTTCATGCATTAGCTCCTCTTACTTGAACATGCTTAACCATTTTTAAGCACATGCAAATTGGAATTAGAGTTAAAGGGAACAGAGAAAAAAATGTCTATGACAGATGTTAGTTCCCCATGCTATGTTAAACAAAGTTGGAATTTTTATAAATAACTTTCTAGAATAAACATCATTATTAAAAGACAGCTGTGTGGTAAGTATCACAGCATTAAAAATCTACTAAAAATTCACATAATTATACAAACACAGGTGCAGATATCTTTTAACAATATGGTCCGAATAACATTTTTTCAGCCGAAAAGAACCACAGGTTTAAAATACGTAACTGAACACATGTGTATATACGATCACTCAGGCCACCTTCCTCCTCCAGTCAACTTGTGCTCAGATAGGGTCCCTTACTTGCCAGAATGCTTCCAGGATTGTACTCTGTAGCTTTTTTTGGAAAGCAAAAGCACAGGCATATAGTGAAGCTAGATTTTTATTACTCAATTCCGTAATGTAGATATAAGAATATATTCTTTTGTGTGTGTATGTGTTGGGGTGTGTGTGTATGTGTGTGTGTGTGTGTGTTTGTGTGTGTGTGTGTGCATGACATTTTTTATATAAGGAGCTAGAAAGGCAGAAAAAAAAAGTCAAACTCCTTAACTAAGAAAATGAATAGAAACTGTTTATACTTAGCTCATCAGAAGCACCAACACTGGTATCCTAAAACAGAAATGCTGTGTGTGCGAACACACGCATAAACACATGCAGAGAACACAGAAATCTTTTTCCGAGCAAGCTCCCTAGACAGGGCACATGGTGCGCACGGCAGAGCAGGCGGTGGGGGCTGTGGTGCAGCCAACGCTCCTGCGGCCACAGCCGTGCACGCTGCACAGCGCTCTTCCATCCCAAGGAGGAGGTGCCTTTTTGCCTTCTTCTAATTCGCACACAGGTCAGGATGTCTGCTTGCTAAATCTATCTTTATCATTTATACAAAGATGTGCTGCATGGCTAACAGTGGCTCTTAGCCTAGAAATCAAAACATTTGCAAACTAACTTTGGAGGCCAAAGAAAAAGACAACTGACATCCACATAGTGATATTTTTAATGTTTTAAGATAAATATGGAGAAATACACAAACCTTAAATTTAGTGTAATTCTTCTTTTTTCTCCTAAATACATAATCTTTGAAGGCAGTAACGCTGTGGTCCTCAAATATTTGTGTGCATTAAGAATTGGAAAAATCATGTTAAAAATGCGAGATCCTGGGCCCCACTCTATTAATTACGATTTACTAAGCCTGGGGCAAGGCCCAGGTAACTGTGATGGACGAGTCTCCAAAAACACCAGCTCAAGAATTAAAAGTGACTTAGCAGTCAGGATAGCCCAAGCTTCAACTTGATTCCGGTCACTGATCTTGGGCGAGCTACTTTAGTTCTCTTTATTTAGGTAAAAAGGACATAATACCATACAGTTCAACACATTGTGAATATTAAATAAAATTGCATATATAGAGTTCATATGATAATCTCTGACAATTGTAAACACTCAAATAGATTCTACTCTTGCTTTCTCCCCCCTCAACTACAAATTGTCTAGACAGAATCTCATAAGATGACTTACATTAAACGTGTAGATGTCTAAACAGTATTTGTTTTCTAAGAAGCTCTACAAAAAATTTTAATATGAGGATTAGAGGTGAAACTCTAAGTATTGTGACTAGTTCTGGCAAAACTATTAGGAAAAAAAAGGCAGGACAAACTTGGGGTTTTCTCCCCAATGATATTTCAAAAAATAGAAAACTATGCACAGCGTAAGTAAAAAAAAAAAAATTATATGTATGTATGTGTGCATGTATGTACATGTGTGTATGTATATGTGTATGTATGTATTTTATGTGTGTGCATGTGTGTATAGATATATATGATAAAACCCTGTCAGTAACACTCCTAGGGTGCTTACTACAGAATTTGGTTGTGGTCATTAAATAAACTATTTTACTTACATTTCTCTGGATTTCCAAATTGTTGCTTCACCTGATGATACTTATGGCCATTATAGCACAGAGTATTCAAATTGATTTGTTGCAGTTTTTAGTATAAAAAACAGCCTCACATAAAATAATAATACTTGGCAAAACTTATATCTATATATAAAGAAGGTTTTGAATGAAATAATCCCTTCTGAAGTCAATTTAATTTATACTCATGTAAAAAAATCACCTGGTAGCTAGTTTCATAGGGAAATGGCCACATCACTGACTACAATGAAAAGGAGTCCCACAGATGCAGATGTTACAGACTGAGATGGGTCAGGGCCCACAAAATTGTATTTCTAATAATTTCATAGGACAAAATTGATACTTAATCTTCTGATAAGTAGAGATAGCTGGTTTTCCTATGCCCTTTTCTCTGAATTCTTCCAAGCGAAGAAAAGTGAAGCCCTGATGGTTAAGACGAAGTGACTAAGCTAGCCAGCCATTCCTGTTTCTTTGCTTTTCCTAGAAAGTGGAACAGCCAATGTGGTATTGCTTTAATAAACACTCCAACACTTATACTTGTTCATTTGTTCCTTCAGTACATATCTGCTGAGGGCCCACCTTGTGCCAGGGGCTGTTCCAGGCTTTGAACAAATAAAACTTATGACTCTTGTGTTTTACCTTCTCTATTGACATGAGAGCTCTTCATTTCTTTCTATAATTTGACCAATAACACATAAGCCTAGTCCCAAAAGGAGTATGAGTAGGCTGGAATGATGGGAGCAAGGAAGGGAGGGGAAAAAAAAAAATGTCTGACAATAATTTATTTAGGTAGCTAGCATCATAAAATCCTATAAATCCTAAAGAGTCAACACAGGCAAGAGACCATATGTATATGGAATAATTTCTATGATGTAAACAAGGATTAGAATGCTGAATGTAAGGGCTGATGCAGGGTTGAAATAATCATATATATTCCACAATTGGTGGCAAAAAATAATCGAAGGTTTATTTAATATTCCCTTGATTGAATTCTGAAAGTATGCATGATCCTCAGAATCAGGATAGCTCTGTGCTAAGGAACTCACTAAAGATTGGCTTTTGAGAGACTGCATGCATAAAGGAATTCAGAAATGTTAAGCAGACTTTAAAAAAGAACCGATAGAGGCTGCTACCCTTCTAACCTGTGCAGCAGCTAGCGCACTCTTGTGGTCTTCCAAAGTCACTACAAGTTGTTCATGCTCGGAGAGTAAATTCTTATGCTGTTGCTACACAAAAAAGAATTTTACATGTTGAGTTTTAACATTCTAAGACACATTCTTTTTTGGCTGACAGTGGTATGACCACCCAAACGTTGCTTGCTTGCTTTGTTGTTGCTGCAGCATTTGTTAAGTTTAAAAATAATTGTAGAGAGACGAATATGATTAACGTAGTATTCTAAAATCTAAAATGAGCTACACAAATATCATAATCACAATAAAACCAAGAGCAAAGGAACAAATCTTTCATTATTAATAAAGCTTTTTAAATAAAAAGCTTATTAAAATGCAACCATTTAGCAAAAGAATCATTTCAGTATTAATGAACATGTTTGGATTTTCAGACCATTTTTTAGCTTACGATGCAGAAGTGGTAAAAGAATTAAGCACACTCAGTTTATTCCAAGCCCAAAAAGACAATGTGGATTTGTAGAACAGGTCAATTAGGGAATCACTTTTAAAATCATTCCACAAAGTAAATCAGGCAAACACTATAAACAGTCAAACGCATGGCTTTGCTTTACCTTGACATCTTGGAGCTGTGTATGTATGTCCTGGTGCGCTTTCCTTAGTTGTCTATTCTCTTCTCGTAAATTGTACACAGTTTCTATTTTAGAAAAAGAAAATCACACATAAAGCCTTGATATTTTTAGGCTTTTGATGCTAATGCTTCAAATCTACAGCTTCATATAACTTGTTTTAGGATTTGTTTTGAACTTTGACAATATAATATTCCAAATCTATTAAAACTACACAGCTTGGGCATGGATTCACTTGTGCATCCCCACATAATCTGGTTCAGTAGCTGAAACACTTTTAAAGAGATTACACACTATAGAAGAAGGTAAGGATTTTTAATTACTCAGGAGTTAAAAATGGAGTATTTCTGTTAATGAGTAATCCCTTAGGGATAAAAGGTAATGGGCAGGGGGGGTCTAAAATTTGAGTCTCTTCACAAATTAAAAATAAAGTTATCAGAAAGCATAAACCCTATTTCTCAGAGGACAAGTAATTTCCACTGTCCCCAAAAGGAATTTCAATTATGAAGGCAACTCAAGAAATAAGAGACAGAGAAATACCACTTACCTATTGAAAAATTATAAATATATTTTCATTCTCCTAGCATTGAGCTCTTAACTGATCCAGATTCCTTGCTCTAGGGAAGATCTTTCTAGGGCTATAATGTGAGACTGTGGTAATCACAGTGAAGCCCTAATATCTCCCCAACCTCAAATCCTACTCTTTAGGGTACGGCCACAGCAACTCACAGATTCTAGACCCAACTCTCTTACCTTCTTGGTAATTTCTCATATTCCCTACATCTGGACATTAAATGTTATGAACTGGCAGCTACAAACTTTTTTTTTTTTTTTTTTTTGCCCCTGCCGTATTGGCCTATATGTGTCTTCCACATTTGACATTTGTCACTATTTACAAAATCAAGAATCTGGCCACACTAGACTAATTCTCATGTGCAACACGCAGTGGAAGTGAGTGGTGGCAAAGTGACCATATACCTTATTTTCCAATGGGAGAGTGAAAGGAGGTGCTGTTGGTTTTTATGCTGGGACAGCAGGCATAAACCTGTGCTAGGCGAACTGTCCTAAAGCGGCAGCTGCTTCCTGCAGACAAACCCTCAGTCTCCAGCGTGGTACTCGGCAATGAAGGAAAGTGCCAGTCACCATCTTTCAGCATATATTCTGTCCACTCTAACTCCTTTAGAGTCCCTGCCTGACTTGGGAGTACTGAATTTGTGCCTGGGTTTGGAGGAGAGATCAAGAACAAGGTGGGAGATGTGGCCAGTGACTGGGTTGTTCACCTACCTGGGATAATGGATTTTCTCGAAGATCAAAACAGAACCACTGGCAATCCAAGAGGACTGTAATTGTGTCATTGGCTAGATGTGGCTTCAGTTTACACACACACATACACCCTTGAAATATGCAAACTTTGCTAGCTTTTAAATAAATTTCAGATTATAAACTCAATGGCAGTGGCTCCCATGCCTTGACTGTTTTACCTTCAGTAAGTTATTTAACCAGTAGACCCCGATTTCATTTGTTAAATTAGGCTAAACATAACACCTGCTTACAGGTTGTTATGAGACTTAAATAAGATAATTGCATGAAAAAGCTTCACCTGGTTCTGGCACATGGTAAAATCTGTTGAGTGTCAGCTATTATGATGATGATAATGAAAAGAATAATTATCTAAGCTTATATGCTATCAGTGCATCTCGCCAGGAATTCTAAATTCTCTTCTCATATCACATTAAACTACCGAAGACTGCTTGGATGTACAATCTTTGTCTGCCACTACTGACCTGCATCTATCACAGCATGCTTTAACTTACAATCCTATGCTTTATTAAGGATCATAACCAAAAAACACTGCTGATGTGAAACTGTCATCAAAGGCATTGTCACACTGTGTTGGTCAAGGTCACCTTGAGATATTTCTTCCAAAAATTAGCTGGCAATATAAATAGTGCTTTCTCTTGCTCTCTTTTCTCCTTATTCTCCCTTTGTCTCTGTCTCAGTCTCTCTCTACCCCCAAAGGTATTAATATATTCTCCATTTCTGATGACAAGAATACTGTATTCACTGTATTTCTCTTTTTGTGCTGGGCACCAAGAAGTTGTTTTGTTGTCTTAATGACCTCTTAACACCTGCCACATCACCAAGAAGCCAAAGTCCCTACATGTCTAAATCTTTTGGGTATCATCAGCTGATGGCCAACCCAGCTCTAACAAGACCACCTAAACCCTTTGTAAATTAGCACAATCTTTTTTCTTATAACTTATTATTCTGAAATACTTATAGACACAATGTTGCAAAAAAAGGGGGGGCAAAGAGGTCAAAAGTACCCATCACCCAGCTTCTCTCTATGATAAAATCTTATTTTATAAATATAGGGCCACCTGACTCTAGAACCTGAGCTTTTCAAAGCTACTGTTGACAACTGAAAGAAAGTCTTTCTGCCCCCTTGGAGATTTCTAGAAATTCTTTGCCATCATAATTTTTGAACATTGCAATGACTGGGGATCATCGACAGCATTTTGTGGGTTGAAGGCCAGAGATGCCAAATGTCTCATAACACACACATAAAGAACTGCCTAACATGGCCAATGTGTCCCGTTGAGAACACTGAGCATTCTCTTCTGCTTCTCTCAACAAACCAAAGAGATAAGGAGAAATGTGAAATGTTACAAAGAAATAAGTGGATAATAAAAGACCACATGATAAATGTAAATCAATCACCATGCAAAAAAAAAAAAAATGAAACAAAAGTCTATTGTTCTACTGAAACATTGAGTACTTATTTCCATGAGTACTGGCGAGTTAGATTTCCCAGTACCTTTTAGCTTAGAAAGTTCCTGTTCTTTCTCTCGCTGCAGCTGTAGGTATTTCTGCTTATGGTCATTAACTGTCCTACTGAAGTCTTCTCCTTGTTGACGATGTTCCTCTTCCAAGTCGCTGTGCTGTTTCTTTAGCTCATCATGTTGACTCTGCAAAGATGAGACCTTTGAGCAAAGATGTGCATTCTCTAAATTACATCAGAGTCTATTTCTCAATAGCATAGCCTTTCTCTTGTTCGAAAGTAAGAACAAATGACGAAGCAGGTTTCATTTTCCTCAGGTTGCTTTTAATTTGTGCAGCTCCCCTCTATTTTCCTTACATTCCAAATGAATAGTTTGGGATTAAGGCCAAAAATAATTTTCTTCTAAATTTTTAACATCAATGGGAATAACAAGAAGTTAGAAGTTAGCATGAGAGATGGAAAAGGGAGAGATTTGGGGAAATTCTCAGGTACTCATTTTACTGTGGAAACAAGGTAAACTAATGGAAAAATTACCTCTCTGTGGATATGCTAGATTTCCTATTTCAATCTGTTGTTTTCTTAACATTTTTGATTTCCCTTCTTTGATTTTTAGCCTTCCTGACAACCCAATTTAAAGAAAAGAAAAAAAAAAAAAGCATTTCTCTTTTGGAGAAGTAATACATTGATTGTTTATTAAATTATTCTTATCTTACTGCTGATTATAATACTATGCTATAATCACAATGTAGATAAATTCTAGTTTCCTAACGCCTCACGTGAAAGAATGGTCTGCTTTAATTCGTGTATTGCTTTCTTGATAACAGAAAAAGGACTGTTGTCAACAAAAAGCACTTTCCCTACGATACAAGAGGAAAGACAATACCAAGTGAAAAGATGGGGTTTTGGAGGGGTGGAGATCATGGCACGGTTTTTCTGTGGAGCATGCTGTAATGGCACACTGCTCATCCCTAGAATGACAGAAATAATGAAGTATCTCTCTCTCTCGCCTTCCTGATACACAATAATAAATTTATCCAAGAACCAAGGAAGGAGAATCTTTAATTATAAGTTGTGTCCCTGTGGTGGATAAGAGGACACTTATTAAATATTAGTAACACGAAGGAGGTATTTTAATAGTTCTACCACCTCCAGTGTGTCTAAAATAAAAAAAAAAACCACTGTGAGAAATTAAACAAACAAAAAAAAGCCTGAAAGGATAAGAGAAGATCAAATTTAAAAATAATTTCACTAGAAAGCCTGATTTATGAGAAAATGTATAATAAAGTAAAGATGTTCTTTGTAATCAGGTGATAAATAGGATACTGCACTACAATTATGTATCATTTTTAGTCAAATATGACTTCAATATACCATATTATAATACAAATCAACTTTCTATAACTTTCCTTAATCGCTTAAAGTTACTTAGCTAATCCTTTCATTCATTCATGAAGGATAACTTTAAATTACTTACTTTCAACATCTGATGTTGCACGTTCAATGCACTATATCTACTATTGGAATCTTGCTGTAAATTGAAAAAGAAAATAGTTAACACAAAGATAAAAATCTGGCTCTTTTGCTAAATACGACTTAAAACTCTTAACAGAAGAATTTCATTTATTTCACTTGCGTAAGTGAAAATGAATTCTACACTTGAACTGGGATGTCTCTGAGGCCATTTCTTTATATAATAGCAGAAATAAAGTTCTAACATTCCCAGAAGTTTGCCAGATTTTAGTAATGAAAAAGAGGCATGGAATCACAAAATAGTAGCTTGGCAGGGCCCTCAGAGATGATTTACTTCCACTCTCATAGTCAGAAGAAGAACTGAGGCCCAGATGCACCAAGGAGCTTGTCCTGAGACGCAGTATGGCATAGAGATAATAATACATCGTGCCACATGTTCCCAAGAAGTAGGGCTAAACCAACAAGGACCAGGTCTCACAAGCTTAGCATGGCTTAAGGGAGGCAAGAAAAAAGGTGCTTTCCTTTTAACTTCACTGGGTAAGTAATTTTACATAAATTACTTTACCCCAGTGAGACCCCATTTCACAGAGTGAAAAAGAGAAAGGATAGGAAACGGGCCAGAGGCGAACATTTCCTTTGGTAGCAGAACCAGGATTACAATTTGAACCTGAGCCTACTACTGAATTCCACGTTCCAGCAGCAGATCACTGTGTTCCCGTGGGGCACCTTCACCTGTGGACCGCACACATTTCCACAGCCCTGGGCAGCTATGACCGGTCAGTACACAGCGCACCTGAAGGTTCTCTCTCCCCGTGCTGTGTTGTTCTATCTCACACGCCACACCCCTTGCTTATCCCATGGCCAGAACAAGTGTGCTCTCAATCACTGCTTTTTAATATTTTCACCACTTCTAAAATCAACTGCATTTTTGCTTCTTCACTTTATTTTATTGCTTTACTATTTTAATTTTTAAGGAAATTACATTATAAAGTGTACAACAGAGCACACAAATCTTGGTCAGGGCTTTCAAAAGCAGCAAGTAAGAGTTGAAAGCTGATAGTTTCCAAGCTGTCCAAGAAACTGACTCTTCTCAGTTTTAATACCCCAAAACATCAATGTTTTATTCAATGAATGCTTACTTTTTTTAGAGTAAGAGAAAGACTTGCTTTTCTCTAGTTGATTTGGACTTAAATTTTGTTTAATGCCAATATCATTCATTCATTCATTCATTGCACAAATGTTTTTGAATGATGGCTCCATGTCAGGTACTGTGTTACATGTTACACAGTAATGTATGTGGAAGTAGCAGTAATGTGCAAAGGCAAACCAAAACAAATATCATTTATATTATTATCATAAGCAATGGCAGGATTTAAAAGAACATTTTTTTTAAGTCTTACTCTTGGAATTTTTTGGTAGCAAAAAAAATGTATTTTAGCCTTACAATTCTAATGATCAACAGAATAAAAGATTTTACATTTCCTTCTCCTCTAAGTTTCATAAGAAAATTTAAGGAAAAAAAAAAAAAAAACAACTTACCCTTCCTTTATTTAGTGTTTCTTGTGCTTCTAACTTATAAACAAGAAAATCTAGAAAAAAAATAAGGAAATGAAGTGTAAGTTAATTTATTGTGACATTTTTAAACATCTAAAATGATAAAGGCAAAGTTTACTCAGACTTACAAAAAAAATATTCTAAGTTTAAAACAATCTACTTCGTGATCTATATACTTTATTTTGCCTTTTAAAGCTTTAGAAACAGTTGGAAAAAAACTATTATGTAATTTTTCTCTTTATAACCAAGTGATTAAAAGGACATTTATAATGTGCACTCTGTGATTAACTCTCCTTGAAATTAAAAAACACACCTAAATATTTTTTGCTATCCACTAGATGGCACAATAAAATCATTCAGGACCTGAAAAGAATTCAAGCTATTGAAACCATCTTTAATGCTTTTAAACTATATGATCCACTAGATGGCCCTATAAAATCACTGCATTTGAAGACAAGGAAAATTCAAATCCTATCAAAACATTCTAATGTTGTTAAACTTCTATTCTTTACATAAGGGTCAGTAAAATGTCCTAACCAATAATACCCTCCTATTCTCTCTTCTATCCACCAAGTTAATCAGATAGAAAACTTAACTTAAATGTCAAGATCTATCACAAAATCTGAATAAGTAAAACTATAAATTTAGGTAACATTAAATCACAAACTGTATAAAGCCTATGCTTTATTTAAAAAATTCTGATAAAAATCATACCATGGCCTAATACCTGTGCTAAATGTCAATTTTTCAAACAACCAATTGGCTGTCCAATAAAATCCTTCACAAGATAAAAACAGGTTTGGTTCATAAAAGACATTGCACAATGTGATCGATTTATCATGTTATAAACATGTATATATATGCATATATATTTCAAATTTGTCATATTCTAGACAATACATGTCGTTACTTCCTATATATCTGTATACAAAAGTTCCAAGTATTAGTAACGTGTATAATATTCAGATGAAAAGCTGTTTATTTCTGAAATAATATGTGTAGTCAACATATGAACTACTGCAAGATGGTACAAACTCAATGAAAGATTCTAAATCCAGTTTTAAGCGGGAATTATTTTATTGTGCAATGCATAGCAGATTGCTTGGTATCTCTCTGTTCACGTATAAAACTGACTTTGTGTTGATTTGAGAAATTTCTTAGCAAAAAATAGTAAAGAAAATACATGATTCTTCAAACAAGGATATGACAAAAACAAAGCACAAATTAAATTATTTATTTACCTTCCTTTGCTTTCTTGTGTTCAAGTCTTTCCTTTTGCAAGGATTTCTCTAATCTTGATCTGTGTTCATACACAACTAGGAAAAAAAAAGAGTTAAGATTGGTCTTCAAAGAATTAGAAATTCTAAAAGAAAATTAACATCAATTTTCAAAACAGGAGGATATCACAGTCTTTTTGTAATTAAAAAAAATACATATATTTACAAGTTCCACATTCTGAGGAAAAAAATAAACAATAATCTACATAATTCTGGGCTGACTTTTTCTATACTGTTTGCCCCTTTATAGAACCAAACACCTGGAAGATGCTGCCATCTTCTCTGCCAGCTCCTTTTCCTTCTCCTGTTTCTTAAATGAGAGCATCTCTGTGAGGGTCTCCATCTCTTCCTGGGCAACCACATTCACTCCTATGATTTCAACCATCATCTGCATAGCTTTTACCCGCCATGTGTGTATATTTCTAGCCTCTACCTCTTTTAGGCACTAGAAGAGCATTTCCTACCGCCTACTGGGTGTTTCCACCTACATGGCCCGTGAGTCCTGCCAAGTCAACATCTGAATCTGAATCAAGGCTGCGTGTGTCACTGCGTCAGCAACAAACCACTGGAGTGAAGGAGAAGGTGTATTTCTCCATATCAAGAAAAACATAGGTGAGAGAGCCACAGAAATGAAAGAGGGAGAGACACATTCCAAAAAAACCCTACAGAAGTGCCCACAAAAGAACAGGTTGTGTTAGCATCTGCCATGGCCAAAAGAAAACGATGGCAGAGTGATGTCACGCTTTAAGATCTTTCTGCATTTTATCATCGCTATTCAGTCTACTATGAAGAAGCCAGAATCGCCCAGTGAGTCAGAGAGAAAGAGAAGATGCGTTAGGGGGAAATACGAAGAGGCCCATCAGAACTCTCATCTCTATTAGAGGCTTCATGTCTACAGCAAACAGGAGCTGCAGGAGAGGGAGAAGCTCTACCTCTGAGTGAAAAAAATACGTATTATTACACTGGACTGGACCAGACATGGTACCTACTAAACCAAGACTGCGTTTATGGATAAAAGTTCTTAAAAGGTTGGTTTTTTTTAATTGAATAAAATTGACATGTAAGCTTGTGTAAGTTTCAGGTACTTAAAACATTTATATATTGTAACATGATTGCTAACATAGCCATATTTATCACATTACATAATTGTAATACAAGAAGATTTTTTTTTCCCCTCTGAAAGAGGACTGTCCTACATTTCATCCAGGGAAAGAAAACGCAGCCCCACAGAGTGGTTTTAACGGGCAATGAGGGGAAAGGAGGAGAGAACAAAGTAAATTTCTGATGTAGCCTTTGAATCCTGTTTGTTCAGCATTATGGTCACATATGATCTCATTCCCTGGCAAGCTAAGCCAAACCTGTCATCTATTTCTTTCATCAGTCCCTAGCTCCCCACGCCTGCCTAAGACACAATTTAATCATCAATCGCTGACTGACCATGCACAGCATACACAACTGTCCAAAATGACTGGCCATCAAAAGTGCCACAGTCACAGCAACTCCCCTCCCACACACCTGCAACAACCCCTTGCTGCACAAGGAATGCCTTGTGCCTCTTCCCACCCTTTCCCCATTGTCACAGCTGCCACTACTGCTGTCCAACTTCCAGTATGGCCATCATCTCCTAGGTCCCCCACCTTCCCACACTACATCTCCTGTCTTGTCATCCTATATAAACCTTCCATTCCTGGGACTCCATCTACGACTACCATAGCCCCTAATTCTTCTACTCACACCTCCGCTAACATCTCTGTCCAGAACTCTTCAAATGCCTGCCACCACCCAAACTAGTATGGTGTCATCCCTGATAGCATGCCAGCCCCAATCTCATCTCTTCCCTCATCCGCAGCTTCCCATTAGTCATACTATGATCCCTGCCAACCCCTTTCTCCACCCAGGCTCCTATTCTATTCCTCAGATGACCCCATTCTCCCAGTGCTATTACTATAAAAGAATCCAATACAACTCTGTGTTTACTAACCACCTACTACATACTTGGCACATTACCAGTAGAAATGCAAAATGAATAGACATGGGCCTTGGCCTGAAGAAGCTCAAGTCTAACATGGGAAATAGGTTAGGTAATTTGTAAATAATCAGAGATAAACACATTTGGCATAATGAAAGTATATTTAAGCCCAAAGAAAGACAGAGATGAGCTCCGGATGTAAAAGGGGTAAGGGAAGACTTCTCAGAGGTGGTGATCTCTTGGTTGGCTTTGAAAGTGAGGAGCAATTTGGCAGACACGGGTACCACAGAAGGAAGGTACTTCTGGAGGACATCACAGGGACAAAGCACAGAGGTATGAAACTCCACTTTCGGAGCTGTACTCCAAAAAGCTTTGTTGCAAGGAACATCTAAATTCCCCAGCTGGAAGGAAAAACACCCCCTCATCTCCAGGCTACTAGCCAAAGTTCCCACAGTCTGGGTAGAAGGACATAGGTACATAAACATGACACTTAAAAGGGAATCTTGGTGCACTAATTGGGCATATTATAGATGATTTTAGCCAACAATGTGCGTCACTTTCAAAGCAAGCAAAAGGCAAAGTAGTCGAGATCTTGCTCCAGTGGAACTGAGGTTGCTGCAAGGGGTCCTGAGGATGTCAGGACCATTAGGGGGAAACAATTACAGCCTAGAAACACCCATGGTTAAAACAAATAAACAAACAAGCAAACAAACAAACTGCATCACGGTCAAGAAGATGTATATGAGAGGACTGCTCGCCACCTATCCCCAGCTACCTCAGACTCTAGATATTAAACATTGTTGTGGAAAGGTAAGGATAGCAGGGAAAAGGTGTATCTACAAATTACAATCATTAATAATATACAGCAGCAATCACTGTAAACTCGCTATTGTAAACTCAAGTGTTGTATGGGACTCAGTAATCAGGTAATGATTATCTTTGGCCTGGAAAGCAGAAAACTCATCAGCATGATTTCATCTTCAATAAGAGTAAAGTGTCCAGTAGATTATGCCAAGTAGAGAGAGCATGTGGGGGATAGGGTGAGCGGCACTGGGTGTTTGAGGGTGGGAGATGGTGCTCCATTCTTTCTTATACTCTCCCTGAAATGCAGTCAGGAAATGTGCCAACAGCTGGTCCATAGTGTCCATTTATCATACTGAATCACACAACTGTCTTTGACAGCTTTACGCTCAATGAGAATTTACACATTCAGCATATTAATAGTAGTGTGTCCCAAGAGCTGAAAGATCCTAGGATGTACAGTTATGAACTTTCATAAATCACTAGAATAGATGCTATATGATGTCCACAAAGACGCGAACATGTTTGTGGATTACAGTCCAAATGCAAAGGTCTTGGGAAATCTGAGACATATTCATGAATATATAAAATGGCATCGATAATAGCAAGACCTAAGGCAAGAATGAAATTTGCAAATGCAGTAAAAAACAAGATGTAGTAAACAGAAATAGAGGATATATGCAGAAACCATGAATTAATTGTACTATTAAATTACTCAGAACTGGTCAAGCCATTATTATAGCATCAGCTCCTAGTTTTGATGTAATATAACTTAAGGATGCAGAGATGGCTTGAAAGTTGGAGACAATCACCCAGGAGGAATGTGAAAGGGCAGCAGTGACTGGTGGAAGGTTGAGGTGCTTGTCCTCATCAGTGCTTTGTCAGGAAAAGGAAAACCGAAAAGCAGCCCTAAATTGGAAGCTGAGGAAACCACGTTAGATAAATGAACATAAGAGTGAAAATTAATCCATAGAACTGGAAATTCTAGAAAGAAAGGGAAAGAGCCAGGTGGTAACATGATGGTTGCGAGTACAGACCGGTGTCTGAGTTCAAACCTTAGATTCATCCCTTAAGAGGCAAGTTGCTGAACTTCTTTGAATTCAGTTTCCATGTACGGTATATGGGGATAATGACAGTACCTATCTCTTTGGGTGGATGTCAGGTTTCAAGGAGTTAATATATATCAAACACTTAAAACATTGCCTGGCACAAAGTAAATGCTAGAAAAATACTAAAACATTTTTTTTCACCTATGTGCTATGATGACATAAGTACCAGAGTAGCAATTGAGTCCTTTCAACCCTACAATTAAAGTCTAATAATAACAAAGTAAAAAAATAAATATGTATATGTGTATACATATGCTTATATGTGTATATATACGTGTGTGTATATATAAATATATATATTTTTTGAAAAGGTATAAGCTCTTGATTTGTTTGCTTTCACTAAAAAAAACAATTCACTTTTTTTAAAAAAGCAAATAATCATTCCAACAGCTTGGTAGAACTCATATGCAATTTTTTGATAAGAATTGAAGGACAGTAAAACAGATCAGATACAATCTTTGTGTCCTTGTAGCTCTTCTAGAAAATTTCCCTATCAATTAAATACAGACACACACACACACACACACACACACACACACACACACACACACTCTACCTGTAATTCTTTTAAAATGCATTCTCCAGGCTTTTGAGCTAGTGATTTATCTAGATAGGTCTACTGTTTTGCTTAGAAGGGGGATTGCTAATCAATCCTTGTCACCTATCTCTATTTTTCTATTTATACTCTCAAGTCAAGGGCATCAGTCAAGATGAACTAATACTGCAAGAACCTTTGCAACAAAAAATAGCATATAATGAATATTCTCACAACACCAAACCAGGTTAAAGAAATATAAGTAAAATAAATAAATAAGTAATAGTGGTTCAATCTCGGCATTTAAAATCTCTAACGCAGAATAACATTAAGGGATAGATTTTGAATCACAAGAACTCATGAGAAAAAGAGGAAAATCCGTAATACTCATGATCTACCCTGCCTACTGAAAAGAAGTTTAATATTTTCCATGCAGTTGAGAATGGAAAGAGGTTTTGATTCCACCTTTAAGCACTCAAGAGTTTAAAAACATGTCAGCTCCCTATAGCAATTTTCCACTTTAACTCTGACTTCCATCTGACAGTCACAAGAGAAATTAGCTGTATACATCCACTTATGGGCAAAATATATATATCCATGACATTTGGGGCCAAACTGCTCCAATTCAGAATTAGAAAGTAACTCTCTAAAATTAGACAGAAAACATTGCTAAGTGTTTTAACACCTTAAACAAAGACAGGACAATGTTTTTTTGGCAAAAGCAACAGCCCATGAAATTTTGCTTTCAGCCCTGATAATAATGTAAAGTTTTATCTTTATTTAAAAAAAGAAAAGAAAAAGCTGAGGCTTGCTATGAAAGCCACACAAGTCAACCTGTGAAAATATTAACATTTGCAGGTATCTCTATCATTTTACATATAATAAAAATAAAAATGAACATATAATAAAAATAAAGCACAAATGAAATTTGTGCTTTTGGTAATTATCGATGAAGAGTTTTAAGTCAGACGGTAAGAGCAATGACAAAAAAGGAAAATAAATAAAATCAAAATAGTTCCCCAAACATAGTACTTATGAGGTTTGTTTTGATTTTGATGCCTAAAATCGTAGATATTTAGTATAGTCTTTAAAAACAGCTCTCGGTTGTGGTTCTAACCTGCTAGAAGTGGGGTGAAGGCCAGCCACTCACCCACCCCCCTCCTCTGGAGAACGACTTGGTCTTTAACATAGACATCGTAGATACAGTTTTCAAATTATCTTTCCTTCCTTGTTTCATAGTTTGACCTCATGAAAACTCTGTGAAAAAATGCAGAACTCCTTAGAAAACAACCCACATAAAACAACTAAGTAAAAGAAAATAGAAGGGGTACAAATAATAGTATCATTTTGAGGAGCTCACTGAATCCTTCCTCCAGCCCCTGTGAGCAGGTAGGCAACGGCTTCCCGAAGGCTGTCTTCAGTGTCTCCCCCGGACTCTTTCCTAGAGTTCTGCATCCATCTTTATAACCTCTTACAGATAACTGCTTAAACATTAAGTCTGACTTTTACTTCTCACTCAATCCCAGTTGTACATCTTCCAGTACAATTCAACCTTTCCAGTCTGCTTGACAATTTATAGCTGAATTTAATTATTAATTAACCTTTTCTTATGGTTAACTCCCTTTACTAAATTACATATTCACGTTCTAAGACCGGGGGGCAAAACCCTCCAATGACTTCTCATTACAGAGTGGAACCCAAAGCCCTCTCATGGCTTCACCTGATCACCCTGCTCTAGACACAGCAGTCCCCTTGTTATTCCCTGAACAAGCCACTTTCACCTCAGTACCTTGTAGTGTCTCTTCCTAGTGCTTCCACTGTAACTTCTCCATGTACCTGCACAAGTCGCTCCCTCACTTCCCTCAGATCTTGACTAGAAAGATAATTTCTCAACAAGTCCTTGCCTGGACAACCGAACTAAAATAGCAACCTGCTTTCCACTCTCAATGACTCCAGTCTCCTTTTCTACTTTTTCTCCTTAGCGCTTAAGACTCTACAGTATTTTTTACTTATATGTCTTATTTACTGTTTTTCTATCCCACTAGAATATGAGCTCAGTCAGGGCAAGAATTTCTGGTTTGTTTTATCTCACCATTGTATCCCTGGTAAAGTGACTGTAAGCATTCAATGGATAAGGAATACATGAATGAACAAATGAATAAACTGTATGTGCCTTAAAGGCGAGGACTGGCTATCTCCTTTTTCCTTCTCTTCTATATCCCAAATCCTCACTGCCATTTCAGTCCCAATCCCCTTCCTAATATCTGGTGGTACTCAATAACACTTGTTACATGAATGGGTACATTTAAAAAATCTCATTTTTTTCCTCATTTGCCTCCCATCCTTTACGTCTCCAGCATTTTTAAACTGAATTTCCACATTTGTTGGCTCATTAGTACTCACATATCCCAAAAAATAAACAGGTGACAGAATAGAGATTAAATATAAATGTATCTGTTGATATACAGGCTCATAAGATTAGCATTAGTTAAATAACGGCCCTGAAATATAGACACTTTCGGGATGCTGAGAGAGAAAAGAACAGTCTAATTAGGTATTTTTCTATCACTTGACAATTGAAATATTTTTTTACTGCACAATAAAGTTCCTATAATAGTTCACACAAATGTCTATTTTTAAGTTTTCTATGCGTACAGTTGACAAAGTCATTTAAATGGAAATTTTAACCATGATCTGAATTGGTGCTTAACTGTCTTTTCTATTTTGGATAAAACTATACCAAGACTTTCCCTCATGACATCATCTAATTGAGATTTGGCTTTTTCAAACAAGTATTATATTAGCTGACTATATTTCTTCATATGAGTTTTCTTTTTGGCATTCTTTCAAGCCAAGCGGTGAGCCACTAATAATCATTATTATTAAATGAAATCTATTCACTCCTCATGAAAGGATTCTTCTCTTAGCTGCTCAGAACTATTATATTACAACTCGGCAGTGTTCCAGGCACCCTGGGAGATGCTAAAGTGTAGGATTTACTCTTCTGAAAAGCTTATAATCAATAAATTCAAGTTGCTAGAAAAGGCTAAGACAAGGAAAAAGGTAAGAAGACAGAGATCACTAAAGGTTAGATGAGCAGGGGTGACATAATGACCTGCTGAGTCAGTAGATTTTTAAACACAATTTCTTTGTACACTGAGAAAAAACAATCCTCCTGTCCCATAAAAATGTTGTACTCTACAAAATTACATGTAAAAGTATATTCATGTGTGTATGCGTGTGTGTGTATACACACACACACATACACACATGCACACATAATAGAAACTTAAAAACTTACAGTAATAGAAGCAAAAGTGCTGTACAGAGTATATTTATATACCTCAAAAGTACTGTACAGAGTATATTTATATACCTCTAATTTTAGAGTAATAGAAGCAAAAGTGCTGTACAGAGTATATTTATATACCTCAAAAGTACTGTACAGAGTATATTTATATACCTCTAATTTTAGAGGTATATAAATATACTCTGTACAGTACTATTCTTCTTATCTAGCAGTCAGATTTCATCTGAACTCCATCACAGTATTTTAGGAAATAATGCATGTGAAAGAGAGAAAGAGGGTTAGATTTCTGGTCACCCAAAATTGATCTAAGGATATATAAGAATGCCCTTGAGATGAGCTAGAATGTCCAAAAGACACTGGTTTTATAATGGGACTATGAATTTATGCATATACTTGTAAAACTAGATGTGCCTGAACCAAATATAAAAGACATTCAATTTTCATAAGTTATCTAATAATGCCAGCAATGAGGAAATGACCTAAAATCTAGTAATTGAGTATGAACTCCTAAGAGGAGCGCGTACATTGTATAAACTTGTTATCCAGAGATACCCACCAGCAGGGCAGAATGAGCTGGGCTACACCTGGCTTTTCCTTCAAATCAATGCAGAAGTCCACAAGTCCCATATTCATCCAAACTCCCAATGTCGTTTTCGATTCAAAATGTCTAAATATGAAACATATCTTGGAAGACGTTTCATAAAAATCTGGCTGATAAAAAGATATTATATAAGATCTTTTATGCATTGCATCCTGAATATTAAATAAATCAAACAAATATTAATTGAACAGTTACCATGTGCCAGGCACTGCTCTGAAATTTGGGAATACGTCGTGAGCACAACAGTACAAAAAAAAAATCTCTACCTTTGGGAGCTCATATTCCAGCAGAGAGAGAGCAACGATAATAAACCTAATTAATAGTATATTAGAAGTTAGTGAGTGCCATGGGGAGGGAGGAAGGAGCAAGATGAGATTGGATTGTTGGGAAAGATGGGTCAGACCTCATTTTTAAACAGTGTAGTCAAAGCAGGACTAACTGAAAAGTCATTTGAACCAAGACTTGAAAAAAATTAAAGAGTATTACAGACCTCTGGGGTCTTCCCTTCTACTAGAAGGAACAGGCAATGCAAAAGCCCTGGCTGCAAGAATATTGGAAGTGTTCTAACAACAGCAGGAGGCCAGTGTTACTGAGAGCGAGCCCGGAAGGTCAAAGGGTAAAGGTGGAGAAGGGGGCAGATTGCGATGGGCCTTCCAGAACCTAGTGACATCTAGATTTTACTCTGAGAGAAATGTGGAGCCACTGGAGTGTTCTGAGAAGGAACATGTAATGTTGACTTAGAGTTTAAAATAATGATCACTCTGACAGCAGTGGGCAAGATGCAGTCACGGAAACCAGTCAGTAGCAAGCTTCTGCAGAAATCTGGGCCTGAGGTATTGATAAACAGGGTCAGTGTGCAAGCTCTGGCAGATTCTGCATTTACACTGAAGATGAAACCAGTGTGTGTTATCAGCTGAGACTAGATGGGAAAGGCCGCTGGCGCTGGCGGAATAGGTTTGTGAGGAGGATTAGGAATAAGCATTTGCTGATAGCAGAGTATTTACTCAGCCTGTGGGAGTGAAGATAGACTCCCAGGGCTGACATCTGTGTGGATGTTAAAAGATGACAATGGAGGAAGGACAGAGAAAAATCTAGACTGTGGAGCAAGAACATGTTAAGAGTCATAGGTCAGAAAAGAAAACAACCTGTTGGTGGCATTTCTCACACTTCTCTGAAGATGGGAATAACCAGGAGAGCTGGTTACAGCACAGACCCCTTGGTCCACCCTGAAGCTACTCAACCAGAACTTCCAGGGAAGAGGTCTGATTATCGGAATATTTAGCAAGTGTGCCCCACTCACTCTCCATGAACTTTTATGAGTTCTGGAAACACTACATTTAGTTACGGTTCATAGGAAGGTGGGTAATCAGGGTGGGGGAGACAATAATGAGATAGGGCTGCAAAGGATGTGACCAGATCGATATGGTTGTAAAAAAATAACTTTATGGGTCAACGGACGATAGAGAATTCAAGAGGGCAGAGGTTGATAGATTAGTTAAGAGGTCCCTGTGATAACCTAAAATAAAATAACATGAAGGTTAAACTTCCATTTTGCCTGGATATGAGATAACAGTTTTGCTAATAAAAATCCAATAAAAAAGTTATTTTTTCCACCTGAAATGTACAAAATTTTAAGGAAGTGCAAAAGAGTGGGAAGTGAAAAAGAATATGAGTAGGCACTTAAAGATATCCTAATGACAAATATATGAGAAAGCGGTCAAGAAAATTAGTCACCAGGGAAATCAAATGATGTCCTAATGCAATACCAATATTCTTCCATCAAAATGGCTAAGGGAAAAAAGACAGGAAACACCAAGAGGAGGCAAGAATCCGGAGGAAGGAACTCTCCTCTTTGCTGATGGATGTGTAAATTGGGACAACCATTTTAGAGAACTGTTTGACAGGTTCTGCCAGAGCTGATGAAGGCATGCCTTGTGGCCTATAAATCCCACCCCAAGAAAATGCTTGTCATTTAGTCACCAGAAGTCATATAGGAAAATCCTAAGAGCAGCACTATTCATAATAGCCCCCAACTGGAAACAACACAGGCTTCTATCATAGTAGAAGGGATGAGCTGTGGTTGTTCGAAAAAAAATGAAATCTACGTAACTATGTCAAAAAACTAAATGTAACGAACATAGGTAAGTTCCCCAAATATAGAGAAAAGAGGCCAGCCGACAAAGTGGTAATTACGGAATAATTCTATTTATGAAAAGTTCAAAACAAGCAAAACTAATCTGTGATGCTAGAAGACAGGAAACTATTCACACTTCATGCACATGGCAGTGGGAGGCAGGCAGGCGAGGACTGGCAGGGAGCAAGAGGGAGCATTTTCGTGCCGGTGATGTTCTGATTCTTGGTCTCCACTGTGTGCTTTGTGAAAATTCCCTGAGCTATATATTTGTGATTTATGTATTTTTCTAAATGTACAATTGTTTATGAGATCATGGTATTCGTTATTTTCAGTTATATAAGTGAAATATAACATAAAACTTAAATATACTTTTTTCTCCATCCACGTCTCAATTTGATTCAAACACTTAACATGCATGTCTGATATCTCTGTGTGTATCATCTCAGGTCAGTTTTCAGTCCTATGACTATTTTCTGAAGCATATCCATCTTCACTGGAAATATAGCCCTTGTGGAATCTTTGATGCCATCACTAGAAATGTCCTAAGCTATAGATATTTGGTAAAAGTTAAGATAGCTTACTTTTTATTTGGCCTGTAGGTGCATATTTATACTTTCTATAATCCTAATTCCTGACAGTATGGGGGTGTTTTTTGTTTTGTATTGGTTTTTTGGTAAAAATGTTTGTTTGTAATGACATTTTACATTTTGCAATTATGAGAATACATTCCAGGAATTAAATACCCACACTATTTTAAAGGCTACTGCATCCTTTGAAAAAAAAAAATTGTCAGGAGCCCTCCATAAATATCTAACCACATTAAACAAGGTCATTTTGGGCTAATGTGTCTTCCTCACACAGTGCTCTGCTGTTTAAAATAAAGCAGTTTGGAAAGCACCCAGTAATAACAGAGGCTTTGTACTGACGCCAATATAACAAGACCTCCTCTTTTCTGAGGGGTAATTTTGCAGAACGAAGGGAACTTTGCTTCATAATATTCAAGGATACGCAGTGATCATTGACAGAGGGAGAGGAATGCATACATGCAAATAAATTTATGAAATAAAATCAAAATGCCTGAGTGACTAATTCAAAGTGCACTACGAAAGTGGGTCCAAGGGTGCTGCAATTATTTCTGGCTTAGGCTACTGTGTGAAAGGTGGACCGAGGAGGATGGGGTGGGGAGTACATCACGCCTCTCATGTCAGACATGTTTAATGTTTGATAGAGATATACAGATAGCACAGAGAAGGGTAAAGAGTAATCTAAGAAACACCCAAGTTTCTAGTAGCTAGAAGGTCACTACTGAAGTCTGTTTCGCCATCTTTCATAAGCCTAAGAACTAACACAGGGGCCCCTCTGAGGTCAACCCCAGCCAACTCTCCTCAGCCACTTACTCCTAAACTTTCTGTACCACCACCACACTTACAGTTACCGCTGAAGGAACTTAAAAAGATGAGAAACTGTGGCGATAAGGTCGATACGGGATGTTTAAAACCTGCTTCACCAGTTTGAAATTCTTAGTGATATCCTCTATTCTCTTTTCATTCTGGATATTTTAAGCCCTCCTTTGCGATAAGAGTATAAAGTATAATTCTTTTCTTTCCACACATTTGCTAACAAAAATATTTTCCTGATGGTCTGTTAAGAATACCATATGTGACTCTAAACAGGACTATGCCCTGCATTGAGAAACTGGGCATTGCACAATTGTGGGAGGGATATAAAATGTAATTTTCATCACTAATTACTGCCCAGCATGTAACAGCACTTAAAAGTAGGAGGCTGAGATCACTGAGACCCTCACAGGTCAAAGAAAAGCATTATCCTTTCTTCATTAAGAAATGGCACACTACTTATCAGGACATGTGGGTTTTCAGGCGATAGTGGGAGGCGTTTGAAGATGATGTGACATGAGGAGGATACTGATTTTGTGAAAGCTTGTTCTGGTGAATAGGCCTGGAGAGACTTCCATCACACTGGTCTGTATCATGGAAATATAGTCAGTCACCTGTCACATGGCACCCAACACTCGAGATTAGCGTGTGTCCTCACTGGGGTTCCAGGTGGCCACAGGGATATTTCTACTCAGCTTTTTTCTAATATTTTAAGTATAGATTTGTCATTTCTACTACATGTGGATTAGTTATGAGAGAGTAGGTCTCTCTGCTATCCATGCACATTGTCACCAAGCCTTGAGTCTGGTACAAAGTAGGCACCTGCTAAATGTTTATTAAATCACTAAACCATACAAATAAATGAATAATATCCAGCATGTGATATACAATGTACTCTTCATACCAACTATTTCATACAATTTATATACAGAAAGTGTCATTGGTTACATATCAAGACAGATTTCCAAGAGGCTAGTTTTAAGAAACTTTAAATTTTATACAAGCTGAATTACAGTAATATAAGCAAAAGAATTCATCAGTAACCTCTAAAGTTTCTCTTTGAAAGGCTGACACAATATACATTTTTTTAATGAACAAACCTGCATGGGGATTTTTGAAAACACAGTAAAATCAATAAACAGTCCAGATCAGTCCAGATCTGTAGAAAGGTAGATGACTGGATGCTAAAAGAAAGAAAAATCTTTGATGATATCAGCATTCTAATTAGAGTTAGACTTCTGACCTTTCTTTTCGACCCCATTGCATAGTTAGAATTCCGATAAAATCCATTGAAAATAACTTAAAGAGGACTGAGATGGATTAGCCTAGAAGAAAAAAAAAAAAGATAGGAAAAAAAACGAAAAGAAACAGACAGACCGACAAAGAAGTAGACCAAAAGAGATGGGGACCAAGTGATAATATTTAATGAGGATTTTTCGAGTAATCTAGGGAACATAAAACTGGCCTCAGCCAAGATTCGAGCTCCACACTGCCTGACATGAACTAGTTCTGAGCTCACAATTAAGAAACTTCACCTGTTTCTTCAGCAATAAAATAAAGTAGTTGGACAGTGAGTCACCGCGGTCCTTCCAATGCTAAAATTCTAAATATACATATTTACAGTGAAGGAGAGTCGTGACATGGCAATACATAAATACTTTCAAATTGATTTTGAAAATTTACAATGACTTGAATTTGGATAAGAGAGGAAAGATTCAGTTTAGCAAAATGCTGGGAAAGGCTCTAAATTTTTTAGAAAAAAAATTTTTGACAAAGGAATGTTATTTTGGATTTACCTGTCACCTATGATTTTCACTAACTTGAAAACTATTATATATAAACTAAGACCTTGTGTCAAATTAAGATGTCCTAGAATAGGGTTCCTTTTCTATAGGTATGACTGTAAAAATACAAAAATACAATATCCTTTTCTGACATTGAATGAACAATAAAAGCAGTAAAGTGCACACAAATACAACTGCTACTCGTCATAAATGGGGTCTAAGGAGTATGCTCACTCATTTTTTTCCTCTACTTAATAATAAATGAGTTTCAATTTTCTTTTCCCATAATAATTCTTCCACATACTGGGAAATAACCAAGCATATCTGGTAGATAGCCTGGACACAGGAGTGGGAGAATGTCAGTGTTAGGTGTTCCTTTGCAGTAAGCAGATTTCTGCGTATATCTACTTGTATATAACTGCAGGAAACAGGTCATGTGGAATAGACTAAAGGCTAAAAGTCCAGAGATTTGGGTTTCATTTTTAACCTAAAAAGTATTTAATGACATATTTTCATCATTGGTAAAATAAAATGGCTTACCAAATGATTTCTTAAGGCCTCTTCCAGATCTAAACTTCTTTGATTCTCTGCATGATCTGGATGTTTAAGATCTTAGCATGTTATAGTGATGTTTAGAAAGAATGTTGGCCTAACTAGAATAAAGGGATCCATTAGGGTTATACAAGAGGATAACAAGAGAAGGGGCAACATCTTTTCAGCTACAGAGCTCAAGTCCTTTTCTTCCGCAAAATATCTGAAAATGATTAAAATTATTTTGACAGCTGCAAATAATTGGGGGGGATGAAAACAGGAAGTTTTCGGCATAGAATATTTACAGTAATTTGGACATGAGTACCTGATGTTTATTGTTAAACTACATATATTATCAGGCGATAAGAAATAAAATTAATTATAACCATAGTTTAAAACAAGATTCATTAGCATACTAGACACTTGACCTCTGATTTTGTTATTATCCCCATTAACAATGTGTATGTCAGAATTTCTCAGGAAGAGCAAGCAGTGATTTCATTAAAGATCTTGGTTCTATTCTTTATCACCTTGTAGATAAATCTGTCACTAAGAGATTAAATATATTTGTAGATGAGTGTTTATATATTCAGGTAAAGATTATCCTGTAAGATTCGTTTTGGTTGCAATCATAATAAACCATGCTTTTATAGTCCTTTACAGTTTATATACAAAAACCTTTTACATCGAATTTACATGTAATTTGTGGGTGAGCAAGGTGCTAATTAGAAATTACTACTATCTATTCAATAGATGATCTAAGTGACTTTTCTTGAGCCATTATCTCACCTTACATGCACAGTATTTTTAAAACAGAGCTATTTAAGAAGCATTAAGCTTTCTGGTGATTTAGTATGGTCTTATTCCATTATTCTGAATTTCTGAAGTTATTTCATAAGAAAAAGGAATCTACTTATTATGGTAATTTTGTGTCATTCAAGAGAAAGAGGTTATTATCTTTAAATTTACCTTTAAATAGTTTATACAACATAGACTCCTCATAAAGCTGTAGGATTACAAATATATAGGTAAAAAAAAAAAAGGTTTTTTTAAAAAATAATTACTGCTGAATTATCACAGGAGAATTGGGATAATATTTAGTTAATATTCATGTGTGGTTCTTTAATCTTTAGAATCTTGAGAACACACTAGGCAAATTTTTAAAAATATTTTAAAGAACCTACTTTTAAGTGCACTTTTAATGAAGATAATTTTGTGGAGACTTTATTACATATTCAATGATGAATAAAAACTGCAGTACTTACAAGAAGCCTATCCCTTTAACATCATGAATTCATTAATTGAGAAATCTAGACATTAATCCAAAGCAATAAACCTAGGAATACATATTAAGCAGTTACCTAAATAAATACAGAATTAGTAATATATGCAGACAAAGAAAAAAACAGAACTAAGTAGTCATTAGCTTTTCTTCCAAGGCAATCAATACACACATGACATAAAAATATCAAAAATAAACAAAAACCCTCTGATCTAAATAAACATAGTTGGCAAGGTCCTAACAGAACTCAGTAAATCATACCCATACTAAATGCATCAGAAAACACACAGCCATTTGAGAAATTTTTAAAAGAATCATAAAAAAATATCCTTAAAGGCAGAAAGGACATTTCTACATTATCGATATGCAAAATATGTATATTTATCTAAGGTGCAAAACTTGACTATTTCCATAATCTTGTCTTTCAGTTTTGTGTATCAAAAGAGAACATAAATAAAATCTAACAAGAGTATAGTAATATTTTCTGTCCTGGTATTTCACTAAAAATATACAAAAATAATTTTACAGTTTTTAACTTCAGAACTAAGAAATAAAGGATGCTATGAGCTTAATTTTTAATTCTGAATTTAAATGAGCTTATAAAATACCGCTATATATGATATAAATCTGATGAAATATATATCTGATAATACTGCATTATGGAAGTGAAATAATTTTTACAAGATTTTTCTTCCAAAGTCAGTAATCAGGAATTAGTCTATGTAAGATAAAACAAATATTGATAACCCATGGACACATTTTCATGTTAGGCTTACATTTCTTACTGTGATGAAAAAACTAAAAACAAAGCAACAAAAAATTACTGTGATTGAAACTGTTCCTTCAAAACTCTAAGGAAGAAAATTAAAAGGAAAAAAAATCTCTTAAAATCTGGCTTCTGAATGGTGCTATTTTTCAGACCATTTTTTCCCATTAATTCTGAAAGGAGATATGTGATTTACTATTTATATATCAACTTCTTGTAGAATAAAAAAAATCCTTTAAAAAAGTTATTTTTTTTCTTCATATTCAATACAATACTGCAATGATGATTAAGGACTTTTTTTTTTTCTTTTTTTCTTTTTTTAAATCATAAAAGGAAACTTCTTTTCTGGCTTTTCCTCCATCTTTTATGTGATTGCTTTAAAACTGAAAATGGAAAAAAGAATACATAAAGCAAAACACCAACTTAAACAGGTTTTTAAATATTAAGTAGGTTCAAAAAAGTAATACACATCCATTTGCCTTTATTTTGTACATAAAGACTAGATTTAACACTAAAATTTTACAGTGATTGCTCTGGTTGTTGAAATTATACTTGACTTTTTACTTTTGTGTCATAAAACTCTTCTGCACTTTTTAAATTTCTACACAAATATTACTTTTAAGTCTATATCATATTAATTAATTATGCTGATGCTCATTTCACTATAATTAAGTAAATTTGTTTTTGTACTCAAGTGCAAGAAGAGAAAGATCGAAATCTATTGATAAGGCCAGTTCGCAGCCCAAGAGAATTTCCTTGGGAGAGAACTAAAGTTTCCAACGATGGCCATTCCTACTAGTGAAGTAAAGCAATTAATACAGTTTTGAAGGCTTGTCAGTAATATAACTTGAAACAAAAAAATTTTCCCTAATAAATTTTTATGATTTCCTTTCTTTTTTCCAGAAGAAAAAACTTGGCACAGAGCTATCCATACAAACTCTTAATTCAATGAGTTTAAATAGAGACCAGAAACCACATGGATGGGGAAGATAATGTTTTCTATTTAAAGCTAACAACTAAATTCACCAGAATATTCCATTTTCCAACTATTTCACTTAATTGAGTTTTGTTTTGATATTCAGTCTCTGAATAAAATGAATTAACAATGGAAACATCAGACTTTCAAAGATCACAATCCAAAATATAATTGGCGAGAGAAATAAAAATGCCTGTTAAAAAAAATCATGTTTTATAATATGTTAAAACTTTCCTCAATGGAGATTTTAAAAGAGTATCATTAGAGTTTTATGCCATCTCTATTTTTATTTTCTAAGATAGTGTTATATAAAACCTTTGATGTAATGTAGCTAGTTTTAAACTATGAAGCTTTTGTACAATAAGATGAAATTGCTAACTAACCATTAATAAGGTAGATGCTTTAATTTGTTTTTCTAGAAGTTGTAATTTATCAACTAATTGAAATGGTGTTTGGGAGGTTGAGTTTTTTAAAATGTTTACCGTGTGCGAGTCACAGTATAGATGTCTTCATTAGACTCGTAGGTCCAGAAAACAAGTATAATCCTTATGTGAACAGCCAATGAAACAGGCCAAGTGGATAGGTAACACTGCTAAAAGATTAACCAGGTCTTTAATTATGGAGTCCAAGTTTGAACCCAGGTCTACTCATTCCAAATTTTTGGTAACTGCATGGGTTCCTCATCTTTCTGAGCTGGGTGTTCATTCCTTGGCTTCATTAAAGTCTCTGGAATAATCTTCCACCCCATCAAATACAGATTCAAAAGTAAACTAAAAACACATTATGAAACACAAATTAAACTATTTTTAATATTCTCTTCCAATAATGTAATCAATCAATAAATGCCTATTCTTTCAACTAATGACAACCACCTTTATTATTAAGATTATTTAGAAAGCTTAAAAATAAAAAACATTTCTGTGACCTGTCTAGACTAGGCACGCCACTTTGTAATTTGAAAGGGAACGCACCACTTTGCAATTTGAAAGGGAACGCTTAGTCAAATATGTAACATATTTCTGATTAAAGATTAAAGCCATATTCCAAATAATTGAAGTCAGGGAGTTTCCCCAAATTCTTTAAATTTAATAACAAGTTCAGTCTCCTTAGTGAGTAGAGGTTGTCGATCCTAACTTGCTAAATCACCTTTTAAGACCAGCTTTTTTTTTTTTTTTTTTTTTAAATCATTGATGAAGATGACAGTTTTTTCTCCATCCTGGAGGTCAGAGGCTGACATAATTGAGTCAAAGTAGACCCAGAGAATGGTACCTGGGGTACATCTGTCACACATTTCTTACAGCAGTTACCCTAGCTGAAGGAGGGGTGATGGCCAGTCACACACAGACTCAAGTATGACCTAATGAAAACTTCCAGCTCAAGTCATCAATGTTTCTCAATGTCTTGGCATGCCTTGAGGGAAGGGGAGTTGTGTTAAATTAGAAAGACGATTGAACTTGAATTTGGCAAAAGTGCATCAGAATCCCTCTATCTTTTATTACCTTTGTCATTCTAGACATAGAACCTTTCTGAATCTCATCAAATACAAATGCAGGTGTCAAGGCCTAATGCAGAGTAGAGCACACAACAGATACTCAATGAATTTTAACTAAATTTAAAACAAGAGAAAGGCAGAATCTTAGCAGTACTTTCCAGGCATGGATGGTGGCTGAATAGAAGAAAGGCACCATTCGGAAAAGAGTAACCTGGGGTGAAAGGTTCTGGCCACGGTGAGAAGTTCCGAATAGTCAGTGGAAATCAGTTCAAGGGGAAAACAAGAAAAAGGGACAGCAGTAAGAGACCCAAACTGAAATGAGATTCTCTTGGGCATACCAGACAACCCAGTAGACCAGGAAGATGACCCATTTTTTGCCTGATGACTAGAAGAGAATGCTGATTTCAGTGGTTTTGCTACTGAATGAGTCACAAGGGTGGGTAAGCTGAGAAAATATGTTAGGGAGTGGAAAAAATGTAAGTAATCACATGGATGTTGTAGAATTTACTTTAATTAAAAAATTCCTTGCTCTGAATGTTTTGTTAACTTTGAGTATCTACAGTGACTGAAACATTCCCCTAGCCACCAAATCCCCACAGCCTAATTCTTCTCAAAGGTGCTTCTGAGTTCCACTGTTGCAAATCCCTGGCAGGGAGTCAAATGATCATGTAGCAGTTAAGCCTGCTTGTGGAGATCGAATCTCTGAAGGACACCTAGAAAGCAAGTTTGCTTTAATGGATAGTCTTAGACTCTGGATTTTCTATAGAGCCAAGTTACTAGTACCAGTCCGTAGTAACACCCAAGCTTAGATTGCTCACCAAATTTTGATGCCAATCTTACAAATGAAAGATGTCTGAAGAACTGGTCTTCCCAGTCCACTTTACACCACTGGAGATAAACCAGGACAACCCTGCCAAAGTGACATGCATTATGAAAGCTGCTAACCAAGGCATCTGTCACTAGGCACTAGGTGAAAGAGTATGAAGCCCATTTGACCTGGTGGGGAATGACTGGGGAAGGAGGAAAGTAGAAAAGGAAATAAATTGCCAGACAACACTTTAGGCCCTCAACATCTTTACACCAATACTGTAAGATACAATTTTTTTTAAAAAAAAAAAAAATCAAGCTCAGGATGATTCAACAGTTTAAGGACATAACAAAAATCTAGTAGACCGATGAGTCAATCTGAGTTCAAAGCCAACTATGACATATTGAGCAGAGACAAAAGTTCAATAGAAAATATAAGTAAAATATTAAGAGAAGTTGTTAAAACATAGGTGAGCATCAGAAATATGCAAAAAATGGGCCACGAATAGCGAAACTAAAAATAAAACCTCCCCTAAAGCTTAATTACTTAGAAAACTTTGTGCAGAATCTTATTTATTCTTATTGTACATAATTCTATCAAGTTTGGTTATTGGGCTTTCAAGTTTACAGCAAAATTGGATGAAGCAGCTTTAAGAAAAGGGAGCTAGAATGTCTTATAGTATGAAGCTGGTAACATCAAAGAATGCTATAAAAATAATCACTTCTCAAAGAATTAAGTCCAAAGAGTCGCTGATCGAGGGCTATTTAATGGGTGGGCAAATGTTCTACATACGATGACCACAATAATGAAATTTCATATAGAGTCATTTCAGCAAGGTGATCTTTAAAAATATTGTGTAGTCTCCAATTCTCGCTCTACTTATATCCCAGCAATTTTAAATTTAAATAAAGAAGAAGACTTCTTTATTTTACGTGTTCTTACATGGCCCATGCCATAGCCTGCCCTTCCTTACCAACAGGACTCCTTGGCAGGAGGAATCATGTCTTGTTTTTGTAACTTCAGAGTATCTAGTGCAGTGCCTTCTACATGAGGTAAACTCAGTAAATATTAAACTAATGAAATATATGTATGCTTGGTATACTCAATTTTAGAAAAATGCGATGTATTTAGAAACATTTCAATACAAAATGGTTAAAATAAAATTTCCAGGGCTTAAAAAGGCAAACCTATGTATTCATTTATCAAACAACTATCTAAGAAACTGCAGTTGTTTTAAGCTCAAGGATTAAAATAGTTGGCATGAAATACCAATTTTCTGAATTTAAGGTCTTATAATCTCATTGAGGAAGAAAAGACAAACAAGAAAGACAATAAACAAAGAGATACAACATAAAATTTCAGAGAGTCATCAGTGCAAATAAGACAGGAATGTAGGATAATGGGATAGATAGTATTTGGGTGGATGAACTGTTATCATTTTTCTGCTATGGAGTATATTGCCTCATATCAGGGAAGAGATGCAATTATGACTTACAGACTGTTCAGAGGTAAAGATATCAAAGGTGCAGCCTTCCTGAAAGTAACCAGTGAAATCCCCATGGGTAGCAGGGCTGCTGAAGTAGCCAGCCTTCCAGATAGCTCCCCACAATCCCTACCTCCTGGTACTCATACCCTGTTAACTCTCTTCTTACGCAGTGCTAGTGTTGGTCTTTGTGACTAATAGTACCCAGCACAAATGATGTTATCCCACTTCCAAGATTAGGTTATAAAAAATTGTGGCTTGCATGTTAGGCTCTTTCTCTGTTACATCCTTCACTGCTTGGGGAGCCAGCTGCCAAATCATGAGGACATAGGCAATATGTGAAGAGGTGTTCCATAGTGAGAAACTGAAGCCTACCAACAACCACGTGAATGAGCTCGGAAGTGAACTCTCCTACAGCCAATCCTTATACCAAGGATACCCAACCCCCAAGCCATGGACCTGTCAGTGTCCTGTTAGGAACCAGGCCACACAGCAGGAGGTGGGCAGCTGGCAAGCCAGCAAAGCATCATCTGTATTTGTGGCCGCTCCCCAGCGCTAGCATCACCACCTCAGCTCCACCTCAGATCATCGGGCATTAGATTCTCATAGGAACACCAGTCTCTGGTGCCACAAAGGTTGGGGACCTCTGCCTTACATAACTGTAGCCCAGCCAACAGCCTGGTTAATTAGCCTCATGAAAGACCCTGAGCCAGAACTATCCAGCTCAGCTGCTCTTGGATTCATAACCCTCAGGAAACTGTAAAATAGTTAATATTAGTTTGTTGCTTGAAGTGCTAAATTTGGGATAATTTGTTATGCAGCAATAGATAACTAATACAGTTGCATTTCTAGGAGGTGAAATCTCAGCTGAGGCCTGAATAGAAGGGAGATTTTAGAGAAGTACGTTCCAGAAGACTGAGAAGGGTGTGAGAGTGGAGTGTCACTGAAACAGCTCGAAAGGCCTCTGTGGCTGAAACTTATTAGTGAATTACAATGAAGTGGTAAGAGAACAGTCAAAATTTCTTCCAAAAAGAGACAGGAAATGACATTACCTAATTTATATTTTACAAAGAATAATCATGTGAACTACTGGGCTACTATGTGAGAAGTAAGGGTGGAGGCAAGAAAAGCAAGTGGAAGGCTGCTGTAGTTCGTCCGGTCAAGACATGATGATAAGTCAGACTAGAATGTTAGAAAGAGAAATTTTATAGATTGTTAAGATTCGTGGTATGCATTTTGAAAGTAGAGTCAACATGATAATATGAAAAACATCTAAGTAGCCTACATGCCAGTAGGTTCTGGTTTTTTGAGTGGCCAGGGTAACACCAGAACAGACCTAGAAAGAAGGGAAATTAGATATGATCTACTGAGATGTAACTCAAAATTCAATACATAATTTTAAGCGCAGTAGTTTAAAATTGTAACCTCTTGTAGTTAATTGCTGTGGGGCCTGGAAAAACGTTCTCCTTTATAAAAGCATTTAGCAGGGAGCATACATATTCTTTTTGCTGTCTGTTCCAATGGATACACACCCCAGACTGTTTAAAAAAAAAAAAAAGTGTTTAAGCAATCAACTAACAAAGTAAGTAAATAAATAAATAAATAAATAAATAAATAAGCAAGCAAGCAAGCAAGCAAGCAATGAAACAGAGACAAGGAAGTCCAAAGCCAGATTTCCTTTCCACATCATCATACTTCCAAAGGAGCTAAGTTAATGAAAAGGAATATTTAAGTTTGAGAACAAACACTACACTGGTAACTGGCCAACTATCCACTGGTTTCATAGGACGTTAGAGGTTCGCTTATTAAGGCTTAACAAGAATCTACATGTTCCTACACTGAACATTTTTTGAGCAGGCATTGTTTATGAAAAGGACAGAAATGAACTTGTCTGGGGGAAAAAAAAGAAAAGAAAAAACCTGCCTCTTCCTCCTGCTTCTTCTATTACATGCACCAAAAGCATGTCAGGACGATACACAGGAACTATCCAATTCCAAACCAAGGCCATACGTGTGTATGCAGGAACCTGCCTTTGGCTTCCCTTTTTATGGTAAAAATTTCTGATATTCTTAAGCTTTGCATGAAGAATACTTTAAAAAAGAAAAACATAAACAAATTACTATTAGGATTATCTTACTAAAGAAGACCAATATAATAACACTAGTTACACACACACATACACAAACACATACATACACACAATCTCACATTACAAAAAGGAAAAAAATTATAACTTAAAAAGTAAGGGCAAAGTAATACTTAAAATCAGATAAGATTTTTAAAAAGACATACTGACAAAAAGACGGCTAGGGCATCTGCCTCTATGAATTTTCCAGTTTTTTCCCCAAGGCCTTTAGTATAAAAATATGTAGCTGCCACAGCAGGTGCTAGAACCTTCAAGTAAATACTAATGGCATACATTTTTTTTCAGTTAATTTTACAAAAGAATCCCAGTAAATATGGAACGATTTTTTTTCTAAGTAACGCATTACATATGTCCACAAGATGTCTACAAAATTTTAAATGCCCAAATCTATCCATGGGTCCAAGTTCTGAATTGTTTTTTTTTTTAATCCATATAAATTAGTGTATAAAAATAAATAAAGCCTATGTTGTATCTGCTTTTGCTGCTAGAATCAGTGTATTGAATGTTGAAATACTTTGGTAGAGAGATTCTACTTATTCTATGTCACTGAGAGAGCAGTCATAAAAACCTATAGAAAAGTGTTTAATTCTGAAGGATACTTCATTTACATTCTATCTCTTGATGCCAACACCTGTACAATCAAGTTTCTATCCTCCAAGAAAGTCTGTGGCAGTAGGTGCTTCAGGAAAAGTCTGTTGAATGAAAGAAAATACTTATTGCTTTTTGTTTAAAATTTATGCTAAGTACTTGTTCATTATAAACACATACCCTGTGACAAGACAATTTAAATATGACTAAAATCTGATTATTTAAATATTTTTTATTCTATATCAAATCACTATGTAATTTTTCATAAAAATCTTTCTTTTATCTCACATTGTATCAATTTTGAAACTACGATATATGGAGTCATCATTTCAAATTCTTGACCCCTGTTGCATTTAAACACCCACATTTTGCCATTCATGCTACAGTGCTTACGGCTGTGGGCATTCTTCCATTATTATTGGAACCAACCACGTGACTTGCTTGGTCAATGAAATGTGGACAAAAGTGACAATGAGCCAGTTCCAAGCCAAGGCTGTAAGAGACATCACCTGTTAACATTCACCTTCTTGTGCTCCTGTGATCTACCCTGAGAAGAGAACTCCCAGGTAGATGAAATCCTTTCCATGCAGGTGTTAGAAAGGTTGGTAGATATTCAGTGTCTGCCTGAAACGAACCAAAAACCCTGTTGTCTAGGCTTAGTTCCAAGCTAGTCCAGCCCAGTCTTGCCCAGTTCATAATGGCCAACTCACAGCCAAACTGCACACCCATGAACATAAATATGTTTACTATTATAAGCCACTGAGATTTTGAAAACATTGCAAAACAAAAATAAATGTACTGATGCTCAGTACCTTTATAATGTAACATGTTGCATCAAACTACACCTAATTTACCTATCTTAAACTCATAGTAATTTTCTTTGGCTATCTTCTATTTTAGAAAACAGAATCAGAAATCTTTATAATAAAAGATTTTAAGAAAAATTTGTCACAGGAAGATTTTCAGACTAAAGTCCAATATTCAGAAATAAACTATAATACAGTGAATAAACCATATTTAAAGAAACCCGCTATAATTTTGTAACTTCAGATGTTTCTACAATTCACTAAGCAATTAAGTGAATTAAAAGTAAATTAAAATGCCTCCAAGTGAATTAAAAGTAAAACACTTCCCTAAATATCTGATATACTCTGGAACCACTTGCCTGGTTTTTTGAGCAACTTCTGAATAGCTTCCTTTCATAATTTCACAGGTATGAACTAACTAGAGTTGGGAGGAGGAGCCAGCATGAATTAGTACAAATCTTGAATTAAGGAAGAATTCAATTATTAAATTTTCTTGCTTTTGAGTACTACACTTTCAGAGCCTGCCTGAATCACTAGATAGGAATCATCCATTAATTGTTGAGCTAGAAAGATTATCTTTCCTTTTTATGTTCCTAGGTATTTAGAAATGTTATTTTAAAAAATGGCACAGATTTTTGTTTACACAAATATTAGTTTTATTTTTTTCTACCATATGAAGACAAGGTGTAGTCTAACACACGTTCAACTGTCATAAATTATAGAGGCAATATTGAGATTTCCATGGATAAATTCCAAGACTATCTTGCCCTTTTTGCCATTTGTATATAATAAAGCAAAACTATACTGTGAAAACTTACTGCGTATTAACAAATTACTGAGCATGAGTTACTACAGTAATTCTTATCTTCATTATTGTCCAGTTAAGCTAACATCTCAGAATTTTAAAAACTACAAAATTTTAAGTTGGAAGAACTCTTAAGACTAGTTCAGCCACCCTCCAGACATTTGAGTTAATTTCATAATATTCCTCCCAAATGCTCAATTATACTCTGGACCCTTCCAGTGACAGGCATTGTCCCCAAACCAGGGGGATTATAAATATGTTTCAGGAAATTAATGTATCAAAAGGCAATAATGTATCAAAAGGCCTGTTGTCAATTTCTACTTTTTAAGTAATTACTGTAAAAATGACCCATTTGCACAACACAAATGGGAAAATAATGTACCAAATGAACATGAAGAATAGTAAAGTGAGAATGGACAAGCTAACTCACACCTGAGCAGTTCCTTGGGTAGCTTATCTTTGGCTGAACAATGATACCAATGCATGTGTTTTGAACATTACATTTTAGTTGTTTTTATTTTCAGTCATATTTTTTAAAGTAACTGATAATAGACCAGTGCATACAGACAGGACCCATAAGGATATTAAATTGGCACTAGGAAAGGGACAATAAGATGATTTTGCAAATGCTCTCAAAATCATTCTTAAGTTGTATCATCTAACTGAAAACAGTCATCAAGCACATTAAGAAGCTGCTAGTACATAAAAAAAAAAGAAAGAAAGAAAAAGACAAAAGAGTAGAGTATTCATAGCAGCAGGCATTGACATTACCCAAATATCCATCAATTGTGATAGACTTACACAATGGCATACTAATAGAAATGAACAATCTATAGCTACATGGAACAGCTCAGGTAATTCTTACAATGTTAAAAGAAGCCAGAAACAAGAGTATATATTGTTCGATTTTAATTATGAAAAGTATGAAAACAGGCAAACTTAATCCATGGTGATTATGTTTAGGAGGTAGGGGAGCAGTTAAGCGATTGAAGGGGGCTCAAGGAAACCTTTGGGGTGCTAGTGTTGTTATACGTTTTGATCAGGTTGCTAGTAACACAACTGTGTTTGTGAAAATTCATCAATCTGTATGCTTACACTTGTGTACTTTTATGGATGTATGTTACAATTCATAGTTCAATAACTAAAATGTCAAAAAAAGAGTAAATGATTTGACTGGGCTATTTACATGCACAATGTTTTATTTGAGAAGTGTTTGATTCTTGTGAAGTATAAGAACTCGATATATTAGGTCTAAAAGTAATTTTGTCTAGTTCTAAAGCTATAATAAGTAACTAATTTTAGACTACATTTTATACACAACTGTGCCAAAATTAAATACAATGAATGCTGCTTTGAATGTGTTAAAAATTGTTTTCTTAAACAAATAATTCAGAGAAAATTCAGAGAAAAATGGTCAGCATCCCTTAAAATGAGAAAAAAAATTAAAAAGTCAACTTTACCATATAATTGTCAATAATATATGGAGCTCAACTTTCTTATACATAAAGTCACTTCTGTATCATGTAGCCCATAAAAATGAAGAAAAACAAATTCCTTTAGGAGTTTGTGAGATTATATATGTTATAAAAAAAAAAAAAAACGATTTTGAGAATTAAAAGAAAAGCTGGGCAACATTTTAGTGATAGAGAAAAACAATGTGGTTAGAACTGTGGGGATCTGCAGACAAATTCCAGACCTGCCGCCAACAAGTTGTATGAACTCTGTCAGGCCAGTACTGTCCAACAAAAACATACTGTGAATCGCATTTGTAATTTTTAAATTTCTAGCACCCAGGTTTTAAAAAGTAGAAAGTATATATACACTGTGGTATACCAATAATATCTAACACAACAGTTAATTGATATGTAGTGCCACCAAAACAATAAAGTTATTTGAAAAAATATTTCACAATGCTTTAGTTTTAATATTTAAATTTAAATTAGTCAAATTTGAAATTCAGGTCCTTAGTCACACTAGCTGTACTTTTGCCATCCATGACCAGTGGCTGCGACATTCAACAGCACAGATGTCGTCATTCAGTCTCTCTGAGGCTCGCTTTCTTCATTGATAAACTAAGAAGTTAATCAGATAAAGAATTCCCAGTGAGAATTTTTGCCAAACGAAGCCCACATGCCTCATTCAAAATGTGGGCCATTCACCACACAGGAATACGGCCCATTGTCCAGAGATCTTATAACTTTAAAGTCAGAAATGTGGATGTTTATGTTAAATATCTTTCTTTTTCCTGTAGACAACTACCATGAAATTTTTCAGAGCATTGTGTGGGCCAAACCAAAACACATCCATATGCTACTTTTTGCAACCTGGGTTCAAAAACATTCTTTCCCACTTTCCAATCTACGATTTATTTAGAAGTAATTTGACTTCTGCATCTGGAAACTAAAAAACACAGCTGGAGAATCAGCTGAGTGGTGAGCTTCAAAGTCAAGGTGAAGAGACAGATATCAGGAGGTGACAGCCTGTAGTGAAAGTCAGCAGGCTCCCAAGTGTTAACTTAAGCCCTATCTACACTCCAGAATGCAGAAGTCTGAAAAATAATCATGCTAAGGTAAGGGACAACCCAAGCCCTTAATTTTGGATCAAGGACAATGTGCCACAGAAAGGGTGGTGCAGACAAGTTGACCACAATGACTACCACTCTTAACATGCTGGGACCCAGTCCCTGTGGAGCCTGCCTGGATCCTCCAGGGCATGTGAAATCCAAAAAAGCACAAGGTAAGCATGCCACTGACAGGGAAAAGCTACAAAGGTGAAGCAGGAAGTAGCAGCTTGAGCAGCCATCAGTACCTTCCTTGAACACACAGATAGGAAGAGGTAGGGGGTGGGTTGGAGTGTTGGCAGGTAGACTCCAAGGAGACCAGTTCTCAAGTCCAGGTGAGTCACCATCCGGGAATATTAACTGTTTGATAGAATTTGAAAAGGACAGAGTTCCCTCCAAAGGCAAAGTCAGAGAACTGTTTGTGAATACTATCAAAATCTTATTTCAGTTCCAGAGCAAAAGAGTCTTGGGAACCAAGGATTAGTGAGGGTCCTGAGCTAGGATTGAAGCAATATGAGCATTAATCTCAAACGTGTCACTGTCTTGCTGTGTGACTTCTGTTTCCCCAAATTTAAAATGTTCATAAGCATATTGCTTTACTCTATATCATAGGGCTGTTTTCAGGACCAAATGATATGAATATAAGGCAATTTGAAAAGTATACAATTGCAAGGCATTATTATTTACTAAGCAATTACTAGTAGATTATAGGAATGCAACTATTAAATGCTAGTTAGGTCCCTAATAAGGATTCTTTTTAAATTTGAGGTGGGTGGAGTAGGTTAGGGCTTTAAGGGAATAGTAGTGAGCATTACTATCCTATTACAAACCCAGCCACTTTCTAGAGTGGGATGGGACAAGGGGAGGTCAAATTCCAAAGTGGACTTAAAAGGACTTCAGAAAGGGGAATTTGCCCTAAAGCAGTGGGTTTTTTTGTTTTTGTTTTTTGGTTGTTTTTTTTTTTTTTTTTTAACATTTGTCAGGTCACTGATGCTTTTAGTATCTGATAAAATCTATGACTTGTTTTGGAAAATGACACACATACAAAAGTGACATATATTTTCAGAAAGTTCATGGACCCCCATGGACCTCGAATTGAAAATGCCACCCTTAAAGAGGAGAGAGTCACAGACAAGATCCATCATGTGGTCTTAGGAATGACTTGTTGATGGTAGGAGGCAGTTTTAAGAACAGCTGGAGGCCAAAAATAAAAACAAAGCAGTCTTTCTTTAAAGGCTCAGCCTCTACTCAAAGTGTTCCTACCATGGGACCCTCAGATAAGACTTCTTGGGATTTATATAAGTGGTATCACATGCACTGACAGATATCATTATTCTAGCTAACTCCTAGCTACAGCTTCTACAGAAATGAGCATCCCTTATCTTTATCTCAGTCCATATGGATTCTAACCAATCAAGAGAGTAAAAGGTAGGTAAGAAAAAAAAAAAAAAAAAAAAAAGCCCTGTAAAATTCCCAAAGAATCATACTGTGCATGTTAGCAGTACATTATAGAACACGTAGAGAATTTTTGCCATTCTGTTTTTTGGGACAGCAACCAGAGACCACATGTCATAAGAGCATTATGACATCCACATGAATATCAATCACCAAGACAAGTCCACAGTAACATAAAGTAACACTGGATATTGTGGCAGCAATCTGGGACCCATACGGATAGGAGTCAGGCAGGAGGAGAAGCAGATTCTACAGAAATTCAACGCCGATTCCTCACTGACAAGAACAGGATTCTTCTTGGTTCTTGAATGTAATGTGGCCTGAAAAGAATACTCATATATTGCAATATTTAAACTTAACTTTCAAAGTAGGGATGAATGAACAAGTTGAAATTACCAGTCATGCAATTAATGACCTTTCTTTAAATCACAGATTTTCATCTAAGATCAGTAAAACTCTATTTTAAAAAATTATCTTCTGTCGAATACCAAGGTCTTCACTAAGGGCTGCAGAAGAAATATTCTGAAGCAAGTGAAAATACCAGATGAACTACCAAACTGCACTGCTTCCCTAGCTACCTGTCAATGAAATACAATCACTTGTAGGAGTGGGAAATGTTCTCATATTGCCAATGGATATTGAAATTCCCTAAGGACATGATGCTTTCCACTTTGAGATTTCTCTTGACAGCCTAGTAGTTGGGTTTACACTTCAGAGAGTCACACCTGGAACTCTCTTTTCATTTTAATTCTTCTAGGTCAGATGGTTTATACACTAGATAATTTTCCTCTGAAGTGCCATGATTTCACTTCTTGCTAACATACATCAAATTAAATGGTAAATCACATCTAACATGTAGCAAAACATTTTTTACAAAAAAAGTATTATGTTGCATAATCCAGTGAAATAATTTAGAGCAGTGCCTGGTACCATTCAATAAATGCTATCTTATGAGGACTTTGGTAATGACATACCAACAATGAAAATAATGACGTTCTCACCTTGTGATGGGCAGCTACTAAGGCGACCCTCAATAATCCCTATCTTTTATTATTCACACCTTCACAAAACCCCTTCCCTTGAGCATGAACTGAACTTAATGATTCAATTCTAATGAAGACAATATGGCAGAAGTGATGTTTATCACTTTCAAGATTGGGTTATTAGAACACTTTCACTTTTGTCCTGGGTTCTTCCACACACCCTCTCTAGCTCTCTTGGATTTCTTGCCCTGAAGTTCCATGTTGAAACTTTCCATGGGGAAAGTCCAGGTGAGATTGGAGGCAAATCTGAGGCCTGACAACAACCACACTGTGAATTCTGAAATGGGTTCTGCAATTCCAGTCAAGTTTTGGGATGACTTCAACCCTGGTCAGCAGCTTCATCATGGAATATGATAGATCCTGAGAGAATCACCCAGCTAAACCCGGATTCCTTTCCCATGGAAACAATAATATTTGTTGTTCTAAGGCAATTCAATTGTGGGATAATTTGCTATGCAATAGGATAATTAATACCAATTTTGGAAGTAGGGTGCTGCCATAACAAACATCTAAAATGTGGGAGTGTCTTTGGACCTGCAGCGGGCCTTCGGAGTGCGAGTGAAGGGTGTAAAGTGCTTTGAACACATTGTTCACAGAATTTTGGACTGGGAAGAGATTGCTAGTAAGGGCGTAAATGAAACCGAAGAAATTTTTATTGGAAACTAAAACTTATGTAGTGGTAGAAGGTTCGACAATACCCACATTTCTGTACAGTGATGTGACCTGCAGTCAACTGCAGTTAAATGAAAATGTGCCAAAGGAACTGGGTGAGTTAGCTAAGGTAATTGATTATTCCAGCAAAGTGTTGAAGATGCTACTTGGTTTCTTCTTATGTTTACAGTAAACTGTGAGAAGATAAATTGACAAGGGAAGTGAAACCAGAGGGCAACCGAGTCCGGGGCTCCTGCTGCCTGTGCCGCTCAGGCAAGAGACTGACACAAGAGTTGGGACATTTATAAAAAGCGCTTATTGTCAGAGCACCAGCGATCTGAGAGGGCAGCAGGTGAACACCTTCGGAAAACTGCTTTGCTTCCTCAGTCCCTCTTAGGGTATTTAAGGGAAAATCTGGGTGTTATTCCAGGGGATGCGTGGCAGTTCCGGAGGGCCTATTATGCCTCTCAGAGCTATTCCTCTGGCAACATGGTCCTCCGGTGGCAATGGCAACCCAAGAACAAAGATGGGCGTAGTCTGGAAAAAATGCTAGACCAGAAAGATTGTGATCAGTAAGTATAAGGGTATTAATCTTAAGTTTCAGGGCAACATTCTATGGCAGGGGAAGTTCCAAGCTCTGGGTCAAGCCTCTGGGGACAATCTATTGTTAAGCTATAGGGCAATGAAAAATGAAGCAGGGAACACTGTGAGGCCTCTACTACAGGGGTTCCAACTAGGCCCTTCTTCAGTAGGACTACTAAGCAAAAAGTAGGAAGGACTTGATAGTTTTGAAAATTCTCAGTCTCTCTGGACAGTAAAAAGTGCTAAAATTAAGAAATGGCTTCCAAGCAAAGACAATTCCAGGGAAGTACAAGAAAAAGACATGATCTAAAGGTGAGACCGGAAGTTGTGGCTTTTGAAATCATTTTGTTAAGACCTTGGAAATGCTGTGTCTCTGAGCACTACCATTCAGTCAGATGATAGGGTTTCCTAAAAGTTTAAGGGTGTGGCTCACAGATTCTTTCAAAAGTTCTTAGGAAATTAAAGGACACTGTCTCAGCAGAAGCCCAAGGTAGGGAAGGATTTATCTCCAAGAAATATGTGGGTATGGTTTTTGTCTAACAGAGTAAACCCTAACAAGTTTCACAGGAGACCTACAAAAGTTTTGAGAGGATTTTAATCAGCAAAAACTGCCAGTTTGGACTGAAAAGGGCAGATACAATACTAAATGAAAAAAAAGTCAAAGGTCCCAAAAACTCTACTGGCAGCAAGCAGGCTGAAGAGACTCACCTCTTCGTCTTTCATGAAAAAGGAAGAATGACTCTAAGAGTGGAATCGATAGCCCAAAGGGTAGACTCAACGGCCATGGAGAAATATTCCCAGGCCTGAAAACCTAGTCAAAGAACATTTGCCCAGATTTCAGAACTGCTATAAACCAGTGACTCCTACATACCTTGGATTTTCCACTTTGTTGAACAAAAATATTGAGGAAGCTTACGCCTGCCCCTCTGTTTTATGTTGGTTGTGTTGAGGCCAGAAATCTTTACACTAGTTTCACAGATCTACAGACGAAGAAGAACTATACTTGAGAAGTTGTATGTGAGAAACTACACCCAAGGAGCTTCGCCCACACCCAGGTCAAACTTAGATGACTTCTGTATGTTGAGCTGATGCTCACCTATATAGTAAAGAGAACTTATTTTTCATCTTCCAATAAAAGGGATGATTGACATCAGTACAATTTAACATGTTTTATAGTATCAAACCTTTAGAAAGGATATAAAGTCCTTTTAAAATTTTTCTTGAAATGTTTAAGACATTAACATAGTGGAAATTATAGATTCATAATATTAAATCTTACCAGTGTAAAACATGATAAGCTGTTCTACACTAACCAAACTAAATAATCTAGCAATTATCAGCTACCCAATTTTAATCTATATTTAGGATATTTATTTTATAACATCGAGTTATTGTCGAAAGCATACAAGCCAAAGCTCTCTTAAGTATCCTGATTTGCAGATGTTTTTTGTTTGTAACAAAAATTCCACCTAAAGAAGGGGTTTAAATGAGACGTGAAATGGGAAATTGAATGTTTAACTTTCCTAAAATAATTAGATTTTTCTTAAATTCATTTACTCTCGAAGGGTGTAGTTGAATGTTCTATAATGCCTTTTCCTTCAGAATGACAGCGTATCTTTCAAACTTTTCTATTCACTAGCATAGTGTAACATTTTATATATAAAAAATAGCTACAGCAGTATTTTTAAAAATGTCGCACTGTTATAAAGAGCAATTTATTGCATGCCCTTGTCCCTCCTGGCTATGAGCCTATTTAGTGAGGCTTATTAGTGAAGGGCAATGACTGGCATGTCCTCTGAATAAGCAGTCAGAGGCCAATAAAAACAAAGAACACAAATATGTTATTCAGAAATACATATCATTGTTAAAAATAGCAACACCCATTTCTGTTCTAATTGAGAAGAGGGTGCTGCTGGTCTCTCCAGAGGGCTGGGCACAGTGGAAGCACGCTACACTGTATCATCAGAAGTCTCGATATGTGGGTACTTAGCTTGGCTTGAGACACATGATGAGTGATTCATCAGCCTCAGGATAGTTTTTCTTCACTGTAAAATTCCGTGTTCACATCAGAGTTAAACTTCATTCCTAAACTGCAGACATGCAAGTTCTTCAAACAAGAGTTCTTACTTTATGCACACAAAACCTGTACAGGTATTATGGGTTGCCAAATATTCAGTTTTTCTCCTAAAATACACTTCTAAAAAGGAAACTTTATATTAATACATTGTAAATGAAAAATCTGACTTACACAGCACTAATGGACGGTAACCATAAAATTTAAATGCAATACATCAACAAAACAATTATTAAATTCTAGCTATCAGGCTGCCGCTGGCTGCAGGAAGTATGCTCTTTTTGAGAAAAACAAATGAACAACTCTATCTAGGAGAGAGAGTCTAGCATTAAATTAAATTGAGAATTTCTCCCTGACTTCTCAAAAACACACTGAAAAAGAATTTCTCTTAAAAGGGCATATGTTTTTTATTATATGATTCTGTTATTTGATGCAGCATCTGCATAACACCTAAAATCAACTCCAGTATCAACCAAAATCAACTTCTGTAATAGCAAATGTCCTACACTCTGAAAATGATACATCAAATAATCAATTTTTGCGGGCGATGGGGTACTGTGAAAAGAACATGCGCTAGGAAATCATATTAGGATTCTAAGTTTAGTTTCATTAGATTAGACCTTGACACTGGCAAGTTAATTAACCCCTCTGAGCCTAAGATTGCTCACTTACATTAAAGTAATTGTGTTACTTTTAAATGAGAAAATGCATGTAACATACTTAGTTAAGCACAGTATCTGAACACAATAGACACTCAATAAAAGTTATGTATTTAAAATAATTCCTCCAAAAACATTTTCGAAATTCTATCACAATAAATTCACTTCAAATAACAGTGGCTTGAAATGAAAATATAGTTGGTCATTTTTCTTTTATAATAAAGTTATATATAACTTTCACTTCCAAACGAAGCTACAAAACCCACAAACCACTGACTGGCTAAAAAGCAAAACTATTTTGTCCTCAATAATAAAATAAGAACACAGTTGTCACAATGAAAAACAACAACTCTTATTTGCTACCATGTAAAGTGTTTTCAGGTCTTTTCTTACCAAAAAAAAAAAAAGTCAAAATGGCAGAAAAAGAGTGAAAGTATCTTAAATACAAGTTTCAGCCAATTTGGGCACAAGGTTCTGAAAAAAAGTCATATTTAGGACACAACTAGTAACACTATTACCTATCAGATGTAGTAAATGGGCAATACGAACAACAACAAAAAAAACAGCCCAACACTAATTCAGTAACAGCAGTCCTGGTTACCTAATAAATGTAGTAGCAATGAGCTCTAGGACTGACGCTAGTCACTTTAGTTGTATTGTTTCTAATCCATACAAGTCTGCAAGATAGACATCTTTATTCCTAATCACATGCAAAGAAGTTCTGAGACATTACTTGCCTGGTCAAGGTCACTCTACTGGTAAACACCAGAGTTGCATTCAAACTGTATCTGAAGCCAAACCCACTCTCCCTTCACTAGTCTGTTTCTTCCTTTTTTAGACATAAACATGTGAGCAAGAATCTTTCTCAATGCTTCCAAAGTCATAAACTAATATTAGTCCCCTTCTCTCCTCTTCTTCCAGTTTCTGCCAAATCTTTTGCACTCTGGTCCATGACAGCTTCAGTCATCATTACCCCAACTCCAATTCACTTACTTCTTAAGTCACTGAAACCAGGTCTTGTGCACCAGCCCTTTAAAAAACTGTTCTTGGTAAGGCGGGAGAGAATAAAAAACATGAAAGGTAAGGCTTTCAGTCCACATGGGACTTAAACTAAAGGCTCACAGATAGTGAGCAATTCTCCTACGTGGTCAACCAATATAGGCATGTTCCAATTTACAAGAATGCCTCCTGCAGACGCAATGTGTGGAATCATACATATTTGTGCAATCAAATACAATCAACGGAATGATTAATTGAGTAAAATTTTCAAAAAGTATCTAGAAGTGTTATCTTTTATTCAGGGAATGAATTTTAAGGCATACTTTTACATACAAATAAAAACTACTAAACTTAAGGAGTAATTATTTCAGTTCCATTCTTAGAACAGAATGAAACAAAAACAGCTTGATGTCCTTCAGTGAAAATAGACAATATCTAAATGACATTTATAAGTCCTAAGTTTTCACTTAAAAATGAGTATACCTACCATCCACTGCCCATCCCCATGGGTCTAAATTACTGAGGTCTGTGAACCAGTCTGCTGTACGTGAGATTTCCCCAACAGCCCAAATTGCAAGCTACACACTTCTGAGCATTACATACTGGCTAACAACTATTGATCCTCATGACAACTTATTATAAGCACTATTATCCTGATTAATACATATGATGGAAACAGGTCATGGAAAAGTAACTTGCCCAATATCACATGGCTGGTTAAAAAAAAAAAAAAAAAAAAAAACTCAAATCCAAGTGCTCTGACTCCTCAGCCCTTATTCACTTCACTTTACTGCCCACCCACATATAAGCACATTCATAGGCAGAGAGAAAAATACTACACAGGTATAAATTACAATATCGATATTGAGAACCCAGTAGATGTCAGGCATCAAGTACTAGAAATGAAGATATGAAAGAAAAAAGAAAAAGCCTGGGCCTGAGCTGAAAGAGACTTAAAAAAAAAAAAAATCACATGCTGGGTAGGTTGAAAACAGAGGAACTAGTTACAATATAATGTGTTCACACTCAAGCTAGCTGTCCTGTGTGTAAGGGGAACACAATGTAAAGGACAGCTAACTTAAACAACATTATTACCTTTAGAAACAGCAAACTTTTTTTTTTTTAATTGCTATAATACACTTATCTGGAAGAGGAGCATAGAAAACATGACATAAACCTCTTATCGATGGGTTCTGGTCATCACTGGGAAAACCAAGGGCACTGCAATCATGCCATACAGTATTTTTGGAATGAGGGGCTCTTGCTCCTACTTTTTAAAAAATTTTAAAGTTATAGCTCTCTCCCAGATCTTATCTCAAAAAGTCATTGCTTACCTCTAGCACTTACACTCTATCCTAATCTGAAATGATACAGAAGAGTTAATCAGTAACGATACTCTAAATTGTCAGGGACAGTCCCTGCTCCAAAGTACTCGGATTTATGACAGTTTACCTATTTCCTTTGATGTTCACTTAAGAACAATAAAAGGAGGTGGCTAACTATAAAAAAAAAAAACAAATTCTGTCAATTTAAAAATTTTACTCATGACTAACCTGGGAAGAAATATCTTACCTGAAAGAGGGACTATGACTACAGTAATGAGTAGTACCTACTATGTGCCAGGTGTGTTAGCAGCTTAATCAGGATTTTTATCCCCACAATACCCCTATGGAATAGGTCATTCTAATCTCCATAACATAAATGAGAAACTGAGGCCCAAGTTCACATAAAAGGTTACAGGACTAGAATGTGAATTACATGATCCAGGTGAAAAAAAAACACAAACCTCAAATGTCTTTGCAGCCAAACAGCTAAAGTAACTGTGTGAAGTGGCTCGGTTTTAAGATTATAGAGCTTTGGTTCTCAACCCTGGCTGCACATTGTAATCACCTGAAGAGATTGCCAGGTGGTTTCTACCCCCAAAGACTGTGATTTAATTGGTCTGGAAGGTGCCTAGGTAATTCTCATGGTCAAAGCTAAGAACCATTATGTGTAGACTCAGAGCATGGTGCATGGTCCACTTGAAAGGAGTTTAAAAAAAATTTTTTTAAAGGTTAAGGAAACACTGTGCTGGTCAAAGATCGTTAGTACTGCCTCTGCCACCAATACGTTACCTCTCCCTGCTTCTTAGTATAATTAACAGACTGTACAGGTGACAGACAGATTGGTAAAGACACACACATTTGTTTTCAGTGGGGGAGGGGAGTTGCCTAGTCTTGGTACTTCCCCCATGTCAACCTCCACTGTTTCCTACTTATGGACCTGTTCTACTACAAAATGCACCAGGAGTTAGACATAACCAACTCTCCAAATAAGCTCTGGATTACAGTCCATTCTTAAACTGAAATGATCTAAATATGCTCACTTAACAAATGAATACCTTCAGATTATAGGTCCAAATGACTTAAACATTTCAAGAGTCATATTTTTTAAAGAAGGCCACTTATAATGAACTCTGATTTTAATCCAAGCCAGGTCAAGAGATTTCACTTAACTAAATAAATCTTAAGAATGGAGAGTCTAATGCCCTAAAAGCAAATGCAGGTGGTACATAGCATTGCTGAGTAAAACATTGTTTGTCACTGGAAAAGAGAAACAAACCTGCACACCATCAGAAAATCTTCATTAAATGGCCTGCAGATGTGAAATCCAAAACAAATGCTACACAAGTCAACTGTGAATCCATTGGAAAAAAAGAGAAAGAAAGAAACTGTACCCTGCTTGGGAAATAATTCTTCATGCATAATCATAATTGTTACAGCACAACTCAAGAGGAAATGGCAAAAGTATAAATTAAGAAATGGACTTTAAAGCAACTCATTCGAACTAGGTGCAACATTTTTTCACCTCTTGCTGCAAACATTGTGTTTTTTAATGGTCCTGTTTGACCACTTACCACCATGTTCCCCCACTACTACCACCACCAAAAGAAGGCAAATAAAAGAAGAAATTGATTGAGTTTTCAATGTGGAATACTGCAAATAAAGGTCATGACTCAGAAATTAGGGCTTTGGCCAATGAGTTTCAGCATTGACAGTTGTGGTGAATGTACTACTTGGGTGAAATATATATTTATTTTAGTTTTCCAAAAAGCAGAGATGGGAAAGTGAAGCCTGAGAAACCAAAGTGTGTGGGATTAATTTCTCACCAGTTTAAAATAATTTTGTTTGTTGATTCAATAAATACATATTGATCCTCTCATGAGTGTCAGGCACTGTGCAGTGCTAAGGATTTACTGGAGAACATGACAGTGACTGCTTGCATGGGTTTCAAAGTAAGAGACCAAGGCACCAACCTCATGTAATCCCCCACACAAACTCCTTCCAGCCATGAGTGTGAAAATCCAGTCCTGCCATTGTACTATTAGGCAGTACATTTTTCCCTTAGTCTGACTGTACTGAAAACTAACCACAAGTACAACGAAGCTGCTGATATCATAAATAAATACATAAATAACTATACTTGGCATACAACAATTCATGGGTAAATATCAATAAGTTTAAAGAAAAAAAATCTTAACCTAAGACTGAATCAAAACAGATTTTTTTTTTTGAACCAAGCCCAGTTCACATATTTTCACTGCCTGTGGCTATGCAGCTTCAGTGGGCTAAAAATACCTTCCTTTCTTCTAAGTTGGGAAGAGTAAATATGAGCAAGCAATCAGCTGTGTATCATTCTCTCATTTTATTTATTTTTTACTAGAAAACACTCAAAATAGCTGAAGCAACGAAAAAGCATCTGTTTTATATTTGTATATATGTACACTGACAGACCTATTCAGCGCGTATCTTCCTAGTAATATGAAAAGCTATATTTGCATTATTAGCAAAGACTCAACATTTTGCTACTTAGTTTTATTATCCGTTGGGGAGAGAACTGCATGTGTTGAAAACTAACCACAAGTACAAGAAGCTTTCGAAATAGACACATAGGGTAAGTGTGCTCTCGCCGAACACCACAGTAGTGCTCACTGTGCAGTCATGCATCATTTATGTTTCTGAAATTTACATTAAATGAGATTCTAAAGCAGAAGAATAGGAGCTTTAAGTCTTTCTGTAGGTCTTGCCCAAGTCGTGTTTACTGTGTTTGGCAAAGTGAAAAACTGTGTTTCTCTTCTTGGACTTCTCAAGGATAATTGTAAAATACCCACAACCACCCACTCCTAACTTTGATACACTAAAAGTTACTCGGGAAGACAAATTTAAAAAACACACCTGTAGGATGGTGAACAAGAGTAGCGAGGACTTTTCAAACACACCCAACATCTCTGAAGTCACCCTACTAAGTTAACAGAAAACAGCAGGTCTGGTTTGCACTAGACGAGGCCATTAGTTTGGGCCGCTGGGTCATGGCTTAATTTCTTTAAAAAAATCAGCACAGTTTGAGAGATCTCTGCCGACCTCCCCATTACTTAGCCAACTGACAAAGTCAAATGGAAAGCAAATACCTAGAAACCAGGAAATCCTCCGGGATGGGCTGGCAGAAGCGGAACGAGGGCTACAGGTTTGCAGCTGGGCCTTTGACAAGAGCTGGGGTAAAGGACTCAATGTCCACTCGCCTACCCAACGCCCAGCGGAAATAGGGGCTGGAGATACCCATTTCAAATGTAACCGGCCGGAGAAGCCGGGAGGGGTGTAGATGTCATCTCCCCTGACACTGTGGGGCCCTGGTGACCCTGCAGGGCTCGCCTCTGATGTTCCTGAAGGTCAGAGGTGGCAGCCGCAGTGCCAACGGCTCACCAAAGCTACTTTTCCAGCTGGGGCGGAGGCGCGGGGCAAAGTTGGCCATTGGCCGCGTGCGTCCCGTTAACCGTACCTTGTAACTGGGCGGACAGGGACTCCTGGTGCTGCTGGTACTTGAGCGCCACCGCCTCGGCTTTCCGCAGCTGCGTCTGCAGTTCATAGTAGAGCATCGCGCCGTAGAGAAAGCCGAAGACCACAGTGAGCAGCAGCAGCGTCTGGAAGATCCGCTTCTGCTTTCGGGAGCACATCCCGTTTCCCATAGTCCCGCCTGGACCCCGCGCCGCGGCCGCCCCGCCGCCGCGGTCTCTTCCTCGGCTCGGCCCGAGCGAGCGCCTCAGCAGCGGCCGCCGCAGGCAGTGGCCGGACGCGGCATGCGGAGAAGCGAGACACAAAAGCGGGGCCGAAGGGGAAGTGGCGCCCGCTCAGCCCCCGCGCGCGTTGGGGCGCGCAGCCATCGACGCCGCCCGGGCGGCCGCCGCCGAACTTCTGCGAGGCTCGCTGTGCGCGCGTGCCGGGGCCCGGGAGGGGGCCCTCCGCATACTTCTGAGCGGGCGGGCTCCGCTCCGCTCCCCAGGCGCCGCCGGCCTTTTTCTTCTTCGCCCCACTTTTTGGCCCGGCGGCGCTCGGAGTCCCGCCCGGCCGCTCCCCGCCCCCTCGCGGCGGTTCCCACTGCGCCGCGCGACTTGGTTGCCACCGAAAGGAGGGGGTGCGCCCCCCAACAAAGGGACCCGGGCTCCAGGCGGCGCCTCCGCGCGCGGCCGCGAGGGTGGGTGACGGGTGGGGGGCCCGCCGCTGGCCGGGTTTGGGGAAAGGCGGGCCGGGGTCACTGACGGGGCCGCCGAGCCTCTGCCGCCGCCACCTCCCACCCCACTTACGTGTCACCCACGGCCCCGCTATTATGGCCAACGGGATTCCGGGAGGAAGTCCCACTCGGGCTCCCCGTTCATTGGGCCCGTCCGAGCCGCCGCTCCCTCCCTTCGGGGAGGCAGTGCCGGGCTCGATTGGACGCCCGCTTTGTCCGTCCGACCCCAGGGCCGCGCCTTCCCCCCCACTGCGGGGGCCGGCGAGGGACTCGTGGGCGCCGCGGCCGCCCGGCGCCGGGGTGCGGCCACGTGGAGTGTGGGTGGGTGCGGAGAGGCGGCCGAGCCCGCGGCGGGGTGCTTGGGGTGCGCTGGACACGTGTCCCGGCCTGCGGCTGGGCAAGGGACGGTGCGCACGTGTATGAGTTTGCATGCGAGTGTGTGTGTGTGTGTGTGTCTGTGTGTCAGTGTGTCTGTGTGTGTGTGTGTGTGTGTGTGTGTGTGTGTTTCAGCACTCGGAACGCACGTGGGAAAAGAGTAGTAAGTTGTATTTATAAGTGGGAAAGAATGGATGGGAGCAACTGCACTCTATCGAGTACTCTTTCTCTCTTTTCCTATCCAATGGACAGTTGCGATAGACACAGGGATACAGCTACGTAGTCAGCACAATCGTAGTGGAACTGGAGATGCTGCGCGGACTGAGTGTTGCCCCATCGAGTGTACTGGTGTTGATAGGTGTGTGTCCACAGATGGCGGGACACGAGTCGGAAGACTCAGGCACGGTAGCACGCTAGTACGCTAGACTTACTGCTCACCTGCCCACGTAGGTTGGGGAAATCAACTTGCTTTTGGCAGAGGGGAAAGAAATGATCTCATATTTTTCCCCTCGCTGCAAATAGAATAATTTAAAAACAAATCTCACAGGCTGAAATGAGTATGCATTCATTTAGTCATATGCATTTATTTTGTTGGTGGCAAAAAATACATCAGTTACATTGTTAAATTACATTTTAAAGGCCAACAGAGGTTCCTTGTGTAAAAACAAGTAAAACAAACATAATAATCACAAACCTCGTCAAAGAAAACCCGTAGTGCAGTTGATCTTTCTATGTACTTGAGAAGGGAAAATTGAGGTTCTGCATAAATGATAATTTTGTTTCTGCACTTGACCTGGATTCTAAGAAAGTAAATTATTTCTCAAATGCTTCAGTGGTATCATGGAATTTATTACATACTGCTTAATTTTTAGTATATTCTTACCAGATTTTGGTCATCAATATCAATAATGGCCAGTGAGTGCTTAAAATGAGAGTAGATCCGTTTAGCCAAATACAACATATAGACAGTCCTGGTGCAGAATTTGTTTAGGTTGGCTCTTAAGTTAGAGGGTGCAAAAAAGCCATGAAATAAACTGAATTTACAACCTAGCTAGCCTGTGACATGTATACTGTCATGAAAACTAAGTGTGCCTGGCATATGCTTTTCCCTAATAACAGCTTGCTCAAAATGTTTTCATGTACAAATGCACTATATCACTTATCACAGCCTGGTTAAGGACAGATGCTTCTCAGCTTATGATGGGGTTACTTCTTGATGAGCCCTTTGTAAACTGAGTCATATCATAAGTCAAAAAATGCATTTAAGGCACTTAACTTATGGGACATCATTGCTTAGCCTCACCTACCTTGAATGTGCTCAGAACACTTATATATGTCTACAGATATTGGTAAATTTGGCAACATTATCTAACACAAAGCCTATTTTATAATAAAGTGTTGAATATCTCATGAAATTCATTACATGTATGGTTTTCCCATGCTCATAAAGTTGAGAAATCCTAAATTGAGGACTATATGTATTAGACTCACAGTTTGGTGAATAAAGAAACCAAAATTTATTAATGTGACTATAATAGCTCTAGGACCTTGTAGGTCATGCAGAAAGTTAGGAGCTCACAGGATAAGAATCCAGGTCCAAATCCTGTGCTTTCCAATGAAAACCAGGTTTTCATTATTTTCAAACAAGTTATAATAAGTTGTATCTGGTCCATCAAAATGAGGAGAACCTATTTAAAAAGAAAAAGATACAGAGACATTTTAGAATTTTATTCTGTTGCATCAATAATATATAGCTTTACTTATTGAATCTACCACTTTAAATATTCCTCTTTCAGTTTGACTCTTAGAAATTAAGACTGAATAATCCCTGCGACCTTGTTAAAGTCTTCATAGGTGAAAATTTCTTGCCATTGCCAGTGTACAATTTGCTAAAAACAAAAAACAAAAAACTGTTCCTCCAAAAAAACTCCCAAAACTGCTCTGGAGAAAATAAAGTTTTATAGCTATAATCCTGGACCATACTCAAATAGAAAATTATCCTAGCCTCAAAAGAAAAAAGAAATTATACAGACAGTTGGGGAATTATTGCTCATATATTATACAGTATGCAGTTATTTAGTTGTATTTCAGAAACTTTGGAAATGCCTTATGCTTCCAGAATACATGATTACTCATTTTAAACCTCTTATTTCTTTGCATCTGATTCCAGACTCCAAAGGTATTCTTTGCCTAAAGCTGCTGGCTGACTCTACAGAAAATAATAAATGTAGGCCATAAAACACAATTCAATATTTTAGTCATAAAATTTGAAAGAGAACAAAAATTATTACCTAAACTTATCCGTTATTTCAAATTCAAGAAGAGTATGTAGAAGTACATAAAATCACTAATGGCAGTGTCTTTATAATATTACTTTTCCAAGGTGAAGTATGCTGCTAGTTTCTTGAACACATCAGTGCAGAGCTTTTGAGAGGCCAACATTGGGGAAGTTATCCAGGGCCTATAAATTTAGTTTACATAACATTGCCTTTGAGTAGAGCTTGTAATAGGTGAGCTGCTTATACTTGTTAGGTCTGTTGTTAGTTCTATTTTATATTTTTTTATCAATTTAATAATAGTATTATATAATTATATTTCTATATGCCATATTGTGAACTATATATATGTACATATATATACATATATATAGTTTAAAATGTATAAATCCTGAGGAATCTCACTAATTTAATGTTTTATTTCTAAGTCAGGCAGTAATTAAAGAGATTCAAAGTCTTACATTTGAGTAGGGCTAAGGTAACATTTGGGGACCTAAGCATTCTCTTCAGTTCTAGTAAATTTGTCATTCTAATAATATTTGTTCATTTTCCAAATAGGGGAAAGCCAGAAAAATAGACTTGAGGGACACAGCCAGTGTATGATTTGTAAAAATAGACGACTTGAAATTAATGATATTTAGGATCCTAGAGAAAATAATTTTCAGTGTCTGAAGTTTTTTTATTTAAATCTCTTTACTGCAAATTGAATTCATAATTTTTTAATTTGCAAGAGAAGTCAACACCTAAGAAAAGGTGAGGACTGTTATTATTTTTTTTTAATCTGTAACTATATGTGGTGATGGATCATGGCAATCATTTTGAAATACATATATTGAATCATTATTTTGTATACCTGAAACTAATATAATGTTATATGCCAATTATATCACAATGAAAAATAAATCAATAAAAAATTTAAATGGCATTTCAGTATTAATAAACCACGGTTTTAAACTTTTCATATGAAAACTGCTGAAATCAACTATCCTTTTTCCTCTTTAGGAAACCACTCTTCATCCCTGCCTTTTCGCTGCTTCATCCATTTCCTAGCACTTAATTAACACACAGGCTTGCCACTTTTACCTGACCTGTTTTGAGGATTAAAGGAAGCTACATTAAAGGTATTATCTTTTTGAGGATTCTGTGAAAGGTATTTTGAAACTCCTTTGTCACAAGATTTTGCTAATAGTCTGGTTGTAATTGTGAGATTAGCAAAGTAAGGAGTAGGTCTGTAGCTAAATGCATAACAAAGTAATTGAACCCCACTTGCGTTTTGGTGCCTTACTTTGGTCTATCTCTAAGTTGCCATCTTTTAACTCTGAACTATTTAGGGAGTTAGAGGAGAGTAAAAGAGAAAGTAGATGGTTAGCTCTTATTTGTAAAATGCTTTTCAGTAAAAAAACAACTACAACAACAACAACAACAAAAACACCTTATCATCAGCATCACTAATTACCTTTTGAACATGGACTACTTTGATAATGGAGGAATAATTTAGAAGACCCTACTTGCCATAAGACTATAGCTAAAGAAACAGGCACTATCATTTCCAAGTTCTTTAACAAAAACTGAGGCACAAGAAATTATTTTGAATCTTGCTTAATGTTTATTATAGCTAGCTTTCAATAAACCAACTGGCACATTCATTTTAGAAAATAGTTCCATAGAATATTAGAATGAATGGAGAGGGACCATATGTGAGACTCAGAAGCGAAATGAACTTCTCAAATCTTCTGTTGGCTCATTTAGGCAGCGTTTTACTACCTCCTTGCCTTCAGAGAGACCATGGAAAGGATCAGCAGTCAATGAAACATGACATTTTTAATGTTCCCCCCAAAATGTATATAGTTTATTGGATTCCTTTGTATAAAAGATGTACTCAGTTTATCCATGACCATTTTATCGAATGGGCATTACAATTTTACTAGGTTATATGATAGGTATTTACAGTAATTACTTAATCATCATGAGGCATGGCTGGTCTTGTTTATGGTGTATCAAATGCTAACTCCTAGGTCAGAAAGTCAACATTCAGTTTCAGAACTATTCCTAAGGGAAAACATCGGCTTCATAAATATTCTTTATGCTCTAGTTTTCAGGAATGTTTTGAGTTAAAACAAAGAGACTACCAATAATTCTACTTAGAAATAAACTAGAGCAAACTTTGAAATAAAAAATAAGAATCAAGTTAACTCCCCATTAAATTTAGCTCAAATTAAAATTTTTAAATAGAAACATTTGTTTTGGGTTATTCCTCTCATTCTATGTTCTAGTTCAACTCTTCAACTCCTAGCAACCAATATTCTAGTAATAACCTTCGGTTTTCCAGAATCCTCATCTACGACTATGCCCTTCACCCACTGTCACCCACCCACATATACACACATTGGACTTTCCTTCTTGAAGACAAAGTAGAATTTCTAAAAAATACTATCTCAAAATATTTATTACTGCCCTTTTCTTCAACTAACCATTTAATCAAAGAAAAGCAAATTATATAGATTAATTAATAGGAAAATATTAAAGAATAAATTTATTTACCCCAAGAATTTTGTGGGAAAATGTGTTAAATCAAAGAACTGAATGCTAATGCATAATCGTAGACAGCCTGGTGAACAGATGAATGATAATTGTGGGTAGAGCGATCTGACTTTTTACTATTTAGTTCCTGAATCTCCTGTCCAATTGTAAAGGGTCTTAGAAACATTTAAAAGGTAACTCAAGATACCGAGTGCCAAATCTTATTAAAGTCAGAAACTATCTATAAGGTCAAGAGTAAGTCAGTGACTGTTAGAACTATTCATTTTCTCATCTGTAAACGGAAGAGGTAATCATATCAGTCCTGCCTACCTCAGAGGAAATTGCTTCAGAGAAAATAAGCCCACAGGAATCAAGAAGGAAGGAAAACTTCAGACTTCATTTAAGGCAAAACTTAATGCTGCAGTACTATTTGTCATTGTCCTCCTAAACTTGTCTGTACATTTCTGGAAAACTACAGTTGATTTTTTAAAAATTAACTTTAGCTACCTGATTTAAAATGATAATTTTTCAATCATAATTTTCAATCAAGCTTTTTTTTTTTTCCATTAATTGTTGGGAAGTGGTAAATTATCACTTCAAAGCAACGTAATTTTTTAGTGATGCACTTATTCAAGCCAGATTTCTTATTCTTGGAATGTAATTTACGGACTAATGTTTTTATTATGTTTTCAATCTCAACAATTTTTTAAAGTAGTTACTGTGTGCAAGGCACAATCTAGGGAGGGAAGTGGAAAGTGGAGGATGTGGAAATGAATGACCCTCTCTGCAAAGAGCTTGAAGATCTGGTACTTATTTGTTTAAAAGCTAAATCGAAACTCTGGTTGGAAAATAAATTTCTCAAGGAGAGAGCATAGCAAAAAAGTAGAGGCCTCGTGATACAATCAAATTTCTAGAAAAGGAAGCACCTTAGACAAGGTAATCGACAGGTTAATTTGTAGCATCATTTAAAGCTAGGGAAAATAAAAGTAATGTGTAGACACCTTAAAACATATAAACACACTTTCCTTGAATTCTCTTTTGATGTCAGACCAAAGCCTTTGCTTTATGTGTGGATCTGTTGTTGATTGGAGCTCAGCTTTGCCTTTTACACTGTAGAGCATCATTCGGGTTCCAGTTTCAGCTTGGTTGAATACCGCAGGAACTTAAAGACACTTTCATGGTAAGGTGATTCAATGTAAAATATGTCTAGACTTGAAATTTTTTCTTGGCTTCACTTTTCACCTAATTTGACTGCAATTATTTTTTAAGGTACCAGCCATTATGGAACTTTTCCATAGCACTCATCTGAATTTTCATAGAAACAACTCTTTTTCACACTCATATTTCTCTCTTTTATTTCAGTTTACACAATATTTGATGATATTACATAATTAAAATAGCAAGTGCAAATGCAAGACGGTGTTTAGAACAAACCAATTGTCTCTCTTAAGCATACATCTGAGTAGGTATGTGCAAGCCAATCAGGGATTTGGTTCACGTACTCGGGGTCTTCAGTGCTGAAGTGTGGTGGGGAGAGACGGACTTAAAGAGAGGAAGAGCCTCGCCTAACCCAATGAATGAATTGGTTAAGTGGACTTAAGGTTTTCTACAATACATTCAAATGAGCTGTGAGTTATAACGATGGATTGGTGAGGAACTGATGATCAAAAAAAGGTAGGAGAGAGAAGAAAGGGAGAAACCAAAGTAGGAGGAAGAGAGTGTTTTGATAAGAGAGTCAAGATACAGAGAGGCCAAATTAAGATAAAGTCTAAAACAAAGCTGTAGAGTTAACTGACTAGGGGAGAGGTGGGAGATTGCAGAAGGCTGGGGGATAAATGGATAAACAGGTAAATAAGGGAAGAAGAGTGGTAAAGATGGACTCTGGTTTTAATATGTTTGGCTGGGAAGGAAGATAGATTGGGTGTAGCTTCGGGAAGAAACTAGATCAAAAGTCTGATTTCTAGGGGACTGAGGAAGGGGGTTGGGTCTTTCAGTTTTTGTCTTTTGATTAGCAGACACTTAAGAATTTTTGGAAAAGAGCTAGTAGAGAACGGTAGGTTAAAGATGTAAAGTGCCACATTTAAATATAGATTCTAAGAAACAAGGGTCTGCTTCAGTCATTAGAATGTATGGAACATTATTTCTTAAGGCAAAGCCTTATTATGGTTCATTTTCCGTTTTAGAGGCTCAATAAATTGTTGAATGAATGACCTTAAAAGTTACTAAAAAGAAGAAAATTGAAAAGATTGCCAGCATAATTAAAAAGAAATTTTGAGGGCCTTAGGTGGTGTGTGCTTGTAATAATTCACTTTGGTTAAAAGTGTGCACTGGAAAAATGGGTATAACTGTATGATAATAGCCCAAATAGAAAATCCGTAAAATAATCTATTTATGAAGAAAAACTAATTCTGCTTTGAAAAGAGTAATTGGTTCATTTAAAACCTTTTATGTGTAACTATTAGATATTCTGTTTAGTAAATAGTTTATGACATGCAAATGTTTCATAATGTTAAATGAGAAAAAGTAGAATATAAAATTATATAGACAAGATAATTACAACCATGTTAAAATCCTTAGAAAAAGTAATTTGTTACATTTTACTACTTCTCAGTAATTAGAAGAGGAAAAAGGTGGATATTTTAAATAACTCATGAAATTCTGTTTATTCTCTTCAGAATAATGATGCTTTTTACACATTTGCAGTTTTCAACATTGTTGAGCATATCCTTGATCATAAAATCCGTTTTTCTATAAAGTGTGAGTTAATGTCGCACAATGCAAAAGGAGGACACAACCCCCAGCCCTGGGCTGCCGTCCCACACATTTCCCTCCTCCCTGCTTTTCCCACCGTCCCATCAGGAATCCCATCAGTGCGCTTTCCCACTGAGTGACTTCAGATACGACTTCAGTATCCTCTCAACATTTGTCTGTGACAATCATGTCTAGCCCTGTGCCTGGTACATAGTAAACACTGAATAAATATTTGAGCGAGTGAATAAACTTGGCACACACGATGGAATCTGTTTGTGATCTCTGCTGTATGTCAAAATAAATAACAAAGGAATTCACAAGATAAATGGTAAAGAGAAAAGGTAGAAGAATTCTAGAGGAAAATGTAAGATTAAATTTATCTGATTTTAAGTGAAATACAACTTGCTGAGTAAGGAGTTGGAAGAAATCACAAAGAAAAACAAATAGACTGGATTACTTGAAAATCAGAACTGCTGCATTTCAAAAACTACTAAAATTTTAAAAGCAAGCACAAAGTTTGCATAGATTAAATAGATTGCATGAATTATATAGATTTAACAACTTTAAATTATATAGTTGTATGTATATTGTTAAAAACACTAAGATAACTGATAAAAAGTTACAAAGTTTATAAACAGATAATTTGAAAAAGACAACCAACTAGTAAATATGTTAGAAAGTATTTACTCTCAGTAATTAAAGAAATAAAAACAATACTAATAATGTCATAACTGATTAAATTAGCAAGGGTTTTTTAAAAATCTGCATTGATTGACTTAATGTAATAAAAAAATTTTTTTCTCAAGATGCTGCAGAGGGAACTAGGAATTGATACACTTTTTTTTTGGAAACCAAATTGGCAATCCAGACCAAATATCATAAAGTAGTAAAGACTTTTGATTTATTCTTCTTCTAGGAATCTATTCATAGAAAGTAATCTACAAGTCAAGAAAACATTTTGCATGCAAAGATAATCATTACAAAGTCAGTTATTGTAAAGAGATAAGAACACCTTAAATGCTGGGACATAGTTAAATAAATTATGATATAAGTGGTATATAAAGAGTATAATATTAACCAGCCATTAAAACTGGTCGTTCTAGTCCGGGATCCTCAGAAAGGGACCCTGAAAAAAGAATTTCTGTGAAAGAGGTTATTAGGAAGAAACCCTTCGGAAAATCAGTAGAGTAACAGGAAGAATGACAAACAGCAGTCCCATAGATAGGAACTTTTGCTCAGTCTCTCAGAAGAGCTCTGGAGAAAGTATAGATCAGACCTCAGAGTTGTTCCTAGCAGGAGCAAGGGAACTGGTGTATTTATATTACTGCTTCCCAGAATCATTACTTAAGGGCTAAGCAATAAAGTACATTCCCAGGAATTTCCCTGCCCTTTGTGTGCAGACAACAAAGTGGCCTCAGCAGCCTGAGTCACAGGTACTGGCTGTGAGAGTGAAAGCACACTGAAGCTTGCGTGCAGAAAAATGCTAAAGGTATAGAGCAAATATGCATGGAGCACTGACGTATTTGCCCAACTGGTGTTTTCAAAGGATACTTCATGATATGATGAATGCTAAGTGAGGAAATAAAAATAAAACAAGTTTCAAAATACTATATAAGGAGACTAGATTTACATTATAGCCCAAAATAACAAAAAGCCTTTACAAAATGTATGAAACAATGGTTTAAACTTAAGGCATCAGGCAAAAGTGATCCTAGAAAAAGAAGAAACAGAGGAGGTAAAGCTCTCACTACTGCCTGGGGAGAAGGCCTCGACAGAGAAGGAGGAATCCAGACAGAGCACGACCGTCTCCCTAACAGAGGAGACAAAACTGGAAGACCAAAGAGACATTTTTGCATTAGCTGAGAGAAGGATATACTAGAACTATTTTTGTAACTTTTCTTTAAGTCTAAATGTCCTCCAAAATAAAAAGGTTTAAAAATAAAAAAATATTTTAAAAAACCCATTCCATGAGAACACTAATCAAAAGGAAGATGGAATGGCTATATTAATATCACAGGTTTTAGATAAAAGACCATTATCAGGAATAAAGATGGTCATTTCACAATTTATCAGGAACATAATAGTCTTACGTGTTTATGTAGCTAATAGTGGGTCTTTTAAATATACGAAGCAAAAACTAAAAGAAAAAGGAGAAATAGACAAATCTATAATTGTAATTGGAGCTGTCAACACTCTCCTCTCAGTATTTGATAAAACAAGTAGCCAGAAATTCTGTAAGGATACAAAAGACCTGAACAACACTATAAACCAACATTGCCTAATTGATATTTTTAGAATGTTCTATCCAACGACAATAGAATCACATTTTTAAAAATTACACAGACCATTTACCAAGATGGACCGTATTCTAAAACATAAATGAGCTTCAATAAATTTAAACCATACCACGTATATACTACTTCTATTTGATGATGGAGTACTGCTATGTATGCTGACTTTCTGGCTTAGAGGGCCGGATAACACCCAATTCGTGATGGGTAACTCAGGCTGCACAGTAACTTGGTGGTCCATGGCTGTTGTTCTACTATACCCAGTAGCAGGTTAAGAGCTATTTCTCAAAAGGAGAGTAGTTCTTTGCAGAAGATGGCAGAGCTTTGTTCCAAAATCCTAAGGGCCTGCACTATGATTCACCTTAGGACATGCTCAAAGCTCCAAATAGCATCTCTACCTGCCACTGACACTTTGAGCACCATTGGGTCTGCTGGGTCATATGGCCCAAGTAGCAGATCAGCTTGAACAGTGATCTTGACCTGTTGCAGAACCTTCTCTTGTTCTGGGCCCCACTTAAAACTTGAACATTTTGTAATTATTCAGTTTATAGGCCAGAATAACACACTCAGATGAAGAATATGTGGCCTTGAAATCCAGAGACCCACGAGGCATTGTGCCTCATTTGTGTTTGTAGGATGAGCCAGGTGAAACAACTTAGCCTTCACCTTATTATAGTTGTCATTTCATGCCCCCATACCACTGGACCTCTAGAAATTTCACTGAGATAGAAGGCTCCTGACTTTTTGTCAGATTTGTTTCCCAATCCTCTAACATGCTGTCTTGCCCAGGAATCTAGAGTACTTGCTAATTCTATTCACTAGGTCCTATCAGCATAATGTCATCAATGTAAAAGGCCAGTATGATAGCTTGCAGAGAGGAAAGGAGGTCAAGGTCCCAAGAACTAAAGTATGACATAAGGCTGGAGAGTTAATATATCCCTGAGATAGGACAGTGAAGGTATCTTGCTTGCCTTTCCAGCTGAAAGCAAACTGCTTCTTGGTGGTTTTAACTAACAGGTATCAAGAAAACTCATTTGTCAGATCAATAGCTGCATACCAGATACCAGGGCATGTGTTAATTTGATTAAGCAATGAAACTACATCTGGTACAGCAGCCCCAATTGGTATCACCACCTGGTTAAGCTTACAAAATTCACTGTCATTCTTCAAGATCTGTCTTTCTTCTGCACAGGCCAAATTGGTGAGTTGAACGGGTTTGCCGGAGGAATCACCACTCCTGCATTAGCTCCTTCATGGTGACGCTAATTTCTGCAATCCCTCCAGGAGTATGATATTGTTTTTGATATACTGCTTTCCTAGTTAGAGGTAGTTCTAGTGGCTTCCACCTGGTCTTTCCCACCATAATAGCCCTCATTTATTTTATAGGTCCAGGAGCCAATGTGGATATTCTGCCCATTGCTGATTATATCTATTCTAATTATGCATTCTAGGAACTGGGGAAATAATCACCGATGTGTTCATGGAAATTCTGCGCTCACTGTGAGAGGGACCTGAGGTAAAATTATCAGACTATCTGATATCCATAAATCCCTCCTCTGACTGGCAGATCGCAGTGATGTTTCAGGTCTCCTGGAATTCATGTCTGTTCAGAGCCAATGTCTATTAATCCTCAAAACATCTAATTATTTCCTTTTACCCTGGTAAAAGGCCGTGGATCCTTTAGGTGACAGCTTGTGAAAAGATTCACAGTATACATTTTCGGCAGTATTCTGGGTTCTTTCTCTAGGGGACCCACCTCCTCTCTACTCAGTGGGTTCTGGGTCTGAAAACTGATTCAAATTTGGAAATCGGTTGAAAGGCTATGACTGCTTTTATGATTCAGGTTAGACTTCTGTCCACTTAACCTAGAACTTTTTACTACTACAAATCAAGTCAAAATTTTGTTGGCTTTTTATCTATTTTACTTCTTGGAATACCATGGTCAAGTGCAAGTCAAACTATTCTAATTGTTTCTCGTGGGCTATTGTCTACAATTATGGCTCTACAAATAGAATGTTTGCCTTTGGGTCATTTTGTTCTCTTTCCCTCCACCTTCATTCTTTTCTACTCTCTTCCAACAATTTAAAAACAATTCATTTGTCATTAACAAAAGAGTTTCACCAACTCCATAAAACCTTCAATGATTATTCTACTCTGAAATCGCTCTTTCTTTCTTAAGTTATTAATAAGGTTATAATCTGCATTGCAATATTTAACACTCAGTCAATATCATATCTTATATTCATTCGTCATGCATTGAATTTTGCCAGCCACCAACTAGATTATGATTTCTCAGTGATAGATACTTTGGACTTATATTACTTATATCCCTTGACCATAATACATAGTTATATAATATATGCTGTTTGATTTAATATTTTTACTAAAATTTAAAAATTATAAAGCTAATTTATGTCAGTCTGTAAGAGTCTTAAAAAGTTAATTTGTAATTTATAATGTAACTTTGCACTATATTCTTATCATTTGCCTTGAGTTTCATTAGGAAACTATGCTTTCATTCCATATCTGGTGTGATTTGACAAAACCCAAGCAGAACCAATGGTTGTCTTCCCTGGAGCACGTGACTTGATGCTGTTGGTGCCTTTCTTGACCACCATGTGAAAACCATCTCCTTGAAAAATGAAGACAAAGAGATATGAGAAGAGCAGAGATGAAGAGAGAAAACTCTAATGACATTCTTTGAGCCCTTCAATCGTTTTGTATTTAAAGTCAGCTACACCCCTAGATTGGCCACTTATAAGAGTCGATAAATTCCTCTTTTAGAAACTAAGTCAATTTGAATTGGATTTCCATTATTTTGCTGCTGAAAGAGACCTGAGTCATATATATGTAATATTGTCCACTTATTCTACACTTTATATATGCAAGGTACTGTGTTAGGTATCGTGGGTGATAACTATATGAGCAGATAACTGATATTCTGCTCTCAAGTTGTGCTACGATCTAGTAAGAAATGTGAGATGTGTACAGATAGTAATACAACATAATACATGATGGATGCCACATGGGAGATACAAAGGCCTAGAGAAATTCAGATAAAAGACCAATCTCTTTTATTTGAAGGGATCACAGAGGCTTCATGGAATAGATGACATTAGAAATGACCCAAGGGACATGCAAGGCTTTCTCAAAGAGTGATAAAATGTCTTATAATATGATAGTATAGCTTTCGTATAGTGAGAATTAGGACAAAATTGGAAAGACAAATTGTGGCTAAAGAGTACATAATATTAAAAATACTAAGATAATGCACATAGGCTTCATAAGAGAAAAAGGAGCCATAACAGGATTTTGAAGAGAATCTGTAAAATACACAGGGTATTAAAAAAAAAAAATTAAAACTAGTATATAATGTAGGAACTTGGGAAAGGAAAGTTTGATGGTATGAGTTATGACCTTTATACATCTATTTTTGTTCATGTTTTCTTAAATATCATTATGAACATCTGTCAAGAAAATGTAGTTTTAGCAAATTATATCCAAGTAGGTGAAGGGATCTTAATTAGTATCTCTCATAGGTATTTTAATTGCTTATCATATCTATATTTGTCAAAGATTAGCCTTTTGCTTAAATCATAGAAGAATCATTAATCTGACTGAGTTTGAATTATTTTTTAGTATTTTAAAACATGTTTATAACCTTTAATTATCCATTTAATTCAAGGGTGGCAATGATTACATTTACTTGGATAGCCATAGGCTTGAAGGTAGAGCAGTCTTTGGGTTGTATTACTTAAAATCTTTTTAGGGACTAGACAATCTTATTCCTTTGTCCTTTATCCAGTTATACTTAGCACTCAAAAACCTTGCTTTTGTATTGCATGCACATGCTCAGAGAGAAACTCAGAGAAGTTCTCTTTCATCAAGTTGTGGGCAGAAAATGACATACTGCTCAGCACAAGCCAAGTAAAGAAGCAAACTTCCCACAGAATCACAAGACAGCCCCATCTGTAATTCTGGGTGTAGCTGTGGTCTCATGCCAAGTCTTTGCTCTGGTGAAGTTAAATAAGACTCTTTCCCAGAACTTCTGAGAACAGACATGTCAGGGCCTGAGCTGAAAGTCCTGATGCCAAGTATCTGATGACCATCAGCCCAGACTCAGAGAGATTCTTTTCACTTAGCACCTTGCCACAATTCACTTAGGAGAGGCCATGTCGCTTCTTGACCAAAAAAAATTTATTATTATTAATAATTAATAATTAAAAATAAATAAATAATAAAATAAAAGGTCTTAATCTGGAAAACCAGGACTCACTTTGATAATCCTAAGATTATAACAGATTAATTTATGCTTTTTTTACCCAATTGACAGAATCCTGAACACTCGTTATTCATTTTAACAAGATTTCCACCTAAAATGTGTTAAAATAAAAAGAAAATTTTGTGAAATGGTTAATTGTCTGATTTCTGAGAAAATAAATAGCTAGGCTAATTCTCCTTGGTGATTGAGCAGAAACAACTCATCAAATAGGCATTCTATATTGAATTTGTATTGCAAGCCTGAAAGCTATATCAGCTTCAAATTTAATAATCTTCAGTGGACGATTAAATTTGATGTGAATTTAGTAAATCACATATCTTATATACTTCTGATTCTAATCTTTTGTTGTGACTGACCAGAGACAGGCTAGTTCACCAAGCAATAAACTTGGGCTACAAGAAAAAGCAGTAGAAAATGTGAAATTTTAGAGACAAGAGGTTTGAAAGATAATGCTATTTTTTAAGGTGGCCCTTAAGGGAATAATGGCTTTATTGTTGTAAACATGCCTAAAGGCTTCTTCCTTTTGTTTATTTCTTTTCATCTCTACATACTCAGCCTGTTAGTGTTAATAAGTTACTCTTTGCTTAAGCACTCTGTGTATGAGCCTGTTTTCCCCATAGCTTGGAAAAATGCCACCCTACCACAAGATGAAACCAGCACAAAAGACTGAGAAGTGTGCAGTGAAGCAATATTCTGCTTTATTTTCTTTGCTCTTCAGATAATATTGACTCTGGGGAAGAAAGAGAGACTGCAGAACTACTTTGTTCTCTTCAAAGCCCAAGCCTCAGGAGAAAAAGCGAGAAGATAAGACGTCTCTCAGGCCAAAGGGCCACAAAAAATGCCAGCCCTATGCCATTATTTTATAATTTTGGTGATACTGAGTTCAAAAATTACTTACATTTTTAAGAAAACAGCTATGGGTTTTCTTTAAAAAGTAATTATCGGTGGCATATAAATCAAAACTTTGCTTATATGCATTTTCAATGACATCTCTCCTTGAAGAATGCAGAATTTTAATGCACAAGAAGAAAAACATAATAAAGTAAATGAAAAAACTCTGGATTCTCATCATGCAATCCAATAAATAAAATTAGCACATATTCACAACCGTTGGGTGTACACAGTTGAGTAAAGAATTGCTGGGAATTACTGTTAGTTGATGTGCTGGTTTCCAATTAAAAAAAAAAAAAGAAACATGAATCCTCGGACTGTCAATAAGAGTGAAGTGCAAGTTGGATGATCAGTGATATCAGGGTAAACAGCCCCTGGAGCCTGGAAAGGAGAAAACAAAAGGGACGGGTTGGGTTTTCTCCAGGAGCATATTCTTTCCAGGTTGGGTTCCTCTCCTCCAAGCTCACCAACATCCAAGCTTCTATCCTAACCACTGTCTCTTCAGGTTCTGGCTTGCCCATCTTTAACCAACTCTGCAGGCTCTGTGATCTTAAATAAGCAAATTTGTCTCTCCTACCCTTGGTTACTTACCTGTAGTTATAGACTGAATGTTTGTGTCCCCCAAAATTCACATGTAGAAGTCCTAACCCCTCTCGTAATTGTTTTTGGAGATAGTGCTCATGGGGAGGTTAAATAAGGTCGTGCGAGTGAGGCCCTAATCTAATAGTGCTGGAGAGCAAGCAGCTCCAGAGCTTCTCTCTCTGCCACGTGAGGCCACCAAATGTGTACTCTTACCAGAAATGAATCTTTCGGCACCTCGATCTTGGACATCCCAACCTTCAGGACTGTGAGAAATATTTGTTGTTTAAGTCAGCAGTCCACAATCTTTTTGGCACCAGGGACTGGTGCTCCTACGAGAATCTATTGCCTGATGATCGGAGGTGGAGCTGAGGCAGTGATGCTAGTGCTGGGGAGCGGCTGCAAATACCGATGAAGCTTTGCTCACCCCCCTCCCCCCCGCCCCCCCACTCGCCTCCTGCTGAGTGGCCCAGTTCTTAAAAGGTCACAGACGGGTACCAGTTGGGGACCTTTGGTTTAAGTCATCCAGTTTATGATATATCAGCCTAAAATGACTACAGAATGAGAGAAATAAGGCAGATTATCTCTGATGCCTTTTTCAACACTAACATTTTATAAGTAAAGTTAGGAGTTCAAAGCAAGTAGTTGGATATCACATTTATATTTCTTAACTGAATATATATATGTGTGTGTATGTGTATATATATGTATGTGTTCAGATCCTCCTGGATCCTGTCATGATGCCTCATGATTTCTTTACATGTCCATATTCTCTTCCATACATTTGCCATTTCTAAGTAGAATGTAGTAGCCCTCAAATTATCTCTTATTGTTCGGTCATACTCAATCCACATTAACCCACTTCAGTTTTAGCTGGACAGGTCACCCCTTTGAGAATTGCTATAGGATTGTTAAAGAAAAGGAGCTAGATAGAGATCAGGATATGATGGCAGAAAATGTCAAAGTATGGATGATTTTAGGACAATGAATGTAATGGAAATGGTTCTAGGTAGATACAATTATAACAAATACTATATTCATGCCACTATATTTTCCTCATAATTTTTTGATATTCATTAAACACATGAGCCTTGTTTGCTAGAATTCCCTCAGAGTCCATGAAATAAATCTTCTTGGTGACTAGGTAGTTTATTTTTAATTGCTGTTGGCAAGATTTGGAGTGATGACCATCCTTCTTAAATCTGAATAGAAGAAAGAAATTCAAATTGAATTCTTTTAAATAAAATTTATACCATAAAAAAATGTTAGTCGTGGCATTAAAACCTCAGTGTGTGGTATTAAAAGCTTAATATACTTAATAAATCCTGTAATATATTATAGGACTTAATGTAAGTTCTTTAATAGCAGATTATCTATCTTTTATTATAAATGATATTTTTAAAAGCAGCCCCTAAACCTTTTTGTAATAGGCAGAAATATATGCTTTTGTGTGTTTGTTTACACACACACACACTTTATCATTCTTTTAATATTAATTATTATGTCAACTTTTTTTAAATTTGGGAGGAAAAAGTGAGGAGTAAATTACTGACCCATGAAACTGGGAAATTCAAGAGCTGAGCAGTAGATCAAGCTATTCTATACATGTACAGAAGCTCCATCTCTCTGAGTCTTTCTGCACTCCAGAATAGTCTTTATTTAGAGGATTAAACTTTTTGTTAGAAATTTTAAGACTCGCTGCATGACTAGTTTTTTGAAGGAGAAGGGCTCTATGTCACTTTATAAAGTTTTAATAGAACAGTACTTGTCCTTGCGTAGAAATCTTTCAGCTGTTCACTTTATGAGAGTGGGAAAATCAGGTCTTCTGAATGCCAAGGAAGGGGTCTTTCAAGTGACTGTGTGGTTCCAAGAGAAATCAGATGTTGCCCCTGACAGATACACTGAGGAGAATTTTTTTGCATCTTCATCATGCAGGTACCAGTGACTTGAACTCTCAAATATTCAGCTGCATGACTTCAGAGATACTTGACATAAAACAATTTAATCTCTTCTGTTCTAGTATACATTGTGCCAATACTACACCAGTAACTACTTTGCCTTTTTACTATTGATAGTCTGATATTATTTTCTATATGTATCACTTGATGAGTCAATATGAACATTAACTTTATCTTCCTTTGGAGGCAAAAAAGAACAATTATCGACCATCTCATTTAATAAAAATATGTGACAGGCAGGCTTTGGCTAAACTCTCTGAGGAACGTGACCAGGTCTGCTTTGTTGAACGAGTGACAAATATACAGACCTCTCATATCCTTCTCCTTCTCCTCCAACAGTTTCTTCTGCCAGTCTTCTGAAAACTCAACAATTTTTTTAATACTAATATTTACCAGTTTGACCAGAAAGAACAGGGACATTCACTCTCATGAATTCATCTGACCCTGTTATACCAATACCTTTGCTTGTATTTTGAGGTACAGATTATAAATTACATTCACATACTTCTCATTTAATCCTCACTGCCACCTCCAAGAGTAACTTATGTGATTAGGCTGTGCCCTCTCTTAGCATCTGCTTTCCCTTTGCAGGATTTAATTTGCCTATTTAATATCTGTACGTGGTCCCTGCACAGTTCTTGGCACATGGTAACTGTTTGATCAGCACTTGTCAAAGGAATGGATGAATTGATGACTGAATGAAAGTTTTTACCCTTATTTCATAGTTGAGAAAATTGGAAGTCAGGACATCTGGGTAACTTGCCTAAATTCAAAGAATTCAAGTAGCCTGAGTCAGGACTTGAACTCTTCTGGATGTCAAGCCCTTCCCTTTTCATCTCACAGCTGCTAGACTGGAGGGAAAGTGCCAAGAAAAATTTCAAGAACAAATAGAATTGATAGACGCCAAATAATGGTGTATTATTTTTCTATGGTGCAGGCAACAAAGTACGTCAAACTAGGTGGCTTAAAACAACAGAAATGTATTCTCTCATGGTTCTGAAGGTCATTAATCTAAAATCAAAGTATCAGCAGGCTTGGTCCCTTCTTGAGGGTTCAGAGGGATAATCTGTTCTGTGGCTCTTTCCTAGTTTCTGGTGGTTAGCAGCAAGCCTTGGCGTTTCTTAGCTCGCAGCTATGTTTCTCCAGTCTCTGCTTCTGTCTTCACCTGGCCTTCTGCTCTGTGTGTCTATGTATCCTTTGTTCTTATAGGTACACCAGTGATTTTATTTAGAGCCCGCCCTAGTTCATTTTAATTTATATCTGCAAAGACCCTTTTATACAGGCACCAGGAGTTGGGGGCGGGGTGGGGCGGTGATGGAGAAGCCGACCCACAACAGATGGCTAAAAAAGGGGAGAGAACCCATACTTAATTGTGAATAATTTAAACATGGCTGAATTCTTTCCACAGGTAACACTTGCCTTCACACAAAGATTATAACTTTATTAAATCACTTAATACAGATTTTCCACAAATATTACTATTTTTTTTAGAACACTGGTCTCCAGACCATTAAGAGGTACTGCCTAAGGGGAAAGGGTTTTATTATTAAATAGTTTTAAAAATAGTAGGTTAAAAAAAGTTAAATAGCTTTCTTGTTACAGTACTCCTTAGAGCCTTTAATATGGGAAAGTACATTGTGAAGGGGCAGTGTTTCCCAAACACATTGTGGCAGATCACTTTTTAATTTGAGTGCTACCCCAGGGAATACCCTTTATAAAACCCTAAACTTCATAGATGACATTACTTGTAACTATCTGTTTACAAAGTTGTAAGCTGCTCAGAGGGAATCATCAACAACACAGATCATCTTGTTTCCTGTATCCACTTCTGCAATAGGAGGCTTTCTCCTCAATGTTTCAGAATGGCTGCTTCACAGCACTTCTGAGCTACAGACAGGAAGGAAAAGTATTTTTTTTCCTCCATCCTTTCCTTTCTCTAGTTCTTCCTTTTCCTTCCTTCCTTCCTTCCTTCCTTCCTTCCTTCCTTCCTTCCTTCTCTTTTCCTCGCCTCCTCCCCTCCCTCCCTCCCTCCCCTCCCTCCCTCCCTCCCTCCCTCCTCCTTTCTTTCTTTTTTCTTTCTTTCTTTCTTTCTTTCTTTCGTTTCTTTCTTCTTTCTTTCTTTCTTCTTTCCTTTCTTCTTCTTTTTTTACATTCAATAAAACAATAGCTTTCCTATGAACCACACCAAGAATTTCAGCCTACATTTTACTGTCTAGAATTGGGTCACACAATTTCTCTCAAATGCAAAGTGGTACTTCCAGGCTCAAAAAAACCTGGGGTTCCTTTTGGCAAAGAAGAAAGAGATAAAGTCTTTTGAGTAGTAGGGTCTCAAATTATGTACAATATATGTTTGTCACTATTGTTGTTAAGTATATTGGAGATGTGGCTAGTGTCAGCTTATAGTCTTTAAAGGAAAAGACAATTTTTTAAAAAATTTAAATATTGCTAGATTTTAAATTCCATAGAGAAGAAATTTATTTCAATTATCACTTAAGCTGTTAGGTTATATAACCTATTAAGTAATAAACTATCTTGATGAGGGAGAAAAATATGTTGGAGAATGTCCCAGGAATTCTGGACCCAGAATACAAGGCTAATTGAGTGATTATGTAATTGTTGGACAAACTCATGATACAACTGAATAAGGAATTAAATATATAACTTCAAAATATTTCATTGATTCATTGCTCTGGGAAACCAGTATTAACTTACTACATCCTATTGATTCAACATGATAAATACTGCATTTTAATGGGGACTTTGCAAAGACCCTAATGATTCAGTTTTCAACATCTATAGAAATCTTACATCAGTCAGACAACTAGCAAGCCTTGCGCCTTGGTATGATATTTGCTTTACAAAGTTGGTGCCCTTTTTCTCTTAGATACAGCCACACTCAATTAAAATCATGCAATGTTGGCTAAGTAACAGGGCAGCAACCAACATCTAAATTGTGGAGAAAAAATTCCAAAGTGTTTCTGAATAAAGAGAAGCAGAAACTCAAAAATAGAAACTCCTTTTTGCTGTGATCATAGCAGTGCAGCCGTTAAGAGAGTTTTCCATTGGTTTTGTGAGTGTAAGAGATGCAGATTAAAAATAAATAACTGCAGCAGCATTGCCATGACTTCCTATCACATTTAATTAATTAGAAGTTTGGGAAACTTAGGACTTAGATATAACTATTTTATTTATTTTTCATTCTATTCTTAGGCTTCCTGATCATATTTAGTAGGTGGATCTATGATAGAGAACTAACTCTGTTGCAGATTTTTTTTTTAAATCTTGATATCAAGACAATTAATGGGGAAACTGCTCATGATTAAATGTAATGTCATGACACCTCTGGCTTTTCGAACATGAATCAAGTGTTACAACCCTCACTCCCCCTCAAATGTCAGCTCACAAAACCCTATTTTTTGGGGGACAGAATGCAAAAGTTTTTAGCTGTGTCACATCTCCCAAAGATTGCTGTTGAAAAGAATATTAAACCTCCTAAAAACTCATTAAGACTGGACCCAGATGTTTGGTCAAGCCTCAACTCCTCACTTTGTGGCCATTCTCAGGAATTCTTTGATAGGCAAAAGGTACATTTTCACTGCTTTTCACATGCTTTGGGTTCTAGATGAAGCCATGTGTGTGGTACTAGGGACGAGCTCAGGTCTTAGGCTCCTACGGACCTTCTCAAGGCCCTTTCTAGATTTCTTCCTACCTGAGGACCTTTGCACTGGCTGTTTGTTTTGCCTAGAACATTCTTCTCTCTTCTATTTCCTTCTGTCCTAAAGCCCCTTTGGGTCTCGTTTTAAATTTCATTTGCTCATTAGATGAGCTTTTCCCGCTTATAAACTCCCTAATACTTTTTTCCTTTGCTTATCATATTTATAATTATTAATAATTTTTAAATTATTTGGCTAGTATCTTTCTTTTTTCCTTCGGTGCAACTTAATGGGAGCAGTTTGAGAGATATAATAAAGGCATAGATAACTAAGGAGCCACCCTAGCATTGTGCTTCCATTAATATTTTAAAACTTATAACAATATATTTTAATAACCTCTGTATAGGAAACTTGTTTTCTATCAGATTGTTTGTGCCCATGACTGATCACTTACTCTCCTACTCAACCCTTCTAGCACTGGCTATTCCCATGAATATGAGGTACTTGTAAGACATTTAAATGAAAATTCTCCATGGGCAGTTGGAAATATGACCAAGAATGAAGGTCAACAGAAGAATAGGAGCTAGAAATTTGAGAAGCACCTGCAGAGAAAAATATGGTAAACATTGATATGTCACAGTGAAAGAGAAGTTAAAGTAAATAGCAGAAGGCTTTAAGGAAGAACGATAATGATGGAAGCACAGAGGAGTGAGGCTGAAAAGGGAATGGCTAAAACAATACAGAAGGCAGGGGATGGAGCTAGTCACCCTTGAATGACAGTCAACCTTAACACGAACTCTTAAGGTGTGGCCATCACTCCAGAGAGTTCAGTTTCAACAGAGTGAAACGACCATACTTGGGATAAAATTTTGATAATATTCTACAAAGATTTCTGATTTTCTTTCTTAAATTGCAGTAAGTATATCATCCATACGTTCCATACATTTATCTAATTCCTTCATAAACCTATTTACTTATTTTTTTTTCCCACAAAGATCTGAGGAAACCTTACTCATGACTTGAATATTTACCCTCTTTGCAAAATATTCAAAGACAATGTGCATTAAAAGAAATAATATTGACAGAAAAGTGAGACCAGGATTGGAGTTCCAAAAACTTCACTCTAGTCTCAGATCTGTCGTTAATTAGCTAAGTGATCTTAAGCAAGCTGCTTAATTTTCTGGGCCTAAATCTCATCTATCACAAAGTGAGTTTAGACTATATGCTAGATTTCATGCTTTTTAAATTTGTCTTTCATTTGTGTCTTCATAGTATGATTTTTTTTTGCTTATAAAGTTTTAAAGGCAAACATTTTTTAATATAAGAATTTTAAAACTGGACATGTTTCTCAATATTATCATACCTTTCTCCATAAATCCTATCTTTTGTATTTATATTACATTCCTTATCTACATTCCTTATATGAGATGGAGAACTAACTTATTTTAGTCTCCATTTTGGTGCCTAGAAGAGGTAACACATTAGAATTAAAAGATAACATAAGTCTATAAGTATAAATTTAAAAGCTACACTGTTTACAAAGCATATCATAATGAAATTCTGCATATTGTGAGGCCTCAGAATACTGAAGATACATATACAGAGTTAAATCTAGAGTGCTGAAATATTTTATCAGGATGTGGAAGAGAAGCAAGACATGATACTAATGGAAGTTTACTGTTTTTAGAACTTGCTTGGGGCACAGTCGTATTTTTCGACAACATATAGAAGTTTGAAAAAATATTATTAGCTTCTGAATTTTGTACTGTTAATTAATTACCTATTCAAAAATAGAACAGGAAATATAAAGAGAAATGGTAATTAATATATTTTATTTGAAACTTTTGATTAACTAATACGGCTTATAGAGTTGATTATATAAACATTATTATACTCTTAGAAAATGATTTTTGAAATTCTAAACATACTTTTAAAAGATATAATTTGAAGGTGGGCTCCTGGAAACAAAGATAGAATTATGTAGCTTATATAACACTGGGGATGAGGGAATCACAATTAGTATACATATAAATTGTGAAGACCTTGCTGACAGCACACTTATAGAACTACTTTTAGATAATTGGTTTCAGGAAGTTATTTCATGATTCTGTGGCAATTCTGATTTTTGTCATGATTGATCTATAATTAAGAAACTCTTGTTTCTCAAGAGTTTTTCCCTTCGATCCATTTGATATACAGAATATATTATTCTCCACCCTCAAATCAGCTTCCCACCCAATAATTGTTCATTACAAAGGAATTTAACATTTTAGAAATCTCTTTATAACTAAAATGTTAAGAATATGTCTGTTTTTATTATGAACATCATTAATGCTCATGTTTCAGTCAATTCTTCTCTTTTAAAATTTGATGAGTGTTTCGTGCATTCAGTGAATGCTACTGTTGTATTAGCGCAGTCCATTACAAAATACATACACTTTGTAATCAATATATCAATATTAGTTACAAAATAAATCCTCCAAATTCTTCAAATGAGGAAGTTAAGTTTCCTTTTCAATATTGCAAAAGCATGTTTCTCTCAAGACTCATAATGACTTCAATTTTAAAACAAATGTTTTTTGTTTCCAGTTTATATAGAAAAATTAGGTGATCCTTTAGAAATTGTGAGTGGGAAGTTTTCTCTGCTTAAACAGACTGAAAATCAATTTATAAGAAAACATTATATCTTTCAAATCTGTTTTTGTGTATTCGAAATGTGACTTTTAACTCGTTTGGCACTTAATGTCACAGGAAATTTCAGTGAGAAATGTTTGTCATGCCAAATCCTGCTTTTGTAATGACACCATGCAAGGGACAAGAAATTACATGCAATTGTATTTTGATTAGCTTTAGAGTGTAGAGGTTCATGACCACTAAAATAATTATTTCTCAGTAATATACATTAATGAAAATACATGAATGTCCTCCAAAATACTATGTGTTCAGTGAAATATGGTTTCATTAATATTTCTTCTAATAATGACATTTGTGTTTTGGCAGTAACAGATTAAATTATGTTAATTAATGTTTATTAAGGTGACCTTGAAAATATGTAAGATTTTTAAATAACTTCTAATTTATAAAAGAAAGATTAAATTATATGTTCCAAGTCACTTCGGTGTCCAGAAAATTCTAAGTTTTTGAAAATATTAATCTATGTACAATATAAACAATAATCCTCTATTTATTAGAATATCTTATTCCTAGACTATGTTTTAAAAAACCTTGGAATTTGCAGTCATTTTCCATTTTAGGTACTTCTTTACAGCAAGTTGAAAATTCCTGGTTATTTATTATAAAATGGAACTAACTTTTATTTTCTTTTTATTCACATATTCTGTATCAAATATAAAATTAAAATAAAAAAGGTTTACATCGTTTTTAGGAAAAAATGAAAATGATGAAACATTGCCAAGTTATTTGCTCCTCTTAACAATATCATTAATAGTGATTTTCTTTCTTCTAACACAGGAACTTATATTGAATAAGAAATGATTAGCTTCTCTAAGTGTGAAAAATAAACTCTGAAAATATTAAATAAGGGTAAGTTGTTTTTTTTTTCATTGTAGTCAAACCAAGAGGAACCATTTAGGTTCAACATTAAAAGTAGGTAATCAGTGAATATATATAAATCAGGATATGAAAAAGATCTTGTGACATAATGAGATAAAGATTAAACCAATAGGCCCAGTTTTCTGTTTGTTTTGCTTAGAAATGAGTAAGTAGACAGGTCAAACTTTAGGTTAACTAAACTTAAAGAAAAACAAGAACTGACCAGCTAGTTCAAGTCATATTGTACCTGGCTAGAATCCAGAGGAAATGTAAGCCAAGTCCACAGGACAGATAAGAAGCCTGAGTAACTTGTTTGGGTCCCAGAATTTACTCTTTCAAAGAAAACTATTAAAAAATAGAATATGTCCACAATTCCAGCTGTTTTATGTATTCATTTCTACTTCATTTTGTCCTGGTTTGTTATTTGTTATATGACCTTAAAGTTGATTTAAACTTGAGGAACCTTAGATCTGGAGGTTCTTCAGTTTGTTTCAGAAGACAGTACTAACTAGTAATAGAGTGAGTATCCAATAGTAGTATTCAAATTGCAGCTCTGCCAAATCTAGGTTTCATAAAAACCCGTCTACTCTCAGGTTCCTTATTTGTAAAATGAGGTTCATGACACCTTCCACACGGAGTGTTAGCAGATGGTTAAAACTTGAATGTGCTTGAAGTACTTAGCACATAGTAGTAACTCCATAATGATTGTTCTGAACCATTTTTTTTGTTTTCATTTTCTCTTTCTTCTTAAGGAAGCACTAGGTTCCTAATTAATGTCATATTTTCCACCTTTTGTTTGTTTTTTGTACTCCCCCCTCTACCTACTCTAATTCTTACCTTTTCCTCCTCTGAAACTGAGCCCTATGCTTACTATTTAATTATTTTAGGTTGAAGCAATCCTTCTTGCATATTGACACCTCCCTAAGAGTTTGATACTCTTCATTCAAAAGCAATTGACCTGACAAAGAATAGATATCTTAGTGTCAGGAAATGAGCTTTGCCTTTTATTATTAAAAGAAAAATATTTTTTGTTCTGATATTTATGCTGTACTGAGTGTCTGTGTACTTTGGCCAGAGTTTCTTTTTATTATGGATTTTAATCTTCATATTTTACCTTTCCTGAAATGGTAACATTACTTATTTTTAATGTTACAATGAGGCAGTGGTGGGAAGGAAAGTCAGAGAATGTTATTTGAGAATAACAAGTTAAATTTTTTCTTTCTTCTGATCCTTTCTTGGTCTAGGAATCCGATATTTGCTTTCTCAATGTAAGGAAAGGAAAATATCTTCTTATCTTCTGTCTACTAATTTCAAGGTTAAAAAAAATCAGGGCTCTTGAAAATACAGGATTGATTGCTGCTGAAACAAGCAGAATGAAAAGGAGTCAAACGGTAGAGTTCATATTTATTGTGCTTGTTATGTATGAAATGATCCGTGGAAAGACTGCACATGAATTAACTTCTTAATTTCACAAAAATGTTATTGTTATCTCTCTGCTATGGATGAAGAAGTTGAGATACACATATATTAAGTTGACTCCTTGTCTCACAGGAGAGTCTAGGCCAAGATCTGAACCCATGCAGTACAGTGCTAAGGAGCACCTTATTTGTCTTATAACATATAGTGCGAACTCAGCGAGGGCTAGGATCATCTCCATATCCTAAAATTGCCCTACTCAAAGTACAATTAGCCATCCTTGACCAGATACACCAACATGATCTGCAAGATCATTAAAAATACAGAATCTCAGGCCTCACCTCAGATCTACCAAATTTGCACCCCCAAATTATGCACGCTACTTACATCCTCAGGTAAGTAGTGTGCATATTAATGTTTGAGAAGCACAGGTCTAAAGCATTATTTCTACAATCATGTATATACTTTTTGTGTGATACAGGAAGAAAAAAGTTCACAGAATTTTAGCACTCAAAGGCATTAAGATTTAAAGAAAATATAGGTCGATCTCTTCTTTGTATAAATGTTGAAAATAAGTTAGATGGTGGTTAAATCTGTATTTAAGAATAAATAAATATTTATTGAATCCTTAAGAGGGTCTGTCACCTGCCAAACTATATGGTAAGTGGGATGGGAATACAAAGACATAAATCATGTCCTCCAAGAAACCAGTGGAGAAGACAAATAAGTGCATGGAATTTACAGGTACCAGGACAAGATCATATCTATAGAGTGTATGACAGAAGAAAGAGGCTGGGATGGGGATCAGGAAGAACATCACTATGAACATAACATTGGAGCTGAGACTTAAAAGACCAATAGGTGTTGTCCAAGGGTACTAGAATTTGAGCTTTTTTGTTTGCAGTTGGGACAATGAATGTCATCAGGGCAATAAGCTATTAAGAGAGAGGAGGTATTTAGAGGAGTGGATCTCAACTTTGTTTTCACATAGACTCACCTGGAGAAATTTTAGAATACCTATTCTTGGGTTCACCTTTAGAGTTACTGATTTGTTTAATCTGGGATGAGACCTAGATATTGTTTGTTGTTGTTGTTGTTGTTGTTGTTGTTGTTGTTGTTGTTTACATTCTGCAAGTGATCTTAGTGTCCACTCAAGGCTATTATCACTCTTTTGTGCCTGGTTTCCATCTTAAATGTTTTTCAAAGCATGGCCGATATTTAGTGGCCTGGGAAAGTTAAATATAATTCAGTTTCTGGCTTTGTCTCTAATCTCACTGAATATAAATTTCTAGAGACAGATCCCCAGAAGGTGAATGTTTAATGCTTACCCCAGAAGGTGAATGTTTGATGCTTACCAGGTATAATCTTGATGTACATCAGGTGAGAGAAAGACTGAGAAAAAATTTATCTGAAATTATTTTCTTAATCTGGCAAGTTTATGTTTTCATTATTCTTCACTGATTCTTATTGCAACAAAAGAAAATGTGTCACGAGCAGTCAATGGAACACTATAATAACCACAAAACAAGAAGTACATTTTAAATATTCAATCAGGCAATTACGTTGCTTATTTTTGTGTTGGGACAGTTTAAAAACACATGGTGTGGTGAGGCCTCTGAAGAGTTAAGAAATGTTTGTCTTTGTAATGCCTAGAGCATGTATTTATTGATGTGCTTTTAATCTAAAGCAGTGATTTTGTTGACCAAGGGTACCCAACAGAATTGGCAACAAGGAGAGAGTGTGGCGCAGTGCCCAGTAGTCATTAATGATAATAGGCTCTGTAGGTGCTGCAGTGGACGACGCTGCTGAGAAGTTCTGCTTTAAAAGCTCAGATTCGTAGAGAACATAAAAGATGTCCTACCCTACATGCTCATCAGGTTGGAAAGCAGATAGTGAAATGAGACAACCTGGTTGGAGCCAGATGAACAAGGGGAAAAGGTCTTGAGTACCATTCCCATTTCTCAGCTTCTTCCTTCCTCTCATTGATCTTTCTGCCAATGCTCTGCATTTCTGCTGCCTAAATTTGTACTCAGCCCTATCTACTCAGCATTATTGCCAAAATCTCTTAACCGATCCCCCCGCCCTGCTCCATTTTTTCTCTTCTACCTGCTTTCAGAACTCCCCTTTGAAAACAAGGTCTATTTCACTTTTGAGCTTAAAATCTTTCAATTAATGGGTTCTCATTTCCTATAGAGTCATGTCCAAAATCCTCACCATCCCAGCGAAGACACTCAGGTTCCTGCCAACCTCTTCCCTCCTTGACTTCAATCACTCATTCTCTTACATGCACTTTGCAGCCATGTTCCACCACATTGACCGAAGTTTATTCAGCCATTTATTAACATTCATCTTCATTCCGTCTTCATAAGCCAGAGATAAGCAATCAGGTAAATAAAACTTTTTGAAAGTATACATTTCTGACCAAGTCTTTTAATGTCAAAATATAACATTTTTCCTCCCAATATCAACTCATGAGCTCACAAATTATATAACTGCTATTGGAAAATCGTACACAGTATCTTGTTCACACAACTTTTCACCGTAGCCCATGGAATTTGTCCTGAGAACTCAGTCCCTCTGATCTTTATATGAGCTGTTACCATCTTATGACAGTCTTTACAACAATGGGGAGTTTTCATGAACACTTTGACACTCAAATCTCTTTTCAATACCCAGCCTCACCTGATGGGGCCATTACCCAGGATATCCTATGTCCCTCATACAGCTGGGGGGAAGGTGAAGCACCTGAGACAGAGGGAAAGTGCTATTACATGGTGTGAGTTGTAGATAAGGAAACAGGAAGAAAGGAATCCAATGTTGTTTAATCTTGTAGCTGGTATTACTCCAGGCTCCTGATTTTGCCTAAATTAGGAGTATAGGATACTTTGAATATTCAATTAGAAGACAGAGAAATTTTAATATTCTCTCTTCTGTTTGCTAACGATATACTTAAGGTTAAATATTAATGAGACACAACGTCAATAATTCTGCTCTATTCCTAACATTTCTCAGTTTCTTCAAAAAATCCCAAGCTGTCTGCAGATTCTTAGATGCTCTCTCTCCAAAAAGATTCTTCATTGCTTTAGGGTAAATATTCTTTCTGCCTCTCAAATAAAATTCTTATATTAGGTTGCTTGATTAAAAAATTATATGGTAAGCTTTAGGGGCTGCATATGTTTGTAAGACAGACAGAGAGTGGCCAAAGGCAGAATATGATTTGAAAGAGATTATAAAATAGTGCATTAAGAACAGTCCTTCCTCTCTCCTTCCTTTCTTCCTTTCCTTTTCTGTCTCCTTTTTTATTCTCTCTCTCTCTCTCTCTCTCTCTCGTTTTTTAGTTTCTGCATCCTTCCATTCATTTAACAATACAATGATACAATCAGCCAGGCACTATGCTAAGGATTAGAAATAAAAATATGAAGAAAAAAATCTACTACTGCCTTTAAGGACCACACAATCTAGTTTTAGGAGAAACACATAGTATACAACTAAGCATGAAATTTGTGGTTAAACTGATATTTTGTTTTGTTTTTAATGGAGGGAAGGCTTTGCTATCTCCTGTTTATTCATATATTTACCATTTCATACTATTAGATTATTCTGAGAATGATGACTCTCTATAGCTGTAGTATGATAACTGAGTTGGAGAGTGCTAATAAGGAGACTGGAAAGAGCAGATGATAATGGCCTATAGTTCATAATAAGGGATTTGGCATTTGTCTTGATGTCTGTGAGAAGTCTTTAAGCAAAGGAATGAGATGAGATAATCATATCATTAGAAAAAAGTTATCTGCTAATAGTGGGTAGAATAGTCAGGTAGTGGGGAGAGAGTGGGACATTAGATCGAGGTAAGAAGCCCTTTCGGGAGGGTGTTGCCTTCATCTAGACAATGATAGAGGCCTAAACTAAATCAGCGGAAGTTGAGCTTCTAGATGAGATATGCAGCTTTAATGTACAGAGAGATATGGGTGAGTGGTAGAAAGGGATAAATTCTAGATGACACCTAGGTCTGTGAACATAGCATCATTAGCAGAGGTATAGATCCCAGAAGGAGAAGGCCTAGGGTTGGGGTGGAGGGAACATGATATTGGGTTCAATTTTGAACATGTTGATTTAGAAGCCTATTACTAGATAGTCAATATATGAACAGGAGAAAAAGTGGGTTAGGAACTCAGAAGAGAGATTGGTATTAAAGAGGTAGCTTTGGAAGTTGGCAATCTATAGGTAGTGGTTGAGGCCGCGGGAGTGGGTACAATCATTCAAGGATAGAGGGAAGAGGGAAGTGTAGAGGGAAAAGACCAAAATCTTGGGGAACACTAATACTTAAGGAAATAAGAGATGGCAACTAAGGAGCCTGAAATTAAATGGCCTGGGAAGTAGAAAGAGGAAATAAAGGAAGGGATTTCATACGAGCCAAGGAAGAAAAGTTTTAAGAAAACAAATTAAAACCAGCAAACAATATTGTAGAGAGTTCAAGCAATAAAGAGCCAGGAGAAAGCTAATTGAATTTAACAACAAGGTGGTCATTGGGGCCCTTGGTGAGAGAGGTTTCCATAGATTAGGGTACAGGGTAGAACCTGAAATTGGTTGAGGAGAGAAGGGGTGGGGAGCTGGATAAAAGCTAATAAGGCTACAATGTGGTGACCTTGGCAAAATGAAGCTGATAGCAGAGAAGCCTTGAATCAGAGGCTTTCTGGGGTGAAAGTGGGTCTTCTATGGAGGCCCACGAGCTGACACTGAAGAGAAGAAAGATGTGTCTGTGCCGAGCCACCACAGCAGCAGACAGAGGGGCTGGCCAACCTGCACTGGCTTAGAGTCCCCCTGTGCTACAGTCCCAGAGCACTGGGGCTCAGGAAACTGACTCCACGGTCTCTTCTTTTGTAATCAAACCCCAATACTGTAGACAGAGGAGGAGAAGGTGGAAACCATGCACTTGGCCTCTATCTCTGTTCACTTTCCTCTTCACATCAAACCCTTCCAAAAAGAAAATAAGACTGTCATTATTTAGCCAATTCCACCTACACTTGTCAAGAGAAAAGAAAGATGTGAGCTTATTTAAGGAAGAGAATTCACATTAGATTCTACTCTGGAGTATGTTTTTATTATTTTATGCCACTGGGTCAAGAGATTTTTAAATTTTTTTCTAATTTTATTATTTCTTAGAGGGGCTGGCAAGACCCAAGTGTGTATATATATGCAAACAAACAAACAAACAAACACCTGCCAAGGTGAAAGATGATGAGGATTCTGGACAGAAACAAGCTCTGAAGATGTGAGAGCAGTGATGAAGATGGGGGAGAGAGACTTCTGAGGAGCTGGGGAGCAGGGAGGAGAGGCTCAGACGTGCTAAGTCAGGAATTTGACTTCCTGTTCAGTGGCCTCTCGTTTTCCAGGTAGAAGAGACTCATCCTCCACTGGGGTCCTATTCATAGCTAGGCTCAGTCATGCTTAGGCACAATGGGTAAATTGTAGAAATTGACTCTGTGGAATAACTAGTTATATGAGCTTTATTGTTTGGTGAAATGAAGAAGAAGGCTTCAGTTGCCCACAGCGTGTGTGGGATAGAAGGCAGGGATGGTAAAAAAGAGAAGAGGCATTAACTTCCAGCTCTTCTAAAGGCAGGTTACCAGCAAAAGTTGAAAGAGCTATTTTTCTTGAGATGTGGAGGCACCAGCTGGTACCAGGTAACAGCATTATTTGGAACACAGCTCTACCTGGCACCAAGAGGACTCTGGCACTTTGGTTCCTTGTACTGCAATGAAGCATTGGGACCAAAAGGATTCATGAAAAACATGGAAGTCCTCAGAGGATGCCTAGCTGAAGACTTGTTGACCTCCACAGGTCTCAGTATCTCTCAGTTTAGGGCGGCCCTTTCATCAGCATGTTCAGAGAATCATAGGCCTGGGGTCTTGAGGGAGCAGAAGAAGGCAAGGGCTGTGTTAATTCGAATTAAATTTTCATGAGAAAGAGGTGAGGCCATCCACAGGGAGAAACGTCATGTGAGTCTTGAGGAGACAAGTGAAAAATCAATGGGGAAGAAGACAGAGCCCTCCCTGCCTTGGAATAATGGAAGACTGCGGAACAGTGTGGAAGGTCTTACTGGGGATTGTGATGACGAGTGTGTAGTGCTGTCACTTATCGGATTTTCTTCACTATTTGGTAGCTTGAATGTGTGAATGCAAAAAGGAGACAGCTAGCTTAATACGTGGTTGAGATAATTTCCAAAAAGAGAGGAATAAACTCATAAGACACCAAAGGATTTTCAGAAAGCGTTGTGGGGGGAGGGTATCTAAAATTCCCACAGGTCGAAAAGAAGAACACAAGAGGTTGTAGAATCAGAGAAGCTCTGTTTTGTACAGGTTATTGTGGCTGGTGTGGCTCGAGAGAGGCCTTTGTTACATTTCTAGTAAGGCGGCCTACAAGCACATGAGCGTTTTTGGCAACCACATCGCACCATTGACTCATATTGAGCTTGCAGTCAACCAAAAGCCCTAAATCTTTCACAGGCGCTGCTCTTAAGCCATGTTTCTGTCATCTTGTATTTGCGGCATTAATTGCTGTTTGGGACCTAAAAGTAGGGCTTTACATTCATGGTTATTAAATTTCATCTTGTTAGATTTAGGCCATTGTGCCAACTTTCGAGGAATACTTTACATATTGATTCAGGTTTTCACACACTTTCCTCCATAACTTTCAGTAAGATAGAACCCAGAGGAATTCCTTACACACATTCAAAAGTGCCAGATTTACCCTACTGTCCTATTTCTTCAGTCCACATCTTCATTTTGTCTGAAAGGGACTTTGTCTTATTTCTTCCTAACATCCTTATTTGCCAAATTGCATTGGTTAAGATGCTTTTACATGAAAGGTGAAACTCCAAATCGTCCTGGAATAAACAGTAAAGATTTTTTTTTTTTACTGAACAGAGGTAGGGAGGGATCTAGGCATAGCAAAACCAGGAGCTGTGACTCTGCTCTGCTGTTTGTAGTGTGTTCTACCTTCTTCCATGTGTTGTCCTTAGGCCGGCTTCCTTTGAAATTGGAAGATGGCTGCCAATAGCAGTGGGGATTATACCTTTCTTGTTTGGGTCCAGAGGAAGGGTGGGAAGGGAAACAAGTATGAATAGAAGATTATTCTTTCAGTTTGGCTAGAACAGCCTTCTAAGTCTCCTTTAGAGAGACCAATAATCCAAATTCCCTTAAGGTGAGGGATGTCCTGGGATGTGAAATTTTCAGGGCTAAAACCAGGGAAGTCCTGGGCAAACAGGGATAGTTGGTCAGCCTAGCACTTACACCCAGACCAGTAATTATTACCTGGATAAAACTGGATCTAGATTGGCTTAAGCTAAGGCTCCTGGCAAAGGGATGGGTACTCGCAATTGGTTTGGAAAGATGTTTCTCAAGTGTGGCTCTGGCCTACCTGTATCAGATTCCTTTGGGGACAGATTCCTGGGCCTCTAAACCTAATGATTTAGAAACTCTGGGCACAGAAAGGGGAAATTAATTTTTATCAAACATTGCAGATGATAGTCCTACATACCTGTGGTTGGAGAAACACTGGCTGAGACCTAATTATACTCACCCCTGATGCTGGGATCAATACCCAAAAAGGCATGGCTGCGATACGGTGGGGCAGGGCCACAGAGGATGTTGGGGAGTCAAACACCGCACACATGTACTATAATTCCCTGGTTTTCCTATCAAATAATCAAGTCTCCCAGAAGGGAAGAAAGTGGGTTTGGGACTGCTTACTCTTAGAGAAACCATCTTGCTTCCTGAAGATGCCCTAAGGTATTAGTAAGATGCCCCTCACTAAGTGTTCACAAGCCATGCTTGAAAGTCACTCTTGTGAGTCACTTTAAAGCGATTAGCTGGTGGAATAGTATTTTCTCATACTCAGATTTTGGGAAAACAACACATATTTGGAATTGAGATTGAGAGCTAGTCAGGCAGACTAAGGAAAAAATTTGAGTCCTTTCTTTGACTATATTAATTTTACATATATTCCTTAACTTCTTGAAACTTAGCATCTTTCAAACTAAAATAATTGTAGAACTTACCTCATTGAGCTGTTAAATTAAATGAAATCATGTTTATAAATTTTAACATTATTTGCCTCATTAAGTAGTCAGTAAATTTTCATCATCAATATCCTGCCTCTTTGTTCACTCATTGAGATAATTCTGAGTATTAGTAGGACTCGTCATAGTGCTTGTCACAAAGGACACAAAAACAAGGAGGCAGCTCCTACTATCAGGAAACTCCAAGTAGTGGCATTAAAATATGATGGCAGTCTAGTATATTTATATAGAAGATACCAGGATAGGACAAAGGACCAGAATATAAAATGATTAATTTAGAGGATGATCTGGGTCTTGAAGAATGATTTGGAATTTTCTAGACAAATGTAGGAGAAGAGAGAGAAAGAACATTCCAGAGAAAGGATGTAACATGAGCACTAATAAAAGCAAGAGACATGAAAGAGCAGGGCCCCTTTATGAATGTGAGTAGTTTTGAAGGCCGGAATGCAGGTTTCAGGTCAGAAGCAGTGGTGGATGACATTATAAAAAGCAAGGGCTGACTCGAGGCCTTCCAGTGAAGTTTGGACTTCTTTCAAGAGATAGAATAAGGTTTTAAACAGAAGAGTTAGTTGCATGATGACACTGTGTTTTGAGAAGACTGATCTGGGGTCAGTGGATGAAGAGTTAGAGGATGGTGAGGCAGGAACATTTGTTAAGAGCTTGCAGCATTACTTCTAGTAAAAGTTGATGAGGGCCTAAACCAAGGGAAGGATATTAGGAATAGAGCGGAAAAGATGGAAACGAGAGAGGTAGAGTAGATCCAAATGACAGCACCTAGGAGACTGATTAGGTGTGAGGTGAGAGAGAAGGAAGATTTGAGAGTAATTTCAGATTTCCATCTTGGGTAGATGTGATGTTATTGTCTGGACAAGATAATGACTGACTATAAGAGGTGATGGTAGTAAAGTCAAGCTTTGAACCTATTGGATTTTCGTTCCTTGGAAGATATCCAGGTAGAGATGCACAGTAGGTTGCCTGTATCTGGGGAGTAAGTTCTCGGCTGTAGATATGGTTGGGGAATCAGCAGAAAATAGTCTTTAGGTATTTGAATCTGCAGATGACAAAAACTGCCTGGGATGATGCCTCCACAGAGTGTGTAGACTGGGACGAGGACAAGAGCCCCCAGAAACTGCGAGATTCCACAAAACTCATTGATAACAATTCAGGGATATCATCTGCATGTTTTCCCAGGGTTCAAGCCAAATGAATTAAACATGTTTAAGCTTTTGTTTTTCTCCCAGGATTTTCCACTAATCTTTCTAGTCCCTCACTTACTCATCTTCAAGTAACTGAGATTTTTCTTTGAGTTTTGTTTTTCAGAACATGAAAATATAATATTCAAATTTTTTAAATTAGATTTTGAAAAGCTTGTTTTTAAAGTATGTTTTCTTGGTTGCTTTTGGAATCATAGCTGTTTTCTTATGTTCTTGGCTGAAATTCAGACAATTCTAAACAGAAAAACTTTAAAAAATATTTAAGTTAAAATATTACAATATTACAATACAATATTACTTCTGATGGAGAAATCAGGATGGGAGCATAAAGTGAGACAGGCCTAAGGAATATATGTAGAAGAAAGAAAAAAATATTGAAAAATCTGTGTTCAAAGAACATTTTTTAAAAAGTGAAATGAACATGTTTACTGAGGCTACTCCGGTATTTCAATGAGCTGAAGTTAGATTCTTCAGTCTTTTTCCTCAGCAGTTACAGAGGCAGCCTGGGAAACACTAAAGAAGGAAACCTCAGTAGTTTTGAATTAAAAACAACAACAACATAGGAGTCTAGTGAAAGAGTGGAAAAGAACTGCAAAAAAGAAGCCATGGGTCACTAGAGAGGAAAATTCTGAAGCAACCCAGGAAGAACTCCGGATAATGTATGCCACCTAGTGGGTAACTAAAGGATTTTTAATGGATGACAACAGGATTTCAGAATTTAGAGATGGCTTATAATAATTAATTTTAGTTTTATTTACTCTTTCAATAAATATCCATGGATGACCTGCAATGTGCAATACACATTGATAAGTTCTAGAAATTATTTAATAATGATTTGTAGTTGAGTCCGCAAATCCATATGTCCAAGAATTCTAATTTTATTTTTCTATACATAATTAATATCTATATTAAACATTCATTTGGTGATGAAAACTTAATCTCAGCCACTTTAGTGCCTATATAACTGTGCCCTAGTTAGAGCTGAGCTCCAGAGTTTAGTTGTGGCAAGGCAACCCTATGTAGCCCACTGAGTTATTGTCTGCACACAGTCTTCCCCTGAGATGATCATGTTTCTGTCTGCTTTTTGGCCATCGGCCTTCACAGGTCACTGCTATCTGCTCTTGTTTCTATGCACAGGGCTTTTTTTGAGTCTGCCTCCCTCTCAGCTATCTTCAGTGCCTTCTCAGACATTCTGCAGCTCCTGTTAGGCTATTTACTGCCCTGTTTAGACACACCAAACATCCATTTTTAAGCTGGAATCTCCATGTTTTCCTTGTCTTTATCTAGGAACTGGATCACAGGTCCCTTTGACCTCAGAATCTTCACATCTCTCCTAGGCTTCTTTGTGTCCGTTTTCTAGAGGCATTGAAGAGCTTGTTATGTTCAAATAGCCCTGTGTGGCTAGATCCAAGCTACATGTTGGACAGCAAACATGGGTGTGGCCAATAAACTGAGGCCAGACAGGAAATAAGTTTGTATGTTATGCTAAAGTATTTTAGCTGCATGTTTCATTAGAAGGCTATTGTAGTGCTTTGGGTAAGAGAAGAAATAATACTGACCTGGGCATTGGAGAAGAATTGGTCAATTTAAGAGACAATGAGTGGTAGAACTAACTATAATTTGAAACCCCAACCTCCTCTAGCCCAAGTAGCACCTTTGTGAAAATTAGACAAAAGCAGTTCCTACAGAAAGAGGCAATACATAAGTACATAGTTTGGGGAATATAGTGTGGTTTAGATTTTTTCCCACCCCTTGGCTGGGTTCCTTTGTGCAATGAACTATCTTGCCCAACCAAATGTAGTGACACTGAATGTGGAAGTGGAGAGCAGGATAAATGACTAAATCGATGCCCTTAAAAAACATGTCTGATGGGTACTAGATTTATTAAGGTGATTACTTCATGAGTTACACAGGAGTCTAACCACTGTGTTGTGAACCTGAAACTAATATAAAATTGTATGTCAACTATAATTGAAAAATGAAAAATACGGTTTAAAAATTTTAAAAGCATGTCTGGAAATAAATGTCTATTCACTAGTTCTTAACCTCTAAGTGTTTTAGAGAATAACTATGTAAGGTGACAAGCTGAAGTCTTATGTTTCATGCCTCAGTTTTTATCCCCATCAAAATTATGATACGGTCAACAAAGATAAAAAGACACTACATGTTCTAGGTGATTTCCAGAGAAAAATTAACTGATGGTGAAAACTTCTATAAAGGTATCCTTGAAAAAGTCTGAAAAACTGTCCCAGGCAAGATGAACCTAAGGAGACATGACGAGTAAATGTAATAAGATATCTTGGATGGAACCCTTAACAGTAAAAATCATTAAGTAAAAACTAAAGAAATCTGGAAAAACTATAGACTTTAGTTAATAATAACATATCACTACTGGTAGACTAATTCTAACAAATGTAGCACGGTAATGAAAAATTTTAATTAAAGGGGAAATTGGGTACCAGGTATACTGGAACTACCCAGATTCTCTTCTTAATTTTTTTGTAAATCTGCAACTTTTACAAAATAAAGGCTATCTTAAACAAATAAATGGAAGATGAAAAATATAGAAAGGTGCAACTCGGTTACTCTAAATGTGCAATCTGGTTACCATAAACAAACAAAAAATGTTTCTTTGGTTTAGAGTAACTAAATTGCACCTTGAGCATTAAAGAGATGAATTCACTCTGCCAGGCATTATATGAGACGTATTTAATCTATGATCTAGTTAGGGAGATGTGCCATGTACATATGTATAAATGGATCACAAATAAGTACATATATTAAGTTACAAATGAGCGAGGTGCAGTAAAAAATTCCTTGGAATTTAAAGGAGCAAGAAATATCTTTAGTGGAAAGGAAGAGGGTTGGTTAGTAATAGGGGAAGAAATCAGTAAGTTTCATGTAAAAGTTGCTAATTCACCTAATTTGAAGAAAAAATGGGGCTTGGATCACTTCAGTTTAGTTCCCCAAATATCAAAAATGTATCAGCTGTATGCAAAGCACTTAATATGGGCTGACTGCTGACTTTCTTACTTAGATTACAACAAAGCAGACAGTTGAATTCAAAGAAGTCTCAATTAAGAATAATTCTGATATTTTGCTCAATCCTTTTGTTCAATGCTTTTTAATATCTCTTTCTTATTGAGATGTATTTTTCCTGAAGGTGGGGTAAAGTTCACTATTCAATAGTCTTCTTAAATGTGAAGACTATAACTGCTGATATTATATACAACAGCAAGTGTTATTTTCTCTGAGTACATTATTTGTATTGTTTGGATATTGTTTTCATTTCCTTTGGGTACTGAAATGAAATTCTACCTCAAAGTGAAATTGTGCATCATGTGGTGTGTGTTTAATTTGTAAGAAACTGTTAAACTATTTTCCAAAGTGGTTGCACAGTTTTGCATTCCTATTAGATATGTATGAGACTGTTTATTTGCTCCACGTCTTTGTCAATACTTGATGCTGTCAAACATTTTTACTTTAGCTGTTGCACTGACTGTGTAATGCTTCCTCATTTTGGTTTCATTTTGCATGATGATGAATGATGTTGAACATTGTTTTGTGTGCTTATTGGCAATGTGTTATCTTCTTTGGTTAAGAGTTTGTTCATACTCTTTATTCTTTTCTTTTAATTTTTTATATTTTTACTTTTTCAATTATACTTGACATATAATATTTCAGGTATATAACACAGTAATTAGACATTTAAGTAAGTTAAGAAGTGATCATCCCGATAAATCCAGGATACATCTGACACCATACATAGTTATTACAATAGTACTGACTGTATTCCTAATGCTATGCTCTATAGTCCCATGACTATTTTGTAACTACCAAATTGTATCTCTTTTTCTTCTCTCCCCTTCACTCATACCCCTCATCACATCCCCACAAATCCAGCAACCAGTAAAATTCTCTCTATATCTATGAGCTTGTTTCTTTTTTGTTTGTTTGTTTATCCTGGTCTCTAGAGTCTACATTTAAGTGGAATCATATGGCATTTGTCTTTCTCTGAATGACTTACTCCACTTAGTGCAATACCCTCTAGGTTCGTCCATGTTGTAGCAGATGGCAAGTATATATGTACCATCTGTTCTTTATCCATTTATCCATTGATGGATACCTAGGTTACCTCCATAGCTTGGCTATTATAACTAATGCTGCAATGAACATATGAATGCTATGAATGTACAGGTCTCTTTGACGTAGTATTTTGGATTTCTTCAGATAAATACTCAGAAGTGGGATTACTGGGTCCTTCTTTGTCTCTTATTATAACCTGTGTTTTAAAGTCTATTTGTCTGGTATAAGTATTGTTACCCCAGATTTGTGGTTTTTTTTTTCCCATTTTCATGAAATAACTTTATTCCTCCTTTTACTTTCAGTTTGTGTATGTCTTTAGATCTAAAACGAGTCTCTTGTAGACAGCCTATATATGGCTCTTGTTTGTTTATTCAGCTACCCTATGTCCCTTGATTGGAGTATTTAATCCATTTATATCTAAAGTAATTCTTGATAGATATGTTATTTTCATTTTTTATTCATATTTTTTATCTTTTTTCTTCTCAAAAAAGTCTCTTTAACATATCTTGTAATACTGGTTTGGTGGTGATGAACTCTTAGATTTTTCTTGTCTGAGAAACTCTTAAACTGTCTTCTGATTCTAAATGATAACTGCTGGGTAGAGAATCTTGGTTATAGATTCCTGATTTTCATCACTTTCAATATTTCATTGCCAACCCCTTCTGGCCTGCAAAGTTTCTGTTGATAAATCAGCTGACAGTCTTATGGGGGATCCCTTGTGGGTAACTAACTGCTTTACTCTTGCTGCTTTTAAGATCTTCTGTCTTTAACCTTTGGCATTTTATTTATGATGTGTCTTGGTATGGACCTCTTTGGGTTCATTTTGTTCAGGACTCTCTGTGTTTTCTGGACTTGTATGTCTATTTCCTTTACCAGGCTAGGAAAATTTCTGTCATGGTTTCTTCAAATAGGTTATCAATTCCTTGCTCTCTCTTTTTCTTCTGATACGCGTATGATATGAATGTTAGTATGCTTAATGTTGTATCAGAGGCTTAAAATCTATCCTCATTTTATATGAATTCTTTTTTTTTTTTTTTTTTTTTTTTTTTTTTTTTTTTTTTTTTTGCTGTTCTGATTTGGTGTGTTCTGCTACCTTACCTTACAAATTGCTGATTCAATCCCCTACTTCGTCTAGTCTACTGTTAATTCCCTCTAATATATTCATTTCAGTTACTGTATTCTTCATTTATAACTGGTTCTTTCTTTTTTCTATCTCTATCTTTATATTTTCTATCTCTTTGTTAAAGTTTTCACAGAATTCATCTACTCTCCCCCTGAGTTCATTGAGCATCCTTATTATCAGTGTTTTGAACTCTGTATCTGTCTCTATTTTGTTTAGTTCTTTTCCTGGAGTTTTGTTTATTCTTTCATATTTTAGTCTTCCCACTTTTGCTGTCTTCCTGTGTTTGTTTCTATATTCTAGGTAGAACTGCTATGATCTTAGTAGAGTGGCTTTATGTAGTAGGTGTCCTTTGGGGCCTAGTGGCACAGTCTCCCTGGTCACCTGAGCTAGGTGCTCCAGATGTGTCTCTTGTGTGGGTTATGTGTGCCCTCCTGTTATAGTTGAGCTTTGATTGCTGTTTCCATATCAATGGCATGGATTGATCCACAAGCTGATTAATTTGAGAGTATTGGCCATGACTGCAGTGGAGGAGGTATTGTCCAGAGGCTTACCCTACAGAGAAGGATTTGCTTTAGTAGAGCTCTGGTGCCTGCTGAGTCTGCCGTTTGAGAGTGTCTTTTGTGAAGGTAATTGGGTGATGCTCTGGTGTGGTCTGAAGCTGGCCACCAGATATTTTGGTTCTGGGGCATCTTGAGAGGGGCTCTGTTGCAGGCCAAGTTCAGTCGCTGCCTATACCCTGCTCAGGGCCACTTGGTATGAAATACAAAGTGACTTGCAGATGGTTGTCACTTGTGCTGGACTTTGAGGTGCCTGGGAGAGACTAAGCTGCAAACTGAGAGGCTAAGCTTCTGCTAGTGACGAGCTCACAGCTGCTTAGCAAGAGGTATGGGGCAAGCCGAGAATAGATGCTGCTTGTTTGGAGTTTGTAAACCTTTTAGATACTAGGAAAATTTGCAAAATGAGCCAAGATAGGTTGTTTGTATGAAAAAGCCACTGAAAGGGGTTGAGTGGGCCTGCAAGTTAGGTGGGGCAGAATCTCAGGGAATCACTAGGAAGGGGCTACCAGTATTAGCCAAGGTGATAGAGACTCGGATATGGTGCCCACCTACGTCTGTACTCCAGGGTGACGGACGGTTCAACAAAGGAACAATGGCTTCTGCCAGCCCTTCTGTCTGAGAGAAAGCTGCCTTCTAGCCTTCATACTGAAGTCAGACAATTCAGTTCCTCTCTGAATGTCCTTGGCACCTTTCGTGCCATCACCCCAGCACTGGAACTCAGAGTGAGTGAGTCCATCAGCAAGTATGTCTGTGCATGAGCTCTTTGAAAGGAATTCCTGGAACTCCAGCCACCTTCTGTCTCACTAAGCCACAGTCTTCACTGGTTTTCACAGCCAGAAGTGTGGGGACTTCTCTTCCTGGTACTGAAACCTTGGGGAGCTTGGTGTGAGGCTGGGACCCCTCGATTCTCAAGGGGGACTTCCACAGCTGAAGTATCCTTCCCAATTCTTGACAACAACATGCAGCTGTGGGGCTAGCCAATTTTGAGTATCTGTCCCTCCTACCAGTCTCGAGGTAGCTTCTTCTACATATCTGTAATTATAGATCTGTTCTGCTAAACTTTGGGTAATTCTCATTGATGGTTGTTCCATAGGTTAGTTGTAATGTTGATGCAGTCATGAGGGGAGGTGAGACAGCATTTATTTACCACAGCATCTTGACCAGAATCTCAATTAGTCCATTTTTAAATGGAATTTGTGGTCTTCTATTATTAAATAATAAATTTTGTATATTTTAGATGTCTTTTTATCAAATATATGTTTTGCAAGTAATTTCTCATCCTTTGTGACTTGCATTTTCTCACCATTATCTTTTAATTAACCTGCAAAAAGATGGCTTTATTCCAAATGAAATTGGTCTTTTTTTCTTCTTTCCTTTTTTTGTATATGTTTTTTTTGTGTGTGTTTGTATGTGAGTGTATGTCTTAGTTTTACAAACTTTAATCACCTAAGTTCGTATATGTACTGTCATAGTCAAGATCAGAGCACTTCTGTCGCCACTAGGATTCTTAAAGTTGCTCTTTTATAACCACATCTACTTGACTCTTACTGCCTTTGCTCCTATCCCTTGACAGCCACTAAACTTTTGTCATTTCCAAATATTATTTAGGTGGAGTCATACAATACGTAACCTTTTGTGATTTTTTTTTTTTTTACTCAGCATAATTCTCTAAAATTGTGTATATCAATAGTTTCTTTTAGGTGCTGAATAGTTTTCCATAATACAGGCATACCACAATTTGTTTAACCATTCACCCATTCAAGGACACTTGTGTTGTTTTCAGTCATTGGTTATTAGAAATAAAGTTGATACAAACATTCATGTAGAGATTTTTGTATGAACATAAGGTTTTATTTCCCTAGGACAAATGCTAATAGTGTAATTGCTGGATGATATTGTTATATCGCATGTTTAGTCTTGTAAGAAACTGCCAAACTACTTTCCATAATGTACCATTTTATATTTCTTCCAGCAATGCATGAGTGATCTGGTTTCTCTACATCCTCGTCAGCATTTGTTGTCATCACTGCTTTATATTTTAGCCATTCTGATGGGTGTAATGATACCTTATTGTGGTTTTAATTTGCACTTCCTTGAGAGCTAATGATGTTGAACATCTTTTCGTGTGTTTATTTGTCATCTAGATATTCCCATTAGTGAAATGTCTGTTTATGTCATTTGCTCATTTTCTATTTGGATTGTTGATTTACTGCTTTGTAGTTTTTAATATACTCTATATGTTAGTCCTTTGTTGGCTATGTGGTGGCTGAATATTTTTTTCTCATTCTGTAGCTTATTATTCCATTATCTTCACATAATCTTTCCCAGAGCCTAAATTTTTAATCTCGTTGGGGTCTAATTTATAGATTTTTCCTCTCATGAATTGTGCTTTTGTCAAGTCTAAGAATTCTGCCTCATGCAAGGTCCCAAAGGTTCTCTCTATTTATTTTCTAAAATTGTGTAGTTTTATGTTTTACATTTAAGTCAGTGATTTGAGTTAATTTTTATGTAAGCTTGTAGCTTAGTTTGAGATTTTTTTGTGTGTGTCTCTGATGTCCAATTGCTGAAAAGGCTATCCTTCCTTCATTTAATTGCTATTATACCTTTGTCAAAAATCAGTTAAGCATATTTGCATAGGTTAATTTTTGGGTTCTCTATTGTGTTTCATTTATCTATGTGCCCATCCTCTACTGGTTTCTCATTATTTTGATTACTGTAGTTATATAGTATACCTTAATGCTGGATAAAGTGATTTCTACCTTTATTATTTTTTGTCAAGATTGCTTTAGCAATCCTAGGTCCTGTGCCTTTCCATATAAATTTTAGAATAAGCTAATCTATGTCTATAGAAAAGTGTGCTAGAATCTTAATAGGAATTGTACCTAATCTATAGATCAATTTGAAGAAATTGACATCTATACTATACAGAATCTTCCAATTTATAAATGCAGTATGTCATTTATTTAGATCTTTGATATTCTTCATCAGCATTTTGTAATTTTTAGCATATAGATTCTGTATGTTGTAAATATATGCCTACTTTTTTCATTTTTATTAATTGTAAATACTATTGTGTTTTTAGTTATAATTTTTGCATGCTCATTTTTAGATATGTAATTAATTTTTTAATTTATCTTGTATCCTATGATTTTGCTAAACTCACCTGTCAGTTCAAGACAATCATATTATCTGCAAATAGAGATAGTTTTAATTTCTTCCTTTCCAACGTATTTGTCTTTTATTTCTTCTTGTCTTCTTTTAGTAACTAGAACTTTAGAAATATGTTGAATAAGAATGGTGAGACAAGATTTCTAAGCTTTGTCTGCAAGCATTCAATATTTTACCATTCAGAGGTTACCTGTAGTTTTTTTTGCAGATGCTCATGATAAAATTGAGGCAATTCCCCTTTATCCTTAATGTGAATTTGTGTCATTTTATATTGGACTTTGTCAAATAATTTCTTTGACTCAATCAATGTGACTATATATGATGTTTTTCTTTTTACTGTTAATATGATGGATTACATTGATTGATTTTTGAATATTAAACCAAGCTCGAATAATTGAAATTAATTTCATTTAATCATGGTGTATGATTCCTTTTATATATTGTTGTATTTGGTTTGCTAATATTCTGATGAGGATTTTTTCATCTAAGTTCATAGTAGTTTTCTGTATCATACTGTCTTCGTCTAGTTTTGGTATCAGGGTAATATTGGCCTAATAAAATAGGCAAGGAAGTGTTTACATTTTTACCCTTTTCTGGAAGAAATTATGTAAAATTGGTGTTAATTCTTTTTTAAATATTCCGTTGAATTCTCCAGTAAAACCACTTGTCTCACAGATTTCTTTTCTGGGGAGCTTTTCCATTATTAGTTAGATTAATTTAATGATTAAAGGACAAATTAAACTACTTCATCTTGGTTGAGTTTTGGTAGTTTGTGATCTTTGAGGAATTGGTCCATTTCTTCTAAATTTTTGAATATATAATTATAAAGTTATTTGTGCTTTGTTCCTTATTATGCTTTTTTAAAAGCCTCATGGACCTATAGTAATATCCTTTGCTGCATTCCTGAAACTGGTGATTTGTATTCTCTCTTAATTATTGTAAGTCTTGCTAGATGTTTATCAATTTTATTTTATTATGTTTTTAGAGAACTAGCTTTTGTTTCATTGATTTTTCTCTACTGGTTTCCTATTACCAATTTCACTGATTTCTGCTCATATCTTTAATATTTCCATCCTTTTGATTTGGAGTTTATTATGCTTTCATTTTTCTAGTTTCTTTAGGTAGGGACTTAGATGATTGATTTGAGATCTTTCCCTGTTTCTAATGTTAACATTTAGTGAAATAAATTTCCTTCTCAATATTACTTTAGCTGCATTCCATGTATTTTGATATGTTATATTTTTATTCAGTTCTCCTTATTTTTAAAATTTCCTTTGGTATTTTTCTTTTATCAGGCAGCCACCCTGTTTAGATTTATCATGCAAGTCCTAGCCTGTTTTTGTGGGCTGTGGTTTTAATAACAGTTCGATTTTCAGGGATTTTGCGGTGTTATTTTGTTTTTCCTGGTTTATCTGGGGCTCCCACTGGTCTCTACTGTTGCTGAAAGGATGGAAATATTCCCCTAGGCTGTGCACTTGGTTTCTTCTGGTGGGGAAGGGGCCATCTCAGGTCTGTGGGACAAAGAGGCTTCCTGGGCTGGACAACTTGTTGTGACAAGGTCCTTCTTGCTGGTGCCCCCTGTCACTCTGGTATATCTAGTTGTAGAAAGAAAGTCTCAGGCCTGGAGGGAAAAGGGAATGCTTACTTGGTCATTTATTGTTAACAGTGTTCTTATTATTGTGAACAGGATTCATCCTTCTCACTGATAGTGCTATATTCATCTAGAATCCATTTTGATCTAGAGATGAAATGGACCTATATGGAGTTCTTTCTATCACTAGTTTACAGGTTAGGAAACACTAGATCTCGGGTGGCTTCTTCTGTTGGGTGAGGAGAAGGCAAGATGCCCTTTCCCTGTGTCATTCCTCCAATTCTGGGATCCTGAACTAATCCCTCTTATTACCTTCCGTATCTTGTGTTATTTCAGTGTTTATAGTTGTATTTAGCAAGGAAGAGCATAGAGAAATAACTCTATGCCATTTTGTCTGACCAGCAGCTTACTGGTATCTTTTAAAAAGCAAAAGTTTTAAAAATTTTGATGAAGTTTGAATTATTAATTTCTTTTTGCCTTTTATAGTTTGTGCTTTTTGAGTCTTAAGTAGAAAGTCTTTGAAATCAATGCCACAAATATATTTTTTATGTGTTCTTTTAGAAGTTTGATAGTTTTAGCTCTGATGTTTAGTGTTATGATACATTTGACAATTTTTGTCTATGATGTGAAGTAACAAAGTTTATTTTTTGCAGATGACTATTTAGTTGTTCCAGCACAATTTGTTGAAAATTTTATTCTTGATCTATTGAGTTACCTTCAAATATTTGTGAAAAATTAATTGTCCATATATGTGTAGGTCAATTTGTGGACTTTGTATTCCATTGATCTATATTTTAATCTTTACATCAATGAAAGTCCTCCAACTTTGTTCTTCCTTGTGTTTTCATATTAATTATAAGTTCAGCTTATCAATTTCAACAACAATGAAAAAAGCTGGCTAAGATTTTCTTTTTGAGATTATACTAAATCTATAGACAATTTAGGGGAAATTAATTCTTTAATGAAATTGAAATTTCTGATCCATGAATATATCACTCATTTACTTAGAGTTTCTTTAATTTCAATTAACAACATTTTATAATTTTCAGTGTATATCTTGCACTATATACTCCTAAATATTTCATGGTTTTGATGCTATTGCAAATGTTTTTTTTTATTTAATTTCCAATTGTTCTTTGTTAGTGTATAGATTATAATAAATTTCTTTAATGACCTGTGTCTTATAACCTTGTCAAATTCATGTATTAGTTCTAGTAGTTTTTTGTAGATGATTTAAGATTTGATAGACAATCATAGTATATGTGAATAGTGCCTGTTTTATTTCTTTGTTTTCAAATTTATAGGCCATCTAAGGTTTTGTTTTGTTTTTGTGTTTTTGTTTTTTGTTTTTGCTTTTGCTTTTGTCTTATTGCATTACCTAGAACTTTGAGTGCAGTGTTAACTAAAGGTGAGAGTAAATATCCTTGCCTTGTTCCAACCTTAGGGGCAAAATATTCACTCTTTCACCATTAAGTATTATGTTAGATTAAGAAAGTTCCTTTTGATTCTTAGTTTGGTGGGAATTTTAAATAGGAATAGATTAATACTTTGTAAAATGCTTTTTATTCATCTATTAAGATGATCAAATAATTTTTCTTTTTTATATTTTTATTATTGTTCATTACTGGGATAGATGTCAGTTGTCAAACTATATTATATTTTCATTTATTGCTAGATTTCATTTGCTAATATTCTGTTAAAGATTTTTACATCTGTTTTCATCAAGGATATTAGTACATAATTGATTTTTCTTATCATGTGTTTGGTTTTAAGATTAGGATAAAGCTGGCCATATAAAAAATGTGTTAAAGTATTTCCTCCTCTTTTATATTCTGAATTTGTATAGAACTTGTAATATTTATTCCTTACATATTAGATGGAATTCATCTGAGAAAGAATCCGAGCCTGGAGGGTTTCAGAGGGAGGTGGGTGGGGGGAGAGAAATAGCAGAAGTAAGGCAAATTTTTAAAAATTGTTACCTTAACATTTTCTAATATATATTCTGTAGTAACTATTGATGTTAACATTTTGGGGCTTTTTGAAGTCTTTTATGTTAATAAAAGTGTTCGCAGGATTTTAAAAACAGTTCAGTTAAATTAGTCCACTTTTCTTGTGATGAGAAACCATTAAGACCCAAAAGGTTCATCTTGTCAGTTGACTTTTCTCCCCATGACAATGCGGGTAACTAACTAGGTTTCATCACCAGTCATTTCACACAGTGTATGGTTGAAGTATCTTACTGCAGCAGTATGGTAAGCGCTTATGAGACTCATCTGTTCTGGAAAATTAATTTAATTTCTTGGTCAGTTGAATTCTGCCCCTTTTCTTCTCACTCTTTTTTCACTTTTGACCCGTTGGAACTTTTACCCTCTCACTGATTTGCTTTTTCTGCGCTTTTTCTTTTAAGTAAAAATAAGACATAAAATTGTTTCAAGATTTGATCACCTTGGATATGAATATACTTAAACAAATAAATGCCTTTGAATTACAGAGACTTCCTTTTTCCATCCTGGAGACTGGCTTCTTATATACTTTTTCACTGCCACTGCTTTTTTCTATTCCTCTCTCATGTTTATAAATACCCAAACTACTCTAAATACAGCTAGAGACCATGAGACTAATAATGCCAGTGACAGAGATGAATCAAAGTAAAATACAATCATTTGTTTAGAAGTGGAATTAAACACAAAGAAAGAGAATTAAGACCTTAAAAATTTCTGAAAGTTCATATCAAAATCTTCATATAAAAACTATCTGCTAACTCATAATCTTTTAATTAAAGCCATATTCCCCAGCTACCAGCATTCAGGACACATAAAAACAATTTATAATTAAAATATATTATTCTGGTCTTCTTTTATTGCAAGTGTTGCAACAGCATTTCCCTCCTCTACTTTTAGTCATAAATTTTCAGTTTCTGCATTTTATTATAGACTAAATAAGTATTGCAGGCTGACCTAGGATAGTAACCTCTAATGTAGCATTTTTTTCCTATGAGAAATTGCATTTGAAATAATAATCTCTTCATTTAAAACCAGATTTCTTAAGAATCTAGTATAGATTTATTGCCACTAGGTGCTCACTTTCCATCTCCTCCTCAATTCATTGCAATCTAATTTGCACACTAATATATCTATGGAATCTACTCTTGCTAAAAGTACCAAGGACCTTCTATTTATTAAAGCTAATGACCACTTCTCAATCTTCATTCTCCTTGAATTGTCTTTACTCTTGTTAGTATGGATTGCCTATTCCTCTTAAGAGTTTCTTTTTTTTTTTTATCTAAATTATTTCTTCTATTGCTCTTTTTACTCTGACCATTTTCTATTTGTGTTTCTGATTGTCCTTTTCCCCTTTCTGCCTCTTTAGGTCTAGGTTATTGATTTTCTTATCCCTGAGGATATTCTTGCCTCACATATACATCATCTACTTTGGCAGTCCCATTCACTCTCATGATTCAACTCTCTAGACTTCCAACTCGTATTTTTCTATTGAGTTCTAGTCTCATATTTCCAACTGCAAAGAGTAATATATTCTTTTCTTTCTTTCTCTCTCTGTCTGAGTTAGTGCCGATATTCAACATCAACCCAGCCTCTCTTAATTACCTAAGTATTGGCTAGGGGCATTCAAAGTTACACTTAAAAGTGATATAATCAGTCCTAAGGCAGCAGGAAGTCAACACAATGCCTTTTCGCAAATTGCACAAGTTCACTTGTTTACATGAGACACTCTATATGTTAAAACAATGTATAACTTACATCTTGTATTTATTTATTTATTTATTTATTTATTACAAGACATTTTATGCAAATCTATAATGAATAGGATGTAAATGGCACTCCCTTATATTTTGTGTTATCTGCTGTCAAGCGGTATATAACATATAACTGTACACAGCAGAATAATGTTTCATATTCTTATGACTAAGAAAGAAAAGGTCAAGATGGTATCCATCATTCCTATGGAACTCTACAAAAATTTAAAAGATGAGCTAAGGAATCTTAGACTTTCACTACCTTTCAATGGTTCATGGATAAAATGATTAGTGCTGCGAATTATTGAGAAGTTTAAGTAAATGACGAGATAATATTAGCAATATTTTGCAGGCATGATAATAAATGTCTTGGCTATATTACCTCAACGTTGTTCTTTGACCGATGCCATAAAATATGTGAGATGCTCAGTTTCTAAACAGGTGAGAAATACGAATCATGAGAAAATATAGGTCATAATCTTGCTGGCCTGCCCTATATTAAATGTTTGAGAGTTCGAACATATTTTGGGATTCAGTGATCTGCTAAGCCTTTCAATAGCTTGAATTGTTCCAGACAATAAACAAACTGTCATGAGGGTAACACATGAAAACATCTTAGGGAAGGCAGAAGTTACCCTTTGGGGCTATTAGAAAATTGTAGTCTTTCTTTTTTTGAGCATCATTTAGTTACTTGGGAATAGAGTCTGATGAAAGATAGTGGTGACAGTTCCTGGCAGAAGTCTGCACTGTTCAGCCAGGCAGTCTCAAAGAAAATGAGGTGAGAGAGTACAGAGTGGTGCTTAAAACGACATAGTCATGTGCATTACCAGAATACTTTACTTGGGGACAATTTTGAAAGGGGATGGATAATACAAAAATATATGTATATTTTAAAAAAAAGACTTCAATTTCTTGAATATATATATATACATATAAGTGCTTGAATACATATGAGTATATATAACAGAATATACTTGAATTACTTGAATTCAAAATACATATGTATATATTTTAGAAATACTGTTAGTATTTTGGAAATACTTGAGGACAGCTCTATAGGATTATGTTTATATACATATTCAGCTGAACTATATTTATATATAATAAAATATGTTATATGTGATAATATATAATATAAACATTCATTAGCTCTACAGACTAATGAAGCATAAGAAAGTTTATTTATTATACATGTATATAATACACATCATTTATACATGTTAAATATACTTTAAAAATTAGATTATATTGTATTTTTTGTTTGTTTGTTTTTACATAGTGGCTGCACTAATTTACATTCCATCAACAGTGCACAAATGTTCCCTTTTTTCCACATCTTCACCAACACTGATTATTTCTAGTCTTTTTCATAATAGCCATTCTAACAAGTGTGAGGTGATATCTCATTGTGGTTTTGATTTGTATTTTCCTAATGATTAATGATATAGAGCATCTTTTCATGTACCTGTTAATCATCTGTATGTCTTTTTTGGAAAAATGTTTATTCAAATATTCTGCCCATTTTGAAATCAGATTGTTTGTTTCTTCTTCCTCGAGTTCTTTATATCTTTAATATATTTGCTTTTTCTCATATATATAATTTGCAAATAAATTCTCCCATTAAGTAGATTGACTTTTCATTTGTTGATGGTTTCAGGACATAGTCTATCATGTACATCCTTATTTTTTATTTATCTTATCATGAGCGTTTTGCCCATGTCAATGTATATTTTCCAAAATCATTATGTAAAAGTTTGTGTAATAGTTCATCATGTACTGTAACATAATTTGCAATTCTATATTTACTATGTTTGCATTTTAACCTTTCTAAACACAGAAATGGAATAATTATGAAACACTCTAAAACCCAGAAGAAGATTTATGTGCAAAAAGTTCAATTATTTCCTTGGTATATATTCCTGAAGGAAAATTTATTGAGATAGTTGAGCAAGAGCATTTTTGTGAGCCTTGGTATATATTTCTGAATTGTTTTCCTGAAAGGTTATGTAACTTCTTTTGATGGACTAATTGTAGTCATAACCTACCTGGATATAACCAAGCATTTGTAAAAGACTTATTTCATCCTTATGGAATAGTTTGAGAAATGCAGATTAGATAATAGTTCAATAAAGTTGATTTAATATATCCACAGGCGCTGATTAAAATAAAGATATCAGCCTTAAAAAGGATTTCTAGTAGCTTGCCACTGGGTTCTCTTCCATACAGTATTTCTTTTTAAATAAATGATAAAAGTGAATATATAAAAATCTACAAGAAAACTTGATGATTAATAAAATCAACATTTAGGAAGCAATTGTTTGGTTAAACTTTGAGGCCCCAGAACATAGTAGTTAAATGCATAGTATTTAGAGTCAGATTGAGTTTTAAAGGTCAGCTTCACCCCTCACTGGCTCTGTAATATTGTCCAAGTTACTTAACCTCTCTCTAACTCATTATTTTTTTTTTTTTTAGGGTCACTGCAATTGAGAAGAAGGTATACAGATTTCCAGTATAACCCCTGTCCCCATACTTGCATAGCCTCCGCCATTATCAACATCTTCCACCAGAGGGGTATATTTATTACAACTGATAAACTTACCTACAAATCACAATCACCCAATGTTCACAGTTTACATTTGTGGGGTTTGGGCAAATGTGTAATGGCATGTATCCTTCATTATAATATCATACAGAATATTTTCACTGTCCTAAAAGTCCTTTCCCTAGTCCTCCCTTACCTCACCCAGCCGTGACCCCTGACAACTACCGAGTTTTTTACTGTCTCCAAAATTTTGAAATCATACAGTAAACAAACTTTTCAGATTGACTTATTTCACTTAGTAATACATAGTTAAGTTTCCTCTGTATTTTCATGGCTTTATATATAGCTCATTTCTCTTCAGTGCTGAATAATATCCCATTGTCTGGATATCCCACAATTGACTTATCCATTCGCCTACTGAAAGTCATCTTGTTTACATCTATGTTTTGGTAATTGTGAATAAAGCTGCTATAAACATTCAGGTGCAGGTTTTTGTGCGTGAACACCAAAGAGCATAATTTCTGAATTATCTGATAAAAGTACATGTAGTTTTGTAAAAAAACTACCAAACAATCTTCCAAAGAGGCCGTACCATTTTGCATTCCCACCAGCAAATATAATCCAGTAAAATGAGAGTTCTTGTTGTTCAAATCTTCATCAGCATTTGCTGTTGTCAGTGTTCCAAATTTTAGCCATTCTAACAGGTGTGTGGTGACATCTCATTGTTGTTTTAATTTGCATTTCCCTGATGACATATGATGTGGAGCATCTTTTCATATGCCTGCTAGACATGTATTTAGTATTTAGAGTCAGATTGAGTTTTTGATGAGGTCTGTTGTTGATGAGGTCTGTTTTGATCTTTCTCCCATTTTTTAAATTTAGTTGTTTGTTTTCTTATTGCTGAATTTTAAGAGTTCTTTGTATATTTTGAGTAACAGTTTTTTTTTAATCAGATGTGTCTTTTGCAGATATTTTTTCCCCAGTCTGTGGCTTGTCTTCTCAGTCTCTTGACATTGCCTTTCGCAAAAAAGTTTTAAATTTTAATGATGATCAGCTTACCAATTATTTCTTTAATGGATTTTTCCTTGGTGTCTCATTACCTTTTTAGTTATGATCTTTCTACCTGTCCTTGTTCTTATAGATTTACACATACCATGGACACACATTTTTCATGCAGCATTTTTATGTTTTTTTTTTCTTTGTACACAGTTATTCATACAATTCCGTTACGGTAAGATTGCTGTTCACCTCCACTAAGAAATTTAACATCAGTCAAAAATTTTATGTTTTCCCTTGCAAGAGTGAGGGGGTAAAGAATAAAGGAAACTGGAGACAAATAAACACATCTCTCATGGGATTGCTGTGAAAAATGAAATCAGGTAAAAGATACTAAATGCTTAACATATTTTCTAGCACACAGGAACTATACAATTAATTATTACTAATCCAAAGATATCCTGGCAAGCTGAATGAGTCAATTAATAAGATCAAATATGCTAAGGATAAATATAAATTTATATACCTGGATCCAAAAATGGTAATATAATTGAGTGTCAGCTTTAATTATAAAAAAATATGATTAATTTAGTTAAATGTACAATCAGTAGTATGATGTGTCTATTAAAAAAAAGTAAATATGACCTATAGCTGCATTAGTAGAAGTATAGTGTTTAGAATGAGGGAGGCGATAGACGTATCCTGCTCTGTTCTGATCGCATCGTGCCTGAAGCATTGTGTTCACTCCTCAACACAAGATTTTCAAGAAGCCAGGATCTGGGATTGGGATTAAAGTCTATTTTTAAATTTGTTTAATTTATTGGAATTTTTCACCCCCAGTAGAATTATTTTGAATAAAGAATTAATAAAGCAAGTATGTTTCATGTGGTGAAGGGATGTTGGAGGAGAGATGATAACTATACTGAAGTACTTAAAAAAAATTTATCTGGATAAATTAAATAAAGTTCCTTTGGGTATTTGGATACAAGTAACAGAAATTAGGAAAACATGGAACTTCACGGGATCAAAGGAGGATCTGAACTGGCCTCAGCATGGCAGGAATCAGGGCAGCTCCTGTGTTAGTCAGCATCAGAGCTTGAAGCATTTTTCTCTAGCTGTCCCCACTGATGTCCCCCCGCACCAATACCCCAGTCTTTTCCCAGTTCTCTGGAGAGAAAATCTGATTTTCCAACCTACATCAGATCCACTCTTGGATCAAGCAGGCATGGCCAGGAAGTAAACTAGGCTTCAAATTTGGTCTCCGAGAAGTGAAAATTAAGAAAGGACACTCTTTACATCATATTCATGGCTAGGTCTCCTCCCTTTACTTTTCCCACTGACTTGTCTGAATTCCAAGCAATAGAAAAAAATTTAGAGATCCTTTTTAACATTCTCATCCTTTTCTATCAGTATATTGCCCTCAATCCATTCTATGATATTTGCTGTTGATCTGTACTTAAGACTGAGCAGAAAGAAATATCCATGATTGAGAGATTACTTTTCTTCTGAAATAATGATTACTGTGGTACACTTTTAAAGAGAGAAGACTGTTATCTAAGAATCCTTTCGTATAGGATAGCTGTTATATAATGGATTTGTTTTAGATCTGGGCTTATAGAAGCAGTCCCTTTTTAGGTTAATATTTTAGGGAGATATTGAATATGTAGGATTTTATTTATATGAGATGAGCTATGGCTAACTGAAATTTATAATGTAACTTTCTCTGCTAATCCATTTGTATGGAAATATGAACATGAAATTCAAGGCAAAAATATCCTATCAATATTGATAAACATTTTAATTAATATTAATAGCTTTTAATAACTTTAAAAAAGTTGTATTCTTTAAACATTCACTGACATGGTAAATTTTCAAAAATCTTTTAGATACTGTAATGTCATACATAATTCAGGAGACTGGCAAACTCTTTCTGTAAAGGGCCAGATAGGAAATATTTTCAGCTTTAAAAGCCACATGGTCTCTGTTGCAACTACTCAATTCTGCCATTGTAATGGAGAAACAGCTATAGACAGTGTAGAAACAAATGAGCATGGCTGTGCTCTAGTGAAACTTTAATTATAAAACCAGGTGGCAGATGGAATTTGGCCCCAGGGCCATAGTTTGCCAACCATTATAACTAATTACACATTTGTATTTGTTTTGGCTGTTAGGAAGCTCTTACCCAACTTTGCAGTTCATCTCTAGCATGGACCACACAGCCAGCCTACAGGCTGTGCACTACTATATTCATGTTATCTTTTCTTTACGCCGAGGCCCTCAGCGACCTTGTAAAAATTCCATTATATTGTTTGTGTCTCAAACCATCACGTGAATTCATCTTTGAAATAAGATTACCATAATTAAATTAAATTAAACATAGTTTTTAATTGGGAATCATTTTTGTATTACTGTAGGTATAATTCTTGGTTTATATGATGGAAATTTGTCAAGAAAATATCAATACCAAAATTTTTGGTATTTCACATGGTAGCTGACCTTCATTAAATTTTTTTCTAGCTAATAATCAAAGTCCTAACAGTAGGACTGATGTTTTCTGATGCTCTGCATTATTCTTCTTCATCCTAGATATTGGGAAAATGGTATGTTTTTGCATTTATTATTTGTTCAGATATATTTGTAATATTTAAAATTAAAACCAAAAACAATAAAAATTAAAATCTATACCCCCCCCCCAAATAAAATAAAATCCAGTGGTTCTGGTAGGTCTTTACCCAAGAGCCTCAGGATATCAATTCACATGCCCAGTGCCTCTTAGAATAGACATGCTTTAATTAAAAAAACACGTCTACTTTTTTACCTGAAATAAATGTTTCACAAACCAGTCATTCACATACAACCTTCACAATTTTCAGCATGTTTTATAAAACTTTACCATTACTTATCATTTTATTAAAATTTTTTTATTTAACCAAATAAATGTAAAACAAATCTATGTATCACTAATGTAAACAGAAAATCAGTATCACTTATCATAGAGAAGGTAATTAAAACTGTTAATATGTAATATATATATATGTGACCTAACTTAATCTGTTTAACACTAGTAGTAAGTGCTATACTTTTGGAAATACTGGTCTAAATAATTCCTGCTTCCTGCTCCCCTACTAAAGCCTAGCTTAATCAAGCAATCGATCAGTTAATCAATCAGAAACTAGGATTTTAGTCCCCACAATTTTGTTCCTACCCCTGTCCAATCAATAGCCTTATTAATTTCATTAGGCACACTATCTAACAGAAACTGACTCACCTTAAGTTCCTTGTTCCTAAAATTACTGGGTCCAAATTTGTCCTGTAAATGTCACATCCTTCTTGTCAATGTCAAATCTACTTCCACTCAAGTCAAAAACCACTGAAAACCCTAATTAAAGGACTTTACATGGCAAACCCGTGTATTTCATTTTATGAGACAGACCATAGTTTCAGACTTGATTTTCTTTTCTTTAGTATATTGAGTTCTAAAAATCAGACTTCCCACCCTGCTTGCCTAACTGAATTTAGTTACTTAAATAGAAAGACACTTAATTTCTAAAAGGGATGTTAGACTTTTCTCATTAATATATATAAAGCTAATCAGAAAATAGAATTTTAAAGAGTAAAAGAGGGTCTTATTTTCACATTATACAGAGCACAAAGCATTTCAAAAATATGAACTTTATATAAGATTAATAGTTAAGACTTGGTGTCGTGTCTTAAATTTCTTTAAGATTGGTTTTTAAATAAACCAAAATATTGCTTGTAATATGGAGGTATTGACTTAATTTTATATTACTCTTCGAAGTTGAGATAATTACTAAAAATATTTTTAAAAGTTAAATCTAAGTTTTGTCAAGCCAACAAGTGCTCTTGAATTTTTAACCTTTGCTTGGCATAGAGGACTTTATGAAAAAAGCACAAAAATTTGACATACTTAGTCTGACACAGAACTCGTCCTTCTAAATTTGAGATCTGTTCAGTTGGCAGTGCGACATTGATGGGCATAATTCCTCCACTAACTGTCATTTTCACAACTAAAAAGGATTACAGGAGGTCACACTGTCCATCTGTTATCCTTTTCAATTAATAAAATTATTTTAAATTTAATTTAAAAGCTCATGACTATTCCCTTAAACTAGTGATAAAGCTGCTTCATGTACTTTTGTAAGAACATCTCTATCTTATAATGAGTATCTACTAAACCCTTGGAGGATTTGCCTTACCTGTGCATGATGTTCAACCTGTACCCAGCAGGAAATAGAGAGGCAGTCCAGAGAGCAAATATCTATCCTAAGATTCGTGATTTAAATTCTGTTTGTCAATACTAATCTCATTATTATAGTGATTCATACTTAAAGACTTTTATTTTGTGCCAGATATTGTATAAACATTAGCTATAATGCTAACAACAATCTAACACAATGGGTAATTATTCTCATTTTTCTAATAGAGAAACTGAAGCTAAAAAATTAATTATGAAAGGAAAGCTGTACTTCAAGTCAAGTTCCAATTGGCATCACCCTTAAAATTTTAATTTTATACCATAACCTTCCTTTTGATCTTCTATGCTTTTTAAGTCTGGAGTCTACTCGATTGCCAACTTAAGGGAATATCTCTCTATTCTCTACTTTCTAGGACTTTCTAATGCATTAGACTTGCTTGCCTATCTAAACCATGATTCTAAAAAGCTCTTTCCACAGGATTCTGTGTCCTTGACTAGATTTATGAATTGATGGTTACTTTACTCAATTCCTTGCCCTTCTGGAGAACTTCTAGCTATGACCTCTTCTATCACTCTTGGCATGAAGGCAGAGTCTTATACCTAGCAGCAAGTGGGTCATAATCACTGTGACACATCTAACCCAGTGCTGTTGTTCATTGTCTTATTTTTTGATATTGTAACCATATTTAAAATGGAGTGATTTCAGAAGTCAGACACAAAAGTTCACATATTTTACAATTCTATGCGTATTAAATATCCAGAATGGGTAAATCTATACAAATAGATAGCAGATTGGTGCTTTTCAGTGTCTGGAAGGAGAAGGGAGTGAAGAGTAACTGCTTAATGAGTGTAGGGTTTCATTTTGGAGCACCGGAATGTTTTGGAACTAGACAGAGATGGTGGTTCCACAACATCGTGAACGTACTAAATGCTACTGAATTGCGCACTTTAAAGTGGTTAATTTTATCCTATGTGAATTTCACACAAATGAATGAATAAATAGAGGGACTTCAGATTTTCTACATTATTTTGGAAACTGCTTTTCCACTCTCACCATGTAGCTGTCAGCTAGAGCTTTAGATGAGAAGATGTGCTTCAAGGACCACCATCCCCAGACTCTGCATTATTGACTTGAGTCTAAGAGTCAGAGTCAGGGCCTAGTTTCTATATGTTCTAGCTGTTGACTTTACTGTAGCAGAGAGCTATTTCTCTGTACACTCCATCAAAAGCAGGAGATGAAACGAGTTGCTGAGAGAGCTATATTTTTCAAGGAAAAAAAAGCGAGGTCAGAGGAGAAGTAAGAAAACAGATTTTCTTTCTTGAAAAAGATATTCTTTTATGCTTAATAGGCAAACAAGGTATGTAGATATTGAACCAATGAGAGGTGGGAGCTTCACTCCTTTCCCCAGCTCTGTGGGCATTTGACAGGTGATCTCTAACAGAGTGACATTTTAGTAATCAGAACTAACAGCAGTGAATTGAAAGAGGCAGAACAAGAGAAAAGAGGAATCAAATGAAATAGAGGCCTTCAGTAACAAACAGCAAAAACACAAAATGAATAGTATTCATTCTTCCTTATCATTCCTTGATACTCTGTATGGTGGCAAGAAGGCAATTACTGGTTCTCTTCTTCAAGATATATTATGGAATGGTGTCTGAAATCAGTTTGGATGCTCTTACTCCTCTATTGGTAATTCGTTTTGAAATCATGTAGTAAATAATTTAACCTCGCCCAAAAAGAGTTCTGGCCTTTGATCTTGGCTTCTGGGAGGTAATCATTAAACCTTTGGAATGACAGGCCTGACAGAAGTTTCTTTGTTTTCCTGATAGTCCAACAATATGATACATGGTGAGAGCTGGCCACACCAGAAAACCCATAATGTTATTTAGGGTCATGCCACATCAGACAAACTCAAGGCTGAGGTCAACCATGAACATATCAATTATGCCCCAATAAAAACTCTGAACACAGAGCTTAGGTGAAGTTTCCTCACTCTGTATTGTCACACAGTGATGCCAAGAAAGTAATGTGTCCTGACTCCATGGGAAGAGAACAATGATAGCTCCATATTTGGTATTTCCCTGGACTCTGCCCAATGTGCTTTGTCTGTTGGTTGATTTTCATCTGTATCCTTTCCCTCTAATAAACTGTAACTGTGAGGATAACAGCTTTCAGTGAGCTCTATGAGTCCCAGAAAATTATCAAGCCTGAAAGTATCAGAAGTGAGGGAAATCTTGGGTGGACTATGCACTCTAATTTTGCAATCGACTAAACTCTCCGCAGAGTCCCATTCTTAACCATTTTTTTTAAAATTCAAGTATGCATGCATATACACACATACCTTGATTATAGGAGTAGAATACATGAGGACAGAGATAAATTTTATTTCCTACTTTACCAACTTCTATACTGTTTTAAATTTTTATAAGTATATATTACTTTTGTAATAAAAACATTTAAGATTAAAGAGTCTCATCTTTCCAATATTACTCCTCTGTCAAGCAAGAAATATCAGAGAGAAGAAAGATGGTTTATAAAGATAACAGAAATAGTAAATCTGGAAACCAATCACAGACATACATAATTAAGATGAAATTATGCACTATATATTACAATTTATTTTAATTCTTGGCAATGTTTGAAAGAAGTACATTGAATTGGGTGTATAATGTGCCTGATTTTGAATGGCAATTAGGTCATTTAAACTACAATTAGAATTTTAAAGGAAATCATCATAATTTCTCTAAATATGCACACTGAGTCATAATATTGCTTTATGGAAACCACACCAGAGAACTATTTAAATAAAGCTTGGAAAGTTTCATGAGTTTATGTCTATGCATATATTGGACTAAATAGAGATCTTCAGTCTCGGGGAAAAAAAAAAAAACTCCTCTAAATGCAAAACTTGGAGCTAAAATAAAATAAGTATTTGGAAACAGTATTGGGATATAGTAGAGTTTAAGAAGCATAGAGAATGCTAAAAATAAAATAAGATAGAGTAAAATAAAATGAGATAAGCATCTGCTGATTTCTCCCTCACTTCGTCCCTCTCTATCTCAGGAGCTGGGATAAGGTAGAGCCCTGTACTTAGGCCGAAGGCGTAACAGTTTCATGATGTCAAAGACAAAACTGTGTCAGAGACGAAATGAGCAAAGGCTGTTTATTCATAAGCTGGGCAAGAAAACCCATCTGTCATCACTTTTATTTCAGCAGGAGTTCTAAGGTGATAGAAAGGAGAACAAATTTATAGAGAAATAAAGGAATCACAGTCTGACGGGCAAACTTTGTATCAAGGTGAATTTTGGGAAGTTTGGGCTTCCAAAGGTGGATATTTGGACTTCCAAGGTGGATGTTTAGACTTTCAGGCATATTCCTTGATTGGCTTCAAGGGAGCAAGTGAGCTGTCTGGAGACATTTCAAAAGAGGAAGAAGTATTCAATGTTAGGAGTGGAGGTGTTCTGTAGCTGACCATTTTCTGGAACAAGTAGGGGCCCATGAGATTTTTTTCTTTTCTAAGGTCAAACTATCATATTGATCCTCATGGAGACTGAGCAGTTTTGGCTGCCATGCAGGCAGTTTCTCAATGAAGACAGGGTTGGACAGCTACCAACTCTTATTCTAGGTGAAGTCACTGACCTCTTTCTTCCTTTGTACCTTTTCACTTGCCATGCTCATCCTCATTCACTCCATATCCACCACTTTGATCTTCCTTTGATGCTTAAACACATGATACCAGTTCCTGCCATGGAGCCTCTGGTCGCTCTCTTTCCTCTCCCTGGAATGTTCTGCTCCCAGATCTTCACATGGCTTAATCTTCCTGCCTCCTCAGGCTTTACCTAAACAACCTATTTAAAATGATTATTTAAAGAACAGGAAGAGGAAGAATATTCATATATAGTAGGAGGTGAGTTGATGACTAGTAAACGGTACCCAATATGGCAGTTCCTCTTGCAGGAGGAATTTTCCACACTGCTTTTCCAGAAGAGGTGTGAACCTGGCAAACGTTTAACAAGTCATCAAACTGCCTGGGATATGGGGTGGGCTTGGGTTTGGTCTCAATTGCCTACATTTCTGACTTACTATCTATATAATATTATAATGAAGTAATAAAAATAAGTCCTCCACTTAGTATATTAGGATTAAACTCCCACAGTAGGACAGTTTGTGAAAATTCTTATAACGAGAAATCCTTAAGGGCAGTTTCTTAGTTGTCGACAAACTGATCATTTTTTTCTCTCTTGTCTTGAAGCGAAAGATTATTCTATAGTAATCAAATAAATATCAGCTTATCCTGTGCTTAGTAGAATCTTGGCTATGACCTCGTTACACTGCCAGTGTTCCTTTCTTTCTGAGATAGATTTTGGTTAGATGGTGGGGGCAGGGGAGCGGGAGGAGGAAGGGAGAATAATTTCTGTAAGGGCCAGATACTAAATATTATAGGCTTTGCAGACTATATGATTTCTGCCTAACTATTTAACTTTGCTGTCGTAGCACAAAAACAGCCAAAACAATAGGCAATATGTAAAGGAATTAGCATGGCTGTGTTCCAATAACACTTTTTTATGGATACTAAAATTTTAATTTCACATAATTTTCATGTGTCATGAACTATTATTATTCTTTAGATTTTTTCTATCTATTTAATCAAAACCATTCTTCTCATTTCCTTTCTTCTTTTCCTGATCTCTTCCCTTGTGGTTTGATGGTTTTCTTTAGTGTTTTGTTTGGGTTCCTTTCTCTTTATGCTTTGTATGTCTTTTGTAGGCTTTTGGTTTGTGGTTACTGTGAGGTTTATGCATATCATTCTGTATCTATAGCAGTCTATTTTGAGTTGATAGGCATTTTAGGTCAAATATATTCTAAAAGAACTACATTTTTACTCCCCTCTCCATACTTTATATTTTTGATATCATATTTTAGATATTTTTGTTTTGTTTCTCTCCAAACTACATGTTATAGTTTGAATTAATTTGGGTACTTTTGTCTTTCGACCTTGCAGTAGCTTTTTAAATGTCTGATTCACTGCATTTATTAATATTTAACTTTTCCTGTGAGGTTTTTCCTCTCTCTCTCTCTCTCTCTCTCTCTCTCTCTATATATATATATATATATATATATATAAAATATTTCCTATATATAGAAAATATAAATACATATTTAATATAAATTATATATATATATATATATATATATATATATACATTCTTCTACTGGGTTTCATTATTGCCCTTAGTCTTCTTTATCTTAAATCACTCAGTTTAAGGATTAAATATGCAACGTTCTACAAGAGTTTGTGTGCATATGAAATGAGTGTTTAAAGATGAGGGAGATGAGGCACAGAGTAGTTAAAAAACTTTCTTCAAGTCACACAGCTACCACATGCAGAGCCTGATTCAGACCCAGGCAGTAAGATCCTAGAACTTGCTCTTTTCACCACTGTGCTATTTTTTAAATCATCACACCATTTAATTTTCAGGCTAATAATATTTTTTCTCTCCAAGGGAAACTGTTCCTTTTATAAAGAGAGAGAGTGAGATTTAAAATATATTTCCCACTTCGATAAATAAACTGTGTCACATAAACATTTGAGAATTTTAAGGACAGGCTATAACAGCCTCATTAGATTGGCAAAGTGAGTCCTACCCAAGACCTGCTCATGGAAACCATCTGAGCTTTGTCCACAGACCCAAAATAGCCTTTTTGGAATGGGCTTAGTAAGAAAGTAGGGTAAAAATTCATTCTTCTATTGAAATGCTCACTTCGCCAGGTTTCACTATATGTGTGAGGCATAATTAAATAAAATTTCAAATGGGTGCTAGCAAAATACTTCTCAGAAATGCTTCAATTCAATATAAAAAGCTAAGCAAAGTTCATGTTATTTTGAAACACTAATTGTAGAAGGCACCGCAGGCACTATTGTCTCTTTTGGGGAAAGGACGTTTGCCAAAGGTCTATTTCAGAATGCTAAATATAGGAGCTGGCAGGTAGGTAGGTTCCTTTGGCAGTTTAGGTGATTTTTTCTTCATCAAACATACCTGGGAAAATATACAGAAAATCTTTTTTTTATTTAGGGGAAAAAAAAAGTGCAGCTTGCTGCTAGCATTAACATCATGTGTAGGAATGTTAGATTTTCTAGGATTTGACATTTTTAGCTCTCAAGAATCACTATATTTTGTAAATGAAAATGCCACTATTAAAAACAGAATGCTATAAATAGAATGATGTCATTTGTTTCCAAAGACTATCGATATACTAGAGGCTTGCGAAAATAATAATAAAAGCCAGATATTTCATGGCAAATTTTGGGAGTAAGGTTAGGACTGTAATCTGTGAGTTATCTCAGGATAAATACTGCAGCAGCCACAAGCACTGCAGACTAGTATTCTGATAACAAATGGAAGAGAGTTTTAATATATTTTTAATCTTATATTTATTATTGCCATTAATAAGTTGAAAAAAAAAAACCAGTGGTGTAGATTGACCTTGAGAAATAGGAATAAAATTAAAAAATGCCACTTTTTGTTAGGGTGGTTTTTCAGTGTTCTTTCTTCTCATATTTAAAACTATTTCTTATAACCTCAATCACCTCTATCCCAAAGAAGAAATAAAAGTACCTGCATCATTTAATTTATAAAGTTTTTACATTTATGAACTAAGTTTATCTACACAACACTGTAGATGTTCTTATTCCATTTTATGGATGAGGAAATTGAGAAAGATCAGGTGGTCTTGCTAGGATTTTCTTCCTATCTTCTCATTTTTTTTTTAATAAATCATTTTATTACCCACGGTCTCATAAGAAGACATTGTAGAAAAATGAGACTGTGTATTCTATAATTCTTTCTGGTTAAGTAGGTAAGGATACTTAACTTTGGGAGGGTTAATAGAAATATTGCTGTTTGTCCTTTGCCTTATTTTTCCAAATACCATTAGCCTGAGTTCTTATTCAATGGTTAAGTTTTATCAAAAAACATTCAATATACATTAGCATATTTAATCATCATAGTACCCTAAGTGGTAGGTACATAATACAGATGTGTAAACTGAGACTTAGCGAAATAATTTACCTAAGATCATACATTTAGTAAATGATTAAATAGGATTCTACTCAGGCCACCTGACCTTAAAACCTGAGCTTTTCTATGTTCTCCATTAATTCTTTAGAATAATAATACTACATTCTGTATTTTTTTAGCTATATCATTTTATGGTCCTTATAGCAAATGAAGTTTTCTGTATTTTATATAAAACTAAATAACCTGAAAAATTTAGGATTGGATGTCGAGTATGTTTGTTTAATTTTGTTTTGTTTTTGATAAAATTATATACTATGGAGAATAGAAAGATGAGGCTATGAAAAGGCAACTGGCAGGGACATGAGAAGGATAAGATTGGGTAGTTATAAGAGATAATATCAAAAGAGTGGTTGGGTTCCCACCAATAAAACTTAGTGAAAGTTTCCTCTTATGAGTCAGGCTTAAGATAGGGCCAGCCTACACCCAGGGTGTTATACACATTATGGGGCCATGTGCCCAACTAAGATTGCTGATAATGGCCCTGGATCTTAAAAAGCATGACTGCTTGAGCGAAGTTTAAAACCACAAACAGATTTGGCTAACTTTACCCATCTGGAATACGGCAGAGTCAGGCCTCATGCCCAAGTCCTTTAAACAGATGTTTGAAAGCAGAACATTACCTTAATGCAACCAGGACCAACTCTGGGCAAATCACAGGCAGCACTTACAGATTAACATTCTCACCTCTGGGCAGCCCTATTTCTCTGGACCCTAAATCATCGGGACCTGAACATTTCCCTCAGGAATAGGTTATACTCTGCCACCCCTCCCAATCCTGCCTTTTTGAACATATCAGTGCTCCACAAACAAACCTCCATCCTCTACCTGTCAAGACATTTTCTTAAATCTAGTTCAGCAAGTCGTACAAGACCCATGATGACTCTTATACATAGGGAGGATTCAAAGACTGACAGCTAGGATCCCCTGCCAATCAGTGTTTTAATGTAAAGGAAGAATTCTAATGCTTTGATTAGTAATTCCTCTCTCCCCAGGAAAGAATTATAGATGGTGGAATTTCAACAATGATATAAGGCTTAGAGTGAGAAATAGAGTAGAGAGGAGGGAGAAATTATTTTTAAGAGGAAGTTCATCTTTAGGCTAAGATCAGCAGAACTGAATATAAGTTAATTATTCCTTAGGTTGTGTGATCATGGACAAGTTTTTTAACTTTTCTATTTTCTATCTTTTTGTACATAAAATAGGGCCTATAATGAAATCTACCTTAGAGGGCTGTATAAAGCATGCCATTTATTATATGAAAATGGCTCTATAAATATTGACTATTATTTTTGGCTTTGGATGGTAGTCAAAAAGAGTTGACTAAGGAGCTAGGATTGAAGATGATTTAAATGCATAAAAAACAAACAAATGGACAGAATGCAATGGTTAGTTAGCAAATGGTACCTAACCCAAAATAGGCACATCCAACTCTTCACATCCACCTAGACATGATTTTGTTCATGAGCTTTCCTTGTATTCTCTTGTGTGGCATGCTAGTCTTTAAAGGGACACCCATTTCGAGAAATTCTTTTCTCTTACTTTACTACGGGGAAAATAATTGTTTATCTGGCTCAGAGAAAATCTCCCCTATTTCCCCAGCCTCATTCTCCTGGCACTAACCTCAGTTCATAAAATTCCATGGTCTAATGTAGATTTGTATGTGAAAGAAAAACCTACCTACCAGCCGTTTCCAGAGACCTTTGCCCAACCTTGATTACATAGAAATTTACATTTGAATCTCAGCTGAGACACGTTTTCTCTCTATTCTCAGGCTTACTGTATCCTACACATACATAATTTTAAATAACATTTTTCTAAGTGAGACATTTACAACTTTTTTTTTTTTTTAAGATATGATAGGAAAACTTAGACCTTTATTGGCTTTCTTGCTTTATTTTTCCAGGAAGACCTCAGTAATTTTCATTTCTGAGTTAAGATAAAATGACAGATGGGTCATGTATGCTATAAAGAGTAATTAGGCAATGCTAATTAAGTACCTTAGAATGATTAGATGAAAACACCTTATGTGTACTGCTGGCCCTCAACAACACACCCACAGCAGAGGGTGCAGCTGGAGGCCCCTTGTTGGAGGATGATGGGGTTGGCTTTCCTGACTCTAACTGCTTTTTGGTGATGGCTCCTCAGGATCTTGCATTTCAGATTTCATTTCTTGTCTCAAGCAAATACAAGAACAAAGTAAAGTATCTTCCTATCCCTTAATCAAAAATCATCATGCTGTGACTCTTTCCTATGCCTCCCTTGAGTGTTTTAAAGGCACCAGTGAAGCCTTGGGTTTTGAGGTACACTGTGAGTTGGACCATGAGTTAAAAGTAGATGAGATGAATTTAACTCGTAGTTCAATTACTATGAAGAGTCATATATGAACTATGGAACAGTCACTTTAACCTTTTTGAGCTTTGATCCTACCTTTATAAAACACAAGTTGTTGTTAGAATTGATGGGATAATATTTAAAACACATGCAAAATATTTAACACTTGATAGTTAACGAATGCCAATTATTAGTATTGCCTATCATTGCATTTGCTGAACCCAGCTGAGAAGCCAGTACAACTTCCGTGATAAAGGGATCTGGGCTTCCAAACAGCAAGTGAGATCTGAAAATATGATGAGCCTGGGACTTGTTCTTACAGGCCTCATGTGATTCAATTCTTGAATATTCCATCCTGTGGAAAAAATAAAAATGGGAGAAAGAAGGTGGTTTGGAAAGCTGGCAATATGTTGCTGGGCTAAGCGAGACTAGAAGCAAAAGCCAGCATTAGGGAGAATTCTTGGAGAAGCAGCCTATAATTAGTTGTGAGAGCAATGAATCCTTTCAAATATCTTCCTATTATAGAGCGTGCATTATTTTCAACATTTCCTTGCTATCATTTTCTCTTTCTTGGGTCAGACATACACATATTGAATTACTTTGAAAATTTAGCCAAACATAAGCTCTTCTTTCACTGACTAGTCAGGAGCATTGTTAACCAAATGAAACTCCAGGTTACTGAATTTATCCAGGTAACTCTTTAAAATCTCTCATTATTTTGTATGGATTTTATATATAGAGGTGGGACATTGGGGATAAAACGATGCTTTCTTAAGACTCCCTTTTAAAATAATGTTTTAGGGCCCAGAAAACTAATTATTTAGCCATCAATCAACTATTTCTTTCACACTTGTGTACTTTGCAATTCTAATGGATGGGAGTTGGCAAACTTGTTAGTGCAAGCGAATCTAGGCACAATTAAAATTTCCAGAACAAATTCTTGTCTGTGTTTAGGAATGGATGTTGATCTTGAATATTTTTGTACTAATCTACTTGGGGACAGTAGGATAACTTGATCAAGAAAATATCTCTGAAGGCTTGCTTTGTGCTCTATATTGAATATAGTCAGCCACTACAGTTCAGTGAGATTTTTTTTTCTTTTTCTTTTTTTTTTTTTTGTAGTTCAGACAACAAGCTCAGGTATACAAGAAGTAAATTTTCTTTCCTTAGAAGAAGTAGCAGAAGGATCAAATTGGAGGACTTTTTCCCTCTCTTCCTGAATTTCCTCCCTCACCCCCTGTCATCTGGAAAGTTATGTAGCTTGTTCTGCTTCATCCCTTCCAGGGAGGATTATGACATTTTCCGAAGAAGTCACAGCAAACTTTCCTGGATTTTGCTTCCAAAAGCTTAAGCCAAGGTTAACAAACCCAAACACTTGAAAGGGTCTGGCAGATACGGCGGTAGGAGGAGTACGCTGGATAGGTCTGTGGTGAGCTGGAGGGCATGTGGTTTGGGTAAAGAAGGGGGCTGCCGCTCGGCCTTGGCTTTTGTTCTTTGGAATATGAGCCCACGGGGATCCAGACTTGCAATTTTTAAAAAGTAATCTTGAAGTCCAACCTTTAAATACGAAGAACTTCTGACCCCAGCCTACTTAGGAAGAGACACTTAGAGAGAGAGGATTCCCGAGACTAAAAATGGGATTTTCCTGGGTTTAGAAAGGAAGATAATTTTGTGAGCTCCAAAAAAGGTGAGATCTCTACCTACAGCCTTGTGGCAGCCTCTCCATGGGCAGAGAGGGGAGGCATGGCTCCATGGCTCTCTGGGGTGGAGAGATCAGGCACTGGGATTTTTAGGGAGCCAAAAAAATGAGCTTTGGTGTAGAATCCCATTTTAAGGGAAGAGAAGAAACTATGGATATAAAAAATAAATTAAAAATATTTAATGTGCTTACATAGGGTAATGTATTGAGGCATGAACAGCAGAATGATTAAATAAAACTTGGTTTCAAATACTGAGTTCAAATCATGAATCTCAAATTTGCTTGCTGTGCATCTTGAGGAAACTTGCACAAACTCTTAGTTTATCGGTTTTTTTTTTCTTTAAAATGGAAATAGTACTGAATAGTATTAGTATAGTATAGTATTATTAATTATGAAAATTAGTAAAGAATATGTGTATATTTACAGGACTAGTGAGATATAATCAGAAAGCATCTTTATTTTAATCTCCCATTGTCTTTTCAAAAATTTACTTAGTACAGAAGTCCTTCCTCCACTGCTGGTCAAAAATGCAGGCTGATCGACTAATTTTCTGCTTCATTTAGATGTTAAGTTTTTCAGATATTCAAGATTGCAAACATTTACTTCAATTCTGAAAATGGTCTGATCCCATATAGCAAAAAAAAAAAAACCTTTAGATTTGATTTAAAGTTAGAACTTGTCTCTCTCATCTGGAAGGTGGGAAGGGAAGGGAAGGGAAGGGGAGGGAAGGGAAGGGGAGGGGAGGGGAGGGGAGGGAAGGGAAGGGAAGGGAAGGGAAGGGAAGGGAAGGGAAGGGAAGGGAAGGGAAGGGAAGGGAAGGGAAGGGAAGGGAAGGGAAGGGAAGGGAAGGGAAGCTTGTTTGGTACTGCTGTAAGATGGCATTATGCCCACTGGGCCTGGCAGGTGGTTAAATATAGAATTTCCTTGGCCATTTTTGTATATGCTTCCCATGCTCTCAATGGAAATCTACTGAGGCAAGCAGTATATTGTCCTCCAGCAAGCCACTTCCTCCCTCAGTTCATTTTCATTTGCATTTTTTCTTCTGGTGGTCCACAGTGCAGACTCTATTGTTTACTGTCCTGTTAATTCCCCCGGACAGTCCTCTGGGGGTAGGCTTTAAAATAGCTCCATGCTGGCACATGGCAAATGTTAAACAAATGTCATTTTTTTAAATATTGTAATTGGAAATAACATGTTTGAGAGTGGATTGCACAAAAAAGACATTTATCTAGTTCTAAATTAGCACTATAGATACATGTAAGTGTTTTTTTTTTTTTTAATAAAAATTGACAACCTGGTAATTGTTTTCTGTACTTATTGTAAATGCCATATACATACACATGTATAGTAGATTTCCTGAATGAGGCAGAACTTGAATTAGTCCTTTGATGGCGAGGAGAGTTTTGCCACCATAAGCCCATACAGCAGGAAGGGAGGGAAGGAATGGGAAGCAGAGACAAAGAAAATATGTCTGGAGCTGACACCCATGGATGACAGTGTGTTACAGCAGAGTTCAATTATGGGTGATGATGGAACCTCATATTGATGGAAAATTAAATACTTCATTTGGACTGATTTCTACTTCTCAAATCTGTGAGGTAGCTATTTTTATTACCCCTGTTTTGTGTATAAGGAAATTGAACCTTAGCGTGGTGAATGTAGTTGCCTGAGATCTCCCAGCTGGAGAGTGCAGGAGCTGGCACTGGACCTGGGGTCTGACCTGAGCAGCAGCACGCTTCACTTCTACAATACCCAGGGCCCTTGGTAATTAGGGATTATAGGAGGGCATTCGTAATATGCACTGGATCATAAAGAAGGTTCAAGATGGTCTGCTTAAGGAAAATGTTAATTGTATACTTAAATCTTGGAAAACCTTTTAGTTTTTACTATACTAATCACTTTTATAATTTCCTGGCTTTTTCCTCCCTTGTTTCCTCCCTTCCTCTTTTTCTTTTCCTTTATTAAATATTTATTAATCCAGGGACTATGTTCATCCCAGGATATATAATGGTGAACCAAAATATATGTAGTCTCTGCCGTCACAGGAATTATATTGTATTGGGGAGGATAGATGTTCAAATCATTTTTAACAGTAAAATTGCAAATATGACTTTTACCCAAATGAGAGGAATTTGAGCTTAAGATGAGGACCTTTGATTTAAAAGACCAGAGGAGAATTAATGACCTAGAACTGAGTTCTGAAAGATGAATAAGAGTTAACCAGATAAAGCAGGAAAGAGAGGAATGCTCTAAGAGTAGGAGTAGCATACACAAAGGTCCTGTGGTAGGAAGAAGAATGGGCTGTCGAGAAAGTCTGCGTGGTTAGAGCTGAGCATGCCAGAGTGGGGCAGGGTATGAAGGCAGGGGCCTGGTTATGCAAAGTCTTGCAGGCCATCTTAGAGTTTGATATTTATCCTCAAGGCAAGGGGTTCTGACAGAAGAATTTTAAGCAGGTGTGTTTTGAAAATACAGCCTAGCTGCACTATGGGGAGCAGACTGGAAGTGAGAGAAATGGAAAGAGGTAGAAGATTTAGGAGGTTATTTAGTCAAACAGGTGAGAGAATAGTTTCTTGAACCAGTTTGCGGCGATAACAAGGAGAAATAGTCAGATTCAAGATATATCTAAGGGGTGAAATCAGCAGAACTTTGGGATTTACTAAATATAGGATGGTAAGAAATGGGGTTGGCATCAAGCAGACTCTAGGAAACTGGATGGTTTGCTACTATTGAAACAGGAAAGCTAGGAATAGGTTGGTTTTTGTTTGTTGTTTTCTTTTTTGTTTTTATTTTTATTTTTAAAGATTAAGTTAAGAGTGTTTGGGGAAGCCACAAATTTTGAGTTGAGACTCCTTTGTGACCTTGAAGATTTTTGGTAATAGAGTTTTAGCTTTGGCTTTTCAATTTAATTCCTGCCACACTCTACCACTAATTTCCCCATTCATGCCTTAGTTTTTATTCTATGGGAAAATTTGGACTTCACGAACTGACAAGCAAGTGCTGCTGCCCAGCACCATTTACTAGATATGCCCTTCAGCCCCTCAGATTTGATCTCTCCTTCCCGTAGATCCCAGAACCCAGCTAGCTGCCCAGAATAGACTTCAGTGGGATCAGGTGCCTTAGCTTGTGGCCTTGACTTAGACAATAGTGTAGGACTTCGGACTTCGCCTGGCACAGATCAAGACTCTCTGGCTGCTGTGTCCTTGCTTTAGCTCTTGCTGGTTTGACTTCTTCACCGCTGGTTCCTCCACACCCCCAGGACCCCGCCCATCTCAGCGGCCACACACCCTCTTACCAGTAACTCCTAGTATGTCTTATGGCAGGTTCCACATTATTTATGGCTTGCAGAGATTAATAATTTCTTCCTTTCTTCCTTTGGCCCTTCTGTCCTTCCTTAGAAGGCTTTCATTAGGTCCTGAAGTGAAGCCGCTCAACTGAAAATGGTCCACCAGATGGCACCAAAACATTGTATTCTGAGTATTAAGTCCTCACTACACCTTCGGCGAAAAGAACCCAAAGCTTCCACTACTTTGAGATGATAAGGCACAGTCCCAGGTGCAGGTACAATGGAAATTAAAATTCTCACTCCAAGTTCCAAGGAATATTTGATGTTGAATTTCACTGAGAGACAGAGAGAGAGAATGAGAGAGAGAGAGAGAGAGAGAGAGAGAGAGAGAGAGAGAGAGAGAGAGAGAGAGAGAGAGAGAGAGAGAAATTGAAACTTTACTCAGGAAAAGATCATTTTTTTATTTTTCTTCCTTAGATTCTGACCAGAAAGCTGTAATGGACATTACAAAATAAGGAACATGAATATTCCCAGGGGGCCTGTCATTTTCATTCAGTGTTTGCTTCACTGTCTTTTTCTCAGAGTTAAAGCTCTGCTTGTTACCAAACCGCATGTCATCAAGGATGGAAATACAATAGCTCCCTCTTATCGAAAAAATAAGATGGGAAAACAAATCTATGCATCCAGCATCCTAGTTAAACAGAGGAGTAAAATTAAGCATTTTCTCCAATTTTAAATATAATTATCGTTTTGCTTCAATTTCAAATGTTAAGTATAATTGGCAGAGCAAAAATAGTATTAAATTGTTAAAACAGTTAATGAACTTAACTAAAATATATTTTCTTGGTATTATATTCTAAATGTGGAATAGATAGTTCTTTCTTAAATCAACATAATTAACAATTATTTGGCTGATGGTATACTTTAAGAAACTTTGAGGGAGTATTTTTAGTAATATTTTAATGGCTTAAAAAAATACCACACACCTTATAAATTAACACTTTTTTAGGGTTTTCAAGTGTCCATTTGGCAAAATTTAGTAAAACTGTCATGTGAGGAAAACTCTGTAGTAAGCTGTTCTTTCAAATTTGAAGATCTGGGTACTAAGTGACTAACTGTGCCAGGGTGACAGAAAATGGTTAAAAGGACAGTAGATATTAACTTTTATTATTTTTTATTTTTATTCAGAGGGGGAAGAAATGATCTCTGAGTAAATGCACAGCATGAAGTGAATTTTTAAAAATTCATGTTAAGAAATAATTTGATGGTAACTATTAGTTTTGTATGTACACCTTTACAATATTTTATATGTATACGCTACTGTAAAATTTTTCCAGCAGTTGCAGCACGCACATACACATATACAAAGTTCGTACGCATTCTTTGTCTTTCAAAGGTGTGTGGGAAGGGAGGGCAGGTGCTGTGTTTTTCCACTGCACAGAGCAGACTACCTTACTCTAAATCTTGGACGAATGTCTGGCTGCCTTCTTACTCTAGGGAGTCATCTGAATGTCCACAGTTCCCAAAGTGCTTTGGGATCACTTAGGCTAAAAGGTGCTATTTATTGTGAAGCTATCTTATTTGAATCCCAAGAGAATTTCATCATTTTATATTTATGAAAACTGTCAATGTGTCTTTCTCAAAATGCAATTATCTGAAAGAAACAAACCAACACAGAGTGGACCCCTTGTCCTCAAAGTCATTTTATTAAGAGTAAATTAGACTGAAAAAATGATAGTCTAAAATGCATTTTCAATAGATTGCTGTCTAAAATGCATTTTCAATAGATTGCTGTCAGGCTTGCTACCTGTCAAGCAGAGAGGTCTGAAGTTTCATAGTGACATATGGATTAGCCCAGTCTTTCCTGCAGCGTGAAAACAAAAGACAATTGGTGATGCATGGGGCAAACTCATCTTACAGCAGAGATATCAACAAAAGAATATGACAGCATGAAAAGACAGAGTGCATCTTCTGTCCACATTTGCAAAAAGATTCTGTCTGAATCCATAGCCTCAATACCCTATGAAACATAAAAAGAGAAAATACCCATTAAGTGTAATTGTTCAGTGGGTACTTCATTTTAGAAAGCACTGAATTTTATTCTCTAAAGAAAAGAACAAATGAGAACAATAGATAAAATAGCTGTAGTTATAAAAAGTCATTAAGAAGAACCATGTGAAATTAGAATTATTTGATTTTTAAAAATCATCCGTCATAGAGACTTTAGACGAATGTCAACTTTCTCCTCCACTAATCAATTGAAAATAAAGGCTGGAGTCACAGAAGAGTCTCAAGAGCAAAAAACTCTTTTCCCAGTTAGAGCTTTAAACTAGACTGGTGAGGTCATTTAGTCCAGGATTTGTTTGGAAAAAAAAAATGCATATCAAAGTTAAAGAAAATCGTACAGATCTGCTTAGGTCTGGTAAAATAAAGTATGGATTTTCTTTTAATCTCCCATGTGAACAATTACATAGAACACTTGTCTGACCAGTAACTTTCAATTAAATAGAAATGAAAGTTCCTCTAATAGCCATTTTAATCCATATATCCTAAGGGACTCAAGAAACAAGTGTAATAACACAATGCAAGAAGGAAAGGGGTGGAAAATGGTATGTCGCATTATAGAAACTGCTGGGATTCTAAGCTTGGGATCAGATGCTATAAAACCAAAGTAAGATAGTTTTGGAGTTAACAGTGCCCACCAGAGAACCATTCAGAGCTCAATAAGAAAAGTTCAGGAAAAGGTACCTTTGGGGTATCCTTAAGAAGTCTGTGGGACGGCTCAGGGAGGACTACTTTTTGTCTAACTGTCACTTGTGGGATGGCTTGCTTCCCTGGTAACAGGGCTAGCTCTGGAAACAGAGAATCAATGAAGGGAGCTAACAAGCCCATTGGGGTGCCTATCAGAAACATATGTTAAGTGTTGGTGAATATTTTTTATAAGCAGGGGGCATAATTTCTAATTAACTTATTAGGGTGCTTTACCAATTCATGTCCTCCCTAGCAAAGTGCAGGGTTCTGAAGGTTTGAAAAACAGGGCATATGAGTTTGGGGAGTTGTCCTTGGCTGAACCAGAAGATACCCATATGATAGCTGAGAGGGGGCTGAGGATATTAGATATCGGTAGGTAATTAGCAAAAAATTAAGGCACCGGCGAAAACATTTCCAAAGTTCCCAATTTTGCCTTTAAGCTAAATCCTGCCCAGAGGATTTAGCTCATTGCTATTTGCTTTAGTTCTATAGAGGGTTAAACATGCATAGAGAAATTACATATAAGTAAAATGAACATGTTTGTTATACATTTTACATCATTTTCTTACACTGTGTCTTCATTTAATGTCTCTTTTTTTCTCTATTCATTATGTCTCTTGTTAATAAAGCTTTTCTTTTTTCACATGCCCGTAAGAATCAGCTTTGATTTCTCATTTTTGGAATATAAACTCATACCCCTGAAACCACAGAGTGTACTCTTCTGATATAATTGCTGTTGATTTTCTTGCTATTAGATTTGTTCTTGTTGTTGTGGTACCAGGGTGGTTACATTATTATCTCAGCATTAACATACTGTGTCAGATAAGATTGTTTTCAACGGCATAAAACGGATCATAGTCAATTACCAAAGTAAGAGTTTATTTTTCTCTCAGAAAATAGACCAGGGACCAGCCATCCATGACTGTTACAGTGGCTCTTGGTCTCATCAGTCTCGATTCTTTCTCTCTTCCTGCTCCTCCATTTTTGGAATGTGACTTTTTCCCACATGGTCTCCTCATAGATCCCAGATGTTTGATCTCTAGCCATTCCTGAACATCACAAGAGAGAGAAGAAAAAAGCCACAGGGGCAGAGGATGGTGTCCTTCATAAGAAAACAGTCTCCCACATATCCCTGGTTACCTTATGCTTGCATTTTGTTAGCCAGAACGGTGCCTGATGAGCACCCCCTACCCTGAGAATGCTTGAAAATAATAGCTTTGAGCTGGTCACAAAACCAATGTTCTGTGTGTGGAAGGTAACTGGCAAACTTGATCTCACATGAACATTTCACAGAGTATACATAGAGTGAAGTAGGAAAATGCATTTTTTAAAAAAGTTACGATATTTAATTGCTTACGATATAAAGAAAATATATTGGAGGGAAATGTAGACCAGTGGAATGATGGTTGAAAATTCTAGTAGGGGATGTAAAGAGGTTGGTGTTTGGGCCAAATGCATCAAGAAAGCTATTTTTTCTTTTAAAAGGATTTGTGGTTGACTCATGTGGAATGAAGAGGAGCAGGAAACAATACTAAAGTGACATAATAAGAAAAAATAACTATGCCTTGTTTTTACATAGTGTTTAAAAACCAAAAATGGGCAGGTGAATTTTACAAGGGGCTGTGATGATGAAGAGTAAAGGAGGGCAGAACTGGCCCATTCTGGCTTCTCGACTCTGCTGCCTGTGTGACGCGGCCCATGAAATTGCAATGCCTATTCCTACCCTTAATGGTTTACGAGATTAAATGTTTTAATGCCCAAAACATAACAATCCATCAAATATGTTAAATATCATCAGTAACAGCATCAATATAATCATTAATCTTACGATGACAAACTGGGAATTATTTTATTGGTTCTGGCCCAATCTTCATGCTGTACTGCGTGATCTTGAACAAGTCATTTAACCCTGGGCCTAGATTTTTTTTTTTTTTTAATAAAATGAGTAGCAAAACCAGTCTCACAGGCTGATTGCAATAAGCACATACCAGAATTATGTAAAAATCCTTTAAAGAAGGAAGTGTTATATCCACACTTAATGTTACTTGTTTGTACTTTCCCCCTTTCCTATGTGTTACTTTTTTTCTTTCCTTTCTCTCTCCTTTTTCTTCTCTACTTACTCTTTCAAATGAAACCGGTACTGGGTGGAGTAGACATATTTGGATACTTCCTAAAAATTAAAGTTGACAAGTATGGATGATATTTCTTCAATCTGTAGCCACTAGTGCTCAAATATTTATCTATTAGAAACGAGCCACGATCTAAAATATTCCTTGTGATTTTTAGTTCAAATGGAGAAATTGCATTTCCAAGCCGTGTGTACCAGAGAGCGACATACAATTCTGACATGTTACAAGTTCTAAGTGCTTCTTTTCGGCTTTGAAAAGTATTAAAATTGTTTACCTTTGTGATAAGCAATTCCTATTAAAAACAACATCAACTTGGAGACTCTGCAGAGGAGAAGAGCGCAGACAATTTGCTTCTGTCAGTGAGTGTCCTCACAACTGGTCGTACTGTCACCTGCCTCAGGCCCTGGGTCAATTCCAGGTGTGGTTGGACTTAACGGCACCACAGTTCTCACATGCATTCTCGGCTTTAGTCACTTTTGGTGGTCTCTGGTGAGTAATGAAGGAATGGTTTCAGTAGCATGTCCCTACTTTTTAGAGCTTAGGTAGATTCCAACATGTTCCTTTTATGCCTCCTACATAATTTTCTATTTGCACAATATATTGAATTTCTATTCCAATGTTCCATAATTTTACTTAAGGGACACTTAGTACTTGATAACAGCTTTTTCCAAATTGATGCATCAAAAGTTTTGCATTTTTGCCTTTAATTCTAAACCTTTAAAATGAGACTGAGTAATGACTGGCATTTCTCTTTTTTATATATTAGAATAAAAGAGTTCTTTATACCTGGCTTAAGCCCTCTCTTAGTTTATCCTTTTTTTCTGATCTTTCGTATCCTACATATAGACAAGATCAATGTCACTCAAAATGCCATCCGGCACTCAGGCAAACATGTGGGTGACATTGTTTTTATGTGGTCCCTGTGGTCTAGAACTAGTCCTCAAGGTCACAGGACTAGGGAACTCTATAGATTAGTTGTTGAGTGCTTTGCAACCAGGAAACTTACCAGAGATTTATTTATAAATAGGAAGGCCAATAAACTGATTTACAATAAAAAATGTTTCTTGTTCTGACCAGAATATTTGTGACTAAGCATCCCTGGGACTAGCAGGCCTACCCCTAACTTGTGCAGGTGCTGGAGCAGGAGTACAAATCGAGGCCCACATACCATCTGAATGTTCGCCAATAAGAAATCAGCATATTGTTGATTAAAATGTGTTCTGTCTTTCTACATTGACAAATATACTTTCATCATAATCTTGGAGGCCAGGTTAGAATTAGAATTCTCCCCTTTCCTTATGGAGTGGAGTCAGCTCCATGGCTCCCAACCTCCACACCTTTGCTCTTTAGCCCTAAACCTGTCTTCTTAAAAAATTTTTTTTTTATTTTTGGTTCTTTCTCTGGCCCACCAAGAGCCTCACATCCATTCTGTGAACACCTCAGCCTGCACAAGCACAAGTTCCATCTGTACCACCCACAAACAGCCACCCGTTGGCCACTCCTCTGTCTGCTCGTGGAAGGTGAGACCCAGCAAAGAGCCAGTACAGACTCTTGAGGCAAACTTGGAGCCATGTGGGCAGTAAACTGTAGGGTTTAGGGCACTTTGAACATGAGGCCACAGCTAGCCCAGGTGCTTTAGGCTTGTGACCTTGACTCAGACCACAGTGTGTGACCCCTGCTGACACTACTCTGTCTTTCCTTCAGGTCTTATGAGTTTAGCTTCATCACCACTCACTCCTGCCTGTCTTGACTGCTAACTCCCCTACCTCCTTACCAGCAATTCTCACCCTCCCACATTTTCCCTGCCACTTCTCCCTACCTAGAATACTTTGAATACTACACTGTCGAATTCTTGTTTCCAGAAAGGGCAGAATTGATTACATTTAATCAAACAGATTTTAGGTCTGCAATCTTGAAATTCCTTTGAGTCTCCTTGTCTGGATTTGGGGTGAGTCTCTAAACTCTTTAGTCGCCTGTTCTTAGGAATTTTCTGGGTTTATATACCTATTACTCATCTTATCTCTTTGGTGAGCTTCCTTAACCATTACTAGAAATCCTTAAGAGATATTTCACTGGATGCCAAGATGATTTTAATATGAATTCTTCCCCAATTTTCTTAAGTAAATATTTAGTAAAATTTCTCCTCATTATTATTCAATAAACATCTCAAGTTCATCACAAGAACAAATGGTTTTCAAACTCCAGCGAACAGCAGAGTCATCTGGAGGGCTTGTGAAACCCAGATTGCTGGCTAGGGTGCATGCATGCAGGAGCGTGCATGTGCACATGTGTGTGTGTGTGTGTGTGTGTGCGCGCGCGCGCGTGCGTGCGTGCACACACGCATGTGAGAATTTGAATCTCTAACAAGTTCCCAGGTGTCACTGATGCTGCTGGTCCAGAGGACACACTTTGAGAACCACTGTTCTTCATGTGCACTGGTCTCTTCCCCTCCTCGACTTCACTCTTCAGTACAGCACAATCTGTCTTCAAACTTCACCAACCACTGAGGTTGCTCTGACCAGAGTCATCAGTGCTCTCCTATGGCTAAATGTAACGGTGAACGTCCATTCAATTCTTAGAAATTTCTGAAGCTTTTGAAGTGACCACTACTTCTATATTCCTCCCTCTTTGGGTTTTATGTCACACAACTTTCTGGTTTTTCATCTTCTCTGGATGCTATGCTTTTCTTGCCGCACTCACCACCTGGAAAGCCTTTACCCACTTAACTTTCTAGAGTTGCTTCCCAAAGAATCAGTTACTTTTCTTGTCCCAGCAACATAAATGACCCAACATAGATGGCCCCTGCTTTTTTTCCCCCCATTCTATTCTATCTACATTGATATCATTCTCTCTGTAATATGTGTAATGGGATATATTTACCAGTCTTCTTGCTCAGGGAGAATTTTGACCAGTTTTTGTTTATTTCTCCCAAGGATTGCTAAACAGTAGGTGTGAAGACTTCCAATGATCCATTATTACCCTGCTAGGTACCAGTGCCCACTTTCATTCTTTGAAATGCAGCAAAGATACATCTATATGAGGTACATACGAAGGATGAGAGCCAAGTCTCTGATTTGGGACAGACGTCAACTGGATATTCAGTTGACAAAGTGCTAGTTGCCCATAAAGGGAAATCCTTCACAGATGCAGTTGCCAGTGGCAGGAATGGCTAACATCACCTTGGGAGCATGTCATGTTTTGCAGGCCTGGGGGTCTGAGGATGAAAATTCAGCTTTCATTCATCTCCTGGATGCCTGAACTATGGTGTGGTTACCCTTTGCTGAAAATATTTTTTTCAGTTTGCATGGCTTTAATGGATTTGGCCCTCTCTTCCCTTTCTCATTAAACTCTCTGCCCTCACCCTTTCCTTTTATCTCTCCTTCCTGCTTCATAAAAGGAGAATCTTTATCTTTCAAGCAATGTTTTATCCATTATAGGAGTTCACTATGTCCTCAAGGCTTAAATCTTTGGAAGCAAAGTTGTGAAGAAGGAAGACTTTTTCTTCTTTTCTTTTTGACTCAATTATGTTGCTCTCCTGGGTAGTATGTGCAACACGGACTAGGTGTTTCTCTGTAGGATGACAAGACAGTGCAAAGTGCTCTGTCTGAAAAAAAAAAAAAGGTTGGTTATTTTACCGAAATGTAGCCTATGATTCAATTCATTGTGTTACTAGAAGTTTTGACCATAACCACTCGGTGGCCAGAAACTCTGTGCTATCATCTTTGTGGCTACCTTGCCTGTTAATATCTGTTATGTCTGTCATGTTTACCTGGGGATCAGGAAGTATCATCATTTTACACAAACGATAGCCTACTGCCATCATCTTTAGGAAAATTTCAGAGTATACAGTTAACCCCTGATATTAATGCATCCTCAGGTCAGCATATCTGAAAAGAGCCTCTTGAATAACCATTTCCTCCCTCCGCCAAAGCTCTATTTCTCCAAATAATTCAGGGTCAGTAGCCACAGCAAGGATGCCAGCAGCAGCCACATATGTGCAAGTCAGGCTTCTCTCCATCTGTTTCCTCCTTAGGGAATATCTAACGCTAAAATGACTTTCTAAGGGGAGAAAGCACAGCTGCCATCACCACCATCTCTACAGAGTCACAGGATGAGAAACCTTACTTCCTCTCCCTTAAGCTTTGTTTTATTTTGGACACATTTTGAGTGGCAGCAATGATTCACTTTGCTGCTGGGACACTAGCTCTAACAACACCTCTTTCACTACTCTGGCTCTCCCCTCCCCACCCCCACCCCCCCATTTATCTTCCAGCCCTGGGAGCCAGGGATGCAGAACTATTTCTATCACAAGCATCTATGTTTCTGATCAGCTGGTGTTCAGGCCGACCTCAGTGAAGAAGAACTGGAACTACTTCATATTTCTCTGAAGTCGCGCCTTCATTTGAGGAACGGGCAGGGAAGTATGTGCTGATGCTGAAATGTCCGAGTCAGAGGGCAGAGAATTCTGGGAGTGCTGGGTGGGAGGCCATCACTGTCTCTGAGAGTCCTGGTAGGATTCGGAGAACTTAGAATGTGGGCTATGTTGGAAAACTTTGGACAAATCAGGCAAAGTGTTCCTATTTCTCTCTTTAAAAATGAAACAATGTCTAGAAAGAATTACTTCTTATTTCTCTAGCCCTGAAACTTAGATTGTAACTGACTAAGTGATCTCAGGGTTTTTACTTTAGTTTACCCATCCACGCGGAAGTCCTGATTTTCCCAAGGAGCACCAACTTAAAACTTTTGAAAAATTTGTATTAATAACTATTAGCTTCTTTTGTTTCTTTTATGTTATGTTATTTTTCTCAAGAGAATTATTATATATATATCTATTTTTTTAATTTTTATGGTCACATTGGTTAACAAAAATCCAGTAAGTTTCAGCTGCACACTTTAACAGTAAGGCGTATATAAGTTTACACTGTGTGTTCACCTCCCATAGTCAGATTTCTTTCCATCACTACATATTTGACACCCTTTACCTGGTCTACCTTCCCCCTCCCCTCTCCCTCCAGTAACCACTAGTCTATGCGCCATATCCATGAATCCTGTTCATTTGTTGCTTTTAGGTTTATATCCCACATATAAGTGATATCATGTGATTTTCAACTTTTTCTGTCTGGCTTATTTCTCTTAGCATGATTACCTCGAGGTCTATCTATGTTGTTGCAAATGGCAGTATTTATGTCTTCTTGTGGCTGAGTAATATTCCATTGTATATATGTACCACAGAAGAAGGAATGTTTAATTCTAATTTAGTTGGCTTGAAGGTAGGGACCAGCCATCTGTAGTATTCCTCTACACATCCAAGTCACCCTATAGTCCTAGCACCAGGTAAGAGTCAGGGATGTGAAATAGGTAAAACATTTGCCAGACCTGAGGAAGAGACCTTTCTATTCCATTTGGGACTGGGGAGGAAAAAAGACTAAGAAATAAGAGGAAGCAATTGGTCAGATATGGTTGCATGCTTTTCTTTCTCTGGGTTGAAAACCCAAAGAGAGCAGCTGAGAGAGTCATTTTGCGAAGAAATCTGAAAGAAAGTTGTACATTGGTCTCCCATTAAAACAGGGGTAGAATAGAAGTGAAAGCAGGACATAATCATGCAGTTACATGTGACATGAAAGGATGCAGATGTTCTCTTGGCCCCCTACAGGGAAGCAGAAGGTTGAGAATCATTGGCCTTGCTCTGAGGCTATGAGGAAGGGAAGGTAGATAAGACTCGGAGGATTCTATAGCATCAGCAAGAGCCAACCAAGGTAGGACCAAGTCATAAGGGGAGGGCAACTCTATATCTATTGTAATTCTCCCTTAAACTCATGGAAACTCTTCCAGACTCTTTGATTATGTAACTGCTTGCCCCTTATCAAAACTTACCTAATTGTATCTCTTCTGTGTGGACACTGGTCTAGATTAAGTGACAACTTGATTTATTATAGCAAATTCAAATTGAGAGAGGTGGAATAGAAAGACTATATGATCAGACTGACCAAGTCCAGTTCCAGTGCTTTCTAGTTTAGTTCCTTAAGCAAGCCAGCTAACATGATGCTGAGAGGTGGATCTCAGCATCATACATTTACATCTAGCTCTTAGAGGAATATGAAAATTAACTACACATCTCTGCCTGTCACTTTTGGCCTCTTTTGGTCATTGCAGAAGCCCAATGCCTAGAATAGTTTCATTTATAGTAAGCACAAAATAAGAAATTGTTGAATGAATACCTCAGCTAGGAAGTTTTTTAGCTACAAGTGGCAGAAATACTAACTCAAACTCTCTTCGAAATCAAGAAATATATTGGGTTGCATAATCGAGAAAACCCAAAAGGATGGTGATGATGAGGTATGATTGAATTGATGGCTTCATTTCTTTGTGATTCTCTAAGTTTGCCTTGCTGCCCCATGCTGACTTCTTCCTCATACCAGTACGAATACAGATGCAAGAGTTCTAGACCTTATAATGCACAAAGAAAATTCAGGGGAAAAGAGGCCATTTTGATGCTCTCTTTTTAGAGTGAAGAATGTCTTTCCCAGGACTCCCGTAAACTTCTCTTCATGTCTCATTTGACCAAATTGTAACATATACTCATCTGTGAGCCAAAATCTTAATTAATACCTATCACTGAAAGGCTCAGGCCTGGGTTCCTATGCACATCTTTTGCAAAAACAATGGGATTATCCTTAGAACAATCAGTCTCTGAAGCTAGCATCGGGGGCAGTTCTGTGTGTATGTATGGGAAGGGTGGATACTTGAACCATGTTAGAATCCTCTGATAGAAAAAAAATGGACAGTGGCGAGACAACCAACAGCCAATATTTACCACAATATGTAAGCACCAGCTACTGTATTTGACATATGGCGGGCTCTCAATTAATGCTCCCTCCATTTCTCTTATAAATAGGATTTGTGTAAGTGAACAAGTTTTAAGTGGTGGACAGGGAACAATTAAGTGGGATTGGAGGAGGATGGAGAGTTTATCACTTTGTGTCCCAATAGCAAACACAAAGCATTCAACTGAGGGGAATTTTAGTAAAACGAATATTTACAAAAGCAAAAGGAACCAACCAGGGATAGATTCCACTTGGGATAGCTCACTTTGGTATTTCTAAGCTCAACCAGCTGTTGGCAAAAAGTAGGTTAAGAATCATGGATTGCTATTTTTTTTAGTTCTGACTCCATTCTATTCAACGTTATATTCAAACAAAGGTAAATTCTCACTTTGTGCAAGGCATTCTGGTCAAATGGGGTGAGAAAGAAGGAGGTAGTACAAAAGGTAGCAAGGAACTTGTTATGAGGCTAGCAACAGGCCAGGTGTCGATGGTTTTCCTACTCTCTTATTCTGAGCTTACAGTGGTCCTATTTCCTCACCTTTGTACATTTAGCAATATCTCTCTTCATGCTGATAAATGCTTGAAACATGTATCAGGCAGTTCGATTAGCTTAAGGATGTGTGTGCCATTAAAATTGGGTCTTATATTGTTAATCAATTCATATGCATGCCTGTGTAGACTAATTACAGCAGTCAGGCCACATAGATATGCTACCCACTTTATGAAGTAAGATCAGTATTTCTTTTTGTTCTTAGAATAATTTTATTTCCTTTGGTCACCATAGACTGCTGATGATAACACTAACTTCCTTTAAAAGCTTTTATAGTTAAAGCTTGATAGCCATTTTTGCTTCATCTCCAAGGGAGAAAACTTTCTCAATCTGATCTCTCATATGTATAGTACTGAGTCTTCAGGTAAAAATAATGAGGGATGGAAGCAGACTCCACCCTTAGAAAAACTGTGAAGAGAAGGCTAATTCTGTGGTTGGTTATCCTTCATCTGTCTTGCCTTTTGCACCTTCCTTCTTTACCTCTTGTGCGCCAGTGCCCAACGCCCTCTGCATTTGCATGACTATCCTTCAAAACTGAAATTTCTTTTAATTCTGTCTGAAGTCAAGTGAGCTTTTGAGAGTAAGAAATACCTCGTTCTAATTTATTGTGACAAAACTTACAATTCAATTTTTCCAGGTGAATATGAGGTACTCTACAGAGACTCAGATGTGCTAAATGCAGCACTGATACCTGTTAGATGAGATATTTTAATCTTCATATTCTGAGGCCAAAGTAGAAATCTCTCTTTTTTCCAGATGTAACTCTCATCAAATCCTTGGATCCCTTTTAATCATACCGACAATTTAGAAAAGGAGAAAAACCTTGAAAATATGTTAAACCAAAGAAGTAGACAACTATTCAAGGCATGCCATAAGAAGTCACTGTGATTACAAATATACTTTTTGAAGAAAAAGGTGATAAATACTGGTAGGAAAGCTTTATCATAAATATCACCCAATCTCCTCAAACATGTGAAATTAATAAAAACAAGTTATGTTACAGCCATTTTGTCTGATATGTATGTATTGTCTCTATAATCTTGCAAAGTCAAAATGGATCTCCAAGGTCCCTGGAGATCAACTTCTCTATCTAACATCTAGGCAACCCTTTCAGCTTCTCCTTGTCCTATACAAAGGAATGAAAGACTTTCCTACACAAATTTTTGCCAGTCCGACTTCTGACCAGTGTGCGAGAGAATTAAGTGTTTTCTCTTTTTTTCTCATTATATAATTTTTTTGTCCTTAAGTAAAACAAATGTTTGCATAGTTTATTATAGCTACAATCTGAACTTGTTATTGAACAACACTTAATGAGAAAAAAGGTATACAAGGAAAACGTTATGTTCAGTCCTTTCCAATGTTACACATTTTTTGAAGGTGTTCACCTGTTGTAAAAGACATTTCATTTCAGGATATTTTAGATGGAGGATGTGAAAGAAGATCCTCTGAAACTTAAATAAGTTAAGGTAATTTAAGACCTTTGGCTCTTGGCTAAGTAGTAAAGAATGACAGAATTTTCTCTAGGACTGTGACCATGTTAAGACACTCAAGGCTCTTTTGAGTGCAATTCAAGAAAAAATCAAACTTATGAGTGAAGTAATAAGACTAATTTCATGCTTCTGATATTTAGCTTTTCATTTGCTTCTTTTTGGAATTTTTACTATTAGATTTATTTATGTACAGCTAAATGAATAATGACTTCTAGTATATTGTAAATAAATATGAATACATTTATTAAAATATATCTATGGAATGTCTTGAAGATTTATAATTATTTAATTTTAAATTTTGAACCAAAACAATTCTTTGATAAATGAAATTCTAATAAGCTGGTGACAGCAACAAACAAGAGAAAGCACAGACCAGAGGAGACCCTAATAACTGGGTATCCACACCTATGGATGGGAGTGATACATGCAGCTCACTGGAAGCAAAAAAATGTGCCGATAGAAATATTGTAGATCGGAAGTACCTGCGCAGAAAAACAAATTTGGGATATCTGTAGCAATTTTTTTTTGTTGTTACTCTACTTGGATTTCTATATGAAGCTCTGGTTTTTGGCTTTTTTAAAAAGCAAAACAAATAACAAGTTATTAACTATAGACCACTAAAACATCAAGGAACAATACAAAGGAGTCCATTTTGCCTGCTGCTTATTGCTCAGTTGAAAGAGCATGGTCTCTGTTTTGCCTTCAATGTTGTGATGAATTGAAATTAAGATTTTTATATCAAAAAGAAGAGGTTAGAATTTCAGGAGGTAAGCAAGAGACCAAAGCTGCTATAACACTGAGGGGTAAAAAGATGTTTTTTGAAAATTTCATTAGTGCCCCTCTGTTTCCAATCTTCCTGCTGTTTAACAACAACAAAATCCTTCAGAAAGTAGCTACATGTAAAACCCAAATGTAATAAGCCATATTTTTTTTTTCTGAAGAGAATATACTCATAATGTTTTCAAATGCTCTTTAAGAAGGGAGACAGGCGGTGACAATCTTAAAGCCCTCACAGTGAGAGTCTGGGGAGGGGCTTAGCAGAGAACCTCCAGGAGGAAGCCACTGGAACCTCCAAGAGGCTTGGTTAGAGGGTATTCTACTGTGGATGTAGATACCACAACTTTACTCCTGCACTCTTTCCTTTTGCAATGGGAACTTTGAACAACCCCAAAGTGAACACAACTTTAGCTCTAATGTTTTTCAATGAAATAACCTATCAATTGTACTCCCAATCTTCCACCCTCTGTAACTCCAGGCCAATATATCTTGTCACACTCTATATAATGTTACAATAACTTCCGTACATGTCAATGTATGTGCAAACCATCCATAATAGACACTTTTTTGGGGATGGGGACATTGCTATGTATTCTAAGTTGTCTAAGAATATTCTGTGTGAAGACTGTGCTGATAACCTTCTGTTATTATTCTTCTGTTTGGCCAATCACCTCTTAGTTGTCTTCTAGCTCTCATGGCACACACAATCACAGCTTATTTATTAATCGCAGCTCAACACAGTTTCATCTCTGAAACTACATGCTATGGCAGATATATCCTCCATTATGCTTTTGACCGTTTTACTCATACTCCTGGACTAGGAATCTTTAAAGTGGCAATCCTAGAAAGCAAGGTAATAAATTACTCATCCAAAAATACATCTGCTCTCCTTTCAGACCATATAAAAGTGTTGGCTAGAAAAGTAGCAGATTCTCTAGGCTCGTGGCTCCTTACTTCTGGGTTCTATCTGGCTGTCCACATACCTGTGGTACATGAAGCTTAGAGGTCCAGCACAAATACGCTGATACTACTGCTACAGCTTTTGATGTGAGTTATAAAGTTCTTTGTCTCGGACAGAGTCTTGTCTTTTGTTAGCAACCATGGAGCTGTAAAAGGCTACTTATTAGTTTGTGTCATTATTTAAGTTGCTGTTCTACTGTTTCCACTTCTCCACTCTATCAAACTTATTTAGTAGGGTAAAACCTCCACAGTTGTGAGACTGTATATCTGCCTAAATGTACAGGCCTGCCTGTCTGCTTTCTTTCTTTCCTTCCTTCCTTTCTACCTTCCTACCTTCCTGCCCTCCTTTCTTCCTACCTTCCTGCCTTCATTCCCTCCTCCCTCCCTTCTTTTCTTTCTTCCTACCTACCAGTATTATCTCTCTCTCTCTCTATCTATCTATCTATCTATCTATCTATCTATCTATCTATCATCATCTATCATCTGTCTATCTATGTACCTACCTACCTACCTACCTAACTGCCTACCTGCCAACCTACCTACTTGTCTCTATCTACTTATTTGTCAACTACCATTTTTTTTCATGTATTTAACAACTATTTATTGAGTACTTTCTATGTATCAGGCACTGTTCTAGGTTCCGCATAGGTAGTACCAAAAAAACTAAGCTAATATCTCTTGTCTTTTTATCTTCATCTTTATTCAAAAAAAATATTAGAAACAGATTTCAAGGGATACACACAAAAGGCAAAATCCATAGCAGAAATGAAAGCAAAAAAGAAAAGGGTAAAAAAAATAAAATAGTGCTTAAGGATGAGACTAATTCAAAAAGATAAAAAATATTTGTTTTTGCCATAAATTTGGCTGTAAGGTTTATGCTGAAATCTTCTAAGTTCTCTCGACATGAAAAAGGTCCCTAGGATGGTTATATCTTTTAAGAAAATTCAGTGCTCCGGTGCATAATTATCTTCCCTGTGAGATTGCTTCACAATTGAAAGTGCTTTACTATTCTGTGGGAGCATCTAATTATGGACACCGCATGCAGAAGTCACAAAGTAAGAACCTATCTAAGTCACACCCATTTCCTGGGCTTAAGCTCCCCTTTCATAAATTGGTTTATTATAACTCTACAGCTTGTGTCTCTTCGCTACTGTGGTGTATATGTATTTTAATATATGAATGCAGAAATATATGGAAGTGAAAAGTGATTATGATTCTAATTTGAGAGATAAAAAATGGCACTTTGGATAGGCTCACATGCATGGAGAAAATTCATATTTATTTCTTCACTTGTCCTGCATCGTACCCAAGTTCTAGTATTTCAGCTCCTTAAGATTCTAACTTGGTCTTTAAGACATCTCTCATATATTAAACTATTGCAATAAGGGTTGCTCAGCATGTTGCTTGTTAATAAAGGACATCTGCATTTGTTTTAATGCTTATTTAAAAAGAAATTGGGATTTAGTGCTTGTCAGCACTAATGGAATCAATAGTACTTTAATATGTGTTAATGGCACTTTAGTCCCTTAACAGCAGAAAATAGTGAGGTTATTAACCAAATACATTGTTGTTCCAAATGAAAGAGAAAGTATATGGAATGTAGAAAAGGCAACGATGGCACATGATTTTGCTAGTGTGAGGTCATTTAAATCTAAATAAAATGTATACCTTTTTTCTCCTTTGCTATGTTTTAATTCAAAGGGCAAACAAAATTTTAACAGCAGGTATTGCTATAGCTACTGCGCATTTTATCAAAAACAAAGGAAAAAGAACATGTTCAGTGTTCCTCCTTGTGAAATTCCAATGAGATGCTGACTGTCAGTTGCTAGCTGGAGGAATTGATTTTTCCTCCCCATTGGTATACATATCTTCAAAATACCTAGTGATTAAGAGGGAGATAAGGGAAGATGTTTTCTAAAAAGAACAAAGGACAATATATTGGGTTAGGCCTTAGTTCATCATATTGAACTCAACGAAGTAGGAAGACAAGTTCATAGTTGAAACTTTGACTCCCAAGATTACTTTTGCCTTGCACCTGTTTAGAGTTTGATCTTTTAGTGTTCATTTCTGGATGCATTCATTACAGCTGGTGGCAGATTTTATCATTTAGGCACTGCATGTCGTTTAAAAAGTGATTATGATTCTAATCTGAGAGATAAAAAAAAGTGCACTTTAGATAAGTTTCTGTGCATGTAGAAAATTCATACTTTTTTTTCTTTGTCCTTCATTGTACCCAAGTTCTAGTATTTCAGTTCTTTAAGATTCTAACTTGGCCTTTAAGACATCTCTCTATAAGTCAGAGACTAGCAATAATATAAAAAAGAAAGGCATAAAAAGAATTATTCTTTCATTTGATATCTGTATCAAAATGATTCTAAATATTTCCTAGCATAAGTAATCCTTTTAAATATCTAGTAAAAAATTTCCTGCGGTTAAAAGATTAGTCGAGCATTCTGCATTAGTTAAGAATGTGCTTAACTTTTGGAACACTTTATGAAATTACTGGAAAATATCTATTTTGTTGATTTTTTCTTAATATTCATGTTATGCTTCTTTGGAATGGAATAATAGACAAATTGGTAGCTGAAAAAAAAATTCACTTGAACTCTAATACAACTGATTTTTAAACTTTTGCTTAATGATTTATACCCTAAAATAATTTTCTCTGAACTATAACTTTTTTCAAATCTTGTACAGAATGAATAATTTTTGGCATTTTCAGACTGAAAGGACAACTAATGATGAAATGTTCAAAACGCCAGATTAGATATCAGGAAACTTAAATTGTTATCTCAGCTCAACACATCGTGGTCTCAGATGTTGTGCATTGCTGAGTTGTTACAAAATCCAGTAAGTCAGTTTTAAGGAAGTGCTTTGTATTTTTTGGAAAAAAGATACCATAGGTATTTTATGTCAATATAAAGCATCAATACAAGTTGCTTGGAGTTTCATTGCCTGAAATATAGAAGTCGATACAGGATTCTCTGTTGCTAATGTTTAGTTACATAAAACATTCTGGGATTATACTGTCAATTTAATATCCATGCAGGGTTTTGTGAATGCATGCTCTAACAGGGAACACCGAACAGTGAGATCAATGAACTATTAGACATCACTCTGTATGTGGGCAACATTTCTTTTTGTATTATCATCCTAGTTCCCTAAAGGAACATTTTCCTATTTCTCATTTTCCTTGAATTTCAACAGGTTATGTTTACTTTCACATCACAAAGACAAATGTATTGTTTGAATTTTCTCTCTTTTTAAGAATGGAAAATAAAACCAGTGGTCTTGAATGTTTCACAAAGGGGGACAATGATTTCATTGTGATTGTTGGACATGAGTCAAACAGCAATGAATTAAGTCAGTAATGCTGCAGCTTCAATCCAGAAAGAATGGACTGCCTAGAAGGCAAGTTTATATACAACACAATTTCTGCCACAAGACTGTAGCCATTTTCAAATCATTTAAAACGTATTTTGGGTAGTATTCTTAGCACTTTAATGTGGGACCATTTTCTTCAATATTCTCTTCGGGGCAAATAGCTATCATCCTACAAAATGAAAATTCAGGCCACACGTCAGACTTTCAAGGAGGTACACTGGGAGGTGATAATGCCCAAAAGATAAATTGGGAAAGTACCATAGGTATTAGCTTGTGTAAATGCTGCTTTCAATTTGTGTAGCCGTCACTGTAGTGCTTTCAGAACAAGATAATGAATTAAATGTAATTCTTGGCTGTCCCCTGAAGTCTTAATGAGGACCAAATAGCTGGATTCAAACTGATTTGCAACCTATCCTGGAGCCACTTCATAGATGCCACACTTTCATTCTATAATTGGGCCAAGACAGGCTTTAATACCGCTTAATTTTTACCCTTTTTAAAGCACCGGCAAGAATGGCTCTTGAATTATAGTAAAACCTCATGTATTTCCTTGCTTATGATGGACTCACCAAATATCAAGACTGCTGTCCTGTTCTCTTTTCTTAAGTGAAATGGTGTTTGTGTTTTTGCCAAAAGAAGCACAGCTATTATTTATGTTTCCTTTTTTTTTTTTTCCTATTAACCAAGGTAATAATGATAGTACAAACCAGTTCTTTTGTTAGTTTTCTAGGTTGACTTTAAGAAAACTTTAGTTTTAATTAAAACGATTCAATCATTTAACACGACCTTACCCAATACAGTCTGGTACTTTGAATAGCATAAATAAGTATAAAATACATTCCTCATCTTAAGGAGCTCAAAAGAAATTTGGATGGAGGAAATGGACAGTAAAATTAAAACACTTGGATGTTAATTTGAAACAGTCAACTGAAATCTTATCATATGAAATTTATTTTGAGTGGACAGAAAATATTGCAGATTTTGTTTTTGTTTGGCTTCCCAATATTATTTTCAGGAGTGTATTAGGAAAGGGTTTGCCATGAGGAAAAACTGTAAGAGCAAGTTAAGATGAGCTAATCATCATTTGGAATATGCAAGCTGATATTTTTTAAATTCAATTTGTATTTTAATTCATGCTTTGCCGGGCTTTCCCAAAATTGGTTCAACCAACCAGTAAATCAAAAAGGATTCATTAAAACATTTCCCTGCAAGGCAGTGTTTATAAAAAATTAAGCAGATAGCATCATTTAGGTCTGAATGCTGTACAGGGAGAGCAAGCCCACGTAGTCAACATTTCCTGCAGGGGTTCCCAACTTCTGGGATGCCCACTGGTACTGGCTTGTGACCTGTTAGGAACCGGGCCTCACAGCAGGAGGTGAGCATCTGGCAAGCAAGCGAAGCTTTATCTGTATTTGCAGTCAATCCTCAGCGCTAGCATCACTGTCTCAGCTTCACCTCAGATCATCAGGCATTAGATTCTCATAGGGGCACTGGTCCCTAGTGCCAAAAAGGTTGGGGACCACTGTCCTAGAGGAAGAGGCACAGAGATCCCTCATTCACAACCAGGCAGCCATAGCAACTTCTCTCCCATGAAGGCATCCAGGTTATTGGTCTACTCTTGCCCGAAGCTCTTGTTGACACTGAGGGCCACAGTCTTACACTTCTCTGCTTGATTTCTTACCTCTAACTGTGTTGAAAGTCGTCCTTTTGAATGACCCTGTCTTGTCAACCTGTTTCCAGGGTTGTTCCGGCTAATGGCCCAGGCTCTCAGTGGGATTTTCAGTATAAATATTTCCTTATGGAAAGTTTCCCTCACATTATACTACAGCCTCTTTTGCTTTCAAACCCTCAGTATACATTGCTCTTCAAAGGATGAGGTGAGCCTTTGAGACTTGCGAAGTTTAGACTCGGGAGCATGGTCTTGAATGGGTGAAGCTCTCTTTTGATCACTGACACTGAGCTAGTGGCCCCAAGGAGTCGTGCTGAGCCACCACCATCACAGAGGGTCAGGGTCCTGTATCTTCTGAGAGGAAAGGAAAAGTGGGGCCTGACCATTCTCCAGGGAGCCTGGTAGGCTCTTGTTAGTGTGGCTTCTATGAATTAGTGTAAATCCGATAGAGAGCATTCTTTTTATCGAGGCTCTTAAACCAAATACTCAAGACAATATAAATCCAGTGCTTTTCTGAATTAAAAAAAAATAAAGAGTAATTTTAAAAAGAAAAAATTTTTGCCTTTGGGAAAACAATGTAAAAAAAAAAACAACAATGGGATCTGAACAGTGATGAATTTATTATTTTATTTAACCAGTGAGAAGATAAAGAATTCATATATACCTAACGATTTCCTAAAAGTCTAGTTTTATTTATTTTATTTAAAAAATATATTTTGAATTAAATGTTCCCTATTTTAAAAAAATGTATGCCTTTGCATTAATGAAAGTCATGCTGTAGAATACAACTTGGCAGAGATGGAGACCAGGCAACAGCAGTGTTGGTTAGGAGAACCTGCAGTCAAGCATTAGATTGTGCATATAGTACTGAGAGTGTGGCCACATCAGACAGTTAGTAGGAATTTGTGCAAGGTAGCACCAACAGTCCCAGAGGGAGATTCAGGGACACTAAAATCAAGGGCCAGAGCTGAGTTAATAATCAAATGGGAATTCAAGTATCATGAAAATAATTGGGCTCTCAGGCCAGGTGGTGCCTAAAGTTTTACTAACCAGGTTTCTTCAGTTGTAGCCAGCTTTTGCTGGTCCAATCTAATCTGTAAACAGATAAACCAGTGGTGTCTTCGGGGTAGCTCGGGCTTCTGATACAAACATTGTGATAAAATTTTATCATGTGAGGATACTAAAAGAAATATTCACATAAAAGTTAGTCAAATAAGTTTGTATCTCTAAAAAGCATTCTATGTTTCTCATAATCTAGTCATCATATATGTGAGAAAGAATCTTTTCAACAAGAAAAAATTGTTTTGAATTGGCTATCTATTCCAAAGTAAAAACATTCTATACCTTTTATGATTCCCTCTTATGCTACCCATCAAACAACAAATAAAGCCATGTGTGAAGGTTTTGGGAGAGTCCCCAGTGAGGGCTACTGTGAAGACAAATGGTTAATGTCTGCTCTCCCAGCTGCTCAGTTAATTACTGTAATAGAAAACATCTTGAGGGAAAACACTGCATACAGTTATTAGCAATTAACCCACAACTCTAAAAATCACAATCCTTACTAATAATAGAACATAGCCCAGGCAGCCTAATTATAATTTCTACACAAGAATCTTGTATTTTCAGAAAATGGGAAATCTTGTAGGTTACTACTATTTAAAATGTGAATAGGAAACTGGGATGATGAAATACATTGAAAAATGCAAAATGGAGTAGAGTAGATAGAAACAGAGGAGGCATGATTCATGTGGTAAGAGACTGATCCTCAGACATGTGAAAATCTTAGATATATTAGCCAAAAGAAATTTTCTCTGTGTATTTACTACAATACAGGGCCCTGTGGTATTAATGGTACTAAAGCAATGACTACGATGGGATAGAATAATGAAGGCAGGAGAAATCCATGAAATAAACAGATGTGCAATTGATTTGTTTTTCTTTGAATCATGGGATCTCTTAGATATAGCACTGTCTTGACACTCAAATGCTTTTCCTCCCGTTTGGACATGTCTCTTCTATTGTTCCCATGTTGCTGACTTTGCTCAATGCTCATTGGTCTTCTTGCCTTTCTAGAATACACTGAATTTAACATTTGTATAACTTTTGCCTGGAATGTTGGTCCCCCAAATTTGGCATGACGGACTCCTTCCAAGAATTCAGATATCTGCTAGGAAAAGGCTTGATAATATTATAAACAGCCTGCTTCTTCTTCATCTTTATATCCTATAACATTCCTTTATTTTTTCATATGTTTACCACTATTTGATACAATAGCCTATTCTGTTATTTCTTAATTTATCACATTAAGCTGTATTTATTGACTTCCTTCCTGTTTTGGATTTGTAAACTCTCACTTTTTAAACTTTCCTTTCCTTTATCCTCTCAGTAGTTATAACACAAATCTGCACAAATATTTATATTTTTAAATATATGGCATATTGTTTAAAGCTAAACCAAATAATGTCTTAAGATGTTTCCTTTTTCATAAGAACTTTGTTTTTTTCCTACATTTAATCATTTTCTTGCGTTATTTTTTTCTCATTTGTTGGTAATTTTCTCCCCAAATGCTCTAACACTTAGACATAACTTCTATAACTCCCAAACACATAAAAAGATCCACTCCCCAATCCTTTATCTTCCAGAGATTTCTCCCCTACTTACTCCTAGCTGGTAGGATGCTTTTTAGTTCTGGCTCACAAACTGGGTTGTAAAAATTCCCTTTGCCACCTTCCTGGAAATTCCCTTTTCCTCTTAATTGTCAGAGCCCCTATTTTCTGATTTTTGTATTTTCCTCTCTTATTTCTCTTCCTTATTTTGCTGAGATGTTTCCTCCAGTAGCTTCCAAGGAAGGGTATGTGATTAGTCAATTTTTGAGTTTTTGTATGTCTGAAAATATCTTTCTCTTATACTTGATTGATAGTTCAGTTAAGTATGGAATTCTAGGTTGAAAACCATTTCCCTCAAACTTTGAGATATTGCTTCCCAATATTATATCAGTTGGTATTTCATTTCAGAATGCTATTCTAAATGATATTGTTTGTATGTGTACTATCTCTATCCCTGCTATTTTGAAATTCATGATCATGTGCATCATTGTGAGTCATTGTTGTCTCAGGAACTCTGTGGGCCCTTTTGATTCCATCTGAAGATTTATGTCTTTTGGTTCTTAAGTTATTCCTTTGATAATTTCCTCATCTTTGTTTTTTATTTTCCTCTTATCTGGATTAATCCGCTTATTTTATTTCTTTTTCTTTCCTAGTCTCTCTCTCTCAACTTCTGGGGGTGACATATATCTAATTGTTCTATTACATTTGATTTTCATTGCAGTTGTCCTATTGTTAATTTCAGAAACTTTCTCATTTCTGAGTGTACGTTTTTACAGGAAAAAACATTTATGTGTGTAAGTGAATGAAAAATATCCTCTTTCCAAAGATAATAACTATAATGGGGGGGGGGGGAGCAGTTCTCTTCTCTTAGGATCCTTTTATCTGTTATTTTCTTGCAGGTATCTATATACTAGAAGCTTTCTTCACATCTGGTAAGACTTGGCTGATTATGTTTAAGAATAAGCATATACAAAGATTATTAGAGGGAAGTTTTGTTATTGTGGGTGGGAGTAGTCAAGTTGTAGACCTCACTGGATTTTTTATTAGGGTTTCCAGAAAACAATCTTCCAACCTCTCGCATTGTTTGAGATAAAGATTTTGGGTAAAGGTTTTCTGGGGATCCCAAATGAGAAGCACCATGAGGGGACCTTTTTTCTTTCTGTAGACTTTCACCTAATGCTCTTGTGTTCAGCCCTTTGATACAACCCTGATTTCCCTTGTGTCAAGGCTAGACCCGAGCAGTCCAGTTTTTCCAGAAAATATATTTCCTGTCTCTTGAGGGGTATAAGAATAAAGAAATATCAGGGAGTCAAATACTTTATGTGTTCTATAAGCATATCCCTCATTTTAAGTTTACATGTCACCCACTCCTTCTAGAGCCTTCAAGTACTGTGCCTGAGCAGTCTCTCTGGAGAAATGGCTTATTTCTCTTCTCCTAGGCAGTGCCTTCTGATGGCACCTACCTTGTAATTTTTTGTGATTTCTATCTACTAAGATAGTTAGGAATCCTGCATTAGGCTTCTATCTTCCAAATTCTTCTAAAAAGAGTTGGCCAATTATTGTGTCCTCTCTCATTTATCTTGGTCAATAATGTCTTGAAACATTTCTTTAGTCTTTATTTAGTGAGGTTTTCAGAGGGAGAAGAGCTAAAATAGTATGGTCAATTTGCTGTGTTAAACTGGAATATTCTCTATACTTTTCCCCCATGCAAAAAGACTCAGCATGTATTTTTGAAACTCTTTACTATATTTATCTAAAATAGTGGTGTTCAAACTTTAGTGCGCATCTGAATCACTTGAAGAACTTGTAAAAACAGATTACTGTATCTCATACCTGCATACTGTCTGATTCAATAGGCAGGGGATGGGCCTGAGAATTACTTCTAACAATATCCTAAGCAATGTGGGTGTTGCTGGTTTGGGAACCACACTCTGACAAATACCAATATATATGTATGACCTTTTAGTTTAATTAACTCTGGTTCTATTCTTTCAGAACTACAGATGTGTGCCTGCTGAACTTCTACTTATCCTTTATGACCCATCTCATACACATCCTCTGGAAGACTTTTCAGTACATATAGAAAGCATATCCTGCCCCAAAGTAATCCTCTCTCTTCTACATTTTACCCCTAGTTCTCTTGTTATATTAATCAAATTGGACTAGTTAGATGTTTGACCCTCTTAGGATAAACATTTTAAGCATATAGTAGTCATATTATTATTTTAGATTCTTCTTCCTCCTCCTCCATCTTTTCTTTTCTTCCACTTCTTATACTCCTCCTTTTACTCTTTCTCCTGCTTCTCTATTTTCTTAATTTCTATTTCCTAACCCAATGCCCCACATATAGAGGCATGATAAACTGAACTAAAGTTACGCTACCATATGCAGTAAATATGCAGAACATAAGTTTAAAATAATTTCTCTCAGACATTGTGAATGTCTTACTTCACTCATCAGTGTGTCATATAACCAATGGCAGGTGCACTCTTAATCAGGCATGCAGATTACAGCAGCTTTACTTAAAGTAGCTGATCTGCGAACTCTTCATTACCTGGCCCCAAGGATGATAAGGAGCTTACTTCAGAAGGAAAAATCAATGAACTGCTTACTTTATTTGGAGAGTCTTGCCATGAAAAAAATTTTCAGCTGAACTAAATTGTGTACTTAGTGATGTGGGTTTCTTTCATTCTGACATGTGTCTCCTCTTGTCAGGGAAAACTATTCAATGCTTTGCTGTTTGGCACTGGTCTGCAAACTACACTTACAAAAATTGGGCATACAATTTACACACCAGAAAACACCCTTTTAAAGTGTACATTTCAGTGCTTTTTAGTATTTTCATAAAGTTGTACAACCATCACCAATACCTAACTCCAGAACATTTTCCTCACCCAAAAAGAAAACCTATAATAGTCACCCCCCCATTTCCTATTCTCTCCCAGCCTGATAACTACTAATTTACTTTCTATCTTTATGAATTTGTCTGTTCTGTGCCTTTCATATAAATGGAATCATAAATCTACATGTGGCCTTTTGTGTTGGCTACTTTCATTTAGCATAAGGTTTTCAAGGTTCATCCATGTTGTAGCATATGTCAGTACTGCATTTCATTTTATGTTTGAATAATATTATATTGTATGGATATACTATATTTTGTTTTTCTATTTGTCAACTGATGGATATTTTTGCTGTTTAAACTTTTTTTTGGCTTTTATAAATAAAGCTGCTATAAATATTCTTGTACAAGTTGTAATGCGAACATATGTTCTCCATTCTCTTGCAGTGGAATTGCTGAGTCATATGGTAACACTATACTTAATATTTAGAGTGACTACCAATCTATTTCCCAAAGTGGTCATACTATTTTACATTGTCACCAGCAATATATGAGGGTTATAATGTCTCCACATCATTGTCAACATTTGCTGTTGTCTCTGATTATAACCATCTTAGTAGATGTAAAATCATATCTCATTTTGGTTTTGAATTGCATTTCACTAGTGGCTCATGAAGTGAGCCTCATTTCTTGTGTTTATTGGCTATTTATATATCTTCTTGGAGAAATGTCTATTCAAATCATTCTCTTACTTTTAAATTGTAGAATTGTAAGCATTCTTTGTATATAGTGGTTACTAGTCCTTTATCAGGTATATGATTTGCAAATATTTTATTCTATTCTACGGATTGTTTTTTCACTTTCTTGTATGCTGACTAAACTTTGGGTACTATTGCTCCGTAGCTATGAAAGTCTCATATACTACATAAAACGCACAGTCGAAACCATAGAAAATATTCTAGATTCAAATGTGCACTCTGTTCATATGTAAATATTGGCTAATACATTTTTAAGTACACTCGCTTTGGGCTGGTGATTTGGGTCCTTTGCCACAATTTGGACTTAACCTTCCAAAGAATTGCTGATAATGTTTCTTATCTTTTTATGTGGGATTGAAATGGATGGATCTGAGACCATATTGGGTTTATATTTTTTCCTTAGGTAGAAATTTTTACTTTTAACACTGAGGCTTATTAGCCATTATTTTACTTATTTATTCACTCTTTTGATATGCTTTTTTTGATTTATCCATATTGGGTTGGAAAAGGAATGGAAAACTCTAAATTATAAGGATTGGGTTTGATCTTTCCTGGATATGAATGCTTATTTTACAAAAGATAAGAAGAAAACATAGGGGAAATCTTCAGGACATTGAATTTGTCAATGATTTATTAAAGATGACACCCAAAAAGTACAGGCAATAAAAATAAAAGTAGACAAATAAGAATACATCAAACTTAAGAACTTCTGTGTATCAGAGGAAACCACAGAGTGAAAGGGAACCTATGGAATAGAAGAAAATATTTGCAAATCATATACCTTATAAGGGGTTAATATCTAGGATATATAATATCTAGGATATACAGCAACAAAAAACAAATAACTAAATAAAAAGTGGACAAAGGATTTAATAGACAATTCTCTAAAGAACATATACAAATGGCCAAAAAATATATGGAAAAATGCTCGGCATTACTAATCATAAGAAAAATGCAACTAAAATCTCAATGAGATATCTCACATTCATTTGAATGTCCTCTACATAAAGACAATAAGACAACAATTGTTGACAAGGATGAAGAAACAATGGATCTTTTGTGCACTGCTGGGAATAAAATGGTGCAGCTGCTATGGAAAACAATATGAAGGTTTCTCCTCAAATCAAAAATAGATTTATCATATGATCCAGCAATCCCATTTCTGGTTATATATACAAAATAATTCAAAGTAGGATCTCAAAGAGATATTTGCACATCCACATTTATTGTAACATTATACACAATAGCCAAGAGGTAAAAGCAACTTGAATGTCCAACAGATGAATGGATAAACAAAATGTGATGTATACATACAATAGAATATTATGCAGCCTTAAAAAAAGAAATTATGTTACATGTTACAACATGCATGGACCTTGAAGACATTAAGCTAAGTGAAATAATACAAATACTGTACTATTCTACTCATGAAATATGTAGAGTAGTCGAAATCATAGAAACAGAAAGTAGAAAGGTATTTGCCCAGGCTGGGCAAAAAGGAGAAGGGACAATCAGTGTTTAATGAGAACAGAGTTTCAGTTTTGCAAGATGAAAAAGTTCTAGAGATCTATTGCACAACACTGTGAATATACTTAGCACTACAGTATACTTAAAAATACTTAAGGTAGTAAATTTAATGTTACATGTTTTTTTTTTTTTTAACATACACAAACACATGCATTAGCTGTGCAAAGTATAGTTTCAATGTGCACCTGGATGAATTTTCTAATTATGTTCTAATAAATATATGTAATGCTGGAGTTGGTAATTTTGCTATAACTCACATCTTATTGGTCAAATCTTTATGGCCTATGGGTAGAGCAGTACTGAGAAATGATGTAGATAAACGTACAGATGCATAAATTATATAGATAAATGTATAGATAGATGTATATAAATCACTAGACATATCTTAGGAGTTTTCTGCTGAATTTATTATTTTTCTTAAAAAGAGAGCGAGCTATTGGTTTGCAGGGACAGAATTTAACGACAGTGAAACTAAAGTGAGAATGATTATTCACATCTTAGTGTGACAAACCCAGTTGGTTCCTGGGTGAATTTTGTTCTATTTTGCCTGACATCAAGATTTCAATGTACATGGCTCATTAGTGTTTGTAGGCATTTCTATAATGGCAATTTATTACACTTTGAGGTGACAGAATCTGTCCTTTGAAGAATTGCTTTCTGACCTCCTCCTCTTTCAACCTGCAACACCTGCCGAATGAAGTGGTCTGCTCTCTTTTCCTGTTCCTATACAGACACTGGAAGTTTTTGTGTGCAGAAGAGCAGGACTGAAAAGCTTTGGTAGGAAGGTTTTTGTAGCCTGCCTGTCGAAATGCATGGATCAACAATTTCTCAATTAGAAGAAGATAGATGAGAAGATAAAGTATGCAGTGACTGTAAAGCTTCAAGCAGCAGCTGAGGAAGATTTTAGGAACATCTGGTCGGAATCTATTTCTTTTTAGGTAAGTATTCCTTTTTTACAACCAGCATACATAAAGCATGAAATTGGCTTACCCTGCCTCCTCCTAATAAGAGAGAAGCTGGTTAGATTTATTACTCCTTTGATGCAAATCTGCAGGGAGTGGGGTGGCATGTGGCATTCCCACTGGATGTCTCCCCAAATCCTTTGGATTCTTCTCAGAGAGAACACTTGTCTGCTATATCAAATCAATTTTTAAGAGCATGTCCAGGTTGGCAATATAAAAGATTATTCACAAAAATAAAACCCAATTCATGATGTTTGTGTTCTTCCCCCATGAAATTTATGTCTGAGCAAGGGTTGCCATCAACTCAGAACTTCGCTCTCTCAATTTTTGAAATTGTTTTTTTTTTTTTTTTTGTATCTGGCTCATCCTCTTGATTTGTTAATTTTACAATTTCTTTAATTTTAGGCAATAAATGGTGAATGCATGGTTTTATCTGTATCTAACTTCATTTTGTGTGTTCATAGCATCCCCAAATGACCAAATTGCATTGTTCTTTTAATATGTAAGACTAACAGGTTTCATAATGCTCTCCTGCTTTAGAGATATAGTATAATCAACCAATCAAACAAAATCAGCAATTATTTTAAAATTGTATGAAGAGTCTACAAAGGGAGAGCTGAATTCAAAATAGGGTTTCTCGGTTCATGGCAAAATTTTAAATTCTTACACTGCAAAGGTATGTTTCATTTAATAATAATTGCTTACATGGTATTGTATTCATGTTATTATCTATGCTAGAATAATTTGAAATTAACCTCACTTTATGAAATATACACTAATCATATTTAGCCTGTCACATCCAAGGTGGTTTAAATGTTCATCTGGAATAAACATACTTTGAAACTAATGTACATGAAAAGAAAATTTTCTACTTTGTGCTTTTCAATTTACTGATTCACTTTCCATGTACCTAAGCTGTCCTTTACTAGTAAACAATCAAGCAATCAGATAATCTACACACATTCCTGCATTTTCGCATTATTCATTAGCTCTTAAAATCATTCTGAGTTTCAGCTGTAGCTTACATAAAATTTAGCCTTGTGATAAAAGACGTCTATTATTTATGCAAGGTTTTCTGTAATATAAAGAAAAAATGATTAGAAACTTTTTGCAGTCCAGGAGAAAATGATATTGGATAAAGATAGAACCTTGGAGAGTTAAAGCTAGTCCAGAAGCAAAGAAAAGCTAGCAAATCACGGGAAATTTCAGGGTACAGTTAATCTCCACTGTCATCTTTAGGTGAGCTATAAATGTTCATTAAAACAATTAAGATCAAACTGTATTAAAACAACATGGAGTCTTTGGTTTCAGCCAAACAAACTGGAAAATGAGTCAATGGAGAGGATTAATCTTTGCGTCTACATTTATTTATACCCAGAAGAGAAGAAAAAGAGGCACCCCTCTCTGCCCTCACATCTTTATATAGTCAGAAACTCAGTTCAGGAGCCATCATTATTGTGAATTCTCCAGTTTCCTTTTCTTTCTTTCCTCCCCCACAGTGCCCTGCCTGCCTTTGGTCATTTCACTATTCATTAGCACCAGAAGAAGGAGAGGAAAAAGAATAGAAGGTGAAATTAAGCACCCAACTTTGTTACTTAATAGCAAATGTAGCAAAGAGATTTAGAAGAAGTTAAAATGAAGAGTTAAAAATAGATTTTAAAATTACCTATGTGTGTGACCTATGTCAGTACTATCATTATCAGAACTAATAAAGACTTAGCCAAGTGACAATGCATCTCTATGATAGATATCAGCTCTGTCCCCAAGTCTACTCTCCTTGGAATTAGAGAAAGTGTGGTTTACAAATTATCAGTATTTATAAAAGGAAGAGAGAGTGAATCCTTCTTTTATGAAATAAGGGGGTTCAAATAATGGTTACTATTGTACAAACTGCTCTAAAATTGATTGTTAAAGACATTTGTCAAAAGATAGAAATGGCATCTAGTAGTACATTTATGATTTTTCACCTTAAGTTAAACTTCAATTAAAAAAAAAAAAGAGAGAGAGAGAGAGAGAGAGAGAAGAGAACACACTGCATGGCGTGTGAATTCCAGTTCCACAAATGAAGGAGGGCGAAGTCCCAGGTCCTTAAGAAATCATAAGTGGTGTGGTTCTATCGCACTCTCATCTTTTTCTTTTTTTCAGAGAAAACCTACGAATTCGCTCCTCAGCGCCCCCCCCCAACCCAATTGCTTCTTTAGTTGCAGAAAAAGCAGAAAGAAAAGGAGCGAGAACAAAGCCTCAGAAGACAAACTAAGAGCCAGATGGTTAATTCAACTATGAAGGGCAAAAGGGAGTCCAAAAAGACCATTTGGGGAAGATCATTTTAAGGCTCTTAGGACTGAGGAAATCAGGTGGTACCACTTTAAGTACTGTCTGACTATGAATGAGTCATTGGAGAGCCACTTTTGGTAAGTTTAGAAGTCAAAGCAAAAAGTTGTCCCACTGCAGATCGATTCATTTTCTGCTGGGCTAAACTGCAGATTATGGCTTCGGAGCCTGGGCTGTCCTTGTCGGAGGGCACGATGCGCCATAGATTTTTATTTTCATGAAACAGACTCTAGAGGTTTGTGGCCTTCCAGACAGCAGCTGGCGCCGGGCAGAGGCATAGCCTCAGGCCGGAGCTGCTGGCGACTGCGCTGCGCTTGGCTGTTTGTCCCGGGCAGTCGGGCCAGCACCACAGTAGGAGCTTCCCATTCCGAGCAGACGCCGTTCCCTTCTGGAAAGGCCTTGGGGGCTCGCAACTGGCTGCCGCTCCTTAATTTGGGGGAAGGGGAGACGGTTTGAAGGAAAGCAGGGAGTAGTAGGTTTGTAAAAGGGTTGTCTCCTTCTTATAACTCCGGTGCCTGAAAGGTGTGAGATGGTGGCCAAATAAAATGAAGGGAGATAATCCCATTTTGAGTAACGAGGATTTTTGGATGAGCCACGATGTGTCCTGCAACTGTCGATTTGGCAGGAGATTTGACTCAAGCAACTGCCGTTTTGCTTCCCACTTCAAACGCACCACCCCCAGCCTGTGTTCTGAACCACTCTTGAGACTCTGAGGTGGGAGCGAGCCGAACAAGAGAGAATCAAAAGTCAGTCTTCTTTTGGTCTCCGCTTGTGGCGGATGCACAGCTGGTTTGGTTCAGAGCAGGTTCGTGAATGAGGGGAAAAGCCATCGCTGCTTTGCCTCTTTGGCCGGGTTTGGGTGTGTGTGTGTGGAGTGGTGGGTGGGTGGGTAGGAAGAGGTGGGGAGCAGAGTTAGGCGGGAGTATTGAGCGAAGCCCCTTGTTCTGCGTCTCAGCTTTCTCTCCAGCCCCAGCGTCCAGCCCCCACCGCGCCTGCCCCCCTGCAGCGCAGCGTGGAGAGGAGGAGGAGGAAGGAGAAGAAAAGCGGGTAGGGGGGTAGAGGGGTAGGAGGGCACGGGGGCGGATGGCGGACGCCCGGCAGCATGTCGAGCCCTTGTTGGCTAGGGGACTGTCTCTTTAAGCGCTCCGGAGGGGCCGGGGCGGGAGGGCTGCGAGCGCGTTTCCATGGCATCGAGGCTGCGGGGGCTGCGGGCCGCCGGGCTCGCTTGGTTCCAGTTGCTCCCAGCGGAGCAGGGGCGCGCATCTTAGTCGCCACTGCGCCTCGGGATCTCGCTCGCCGTTCCTGCCGCTCTACCAGTAGCCTGTGATACCCAGTGGGGCCGAGCTGCTGCCGCGCCCTCCACGGGGAGACGCACCTCGCCAGCCTCGCGAGCCCCACACACCAACTTCTGCCCGGCGAGCCCAACTTCTGCAGCGGGCTCGGACTAGCGGAGCCGGAGAGGCGCGCAGTATACAGCCTGGGTGGCGGCTGAAGTCGCTCCGCCTCGCCAAGATGACCTCGCGAATGTGGCTCTCGTGCTACTGCGCCTGGGTGGCCACTGGCTGGCCACCAGGCAGCGCCCTACAACTCCGGCCGGACATGTAAGTGGCGCCGGCGCGCTCGGGGATGCGTGGGGAGAGCGGGCCCCGTGGCGCCTCCGCCCCACCCTGGACTCTGTGCGGACACTGAGGCCTGAGCCGCCCTCCGGGAAGGGATGGAGGGCATGAGCTGCGGGAAAGCATGGGGTCTGCGAGCTGTCCTAGGAGGAGCACAGCGGGAACGCGCTCCCCCGCGCATCATCGGGTCTAGAGACTGTGTGCTTTCCACCTGACTTACTTTCTTAGCGCCCGGCAGAATTTCCCCCTAGAGCGCGCGCGCGGGCGCGCGCGCGTGTGTGTTTCAGTTAATTTTCTATTTGAAAGAGTAATTGGCTAATGACAAGTTCCACTTTCTATAAGTGTTTAGAATAAAATGTCGAACAGCGAGTTTCTTAACACGTTCTTTCTGGAGATCGATGAATTTGAGTACTTTTTTTTTTTTTTTTTTTTAATAAGTATCTTTGAGTTCGAAGGAGTGAATTGTTCTACAGGTTTGATGAGAGGCGAACCCCGGCTCATCTGCTGAAGTGAGGAGCGGGGCGGGGTGGGGGGAATGAGTGTGTCAAGGACTAAATGCACAGCTACTCAGGTGCAAGCAAGCATCATTAGGAGAGAAACGAAGAGTAGGGAGATGACTGAAAAGCATCCTCTGCTGATGGGGCGTGGTTTCATTTCCAGATTAGATGTGATGAAGGCAAGGAGATATTAATTCTTGGTCATGGTGTAAAGCATAGCCAGAAGCTCAGGGGACGTCTAAGCTTTACAGATTGCTTGGTTGCCTTGACTGGCTGGAGAAGTTTTCAGAGACTTCTGTAGCATCGGAGGTCGGGTGGGGCGGATCATCATCCAACTGCCTGAGAGAAGCCAGATCTAAACTGCTTTTCCTTTCTGTTCTTGAACAGTGACGAATAGACATCAGAGTATTCTGTTGAACATTTAAACGTCTTTGCTACTTCCTTGCTTCATCTTTGATTTTCTGAAATGTGGATATTTTATAATAGAAAAATGATTCTTATAATAGAAAAATGGTTTAGATAAGTACACAAAAACATCTATACCTTTCCAGGGCTTTACTTTTTCTTGTAAGAAAAATTCGTGGTTCACTACATTTCCATATTTCATCCTTCTCATGTGAGATTCAGTTTGCTACCTGGTTACTGCAATCGTTACTAACTGGCCAGGGTGTTGGTGGCATCACAGAACAACTTCTTGCCTACATAGTTAGTAAATATGTATTTGGCAGAAATGCCAAGAGTTCCTGGGTAGGTGATTTCTCTTGTATTGATGAGATATGCCTTGCTTACTTTGAAGAGAAGGTCAATTTAGACTTTTCCTCTCTATCTCAGAAAGCACATCTCGCTTTTGATAGCTTGTGCTTGCATAAGCCTTCATTTCTTAGAAACTGCTTTTTAGCAAGCTTGCTGGCTAGCCATGCTCTTACCTTTACAAGTGTCATTATTAAAGTGGACCCTGGGTTGGCTTATTACTTAGCTGTAGAGTCACCCATGCACACGAGACCCACTTGGGAAGCACCAAGAAATAAGAGAAATATCACATCACTTTTTATATTCCTTAATTATTTTATCTCAGGTTTCAGTATCAATACTTTTGTTGAAAAGACTGGAAGGATGACATTGCATTTTTTTAAAGGACACTGCTACTGGCAGCTCATTTATTTATCAGGTGAGATGAGATTGGATATAAAAACCTTTATAAATTCTTGGGTGTTTAATAAAGAAGCTGTTTCCAGGGGGAGTTATCGAGATTACTCTGATGACTCTTAGTACTTTCTGAAACCTAGATGGGAAAAAATTCAGTCAAATTTGTATTTAGTACTCCTTGGTACTAGAATTAATAGTTTCTTCAGCAGGAACCATGTTGGGATTTAGTGCTAGGTTTCTGCAGATGCTTTGCAGTTGTTACAGGTATGTGGAATACAACCATGTATAGCACTTGGCTTCCACATAGTTGCCCATCTATTAAATTAAAGAGAATTCTTCCTAAGATTTTTATGACCTCTGAGGTCCATTCTCAATAAGAGCAAGCTTCTAATGAGGTGAGGACCATGAATAGGAATGCATCAGCTTACTGACTGGCACTTATAGGTCATTAACACAGTGGAAAGTTTTATGTAGCTGATCTTGTTACTGAGCAGATTTTGGAGCTGGGTGACAGCTGAAAAGGGGAAATGACTGTACAGCTAAATAAAGGTCAGCTTAAATTTAATGCATTGTATTTATGGTACATATCTCTATAGGTAAGCTCATTTTTAAAGGAAATTTTATTAACAAAGCATGTATGGCATACGGATACTCTAACTCTAATGATAATTGATCTGTCTGATGACCTTGTCTTATTACATTTGGGAAACCTTGTATAACTACAGTTAGGCAGATTCATAAAATCAGCATTCCGCATAGAGTACCTAAGTACCTACCATGTAAGTTGACATTGGAAATCACTGTTAATACTTAATCTGTTTGAATTTGTGGGCAAATTTCTAGCTACTTTATGTATTATTTCATTTACCCAGGAAAAAACCCTAAGAGGTAGACACTACTATCATCTCCATTTATAATGAAGAAAGAAGCACAGTAAGGTTAAGAAGTCACAAGATTTGGATCCAGGTAGTTTGAATTTCCAGCACTGGAATTGTTAACAAATAATATTCATTTTGGAATACCCAGGCCCAGCTTCTGATTTTATTTTATTTTTAAAATCACTGACAGGGATTCTCAATGGGAGCAGGGCTAGCACCTTCTATCCAGTAAATCTTGAGAAACCTGTGGGTGCTTTCATGAAGATTGGAAAAGCTACAGGATTCTCCAGGCATTTGGTGCTGGGTATGGAAAGTGATTGGGATGTTAACTGTCTTGCAATGAGAAGATAGTTCCTTCCAAGGAAGATCTGATTTCTCTCCTCCTCATTGAGACTCTTCATATGAAATTCTCTTGCTCTCTCATGGCTGTAGGTGTTTAAGCATAAAAATGATGGGCTGGGCTTAAACTGGGAATTGTGGAATGGAGAAAGCGATCTTTGGCAAGTACATTATGAACTGGAGTGTTGTAACTGGTGATGGCATTTTGATAAAGGGATATTGAAGAGTTTACTTATGCTAATGATACTCTGCAAATGTTTTCTAAAGGATTAGATAGAAAGAAATAAACTCTACTCCAGATCATTGAGACATCAAAGGAAAAGGACTGGCTGTAACACACTCTATTAAAATTTATCCTTTGAAATGCTTTCTTGTAAACATCTTTATAATTATTGCATACAACATGATGAGAAGTAGTAAACATGGAAGTGTCGGAGATGTGCAGGCAGAAGTGCATAAAGGCAGATCCAATAGCTTAAGTTCCTGGGACTTGAGATACTTGAAATTCTCTGATACTTGGGAATTCTAAAAAGGTATAGCCACTTTGTGACTCAGTAGTGTCCTAAACCGGTTAGGACATCTCACATCCACTCCCTAATGCAGGTATCTGATACAGGCAGTTTCATATACAAATCTAAAATATGCCTGATACGATATTGTTTATCCCCCCTCCCCCCCCGCCCCCGCAACACACATATATAGAACTATGTTTCACCTTAGCCTGCTGTAGCTGATATAGAAACTTGTGGTCAGAGTGATAGAGATATAGATTTTTGAAGAATTTATAAATTTAGAAGTAGAGAAAGGCAAGAAGCTGTAATAATCCAGGATTGTTAAAGGGAATTAACAGTTTTTTCTTGTACCCCACACCATGTTGTAATATTTTATTTTGTTTTGTTTTTGTTTTTCACTTTTCTTATGAAAAAGCCTGAAATTGAGCCAGATAGAAATATCTGGGGCTAATGACAGTCCACTTTTAAATGTACAGATGATTTCAGCATGGCCTGTGGTCTGTCATTTACTCATTAGCATAAATTAGTTCAAAAATATTTTTCTGTCTTGTGAGATCAGCATTAAAAGAGCAAAAGGTGACCTAGAGGAGGCTGTGTACACTCTCTGTGGACAAGGCATTATTTCCAGCAGTTTGTACTTATTAATATATTTAATCCTCGCAACAATCATATGAGGTAGACAATACTATCATCTCTATTTTTCAGATGAGGACACTGAAGCAGAAAGAGGTTAAATAACAACTGAAGTCTCCCAGCTGAGAAGTCGTGGGGTGGGCTTTGGACCCATTCTGTCTAACTCCAGAGCCCTGTTCCTAATCACAATTCTCTGTGGTGGGCCCTGTGAGCTTGACCTCTGTTTCCTGGTCTTCTTTTCAACCTGGGTCTTTTTACTTATATTCAGTGATAGCTGACTTTCTCCTATTGTCTCAAGTAGAACTAATCCTCACCTTTGTCATGTTGTTTTAGCAGTTACTTCAATCCACACTTTATTGATGAAATTGACATTGTATTATATGAACTTTGTCAGGCTTCCTATCCTTGGTTTCAGCATTTTTTCCTATATCTTTACTTCTTTCTTTTGTGTCTCAAGGGGAACATGTTCCTTACTCTTTTTCAAGGTAATACCTTCCTTGTATGTTCAGATTCTATCTATACAATATTTTCTATCAGTCTTTTTTTAAATTGCTTTTTCTTTTCTGGTTTTTTTTTTTTTTTTTTTTTTAATCCTTCTTTTCCCCATTGTATCCATGTCTCCCTTTCTACAGCTCTCTCTATTCCATGTTTTTGGTAGGTCTGTGTTTATATGCAGATCTTACTCGACCTTGCTTCTTCTCGCCTTCATCTTCTGTTTCCTAAGAACAATTCTTTGATGCTGCTTCCTTTCTTATTTTTTTTTTAAATCATTTAACCCATTGCAGTTGGGCCTCCTCTGCTAAAATTCCTTTTCAGAGACTGCCTTTTTTCCAGAACTCACTCTACTCTAATTTTCCTATAGTGTGTCATTATTTCTTTCTTCTTTTCCACTTCTCGTGCTTTTCCTTTGTACACTTAGTATCATCTGCAGTTCTTCACTGGCTTCTGCACTCACCCACCTTATATCTTATTCCTTTTCGCATTCTTTACACTTCACCTGGTTTATCTATATTTTTTTCACTGGCTTCTATCATATGTTCTATTTTGATGAGACCCAGATCTGTACATCTAAGTCCCAATCTCTTCAGAGTTATACACTTGCATTTTCAACTATAGATTTAGCATCTCCATGGGTTTCAGACTCAAAATGTCTGTACATCATCTCTAGTCATCATTATCTCTCTCAGCATTTTCTACTTCTTAGGTGCTTTGTTCACCTTCCCCTTTCTTCTTACTTGAAATCTCATATCTGTCACTTTTCTCCCAGTTTACTTTGCTATGAACTTTAGGTGAGAAGAATGTGAAAAGGTCTTTGTATATGACAATTGGATGACTATAAATTAATATTTACATTCCTATCAGTAGCCAAATTCTATAAACGCCAGCAATGAAATATCTCTTGAATTAGTTCTCTTTCCTGTTGCCAACACTCAAGCCCAGCCATGCTATTTTTACTCCTAGATAATTACAGTTATCTCTTAATTGGTTGGTCTTCTCTTTCATGGCCCCTCAATCCTCTTTGAATATATATATATACATATATATGTATATATATGTATATGTGTAAATATATGTACATGTATATATATATAAGCTAATTTTCATTAAAGTTAGTTTCTAAAACAAAGATTTACTAACCTAATTTCCTTTCTTAAAATCTTTAATTATCCATGAGATAAAGTTCAAGCATCAGAATATGATTCTTAAATAAAACTTATTATATACCAAGAACAATTTAAGTCCTTTACATGTTTTAATAGATTTATTCCTCACAGCAACCCAATCAGAAGGTAATATTAGTGTTTACATTTCATGATGAGGAAATTGAGATCCATGGAAGTTAAGGTTTTTTCTGGAATAATTACACATTAGAGTACGAAGCTCAGGAGAGTTTATGTACTTTATAATTGTAAAAGCTATGATAAAAGCTGTTTGGCTCTGAAATCTACACTCTTAACTATGACACTGCACTAAGATTTTATTTTTCTGGCATTATTAAATTTTATAAATATATATTAAGCACTTTTTAAATTTTTTCTTTTAATTTCCTTCTCCTCGTCAAGAACTATGCCATGTATATGAGATTTTACTCTATGAGGTAGCAAGTTAGTTTTCTACAATTCCTAGCTGCTTACAGGAGACATGAGACTCCTGAATCAAAGACAAAAGACTATTAGTCACACTCTAACAAGTAGCATGAGCTTCATGTTTGCGTTGACTTCTCTGGCTTCTCCCTTCCTTCCACCCCAAGTTCCACAGGGGCAGTGAGGAGTAGGCCAAATGGATGCTGTGCACACAGTGGATTTATATTACAGCTGAGGAACCTAGGTCTTAAAATATCTCCAAAATTATAAGGGGGCTGCTAGCAAACCTGTCCAGCTTTTGCCCTTAGAGGGAGACATTCATTTCTGTTATTTTGCTCAGGAAACAGCCCTGCTCTCAGCCCTGGCAGTAGACACTCGTATCTTCCAAGGTTGTTTTATATACAAATATCCTCCCAGAACAAAAGCCACAAAGCTTCTTAACAAGATACACAGAAATGCAAGAGACCTTGAAGAATTGTCTCCCAACACCTTTAACATTTTCCTTCCCAATTTCAACAGCATGGGCTTTGCTAAACTTTAAATCAGTTTTGTTCTGTTTTGTTGAATCTAGCACTGGATTTTGCCATTCTGTTTCAATAGGTGAGAAGGCTCTGGAACTAGATGAACACAGAGGTTTAGTAGGCTGATCCAGAGGGCTATGTTCAAATCCCAAGCATCTGTTTTTTTTTTCTCTCTGCTAAAGTTGAAATTAAATCGCCAGTTGCTTAATATGTGCTTGATTTCTTTTCTTGTTACTTCCATTCAACAGATATTTATTCAGTGTCAAGTGCTTTGCCAGGCTTTGGGGATACAGAGAGAATAAGATGATCCTCTGTCCTTGAGCAACTCATGGACCTGTGGGAGAGATCAATGAACAGACCAGAGCCTACTAAAAAAGCTGACAGAAATAGGAAGAGAGAATCCATGGCCTCGACCTCGGTTTTCAAGGGTTTATTTTGTTCAAACTGATGTTTTGAGTGGAGGTTCGAGGAGTGGTAAAAGTGGTTGTGGTGCAGGTTGTGGTTTCCAGATGGTGAGAAGAGCATGTGCAAAAAGAAAGGCGGCAAGATCTGCCCTTTAAGAAAAACAGAAATCGTTTTCTTAATGTTATGTTTGGAGGGAAGACTAGGAAAAGGACTACAGTAGAGGTGATTTTAGAGCAGCTAAAAGGGAGTAGCTCAGGAATAGTCTGGCATATCCAGTTGAGAACTTTGGTCTTTGCAGTGGACCGATGAGGAGCCATTAAATGACTAACTGAAAGCAGGAGAGTGACTTAATCAGATGTGTGTTTTGAATGAAAAATGGACTGGGGAGGATAGATGCCAGAGCAGAGAGCCCAAAGAGGAGGTTCTTTCAGTAGGAAAGGAAGAAGTGGTGTGAGTCTAATAAATAAAGGAAATGGTGGCGGTAATGAAAAGAAGGAACAGATTTGAAGTTTTAATAGCAAGATGAGTTGATGAGTGCGTGGAAGTGAGGGAGTGAGAAAGAAAGAAGACTCGAAAGTGCCCTCTGTGTAACAGAGCATACTGGAAAAACAGAAGGAGGAGCTTTAGGGGAGAAGAGGGTAAGTTCAGCAGTGACCACTGGGCATTGTGTATCTGTGGGTCAGACGGAGATGGTCCGGAGAAGCTCCATGTCAGGGTCTGAGGCCAGGAGAGAAGTCTGGGCTAGAGCCATATTTGGATGTTGAAGTGGCAGGAGACATATATAAAAAGTGAGAAGAAAAGATTATTGAAGAAGGAAACCTGGGAAATTTTAATATATGAGAGGAGGACAGATGAAAAAAGACTTAAGGGGGAGATTAAGAAACTGCCTGAGAAGAAGGGAAAAGGGAGGGGTAGATGCAAAAGAAGGGCTTAATAAAGGGAAATGAAATAGGAATGTGGAAAGTGAACAGTGTCATTACTGAAAAAAATAATTGACTTATGATCACATAAACAGACCTGATGGAAGAACTTTGTTCTATTTGAGACCTCAACTCTAGGAGCCATCGCTTTTGGTTACGGTAACAAGACATGGAAATGCCCATACAGTGGCTGCATGTGTTGGCGGCATGCACTCTTGCATGACAAAACATTTACTCTGTATCTGCCATCATTTTCAGCCTTATTATCCCCAGAGCCTGAAATAACAGGAGAAAGGACTGTATTACTCCAGTAGAACTAATTACAAATGGGACATAATTTAAGATCAACTCACAATCATTAAGACATTTTCCTTGGTTTTACAGAGATTGTAAAGATGGATAAAAGTCTCTACTCCCAAGGAGCTTTTAGGATAGTTAAGTACCATAGGTCAAGGTATTACTGCAATTAAAAAGGAGAAACCAAGTTCATGAGGAGAAACCATAGAAAGCTTCATAGAAGTTGTGGCCTTTGAAGATGAGGTAGGATAGGGAGCAGAAGACCTTTCATTGTAAGAGAGCAGAGCATGGCAAGGCCTTGGAGACTGAGTGTATTCTGGGGATGATATATATAGTGTGTTAACTGGTGTCACCATCATTGTCCCCATGCACTTGCAGCCCTAGCTTCACCAGGATACTCCAGAGTCCCCAGATGCACTCCATGCTTTGCTGCTCTGAGGACTTTGCTCTTAAACGAATGAACTTCCTGTCTCCTCCATCTCTTCCAGGCCAGGCTCTGAGACCAACACAAAAGTCGTCTATTTCACAAATGCTTCCAGAGAGAGTTAATTGTATGGCTGTCTGTCTCATAAGTCTGACATTTTTATTTGAAATAGATACCTAGAGATATCCAGTTTCTTTAAAAAAATATGTTTAATAACTGTTGGATAGTGATGAAGACATGTTTGGAATTAATAAGGCGTTTCCGGCCAACTCTTTGTAAAATCAGCACTTGGATATAAATTATGTGGCTTGTCAATTTGTGATCTAGGAAATGTTTTCTGTCACTCTTCAGTGGATAGTCTTCGGTGGTGTTTAATGTTCCTCCTCACTGACATGGTTAATTAAGAATTGACAGTAATTCTTAGCTTTAGTGGATTTTGCTCTTGAGGGAAGAGGCAGTCCCAGGAGACTTGAGGTTTGGTTTCTCTGAAATATTAAGAAAACTGTTTTCATGGTTTAGTGTAGTGGATTCTGACCAGGGGAAAGGCAACTAATTATGAATAGTTTTTCTCTTCTGGAGGCCAAAACACTAGCATTCATTTGCAGTACTGCAAATATGAAGGATTTGGTTTACAGACAAAAGTATATAATAATAGGAGTCGAATTATATTGTTTCTTTATTTATTTTGGAGTTTAAACAGATTTTGGCTCCTGCCAACTTACAAAATCTAAAAGATAAGAAACTGTTCTCAGCATGAATAAACTGGGAATGTATCTTGACATAAAAAATTTATTTTCCAATGCATTTTACGGTTTACTCATGCTGAGTACCACTTCTTATCTTTTGAACTTTTGAACTCTCCTTGTATCGGGATGAGCAAAATGAACACGGGTTTCCTTTTGTTGTACTGGTATAGCACACGTAAAATAAAACAAGTGAAAACTCGAGACACAGAAATACACGCTGGCCAATTACATGATAACAGAATGGTATTTGTCTTGGGCTTTAGGCATGTTAAATGCAATTCTGAAATGAATTTTGAAATAGGAAACACAATAGACAGCAGCCATTAGAAGGTATGCTTTACATCTCTTGTAAAGCACATTTTGCTTGAATTCAACTGACGGTAACAAGTTGGGACAAGGAAACAACTCAGTCAGCATTCTCTTTTCATAAATCTATTTACAGTAGAAACCCCATTAACATTTTAATTGTTTCACAGCTAAAGTTGCTCTCCGTGCCACTGTTAAAGGGCTTGGGTTCATTAAAATTTAAGGGACTAGGGAGTTCATAGTCTGCTCTAATGACCTAGTGAAGGTTGTAAAGGCTCTAAATATGTTTTTGGCTCACTGAACAACTAAGGGATTCTTTGTAGTGGCTAAGTATGCTCCCCAGTAAGTTGTATCGCCTCATGCCAATCCTTCCAGAAAACTCTCCCTCGTCTCTCTCATCTAAATTCTAGAGTCTCCTAAAGTCCTCTTGAGTATTTTCTGCCAACTTTTCAGTTTCTCACATTAATTTTAGAGCTAGATTTTAATTTCATTGAGGTCAAAGTATGAGCCCCATAATTGTTGATTAAACTGTCACTTACAATCTAACTTCAATCCATGTTTCTGCTTTCCCTGTATTGTCCCCCTCCCCTTAGATAAAAAAACAACAACGACAACAAAAAACATGCCCCAAACTTAAATTATTTATAAGCATAGGGAGTTCTCGTTCTGGCTTTGCTACAAATTAGCTGTGTAAGACTATAACCTCTCTGGTCTCTAGTTTCTCATTTATCTGTTAAAACGTTGGTATATGTTTCAGGAGATACAAGTGCTTCAATGATTAACCAGACTCAAAATTTGTTCCTATTTGACATTGAGCACTTAAATATATAGGGGAATGTCTGCCCAAGACAGCAGTTTTTCTGTTTGGCTCCAGCCTGTTAATCCCCCCGCCTGCCCTTGATAATATGTATTTAAGGACATTTTACCTCTAAAGAATGTTTCTGATGGATAATAATGAAACATTGTTATTTGCTTATAGGGAGAAAATTTGTTTTTTTCTTTGGGAAAACTGAGATGGAGGGAAGTAGACTAACATCAAAATGATCCAAAAGCCTTTTACCATCAAAGTGCATTAAAAACCAGGAAGACCCAAGATCATCTTAGTATAAATTGTTATTTGGGGCGCTACGGATCTATTCTTAATCCTGGGATTTGGCAGTGATAATAGGATGCAGATTTTACAAAAATAGTAATAACTGGAAGCATGTGTTCACATATCCATTTTAGCATGTAGTTTCTGTGCATTTGTAAACCTGAAGAATGAGGGAACTATGTTTATGTGGTTGTCAGTTTCTGGATTTGCCTCCTGTGGGTTTTGCCCACTCTGTAGTTAATTTTCAAGTACTCAACTTTGCCATCAAAAAATGTGACTTTGAACACAGAGCCAGAAGATTTTGGTTAGTGGCAGTAAATAACAATTAGAGTAGATTTTAAGGTATCTTAGGTGTTTTTCCAGGCCCAATCTGCACTAGAAGCTCTTAAAATCCTTTTGTTTTAGGAGATACATACTTCAGTTTTACCAACTCTTGTTTGTTTTGTGATTTTCATGAAGGTTATTTGTTTCTATTTCCAGTAATTTTTTGTCTACCTGATATCGGCATACAAGCCGTCCTTTTTATTTCTTAGATTATTTACCCTTCTTAAATTTACAGTGTGTTCAAATAAAAAAAGTTTCATAATTTATCCATAATTCTGAAATCTGAAAAGCTCTGAACATCAGCAGATATGTTTTTGTTGTTGTTTGTCACAAACTAATTTGGTGGCAAAACCTACACTGAGCTGACATGAGCCTAATTATAGATTTTATTTGATATGAAAATTCTTAAATTTTCCTGAAAAATTTTAATGTGTTTGTTTAGGCTGTGACTCCCTAGTCATTTCTGGGCATATATGCACCATATTGCTTTTCTAAAATCTGAAAAATTCTGAATTTCAAAACTACTTGGCTCCCCCAAATTCAGATACTTCTAAGCTGTATTTGTAAATATGATAGTTGAAGAACATGCTGATTTTCAAAGAGTAGTTTAAACTTTTAGAAATTTGCTTATTTTAACAAGATTCTTTTATAAAATGAGAAAAAAAGTACCCATTTATTTTTGTTTGTTGAAATTCTGGATGTCGGCTAGTGTAAAGCAAAGAAGGTTCAGCTTCCTGTGTTCTCAAAAAAAATAATAATAAAAGAGCTTTTATAACATGCCTTGTCAAAAAAAGTCAGATTTTGCCATTTAAAAAAGTTTCTAAATTAATAATCAGAAAATGGAGATTAGATGATCCATTAGGAGTAATGCGTGAAAACAAGTTCTGTTGTCATTCTGTTAAGCCCATTGCTTCTGTATAGAAGAAACAAAATCTGTTGACATCTATTGAATAGGATCGCCATGCCAGACAACGTGGCCAGGGCTTTCTATATTATTTCATCATCCGAATAACAAACACTGTGCAATAGTAGTACTATCTCCAATGTTGAAAAAACATTATTTTGGAATAGTGATAAGTCAAAAAAATTTTTACAGTTTAGCTATTTTATTCATTACTATTTCATTCTTTGTGCAGTGAGAATAAAACTTCTGTGATCCTACTCTTGATTACTTTTCGTAGGAAACTTCCAGAGAGTGTGCTCGTGTTCTGAAGGGTAGATGGGCTGGTTAGGCTTAGTCTGCTGAGCCTAATAGTATCAGATTCAATATTAATAGAAGTAGACCTTGAAGTTTTTTGCTTTTCTCTATCTCACAAACATTCCTATTTAATTTTTTTTCATAAATTTTATTTTGTTTCATGAAGCCTTATTTTGACTCAACAAGCTGTTATATTTTTTAGATTGCATTTGTTATCTATAGCTGTTTCGACTCTGCTTAAGTGATTAGTTTCCAAGGAGAGTCAACTGAAATGCCTAACTAACTTTGTTGTGGTCCTTGCATTTCATATTAAATATACTTATAATATTCTTTTTTGTATTGGAATCTACATGACCACATGTCGCATTATTAATGGCCTAGGGGTTTTCTTAAGGTGGGGTGAAATCCCTTCATAGGGAATTCTGGTCCTGGTGGATATAGACACTTCAAGAGAGCCTAAGGGCCGAGGAGGAAATGTTAATTCTAAAGGACTCCAGAAGCCCATAGAAGGTGCTTTTGCATCTTACAGACTGGGCAAGAATTGAACTTGAAAAAGAGGTAAACATTCTCACAAGGGAGGAGGGTTACACATGGGCAGGATTGTAAGTGAGGCCTTCTCCCTCTGTTCAGTGTGGCAGCAAGAGATAGTAAGGCCTTTGACCTACAGACAAATTAAATGCCACCTGTCAAAAAAGTGAGCTTTATGACTTGAGTCTTTGCAATTGTGTGAAATGGAAAACATATTTGTGAGGAAGCAGCTAGGAATGGAAAGTCTGAATTAAAATGAATTATTGCTTGAAGGAAAGATAAATGCCTCTTCTGATTGAACCTGAGGCTAGCAGTGAATCTATTACACTAACATATCATTACTGTCTGTTTCATTGTGTACTTCATTTGCCTAAGAAATAAAACTTGTTTTCTCTTGAAAACCATCTTTAAAATTTCTGTGTGTTAGCAAAAAAATTTGAAACAGCCTAAATGTCCAACAATGAGGAAACAGTTAGGTAAATTATGGTATATCCTTACAATGGAACATTTATGCAGCTATTAAAAACGATGTTTACAAAGAATTTTAATGCTCTATAAAATGCTTATAATAAGTCAAAAAAGAAGCAGGATACAAATGCCTATAACAGCATGATTTTATATATAAATGTATAAATATAAAGACAATAAGCACAAATGGAGGCAAATGTATCAAAATGTTTTAATAGTGTTTATCTCAGTGGTGAATTATGGATAATTTTTATTCTTTTATCTACAGTTCTGTTTTTGCAAACTTTTCTGTAATGAACATCTATTACTTTTTTCTTAGGAAACATACTTTAAAAAAATTCTATTTGCTTCTGAAATAGTTTTCAGACCTGTAATATATTACAGACCAGAGTCATTTGAAGACAACTTAGTAAGACTGCCACTGAGGCCAGCAGTGTCACCAAACTTTATTTCTGATAAGAAGCTTTACAGTTCATTTGTTTTTCAGTAAAAATATGTCATCGTGTATTCTCTGGATTGCTATTATTTATTACAGTGATGTTGACAAAAAAAGATAAAGGCAATTTCTTCTATTTAAAGGTTCCAGAAGTATCCCAGAGCTTGGATGGGGGGTGGGGGCAAAAGCTAACCATACCACATGAGCTTCAATCTTGTAACCTCACACCAAATTAACTGATATAAGCACATTCAGGAATAAGTAGGCCATAAACATGACTTCTTCATACACATAGTTAGTGATTCAGTGTTGTAATCTTGTGTTTAATTTATTGGATGTGAGATGTGCTGTAAATTGCTAAAACTCTAACAAGTTTATCACCTTTTTTTCTACTCTTAAGGGTGAGATTAACCTGACTTAGTTTTTATGATAACTCTTATAGCTGTAAACAGTTGCTTAAATACAGAAATATTTTGCTTACCTAGAACTCAACTATATACCTGGAAAACAATTGAGAATCAAGAAGTAAACAATTGCAACATACATAACAATAGCTAATACTTAGTGGATATTTGCAGTTCTTTTAAACTCTCTGTGGAGTTCTTTACCTTCTTATCTTATTTATTCTTCATAATAAACCTGTGGGATTGTTATTGCTCTCCCCATTTACAGATAAGAAAACCGAGGCTCAGAAAGTTGAGTAGCTTATTCAAGGTCACATAGCTAGTTGCTCTGGAGGTAGAAACTGAACCATATTCCAAAGCTCAAACATGCTTTTAGCTATTACAGTAAATAAAAAGTTCAAGCAGATGTCTGTTTTAAAAAATTTGTGTTAAAAAATTACTGAACTTTACACTTCAAGATCCCAAGCAAAGATAACTCTATTCAAATGACTTTAGCAAATTTACAAAGACTTGTAAAGAGAGAAAAGGAACATCTAGAAGCAGAAATTACTAGCTAAAAAGATATATCTGTAGATTGATAATGAGTGGGGCTGAAAAGGTAAAGTGTATTCCCAAGGCCTGCAAAAGCATTGTCTTCTAAGAGTATCAGTAAGTAAATATGAAATTTGGTAATTATCTTATCAATAAAATGTTAAATTTAATATGGTCCTCATTTATACAAATTTTTATTATTATTATATTTTATTGTAGAAAGATTAGAATATAGAGATGAAATAAAATAGCAGAGTAACAACTTTTCATATTCTTACACCAGAGAAATCCACTGTTTACATTTTGAAAATGCTACACAGTATAAACACAAATGAAAATATAAATGTAAATATGTATGTTTATGCTTTAACAGTATGGGACTATACTTTACTTTTTCAAATCACCTTTATTTACAATGCTGTGAGCATATTTGTAAATGCACTTTGATTATAGAAATAGAGAAATATATAATATATTTGAGAATAATTTTCTTCCAGGAAGAATAAATAAAACATTTTTTGATGTTTTAAGGAAAATACGTATTAATTTAGAAAATTATTTTATGTAAATCAGTTCATTTCTTAATGATGCTATGTCAATGAGACACGAGTGTACTTTACTTATCTTCATGCCGAAGAGCTCTCGTTTCTCTTTTCTACTTAGATTAAAAATTTTAAAGTAAGCTTTTTTTTGTTTTTGTAAAGAAGAAAGTTTCAATAATGAGAGTGATAATTTAAGGATGTTTTGAAAGGAAAAAAAGTATACATTCTCTGACTGGAACTGATGTGATTTAAAGCCATCTGCTTCTCTCACTTGAAATGCAGTTGCAGTTAGCTTTGTATCCATCAGCCTACTTAATTCAGAGAGGGGGCAGGACCAGCTTCAAAAAGCCATGTTTTCACTTTCTGTTTCTTTGACAATGATTCATTAAGCACCTCCTTTGTGTAGGTCCTGTGTTAGATGCTTATTTAATGCAAAGAGGTGTAGGATATGCTTTCTGTACTCAGAGAGGTTCACTCTAATGATGAACAAACAAATAAAAAGGTAATTACAATTCCATATGGTGGGTATGGGAGAGAAGTGAGCTTAGGAGTACATGGGAGGGGGAAAGCCTCTTTGGACATAGACGCCTGAGTAGAGAAGCAGAGTGAGCATGAGTCGAAGAAGATAGGTGAGTGGCGAGGAGGGGGAGGGGAAGGTAATGAAATATGTTTCTGGAAGAGAGGCCACACGCGTAAAAGTTTTGGGGACTAGAGAACAGCCTGCTGTGTTTAGGGTCATGGAGATTAGGATATAAGGTGGAACAAAGATTGAGAAATAGCCATGGCCTGTCAAGGGGGCATTGCGTGCCATGCTGAGGAGTTGGGATTTTATCTTGAAGGAGTGAGGAGTCATTGGAAATATTGTTAATGAACAGCTAAGCCATGAGAACAGCTATGGTTTTGAGAAATCACTCCGGCAGCTGTATGAAGAGACCTCGAGTTGTGACAAGAAGCGATCAGGATCTAAGTTAAGGTGTTGGAGAGGAAGAAGTTGAACTGATGAACTTGCTGATTGTTGGATGTGGGAGGCGGGGGAATAGGTCGGGAAAAGGGTGACATCACTATCTCTGGGTTAGGTGAGTGGGTGCATGGTGGTATCTTTAACAAGTGAAGAATGCTCTGAATAAAGCAGTTTGAGAAGGTAGGTCAAAGGTGAAAGATGATGTGTTTGTTTTGGATGTGTTCAGCAAGCAGTTAGATAAGTGAACTAGAACAGTAGATTTAGGGGTTGTCTGAGTGTACAAGTAAGAGAATAGGAAAAGTGGTAGGTTCACCAGGCAATATCTGTGGATTCAAAGGGACTCTTGAAAACCATCATCATTTAAGGGATCAATACAGAATAGTAGTTAAGGGTGTAGGCTCTGCTGTTGGGTTTAAATCCTAGTTTTACTAGTTACTAGGGCAAGTTACCTTTTCTCCTTGTTCTTTAATTTCCTCATCTGTAATATGGAGATGACATATATTTGAGTCATAGGGTGGTTATGAACCATAAAATGAGTTAACATATTAAAGTATATATAATAGGACTGGCCCATAGTAAAAGTTCAATAGATTTCGCTTTAGCTTTATTATAATGATTAAGGGAAATCTGGCCAAACAAACAAAAGAACCAGTGAATAATACAGAGTATTTTGTTGTCAGAAGGGTAGAAGAGAATATCTATGAGGGCAGCCATAAAGATAAAGGCCAGAACTTCAGGAGGGGAGGTGAGCTGTAGTAAATGTCTCGGGAAGGGCAAGCCAAATAAGAGCTGGAAAGTATCCTTTGTTTTTTGTTATGAGTTTGCTAGTAGCCTTGCTGGGATGCAGCCCAGACCTCGATCCAGTGGTCCGAGGACTGAACAGGAAATGAGAGCAAAGTAAGCAAGTGGAGGCCACTTTTTTAAGAGGCGTGTCTTAAGTCAAAGAGTTGGGACATTGGTAGGAGAGAGACATGGGGCCAAGTGAGTGTTTGTAGTTACTCTAAAGTATGGGTGAATCAGAAGCGTTTTATGTTAGTGAGGAAAAGCTAGCACAGAGGAGAGAACAGGTATTGAATTAAAAGAGCCCATCAGTATTTTTATCACATGTCCCTCAATATATCCTATATCTGGCAGTAGGCCATCAGCTGAGTAAACTCTCAAGGAACTATAGTCCAAGGCTGTGTGTGGCAAGAGATGGCCATAATGCTTCCATCCTCGTGCTCTGTCTGACTAGGAAGTAGGGCATTAGGCAAGATCCTGCCTCCTTGTGGCTGATATACTGTCACAAGAGTATTGGCCTGAGTTAGGGGTGGTAGGACCCCTGGGTGAGTGGCAAAGCATAGTGTTGACCCGAAATATATTAGGCCATGCCATTAGCTTCTTCAGCATGTCAGACCACAGTTTAGGGACCCTCCCAAGTTAGGGAACCCCCCTTTAAGTTTGGTTACTCTGTAGTCATGCTGACCAAATATTCCCCATGTGACCAGTGATAACACCTTTTATTTGAATAATTTCTTTTTCAAAGGCAGAGCAGTAAAAAGCATGAAGCTAGATAACAGAGAACTTTTTTTGTTTCATTCATTCAAAAATATTCTCTGAGCACCTATTATATACTAAACAATATGCTGTGGGCTGGAATTATACTGGGGACAACAAGGTTGGGAGTCTGCCAAAAAGGGCTTGCAGTGAAGGAGACAGGCACCTAAAGAAGCAGTCATGCCCCCATCGGGAGAGCAGAGGCCCACAGTTCTGTGGAGAAGATCAGGGCATCTTCCTGGGGGAAGTGATGGTCAAACAGAGCTGGAACATAGGTGGGGATTAGCCAGGTTCAGAGAACAGGGGAGAAGAGTTTTCTAAACTGAGGAGACAGTAAGTGTGGAAGCCTTGGAGTTATGCAAGGGTCTGTTGCTTTCCAGGATCTAAAAGAAGTTTGGTTAGATTGGAATGTGGAGAGTGCTGTGGGATTAGTTAAGTGATATTGGGCAACGATGACACTGATCTTGCATCTCCTTATCTTTAAGACCAGAAGAATGCCCTGGAGGCTCCTCTTCTTCCTATTCTCATTGAAAAAAGGTTTGAGGGAAATGACTCAGAGGGTAGACTAGGGTGCAGGGAGAAACTAGAATCAGGGAGGTCTGTTGAGAAGTTACCTGTCTTGAAGAGCAGTGCACAGGTATCGTGAATGGAGAAAGGAGTGGACTGGAAGAAGAAACCAGCTTACTCAAGAACAGGAGGTGCTGAGCTGAACAATGACTTGGAAACACCTGGAAGGTGGCTCATTTGAGAAGAGTCGCCATGAAATGATGAAAAGGAACTGAATTTTTAAAGGGAAAATATTAGAGGACAGAGCAGGAGACAGCAGCTGGAAAGCCAATGAAAAGACATAAAAAAGATAAAAAGCAAAGCACCAGAAAGAGAACTCAATGCATTAGTGTCAAGGAATTGTAGAGGGAGCGTTTTAACAAATTCGAATTCTAACTTTCCTTTTCTTTTCAATCCAGTTAACTGGACAAATTTTAGGCTTAACAATAAAGAACCCTAGACTGGCCAATGCATACCTGGTAAGTGGTAGATGCTGTTCTAGCAACTTTAGAGCCGATGCAGGCTATTTAATCTTTATTGCCAGTTTGTGAATACTAACGAATGTGTGAAGTTTCCAGTATCCTGCTCGAGGTATCATAGAAGAAATTCACATTCCTTAGTGCAGTTATTCCTGAGCAAATAAATCAGGGGAGACTCAAATCCTGCGTGAAGGTGTTCCAGCAGTTATTTGAAGTGGAGTGTGTGGAAATTTAGCTTTGTTGATCTGCGTTTGAATTTTGAAAGAGATGAGCGATGCCGTGAAAATGCGCCGCGCTGCGTTTGTTAGGAAATAGCATTGCCCAAAAGAGCATAGCCAATGCCTGGTACAAATTCACTGCTGACCTATCCAGTGCTGACCGGAGGCCGGCGCAGCGCAGATCGATAGGCAATCACTGGCGCCGCGGGGAGGCTCCCGGCGGCCAGCCGGGCGGCGCCCCTCCGCGCCGTCGCTCTCCTTGGAATTTAAGATTTCCTTAGTATTTGAACTCCCTGCCTGCTTTAACATTAATACTATCAAAGAGAAGAAACTTGGGACCTTTAAAACAATGCCATCATGGGTCACTATGATTTGGCTTGGGTTTTATTTTCCTCTGTGGTCAAAAGATGTTGTTTTCAGCCAGAATATCCTTCCTATGTGTCCTTCCGAAGACTGACTTATGGTTGCTATGGGAACTGGATTATCAAAATTTGAAAATTAGTATATTTTAGGTCCCTGGAGACTGCGACATTGCGTGTGTGTGTGTGTGTGTGTATGTGTGTCTTCCATTTGGGGGAAGAAATAGAATCTTTTATTTGTATTAAAGTGAATCATACGCCTTTGTTAGGTGACCTGCGGGGTGTGATATAATGCTTCACTCATTCATTCACATTTATTGTGCATTTGCACTATTTCATTCTCATGGGCACAAGGTAACTAAAATGCTGAGGAAGGGGAGGCTACTTTGGTGTGATCAGAACTCTTGTCAGTTTCCTTTTTCCCTTTTAATGAAAAATTTACTGTTTTTCCATGGTTACAGCATAAGTAGGTTTTCTCTGTCTATCTTACACTTTATGGAAACTTTTGATTTGATTATACTGTTATACTTTTCCTCCTCTGGAATATTGTTTGTTGTATATGGAGTCTGGAGTTGGGAGCAGGTAGTGTTATATATCAACGTTTCTGAGATTCTCCTAAAAACAAACAAGATCCCTTTTACTTCCAAAGTCCGGAGTCACCTATCACGCGATGAGGGTATTTTGCATCTCCGTATTTCTTCTTCCTGCCTTTCCTACCAAGGGACATTGGGTCTAGCAACCTCAGGAAACTCTGAGCTTCTGTTTTTTTGATTGGGAATATTCCTCCCTTCCAGTTGTTCTCTTCACACCCCAACTCTGTGTATTTCTCCTCCTTACTGCCCTTGACATTGGTCCTCATCTGACCATGAGTATCTTTTTTCATCCTCTCTTAGGGAGGTGGAGGCCCCACACTCTACTGAATACTGCACATGCTTCATTTTATATGTTCCCTACTTTTAAGGCTGTGGTCAAAGTGTTATTTCTCCATACCGATGGCTGCTTTTTGCTCATTTGGATCCTAACCTGTAGTCATCCTTTATTCTTCAGAAATTGCCACCTGCATTTTAATTTTCAGAGCCTTGAATAACTCATGTTTCACTGAATTAGACGTCATTCAAAATGTGTAGGCATTCGTTCTTGACTCCAGTTTATTTTGCACTCTATATCCGAACCTTGGAACTTGACCTTTAAAATATATCCACACCTTGAAAACTACTTGACACCTTCACTGTAGTCATCCTTGTCCAAGCCATCATCGTATCCTAGCTAGTTTATTGATATAACCTCCCAGCTGGCATCTCCATTATGTCCTTGCACCTTTTCTCCATCCTCTCTGTACAGTGATTATGTTCAGATGTCAGTCCATGTCAGTTTTCTTCTCAAAACCCTCCATTTGACTCCTACTTCACTGAGAATAAAAGCCAGTGTCTTCACTGTGGTCCACAAGGTCCTATGTGATCAAACACTCGCCCACTTTCTGTATCATACTTCTTTGAACTCATTTCTTCCATGTTCACACTCTGAGAGGTAATCCCATTGGGCTCCTAGCAATGAATTCTGCCTCAGGGCTTTGGAACTTCCTGTTCTTTCTGCCTAGGATGCATTTCACCTAGATTATATACTACTCACTCCCTCACCTTGTTCAGGTCTTTGCTCAAATGTAACTTTCTCAGTAAAAACTTTGAACTACCCAAGATCTTAACTTTCCCCTTCCCCGACCTTATTTTATGCTTTTCATAGCACTTATAATGATCTCATCTACTTATATTTTGTTTATTTATTTGCTGTTCATTTCTCTCATTAAAATGCAAACTTCATGAGAGCAGGGTATTTTGTCCATTTTGTTTACTGCTGTATCCCCAATATTTGGAGAAGTACTTAGCATGCAGTAGTTGCTAATAAATACTTGTTGAATAAATAAATTTAATGTCGTCCTATTAATCACAGTGTTATATTCTTTTACATATTCTCTACGATAGTATCCATTTCTTTTGGAAATAGCTGTTTTGTTCTTATTTAAGTGTTGACAACATGTTAATCCCCATACAGTGAAGCATTCCCTCTCACACCAGGCACTGGAATATACAGATGAATAAGAAGCAGGCACTGCTCCCCAGGGAGCTCACAGTGCAGGGAGGAGTAAGCAGTTACAGGATATGGTAATAAGTGCTACGGTAGAGGTGTCTTTGGGGGAAAGGTGGCTTTGGGTGAAAGGTACACATGTTTAGCCAGAATCTGTGATATGCCAGACACCTTGCTAGTCCCTCACCATTACTCTCCTGTTTTTCTGATGAGGAAACTCAGCTTCAGTGAAGTAACTGAAACAAATTTCTCAAGGTCGTCCAACCTGCAGGTAAGAATGTTAAGACTGTCTCTGTCTAATCTTAAAGCTCAAGCAATAGTAGATGTCACTTTGCCTTTTTATGAGGAGATATGTTTAACTCTGTATAAAATGCCTATTTGTTTCTTTCCTGGTCATCCTAGATGTGGGTGACAATGTATCTTTTAGGAGACTTAAGTTTCAAGGCCTTTAGCCTTTAAAAGGAAAGAGACTGTGTAAATTTACAAATTATTTTTTTAATTGTTAAATGTTCTGAAATCGTGTTACAAGGCCATCATGAATAGGACATTAGGGATTCCTCCTTCAAGAGTCTTGTTTGCGAAGCTTCTGTGACCTGTAGGCAAAGTTTAAATGCTTTGTTTTCTGTGCATCTACAGTACTTGCTTCCATATTTATTCCTTATCAGAGTTTTGGGTAAATATATGTTTATATAGATATCTCCTTCACCAGATGAAGAAATGCCTTAAACTTAGAGTTTTTGTTTTATCTGTCTGTGCCCATTGCCTGTGAAAATGTTTGAGAAAACAAATCCATAGAAAGAATCCACAATTCAACCTATAAATCCATGGAAAGCTCCCATTGCATGGATAAAACTGGTCTTTCTTAATCTCCATGTCATATCTCAGAAGTTGAGAACAAAGGAAAATCATGTGATATTTTGAAGCATCCTTGCAGAGCTGGACAGTAACTAGATGTAGGAAAAATTAATTTCTAAAGTGGAAATGCTAATGACATTTGGAGAAAGTAGAAGAAACATGATTTATAATTAGAATCCATGGATTACTTTATAATTGAGGAAGTGCTTTCACAAGTATTATTCATTAACACAAAACTCAGTGAGAGAGATATAATCCCATTTTACAGATAAGGAGTCTTCAGAGTGTTTAGGACAACTGTGAACTTGGGCAAGTCGCACAGTTAAATTATGGAGGTCACACACAAACTTCTGATTCCAAATCCTGGACATTTCCACTAGACCATGTTCTTTCAAGAATACTGGATTTTTGTGTCATTAAGATTCTGACTTATGTTCTCCATTCACAGTATCTGCAAAAATGAGGAATATAGTGTCCGTTTCATATTATTTTTCCTATTCTAAAATTTTTTATTTATAATTTAATAAGATTGAAATGCATGTTAATTCATTTTATATTTTGTCTGTCTTTCATCTGTAAAGTGGGATTATACCTCTCTATCTCACTGAGTAACTTGAAGTGCTTTAGAATAGATAAGCTCATGCAAAATCCAGATGGGCACAATTATTTTATAAATTTAGAAAATCATTTTATGTTCTTTTTTTTTTTAAAGTTGTCTCTCAGATCATACATAACCTTTCAAAAGTTTGTGATTAAATCCAGAGTAACACAATCCCAACGTTATTTGCCCAGGAAGCTATTACTATGAGATTTATATATGACAGAGGTAGATGTAATCTTTGCAGATAAAAACTAGTAATATGAAGTAGCAGATATTAATATGAAAAATGACAGCTTCTATAAAAAAAAATTATCAAGTGAACTTTTGACTCAAAGTTAATGCACCAGGTTGGCAGGGACAGTAAAAAATAGATAGGAAATCATGTTTCACACCTGCATACTTAAAACATCCAAGTCTGATTTTCCTCCAGCATTACCAATTATATTGATTATAGTTGTTATTTTTCTCTGCATTTCAACCAAGTTTTCAGACAATTCAAAGTTGTTAATGATCAATCTGTGTATATTTACTGATTGATTACATTTATCATAAACCACAATGGAAAAAGTTGTCATAAAGGTCTCGATTAAATAATATACAAGCTGCCATGGATAAACATCTCATAGTTGAATTTGGCTGAATACACTGGGCTGCAATTTTTCACTTCATATTGATTGGACAGCCTAGTGATTACAGATAGGAGTGGCAAATAGCTCTCTAGAGAAACTCCATCCTTCTGTATATGTGTAAGTATGTTTATCTGTGAAGCAGATAAGAGTGTTGGGAAGGTTCATGAATTATCTATTGATCTAGAATCTGGAATTCACTCAAAATAATATTTGAAGAGCATAAGAGTCTCTCTGAGGATGATAAAATGACATGAACTGAAACACTGTTTACAGATCATGGTAATTAATAATACCAGCATAATCAGACACTTGATTAGTAAGAGCAAAATGAGATTTCTACTTCCTTTTCTTGCTGGAGAAGTTCTCATGCCCTTTATTGAGTCAGTACTCCTTTACTGGGACTCTCTTCTCATCTAAAGAAATAATCCAAAATATGGAGAAACACTGTCAGCATGAAGATGTTCATAACTGCCTTGTTTATAAAAAGGAGAAACTAAGAGCAACCTAATGGGATGTGATGTATCCATTTGACAGAATTTTTGCAGGCATTGAAAGTTATGCTTATGAAGTCTTGGTAACATGGAAACTGCTTTGACATGATACTAGGTGAAAAATTGTTTTATGCAGATAACATTGTAGATAACATTTTTGTCATAACTATGTATATAAAAGTAGATGTATAAAAAATGATAATCATTTGATTACTCTTAACATGTTGCAGATCAGTGTGCTTAAGTAACTTTTCAAGTTTACATAGTTACTCAGTGACAGAAGCTGGACCTGATCCAGGGTTGTCTGCCTCCCAAGATCATGCCTTAACATTATGCTAAATTTGTAATAGTGCTTCTACATTTAAAATATACATATAAGAGAAAGTAAGAAATCCAGAATGGTATTATAAAAATACTTTTCTTTGATTTAATTGTTACACTAATTTTTCTCCCTTCATTTCCCCCCCTGTACTTCATTATTCCCTTCTCTCCTCTGCCCTCTCCTTACCTCCTTCCCCATACTTTTTTCGTAGGGTAGGAAAAAGTTTTCCTTGGCTCTCTTAGGGTCCTTGGCTGGGTCTAAAAATTAGACTGACAAAGATTAATGAGAGGAAGCCATACGAATTTATTTAATATCATTTTACATGACATAGGAGCCTTCATAAGGAAATGAATACCTAAAGAAAAGGTTAAACCTGAGTGTTTTCATGCCAGGTTTGTCGAAGAATGAACAGTAGTGGAAAGATGATAACACAAAGAGTAGGAGGTAAGTATAGTAAACTGGGGCACACTTAGTAAAGACTGTTCCCTCAGATTATTTTTGGCTTTGGAGAAAAAGATATTCCTTTACTCCCAGTACAGAGAGGGCGCTTCTCAGGTAAAGTCTTATCACCGTCTTCAGAGCAGAAGGGAAGGTGAGGGGAAGGTCATAGAGACTTTGCTTCTGCTATTTTCTCAAACTCCTTCACCTTAACGTGATCATATGCCAAATTGCCACATTTTGGAGTAATAGGTATTGAACCCTACTACTTTTGATTCTCGATCACCAAGAAATTGTTTTTCTAATAAGACTATGTTTTGGTGGATAATCAAATACTGTGCCACCCATTCTCCCCTCTGGTTCTTGATTGGTCTTCTCCCAGCCTTGGCCATTCCCTCTTGGATACCTCCCAAATGTCTGACTGTATTCCTTCTCAGTTGATAATACTAGGAATAGCCAAGGAAATTTCCAACCCCGTTGCAGGGTAGCATTCACTGAATCTCATATATTTTAAATCTGAGCAATTAAAAATTTCTATTACTGCTTTTTAGTTCTCATGTTATGAATTGCCTTTCTTAGAGCAAAATGTTAACTGTTTCTGGAACATTCATGACTTAGCCTTTTAAAAGTTTTAAGCTGAACGACTATTTTCTTTAGCCTCCGGGGAGTACTGGGTAGAGGTGGTGTATGCTGGTGTTTATCTCATGTTTTTAATTAACATGTTTGTTTTTAGGGTGTCTTTTCTTCTCTGACATTTCTCCCTCTGGACTCAGAAAGGTTTTGAATTGCTGGTTCTCCTGCTATGAGAACATCCTTTGAGAGAGGCCTTAGAGATGTTAAGAGACCCTGGAGATCTCAAGAGATGTTAATTGGTAGAAGTAAATAAATGGCCTGTTTATTTGTATGCGCATTTTAATGCTGTCCTTTCCTTTTTTAAATTAAGAAGTAGAAAATGTACTTGTGCTTAAATGTAGTATAAAATTTCTCATATTCCTTTGGGTGCTGGCATATTTTCCCTGGTTGTAGAAAATATGTTCGAAAGAATTTTATTTCATGAGAATGTCCCTCCCCCATTTTATTGTCTCTTATTGCCTCCCCTACCCCTGCACAGAAATGGCATCTGAATAATAATATTTTATAATCTGCTATAGTAACCATACTTACTTATTTACAAAAATTATATTGAACTAGAGTTGAAGAAAAAGAGGCTTGGGGATTGCCCACCATTTGCATAAAACTCCTTTTATCCAAAAGTGTAAAATTTAGAGTGACAGAGCAAGAAGAAACCTTTAGAATATCTTTCTTGTTCTTATCTTTAGTCAACCTCACGCTAAAGACAGCTCAGGAAAATGATATTCTGCCTTATTTTGGAAGCCATTAAAATTGTTTTCAAAACTTTTTCCGGTACCCTCCTTCCAAAATATAATAAGTCATGCTATTAGAACTTTCTTATTAATATTTTACTTAATCTCTTAATGCAGACAAGCTTGTTATTTTTATATCCTATTCAAATGAAGCTATATAGAATAGTGGTTAAGAGCATGAACTATGGGATTAGACCACATGGGTTCAAATGGTGGCTTTGCCACTTACTGCTGTGTGACCCTGGGTAAGATACTTAACTTCACTTGGCTGGAGTATTCTCATCTCTGAAACTGGGTGGTACTAGTTATAAGAATTTAGTGAGGCATTACATATAAGATAGTTAGAACAGTGCCTGATACATGATAAGCACTAAATGATTATCATTACATTAGACTTACTATTAAAAGAAGAAAATGATCTGCAGACTACAAAGGATAGAACAGTAGTTGAAAGGATATTGAATCTCAAGATATCAGAAGATGGTAAGAAATCCTCAAATTGAGTTTTCCAATCCTAGACTAATTACATTCCAGATTACTGAAATAATGTGTATATATTATGACAGAACCATTTTTGGTAATCTTCCTGAAAACTTGGCGATACGTATTAGGTCAGGCAAGAAATAAATGATATTTTCAAAAGGCATCCAACAAAATCTAATGATAACATTGTGGACATGAAGAAGCAGCATTGACTTGATTATAATACTGTTAGCTGGATTTACAGATTTGTATTAATGCAATTACAATGTTAGTTAATAGGTCAAGAGTAATTTTTAATTTTTGTGCCATCAGGATTTAAAGGAGTTTACAATTGGAATACCTATAATGAAAGAAATAAAATGTAAATAAAAGGAGGGAATTGGCACTATGATATAGCAGAACTCAAGTATGAGAGCTAAGGTCTGACACATATATTACCACCAATCTTCAGATTTAGCTCTGAGATTCTTGGCAGCTAAGATGACAAAAGAGATATGATAAGCTGTATTACTGTTATTACCCAAAAGTAGAAAGGCAATAGGTTACTCAGGGGTAAATTTTTCCTAGTACTGATTTTTAAAAGATATTTATCATGAGACTGTAAGTAATGAGTACTGATTTAATAGGTAATTCCTTCAACAATGTTGTTTGAAACAATGCTCTTTTCTAAAGCAGTCTTAGGAAGAAAGTCTAAAGGTTGTCATTAAGTGTTCATTCAGCAAAGGCATTATTGTGAAAGGCTAAGCTAATGTGGTCTGTGAATGTGAATTTCATGTGATCTGACATGATCCCAAGTAATTTAGAGATTGACTCTATATCCTTCAATAATGTTTTTTAAAGTCACGTTTCTCAGCCAGAATTTGAGAGGAGCTGGATAACACATTCTAGTTAAAAAAAAAAAAAAAAAAAAAAAAAGGAGTAGATTTTTGGTTGGGAGTTTTAGCAAGACATGGTATGCTTCAAAATCAGCTAGAAAGCTAGTAAAGTCAACATCCTATGGGAAAAACCGTAATATGTTTTAGGGCTGCAAAATATTTTATCTCATAGTTGTAGTATAATTTATTAATGTTTTCCTATCATTGGGATTTTGAGTTATTTCTAATTTTTTATGATAATAAAATATGATGAATATCTTAGTACCTCAATTTCTGAGTGGAAGTCTTATAATCTTTTGATAATAAAGTCCTGGAAGTGGAGCTGAGTCAAATTTTTGGAGCTCTTGACGTCTGTGTGTGTGCAAGTGTATAAGTCAAATTGCTGTCCTGCAAAGGTACACCAACTTGAAATGCCACCAGCAATATATTAGATAGCCTCAAATGGATGATTTTTTCTTATATAACATCTGTAACACCAATGCCTAAAAAGGAAATAAAAGGAGTGTGTGTGTGCGTGGCTTCCCCCAGACATGTTTCATAAATTGCTATGTGACAAGTAAATAGAAAATAATTACTTCATTGTGATACACTTTGCTTTATTAACTTTGGAGAAATCATGAAATCTTAATTTTATGTCTTCATCTTTTTTCAAAATGAGAAGCAGTATGTCTGGGGCTGGTTATGAAAATACAAATATATACAGAAGTTCCTTACATGTCAGAGTGGGTTACGAATGAAAGGGAATTAGGTTTCTAAGTATGTGTTCAGTTGGTACTTTCGGCTTACGTGCCAACCAGGTGGAGTGTGTGAGGTGGTGGTGATGTGAACATCAGGGCTTCTAACTGGAATGAACATTTACAATGTGGCAAGTGGGCAGTTTGATACGTGAGAGCAACATAAAGTTGGGATGTAAAGTAGAGCTCCTTGCTTAGTTGCAGAAGATAAATCAGGTTATTTTTCAGGAGTTTAAGTCTATCAAACTGGTGTTGTTCTTCATTCAGAAGATGGATGGTGATTACAGGATCTCATTTTCAGAAATCAGTTACTATCATCAAGACAGAGCAGGTGAATAAAGCATGGACTCCATTCTAATGGATCTCAGGAGCTGTACGTAAATCTTAGACTCCCTATTAAGGAATTTTGTTTGTTTGTTTGATTTTTAATTTATGAGTGTTATCAGCAAAGTTTCTTCTTACTCTATTCTTAATAATGTATTGAGAAAAATTCCAGTTCTAGCTGACTTTTTCTTGTTTCTCCAATTGAGGGAAGTGATTTGAGTGGCTCACTGTTCTAAAATGATACTTGCATAGCCATGTCTTGTTCGTGGCACAAAAGGCAGAAAGCCTCTAGACCTGATTATAGAGCCTCTGTCGTGCTTTCCAGGGACTTCTCTGAGTGCATCCACTAACCTTTTCCCCATCTTTTATGTATATTTCATGAAACCTGTATAGTGTTCAGGGTTGTCTGGAGCAGAACCTCTAGACTCAGGTGAGCAGACAGTTTATTAGAGCTTGGTTGTTATATAATGTGAGAACACAATATGTATCAGATACTTCAAGTGTGCTGTAAATATATGTAAATCCTCTCCTTTAGTGAATAAGTAATATAAAAGGCAATATTGTCCAAGAAAAAAATGAAATAATATCAAAAAAGATTTTTGGGACACACCTTGAAGTCTTTCCCCTCTATACAGAGGAAAATTACTGTGCTCCATATCCACCAAGGTTAGACAAAAAGGGGTTTTGAAAAAGTTCTTAAACTGCAGTGTGAGGACTGGAGATTGGCAATGAGGAACAGTATTCTGGTAGGATTCTTAAATATTGGAAAAGTTTACACTAGAGACAGTGCAGGCCTAAAATTAGGGCAGAGTAGTTGGAGGCCCACCTGGCTTTGAATGCATTACCGTGAGTCTTTAGAGAGCTGTCAACCAAGGTTATGTGCAAGCAATTAACAAGCCCTGGCTACAAAAAAAATTGCAGAACTTGTTAGAAAGTAAGAGGAACAGCAAAGAATTGCTCCGAGGCCAAAGAATGTCATCTTAGGGACAGTGGAAAAGTGGAGGTGCTAATGTACATTAAGATGTAAAAGAGGCACTGAAAGGACTGTCTAGACAACCGAAACACACTGAATAAAAGATAGAGAAGAAAGGAGAGGAATTAAAATGTTAGCTAGCTGTGTTTATAGGAAAAAGTTAGGAACTTGTAGAAATGTTTTTGTTTGGTGGTCAGAAAATATGTGTAAAATATAAATATCTCTTTTATTCAAAACATTTTGAATTACCATGTTAGAAGAGTTATAAATAGTGATAGACTCTTAATTGAGTGAGATATTTATGTGGCTTCAGATAGAAGGATAAAATCAGTAGACTCCTAAAATCAATTCTTACGTTATTCTCTGATGATCATTGAGATTATTGGTGTGGAGTGTGCATTACAAGGTTCTGAGTGCATATGGGTATCGTTAAACAAATGTTTACTAAGCAACTGTGGAAAAAAGCATAGGATATTAAGTTTAATGAAGCATGATGCATTTTTAAAAAGGAGTTTGCAACATCCTGGGGGAGATTTGATGGTAACAGATATGGTGGGAGCCACCTGAGAGGTACATAGGCATTTCTATAAGAGCAGAGAGCTGGCAGACATGAATTTGGTGTATGTGAGAACATACAAGGCTTTTCTGGAGGGATAACATTTGGGCTGGCCCTTGAAGGGAAGGTAGAGTTTTTGACTATTGGAGATGCACAAGTTGGAGCAGGGCCGGGGGGGAGGGGTGGTGAGGGGGCACCCCAAAGCACAGAGAGCAGTGAGCACTCTGTGCTCTCACAAGGTACATAAAACTGTATGTGTAATGTATGGTGTTTTCTGAAAGCTAACTAAGACTTTTGAGGAGGAAAGAGCACCATCGGAACTTTAGAAGATAACCTTGGGGTAAGAGATAAGATAATACCAGTTAGGCAGCTATAGATATGGCTTCCTGTCCTAGCAAAGAGACTGAGGAAATGAAAATAACGGAGTCAAGGAGAAGAAATTGTGAAGACAGGTAGGTGAGAAGGGAGAATCTGGAGAGAATCAAAGACAGTAGGATGATTGGTAGAATATAGAAGTCGTTGACAAAAACTAGAGGGAAAGAAAGAACATGGATTAGCAAATTCTTGGAATTAAGTTGTGGCTGCTTTTCTTCTTTCTCATCCTTCTTTCCATCCTTTACATGTAGGCTCTGCTTCGGGCATGGCTCTGTACAACCTAAATCAATGAAGGGAAATTAAAACATTTAAAAGACATACCTTCTCCTGCCCTTTAAATCCTCACCATATAGTTTGGGGAATAGGAACTATCCATATTGTTGAAATAATTAGCGCACAGTTAAAGATAGTGTAACTACTATGTGAATGCAAAAGAGGAAAATGATGGATTGAGGTCTGTCCTGCAGAAACTAGACTTAGAAGCAGATATGCAAAGTGTACTCTACTTATCCATGTGCATCAAATAATAAATAGGGTCAGGCTCATCAATTCTGTTTCCAGTTTTCTGTTAACAGATTTCTCTTTCAGGTATTCTTGAAGACGTTAGCAAATCTCCATGTGTTTTCACCCTCATATTCAGAGATCAGAGGAATATTAAATAAGTTTGTAACAAGCTCTTCTTGCCCTCTTGTTATTTATGGAGATTATTTCCCCCTATGAATTACTTTGCAGCTGTTTGTTTTTGAAAGCTTTCCTGTATATCATAAATATTTGTTGAATGAATGGAGTGACTTTTCAAGTTAACTATACCCCAACTTTCAAATACAGCATTCCCAGGTGGAGTGAAGCCTTCAAATGATTTTAGGGTTGGATTTGTCATGGTAATGTCCTAGCATAGGATTCAGGCTTCAATTTCACATCTGAGAGTTGTGAACTAGAACACTTAGACACCACTCACCCACTTCCTATCTTGAAAGGCCCTGTGACTTCCGTAGAAACTCTAAGAATTCACTTTATTCAAAACTCTTAAAAGAATCCAAAATGTGCTGGTTATTTTGCACTTTCCTCTTAATAGCACCCATGGATAAATACCGGTATCTTTTGTTGCCATCTGTTTTCTAGTTTCTAAGTCTATTTTTATGTCCTGTTTCTATTCTGTTAAAAATTCTATTCTATTTATAAAAAGTACATATAGTTGGCAATCTGAGATTTTTTGCATCTTTTTTTATTTGATGAGACATACTACTAGATCATTTTAGAAGACAAAATGATTTGTGAAATTTGAATATGAAAACCAGTAGCAAAGGAAAGAAAAGCAATCGGGGTATTTGCCAAATGGGAGATGTCTCAATGTGCTTTCAAAGGCTGGAGAGGCCACTTGATAGGAAAAAGCTCACTGTATCTAATCCTTTGATATTCACTCAGGGCAACTGTGGACTTCAGAACAGGTATTGTCTATAGAAGAAATAGATAGTGATCCCTGTGTGACACTAGAAGGCATTTTTTTTTTCCTATTTATACTCTTACACTCTTTTGGGTCTCTGTACTCTAATTAAAATTGGTGTTTTGGAAAAAGAGAACATGAATTCTGAATACAATAATAAATTATATCCTTGCCTCAGATGGATTTAAAATGACTGCAGACTTGAAATTTCCCTGCCTCTGAAAACTTAATTCGATATTTTCTGTTACACACCATCTAGTGATTTGCAGAGGCACAGACTATAAGATTAATTGAGGCAGCCATCTCTTCTGGCGCATCTAATCTTACATCTAATTATCTGATCATCTGAATCGCAAATACAGTAGTTAAAGGGTGTCTGTTTAAAGGGCAGCTGTACAATGTAAATATTAAAAAGGAGCTCCGATTTTCAGGAAGCAGACATGGAGATTTATAATAGCCATCATGTTATTCATGGTATTAGGTCAGCAGGTCACATAAAAATGTGGTTACATTGTGCTATCACTAAAACGTGAAGATAATTCTGAAATCGTACTAGGCTTGTTTTGACAATTAACCTCCATTAGTATTCCAGATCACATAAGAGCAGAACTCTTAAAAGACTCTGTTTTTCATGAATGTACTGTCAAATTGACTTCATCATTTAAATAGGACTGTAGTCACAGTAAATGATGAGTTGATATTTATACAAAGCCTAACCTTAATTAAAATATTATGAGCAATTAAACCCAGTGTTCACAGAATTATTGTACGTTTATATGTAATAGAGTAAAAACATGGCATGGAACTGTTAAGCTTTTTGTATGAATCTAATTAACTTTGACAGGGTTTGGGCTTTTCTTCCCATTATTTTTCGAAGTGCTGTAGATAAATGTACTTGCATCTGGAAAACTTCAAACAGTTTTGATCAGCAGTGCAGGTCTGATTTAAAATGTATGCATTGAGATGCTCTCTTAAATCCAGAGTTGATAGACGTACAGTATACAACTTCTTGTAGCAGGAAGGCAGATGTGGAAGGGAGAACAGCTGTGGACTGGAGCCGCCAGTGGGTATTGTTTTCGTCACAATTTAATGTCAGTTGGCTACTTGCTGTGAGCAGGTCTTTGTAGATTTGGCTCTGGTTAATAAAAAGGTGAACTCACACTGCTGATTCCCTGGAAGGCAATTAGGAGGGAGACAGTTCTCTTCACCCTTTCGCTTCCGTAACCCTATGGGAACAGCAGCACCGTGAACAAATACAAGTTCCCACAGACTCTCATTGACTTCCGTAAGTGAGGCGAGGAAATCCTGCAAACAGTGAATACAACACTGGGGTTTTGGAGTTTGTTTCCTACTGTTGCTTGCTCTTTAAAATCCCACTAAGGATCAGCCCCGAGAGGAAGCTAGAATTTTGCAGTTTAATTCCTATGGTACAAAGATAATAACAATGATAACAACAGCTGTATTTTATTTGGCACCAACCTTTTAGGTGATTCGCGTACATTGTTTTGTTTAATCTTTACACCAGCTCTCTGAAGTAGATACTATTTCCAGTTTACCAGTGAGGAAACTGAGGCCCAGACCATTTATTGCCATTCTCAAAGGCACATAATTCCAAGTGTTAATGCTATTAAAATGCAAGATAAACCATACAAATTGATGTTGAATATTGAATGAGGTAAAAATTAAGTGCAAAAATGTGACAAAACAAAATGTATATATAGAATATGGACCTATTTATGTAAAACAATACAAAAAAAATGCCTATACACACATTCAGATACAGAGAACCAGATTTGAGCACACTCGATGGCTGACAGTGGTTCTATGAGGTAGCTGAGCAGGGAGAAAGACAAGTGGAACGATGTTTTCAAGTTTGTTTTTAGTAATCTCTTATGTTGTTTAAATCTTTAATTCATATGTTGCTTGGGTAATTACATACTTCAAGATCAAGGAAGGACTTTTGCTGCTAAAATGAACATTTGAAAATAAAAACATCAAAAAAGAAAGCGGCAGCAGCCCCGATTTAAACCAGGACTGTCTGACTCCGACGTTTGTGTGTGTGCTGCCGGAGCGAGCACATGACTCCGACGTTTATGCTTTTCCTACTAAGCTATGCAGCCTTTTCAAATGTGTGATTAACGTTTAAAAAATTCCACGAAAGGGCATGGTGAATCTTCTGACCTCCCCTTGGTCCTTAGTAACCCTGCTTATATATAGCTGACTTGGGGACACATCAGAAGTCCATCTTTAATCTGTTTAAGCCAGTCAATATATATCGAATACCTATGATGTACCAGTGGCACTGTGAAGCCCAAAGGAGGCTGCAGAGATGAAAAAGGCACTGATTCTGCCCTTGAGGTGTTTACAGCATCATGAACAGACAGACTAATGCCCAAACAGCTGACACACAAAGCCCAGTGTTACACGTGTAGTCACAGTGGGAGAAACAATGAAACCTTGAGACATTGGGAGGGGACAGTTATAAGGCTAGGGCTCATATAACAATTTATTTAGTACCTAGGTAGATGTCTGGGAGGTGGGCATGATGTAAGATACCAAGATGTGACCGTGGTCCTCAAAGACTATTGTTGTAGGAAAGAGAATGTTAAAATATGGAAAAAACAGTCAAGAACAAGAAAAACCAGGAATAGTACATAATTGACTGCTAGGTAAGATAGACCCTAAGTGAAATAGGAAGTCAGAAGAGGAAGTGATCCCTGTAGGTAAGAATTGTAGAAGAAGGTTTCATAAGGAAGCACATTATAATACCAGCATTTCTTTTTTCCTGCTTAGCAGTTGCTCTATAAAAGAGAGGTGGCTGAGAATCCTAGTTTGCACTTTGAAATTGGTCTTTGAGTGGAATCTCTCTTCATTCTCTGACCCTCGTTTAAAAAACAAACAGAATAACAAATCCATCTATAGCTGAAGCATTTGATATCTTTATATATTTACATTAACTTAATTGATACACATACAAAAATCAGGCATCACAGATGTTGCCCTTCCTTTCTCTCTTTTCCCTCCTTCCTTCACTCCCTTGCTCTCACCGTTCCTTCCTTTTTCTTTTGGCTAGTACTCCCAAGCATAGAACCAGAAATATTTGATAGAAAAATAAAAAAGATTTCTACTCTAAAGAACAGAAGAATAAAAGTCTAGAGGAGCTAGGTGTTAAAGGAGTTTCCCTTTAAGAGACAATAAACTTGTGTTCTGGACCCTTCTAGTGGTACTGCGATCGTGTATCTCCAGTACCTAGCACAGTGCTAACACTTACTAGATGCTTAATAAGCACTAATTCTCTTTTCTGCCCTTTTCTTCTACCTTTCCACAAGCCTTTACTGGTCTAATCAAGGACGAAGAGAGAAAATCCCGCATGGGAGAGACTGCAAAAAATAATAAGACTGAGGGTTACATATTTGGAAGAAGTTTGATTTTCAATAGTCAAGTCCTGCCAATGTCTCAATATTATAGTGGCTGGGTCAATTATTATTGAGAAGCTCTGAACTTCTTAGAGGGGAGATAATAACATAAGTAGATTAGAAAATGCAGATGCATCTAGGGCAAACCACATATACTGTTAAGTAATTTGGAGATTATTTTTGAGAAAGATACTTCTATCATATCAACTTCTTTCTATTTTATTTTTAATCATTTTAAAACAGATAAAAATTCTTCCACAGCCAGTCTGAATCATAAAGACTGAACTCATGACTCAGCCCCTTCATGCATTTTTTAAAATGATAATTTTTAAAATTATATAAGTATGTACTCACCGTAGAAAATCTGTAAAATAAATAGAGAATTAAAAAATGCACAAACAAAGCCTTGTAATCCTACAAGCCAGAGAAAACTATTGTTAGCATTTGGTTTCAAGTGTTTCTAGTCTTTTTTTTGTGCTTATTTATGATATAGTTATTACACATGTTTGGTGGGGATTATACTCTTTGAATTTGGTTTCATAGATTTTTAGTGTGACCCACTTTATTATAATCATTATTCTCTTTCATAGTATCCCTGAGGTGGCCACAGAGAAGAGGCTTGTCTTTGAACCTAGTTGAACACTCTGCTACATCTTTTCTCTCCTCCATTGTCATCCCCAAAGTATGCAAGGAGCTTCTGCTCTGTGCCTGGCAGGGCAGACTGTGGAAGCAGTAGCTCAATCTGGGAATGGATCATGGCAACTGGCTGGTTCAGAGGTTCTTGGAGGGCTGACTGGACAGGAGCAGAAACAGAAAACAATTGCGTTAATTGGCACACGTCCTGAGATCCATGCCAAAGCGGAGTGACGGGTTAAGACCTGATGTGACCTGAAAGTGATCAGAAACAGAAGCAGGAGGAGAGAAAAGATTCAAGGAGCATCTTTAGACAGACAGAATGCTTCTACTGTCAACAATGCTTTTGTCTTCTCTGGGTATTAAAGTGAGTGAATGCATTTATGCAACACTGTGGTGGCCAAGAGTTCGTACATATAAAGGATTAGAACGGCAACATGTTTGGAAAGGGACACAAGGTGTTTATATATATTTATTTGGGATAGTATGGGGGATTTTGATGGAAATTAGGGATTTGGGTGCTACTAAAGGCTCTCTCCCTCAGCCAAACCCTTGGCGCCTTTACTGATTATTTCTGTGGAGCCCAAGAACCACCCTAAGTTTAGGAGAACCCTTGGAGCCCTATTTGAGGGAAGGTCCTTATCACTTTAACTGACTAGGGATGCCATGCAATGTACCTAGGCCCTTGGTGATCTAGGAAATCCATATCCTTCTATGTTGGATGACTGATAGCAAGTGCTTCTTGATTTGGTATATATTTATTAAGCACCAACCATGTGTCAGATACTGTGCAGAATACTGCGGATATAAATACTAATAGAAATGGTCATTATCTCCAGAAAACAACATGTGCAGAAGTAGATTTGTTAAGAGATTAATATATGTCTTGGAGTCAGTGGTGAGGTCATGCTGTTTGTCCAGTCATGAGAATTGAATGGTGAGTGGGGATTAATGAATAATTGTTGAATGATTACATGTTATGTTTTCCTACTTAATGTAGCCTTTTATCATAAGCTGAATTTTGCACATAACTTCTGTTATGCAGAGCTTCCCATGCTAATGCTTGTGTTTTGAAACCTCAGTGAATACATGCCTGTCTTTTTTTTTTTTTTTTTTTTTTCCCCTGCTGTTTTCACAGTGTGTTTTCTTTGGAACCGTCCTTTTGACATACTGCTTTCTCCTTAATTCGACATTTTATCTTGTTTATAATCTAGTGGACTAGGAAGTTGATATGAGAAGTTTCCTCTAATGATTTGTAGAGCCAGGTTTCAGGGTTGTAGCAGCAGTTCATGAGACTCTGAGATGGGATAAACTTGCTGAGCAATGGTTCTCTACCTTTGGTATTTGTCAGGCTCCTGAAATGATCAGATCCTTGTCACAGTTGAAGAATCAGTGGGGACTTTGAGCTGTAACAGCAGGTTGTTTCTGAACACATGTCAATAAACTGTCTATTTTGTGATTGCAAATTGCACAACAGTGTGAGTCTGCCACTGTAGACAAAACTGGGTCTGAATTTTGGCTTTTTAAAAGTAAAATAAAAATTTTAAGGTTATAGATGTCATCTGTGACCACTGGGGGGCAGTGTGTGTACTACTGGGGGTTGATCTTCAGTAGATCTCTAGGATGGCTGTTCTCAAACTGTAGCAAGCATAAGAATCACCTGGAGGGCTTGTTAAAACACAGGGATTGCTGGGCTCCACCTCCAGAGTTTCTGTTCAGCACAGCTGAATGGGCCCCAGAATTTGCATGTCTAGCAAGTTCCCAGACATTGCTGATGCTGCTGGCCCAGAGACCACACTCTGAGAACCACTGATCTAGCAAATTTCCTTACTGTGTGAAACTATTATTACTATTTTAAAATGTAGATTTGAAGGGAAAAAACCTACTGGAGGTTGGATTCTCATTGGAATAGCCATGATTCTTGTGGAAGAATGGAAAATCTGCTCTGTGTTTTTAAGTGTTTTCAGGCAGTGAGACAATAGCTTTCCTCATAACTTATTTAAATAGTTTTTTAATGGGAAAAATCTATTATAAAGTCTGTAGCGGAAATTTAGTAATTTAGTTCATCTTGCCTTAGACTTTTTTACTCTGGAAAGGTGGCATCATATGGTAATTGAAGACCATTATCAGTCTTCTCTATTTCCTTCCACCTCATTTTCCAAGTCTAAGTAATATATTAATTTAATACCTTAGTACTGACCTTAGCTTAATTTTGATAAACAAAAGGATGCTGAATAGTAAGGCCAATTATCTTTGATGAATGTGAACTCTTTTAACCTCTATAAGAAATACTTAACAGAAGACATCCAAGTTCTTAGAATTTTATCTGACCCAGACATAATAGGCAGAAGCGACTTTAATTTAACATGCCTCTTTTGCATTACACTTTATATCAGAGATTTATTGGATACACTTTGGGGCTGTTTTTGTCTTCTAATTAGTAAATTAACACCCATGTGACATCTAGCCTATGGAATAGTTTTACAGCTTTTCCTCAGACATTAGGGGTAAATTCCAGTTCTTATGGATCCTAAGACATAAAATATGGACGGTTCTCTTAAAAAGTACAAATATATCTTATATCTTCAAATTTTACAAAAACATATGCTAATGTGAAAATACCATTTAACTTCTCTCGGGGTTAGAAGCAGCCATGGTAGGGACCCTGACGTTTAAGTTTCATTAGTTTCAAGGACAGTTCACTTCTGACAGTATGACAGGCCCCTGACACAATTGCTGATACGTTGTAGATACTCAAGGAAATTTTGTGGAGTGAATTCATGAATTCTTCATCACAGTATCTTCAAAGCAGTGTGATTTCCATTAGTTTTGAGCTATTGATGTCACTATTCATGACTTGATGTTGAACAGATATTAACACTAAGATTTTTTAAAAGAAAACACAGATCTAAATCAAGCAGTGTTTTCCTATGTAGAATCAATAACATACTCAAAAGTGGCCTCCCATCAGAAGTTAAGGTGATGAGCAGTGAAGACAAAATGGTGATGAATGGCTTAGTCTAAGGAGGATGTGAGCAGGTAGATCTGACTAAAGGAACGCAAGACTAGTTAGGTCAGATTTCAGGAGATTCTATTGTTTTAGCTTCTAATTTTTAGAGTGACAGGGCTGGGAGCTTTCAATGGTGCAGCATTTGCACTCAAATCAAGACGATTTTCACAGAATCTGGAGAAACCAGGTTCAGCTGAAGACAGACTAACAGCAGGAGAACATGTATAGTCTGATCCCAAAGTGCAGTCAGAGCTGTCGGCCTCCTTTGGGTATGTGTGGTCAGGTGAAGTTCTGCTTTGAGATGGCAGGGAAAAAAAAAGGTGAAGAATAAATAGTTGCAGCTTCTTTTTAAGGCCAGAGAGGTGACTTAGGTCTTCCCAGAGATTCTGAAAGATAATATAATAATAGTAGAGGATTAAGGAGGTAAGCAAAACATGTTAAAGATAGACACAAACGTGGAAACTGTTTTTCTTAATGATTTGATTTTGAATTGTTTCAAAGGAAAGAGGACCACATTATTAGCCCATTATATCTTTGATCAATATAGACCGACCATCCTTTTTAAATAGTTTATGTATAATATCTAAGAGATTACCCAGGGAAAACAAAGTGTCATTTATAATTGTTATTTGAATATTTTATATAAAAACTAATCTTCTGAAGACTTAGAGAAATCATTGCAGATTAAAATAAGAAATAAAGATTTGCATTTATAAGAAATTAATGATGGTTCTGAAATTGAAGAACCATTTAGTGATGGGAGAAATAAATACAAATATCTATGTGATGGAGTTTTGTTTAGATTGCTTCTGGTGATAAACCGTCTATAATAATATAAATCAAGGGTTGGTGTTTGCCATAAATTTGCAATGTTTAGCATAATTTTTGTTTGCATTTCATATTAAAGTGACACCAAGAAATATGAGATTAATAGTTAGTTATTAAGTGAAAATGACTTTCATGTCTGTAGTCATTTTTAGAAACAGTTACGTGTAATTCATTTAGGGAGCAGAGAAAATTAATTTGCAGCTGTGGTGGGATCTAGCACATTAAAACAAAGAGGGAAGTGACATTTAGTAATAAACTTTTGGAACATAAGGGTGGATTCATTTTCAACCCCTCATTTTGATTTCTCTCTAACTTCTCAATACCTCATGATACCCGTCAGGTTACCACATTTTGTTTTTTCCTTTGAGAAATCTAACCTTTGAATTTATGAGCTTAAAAAATAGATAACTAATATCTCCTAAGCAGTTACCACGCTTTAGACACTATTGCAAAATTCGTATATGTGTTAACTCAATGGTGTCACCTTATGACTGGAGCCCTTTATAGGCAAAGTCATGCATTCACTCATTCAGACACTACTTACCGAACGCCGTCTTCTTCGTGCCAGCTATTGAACTAGCTTGTAAGCATTAATGTTTTAGAGGAAGGTGGAGAGAAAAGATCACATTTAAGAGTTTATAAAAATAAAATTCAACTTCTGGGCAATACAGTATTATAAGTTTATATTTTGAGGCTCCTCTGTTCAGAGTATCTATCAACGCTAGACAAAATATTTTAAAAACATAATAATAAAAAACAGTATTATGAGAAAATTTAAAATTAGACCTCTAGGTAGTCCAGAAAAGGTAGAGAGCAATGCCGAGCAGTGGTGAGCTGAGGTACAGTGTGAGCTTGCTAGGCTCTGTGCCTGGAAGCAGAGAGGGGCTAGAGGAAATTAATAATGCCCCAAAGGCAGACTTATAACTTGAAATTAGATACTGTCCCTTTTTGGCCACTCCACATCCCCCAAATGCTGCCTAGACAGTGATTTCCAGGAAGCTGTGTGTTTAGCACTGGGAGACCAGAATCAGCCCCGTCACCAGGTCTGGAGCCAAGCCACCTGGTCTGCCTCGGTTTCTGTGTCTGTAGAATGCTCGACCATATCAAGGGGCAGCAACTCTGAGCTAACAAGATAAAACACCTGCTTCTAGACTGAGTGCTCAGGATAGGTGAGAGGGACTACAAACAGATTAACCAGCACTTCTGATTTGGAAGAAGTCTCAGTGTGCTAGGGTATAACATGGGATTGTTTCCATTTTTAGTTTTTCTAATCATTATTTTCAGTTATGTTAGGTTGCTTCCTCTTTACCCATCCTTACAACAAGTCATTAGCTAATTGCAAACATTTCCAGTCACTTTTATTTATTAACTTTTTAGCTCACTTTAAAACTTAAGTCTTCCAAATCTGGCTTTCTGCCACCACAGGCTATAACTGTAATCCTAGTGGCTTGAAGGGATCAACATGGGGAAGAGCAGGTTGTAGTCCAGTTTTCAGTCACCTTCTTTTCTTCCCATTTCCTCTAACAGCCCTGGATCCTGCCTGGTTCTGAAAGGTAGGGAGAAGGGGTGATGAAGGCCAAATTCCTGCCAGTTATGGAGGCGGCGCCTGATGTTACTTGGATTTAGCTTAGTTCTGTCTGAAATCGGTGCCCTCTATTTCAGGTGGTGTGCCCTGCATTCTTGGGGGAAATAGTCACCTTCAGCCCATCCTGTCTCTGAGGATGGTTGCAGAGAGGGGCTGCATGGTTTCCTTTTGGGTCCTGCCAGTGGTCCAGATGCCCAACTGCTTCTTTGATTGGATTAATGTGTCTCATTTGATCCGATAGCCACATGGAGCTTGATGATTTCTTCCCCTCCTCTCATCTCAGTACTCCTTTGCATGAAGCCTAAATAACACCCCTGAGTTTGTGGAGAACTGAGTTGGGGTGGGCTTACTGCAGTTTAGTATCTGCAAGCCCTACTTTTTAAACTCAACAGGGTCTCCTAATTTTGGTTCACATATCCATGCATGAGAACCAGCATTCATTTACATGACTCCAAAACATCAGAGGACTCATGCTTAGTACTTCCGAGAATGTACTAATATAAAGGTAACCATTAAAATATTAGAAATATAATTTAGAATTAGGCCAAATAGGTTGTGGAGAATAGAGAATATAGAAAACATTTTCCATCTGACAGACATAAGAAAGAGAAAAAAATTACAAATTGCTGGTATATAGACAACACACAGTGAGATGGTAAAAATAAGTACAGTTATACTTGTAATGAAAATGTATGTAACTATATTTACCTTACCAATTAAGATAGAAACTAACAAGTTAGATTTTTCAAATGCAGCAATAGAAAAAAAAAGAATGTATAGCAAGATTTAAAATAAATTAACAGAACAAGATATGACTAAGAACATTCTAATCAAATAAAACTTGGTATAAAAATGTTAACATCAGACAAATAGATTTTAAGGTAAAGTAGAACAATAAAAAGGCTATTATCATGGATTACAAGACACACTACATAAGGATAAAAGGATCAATATACCAAGTATATACAATAATCATCAACTTGTAAACTCTTGACAACATAATCTCAAAATATATAAAGAACTAAACTGTCGAAATTGCAGAGTAATGTCTGAGGTAACTGATAGGAGATTTAAATATACATTTTTCATGACCTAAAATGAAACAGAGTAAAGCATTTAGTAAGTATAGAGACTTGATTAACAAAATGCACAACCTTGGATGTGTGTGTGTGTGTGTGTGTGTGTGTGTGTATACACATGCACATATCCCTGTTTCTATTAAAAAAGAATACATATTACGAGTGTACATGTACTCAAAACTTTTAAAATGCGACTGCACAAAAATTGACCATCTATTAACTAAATAATAGATTTTTTATATTCATGAATTTTGAAGAATCGCTATCATCCAGATGATAGTCTTTGACACCTATATAATTTAATTAGAAACCAATAATACTTGATTCTTCCATGTATTGGGAGGAAAATCTTGTACTCCTCTAATTTAGGTTTGGTGGTTGAGAGCCTGCAAATTAATTGACAACAGACAGATTAACATGAGAAAAATTTATTATGCATGCATGCATTCAGGAGTACTCTATAGGGAGTAGCACACCAAACAGCCTGGAGGTAAAGGTTTATATGCCAGTTTAATATGAAAGTAAGGGGTGGATTAAGGCTTCAAAGGATGGGAGATTCTGATAATGTTTGTTTACACAATATTTTTTTGGAATGTCCTAGTGCCCAAAGTCAGTTGCATCTCTTACTGGAGACCTCTCTGGTGTAGAGGAGGTGGGTTTGTAGCAGACAATTCCAGTAAACTCTTGCTTTAGTCAGATAGAGAGAGTTCATAAGATTTCTTTTTCATCTGTAGCTCAGACGTTTTCACTTTGAAGTAATCTTTATTCCATTCAAATAGGTTGCTTCATTTCCCTCTTGTGAAACTTCTTGCACAGAAGGTAGGTTGATTGCTCTGCAAAGAAGACGCAGGTTAAAAGTTGTGAGGTAAGAGATCTGTAAAAAGAGAGAATATAGAGTAGAAGGAAGAAAAAATAATAAAATCAAAGATTAATGGTTGAAGTAGACTATAAAACTAGTTTCTTTCTTTCTTTTTTTTTTTTAAGCTTACAGCACCTGGGATTCCTAAGTGGTCTCCCATCCAAGTACTAACCATGCCTGACCTTGCTTAGGTTCCGAGATCAGATAAGATTGGTCATGGTCAGAGTGGCATGGCCATAGACTAAAACCAGTTTCTGAGTCTACAGTGCAACCAGTCAAGAAGATTTTAAAGTTTGACTTTGAAGTACTTTTAGATGGTGGAGGGAGATGTCAGGGGCAATCTGTTGGATTCCCGGTTCTAAGTCTGAATGTCTTTGGTAATGGCATAGATATCAATGACTTAGTCATGGTTATTTCCTGGAGCAGAGGATAAAAGAATGAAGGTGTTCTGGTGAACTTCCTGAGTAGTCCATCAGCATGGACTCCGGGCACAATTGGAGCCCATACATGATCTGTTGTGATGAATTCTTTGAAGTTTATATCAAGTCATTCAGTTTCACCTTGCATGGCTTCTTTTTCTGGGGGGGAAAGGGCAGCTACAGGATGAACTAGACCTGTCTGGGTTAAGCAGACAGTGATGTCCAAACAGGAGAGCGAGAGAAAAATTGGAAATGATCATTGGAGGGATGTACACAGATATCGAAATGGGAACTATAATAAATGGGAATTTGGTAAGGAATGACAAAATGTGTGAAGTGACAGGATCCAGTCCAATTTACAGATGGACAGTAAAACCTCAAAGACAATGAACAGGACTAGGATCTAATAACTCACAAAGGTGGGTAATAGTTTTCTACTGGAACAGATAATTTTTCTTTACAATCATTTCCATTTTAACAAAAAAATTACCAAAGTAAGATTAGTCTTATTTACAAAATAAATCTGGTTTCATTATGTTTGGCCTGTCTTTACATAAGTGCTGCAAGAATGATAATTGACTATACAGGCCTTTTTAAAATTTACTTTTTAGAACTGTCAGGAATCTCAGATTGGACTTTAAACCCTCTCAAGGCTAGGAAGCCAAGCCAAAAACTTGTCACTAGACTTTGTCAGCTGCCTAGATTTGAGTGAATTCCTTTATACTCAGGTTTCTAAAATATCCTGATTCCCAGCTTGCCCAGAAGTGACCTTTCTTATGCATCTGTAAGGCTACCAAACCTATAAGCCAGGTACCAGGCCAGTTTTCCGAAGAGGCTCTGCAAGCATTCGCTCCATAAAGTGAACCTTATTGCTCCGTAAAGTGAACCTTATTTCCTTCAAATTGTGTGAATATATGTAATTCTGTGCATTGTTTTAAAATATGACATTCTATTCAAAGTCTTGGTTATATAACCAATGTTTTCAATTATGTCCTGTTACAAGGAGGACAGATTATTAATCAAATTTATACAAATAAGTAAATTGTCATGAAAAAAAAGTGCTAATCAGAGTCTCCAAATTCCGGAGGGATTAGGCAGGGAGAAAAATATGAATATTTTAATGTTTCATTTCTCTTTACAAAAGTAAAATTTACAAAATTGTTGTAAGTTACAGATATCTTGACAGAAAAGAAAAAGGGACATTTAAAATTTAGCAGCAATATTCCAAACAAAAGCCATAATCATCCATTATCAGTTCATTCAGTCTGATGTAATTCTTTTCCTGCTTGATCTTGACTTAGTAGTTTCATGAACCGGTCAGCTTCTCCACTAGCATTCTGGTAATCCTGACTTAGTTCAGTGGTTTGGTCTCAGAGTTATTTGAGCAATGTAATTACAAGCCTGTTCTCTAGAGTACTTGGCATAGTCCTTTTTCATGGGTCTTTGAGAAGATTCCTTTTTGATGAAGATAGGCACTCTGTCCTATAGCTGACTGCAAAAGCTTTCCTGAAAGCATCAGAGTAAAACAACCCTGTGGCTGACAAAAGACTTAAAATAGAAGTGGTTAAAAATCTGATAAGAGTTCATTATAAAAGTAGTGCAATTGACAAAGAAATTTGGTCGTTTCTGTGACATACAATATTTTAAAATGAAAACTGGATGTATGACTGATAACATTTATTGTTGTTTTTTAATATCAGGAAAAATAGTACCAGGACATATTGTGGACAGTGAGAGCATTGACAAAATTTCTAAGAACTTCATATAGTTTCTAAATACTTATATTAACAATATTTACCCATACAAATATAACCCGGGAAGGTTAAACATCTCTCTTTATTTGACAATGCTTTTCATGCAATTCAACATACCTAATTAATTTTTAACATCTTTCTTTTTGTAAGGTAAAGAATAGATCCTTTGAGATTTTACAGGGGCCTTCTGAGAAATTTCAAAGTCAGTTCAGGATGGAGATTTTATTGAGGATTTGACTTTGAGAAGGTGAGATATCAAAGATGTTGAAATGTCAATATGTCAGAATATTTGAATACTTGTTAAATAGGATCACAGATCACTATGAAACAATACTTAGTTAGCTATTCAAGAAAGTGACAATACAAGATTGTAAAAGTAATTATAAGAAGTAACATGTTTATAAAAAAGTCTTAGCTCTTCCAATAGTGAGAACATTGAGTTCTTAAGTAGTCAAAAGCATGATGAAGGCAACAGGAAATTATTCTAATGAGACACAAGATCTTTGTTTTCTGGGCGGATTACTTAAAGGGTAAAGAAAAAACCTTTTACAGTTCCCCATTAAGGAAAAACCAATTGCTCAAGAAAATTTTGTCATTTTAATATAGAGAGAAAAGCAAACTCTAGTTTTGCATTCAGGCACTATTAATACTAAAGCTCATTAAAAAATAAAACTATATAAATAAATTCATCCAACTTTAGCCAGCTTTGACCATCCAACATAAAATTCCTTTTCTGCAAACTTCTACAACTTCCTATATCTATTCAAGTTTTGCCCTAGTCTTTTCTTCTTTCCCATTGTGGAACAAGAAGTCATTTTAGGACAAAATTACTCTTCTTTTTCTTTTAACAAGAACACATCCTAAATCCTTACACACTCTTCATACAAAGTTATTTCCCTTCACCCTTATTATTTCAAATATTTTTATTGACACATTTATTATAATTTATTTTTTATTAGTAACTATTATGGACCCCCCGCAAATTCATATTTTAAAGGCTCACTCTCAATATGAGTGTAGTTGTAGATAGGCTCTTTAAGGAGGTTATTCAGGTTTAAGGAGGTTATAATGGTGAGTCCCTGATCTGATAAACTGTGTCCTTACAACTTGAAGGATAGATAGATACCAGAGCCTTTTCTCTGTATGAATGTACATGGAAGAAAGGCTGTGTGAGGGCATTGTGAGAAGGCAGCTGTCTAAAAGCCAGTAAGAAAGGCCTCCATCAACCATGATGGGACCTTGTTCTTGGACATACAGCCTCTAGAACTGTGAGAACATGAACATCCGTTGTTCATCCCACCTAATCTGTGGTATCCTGTTAAGGCAGCCTGAGGTGGACTAATGTAGAAGACTTTCTTTTACAGAGAAAGCTAGGAAATAGACAATTGTAAATTATCTGTTATATACCGGCATTTTGTAGCAGATTAGCAAAATTTACAAATATATCATTTCACAATTTTAAAGATATATGCTTCATTATAGTACAGTTTCTTATTGTGGTAAAAAGATGTTGTTTATTTCTAGACATATCTTTAGCTTCTCTGCATCATATAAAAATAAGAAGTCAAAAGTATATATACTTTTACGTATGCTTAATAATAAATGTGTTAGCATTTGATCTTATTTAGAAATGATTTAACTATTTAATGACCATTACTTAGTTTAGCATCACTTAAGTGCAACTGTTGTGGCGTGTTCAAATCTAAGACCCACGGAGCCAATTGAGATTAATTATGATCCTTTATTAGCCAGCCGTCGACTGACTCTCCCCACTAGAGAATCAGCCCCAAGCTTTCGGAGGAGATAGCTTATAAAGCCTAAAACCACATCAAACAAGCAAGCAGGTTTACAGAAGCAGAAGTTAGCCATTAGTACATCTTTGCACAGGACATCTCCTAGAACTACATCCTGGTTATACATTAAGCAGATTATAGAAGCAGAAGTTGGCTGTTATGGTCTGGTGCAAAAATGTTGTTTCTGGGGGACTCTTAAATCTTACAGCAAACAGGGCCTGGTAGCCAGTTCTGTTATCTGCATCCTGGCGGTGATATTATTTTTTTTCTTTGGGAGCTAGCGCTTGAAGATATCACTCCCTGTCTTGTCTTTGTGACTAGCTTACTGGAGAATTTTCCACTTTCACACAACAAGTTACCAAAAACATTTTAGAAACTTGTTTTAGGCAGACATATTTAAAAATATTATTACCGAAATAAAGTTTTCAAAATAATGACAATTTGATTTATACTTTTAAATATCTAGTAGATGTAATATTAGTTTAATTGACTAGTAAACCCAGGTAAATTAAAATTTATGCTAGTTTCATACTTAGCAGAGATAACTCAGAAGACATACCCATTTTTATTAAACCTGTAATATTACATTAGTGTTATTTACCAAGATTTACCCAAAGCACATGAATTTGAAAAACATTTGGGTTAGTTCCTGTACTTCTGGAAGGTTTAGGAATACTTAATTTATATGAGTCTTTTTTTTTTCTCTATGTCAATTAGAATAGAGCTCTTTTAAGGAATTTTATGTTAATTTGGTAATGCTATCCAGAGGTAGAAAAATGTCATGTTTTATAACATACAACAAACATAAACATACAGATGAATGCAAAATGAGATCTTATGGCTTCCATTATAAAATTTTTGCCCCAAGTTAAGCATAACACAGTAATGCAAAATTCACTAGTTTTTATGAGTTGGTTTTTGTTTTTGCCCATCTTTATATTTTTATCCTAATTGTACTTTTGGCATGTAGAACAAGTTGTTATCAGCTCAATATAAGAGCAAAAGCTTTTTACCAATTTTTATAAAAAAGATTGTTAAGGTTTTCTTTTGCTCCAATATATAATCTTGTGGACGCTGTAGAGTAAAATTTGTAGAGAGATTGAAGAGAAATCAAATAGCCATCTGGCTGTCTTCAAATTCATCTGAGTGGATAAAATATTTGGTCTGTTTTCAATTAGCCTTTTTGGCCCCAGATGGTTGTTGCTTTTGGTGGTCCCTTGAGAGCCCCTGATGAGTGCAAGGGGACTAGAATTTGAGTGACTTCTGCTCTTTAATTTTGTTAAGGGAGTGTTTTTGGCTAGCCGTAATACTTTTTTATGTTTTTTCCATGTGATCCTGCAGTAGGACATTTGTTAAGGATGAAACTCTCTAAAAGTTATTTAAATATAAACATTTTCTAAATTAAAGAATCCATCATCTGGCCATTGACAGTTAGGATCTGCATAGGTATACACATTCCAAATGTGACTCAAACCAGTAAGCCTTTTATAGCTTAGTCATGAACATAATAGTCATCTGTGAAGAAGGCACAGAAGATGCAGCCCCCATAATCCAAAATCACTCCTAACTATAGCTGAAAAGAAGGAAACCAAGTTGTCGTAGGTAGTAAAAACCCTGAGTTCCAGTCCTCTCACAAAACTGAGGCACCTTCCATCATGAACCATCTAATCTATGATACCAGATGGGTGATACTGAGATGGAAAGTCTCAGCGCTACAAAGACAATGGGAAAAGAGATGGCAAGGGTCATTATGGGTTTAGACTCTTTTATGATTTAGACTTAAGATAACCTCTTTGAGAGTAGGCACTAGTTGGCAGAAGATTTTGCTTGTACACCTCATCTCTCAGACCCCCAACCTGATGGCTGGCCATCTCTGAGTGCAGACCCGACAATCGGTGCCCTCTGGCAGGCAGAGAACTAGAGAGAGAGTGGTCTCTCTGGTTGCAAGTCAGGCTCTCAGGACACAAAATTAAGATAGAAAGAGAAACTCTGGTTTTATTGACAACTCATAGCAAATTTATCTAAGCAGACTCTGGTGCTGCGAAAACCACAAACTCACCTGTCCGTGAGGCTAGCTCAAACGACAGGCTTTTGGGCCCCACGCTGGTGTTCTATCCTATGATTCTCCATGTGACGAGCACTTTTAGATACTACAATCCTAAACGGTAGCACAAAAGACAGTGACAGAAAGAGCCCGATGGGTATCCCTGGGAGATCCAAAAGAAGAATCACAGTATACAAAGAACAAGACTAGTTGTAATGAAAAATTTTCTCCTGTAAATTTAAATTTTTGAAAATTTCTTTTTGAAAAGATGAGAGGCTCTTACCATTTTTGCTCAACTGGACAACAAGCAGAGATCTGGGAGTCTGACCGGTAAGACATCTTACCTTTGCCAGCTTGGTCAGAGACCCCAGGGACTCAACTACAGTCTCCAGAATGAGCAAAGATTTCTGACAATTCCATCTTTGTTGCTGACACTGTCGGGAGGAAAATCTTTTTCTCTACCAACTTAGGTTCGAGTATTTTGGGGACTATAAATTAGAAAAATTAACAGGAGAAAGTTTATTACTCAAACATACAAGAGTACTTTATAGGGATTAGCTCTGGTAACAGCTAGGGTTAAGGGTTCTTGTACCAGTTTAATAAAGGGGAGAGGGTGTTAGGGCTTCAAGGGATGGAAGGTTCTGATTAAGTCTGTTTACACAAATTTGCTTTCAAATGTCCCAGTGCCCAAGGTCAGTTGTGCCCCCAACTGGAGACTTCCCTGAAGCCGTGGTAGTGGTGATGGTTGAGTGATGGGAGGGGCAGCTGTGGCAGATGGCTTTTGTAAATCTCTGTTTTAGTCAGATAGGGAAGTTCTGGTAAGATTTCCTTCTGCATCTGTAGCTCAGATGTTTTTACTTTGATGTTATCTTTAGACCATTCTGGCAGGTTGTCGGTCCCTTCACAGGGAAGCTAGAGAGATGCAACATTTATCATTTAGCATGGAGGCAAGGAATGCATGGGAGAAATGCGTGGGCCTGGAGAAAAAGAGTGTTCAAAAGACTGTGGTAAAGTTGTTGGAATTTCCAGGTCTCTTTCTCCAAACTGCAGAGCTGGACAAATAGCCCTGATATACTTCCACTGGAAAGTGGGAAGAGGGAAGAAGGAAGAAAAGGAGGGGGTGGAGAGAGAGAGAGAGAGAGAGAGAGAGAGAATGGAAAAGAGGCTTGATTCCTTGATTCCTTCCTGTGGAGAACGAGAACCAGAGAAGCATCAGAAGGGGTGCAGATTGGCACTGCCCAGGCTGGGTTTGGTCTTAAAACAGCAGGGCTCCCTTCCCCTGTCTGGCCTCAAGCACTGGCCACAAGGTGTTTGTATCCTCAGGGCAGCAGTTTGGGGATACTGTTCTGGGAAAACTGAATGGCCCTAAAAGTAAGATTTCATACACTGACATCTAGGAGGTTCTCAAAAAAAAGTATTCCTAATTACCTGTCACTGAGCCCACCAGTTATAAGTGCTTTCTATCACACGTAGCTCCCAATAAGCTTCTGGTGGTTCATGCATAAATATAGATAGGCAATGATAACCTGGTATTTGAGAAAGCCTGAAACAGAGAGAGCCCAAAAAATAAAACCTGAACTAAAAGAATGCAGAAGAAACAAATATTCAGAAGAAACAAATATTTCATAAGGAAATCTAAGAAGAAAAAAATTAATCTGTAATTCGGTTGTTTACATAAGGGGGTCGGTATCAAAGTTTATAGTCACAAACTATTAGAAGGGACTAAATATCAATAGGATGTAGGAGAAATTAATTATGCTATAGTATTCTGATCAGTCTATACTCTGGAAAAAAAGGTTAAAGTAATTCTCTAGATTTCGAACTGAAAAAATATTCTTGCCAAGGTGTTTGCTAAGTTAAAAAATACTCATTAAAACATTAGAGAAGATGTGGAGAAAAGTGAGCCCTGTACACTATTGGTGGGAATGTAAATTGGTGTAGCCACTATGAAAAACAGTATGGAGATTCTTCGAAAAAGTAAGAATAAAACTACCATATGATCTAGCTATTACACTTCTCGGTATTTGAAGAATACAAAAACACCCAATATGAAAAGATATATACATTCCTGTGTACAGTAGCCAAGACAGAGAAACAACTGAAATGTCCACTGATGGATAAATGGGTAAAGAAGATGTAGAGTGTGTGTGTGTGTGTGTGTGTGTGTGTGTGTGTGTGTGTGTGTGGTGATGGGTGGTAGCTAGACTTTTGGTGGTGATCACTTTATAGTGTATATGGATTTCAGTGTTGTACACCTGAAACATATGTAATATTATATACCAATTTTACCTAAAAAAACCTTGTTAAACAATTTAAACAATAGTAGGGTATGATCTCATTTATGTGAAAATATGTGTGCTCCCCACAAGAATTAGATATGAACACATCAGATGATTAGCAGTTACATCTGGAGCATCTTGGGGGCAACCTCGTTTGTTCATTGTTCAGATGTTTTTACTTCTAGCATTTATAGCTTTCATAGTTAACACAGAAACTTATTATAATTATTTTTAATTAAAATATCCTCAGGACACCTGCAGAATAACCAAGTGACTTCCTCTATTTAGCCACATGTACTTAGGAGGCAAGAATGATATTACTGATTACCAAAAATTTTCCTAGCATAAGTTAACCTAAAATAAAAACTCACCTTAACCAAAACTATGTTGCTTGTTAACTATGATTCATAATATAATGTGTGAAGTTATGAAGTCACATTAACATTTCTTATGATGTTACTAGAGAAATTACGTGGTGACAGTCTCCATTACAGGTAGTTTTCTAGAAACTTTAGTTTAATACAACTTCCTCGTGACTAATAAAAATTGTGCTGTGCCTTTCCATGTTCACTGGTGCTGCTGGAGTTGGGTTTCTCTGAAGGTGCAGATTTTCTTTAAGGATGTCTTTCTTTGTAGGAATGAAGAAAACCCTAAGGGGAGCATGGAGGATTTTGGGGACTTGGGGACCAGGTTGGTTTGGGCTGGGCTATTACTTGTAGTGTCCAGGAGCAGACAATATCCTAAGTCAATGTCAAGGAGGGGAGCTGCAGTTGGTGTCAGAGAGAGTATCACGAGTCCATCTCCAGGTCCTGGCTTTAGGTAACGAGGCCAGAAATCAGAATTCTAAAAACCTTTCTTTGCTTCTAGTGCCCTGAGAATAAAGTCAAAACTCTTGTGCCTAAAAAGCCCTGTCTACCCTATCAAGCATTTCATCATTTGAGCCAATTTGGCCTTTCGGATTCTCTGGAGGCCAAGCATTTTCCTCTTTTAGAGCCTCTGCTCATTCTATTTTTTCCACCTACACGACATCCCCTGTCTCTTCCGTGGATGGCTTTTGACGTTTTCAAGTCACAGTGTCACCTCTTCGGTGAGGCCTCTCCTAATTAATGAATCTTTGTTTCAGCCCCTATTGCTTCTTTTTAGCACTTCATATTTTGTGTTTATGTGGGAGCCTTCTGCCCTCTCTCTCCACCTCCATCTCTCTTCCATTTAGATTGTCAATGAAAAGTGAATAGGACTTTCTTTTGTTTGTACCACCCGCAGCACACATTTCCCCTCTCCTCTACCACTGCGTACCTGCCAGGTTTCCAACAGCCAGCATTTGCATTTCTTTGCCTCTGAGACTTACTTGGCTTCTGGAGGCTGACACTGCTTACCTGTGCTTCCGCCTGCGATGCTAGAAAGGAAGTAGTGCTCCGTGAATCGTGAATCGCTGGCAGGAATTAGTGTATAAAAGTCCAGGTTCCCGCAACCTTTTGGTGAGCTAGTCACCTAAAGTGTTGGCTGGCTCAGTAATGCGTCTTTGTATTGGCTAATTCTCCTTCCCAGTCTGATTTCATCACACCAAAATAAATGACTTTGTCGAACAGATGAGCGAATGGATAGATAGGTGGATGGGTGATTGGAGGAATAATAGAGAAAGAGTGGGTTACAAAATGAAGTTTCAGTCTGTATGAGGTGTAAGATTTCAAACTATTGGTTGAAAAAACAAAGGTGTGGTAAGCTCATTCCAGCTGGGGCTAGTTGGCTCACAAAAAAACACCTAAGCCCACATAAAGGTGTACAATAGGTAGTTTACTGAGACTCTAATATGGAATTTTTAAAAGCTAAGGTTTTCTTTAGGCCTGCTGCCCAATTCTTGAATTTTTTATGGTTGTCCGACTTATGTGCAACATTTACATTTAAATTTTATAACAGTATTTACTTAAAGCATTGAAATGTCCTATGCAAACTCATAAAATTCAACTTGCATTTTATTCAGTTTAGGTAACGATAACAGTCCAATTACCGTGTGTGTGTGTGTGTGTGTGTGTGTGTGTGTGTGTGTGTGTGTACATATACTGATATAGATATAGATATAGCTGGAAGTGAGAATTGAGCTGTAAGTGAAATCACATGGTAAGATTTAGTCAGAGCCATAGAAACAAATGATCAAAAATGGTGATCTAGGTGATATAGATGTAACTGATTTTAGTGTGGGAAGTACTATTTAAGATTCTTATCAGTATTATTATTGTGTCATTGGACAATTCACAGAGTTATTTAACAGCTGGTTAGAATTCTTGAATCAGAAATCATTTCTGTTTTCAGCAGATTAGGAGTACAAAGACAAAGCTAGACTGGGTTTTCTGATGGCAAGAAAAAACATCAAAGTCTGACCCCAGGGAGCTTAGTGCATGATATGCAGGTAACTTTGGATACATGAAAAATATCAGTGGTTGTGCCAACTTGCTTTTATAATTAGTTTTGTTTTCAAATACAAAACAATTGATGTGGACTAGTGAATCATTCATCACTAAGTAAAGCATTCCTCAGATTACAAAAGGATTTTAATTCTGACAGTCCAGGTGACCAGTGTTATTTACCTACACATATTTAAAAATTAAAGATCATGTGTCTAAAATCCTGTACATTTCTGTAAACTTTCCATAAAGAAATGTTAATATAATGGTGCTGGTTGGAAAATATTTATGTTTAAACAAGCATTGTGTGTGAAGTTGAACTAAGCATGCTGATGGAAAACATTGTTCAGAAATAATTTCTAGGAAAAATTTGACTGCTTTTAATGAAACTGCCTGTTTTTTTCTTCACGTATATTGAGAACTGTGCATTTCTGTTCCTTTTAAAATTTTGTCTCCCAAAGATCTCAGAACTTAATTTGTACCTCAGTTTTTCTAAACCCATGGAAACTTATGGCTTTTATATTTATCTTGTAAATGTCTCCTTATTTTTAAAATCTGGGCCTAAATTTTTTTTTTATCTTGCCTGTATTTTCCTTTCTTACGTTATGTTTTTATGTAAGTCATCACAAGCTTTTTGTGGAAAATGGAGGAATGAATGATTCGTGTGTAAACATAAAGAAACAATCTATTTTTATTGCATCGCTTCTCTCTCTCTTTTTTTTTTTTCCAAGGCCAAATGTTTGTGAAGAACAGCAACTGACTGTGGTGGGCCTTCCACACCCATGTGTCCAAGCGTTCACACACACTGTCAAGTTCTAGAAGCAGGGCTGTGCTGGCTCAAGGTGGTGTGTGGGTTATGAGCGGAGGTAAGGGTTACTGAACATCAACACCAAAAACCCCAGCTGCATATAAAGATTTCCTCCAATCAATTTCAGAAAATAATTATACAATTAAGTAAATAAGCAGAAGATATGCCTGCCAGGAACTTTTAGAATAATATGTTTTCCTTCAGAGACAGGATATATTATTCACTTACTTTTTAAGCCTCATTGATGGGTGAGATGTTTTGGGTTAGATGGCACTAATTTTACCACTTGAGAGAATAGACTATTGAGAGCTGAAGATCAGAAGACTGGGAGAAACAAGGAATATTGTATTAGTTTGCTAAATTTAGTATGCCTGGATCTGGGGCATCTACAGCGGTGAAAGACCGTCTGACCTGCCCTTGGTTGTCTTCTAACACTTTAAAACCAGGCGCTTCTTTGACTTTACTGTGGCCTTTGAATTAGGATTAACTCAGCAGGTTGGGAAAGGAGAGAAAAAGCAAGTATAGAGCTTTTTATGCGTCAAGGCTTCATGTGGACATTTTTTTTCAAAGTTTTAAAATAGTTTTACAAAACATCTAAGTACCTCTTAATACAGATAAGTGCTAGTGGACTAAGTTTTATGTAAATGAATCAATTGGGTCTGAATCGAGGGTTAAAAAAGTATGGCTTTAGATTAATAAATTTATTATTGTTATTAATTATTATTACTGTTATTACTACTACCACCTCTATTGCCAAAGGAAAGTTGGGAACATTTAATTATAATATAATTAATTATAAATAACTGAGTTTGCCATTGTATAGAAATAGCAGGACGTTGATAATATGAAACTAAATAAAATATTATAAGGCTAAATAATTTATGGTGAATATTTACATAATACGTGTGCATGCTCGTGTGTGTGTGTGTGTGTGTGTGTGTGTGTGTGTGTGTTTAACCTTCAGATGTATAATTTTTTTGGTCTATGCTCTGGATCTTTAAATCAGAAGACTTCCCTTGGCTCTTATTAGCTTTGTGGCCTTAGGCAAAGTTCCTACATTTCCCTGTGCCTTACTTAGTCTGTGAAGTTAGAAAAATAATACCGTGCATGAGGATTAACTGAAAACATATTTGATACATGTGACACAATGCTTGTTACATAGTAGGTACTCAATTTGTTCATCAGAGTACTTGTTTTTGAAAATGGCTTCTTATTTAGATTTTCTATATTCCCCCCATGAGATTTAATTATTGTTGATATTAGACTGAACCAAAGAAAGTTCACTACCAATAGACATCAGACTTGGAAAAACAAACATGAATTGATAGAACATTTTATATTTTTATTCTCAATAGCTCAGTAATTTTATCTATTTTTTATTCGGTAAATGTTTATGAGACTAGCTTTGGATTTGAGGCAGTGTTTGGCATCTTTGCCAAACTAATATCCCTTTTGTTTGTATATAAGTATGCAGACCTATACTTATGTCCGTATACTTATATTGGAGACATGCACAAACAAAATATTAAGTTACACTTCAAGATGTTGAATAACTAAATGTCATAAAAAGTGATAATAAAAAAGTGACCAATTAGTCCTGTTTTGAGAGAAGAAAAAGAGCACTCACTATACATTGGCATAGTGGGGAAAGAGAAGTTGGAGGAAGTGTACCTTGAAATTGGCTTCAAATAATGAAGGAGGTTTGGGCTAGAGATATGAGGATTGGTATATAAAGGGGAGAAAATATGTTAATTCTTTTGACAGAAAGAATAAATATAACATTGATTTGATAGAAAGGAAGTTAGCCAGTTTAGAGATGTTTGGTATTATGGTATATTAAAAGGTCAGTACAGATAGCTATAGTTTAGTGTTTTCAACCTTTTGTTCATTATTGTCCCCGTAAAGAACCTTTGTAAACTTTTAAATAAATTTTTGGTAATTGTCTTCCTCCCCTATAAGGTTTTAATACCACAGATATCCTTTATAATTGTTATATACTGTGCTCCTTTGTAGGACCACAGATCATTGTATTAGGTAAGATTTTTTCCACCTCCACTACCTAAGAAATAGTTGTCACCCACTTGTGGGTGATGTCACCACTGTTGAGAATGCATGCTATGGTGGAACCAATGTATGAGGGACCTTCACAGTCATGTCAAAAAAGCATGTACCTTATTATCCTTCATGATTTCATTATTCTCTTCATCATTTTGGGTTTCATTCTTGATCCCTTGAGTGACTCTTAGGATAGTTTATATCATAGGACATGGAGGTTCCTCTTAATTTTTATTAACCTGTACCTATATTGAATCTTGGTTGCATATGTAATGAGGTGTGCGTGTGTGCATGTGCATATGTGTGTAAACGGCAGGAGTTGGGTTTGAGATGACAACTTTGCTTTAAGAGGAAGCATTACTGATCTAGATTGCTATGTTTCCTAGGACCCAGTACTATACCATCTACAGACAGGCATACAGCATGGAGCTGCAGACCATCTACCGGTGCTGCCCAGGTTGGAGCCGGCGGGATGATGACCCTGGCTGTCTACGCTGTAAGTTATCATTCTTCCTGTCTAACTCTCTGTCACTTGAAGTAATGGTTTCACTCTGTATAGGGTTTCACTAATATGCCTGTCAAGTTTTAGGCATCTTTAGAATCACCACAGATTCAGAGCATCTCTTTGGACTGAAAATTCATACATGACGTGCAAAAATGCACAAAAAGCTTTTCTGTTAAGCGTTTCTAATGAGAAGTCAGAACTCAAGACACATAGAACTGCTGCTTTATATTCTGTCTCTTTATTTAAAAGACAGTGTATTTAAAGCTAGCCAGTTACACCTTGACTTCTGTCTTCCCTTTCCATTTGCCCCTGTCCCAAATCATCAAATTTGTAATCCACGGTTGACTCAAAAGTCCAGAGGGAAATCACTATACTAAATCTAAATGGGATTTCTCACCTCATACATGTGATTAATTGCAGAACTCTGGAGATGGCTTACTTTTTAAGACGAGGTATGCAAATGTCTGGTGAGAATATTCTAGAACCTTTGGAGGAGTTTGACAGCATTCAAACAGCAGAAGTGGTGGCAATATATAGTTCATTCACAGCGGGAGAGATGGCTCTGTCTAGCAACTCCTTTACCTCTGCTTATGGTTATTGCCAAGTCACTTAAAATGTTTCAGTGTATTGCAATCAATGCGGCACCACAGCTCAGCAATTTATCTCTCCTGCTATCCTGTACCTTAGGGAGATTGTCACCATCCTGCTTTCTTCCCCACTGTGCTTTCTGCTCTTGAAATATCTTAGTGCAGTTGCCTCAGGCTTCCCATGTTAAGCAGGCCTAGTGTTAAGTGGTGTTCCCAGGGTCGCTGTATTTGCAGGCAGTGCCAGGCCACTGCAGCTGGCTGGTTTAAGCTCAGGGTAAATATCCGCCCATGGCGTCATCTCAACAATGTTATGAACTTCTGGAAATTAATGACCATGAGATGAACTCTTTATATTGTTGTATGACAACTATCATAGTCCTTTGTTTCCAGTAAGTGTTGCTATTTCTTGATTGATCTTTAGATTGTTTTGGCCACATGATCATCCTATCCATTGAGTTTCTTTAGACTAGTGCTACTTAAACTTGAATGTGAATGCAGATCACCTAGTATCTTGTTAAAATGTGGATTTTGATTCAGTAGGTCTGGGGTGGAGCCTGCAATTCTGCATTTCTACAAGTTGAGGCTATACGGATGCTACCACATGCAGAGCTCTACAAGGTTTTAGAGGGCAAGGCCTTAACATTTAATGAAAACACTGTTTAACTTTGACATGGGGTGGGGGGTGGAGGCTGTTGGAAATTTCTAGATTATATTTATATTAGCAACTTGGTACTTACATTGAGGATTTTCTTTCCCTCAACTTCATTCTCCATCTCGCCTTATCTCCCCACCTTTTAGCTGTCTCTGCAGTAGAGACTTGTTTTAATGGAAGGAGGAGCTCAGACAGTGAATCCCAGAGATGCCAGTGCACTGGAGGTTTTCAGGGACCCCACTGTCAATATGGTGAGTCACCAACAAGACCATTTTATAGATGCTCCTATATTTATGATGGCGTTATGTCCCAATAAACTCTCCTAGGTTGAAAATATCCTGTCAAAATGCATTTAATACTACTCCGTAAGTGTGAGTTGTTTACCCTGGTGATTTTGTGGCTGAGAGCCGTGTCTTACCGCTGCTGCCAAGCATCCCAAGGGCGTTTATCGTGCCACACATATCACTAGCCTATGAAAAGATCAACATTCAGAATGTAAAGCATGGTTTCTACTCATTGTGTATTGCTTCTTCACCATTGTAAAGCTGAAAAATCGTAAGTCAAACTCTTGTAAGCTGGGGACCCATCCGTATTATGATTTGGAGTTGTCTGCTTTGCTTTTAGGGGCCAGCAAATTTTGTCGATTCAGACTAATGGCAGGGTTGTCCCTATGGATATCAGTGAGCATTTAAAATGAGCCACTAAGCAAAAATCTACAACCTACAGTGTACTCAGCATCACAAATTATGCTTTGCAGTTTTTTTTTTTTCCAATTCAGTTATAATTATTCACTATCAGAGTTCGAAGGGTAGCAGTAAGTACAAAATGGTCTATTTTATAAAGGAAATGGCAGCTTAATAAGAAAACCTCACTCTGACCTCAGATGTTAAATCTTTAATGGAGCTATGGTTTAAAAGTACTGGTACAGTATTCTTCTGTGAGATCTCTGTGGTTTGTGAATGAAAAAAGTGAGGATTAACAAAAATTCAATGTTGTGTGATATTTACTACTTTTGTATCCTTTACTAAAAAGAAGAAAGAAAAAAAATAACACCTGCACAATTCTGAGTTTCAAAACTTGGTAACCTAGTCCTCAAGGTTGGAACTCTATCAGCTGTCAATTTTGAACATATGCGTCTAAGATGTTGCTTGTACGCAAAATTTTATATCCTTTACTACACTGCTATGCAATTGGATGCTTTCAAAAGAATTTGTTTTGACTTGGTCGTCTGATTCTAGTTTCCAGAGAATGTGAACATATTCATGTTAATCTTTTCAGGGCAGGAGAAAGAAAACAAAACCAATCTTATAGAAGAACTTACATAGGTATAGAAGCTAATGAAAATAATGTACTCATCATCTTATGTTGATATTTCTGTCTTCTATCCGTTGCCTGAATCTTTGTAAGTGAAATTGAAAAGTTACTGAGCATTCATCTCTGATGTCCATTTGTCTCCTCTACCCTTGGCATAAGGTTAAGGCTCAATATTTTCATGGGTCGCCTCACAGCTCTTCTTGTATATGGATCATACTTTTTAAAAAAACAAATTTATGAATTAAAATGTAGCTGAATTTTAACCCCAATTTATTCTTTGACTCTGAGACAGAGATCAGTGTACATGTTGAGCTCTATGGTGTGTCTTCAACTGTTTCAATTATTTTAAAGAAGCTAACAGAAATTACATTGATCTGTGACAACAAGTTATTTGTCTCTAAGTAAATTGTTTCAACTACACGTGCAACTCTGGTTTCCTCATTTCGATCAGTAGCTGTGATGGGCGATTACACATGTCACTGATTCATTAAAATTTTTAAAAAATTAATTAATTATTACTTTATTAATTCATGTGCTTAGGTAGAGAAAATCTTTCAAAACATCAAGTCCCTGAGGGGAAAGGTAATTAAAGAGACATATGGTAATGATAATGGCCTAGAAATTATACCTGGATTAATTTGTTCTTTATTTTCTACATCAGTACTTGAATATTTTGATTATTCCAATTTCTTAACAACTTTTATTTACTGAAGTAATGAAAATGCTTTCTGCAATTCAAGTAGCTAGACATCATATTTTTCAATTTTGGGTTGGCGAAAATATTGGATTATTTTGAACACAGGCAGAATCAGTGGGTCTTTTCACAAGTTTGTATATCACAAAGAACAACCATACAAAATACTTTCAGGAGTCTGAACTGCATTTTCGGTATTGCTGTCCAAGTGTGTTTATCTATAGATTTTGATGTTTCTTCTCTCACTGTAGAACTGTTGAATTCAAAAACAAAAATTGATGCATTCTGAGGGGTATATATCCTGAAGCAGGAATTCAGGCATCCCCTACATGGTATCATATTTTATCCAGAAAAAAATGAGATATCACAAAGTATGCCAATTTAAAAGGATTTTTTAAGAGGAATTTTGGAGACTTCCTTGGAAATCAAGTATTTGGGGAGACAAGTAAATAACCCAATTAAGAAAGAATGACATTAGCTGTGTCTTGAAAGTGGATTAAAAATGAAAATCAGCAAATGTTGTTTTTAAAAAGAATGTAATTGATAGGACATGTACTCTATCAAAAAGTTTAATTATAGTCTAGAGGTACTGCCCATAATCTATCTCTTATCCAGTGGCTGGGTTTGAACTCTGAATTATGAGTACATAATCCTTATAATCCTTGATATGATTGACACTACTCCATCTCTCTCTCTCTCTCTCTCTCTACATATATATATATAGCAATACAAATAATGTTTTTCAAATTATATACATAATTCAAGTGATAAGTAATTCAAATTAAAAATTCGAGTATAAAAAATTAACAGTAATACAATATAAAAAATACAATACAATGCAATAAATACAATAAAAATACAATAATAAAGTAAAATAATAAAAAAGTAAAAATGGGCAGTTCTGTTTTCCTCAGATACCATGTGGTTATGCTTTTGTGTTTATTCATATTGATTCGCATATATACAATTTTATATGTGATTGTCTTCTAGATATTGTTTTTTCATGAATGTCCTTCATTTTTTTTTTACCCTCCTCTTTCTTCTCTCTTTTTCTCCAGCTTCCTCTCCTCTCCCCAGTAACAAACTGCTGAATACTCTTGTATTTCTCTGGACTCATATAATCATATATGAACAACTACATAATATTCCATGATATTGATGTACCATAAGTTTTCCAACATACATTCATGATGGACATTCATTTTGTTTTCAGTTTTTTTGGCACAACAATCAGGGCGCAATAATGGGGTGCTTTTATTTCTGTGCTGCAGATTCCTAACAGTGGGATTGTGGGGGTCAGTGAATATATGTTTTAATTTTAATATACTTAGGGATCAAAATATTTGTTTAAATTATTTGTAAAATGTTTTCATGGTAACAGCTTTACCAGTTTACTTTGTTGGGACAGATTGAAATCTAGATGAATGCTAATTATTTACTTATTTTTTAGAACACAATAGAAAATCACTTGTATCTTTATCCAAAAATGGAGATCTGATAAAGTGTCTAGGATTAGTTATGGTAAACATGGGTTGCTCTTGGTATAGGGTAAAGTTGACTTTATTTGAGACATATGGGGAAAAAAAAAGTTAGAAAATGAAACAGATGACCTTTTAAAAATGAAGAAAAGAATCTAGTCAGAGAGAGAGAAGGGATATACCAATAACTGAGAAAAATGCTTGAAGTTAATAATGATTCTAAAAATTGCTGATCTACTTAACTCATTTGAAAAATCTGTCTACAATAAGGAAAAATAAAGAAAATGAATGTGGACAATTGGAAAGTCATGAAGTACTTTCTAAAATAGCAATTGATTAAAGGAATCTAGTGAATACTTTGAAGATTTGAACACAGGCTAGATAGCTGGGTGAAATATTCTCTCTTTTTTAATTCTATGGATCCAGGCAGAACAACTTGGAGCTTCATTAACTAATTAATATCACACGCAAATCACACCTTTACCTTCACTTTTCCGTCTTGCCTTTCTCTGGTCATTAGGCATATTATAATTCACTTGACTTATAATTTAATTTAAATTAATTATTAATATATTATATAATTATTAATATTACATAATTATTAACATAATTTTATTAAATTATAAGTCAAGTGAATTATAATATGCCTAATGATTGGATGCTAAGACTCTGTTTTTTTTTATTCATTCATTCAGTCAGTCATTCAGTTTAATAATCAGTCTCCCAGTTAGTCAGTAAATATTTATACACCAGGCTGTGTGCTAATTACTGCAAATACTTAAAATGAATATGGTATCCTTAATGTAGTGGTAAATAGAGACCAGGAAACCTATGATTATAATGTACTTACAAGGTCTATGATGGAGGAAGCTTCTGTCCCAAAAGAAGACAGGTGAGGGTTTATCTTTGACATGCCAGCAGATAAAGGAAGGTTTTTTATAAGATTTAAAAATACAAAAGGCAACTTATTATTAAAGATAAAAGAAACAATAATGTGAAATTGGGCATAGGAAATGGAATATTTCCCACAGATTTGATAAGCACAGCAAGTTCAAAAGGGATAATAATAATACAAATAATTCTCTTGGTTGCAATAAGAGATGCACATGGGATATCCCCCCGCCCCCCAAAAATATGTTTTTATTTACATCCAGGGCAGCAGTTCCTCAGTTTTTCTTGTTCCAGCCACACCAACTACTCCAGAACCTAATGCAAAGGTTGCAATGATTCTGCAAGAACTTTATTTCCCCAAGTCCAGCTCTCCAAATATATAGTCTAGCAATCAGGGTTTCTTGAACATACAACAATGCTGGCAGAGTCCCCAAATGTCTCCATTGCTTCAAAGCGTGATGTTTATGCACATGAAAAATGGAAACTCTTTAGCAGTTCTGGAGTTCAGATTGGGTCTCACCAATGACCACATGCATTCATTATCTTGGAGAAGTCATTTTATATCCTTGAGCCCCTCAGTGTTATCTTTCGTAAAATAATAATAGTTCTAAATTTCCTAAGCACCTTCCATGCACTAGGCACTATTCTAAACATTTCGTATGGATTAGATCATTAATTCTTACAAGTCTATGATGAGAATACTCTTATTTGCCCCATTTTTTAATCCGTCTGAAGCTGATATGGAAAAGATTTTTCCTCACAAAAGATTTTTCAAAAGGAAGCAACCCTGCTGACACCTTGATCTCAGACATCTAGCTTCTAGAACTGTGAGACAATAAATTTCTGTTGTTTAAGCCACTCAATTTGTGGTATTTTGTTTAGCAGCCTTGCCAAACTAATATAGGAAGTTTAGAAAACATTTTCTCTTTATGCACAGCTTCATTTCAGCAGTAGGTCTTCTCAAACAATGAAAATGGGGAAAATTGGCAGGGGGCTTATAAAGAGCAAATCATGCTAAGAAAACTTGATGGCTTATTTTAATTGAATTATAAAATTAGTGAGAAGATTTAATTTGAAAAAATGCAAAATCATTAATCGAATACACTTATTAATCTACAATCCTAAATGAGCATTACTAGGGGATAGTATGAAATGAAACAGAGGTTATATTATGGAGATAAATGGATATGCATTCTTAGCATGAAAAACAGTGTAAAATGCAGTGTTATTTTGTTCATCATGTGAAGATGCATTGCATTAGAGCCTTAAGCCCTCAGCAGGGTTCTAGCGAGTTCGCATTAAGGCAACTGCATTCTGCTTTACATAAATTGACAGAAGGATATGGCAATATTGACAAAGATTGGGACAAGTACAATAAAGGGACAAATAGACTGTTTATGAGAAAAGTAGAGCAGTAACTGTCTGACATTTTCCCATGAGCCTAGTAAAGGAGCATCCTGCATTTTGGAATCCATGCAGAAGATTTACTATCATGACATTGATTTGAAAATAGCATTGGAAGTGCTTTTACTAAGTGTTCTTTGCCTGGCCAGTGTCAGCAACCGTAGTTGCAATTTCAAAAAGATTGCATGAGAATTACCTGATATTGCAACTATGACAACCTTAAAGTAGGCTGACCTAGCATCATCCAGGGTTCTTTGATTATACAGGGTATAATTAATGATGAACTAGAAAATATTGAAGGTGGGTAATAATGACAATAATAGCTAACTCATAAATCATGTTTTCTGCATGCTAGGTGCTACCCTAATGTTTTATGTGTGTTAGTTAGCTCATTTAATACAGTAAACCTGTAAAGTAATATCACGTATAGAATTAATAATCCTCATTTACAGATGAGACACTGAAAAGAGGTGTTAAGTAATTTACCTGAGATCATACATGTACTAAATGGTAGAGCTAAGGTGTGGTAGAGCTAGTTTGTCCCTTCAATCACTATGCGATGCTGTTTAAAATATAAGAATTTTTCTGTTTGTGAAAAGTATAGTTGATATCATTTTCCTAAAAGGAATGGAAGGGATTTATACTTTATTTTTAGTGCTTAAACCTGGTCGGTATTCTAGGAAAACAATCTTCCTACAAATAGCATGAGTGTAATGATTCTCTTCATTTAAAGTTTTGCTCGTTATACATACACGTATTGAGTGACTGTTTAGGATCCGTGTAAGAAATACAGAACTCTGTTACTGAAAACTCTGCATTCTCGTTACACAGACAGGAAAACAAATCATTATAATGTGATGAATGGCGTTCTCAGAAATACATTAAAAGGGGCACTGGAAACAGGTCATGGTGGGGAGCAGGACTTGGGAAGTTGTGGCAAATAAAACTGCATATTAATACCGCACCACTCATTAATGCAAGCTAAATAGTTTGTATCTCAACTCTTTGGATATGTAATGCTTCTGAAGATCTTAAAGAGGGCATTTTATGTGTAACTGTGTTTTAAAGGTATGGGTACAATCCCATGGAAAGAGGCCTGAAACCAAAAGGAAAAGAAAATGTTATGTCACTGAAATGGCCAAATCTGCATGTAGCCATTTTTTCTTTTTCATTGCTTGCTGCTAAAAGTTTTCTTTTTAATGTCATACTTCTCTTATTTATCATGTATAAAGGTATATTTAAAAATGCCCCCCCCCCCACTCCGCTCTTTGACTACAATTTAAGTCCTAGTTTGTCTTAAGGAACTTAATACACATAGTTTGAAAGAAGAAATCCTGGATTAAAAAAGTTAACATGTTCTACTGCAGATATTATTACTGTTCAGTAGATTTTGGAATGGTGTAGCTGAATTTCTGTTTTCCATTTAATTTTGAAGTATATGGGGTGTGATTTGAAGTATATGGGTAAAATTTCACCCGTGTGTGGTGAAATTTTACTCAAGCTTATTTATAAGCTTGAGTAAAGTGAACTACCAATGTGTTAACAGTATCACTGTCAGCAGTGGCCGTTGGGATGTATCTCTTGGTTAGGATGGTGCAGCTTTATTTCTTAAATTTGAAACCATAAATTCCTTAATTTGTTGGAAAAGCCTACTGTAATGCCCGTAGATGAAAGGGAGCATTCCCTTCTTTTCTACTAGCATTCAGGCTGGTCAGTGGTAGAAACTACTAGTATGATTGTGAATCATTAAAATTCCCTAAGTGATTAGGGTGTTTTGTGTTGTATAGAGATAAATGATTCTACTCCCCACAGTTCTCTGCACTCAGGGCAGTCTGTTGAGACTGCATTTTGTTGGGGGTAGTAGATAGGAAGAAGCACCTGATGGGCTTGTCACAGGAGGGCCATGGGCTTTTGAGGGTGATTTAATGGTACATTTACTGAAAGAAGCAAAGTAGAAAACCTGAGAAGACAAAGCCAAAAGTCAAATTCTAGGTAAGATAAAGGGAGGAGTGTAGCTAGTCAAGAAAATTGAGATACTGGACGATATTGAAAGTACAAACTTAACTGCACAGATTTGGACCTTGTTCTCAGCATGAGCATCTATGGCTGGCATCCTCTTCCTTACTGGTCAGGCATTGTAAAACTTTGGATGTGCAGGACATGATGCCTTATTATTATATTTTAAAAATATAACTACTCTGCTTTACCATATTTCTCAAAATGTGTTCTCCTGATCACTGTTTCCATTGGATTTTCAGAAATTTTAAAGGAAGTGAAGTTTCTGTGTTTGAATAATTTGGGGAAATTCTGTGTCAAGTAGCCTTACACTTTGTTTATTCTCGTAGGTCTTTTCAGAGCCTTCACTGTGCTAATTCGTATTGAGATTCCCTCAGAGCAATACTTAGATATCTAGATTCCTGAGTATTCCTAACTCGTGTGACTGTATAGCTCCCTTTTTTAGGGGTATTTTAGTATAGTTTTTCTAATAATATTCTTCAAGTATTATTATTTTGTAGAACCCAGTTGCTCTGGAGGATATGTATGTATGTATGTGTAATTTAAATTCTCAAGTTTAAAGACACACACACACACACACACACACACATACACACACATATATAGTCTCAAAATTAGATATAAAAAAAGCTAAAGCTATTTTCCAATCTGCTCAACTAATAATATATTTATATAGTAGTTAAGAAAACAGGTTTCACAAGGTGCTTTTCCATATGTTATTTCATTTAAGCCTCATACTTGTGAGGTAATTCATATTATTCCCAAATTAGAATTGAGGTGACAGAGATTCAGAAAGCTTAATTGATGTTCACAAGTCACAGGTTGTTAACAGCTGAGCCAAGACTTCAACCCAGACCTTTAACTTTAATGTTCTGTGGTATTTATGTCCCACAGCTACCTGGGGGAAAAGCAGGGTTTGCTATGGACTCTGAGCGCTGCCCTATTTTTGGCCACACTGTGCACTGTTCTGAGCTACGAAATGGATGCGACAAAGTGGGCATGAGGAATTCTCTCTCATCTTTCTCCATTCAGAACCTCATGAAGTTTTTACAATTCATAATTTTTCTTCCTCCTCTCCCATCAGAATTTAGTTCCATTGCTAATCCCAATAAACAACATCAAAGTAAAGTATCCATGGTTACTACTAGTTTAACATATTTGTATTTTAACAGTGAAAACACAAAGCGTAACCTAAATGGTGTTTGAGTTCCGGCATTCGGCAGGTCCGAGCAATCTCGTTGGGTACGGGAGCTTTGAGGAATTCCTCTAAATGTACCACGTAGGCTACTGTTCATTCTCTTTTCATTCAGAGATGCGGAACTAGCAGTGCCTGCCCCCTCTCATGCAGGTACTAATGTTGATGGCAGTCTACTCCTTCATGGTTGCCAGTGGGTAAAAGAGCTCTTGCCATATTGGTTCCAAGCCCATAATGCCAAGGTCTAGGTTTCTAACCAGGAATCCTGCTGCATTTTACACCTACCTTCATCTTTTCCCTTGCCTCCCTATATGTTTTACTATAAGCTAGCTTTCTTCATCTACATTTTATTGACCTTCAAAATGCCTAAGGACATGGCTGCAACCATAAGTATGTGGTAAATGCCCCAAATCAAAGGCTTATGAGAAAATGAAGATGTGTAGTAAAGAATTTAATCTTATGCCAGAAGGATTCTGCCCCTTGACCTCAGCTTTTCGTGGTAATCTCTAAGCCTTTGGAATTTCCTAACTGATAGGAACATCTTTATTTGCCAGGGACCTGGCGTTATTGATAGTCTAAAAATATGACTCAGGGTGGGGACTGAACACACCTGGATAGTCTCAGATTGAGGGGGTCTTGTCACATGAGAAAGACCAATAACATGATTTAGGGTAAGGGCTGGAGTCTGTAGAGTACAGTCAACCAAGTGGACAACAAATCAATGAATCAGTCATGCCTATGTAATGGAGTCTCAATAAAACTCTGAACACAGGGCTGGGCTGAGCTTCCCTAATTGGCAGCAGTCCATTTGTATTGTCACACACTGATGCCAGTAAAGTAACATTTCTAATTCTACAAGGAGAAGACAATGGAAGGTACACTTATGGTACTTCCTGACTTCTCCTAATGCACTTCTTCCCTTGGCTGATTTTAATACAATAGTGAATCCTTCTAACAAATTATTGAACAAGAATGGTGGTTTGGGGAACCACCTGAACTTGCAGTTGGTGTCAGAAGTAAGGGTAGTCTATTGTGTAGACTATTTTCTCTAATTTCTCAGCTGACCAAACTCTCTCAAAAGAGATGTATCTTCTCCCTTTTCTCCCCCTTCAAGAATAAAGTGACTGTGGGACAAAGGAAAAATAAGTAGCATTCTGTGCCTGCTCAGTTTTATAGAATGGTACTGAACGAGGGCTTTCCTCATTGTTGATAAAGAATAATAGCATCTGGACTGCTTAAGTGGGTTGAACATAAAAGCTTAACCCACCCATTCATTGAATCAGATAGCAAACCATGGAAGGCAAGTGAAAAAATAACGGTGTTATAACTTGTTAGTTCTGAAAAACAGTGGAGACTAGGGGATGTGGGGGAATAGGTAAATAAAATATATAGCCCTGAAGTTTTAGGAGCCTGCCTGCATTTTGAAGGCACATTTGTTGAAGTCATTGTAATGGTTTAAAAATGGTTTTTAAAGACTATATGCTAAAGAATATTTAATAACTGGAGATTTAGTTATGTAATTTAAATAAGAGCTATTTTTTCCATTTTGACAGAAGAGATGATATGTTTTGTTCTGTTGTGAGTTCTAGTGACCCCTGCTTACCTTTCATTTATCACAAATAATCTTCTCCAGGATACTGCAATTGCTGCTATGTCGAGAAGCTTATATTACATCTAACCTTGGAGAAGGGTCAAAATAAATCTGTGAATTAAGCAAGAATATATTATAGCTGGCTGAGGAACGCATCAGGAATACCTGAAGAGAAAACAAAAACTGTTTTTTCTTACAACGGGTGTACAAGTTGATGTGGCTTCTTTTCTATCTACTTGGAATTTAGTAGAGAAATACTCTTCTTTATTTAAGTCTTAACGTGGGTAAATATCCATTTTGAACAGAACTCCCCTAATAGAATAGAGAAAGCACGTGATTGCTGGTTTTTAGTTATTCACTTATACAGAAGAAGAAATGGTCAAATAAGGCATCACCTGCTGTAATCTCCACTTACCCAGAAAGAAAAACACAGTGAAAAACTCAAATACCCTGACTATATAAATGTATGGTTGACGGTGGGTTAGAGAAGATCTGGACATCAGGTAACTTCAATGGTAACCTCATTGTTAACTTAGGGAATTGTGGATTAATGCTGATGGTGCCTGTAGAGGAAGCAGAAGGGTACAAGAAAAAGAGTGAATGAGATAGAAATTAAAATTGAAGGAAGCAAGTCAAACAGAAGACATACTAGAGATGATGGAAATTAAGACTAATGTAAGAAATATGAAAGTTAATATATTGGGCATATTTTGAAAAATATGATTCAAAGTCTTTTTTTCTTTTTTTTTTCTCATTTAGAGAATCCTGCTTTATGTCTATGGCATAATTGAGGAAGAAAAAAAGGTGCTATGAGTGCCACTTGAAACACTTTTTTTCCATGACAAGTAGTGATTAAAATTTTTATAAATAATTTAGGGAAGATACTATACTTTAGGGGTAAGGAGGCTTTTCATAGCCAATTAACGAATAAGAAAAGTTAGGCAATAAAAAAATTAAGGCCATACAAATCTAATATTTAATAAGTAAGAACTACTTGTGTGGTTCAGTAATTTATGTACTGAAAAAGAATGAAACATATTTAATTAAGTCACTGACATGATGTTACTTAAAGGATAGCTCTGCTACTCTATTGAAAGTGTTATTCATTCATTCATTCATTCATTCATTCATTCATTCAACAAATAATTGTGCTAGACACGTACCTAGATCTCTGACCACAAAAGGGTGGTTAGGAGAAATGATCAATTGCCTTCTGAAGTTTTAAGTGTAAGCTAGTAATAAATATTTTATTGACTTTTAAAATATTTTGAAATCCTTTTAAAAATGTGGACTTAAGTTAATCATATTTTTCTGACAATAAGAACAATCCGTTTCCATTTGAATCAATTGTATTATTACAATGGAATTGCAAAGATTGAGTTCAAGGAAAATAATGGCAACCGCATCCAACCTTTCAAAAATCAAAAAGTGGTCTTTTTAATCCTTCACTCTATTCTCCCAGCCTTCCAACCTCTTTCCCCTCTGTCTGTCACCAAATTGTCCACTGTATTTGTGAGTCTATTTTTGATTAGTTTGTTCTTTTTGTTCCTTAGATACTGCAGATAAGTGGAATCATATAGTATTTATATTTCTCTGTCTGACTTATTTCACCCAGCTTAATAACCTCTAGGTCCATCCATGTCATTGCAAATGGTAGAATTTCATTTTTTTTTAAATGACTGAATAAAATTCCATTGTGTATATGAACCATAATTTTTTTATCCAATTATCTGTTAATGGGCATTTAGGTTGCTGTCATATCTTGGCTATTGTAAATTGTGCTGCCGTGAATATCGGAGTGCATAGATCTTTACGAATTATTGTTTTGGTTTTCTTTAGATAAATACCCAGAAGTGCAATTGCTGGGTCAAAAGGTATATCTATTTTTAATTTTTTGAGGAACCTCTATACTGTTTTCCGTAATGGGTATACCGATTTGCAATCCCACCAACAATGTATGAGGGTTCCCTTTATTTTCTCCACATACTCACCAACACTTGGTGCTTTTTGATTTATTGATGATAGCCATTCTGGCAGGTGTGAGGTGATATCTCATTGTGGTTTTAATTTGCATTTCTCTGATGATTAGTAACCTAGAGTATCTTTTCATATGTCTGTTAGCCATCTGTATTTCCTCTTTGGAGAATATCTATTCAGGTCTTCTGCCCATTTTTTAATTGGATTGTTTGTTTTTTTGTTGTTGTTGAGTTGTATAAGTTCTTTTGGATATTAACCCCTTATCAGATGTATCATTAGCGAATATCTTCTCCCAAACAGTTGGATGTTTTTTATTGTTGTTTTGTTTTGTTGATGGTTTCCTTTGCTGTACAAAAACTTTTTAGTTCGATGTAGTCACATTTGTTTATTTTTTCTTTTGTTTCTCTTGCCTGAAAAGAAGTTCCTGTTAGTAATATCAAAGAGTTTACTGCTTATGTTTTCTTCTAAAATAGTAGTAGATAGTTGGGTACAGGGAGCATGGCAGAGAGAATGCAGTTAGCATTAATATGATGGTTAAGTGGAAGGCCAGGAGAGGGAGGGAGCAATTGGGGGGATTGTTTTATGAACATTATAGATGTCTAACCAATGTTCTGTATACTTGAAACTAATTTAAATAAATAAGTTTATTTTTTTTAAAAAAAGAAAAGATGAAGATATTGGCAAATAAATGTACATGATAAGGAGGTCAACTGATGGTATCTTCCCAGACTTCAGAGAACAAGGAAAGTCATGAACAGTAAAATCAACATGTTCTTAAAGTTGAGACCCTTTCAAAGCATCTATAAAATCAAATTATTTTCACAATAACACAGAAGCTATTTTCCTTTTTTAGTCTCACTCTCTCCTAAGTGTACAGCATGGTGATCAACAGTCCTGGTTTTAGCACTGAAAGTTCACATCCTGGAAAACCCACCCATCCCCCATAATCTGGGACATTTATCACCCTAAACTATATATACAAAGGGTTTCCCAGAGGTTACAGGACAGGTTATATTGCAACATATTGAATGCAGAAATAGAGAAGAAAATCCAACTATCTTCTCTTAAGCCAGACATTAAAGAGATTTGCACAAATGTAAAATAAAGCCACTCATCATTTTGCTTTTGTCCTAAAGATGTAGTTATTTTTATAAAAATGTTATTATGTTAACATACAGTGAGTTTATTATTGTTTATAAATTAATAAACAATAATAAACTCACTGTATGTTAACATAATAACATTTTAGTGAGTTTATTAATTTAAAAATGTTAATAAATGTTAATAAACATTTTTAAATTATAAAAAAAAGTGCTCTCTATTGTACCCAAAGGTGCGCTATACTCAAAAATTTCCCCTTTTGTCTGAAAAGGTATTGTCTGACTTCTCTACCTTCCCTTCCCTACTGCAGAAATATAGTATATAGTAATCTGGCATTGTTGAGTCTTGGACAAGGTAATCAGGTTGAACAGAAAACAGGCTTGCAGAAAGTTTCTTGGTGGCTTTAAACTTAAATATGAACCTCTGGCTTCAGCTTATTTCCATTATGAAATGTTGCCAGTGGGAGCCAGCTGGGGATCAGTAGGTGAGACTCAATATTGTGATTCTAAACAGACTTTTACATTCAAGACAGTCTTATGATATCTGACCACAAAGAGAATGTATGTGCATCATTTTACCAAGGTATACATTTTTGCTAAGCACAAAGCACATGTATACAATCCAGTTTCAGAGGTTTGATTAAAGTGGCTACTTCTTCAGTTATTTATTTATTTTTGGACTTGACTTTAAGCCCTACTTGATCTTTTTTAAATACTTTAACAGAAGAAAAGAACTTACTTCCCAGGAAGTAGTAAGTTTCTTCTTATCGAGTAGGTACAACTAGATTGTGAAAAAACACATGGTAGGATTGACATAAAGGAAATTGCAAAATCAGACTAAGCAGTAGAGGAAAAAAAACGACCTTCAAGACTTTCTTAAACTCGAAGATTTTATAATCTCTAGATGGTGATTTTGAGGCCAGAACCGAATTTTAGCATCTTTGTATCTGGCCCTCAGCAAGGGGCCTGAAACAAATTGAACTTTAAGTATGTGTGTTGAATGAGTGATTTAATGAATTAATCAAAATTTTTTTTTAGCTTGTTGTATAGCTTTACATTTGAGGCTGCAAAGTTAGTCTTCAAAGGTTTTTTTTTTTTGATTTATTCTGTCAACGGTGTAGGTCCTTGTCTCAGAAAACAGTACTGCAAGGCTGTGACTGCCCATCAGCCCACCTGGGCTTTTCCCCGGATAGGTAGCTTAGTTCTCATTTTATACTACATGTCCCAATCAATAATGTTATCTTTTGAGAAATAAACTTTTTATTCAAATAAAATATTCATATAAAACATTTATATCAACCAATCGCTAACATTGGTATATGTTTTTAAAGATGTAAAAACTCTAGAGCAAAATCTAAAGAAATATAGATATCTGGCTTGGAGTTAAATGCCATCACTAAATTTCAGAAGCAACTAATCACTGCCTAATCCCACTCCTATATCCTCCCAGGGATTAAGTAAGCAATTTATTCCACAATATTTTTGGAGTTAACAATCTTCCCAGCTGCATTCGTGAATCCACAGTGCTTTGGGGCTACCGAGCAACTTGGGCATCAAAGCTTTTATTTCAGTCTTTGATCCTTCTCTTCAGGTTAGACCTATTTCTGCCTGCTTGCAGTTTCTCAAAGAGAAGACATTAATAATTTGCCATCGGAAGACTTACAGTTTCGTTCTCTTGCTTCTTTGTCTACTCTGCAACTTTTATTTTTTTTCTCACAAGGAGAAACAGCCTTTTTTGACACCATGTGCTTGGCTTCCATAACTTGAAGGAGGGTTACGATAGCATGCCTGTGGCCGTCTCTAGTATGACTCCCTTGTGTTAGTATTGTCATTCCACTTAACATGTTTCACTTGCCTAATTCCTAACCCACCCTTTAAGCTGTAGTTGCGACGTTACTATACGTTGAATAATGATTTCATTTTAACAACTCTTGCAGGTTTATAGCAATTGTAATGGACAGTTTTAAGTCAAAATCTTTTTTAAAAAAAAAAATAAACCTGATCTCTCTTTTGCCCGTAAACATTTAAGCAGAATATAATTAAGTTTTAAAATATAGATATTGTGGATTACTAAACAATAATTCTTGCTGATTTCTCTCCCATTGTTGGAACTCAGTGTATACTTATTATTGAATAAATGAAAGTGGGAATCTCAGGCACTAGCCTTATTTCTCTTTACTGATTTTAGAGTGAAACTGTTAGGTTAAAAGAAGAATGTGCATTCATGGCTTATGCTTCTTTTATATTTCTCTAGAGGTGATCTTGGTACTTAGATGAAATTATAATGGACATTTGAGAATGAAACCTTTTTCCACATTGGCTTATTTTAGACTGAAACTAGTGGGATGCAAATCTGCCTATCTAATCTTCTTAGTATAAATTTGCCTTTGATGTCATGGCTTCATAGTCCATTATGCCTCTTTCTCATTATGTTCTGGCACACTGGTATTTGGGGAGAAATTTTCATTTCCTGTGCTGGCTTGACTAGAGGTTAGGTGGGTGGGTGAGGGAGGGCAGAGGGATTGGTCTACCAGATGCCCCTGCTTGATAGTTGCTTACAAACGCCTGCATATATTGAATGTGCACATCTATATCTGCAGGCATAAACCTCTGGAAAACATCTATGCTCAGGCTTCCCTAGTATCATTCTTTATCTTCAGTTCTGCTCTTTAGGAAGCCTCTCATCAAAGAGTCATAAGTACAAAACATTTGCTAGTTACTTTCAGCAATTTAAATTCATACCAAATTTCTGTAATTAAAGCATTTTTTAAAATTACTATGACATAATGACATTACTGTTGTATTCACTGACATTTTTCAGGTTAAAATATGAATGGTGAAGACTGAGATTATAATTATTCTGGTTCCCTAAAGTACTACGATACCAGTTTAAATAGCATAAATCTTCTAGCCTTGCTATGTGCTTTGACTTAAAACTTGACTTATCCAGTACTGGAAACATAATATTATATTTGAGAACAAGGAGAAAACAGACATATTTTGAAGGTAAAACATTTGAAATGAAAAGGATGAACCGAGATTAATTTGAAAAAGTCAAAGATATGAGGGGGAAAGGCTGCCAATTTTGTTTGTAGTTCTTCAAAGGTATTTCTTCAGGCTGGTCACAGTTGCAAGAGAATTGATTAATCATGCTTAGTGGCTTTGTATTTTCTGTATTGAAATGAATGGCTACTTGGCATAAGAACAAGATCAGATATAATAGGGCCAGTCCACAGCTATAGTTAATTTTAATTTAAACCTCTAAGTGACCTTCAATTTCATAACATATAAAAGTTAAAATATATTTGGCTTTTGCTATGCGCCATACAATACTATAAGTATTTTAGAAGAGAGTAGTTTGCATTTTTCTTCTAATCGAAATGCAAGAGGCAGACCTAGTGAGATATTAGTGCATTCACTCCCCCATAGCTGCTCTATGGAAGAAGCATTTTATTATCATCCCTATTTTGAGTGATTAAGTAAATTGTTCAACATCATTACATGTAGGTGATGGGACTCAAATAGAAAGCTGATAATCCTAATGTTATTTTGCCTCTTAGACAAAATTCTTGTGGTTGACACCACTGTTTCTGGTCCCAAAGTGTTTTGTCATCCATCTTGTTAGAGGTACTACCATAGTTTAACTAAGAAATGCAAATTTACTTTTGTCTTGTCCCTGGCTTTTAAAGTCAGTTCTGGGCAACAGGAATATCTTTTATAGATTTGAAGAGATGTTTCAGGCTTTTATCATATTATAAATTATATATAGTTAGTGCTGTTTATCAGTTGTTTTATTACTTGAAAGTGTACTTGCCACCGACTCCAAGGCTTTATGGGACCCGTTTAAAAGTAAGAATCTTCTGTTACTTTTCATTCTTTCCAGAAAAGAAAATGGCAAAACAATGATTGAAAAATCATCAGCTGGCTAAGTTCCAGATGTAATAGTCCATCTTGAAGAAGCACTCACAAGTTCCTGAAACTTCTGGGGCTGTTCATTGAAAGATGCAGGCAGATAGTGCACAAAATAGCAAACAAAGGCACCACAGCCTGCAGGGGAATTGGGATTTCATTGTGTGTGTCAAAAGCAAATGAATTCAAGAATAACCACTTAAAAAGGAATTCTCTCTAATGTCTTTGGTGCAAAAATGCACTCAGATTGTACTGGCTCTGAAGAGTAAAACTTGAAGTAAATTACTTTCTAGCTACTAGCTTTCAGTTCGTATGGCTCAAAGTGCTAGCTAACCTTGTAGATGTGGAACAAAGAAGAAAGTAGTCTGCATTTTTTTCCCCTAATCAAAATGGAAGAGACAGACTGTGAGATACCTCAGTGGCACCAAGATATCTGATGGCAGAAGTTTGTAAATAGGCATAAACATCCAGTTGCAAGCCTCAACAAGAACCACTTAAGTGTCCTGTATACATTTTCAAGTAATTTTTATTTGGAATAAAGGGTATAGGAAATGGTTTTGAGGTGTGAAAACCAATGTTTATAGAGAGTAAACTGTTTTCTTTGAAGCTCTTTCAAGTATATATTCAGCAGCCATGTAATTATGTGAATTTGTCAGGGACAGTTAGAGCAGTTAGAAGCCAGTACTAATGAAACAATGGGTCACAGGTTCAACCGTGGTCTGGGCCAGTGCATTTCAACCAGAGAGGAACCTTTATCATGGCCCAGGGAGCATCTCTGAGGCTGCCTGAGAGCTGTTTGGCTTCTTTGGTCACGAGAGGATTGACAACATAAAAATCAGACTTCTTTCCCAGGGAATCCACCTGAACTGCATGATAGTTGTATCCATTGTATCTCAATGGGTAAAACTGAATAAAATATACGTTTTGGAAGGGAGAGCTGCTATTTTTTAACCTGTGAATATGAGCACAGTAGAATGCACATGAAATAAACAGTGCAGAACATTTTTATAACGTGATTTTATTCAATGAGTTTAGGAAATCTGTGACTTCACTCACAAATTCACTCCAGTGGACTGCACACTTCTTGAATTTCTTCTACCTTGTTCCTATCTGTAAAATTGAAGTAATGATGCCTAGTTTCAGAGTGTTGGAAGGATAAAATAAGATAGTGTATGTGTAGCACCCAGGCTCGGAAGATAATAAATACCAAGTAAATGGTGCCAGTTATTATTTTCAAGAATCTCCAACAAACATCATTATTAATTAGTTGTAACAAACATGACCTTGAAGCAGTGATATGAATTAATGAAAACACTAACCACCATTACACAGAATAGTAATACCTCAGTTTTATGGACCTCGGAAGTTCAATGTGCCCTACTGCATTGTAGCAGATAGTACAAGATTTAATGAAGAATTCTTTGACCATTAGTATAATCTGCTTTGTACCAGTTGTTGAGGAGTCAAGCAGTAGGCATATATAACATGCAGCGCTTGAACATGTGTTAGAAATTCAGGAAGCAGAGATGAACTCCAATAAATATACAAATATATTTCAAGAACTACTAGAAGCTATTTAGCAGAGTGAGTGAAAGAATGTGAAAGAAAGGGCAAAGAAATGTGGACTGGCCAGACCAGCAAAGTGGCATTTCTTCTTGTAGAACATTTTTTTTGGGGGGGGTGGGATGAGGGAAAGGGTAGTTGAGGGCAATTAAAGCAATGCAATCAAAACAACATGGCCTTAGAAGTTCTAAACTCAAACTCTCTTTATGTTATAAAATATTTGTATTTTCCTTAGGAAAGTGACTTGATTTTCTGGACATAATCATCCTTCATATGAGGAAGAAATTAAACTTGATTTCTAAGGTCTCTTCCTGCTCTCACATTCTGTGGATTCTGTGAATCTGAGAGAGGCAAGAATTAGTGCAGGCAGTGTGATATGTCAGGATCAGCAACCTCCTGATCGAGATGCTCCTGTCATCTTGTTGAGAACCCATCCTACCTAAGGAGTGACTTTCTGGTGGTCACAATGATAAATATTAGGTTTCTCAAATTGCAAAACCAGAGTTTTGGAACGAGTTGTTAAAGACAGCAAAGAATATTTGAAGCTTCAGGGTTGAATGGGACATAGTATTTAGTTGGTTCACTAATTAAAAAGCAAAGCAAAACAAAAGCAAAAAGCAGTCATGATAGCTTTGTTGGTTTTCTGGAAAAACCAAGGAGAATGAAAGGAACTGAGGAAGAAGAGAGGAAAGAAAGATGTCAACAGGTAGTGGCTCCAAAGGAGGAGTAGGAATAGGAATCAGAAGAGTGAAAAAGAAGTAGAGTTGGTCAGAAAAGTTTGGGATTGCGCTCTCTTCCATTTCTGCTTCTCCCTATAGCAGATGTTAAAACCAGTTAGAGAATTCTTTCCCATCGAATCCACATTTGACTTCAGGATCCTTCTGAACACAGAATTCCACAAAGTCACTATCAACAGGAGTCAGCGCATTGAAAGCAAATTGCATTTTGGGACTAGAGAATGAGTTTGAGTTCATAAGTTGTGAGCTTTTTAAGTTTTAGGGCCTTTTTTTTTTTTTTTAATGAAATCCCCTCTGATTTCTGTCCTCTCTAATCTTATAGCATTTTCATGTCAGTTATTTGGCACTTCTCCCCTTCTGTGGTCAGTAATCTGTGGTCTGAGTCTTGTCCTTCCAACTAGATGTAAACTCTTTCAGCCTGAGATCATGTCTTACATATCTCTGCTTTTCTCATAGTGTATACTCGACACTGAAATGTTTATGGTTTATTTTGACTGTGTCGTCTCTGTATTTTGTATAATAACTCAGAGAATTAAGTAACCAATTTTAATAGAGTTTTTATAAATAGTTCAAGCCAAAGTTTTAGCACCAAAATGAAATGATCTAGAAGGTATATTTTATTAACTTTTCTAAACAATGGGAAGTTATTACAAAATGCTGAGAACAGACTGATTAACAGAGACACATGCTGATTTGTGGAATACTGTGTCATTTACAGTTTCCGGATAGGAACTTGTGCCCTAATACAAAGGGCAAGCACATGGAAAATCTCAGCATCTTCTGGCACATTTGAGTGCCAGCTATGATTTGGGTTAGTGACAGAGCTGAGACATGATCTCAGGTTGCTTGACTCTTAATCTAAGCTTCCTGGAATCTCAATACATGTATGCTCTGATTTCTTTCTGTTCTGCTTGAATTGTTCAGTTCTGAATTTGATGGAAAAACTATCCTCAAAATATTATTGCATGAGTTTTTTGTTTTTTTTTTTAATGACAGAGTGTTTTCTTGCTCATTAGTACAGATGTGACGCTAATAACTCATTTATTGAGTTCTTAGTATTTGCCAGGCACTGTTTAAAGCATTTTGCATGTAAACTGCATATTTAATCCTTGCAATGTCTCTATGAAGTGAATACTTAGTATCACTCCCTAAAGCTTAAGCACAGAGTAGTTGTGTAATTTTCCTAAGATCACACGGCTAGTAAGTAGAAAAGCCTGGATTCGAAGGCAGCCTGGCTCCAGAATCCAAGTTCTTTATCACTACACTCTATGTGTCTCTTCAGGTGAGTACAGGTCCCAGAGGGCTTGTCTTTGATTGGCTTCATTAGCTAATCAACAGTAGCTACTGTTCTTTGCTGCTCTGAATGGTAGTGAACAGAAGGGAACAGTGAATAAGATGATTACTTTCTAGGAAGTGAGCATCCCATATCAAGACTACTTCATTCTTTAATTTTAGGCAATAGAATAGCATAGAATATAGTGGTTAAAAAGGTGTTCTCGAGTTAAACTGTGTGGGTTTTTAGTGAGTTCTGCAGGTTTCCAGTTGGTGACTTGAGGAGAGTTATTTACTCTTTCTGTATCTTGTTTTCTTCATCTGTGAAATGGGAAAAGAGAAGCAGTTCTTACCCAATAGGGTTATTGAATGATTAAATGAGAGACCTATATAAATTACGTGATTCTGTTCCTGACATGTAGTAAGAAAGCACCCAATAAATGTTGTCATCATCATCATCATCATCATCATCATCATTATCAATTTCATCTTCATTGCCACCAGCACCAATTTGGCAGAAATTGCTACTGTGCCTGACATTCTTCATTTACATTCTTCATTTACAGCCAATTACATTCTTCATTTGTTTTTATGTGAAAGGGACAAGTCAGTCATAAAATCACTTGAGTGGGCTTTTTCTAGACCGGGTTATTTTCAAAAGACAGACTATATGTGCATCAATATCTGTAAGTACCTACTGAAAATAGTGAATAGTTAATGGCCCATTGATGATCCAGAGTAATGAAGATGGTATTACCTAATGTCCACTCAGTGTCATATGTAGAAGGCAAGATCCATGGTATATATTAGAAGTATTTCTATTTAAAAATTATAGTTAGGGTATAAAAGTTTAGAGCTTAGCTATTTAGAAATCCTTTTTTCTTAAAATGATTCATTTTTAAAGAATTCCAGATAATACCTATTTTACTTTTCATCTTTATGTACTACCATTTTCACATCCAAATATATTGTAGATTTTCAGTTAGATCATAAAAAAGTACCCAGGAAGGCAGAAGGGCATAATTTATCTCACAAGCTACCCTGTGACTGAGTAGGTGTTGTGATAATCCATTAATGGGAATGGGAAGGTGTGGTGGGTTGGGGAGTGGATGAAGCCACCAGCCCCACAAGTACTGTGCTGGAGAGGGGGACTCAAAATTTGACAGATCTCCTGTCTTTATGTTTATCGGCTGTGTAACCTTAGGAATATGATTTACACATTCTCAGCCTGTTTTTTTGCATGTAGAATGGGGTCTCTAAGTCCTACCTTATATGGTCAACCTAAGGATGATGCTGTATGCATATTACCTGATATGTGCAAGGTCATATATTCAACAAGTATTTACGGAGTGCCAATTATGTATTATGTGCTGCCTTTCAAAAATCGTGGTTATTCTTGTGATTTAGTGTGAACATGCCATACACCATGTTGTTAAAACACAACGCTACCATTGTCAAGAAAGGAAATGAAAAAGGCCATAGATATCGTGAAGTATGTGCAGTGGAGGAAAGTCGTGGCTCCTTAAAATGCCTACACCTACATGTATCTACGTTCTGGGAAATAGGTATAGAAAGAGCAAAAGTTATTGAGACAGAGCGGACTTTAAAGCTCACACTTTGAAAAACTATTAGTGTGGAGCGAGAGGTCTTAGCAATTTGTGATACAAATCACCTGGATGTGAGCAAGCCAAGATGAATATGGGACTTGTTCCAATATGGCATTTAAAAGACCATCAGCAAGGAACACCTGACCAAAATGTCAGTAGACTAAGAATCAGGGTAGATCCGGGCAGAAGTCCTTCCCTTGAGCTAGTCCTGCTTAGTGAGGTGAGGTCGTCAGTCCACAGTGAACACTGTTACCTTCTCTGTGGGCTTGCCCTAGCCTTCCCATCTATATCTTCACCACCCATCCCTGTCACCTCTTGCACTTCCTCTCCCCAAGTCAATTGCATTTTACTCCTAAGCATTCTCTTGGATTATCTATGTGAGTGTGATCTAATCAAATGAATCTTTGAAAGCGAAGAATTTTCCCAGCTGTGGTCAAAGAGCACTTTACGAAGGTATGGTGTTGCTGACTTGAAAATGGAGGGTGAGGCCACTAGCCCAGGAATGAGGGTGGCCTCTGGAAGCTGGAAAAAGCAAAAGAACAACTCCTCCTCCAGACCTCATAAAAGGGACCCTTTCCTACTGGCAGCATCGCTTTAGCCCAGCGAGACTCATAAAGGTTTTCTGACCTACAAGACTGTAAGATAATAAATTTGTGTTGTTTTAAGCCACTAAGTTTGTGGTAATTTGTTAGATCACCAATAGCAAATTAATGCATTCACTGGTGAATAAACCATATTTATAACAAGGTTGCAGTAATATTTATATGCCTTTTTATTTATTTAAAAAAATTTAGTCTGTAAAAATAAAAGAACGGTTGCACCTGTGCAAGTAAACGTGTTACTTAGGTCAGAAGTTTTTCTTCCTTGCTAATGGTATCAAATACTAATTAAATGGCTTACATTAACGTGCATTTTTTGGCTAAGTACTCTTCTGGTGCCATCACAATATAAAACTCAGATGATTTTGAAATATTTGAACTGCGAAGTCAATTAGAACATATTTCTTTTCCTTTCAAATGATATGAAAGCATCTTGATATTACTTTAGTGGGTACATTTCAATGTTTGACAAGTCGGCTTTTTTTGCATTGTGAACTATGTCTGGTTTATATGTTCTGGAGTTAATTTTTCATGAGGTACATTGTCAGTTAACACAAGCTTTTGCAAGTGAAATACGAAACTATACCTATAGGTCAAACATAATATTGATGTGTAGTAGGTCAAATGGGTAGACACAAGAAAGCAATGCACTCGGATCGTAATGATCCCATTACATTCCTGTGCATGAATAGTTCTTATAACAGTTTAATTCATAGTATTCTTCAGCTCCGAGTTTTGTTTAATCTAAGAAAGCTAGTGAAGTTAATTATGTTGTCTAGAAATGAAAGAAGAAACCTACCAACGACCACTAAGATTGCTTCTAATGTTGATATGATTGAATTCATAGTAAAGGCAGCTAAATTTAATTATCAGTTTGCAACGTTGTGGTTTTGGCAGCAGTTGCTGAGGAATGGATAATGCGAGTAGCCTTCAAAGCCAGTCACATTAGAGATAAAAACCTTGTCATTCAGGCAGACAGCTGACTGAACAAGTATTAAAATGAACAGAGATTTCCCAAGGGAGGTTGCCAGCTAAGGTTTGGTTTTTGTCTCCTTGGCTTCAATTCAGATATGTCAGAGACACAGGATCTTATTTTTCCTAACTTAATAAAATGTTAGCCATTCTTAGCATTAGGGGTGTGTTGAAAGAGTAGATGAGGTTGAGGGCAATTTTAGCAATCTTTAGTTAGCTAATAACTCCATACCTTATTTGGCTCATTTATAGGGAGATATACTTAGGTTCTAATTATTTTAGTGGCATTATCTAAATACCAACCCAAATTCCGCCCTAGCTATTACTGAACTGGCTAAGAACAACAGTGGCTACTGGTGGCAAAAATTCTTTATTTTCCTTCTTAAATCAGGCTTTCTCAACAGCAGCACTATTGACTTTTGGGGGGCCAGATCTTTGTTCTGGGGGCCTGTTCTGTGCCTTGCAGGATGCTTAGCAGCATCTCTGGCCTCCATGCACTGAATGCCGGTGGCGCCCTCCCCCATTGTGAAGACCAAAAATGCCTTCAAATATTGTCAACAGTGGGGAACAAAATCACTCCTTATTGAGAATCACGGTTAGAAAGCTGTGAGAGAAATACAGGCAAGGTACAGTTGGAAGTTATAAAAATTTTCTCATTCTAACGAGCCCTTAGTGTTGTCAGCTTACTCTTCCATAAGAAGGGCGGTTCTTGTGCTTAGTAGCTCCCAAGATAATGGGGTACTTGTGGGAAATACTAACTATTTTAGTAACTTTAAGAGCTTGTGTATACATGCATTTATACATGGACAGACAGATGACACACACACACACACACAACCTCTATATATTAGTTCTGTTTATTTTTATAGGTAATATCCTTATGATACTCTAGACAAAGCATTCAGAAGCATAACGTCTCAACATAAATCCTACGATTCTGCTTCTCCTCACAGCAGTACCTCATACTCTAGGAAGCAGCCCTTTAGCTACAAAAGATATGAAACAGCAGGATGCAATAAGGAATGAATGAATCTTTAATGAATAGTTTTTAATAGAAGTCCCATTGTTTTAATAATGGGAGAGATAACATGGTATTAGCTCTGGCAATTAATTAAGGAATCCTTGCCAAGATAATTGGTAATCATTTCCCTAATTTCTTTGTGTGATTCAATAAATACATTTTTAAAAGTGTAATAACATCAGCTGGCTGACTCAGGACTCCTTTTGCATGTAACTTAGTTACCAGATTGAGGTTCAAAAATCTTGAGAGAATTTGTCCTGCCTTGTGTTGACTAATACATCAAAAGAATAATTAAAATAAAAAGATTTGCTTGTTTTTAAAACTATGATTCAAAAGAAAAAAGCCCCATGTGGATGATTTTATTTGTTTTTGGTTATATATTTTAATTCCCCCTCATCGCAAAGCTCCTACCTAAAGAATAACATGGGATATCTCACATATCTGGCGCAGTTTGAATGAAAGAGATAGAATCCAGAAATGTGAGTTCTCTGTTGTTGGCTTTTTCATCTCTATGACCTTGAGCAGACTGTGATTTACTCTTCCTGTTTTCTTATATATAATAAGAGATAAGCTCTTTCCCCAGCCAACTGTCTATAAAACCTTCTAGGGATTAATTAGAGAAGTCATTTGAAGTGTTTTGCAAGCCTTGAAGAAAAGCACTTTCCATAATACAAGATATTACTTGTTTTTTTTTTTTTTTGTCCTGCTCTTCCCTGTTCCAGGCAACTCTGCTTCTCCTGTCTACTCTCATCTATCCATTTAGCTGTTGGGGGTTGATTAAACTGTTACTCACTCTCTTTCCCAGCTTGCATTAAAGGAACAGTATTAGATTTCATTTTGTTGAGAGATTTAAACCCTACCTTGTCTGACAGACTTTGAATTCACCTCCTAAATGCATTCCTACAGGCGGCAGTCACAGTATCAACACAGTTGGAAACATCAACTTTATTTCTTAGCCACCTTGAATAAAAATGATGTCATTTATTTTTAACAAGTTTGGAATATTCTGATACAAATACTATCAGTTCTGACGTATTTCAGTAATGGGAATAGTGTCTGTGCTGAGTATTTTTTTTTGGGGGGGGAGGGAAACTTATTTCTAACAGTTTCCGTTTTTTTTTTTTTTTTTTTTTTTTAAATCTAATTGCTTTTGGTTCACCAAGAATTCATAGACAATTGCTTTTCTCACTATTGCAAATATATTGCAAGTGGAGCTTTTATATTCAGGGTTGCTGACCTGAATCTGTTTTCCTTCACAGTAATCTTGTGCTGTTTCCAAGCTTAGAAAGCTGACAGAGTTTGAAAAGACAATATTCATCAGTCAGACTATGGGTGCTGCTTTTCCGTCCTTTTCACATAATTGTCAAAAAATCCTATTAATGCACAACTATGGGCCAATGCATGCAAATATAATCGGAACATTGCAGAAGTGATTCAGAGACAAACAGGAACCCTCATTTCCGACCCCAATTTACTGCTAGCCCACACAAATTTGGTGTTCTCAATTTCTGAAGAAATTATCTATATCAGACATGTAGACTCATGGTCCAGAGGTTATAGGAAATGTCACTTTATATTTAAAAAATCCACCTCATACTTGCTTTGTGCTTTACTCCTTGTGTTAATAATGATGTCTTTCCAGCCTTAATTTTACTTTTTAGTCCTAGGGGATACATATTTTAATTTTTTATTGGTTGTGGTAGAGTTTCAGCAGATTCATAGGAAGCCCTTCCCATATGCTTTCCTATCTATTTAGCCGCTGAGAGGTGAATATGCTTTCTCTCTCTCTCTCTCTCTCTCTCTCTCTCTCTCTCTCTCTCTCTCTCTCTCTCTCTCTGTATTGGTTGATGACAAAGAAGGAGGCAGCAACAGTTAATTTCAATTGAAACAATACATGTGTGTTCCTCTTTAAAGTGGATACAAATCAGGATATTTTTACGTACTTAATGATGTTTTTTTTTTCCTTCTAATAGGCCTCAGGCTCTGAAATTCTGATGGTAAAATGGGTTAGGAAGTTGAAAATAATATGAGATGATAGTTTATCTGTGGTTTGATCTAAATAATAAAATTGATTGTAATTCAAGGCTTTATAAGGTCAAATTTTAGTAAAAAATGATGGTTTCTAATATAGCTAGCTAATTTCTACCCTTTGTTTGATTGCCTGAGTTGGTAGCATGGGGCACTGTGCATGTGATGATATGCAGTTTTAATTTATAGTCTCTAAAATATTTATGTGTAACTATTTTTAATTTAAATATTTAACAATAAAATAAAGAGTTTTAAAAGAACTTTGAAAACTTAGAGGTTTGATAAAAGCAGAAAATATACTTATGAAAAATTGCCATTTTGAGAAATGACAGAGGGCTTTTCAAACAAGCACTTGAAAGGCCTAGCTCTGTAGGCAAGGACTGCTTTGTTGATCAACAGCCAAGTAGACTGAGGTTGTCCAAGTATTCCATCTTGAATCTAGGTGTACATCACCTGTTGGGGCAGAAAACAAGTAAAGAATGTGCGGTACAAGTATTTATACTGAATTCTAAAATTTATTTCTCATTGTCACTACAGTGTATTCCAGAAAAGGGTCTCTGGGCTCTGATTTTTGCCCTGTGGGCATCATGATACTGTATGATATTATCTTAGAGTTCCCCAGAAATGGTTCTTGTGAACAAATTTGAATCATATTTTCTATTGGAATCTTAATAATTTTTTAAAGTCTGAAATTCTACTTTTCATGTAGGAGCTAACTAAAAAGTTTAGTTAATCATTAGATAAAATTAGCATAATCACTTCCAAGACATCCCTAAAACTTGTTTGTGTCATATTTTTTTATACCTAACTTAGTGCTTCAGTTATTTAGCAATAGCCCTTAATTTTTTTCTTGAATTATTTTAATTAAAGTTTGTCTCCTCTTACTAGCATGGGAATGATGGCACACATGTAATAAGCTCTTTGAAGATAAGGAGTGTTTGGTTTTCACATTTTCTTAGCTGCCCTCCCCTCCACCCCACCAATTTTAAAAACTGAAGTAGTCTTCAATGACCATTTCTCCTACCCTTGATTTTTTAGAGAGGACTTGACATGACCACAACTAAGCTGCCCATCTTCCTCCTGAACCTACTACTCCCAAGGACTTCCCTTTCTCCTTGATGGTACAACTTCTGATTGCTTTGGCCAAGTATCTGGATGCCATCCTTCACTTCTCTCTTTCTTTTACATCCCATGCCCAATCTTTCAAAAAATGCTTTTAAACCCGTGTTCAGATTATGTCCAGAACCTGTCATTTTTCACCACCTCCATTGCTACTACCTTCATCCAAACTACTGTCATCTTTTGCTTTGATTATTTGGTGGCCTCCTAACTGGCACCCCACCTGCACCTCTGCTCTCCTTTTTCTTCTTATAAATCAACCAGAGTGATCCTGGTGAAAGCATAGCCAGAGTAGTCCACTCCTGATAAAGGCCGCAGTGCCTTACTGTGGGTAAGAATCTGCATGATCTGCCCCCACCATCCTGTTATCTCTCTGAACTCTTCTCCTCTGACTTCTCTTCCCTGTCCTCTCTCTAATCAGACTGGCCTCCTTGCTGTTCCTCATATATGCTTGGCATCTTTCTGCCTCAGGCTGGGCCCTGGCTCTTGTTTGACTGGTCACTCCTTTACTCTTTTCCTAGAGTTTTGCATGATGGGCTCCCTCCATCTAATGTTTCCTTCCCACGAGAGTGTCTTGACTGTCTTTAAAATTACAGCTGTTTTCCTGGCACACTCCATCCTCATTACTTGGCTTAATTTTTTTTTTCTCTCTGACAGTCACCACTGACTAGCAGACTATACCATTTACTTATTTTATATTTTCCGTCATCACTTTAGCATAGGAACTCCATGAAGGCAAAGATTTTTGTTGGTTTTGTTCAGTGTCATATTCCCAGCCTAGAACAATGCTTGGCACATAGTACTGGATAGATAATGATCATTCTCACTTATTTTCTGCCTACTATGAATAAATTTTCACTCCCCTCAGTTAACTTGATTATACTCTGTGCTTCTGGTACCATTTGACACCAGAGTTAAGACTTGACTCATAAGGAGATCTTGACAGAGAGAAACAAGGGGCATTCAGAGAGTAGAAAGAGTTTGCAAAAGCACTGATAAGCAGGAGAGCAGTATGTGAAGATTTGAGGGTGAAGAGCTGTGGAAATGTAGGAAAAGAGATGCTGGAGGACATTTGAAGCTTAATAGCAAACAGTTATCAGGGTACTTGTATATCATCCCAAGGTACTCAAATTTATTCTGTGGGCAGCGGTGAATCATTAAAAGATTACACAGCGGGTAAGTTACTCAGATTAGTATTTTGGAAAAGAAAATAACTATAGTGTAAAAATTTTTTTTAACAATTATGAATTCCTCAAATGTGTATAGATGGATACAGAGGATGATTTTTCTTACAACATAATTATCATGAAATTATCCTAGAAAGGTTTACAACATAAATAAATTTGAATCAAAGTTACAGACCAGCTACATGTGCACATCTGAGCATGAACAAGCGCTTGTGTGATCTATGGAAAATAAATGCCTTTGGACCCTATCGTAGTGTTAGGAATATTGTCCCACTGATGTGATGTTTCTGCTTTACCAGCACAACAGGCTACTTATTACTGCACTTTGTTATTGAACGTGCTTTGATAGTATTTGCAGCTAAAGGGCAAATGATAACTTATTTTTTAATTAACAGCATTTTCAATTACTTTTCATTTTACATTTATAAATAAAAACTGACTAAAAGTTTTAAGTGTGAAATCCACTTGCTTTGTGAAAACAAAGACTTTTCTTAGTGGCAGAAAATAACCCCTAGAGGAAGAAATTTTATTTTTGGAGGATGTGTTGGAGGATGGTATTTTAGAGATAGTATGTGGGTTTCCAGCAGTGATTGCACTTTTTCAGGTAAAGAGAGCCTCTACCAGGTGAACAATCTCTAGAAACAGCCACATGTTCAATTAAAATGTTTTAGCAAATTTAGTGAGAGTCGGGTAGTTTTTCATCTTTATCTCAACTTCCAGCACATCAAAAGAATTTAGCTTTAATTGCTTCTTATAGGAATTAATCTGTATGGAAGCCTATCTCCAAATAGCCAGAGAGGCCATGCCCAAATGTGAAGCCAATCTTCTCTCCACACTTGCAAGTGCCCCAAAGAGATTTTCTCACTTGTAAACAGACCCCTATTGGGTTCCTATTATGAAAGCTAACAGTAACTTTCTTAAGTTGAGATTTTAGAAATTCTAATAACTTTTTGTCAGTTAGGATTCTTGGTTCCAACCAACAGAAACTGACTGGTAATTTTAAGTCCAAAAGGATTTCACTGTCAGGTTAGTGGGGGATGAGAGGGGCACAGTACAGTCAATGAGTAGAAGTCTGGTTTGTGCATGACCATTGCTGCTGCAAGAAATCTGGCCTCCAGATGTCTTCTTCACTCAGGATTCAAGCTGCCAGAAGCAAGTGCCTGATAGGCTACCATGTAGTAGGTGACAGAAAACTGTCCTCTCCTGTTCCTTAGTGGGAGGTCCTCCTGGCAAAACTGTGGTCAATTTCTCCCAAAGAGAGACCACAGTGTTCATAGAAAATGAGATGGGGGAAAGGAGTTTGGGAGATAGCTAAATGACAAGTACTACTACTTTGGCATTTTATTGTTTGTTACTCTGCCTTTTTGAAGCGACCGGTATGGCGAGGGAGTAAGTGTTCTTTCCTTTGTAAATTAGTTTCAAATATCCATATATCTATATCCATCCATATAATGATTTTTTTTTTTCTTGTGGAAAAGGAGTTGTGGGTTAGAATGGAAAATGAAGGTCTAATACAGACCAAATTTACTGTAGCTCAGGACTATCTATATTACTGTAGAACCAAAATTGTTTTGGATTTTACCTTAATTGCTCTGCTTTTTCCTTAACTATTGCCTGTAAATTACTAAAAAAAAAAAAAAAAAAAAAAAAAAGGAGATGCAGTAAACAAAAAAGACTTTTTGTGTTTTTCTTACTTCAAATCAGATTAGGATCAAAGGGAACCATTGATTGACATGTAGGCAGTGTGTGCGTATATACACATATGTATGTATTTATATATTTTAGTTAATATTCTTTACTGTTTAGTCATTTGCAAGCCGGATGTCCCTAAGCCCTTCAGTAGGTATTTCTTAAAAGCAAATAAATTTTTCACATAACCACAGGATAATTATCAAAATCTTGAAATTAACATGGATACAGTACTATAATCTTTAGACTTCATTCAGACATCACCAATGGGCCAAACATCCTTTAGAGCAAAAAAAAATCTCAAATTCTATGTTGTACTCTGTTACCATGTCTCTTTGGTCTTCGTAATATGGAATACTCCCTCATTAATCTGGAAAGATGTTTCTTTGCATTTTAAGATATTGATATTTTTGAATAATTGAAGCCATTATTTTGTAGAATGTTCTTTGTTATAAATTTGACTGATGGATTTCCTTAGGAATGGATTTAAGTTGCATGCTTCTGACAGAAGGATAACAAAAATGATGTATTCTCAATGCATCTCAGGAGGCACATGAAGTCAGTTCCCATTCCTGGTGATGTTAACTTTTGATCACTTGGTTAAGGTGGTGTCTGGCGGGTATCACCATTGTAGAATTACTATTTTTTTCTGTGGTAATTAGTAAGTATTTGGCTTGGAAATATTTTGAGGCAATGGAAATAATCTGTTTCTTAAACTTTCACATACTGATTTATCACCTATGGCAAATTCTTGCCAAATACTGATTTTTTTCTAATTTAATTATTCCCTCTACATTTATTAGTTGGATTTCTATTGTAAAGAACTTTTTTGTTCGTTCATTTGCTTGTTTATTTATTTGTATCATGTGGGCTAATGGATGTTTATTTAATGTGTGGCAGTTCTTTACCCTCACTTACTTATTTTGATGCTCAAATTATCCCAGATTTACACAATGTTATTAGCTCGTTGGTGGCTTCAATTGATTTCTATATTTCTCTTCCTCTCCTAGGTAGGAAGACAGTGTGTTTGTATTCCCCCATAGCACAGCATAGATGCTTAATATCTACCAATATTGAATTTACCAATAATTTATCTATCATTTTCTTTAAACTTTTCAGTCTTAACCTTTTGTAAAATTGTCCATAAAAATTTTTGTATAAGAAGCAAATTTAAGAAAATATAAAAAATTGTGTTTTATTGTTTTCACACCGAGGATACCATGGATTGAACACACTTGAGCATTTGCCGTCTACCTGTATTTTAGGATGTTATATTATATCGGGGTTAATAGAGTAGAGAGAGTCCGAAAAAAAATGAAAAAGGTATGATAAAACTGTTCAGGACATGTTGGTTTAAAAGTAAGATGGAACCTGAAGTTGTACATTTTGTATAACTTTGTTAATTAGGTGAGAGGTCTGCAAATTTCTCTGTAAAGGGCCAGATCATATTTTTTGTTTTGCAGGCCACACAGTTTACGTTGCAAGCACATAAGCCACCTTAAAGAGTACATAGAACATAGATGAATGATCATAGCTTTGTTTCAATGAAACTTTATGAAAACGGGCAGATTTGGTCTGTGGGTTGTAGTTTGACAACCCCTGAGCTAGATACTCATTTGAATATGGAGTCTGGTCTTAAGAGAGGCTTAAAATCTTGAAGAGTAATCACAAAAATTAAAATAGAAAGCTAATACCAGAGGTATTGGAAAGAAGACCCACGGGAAAAGTGGTCTGAGATTGTTTAACTCTATCAAGAGGAGGCTGTTGGGTGATATAATTTCTGTTTGACATAAAAGATAATTTCCTGACAATGAAAGTGGTTACATTTTAGAATGAATTATTAAGGCAGTTTGCAGACTCTCCGTGAAAGGTTGTAAAAATAGTATAAATTTTCATCTTTCTGAGATGGCTTTCTATAGAAATATGAACAGGATAATCTGTAGGCACTGGGAGATGAACAAATAGGAATGTAGAACTCTCTTTGAAAATAAAATTGCAACAGGATTAGAGAGAAACAAGCCCATAATTCAGAATTCTGATCTTTATATCAGTGCTTTTGTATTCTTAGGCAAGAATTTTTAAAAACCACTTTACTAATTTCTGAAATGCCCAACATTTCAGGGACCATGGCTGATTAACATCTAATAAAACTATTTGTAATTTAATGATTGTGAGATGCTACGTAATTTGAAATAGCAGATATAATGTATGTGTCACTTGACAGAATTATTCTTAAGTTCTTTTGAAATCCCCAGAATACATTTACCATTCTGTTTGTTACCTACCTGTGCAGAAAACTGAGTTTTTGAAGGGAACAATCAAGATTATACATCTACATTTCATTTACTTATTTGGTCATGTTGTGTGTCAGTAATGAAAGACTATACTGTAGCAACTTTAATTGGTTTACGGTCACTATTTGACTTACATCAAACAGATTCATAGAAAAATATTATTACAGCAACAGCAGGGACTTTGGAAGATATCTAGTTCAAACCTTTAGTATTTATGATAGTTTCTCTGTACTCAATAAAGAACTAGAACTTTAAATATATTGTTTATTCTACAGACTAGTTTTTTTTCTATTTGGGATGCTTTTTATGCCTCCCCCCCAAAAAAAATGATCATATGACAGTAAAGTTAGGTTTCATAGGTCTACTTAGTCAAAGAATTTATCATTGTGTAGAACCCATTTAAGTATAAATACCTAATTATTTTCCAGGGCTGGGCTATTGTTATTCTAGCAGTTGCTTCTTCTTCTTTTTTTCCCTCTTTTTAACAAGTGTTTTGTATTATGAACATCTACACTATCCGTCCCAATAATGGAATAAAATAAGAGCATGATAGAAGGCACTACTATCTCATGTGGTGAGTCAATATTCATCCTGTCCTGCTACAATATTATTGAGGAAGATTAACAGGGGACTAATGTGATCACTGTGTTATACATATTAAATGGTAAATAAACTTTAATAAAGAGAGAAGACATCTTCCCTGTGAGTAGGGATTAAATTTGAGTGTAACTACAAATTTAAATTTTATCTGAGAATTTATATGTCTTTCAGTCATTATATAATGAATAAAAATATGAAGTATTTATTTTCCAGTGTAGTGCATCACAATATAGGTATGATTAACTTAGAGCAATTATGCTCTACCATCACTTCCAAATGTGATTAAAGTTGCTTCCTTTAAAGTAGTGACAGGGAGGCTTTGACACTTTATTTTGGGGACTCCACATTTAACCAAAAGGTTTTTGGAATGCTTAAATTGAATTTAACATACAGTCAGTTGTGAGTAATTATTTATGTTTGTGTTTATGCATAAGTAATCCATTTGCAGGAAAATTCAGGCTCATTAAATTAGTCATGACTCCAGTGTGATACACAAAAATATTCTTTTTCAGCTTGATCACTTGTAATGAACAGACTTACCCTGAATGATGCTGGATACTTCTTAAATTTAATTTCCCCCTTAGGAGATCTGCTGCCACTGATATCAAAGAATGTGTTGTAGTCTCTGAATGCAATTTCAAAAGAGGAGTTTCAAAAAAATCTGAGCTACAGCAACATCATATTTGGAGGACTAATCTCCAGAAGATAAATTATGTCTGGTACATGTACCAATTTGCTTTTTAAAACTCGAAGGATAATTTACACACAGTAAGATGCACACATCATAAGTGTATAGTTCAATGTGCTTTGAATATTGCACACACCTGTATAACGCACACCCTTACCAAAATATAGAACAGTCCCATCACCATAGGGTTTCTCCTCATCATTCTCTGAATTGAGACCGCATAACAACCCAGGCAACTATTGTTCCTGTTTTTCTTTTCTTTCTTTCTTTTTTTTTTTTCACCACAGCTTAGTTACATCCGTTCCACAACTTCATATAAATGGCATCATAAAGTACGTCCTCTCTTGTGCCTGGCTTCTTCCCCTCAGCATAGTGTTTTCGAAGGTTCATTCATGATGCATGTACCTTCAGTTCATTCCATTTTATTGCCAAGTATGAATGCCTTTGTGGTTGGCTCTTATATAATAAGTCAAAACTATGTGGGAAGAATGGAATGTCATCTTAGAAGTTAGAGAAAAAGGCCACATTTGAATATTTTCTCTGCCATATAGACCAGTTCTTACTATAGCATCTCCTTTTATAGAAAGTATTTCTACATAAACAAAATTGTTCAATAATAATAACTAATAGCTCGCATATTTTCCACAAATATTTTAGCAAAAAAATCGAAGTCTTAGAGTTTTTAATTGACACATAGCTAATACTTATTTCACTAAATAAATACGTACATAGGAGCCCCCTATGTGGCAACCATTGCTGTATGAATGTTCTTATGTTTTGAAATTATATGCAAAACTCTAGAAGAAATGAAGCATCAGCAACTGATCTACACCTATATATATATTTATGAGTGATGATCACTAGTTTTCGTATAAATCTATCACTATAGGCTGATGTAAATGGAAAAAATTGTGAAGATACAAGATCTGTTACAAAGGTATAAGTACTGAGAAAAGTGAGTTCCTATACACCATTTTTCAAAAACATTTTGCCCTGAAAGCTTCCTTTGCTGCTTGTTGTTGAAAAATGGACTCCATGGGGTTGAAGCATCATGCAGATTTTAATTAAGTTTTAATTAAATGTTTTTCATGGTTTTGTATAATAAGGAGATAATATCAAATCTAATTCCTGCAAAATCTAACATGCATCTGGGTAATCAACACATGAGGACTCTCTAAGCATCCACATAGTTTAGTACTATTTCTATTAAGTGTATTTTAAAAGGATGATCCTTACAATGTCTCTAAATATGTTTATGAGAATCAGTGAACTCAGAACTCTCCAGGGGAGAAAATTTTGTTTTAACTTTTACTTCAAATTTCATTGGTTTACTATAATGGCAGTTTAATGTCTCTGAAATTAGTGTGTTTTAGTGTTCGCTAATTAAAAAAATCTTAAATAATACTCTTTTGGGCTTTTAAAGTCTAAGGGGATAGAATATAAAATTGTTGCATCACTTTAAAATGCGTGAACATGGTAGGAGTTGTCTAAACTCTTTGTTGAATTTTTATTTGGGATAATGATATATCAAGACAACAGGATTGTCATAAGGCTTACATGAGATATCATCTTATAGTATTTCATTGTCACATACTGGCTGCAACTCATACTTTCGGCCTTATATGCAAATGAGGTTAGAGGATTGAACATTTAAAATATATCACAGTTTATATTTTTTATACAATTTTTAATATAGTCGTAAATAAATGAAAGTATCCCATGCCTCTCTTGACCTTTAGGAAACTCTATTTTAAAAAAACCTATAACATGTAATCCAGTTGACCAGATATATATCGAATTTTCACTAGTTGCAAAGGGCTATGTTAAGTACTGAGAATATAAAGATGGATAATTCAAGATTCCTCACCTCCTTTTTCCTATTTAGTTTTTTCTTTACCTCTGTCAGTTTTTCTTTCAATGTATGTTTTACCTCTAATTTCAAGACCTACAATTTAGCTATAAACAAATAGGTTGCATTAGATGGTTTATAAAATCTTTTCCATTTCTGCAATTCTATGCCTTCTAAATTTATACTTTGAATACTAACATGGATATGTGCAAATACTTAAGGAGGTTTTGCTGATATATGCAGAAATTTTGAAATTCTTTTGTATGTAAGTTAAAGAAACTAGGCTTCAGAGTCAGACAGGCCTGAGTACAAACCTGAACCTCTTTGGTAAACTACCAGATCTCTGAATTTATTTTTATAGAGTAATCCATAAAATGGAGATGCAAATACTACTTACTCTGTAAAGTGTTATAAAGATTAAATGAGGTAGTATATGTAAGGTACTTAAACAAATGTGTTCCAAATAGAATAAGCTTAAAATAAGTATTAGTCATTATTATTCAGGGAGTATAACAATAGGTAATTTACTTACCTGAAAAAGAATTCCCAAATATTCCCAAGTTAGAGAAAATGTACTTGTCCTCATTTTCAAAAAATTAGTAAACTTGGTGATGATAACAAAATAAACACGTTTTCTGACGATTCTAGTCATGCTCTTAACAGGAGCAGCTCTTTGAAATTCTTTGGTGGCAGAGGAATATGGCACAGAGGAACCATCTCGTATCTGGTATCGCCATTATTCTGCACCGTACTAAGGAGAATAGCTCTACCATGTGTTTGCTGAATGGATGAACAAATGATTGACCGGACGAATGTATGAAAACAAATTCCACAAGATAATGTGTGCTTTATACACTAGGAATAAAAAGTCTTACTCAAGGCAACATTAGTAAATGGTTAAGAAGGGGCCAGAATCCAGATTTGCCTACTTGTTAGTATTTTCTATAATTCAATAATCTATTTGTTACAATGACACAAATGCATGGACATGTTGCATTATAGTACCTTCATGAAATGTGTGATACAGTTTTGCGATTTCTCCATAGTGGGAATCCCAAGTACTAAGTGGTCAATTAGCATCAGTTTTCCTATTTTATTTTCAGAAAATGTAAGATGAGGAGAAACAGATGACCTGAGATTACAGACCAATTTTTAATATACAGTAGATATGACTTAGTTCCACAGAGAGGTGCTTCTTCCTCAAAGTTATAATGTTATGCCATTTATTTAGAGTCAATGATGGCCTTGTAACTTGGAGCTGAACCTCCCAATAGCACCCTGATGTCTCTTGCATTACACTGGATCTGTTATGATTTACGGAACCACATTAAGAAGATTCTCTTTGAGATCTTGAGCTAAAAGACCCTGAAAGTGTATCATTAAGGGTTATAAAATTTGACCAAAGTCATGCTTTCTTTTATATATTGTTGATCTTAATGATTTTAGTTTGGGCCAAAATGGAATTATGTTCCTAGAACAGCTGCTAGGGTGTGAAAGAGTATTTTTTGAGAGAAATAGAGATTGAGAAATATGAAATGAAATCAGAACAAGTGATATCAATTCAGCAGCCGAGTGTAGGCACTACACCAATATTTATGGGCCAGATGTTTTTTAATTAAACATACTTTAAAGTATTAAAGATTAGAAATGCACTCATCTTTTAGACTCCTCCTGGCTCCACCATGTTTTCTATATGGAGCTAGATCGAAAGTAAAAATATAATAAGGAGCTAAAGAAACTGCCAGTAGGAAAATCTGTTGAAATAATCCAGATGCTTCTACTGTTTTAAAGGTCAAATCTGGTTTGCTCATAAAGCTCAGAGTAGTGTGAGAGAAGATGTTTAATAAATCTTGGAATTTGGTAGTAGAAGAAAAGTGGTGAATTTACAGACCTTTAGCTTGGTTGCTTGGATTGTCACATTATGCCATCTAAGAATGGAAAAGATTTCTTCCAGCTGTAAAACTGTGGGTTAAAAGAAATGTCACACTTTAACATTTTTTTCCTATTTAAATGAATATCCATATGCTCTGAATGTTACCAGATTTTCCGGCTTTAAAAACTGAAGGCTTTTTATTCATAGGACAGGCTTTGCAGGAGCTACTGTAGTGCAAATTCATCCCCATAGCTCCCCTAACATACATATATTTCTCTTTGGAAATATCAGCTCTTGAGTAGCAAGAATAATTTCATTGTGGCCTTCATAACTTTTGGCTTTTGTCTGAAAGATCCAGGAAGTGCAGAGGTTATGATGTATTGGTTGGTGACATGAACACTTGTCCCTTAGGATTGATGTTTCAGGAATTTCGTCATGTGTTACAAAGCTACCTGCAGAGAGTATTTGAAAGGCACTGGATAGCTGACTTCACCCACAGGGACAGTGACAGGGACCTGGAGTAGAGCCTTTTCAGTGGAAACCTTTAAGCATAATTGGATTATTCAGTAGGTACTGGATTCATGTCAATCCAGGCATCTCCAGAAGATGCTGGGAGCTACCAGCATCACATGACAACTTCCGCTGGCTGTTTGCCACTGAACGAGTTAACTTCAGGGACGTTTTGAACTGCCTTCAGGGAGTTCAAGAATTCAGGAATACAGCAGGCTCAAGAGCCTTTTAAAGATTTATTCTCCATCTGAGTTGGCTCTAGGGATTCAGAGAGAACCTAGGGTTGGTCTTCTGAAATGTGAACTATCTATAAAATACTGATATGACATTTGGGGAGCTATTTATATAATACTGGTATAGATTCATAAAAATATTCATAAGACTGGTCTGACATAGTAAAATATATGTAAAATATTGGTGTTGAAACATAGCTGATACTATATGTGATGGTTAATTTTATGTGTCAATTTGACGGGGCTAAGGGATGCTCAGATAATTGGTAAAACATTACTTCTAGGTGTGTCTGTGAGTGTTTCCAGAAGAGATTAGCATTTGAATTAGTAGATTAAATAAAAATGATCTCCTGCACTAATGCAAAGTGCCAGTGGGCATTAGGCAAAGCATTGAGGACCTGAATAGGAAAAAAGATAAAAGCAGAGAAAGCCGAATTTGCTCTTTTTGCTTAAGCTGGGACATTAGCACTCCTGGTTCTTGGGCCTTTAGACTTGGACTAGAGTTTACACCATCACTACCTCCCTGTTTCCATTCTCCATTCTTGGGCTTTCGGACTCAGAATGGGACTTAACATACCTTTGCCTCTGATTCTTGGGCCTTTGGACTTGGACTGAATTATACCACTGGCTCCTGGTTCTCCAGCTTTCAGATGACAGATAGTGGAACTTCTGTGCATCCATAAATGCATGAGTCAATTCCTATAATAAATCTGTATGTATGTATGTATGTATGCATGTATGTATGTATCTATCTATCTCTATCTATCTATCTATCTATCTATCTATCTATCTATCTATCTATCTATCATTTATCATCTATCTGTCTGTCTTCTATTGGTTTTGTTTCTCTGGAGAACCCTGACTAATACAGATTCAGGTACTGAGAATGGTTTTAGAGAAGCAAAATTTTAAGGGTGAGTCTTCTTAATTGGTTCTCTTGTTTATGAAATTTGCTCTCTAGATTAGATTTAGAGAGCCAATTTCAGAAATAATGACTCTATTTCAACTAGTAAAGAGAGCATGGGTACTCTATGGTGTAAACTATTTATAGAAATACATAAAATGTCTGCATTGGATATTCCTAACTAATTACTTATAAGAAACAAGGATTCCGTATATGATACATTTGAAAATTTTTGGAAAACTATGGTTCGTTGTTCCTAATTGGTTAGCTGCCCCTGATGTCTCTGGGCAAAGTGGTGAAAGAAAAAGATGAACTCTGGGTTTCAAATTCTCAACTCAAATGCTAGCTGCATAAATGACCTAAGAGCTTTTAGGTGTGCCTTGAGGGAAGAGTACCTTATCTCCTATAGCTACAGGGCTGAATTTGCTGAAAATCAACCTTGGAACCTCTTCCTGTAGTCAGCTGAATTATAAGGCAAGTTGGACTCCCAGCGTCAGGGTGTGTATTATTAAATTTAAGGCATTGATTGAAAAGAATGGGATCCTGTAAATTGGGTTAAGAAAGCATAAGGAGACCCTGGTTAAGTTGGAGACATTGCACCCCTAAATCCTAATGAGTGTTCTTTGCCAGTGGAAACGTTCTCCACCTAGTGGTTGCTGCTCCCCCACTTTCTGTGGTACAGACCTTTCTACCTCTAACTGAAAGCATTAACTTGCCTTGTCTGAGGAAACTGTGATGGCCTACCCTGAGGCATTTCCATGCAAGACAATACTTATTCTTCTCAGGGCCAACCCCTACCATCTCTTTTTGCTTCTTGATTTATAACAGACTTAAGTCCTAGTAGGCCACTAAAAGTGAGGTACAAAGTGTGACCTGTGAGAAGATGTGCTACATTCCAGAAGAACGACTTGAGCTTTCTAATATATACAAACAGAAATCCAGGGAACGTGTAGAAATGGATACTAAGTATGTGGGATAATGGTGGAAGGAGCATAAAGATAGATCAGGCCAACTTTGTTAATTAGGGCTTGATAAGAGAATCTGTATTTAATATTATACTTGGAGAATTAGAAAGGGCTCTAGCAGTTTCTTTGGTTGACTGATTGGCTGACATGTGAACCTAAAAAGATGGCTGACTGTAAACAAATTGGAAATGCCGATCTTCCTCAGTTTAATGAAGAAGAACAGATTCAGGGGCTTAGGGAGATCAGAATGTTAGAGTGGATTTATCATTTAAGAGCCACTTACCCACCCTGGGAGGGCCCCGAAGACATGCCTTTTCACCAAAACTTTGGGAAGTAAATATGTGAAGAGAGCTCCAGCATCTTCGAATGGCACAGTGATTGCTCTTTGTTGTGTCTGTACTGAACATGTACCGACATTGTTTTAGTCATTATTCCTTAAACAATATAGTATAACAACTATTTACATAACATTTACATTGTGTTAAGTATTATAAGTAATCTAGAGATGATTTAAAGTATACAGGAGAATGTGTATAGGTTATATGCAAATACTACACTATTTTACATAAGAGACTTGAATGGTATCCACAGTGTCTACAGATACTGAGGGAGGACTATATTCAACTCTGTGTTTATGCTATTTTATTTTTTTAAAAAGCTAATTCTAATAAGATATTTGGGGCAAGAGTTGACTTAAAAATTAATTAATTTGAAACACTGCAGTAGACTATAGAAGAATTGGTTTAGGAATGACAAATTTCAGGTCTAATAAGCCCCTGTCCTAAGTCTAAAAAAAAAAAAAAAGTCAGTCTGGTGTATCAAAGTGCTTTTTCCCATTCAGGTTCATACTGGTGACTATTTTATTATTACAGCAAAGCGTGGTGTGTGTGAGATGTTACAAATACCAACACTGAGGAAATCTGGTTCTTTCAAGTCTGTGTTCTTGGCTGAGGCTACAGAGTTTCCCAGTGGTTTCTGTTACAAAGCAACATGCAGAACTTGGCAGCAAGTTAGAGATAACAAGACTTCTATTTCAAACACTGTCCAAGCTGCATGCTAAATTTTGCCCATCTGTCACCAGTCTCCTCTGTCCCATGTCAGAGTTAGATTTGGAACTGGTAACATTGGAGGTACTTGTTATGCTTGGCAAAACAAAACCCAAAGGTCTTATTGTTCATGATAATTTGGATGTACTTGAACTGTAATTACTGTTTGTATGGATTTCTTTGGTGGTCTCCTGTTTCATGAGCTTCTATCTTCCCCTAGATGGGTCCCAGTGTACACGGTAAATATTAGAATCATTAAAAGATGGTACCACAGATGATTTTTTTAAAAAACAAATTACTTTGTTTGAAAGCCAAAGAATGCTAGTACATACCTAACATTTGATTGGACTGTTTATTGTTGTCGTTGTTGTTGCTGCTTATTAGGTAAGTAATATAGAGCTATAACTATATTGTAAGATAACTGTGGTTTGAAACATTTAAGTTTTATCAATTATAATTGAAAATGCCACATTAAAACTTATCCATTTACATACAACAATTTGAATGACTCTCAGAAACAATGTTTAATAAAAGAACCATACACAAGAAAGTAAGTACGACATGATTCCATTTACATAAAGTTCAGATATAGGCAAAACTAGCATAGGTTTTAAGAAATTAGGTTATACTTAGCAAAACATAACCCTTGAGGTAGTACCTGGAAATGGAGCAGAGCTGAGGATTCTGGGATGCGAGTAATGTTTTTTTCGTTCATCTGGGTAATGATTACATGATGTGCTAAAATTTATCAAGCTGTATATTGTATTCTTTTATGTACTTTTCTGTTAGAGTATCATTCTTCAATTGAAAAAGTAAAAAAGAATTACATTTTAAGGTAAAATCAGTTATTCTTTTTTAAAAATTCAGAAAACCATAAAGCAAGATATTATTTTTCAACATCAGAATTATTATTGATGATAAACAATCATTTATTGAGCAAGTCTCCTGTGTTAGACATAGCTCCAAGTATATGAATTACTTTACTTATTTAATGATTACACCAATTTTTGAGGTGCTTATTATCCCCAGTTTACTAAGGAGGAATTGAAATTTGAAGAAATTAAACAGCTTGTTCAAGGCTGCATAGCAAGTTGGTGGTTTTGCATGAACTTGAATGCTTGTCTGTTTAACTTTATTTTACTTATTTACCATCCCAATTGCACATTGAGACCAGTTGTTAGTTTCAGACTCTGGACTTAATTTTCATTTGGGGGACAAGGAGTTTTCTTTCTTGGATTTATGATTGTTATTACTAACATATTTTTCCCTCAAATCTGTATTCAGAATTTTTAGCACTCAGGCAGAATCAAATATAAAGAAGCAGTATTGATTTAACCCTAAAGTTCAGAAAAGCCAAAGAGTTATTAGTATTTCACAGACAAGTCAAACAAGTAAATTTGGGGATATTTTGATTGGCAGTCTCATATTTATTTTTTATTATTTTAGGAAACTGCTTACTCATTTTTGCCTTTGTGCTTCTAAAGCTTGTGGTTGAAAGAAAGAAAAAGTGAGAGATGTTAAGATTAAATCTTTGAATTTAAAAATAGTAGTTTTCAATTTATTAGGGTAATATTGGGCAATTAGATTTTGAGAAACCTGGTAGTCTAAAGAATCACATTTTATTTCTCATCAAAAGTTGATTTTTTCCCCTACGTCCCACATAGTATTGGTGTAGGGGCAAGGGCTATGGAAAAAGAAATAAAAGGGAGGTAGACCCATGCTTTGTGGGAGACAAGCATTAAATTTCCTGCAAGTCAGAATTAAGAGCATGTCTCAGTGCTTTTTGGTTGGTATAAAAATATATTATGAACTGAGTGACATCAACAGAAACATTTATTTCTGACAGTTCTGGAGTCTGGGAAGTCCAAGATCGAGGTGCCACCAGAGAGGTAGAAGAAGTAGAACATTAAGGTTGAATAGTTTTAAAAGCACTGCCACAGTCCATTTTACCTTCATGATTCTGTGAAATTGGTGTCCTTGTTATATCAATTTTATAGATTATGAACCTGAGGCTCGAAGAGACTAATTGGCAAAAACACATTTAAACAATAAGCAACAGACTGTGGGAATGAGGAGGAGGAGCAATTAATCATGACTAGATAAATTGTGAAGGCTTCATGAAGGATATGTGCAAATTAGGTCTTGAGAAGCAAGTGAGTTTTAAGCACAAGCAAGTGAGAAGAAGGGCCTTGCTGGTTGAATGAGCTGTGGGAGCCTAAAGTTCAAATGCTAGAGAGAGCATGGCTCTTTTGGTCTGCAGTCAGCCATCTACTGTAGATGGAGACTAGATCTTAGGGCCATTATAACTCGGCTGTTTATAAAATTATTTTCTGTTTGCACCATGAAGTCCTGGCTCTGTAGATTGTAGGAAGGAGCGACTCTTGTTATCACAAAACACAGCGTAAAGACACTGATATTGTGGTTGGGTAGGGGAAGGGAAAAGGAGCAAGAGAAGAGACCAGGTAGTAAGTTGTCACAATAGTGCAATGTGGGCTTGAAATAGGATGAGGTAGTGAAATGAGGTAGGGGAGATTGGAGAGGATCCTCGTTTCCAACTATGGCTGTTTCCCAGTGAGGCCCAGGTGCTCCTGACTTTACATAACTTCCTATTTAATGACAATTACAGAGGAATCCCAGGGGATCTCATTAAAAATTTTTTATTGTTAACTGTTCGCTTAATATTTGAAGAAACTATGGTTCTTTATAAACTTATTAAAATTACAGTAAGAGTAAATGTGACACTTTTCATTTGCTTAGATTACAGCTGCTTTGTTTTTTATATTTTACATAGATAAATTATTAAACAGAATTTTGAATTACACAGCCTTGGCTTTATAAGTGTTTGAGGTAAATATAACTTGCTCTACCACACATGGAAATGACTTTCTGCCTTCATAGCTTGCATACCTATCATGTTTTACAAAGTAGGTTGTCTTTTTAACACCCTCTTCTCTTAGTAAAAAGATTGTTTTCAGTAATAATCATAAGATAATCAGTAATATAATTATTTTCTCAATTTTTCTCTTTAATTTTGAAATGAATTGGAATACATTTTAACTTTAAATTTTAATGTCGATATTGTAAAATAGTCCACAAATGGAATAAAATTTGTAATTAGCAAGTGAAAATGTTATACCTTATAGTTCATACTGTTTTACTGCTCTAAATTTTAAACACAAATGAAGAGTCTACGTAGTTACATAGAATGGAATTACAAAATCAAAATGATTCAAGTTATTTTTCTTTATGAAGATTGTTCTCATTTTGTTTATCTTTAATCTACTGCTTAAATGTGGAAATATACAGTATTTCATATGCTAGAGACATAAATTACATCTGAAGGAATCTCAAACCATTCTGAACTATTATAAAATTACAACTTAAATGAGTGTACATCGTTTAGTTCTTGGCTATTAGAGATTAGTTATATAAGTGGAAGTTGGTTGAATACTGTAAGATCTCCAAACTTCTATGTGCAATCCACTGTTTATGAAAGGATAAATAATAAAAGTATGTGATTCAGAAACTTACATGCATTATTAAAACTCAACAATAATTATAATTATTTAGAAATTAGACTAAACACATATTTTTTTCTGGGTGTTTTGTCACTGACAGTTTTTAAATTGTCATTGGATGGTGATAATACAAACCTGACTAGCATTTATTCAACCTTATTAATGCTTAGAGTATCTACAGGCAATGTGCTACTGAATTGCCTGTGCCTACAGTGGGCTGCTTCCTCTGCCTCACCCTTGTATGCCACTGCTTTGACTAGTACCTTTCTTCTCCTGGAATGACTCCCTTTCCCCTTCCCCTACCTCCTGCCACATGTCTTCATTGCCCTTCCAGTCTCCATCAGGTAACACCTACATTACTTGATTCCCATGACTGAATGCTATGCTTCCTTCCTTTGAATTTACAGTGCACCATTATTATTACTCCATGGATCATCTTGTAATATTAACTTTATAAATATTGTTATTGAAAGTAGAGTTTTACTCACTTCATTTTTTAGTACCTAGAATCGAACACTTTTCTCAATTAGTCAAACCAGTACTTAGATACAGCATATTAATTAAACAGACAAAAAAACTATTATAATGACTATGTTTGTTTTTGTTTTTGTGGTGGTTATACAAACTTAAAAAGAATATTGGGGAGATATTAATGAATAAAAGCTTTTAATTCAAGGTACGTACTTAACTTCATATTTTTTTCTAGCAAAATCTAAATTAATTTAGTATTTCTATCTTCCTCTGGAATGAGAGCAGAAACTGTACCCCCAATCTATTCCCACCCATCTTTTCCTACCATCTTTCTAATATCTTAAATTTTACTTCTACTTATATTTTTAAACCTGTCTAAATTAATTTTTATATTCAGTGTTTAATTAGAATTATCAATATGTTTTATAATTACGTTTCTCACTGTTTTCTACAATCCATTCCTTCATTTTATGCCTTTCTTCCTCCTTAGGTGTTCTTTAGTAGTTCTTGCAGGGTGTTTTTGTTGGTGGTAAATCTCCTAGTTTTTACATGTCTGGAAGATTTCCTATTAGTTTATCTAGTTATGTAATTTTAGCTCGATAGTTGCTTTCAGTATTTTGAAATATCCTGACCGCTGTTGTAACTATTAAGATATATGCAGTCAGTCTAATTGTTGTTTTTCTATAGATAATTCATCTATTCTCTTAGGAGGCTTTTAAAGTGTTCTCTTTATCCTTAATGTGTTCTACTTTTATTATGATGAATTTAAATGTGAATTTATTTTTAATTTATCCTGAATTCTCTAAATTTTCACTTTCTGAGACTATATTTTCTCTAATTCTTGAAAATTCTCAGGCATTATATTATTTAAAAGAAAAAGATATTGAGAGAATTTATTATTCTCTCAACTTGCTAGTTCTGGAACTCCTATTAACAATGTATAGACGCAGAATACGGTTACCAGTGCTCCTCAGTATCAGAATATTTGTTCCATCAGGGACATATGGGTGACTAACTATACCTTTAGCTCCTTGCAGTTAAGGAGAATCATGTAACTCATTATAGCCAATAAAATGTAAGCAGAAGTAATGAAGTGGCGTGTGTCATTTCCAGGCTGAGACAGGGAAAAGCCCCCGTGTAACTCTCTGGTCTCTCTCTCTCTCTCTTTTTTTTTTTTTTTGCTTCAGAAATTATGAAAGAGGGCCTTGGATGGGTGATAAATCAACTTTTATTAAGCCACAAAGATTTGGAGGATGTTTATTACTGAAATGTAGCCTAGCCTATCCCGAATAAAATAGGGAGTCTGTCAATGGATTTTGCATATCTCCTAAAATTCTTTCATAGTTTTCATTTATTTCTTTTTCTGATACGATTTTTCAGTTGCATAATTATTTTTTTTAACTATAGTCAACTCAGGATTATACCTTTTTTAGTTTTTATTTTAGTGTATGTACTTTACTTTCAAGTTTTTATAATTCTTTCTTTATCATGGCCATCTATTCTTGGTTTATAACAATTATTTGGAATGTCTTGTACTTGAACTATATCTATCTATCTATCTATCTATCTATCTATCTATCTATCTATCTATCTATGTGTTCATATATATGTCTAAGTACATTACATTATATATAATGTTTATTACTTCTTTGAATATTTTCTTTTTTAAATTTATTTTTTAATTTATTTTTTATGGTAACATTGGTTAATGAAATACAGTAAGTTTCAGCTGTACATTTGAGTATTTTCAATATACTTATTTATAAATAATTTTCAGGTAATAGTTTTAAGTTTTTCATTTCTCCAAAATGAATTATCTAAACTCTTTAGATTGACAGCTATACTTTGTGGTGTTTCCTCATATAAAATTTTCGTTTGTTGAATCATTTTGAGTAGGAGTTTTATTATTGCTGTTACTTGTTTTTTTTTAATCCCCTTCTTCCTGAATTTGTGTACCTTGTCTACCATTTTCTGCCATTACCTAACTCCCTGTATCTAGCTCCCTAGAGCTCTCTGTTTAGAACTAGGTCACATATTGGCATATTGGGTCTCCAGTCTTGCAGAGGTATTGGTGTGTTACTAATCTTGTTTCTGAGTCGGACAATGACTGGACTCAGGGTCAGAGTGAAAAGGAGTTTTGGTTCCCACTCACTGCTCTGACTACAGCTTGATAGTGTCTCAGTCCTAAGCAGTGGTCACTATTTTGTGGAAGCTCCTTTCATAAGTCAGGGAAACTAAACCCAACCTTTAGTTTTATAGCCTATCTGGCCCCTGGCCCCTGGCCCCTGATATAAGTGGAGCACTTTGGGCTCCTGTTATTCCCCCTCCACTTTGAAATTTCTTGTTTCTGTCCAGGAGCCTAGGACGTTACTGTTACTATTTGTGTTTCTGTTCCGAGGTATTTATCTTGTTACTGAGTCCAGTTTTGTCTTTTAAAATATTATGTAATACATAATGAAAAATTATAACTGTATATGCCTGTGTCTCTTTCATTAAAACTATGGGTTTAAAGCAGAGGGAGTGAATATTTATATCTGCACTCACAATTCCATCTTAATAAGAAGGCAAAGTCTTTAATTTAAATGAGATTAAGCCTCTGACTCATCATATGGTGATCCTTCTCTTATTACAAATTACAGATATTTCATTTTGATCTAGTTCCCTCCCAATGGTTTTATTTGATTTTTAAAAAAGATTTTCTAAGAAATAAAAAGGTTTTTTTGTTGTTGTTGTTGTGGAGTGGGGCAATTTTTTGACTCCTAAAGGCCATCAGAGCAGCCTAATCAGAATCTTTAAATGTACTTAACCACTCAACTTTCTCCTTTGTTTAAGCAGACAAATGTGGATTAACTCAGCGCTTCAGTCTTTCCATTATTTGTTTTTATTTTTACCCTTCATTCAGTAACAATTTAATAACTTAAGAGAAAAAAAAGAAAGACGCGAACATCCAGAGTAAAATCACTTAATAAAATGTCAATGGCAGCTAAGTGAAGAGGTTATGCTACATTCATTCTCTGTGTTATTCTGAGTGAGATGAAAATCAGACCCTGTTTCATTCTGTGTAGGTGAGACTTTACATGACAGATCTCTGAGACTGCATGGAATATAAAATGCAATGTTTTTCAAAGGAGCACCCATAGAGACGGAACAATGTTTTTCTTTCAAGATTAGGTTTGCTTTCATTCTTCTTTTGTTAAGTGTTTGTTATCACACGAGTCTCCTTTGAGAATATTATTACAGGGAATCAAAACATTCAAAACAATTTCAGGGATGATTTTCCACATTATTATAGGAGCTTTGCCTTTATTAAAATACTTAAAAATAAGCTTCTATAGGGCATTTACCTGTTTTTATATCACTCCTTCTTTGACCAAAAAATACTTTACTTTACAAAAGATAATCATTTTCATGGAAATAGTTCTAAAATGCACGACATATCCATTACCTTCTGCACACAGCATTCAATAATGTCTTTCCGAAATTCATGTCCACTCAAAACTTGTGAATATGACTTTATTTGGGAAAAGAATCTTTGCAGATGCAATTACAATGAGGTCCTACTGGATTCTTGGTGGCACTATTGTGAACCAAAACTGATCTCCTTTTGAGAAGAGGGAAATTTGGACACAGAAACAGAGAAAGGACGATGCTCTATGAAGACAGAGACAGAGGTTAGAGTGATGCATCTACAAGCCAAGAAATGCCAAGAATTGCTAGCAATTATCAGAAGCTGGGATAGAGTAAATTCTCCATCAGAACCTCCATAAGGAATCAACCCTGCTAATATCTTGATTTTGGACTTCTAGCCTTCAGTACTGTAGGAGAACAAATTTCTGTTGTTTTAAACCACTCAGTTTGTGGCACTTTTGTCATAGAAATTCTAGGAAATTGAAATACCTTTTTATATAGCATATTCTGAACATAATGCGATCTTTATCTATGGTGTAAATAATCTGAGCTTTGTTTTAATGCCATGATGTTCCAAGGGGACATTACCTTGCCATTAATGTCCTTAACCGGACTTACCTTGCCATTCAAAAAAAGTAAATAAGGCAACTTTGATTTTCTAGCTGGCCATCCTGTCTTCTATTCATCAGCTGTTATATTTCTATATATATTTCTTTTTTTCTTCCTGTCTATGTCTAAATAGTCATCATACTCTAAGAAGAGTCAAAGGAGAAATTAAAAAAACAAAAACCAAAAAAACTCTATGTTTGTTAAATCAGTTCTTGATTTCTCAAAGTGTATTTAGAAAATACTGCCTCTTATAACCTCCTTTGGCAAATTTGTACTCTCTTACTATGTATATTAAAGACTTCAAGAAGTTCAAATGAAAAGAATCTTATTTAAACTAGTACTCTATACTAGAATACTTTCTTTGATATCATCTATCAATATCTCAAGAATCTGCAGAAATTATTTTGAAGAACACTGTCTTACAGAGAAAAATGGCTATTCCTTGCTAAATAGTGACCTCTAAGCTCTGATCTGAGGTGTTCTTTTTTGGGTCTTAAGTTCTGTGCTTTTGTTTTGAATGTTTGAGGTTACCAAAAGCAGAAGTGCCAGAGAAGTGAGGAGTTGTTCTAATTTATACTTAATAATTAGTCTTCCTAGAGTGCCCTTTATTTAGATAGGAATTTGTTTGTTTGTTCGTTGTTGTTGTTTGTTTTTTGCATTTCTTTTCTTGTCATAATTCAGGCACTGAGTAAGATTAAATAAATCTATATTTGGAAAATGTTGTATAAAATTGAAATTGAAGACAAACAAACATTGTTACAGTTGGACTGTTTTTTTCTTCTCTGTGTATATTTAGTTCCTCACATTTCCCATGTTGTCTTGCCTCTGAGACTCCTTTTGAGTTAGTGCCAATGCTTAATTATGTGACATTGTGTTTTATATCTAATTATTTTTATTCTGAAACTGAACAGGGCTGCTGAAGTAGTGCTGTTGCCAGTTTTGTGAGGAGTTAAAACAATTCATTTGTGTGTTCAGTCCATCAGTGCGATGTGGTATCCTTAATGTGCCAGTTGCTGTTTTAGGTGCCGATGATACAGAATCCTTATGTAGAGAGACAAATAATAAACAATAAATTGGTAACATTTCTAGTATGTTAGTTGGTAATAGTGTTATGGAGAAAAATAATTAGGTCATGGGAATAGGAGTACGGCTGAGGGTAAGTGAAATTTTGCAATTTGGATGATGGTGATAGAAATGGTATCACTGAGAATGTGGGATTTAATAAAAACATCCCCCCCAAAATAATGGACCAAGCCATGTTGCTACGTGTGGGAGAGTATTCTAGGAAGATGGAAAACAAGTGCGAGACCCAGAGTCAGAGGCGTGTCTTATGTCAGCACCAGCACAGGCTAGTATACAGAGAGGAGAGGAGACAGGGCAGGAACAGAAGGTATCAGATCAGAGAGATGGGAGTGAGCATTACATGAAGGCTTCCGAGTCATTATGAGAATTTTATCGTCTACTCTGTGGAATGGGAAGTCTCTGGAGAGATGTGAGCAGAGAAATGACATGATTTAGCTTACATTTTACATCATGCATATAGAATCATGATGACTTTTGGGTTGTTGCCACCCATGCTCATTTACCAGCCTTTATGCAGGTGTTTTGAGATAGAGCAAGGTAGTTTTTCATGGGGGAAGGGAGGACTCTACTGTGGAAGCAGATGTCATAGGAATCGTAGGAGTGAGTTAGACCCTTTCATTTTCTACTTAGAGAAAATGACCTAAAGATAGCAACGAACTCACTGTAGTTTTTGTAAGATCTAAGCTGCAAGTATGTCTGCATTATTTTCTTTAGTTCTCTGGCAAAAAGGACCTACTCAGGCTGATAAGTATCACTATCAGTTTTGATTTTATCATTTGTGCTCTGGCATTTAATTGCTGCCAAAATAAAATAATTCTTGTTATAAAAGTTTTATGTTGTGAGAATATTAGGTGAAGTCAGATGCCTAAGATACAAGCCTCTCTACCATCAGTTTGTTTGAATATGTTATTGTTAAATAGAATTTTGTAAACTGGAAGTAAAGGAATAGAATCAAGAATTTGCCATTTTGTTTATAAACTATACCTCAAGGATAACCACATAGTTGATGAGAAGAATGTTTTTTTTTTGTTTTTTTGTTTTTTTTGGACCTGTATCAGTTAATAGAGAAGAACAGGATCATAATATGAACCATCCATTTAATAAACCAACCACTTATAAAATTTACCCTCATTCAAACATCCCTTCCTGCAGATGTCTGTCTGTTCTTATTCCATTCCATCCTGTCAACATCATTTCTGATCAGTGGATCCCATATTGTTAGAGGTGGTTATATTGAGCAATAAAATGCAAATCATTTCTAAATAAAAATAGAATGCATTAAAAAAAAAAAAGATAAGATTTCCTAAAGTCCGTGAAAGCAGTGCTGGAGAACTATCTAAACCACTCTCAAAATTATTAACAAACAAGGGTGTGGCAGAGTTATACCAGTTATTGTATGAAAAGTAGAAAAAAATCATCATGGCTGATCATAGATAGTACTTCTAAAGTGAAAATTTTGAAATGTCAATAATAGTTATTGAATATTAATATATATTATATGCTAAGTTCTATTCTAAGGGCTTTACATATAGTCTCAATTGGGCTATTGGTTTGGCTAAGTGTGGCAAAGGGTCACATTAGCAGAAATGTAAATAAGCTAGAAGTTCAATTTTCTTTATTGGAAAAAAATGAGATTGTGACTGATATTGTGGCTCTGCTTGGCAAAATTCTGGAAGCCCAACTCCTTCCATGCTGTCGTGTTTCCCTAGAGTGTTTGCCTCATTGGGACAACCAAGAAATCTCAGTCTCCGTGTACATTTCTCTTAATAGCTTTTCTTCTCTTTAAGGTCCAGACTGGAAGTTAAACCTGTTATCGTTGCTTATATACTGTTGTTGAGAACTTAGTCCCATGGCCACATCTAACTGCAAGGATGGCAAGAAAATGCAATAGTTATTTTGCTGCCTCTTAGAGATTATTTTATTTCATCCCCATAATAATCCAATGAAGTAGGTGCTATTATGATCCCTGATATTATAGATGAAACATCTTAGGTGCAGAAAGGGTTGATAGTCTCCCCAAATCAGGGAAATCCTTAAATGTTTTTGCAAATATGACCTTTTTTATGATCTTGCTTTGAACATCAAAAAGAATGTCAGTGTTTCTAAAACTTTCTGTGGTAAATAACTAGTTTTTTGTCTCCAAAAAAAAAAAAAAATATATATATATATAGACTGATAGTTTTGTAAAATGCAGTAAAAAAATAATCATAGCACTTGCTGTACAAGTTTATAAATACCTATTCTCAGTTCTGTATATATCCTCTTGTAGACCAGGAAAAATAGTTTGTGAACTGGTGCCAGTCCTCGATCTGTGTTGTTTTGAATTAAACTGTGTAGTTTTAACAGTCAATTTTATTAGAAAAAATAACATCACTCTCTAAACTCTAACATGCTTGATCTAGTCATTGTTTGCCTACAGAACTAGTGTACAGTTGCAATTGCATATGTTTATATGTAAACTTATTTTCATAATTTTTAGTGTAAAGAAGTATATAAAGTTTTCAAACCTCATTTTATTTAAATTTTCTGCCAATTATCTTATTTTTAAGTACTCATTATCCTCAGGGACATCTTCATGTACATAGAGATGACTTTTAATAATGTACAGAAGCAGTAGTTATAATTGTAGATCCTGAGTTTCTTTTCACTTTCTTCTTCTCTAGAAACCTTTCTCGTTTTGCACTCCTCTTCCTTTCTTCCAGATATCTGTATCCCTTATTTTGTCTTATGTCCAACGATTTTTAAACCATTCTCCCATTCCTGATCTTCCCAGAAATATAAAGTTTTTCAACTTAGTAGGAAACATTACATATTGTCTTCAACTTTGTTTTTCATTGACGAAAATGACTTTAAGTTATTAATTCCTTAAGGTTTTAATTCTTAGTAATAAAACTAGTACTTATTCCACCAGCTTAGTGCTTTCTCTGTAATACTGCAATGCCTCATGCTCAAAACCATCTTACTTGACATTCTCTATTAAAAAAAAAAAAAAACCCATCATTGCTGTCTATACAATAAGTAACACTATATTATAAATAATTCCCCCTTGGGAGTTAATGTATTTTAAGCCATTTAAAAATGTTAATTTGAGAGACTTCCACTTTTGGTCAAGAGAGAATAGCAGAAACTAGATTTAGGGTCTCGTCTAAAACAACCTCACAAAAATAAATTAAACATATTACACAGTGGTTTTCAAAACACAGGACATCAGGTCATGAAAGTCAGTAATCTGAGGGACAACACAAATGAGATGTTTCCTAGACTGTCCCAATTTACAGCTTTGAGAGAGATTCCAAGTCATTTGAGAAAGAACCAGTTGGAACCCATCAGGGACACCTTGAGTGAGAAGACAGAGCTGAGATTCCAGGGGGACATAGCAGTCTAGTTCCCAGGACAAAGGGCAGGAAAGGGGAGAGGACTACAGTGTGAGAGAGGGAGAGATCTTCAGAGCACAGCACTCCCCACTCAAGTCAGAGTACTGACCATCAGGGTTAGGGATAAGCATCACCTGAAATAAGTAAAAGGAGACATGTCTGAGGCTCACAAAGTAACATGCCTGTTTCTAGCAACTCAACTGAAAAAAAAAATAATTATAATTAATAGACCATTGAGTAAAATAATAGTGAGAGTTAATTATCTCTAGAATAATTGTGCTCTGTATCCATCTGAAACCTGAAAGAATCAAACTCTTACTAAGTAACTGATCATTTCAGGTGACTCAGAGCAATGACCAAGATAGACCATATTTGGGCTATTAAACAAATCTTAATAAATTTAAGAGGATTCACGCCACAAAAATATGTTCTCTAACAGCAATGAATTTTAATGTAAAATCAGTAACAGAAAGATATTTGGAAAATCCACCAAATATTTGAGAATCAATTATAATGCACTTCTAAATAATATGTGGGTCAGAGGAGAAATCAAAAGGGGAAATAAAAAGTAGTTTGAATTGAATGCAAGTGAATATATAATATATTCAGAATTTGTGAGATGCTGTGAAAGCAGTACTTAATGAGAAAGTTTTAGCACTAAGTGCTTGTATTGAAAATGAAAAAGTCTTCAATCAATGACCTTAGCTTCTAACTTAAGAAACTAGAAAAGAAGTACAAATTAGTAAATCCAAAGTAAGCAGGAAAGAGGAAGTACTAAAATCAAAGAGGAAATCAGTGAAATAGTAAACAGAAAAACAATAGAGAAAATCAATGAAACCAAAATCTAGTCCTTTAAGAAAATCAATGAAATTGATAAACTCCTAGCCAGACTGATAAAGAAAAAGAGTGAAGATGTAATTGCTAACATTAGAAATGAGAGTGGTAACATCACTGCAGATTCTACACCCAATAAAAGGACAGTAAGGGAATATTATGAATAACTTTATGACAATAAATTCAACATGTAATGGGCATATTCATTGAAAGACATAAATTACCAAAGCTCACTCAAGGAAAATCAATAGCTCGAAGAGGCCTTTATGTATAAAGAAATTGCATTTGTAGTTCAAAAACTCCAACAAAGAAAATTCTAGATCTTTATTGGTGAATGCTGCCAAACATTTAAGGAAGAAATAATGCCAATTCTGTACAAACTCTCATAAAATTTGAAGGGGTACTTTTCAACTTGTTTTTTGTAACTGGCATTGTCTTGATAGCCAAATTTACAAAGACATTCCAAGAAACAAAAATGAAGGAGTAACATTCTTTATGAACATTGTTACAAAAATTCTAAATAAAAGTTTTAGAAAATATTATTCAATATATATATATACATATATATATATATATATGTATATATATATATATATATAAAAGGTAATACATAATGACCAAGTGGGGTTTATCCCAGGATTATAATGTAATGTGGTTAACCGTATTGACAAACTAAAAATAAAAACTTAGGATTATCTCACTAGATACACAAAAAGGATTTGAGAAATCCAATATTCCTTTTCATAAAACTTTGAGCAAAGTAGGAATAGAGGAGAAGCTCCTTAGCCTCCTAAAGGGAATCTGCAAAAAAACCTAGTGCTACCATTATAATTAATGGTGAAATAGAAAAAACTAAATGTTTTTCTGGTAAGATGGGGGACAAGATAGAATGTTTACTCTCACCACTTCTATTCATTTATAGAGGTTCTAGCCAGTAAAATCAGGCAAGAAAAAGAAATAAAAAAATGTCTTGATTGGAAAAGATGTAAAACCGTCTTTGCAGCTGGTCTTATTTTCTATGCCGAAAATTTGTTAAAAATCTTTGAAAAAGATATTAGGATGAAAAAGTGTGCTTAGCAAGGTCACAGAGTATAATATTCGGAAGTTAAATATGTTTCTATATAGGAGCAATAAAACATATGATACTCAAACCAATAAAGCAATACTATTTATAAGAATGAAAAAAAAATAAGCAGTAGTTTGGAATGAATCTGGCAATAGATGTGAAAGAACTTTACGCTGAAAACTGCAAAACAGTGGTGACAGAAATTAAAGAAGACCTAAAACAAATGAGGGACATATGACAAGCTCCTGGGTCAGAAGACACGATACTGTTAAGAAGTCGGTTCTCTTCAAAAGGATCTATAGAGTCAATGCAGTCTCAATCAAAATCCTAGCAGGATTTTTTTTTTGTAGAAATTGACTAATTTATTCTAAAGTCGTATGGAAATGCAAAGGACCTAGAAGAGCCAAACAGCTTTACAATGGAAAACAAATTAGAGAACTACCATGGCCTGATATCAAGATTTATTATAAATCTACAATAATTAAGACAGTATGGTATTGCTCTAAAGATATATTAATATATGATTGGAACAGAAGACAGAACCCAGAAATAGGCCTACACATAGATAGCTAATTTTCTCTAAAGCTAAAAAAAAGCCAATTCAGTGGATAAGGGATACTTTTTTCTTTTCTTTTTTTTCTTTTTTTCTTTCTTTTCTTCTTTTTTCTTTTCTTTTCTTTTTCTTTTGTTTTCTTTCCTTTAAATTTTTTCAACAAATTGTACTAGAACTATTAACTATCCATATGCAACAAAAAAAGAACAGAAAAAAAATAATTCAAATGGATTATAGATCTAAATGTAAAATGAAACTATAAAATTTCTTATAGAAATTATAGTGGAATGTCTTTGTGATCTTGGGTTAGGTAAAGATTTCCTAGAGAGAATATCAAAAACAATCCTTAAAAAAATTGATAAATCAGACTTTATCAAAATTAAAATGTTTTGCTGTTAAAAAGAAGGTGTTAAAAGAATGAAAAGATAAGTCACAAAATAAGAGAATATCTTTATAAAACATACATCTGATAAAGAATATATATCCTGAATACATAAAAGCCTCTTAAAATCAACAATAAGAAAACAACCTGATTCTAAAAAACTGGCAAAAGATCTAAACAGACACATTGTGAAAAAAGACATACAGATAGCAAAGAAGCACATGAAAAGACGATCAACATTGTAAGTTATTTGGGAAATGCAAATTAAAACCACAAGGAAATATCACTACATACCAACTAGAGTGTCTACAATTAAAAAGACACAATGTTGGCAAGAGTGTGGAGGCCCTGGAACTTTCATATGCTGTTGATGGAAATGTAAAATCATACAATCACTTTGCAAACAGTTTGGCAGTTTCTTAAAAATTTAAAAACATGTCACCCTGTCATTCTCCTGGACATTTAGTCAAGAGAAACGAAAGCATATGTTCACATAAAGATTTTTACATTATAGTTCATGGCAGCTTTATTTATAATAGCCATAACTGGAGAAAAAAAAAAAAAAACCTAAAGTTCATCAACAGATGAGTTGATAAACAAACTGCAATATACCCATACAATGCAATACTACTAAGCAATACAAAGGAATGGACTATTACTACGTAAAACATGAACGAACAGCAAAATAATTACACTGAATGAAAGAATCCAGACAAAAAAAGAGAACATGTTGTATTATTTCATTATTTAGAATTATAGGAAATGCAAATTGATATTTAGTAAACAGAAAGTAGATCAGTTTTACATGATGGGGCTGGCAGAAGTGGGGTAGGGTAATGGTGGAGCAAAGTTTAAGGGAGAAATTATAAAAAGGCCCAAGGAAACCTTTAGGGGTAATGAATATGTTCATTATGGTGATTTTGGTGGTGGTTTCAGGAGCATATACATTATGTCAAAACTTACCAAACTGCACACTTTAAATATGTGCAGTTTATTGCATGTCATTTAAATCTCAATAATGCTGTTAAAAATGCTAATTGTGAGGGCTTTCTACTGCCTTTGCTAGTGCTTAGGGAATATCTTCCCAAACAGACAAAATTTTAGCTAAGAGCAAAATGCATAAGCATGTTTAATCAATGTGGCCTAGTACCGAGCAGCCATACTCTCCATTGAATCTCTTTTCACCTTTGGAAGTGGCTCTATAACACTAAAAAATTCTGCAAATCCAGTTTTAACCCCTGATGTAGATGGGACCCTAGCACCCTCAGGAACAACCTTGCCAAGTGCTCTATCATCTCAGCTTAAACAGAAAATTTACCCTGTAGCAGGAGTGTACGATGACTTTGTCCAGTTCAGGCTCTTAGAAAGTTCTTGGGTATGTTGATAAGTTTCTAGTTACATTGTTATTGATTGGGAAGAAAATACAAATCCTTACAGAAAATCTTTAATATTTGAAAGCACCAATCTGAGAATGAGGTGAACCTTCTTAAGAGTGACAGCACAGTATCCTGCAGTGATTTCTCACGTGGGGCCCCTCTTAACTGCTACTAGGGAGAGAGGGAAGGATCAAGGGGTTGGCCTAGCAGGTTTGGTGATGTGTTCCCAACCTTCACCCATTCTTTATTCAAAATAGAATTATTTTTATCTGTTTTAATATCCTGATTTGTGTAAGTTTTCTCTTGACAACTTTTTTTTTTTTTAAAGAGCTGCTTCTTTGAGCAGACAGGAATGGGTTTACATCCTTCCCACCCATATCCTACGTGTTTTACATGTTAGTAATACTGGTAAGCTAAGTTAAATAAAACGCTCTGCTATTAGAATTGAGAGTTACTACATCACAATCACCATTTCTATATAGTTTGCTAGGCTGGCATAACAAAGTGTCACAGACTTGGTGGCTTAAACAACAGATAATTATTGCCTCACAGTTCCGGGGGCTAGACGTCCAAGATCAATATGTCAGCAGGTTTTGTATCTTCTGAGGCTTCTCACCTTGCTTGCAGATGACCCCTCCTCTCACTGTGTCCTCATAACGTTGCTCCTTGATCTGTGTGTTGTCTGTGTCGTCAGGACACTGGTCTTATTGGATTAAAGCCCACCCATATAGCCTCATTTTACTTTAGTTACCCCTTTAAAGGTTCTATCTCCAAATACAGTTACATTCCAAGATTTTGGGAGATAGGACTTCAACATATTAGTTTGAGTTGAGCACAATGCAGCCTATAACAATTTCCTTTTTTATAAAATGAGAACCTACCTTCAAGAATCTTTTCACAAATGATGAGATGATCTATATAAAGCAACAGTAAAGCATCTGGCACATTTTAGGTACTCAGTAGATGATAATTAGAATTGTCAAATAAAAATATAAATCTGTGCTTATGTAGAGAAATTGTTTATTAGACTATTGATGTCCTGGCTATAAGTACAAGATTTTTTTCTCTGTGATTTAAAATGTACCAAAGTATAAAGACATCATAGATAATACTATTCCGGTTACAATGCATGACTATTTTTAACAAGTTATGTTCCATGGCAATGGCAAGACTTGACTTTTATTTACACAGCTCTTCACTCAGATGAAGAAGAACAACAATAGCTCTTAATGCTCTGGAGCTCTTAAATTAAGAAGCCCAATGAGGGATGTGCACAGATTATGCAGAATGTATAGAATGGCGATGGTGGAATTTATAAAGCCTCCAATTCTACTCATGTTTACCTCAATTCTAGAGGAGGAATGAGATTTTGCTCCATTGCATTTTAAGCTGTGATCTGTTTCTTTCCCTACTGAGAAATTTGAGAAGTCTAAATTTCAAAGACATTTGTGAAATGCAAACAGTTTTATTTATTAATGACCATTAATGGTTTGTAATTATCACTGATTAAGTAAATAAGCAAATCATTTATTAGAAGAGTTTTCAGAATTGAATTCACAAATTTTTAAAATGTTTTCCCTTCATATGGATTTAGCCATATCTGATCTTGAATTAAGGAACCAAGCTTCAAAAGTACACAATTTGAAGGAGCAGAGGAGTATCATGTAATTATACATCATCATGATACTTTTTAAAATTCTATATGTTACTCATAATTTCTAAGCTCAATGATCTGTGCTATTATATTAATTAACTCTCAAAATTCAAATAGCTGAGCAGATCACTTGATTTCACTTGCCTACACTATGTTAATTAATGAAAACCATAAATTTTGAGCCCTTGCAAATTGTGCTGCTTCATTGCATTTAGTGCTCTTGTAATTCCTACTCTTAATTAAATAATGAGCCTCCAGAGCACTTTTCTAGCTGTGAGTTGTACTATGTTGTAGATATAACTGGGATTCCTAATAGCCAGTCAGGCCAATCAATGTGTGTCTTTTTTAAAAAGTTGAAGAATTTATTATTGAGCCTTGGTGCCTGATGTGGTGAGATATACATTATAGGGAAACATACGTTTGTTTTGACTAGGTTGCCAGGATTGAATTTTCTCTTGCTTTTTCTTGTTGTGATCACCTGGATTGGAAGGGGGATATTCTTTTCTTTCCCTGTGATTGGTGCAAGCCACACTTGTACAGAAATTAAGTAATCAAGGTATATAGTGTGTTCTTTTCATTCCTTGAAGGCATCTCTCTACGTCATTCAGAAGTCAACAAGAACATAGATTGTGCATCTACAGAGCACCAGAGCGGGTGGGGCACACAGCAGTGAATAAGACTGTTTCTTTGAGAAAGCAGTTAAATCTGCATTTACATCAGTTTCTGAATCTTGAACTATTTCACTAAAGAGAATCTATACAGTATTTTGAGTCTCTTCATATAAAGAAATTAAATTTAAAAATACCGTATTATTTATAAGAAGTTGTCATAGTAAAAATGCATAATAGGGGAATAATAATTTAAGCTGAAAGTTTTACAATTAGTAAGCTGAGTTAGACTTTTACCTATGCTTATGGCATTGGTCCACTTCCCCCTTCATTTATGAGGAGGAGTTTAGATGTTTTGCGAGGGATTTAGTTCTTTATTTTTTCTGTCTTGTTCTTTTTTCTTGGAGGATTTCAGGTAGGACTTCTCATTCCGAATACTGTACGGATACGTAATTACTTCACTCCACTTACTTCCTTCTTTCTTTCTCTTTCTTTTCTTTCTTTTCTTTTCTTTTCTTTTCTTTTCTTTTTCTTCTTTGGTCTTTCTTTCTTTCTCTTTCTTTTTTGGCAAGGCAACCCTTGATTGACCTCACAGATTGCAAAGACCTTGTCAGATTACAATCTCTTATTTTTTTATATTTTATGCCTACAGCACCTTGTCTTCTTAGGTGATTTCCCATCCAAATACTAACCAGGTTTGACACTGCTTACCTTCCGAGATCAGACAGGATCAGGCTTGTTCAGGGTGGCATGGCCGTAGACTCCCCTCATTTCTAAATTCATTTCCTGCCTGATTTGTCATATTTTACTTTTTACTTGCAGTATCTTTAATTTTTATATGAAACTGTTCAGCACACAGTAAGATGGGGCATATTTTTCATGCCATATTGTTCATTTTTACCATTAGGAAGTAAACAACAATTATAGTTTATTTTCAATGAGTACCAAATCATTTTTCACACACAAGTTTTACTACAGAAGAAGAGCAAGTGTTCCACCAGTGCCAAAATAACTCAAGAAAGAAAGTAACCTAGGATATCAGGAGATACCACATGACTGTACTTGGAAGCAGGAAAGATTTAATTTGACTGACAAAGCTATTTGATTATTCATGAACCATGTTTCAGCTCAATAGATTACTCAATATTCTTTCTCTTTCCTCTTGATCCCTGCCCTCAGCATTTATTTCTGGCAAAGAAAGTAAAATAATCAATTTACTACTTGTCTCAATTTAAGAAATATATGGATTAATTGTGATTCAAAATTATATGTAATAAAATATTGATTTAAAGGGATTTACAATTATATGCAATGAACTTCGATTATTACAATGTTTCATTGACTCTAATAATACCACTGAATATGTGTTTTACAAACTGCGAGAAAGAGTTTGGAAGAGGCAGTTAAAAGTGTTGAAAACAATTTGCCTTTCTTAGACATCCACATGCATGAATAGTGGACTCTCATTGAATATGATAGAGATATGAAAGGATCTGAGGTAAACAAACAAACATTTGTCCTTCACCTCAGCTAATTTGAGAAGTACTTTTATAAGATGTTCTCAATTACTAAATGCTTCATCAATTTTAAAATATATCTTAAATTTGGAGATGTTAAAATGTGAAGAAATTGTAATCTAAGAATTGTTGATATGATAGTTTTCCATTATGAGTTTATTTCTTTATTTCCCCATAGGGAATTTCCTTTTAGGAGGATATCTGAGAGTGATTACTTTATATTTTTTGCAGTAATTTCAGCAGTCATATGATGTGGTAGTGAGTTGGCCCTCACTGCAGGCAGTTTGCCATTGATGGGGTTGATGGCCTTGGATGAGGCTCACATTCCTTAGTGGTGAAGAGAAATAAAAAATGTATCTCTAGGTTGTTCTTATCTTATCTCAACTTGACTAATGGAAGAGGACACTTGAAACATGTCTCCTTATTTATAATAAAAAATAAATCAAATATGTATACACACATATACAAAAAATTGACAGTACCTTAATAGAATATAAATTAATAATTTCAGAATGTAACTGTGACATTTTAAATATTTATTCTAGAAAAATTAGACTGGAATTATTTGAATACTGTGGTCAAATATTTTAAATAAAGTCAATAATTACCTCTCATAATTTTGACTCTTCTGACTTCCAAGTAATAGCTCATTGAAAAAATTTGGAACTAAATTGTTAGTGTTCTCTTAACTTTAATTAGTTTTTTAAATTAATCATCTGTTGAATCAAAATATTTGATATGCATCTTCTATAGATATGTTTGTAACGCGATATTTTAAATTATTTGAAATAATTGCATAATCCCAATTTCTTACTTTTACTAAGTTAGATTGAATCTTAGTTATGAATTATTAATATGAATTATCAGCTAATAAAGATTTCTTTGTAATGTGTAATATATTCATTAAGAAAATCAAGCTCTTGAGCAGAAAGAAAATGGCGATGATGATAGAGGCTCTATTCTTCCCCCTGGCAACCAAATCAAAGTTGTGACAGAAACAAGGAGCAACAGCAAGGAAAAATTGCCTGGGATCTAGAGGAACAAGCCATGCAACTAGGCAGAAGTCCAAGAAAATACTCTGCAATGGCAGAAGCTAGGACAGGGCGATGACATGAGGCTGCCTGGTCCCCAGCGGCTCACGAGGCTGCGGCAGCAACAGACTCCTCTTAAAGGGGTTGCATCTGTGAGTGGACTTTCCTGGTGATGGACCTACTTGCTTTGAGCACCAGTGCTAGTTTGGCTATACACAGGGAGCACCGGAGACTTACAGGAAGCCATTGTCAGAGTGAGGGCTGTGGCGAGACTCACTCTGTACAGAAGTACTGGCAGTATCCATTGTTCGTTGTTGAGCTCTCCTCCCTCCCAGTGCATGGACACAGCTCTGCCATAGCTGTGATGTCATCAAATTGGATATCAGAGGTCGCTCTTCCCAGAGGATTTCCTCAAAACCTGCCTCCCCCAACCCAGGGCCCCATTTAAGCTAAATCCAGGTATATCTTCAATGAGTCAGGTGTTTCTTGCTGAGATTCACACTGGAGACAACTGACCTCAATTTCTTGTGTAGACTTTTAAGGCAACTATAAGCATAGCATCTGTGGATTGCTTGCTGAATCTTAACAGGTGCCCCTGGAGTTGTAGAGGCTTGGGCTAAGTTTGACCTACAGCTGAGCCCCTCTCAGGACTGTGCCACTGGACACCTACTTCACAAATGCACACTCTCAAATCAGGAGACTTAGGAGCTTTGCTTAGTACATAGAAACAGACATGGAAAGGCAGCCAAAAATGGGAAGACAAAGAAGCAGAAACCATATGAGAGAACAGAATGGAGATCCAGAAATAATGGGGTCAAGTAATCTAACAGGTGCAGAGTTCAAAACACTGGTTATAAAGATGCTCAATGAACTTTTGGGAAGTGTAGGTAAATTCAGTGAGAACTTCAACAAAGAGATAACAAAACATAAAAATGGAAGTGGAAATTATAAAATAGAAGCAGTCTGAAATGAAGAACACATTATCTGAGACGAGAAGTATATTAAATAGAATAAACAAAGGAAAAAGCACAGTGAATAAACAAGAGGATCAAATGTCCTATCTAGAGGATGGGAAAGCCAAAGACATGCAATCAGAATGGCAAGAGATAAGATGCCAAGACAATAAAAATAATTTGAGGAGGATATGAGATACTATTAAGGATCCAAATATTCATCTGATCGGCATAACTGAAGAAAATCAAGATGTTGAACACCTGTTTGAAGAAATCATGATGGAAAACTTCCCTAATCTGGTGAAGGAAATGGACATAAAACCCCAGGAAGCTGAGAATTCCAAAAATCAGGAATCCAAAGAGGCCCACACCAAGACACATCATAATTAAAATGCCAAAGGTTAAATACAAAGAAAGAATAGTAAAAGCAGCGAGGGAAAAACAAATAATTACATATAGGGAAAAACCCATAAGACTGGTGGCTGATTTCTCAAAAGAAACTATGCAGGACAGAAGGGCTTGGCAAAAAATATTCAACAGGATGAAGACTCGGGATATACAACCAAGAATAATTTATCCAACAAACTATCATTCAGAGTTGAAGGACAGATAAAGAGCTTCCCAGACAAAAATAAGCTAAAGGAATTTGTCAGCACTAAGCCAGTATTACAGGAAATGTTGGAGGGACTTTTTTAAGAAGAAAAAACATGTATCAAAAACAGGAATAAAGAATGGTAACAACTACATTCCTATCAATAAGTACTTTAAATGGAAAAGAATTAAGTGCTTCAACCGAAAGATAGAGTAGCTGAAAGGATAAGAAAACAAGACCCTTACATCTGAAAAGGAAAGGGATGAAAACGATATTGTTTTGATGGACCTAGAGGGTATTTAAGTCAGACAGAGAAAGATAAACACTATATGATTTCACTTATATGTGGAATCTAAGGAATAAAAAGAAAAAACTAATCAGAAACAGACTCACAAATATAGTGAACAATTTGGTATCGGACAGAGGGAAGAAGGGTTTGGGGGTGCTGGGAGAATGGGGTGAAGGGCTAAAGAAGTACAAATTAGTAGCTGACAGATAGTCACAGGGATGGGGAGCACAGCATAGGGAATGCAGTTAGCATTAATACATTGGCTAGGTGGAGGGTCAGGGGAGGGAGGGTACAATTGGCGGGATCATTTTATGAACTATATAGATGTCTAACCAATGTACTGTATACTTGAAACTAAATTTAAAAATTTTTTTAAAAGAAAGAAAATCAGATCTAAAAATGCTAAATAATCTTCACCACCACACTTATATAAACAAATTCATGTTTAATTGGCTTTTATTTTGAACTCTGATTTAATCAGCAGAATTGTATGTTAACATCTGAGTTAATTAAATGAACTAGAAACATAGAAAATATATGATTCAAAAATTGATATGTATAATTAAACAGTATTCCATATGTGCACTTCAGATTAAACTACGAAGGTAAATTTAGAACCTATATCTTTTAGGGTTAGCATTATTATTTTCCCTAATACCAGTAACGGATATAGAAGTTTCTCACTGTACTATTTCTCCATAGTGGTATGGATTTAATTCTATCTTTTATTTTAAGGGCTTCTCTTTAATCGAATCATGGGAGTTATTTGTGTTTCACTTAAGCAAAGTTGGCACATGTCATAGGCAGTGGATAAGCAGATAGGGCTATAAAGAGTGTGTACTTACCCCTGAGCAAAACAGTGACTGGTTTTTGGGACCTTCCACTTCCCAAAATGCTAAGGGCAGCTGAGAAGATAGCCATACAGAAAAGGATGATTTGCAGTATTTATAAGTGGGAAGTGCTGATGTGCTCATACCCTAACTACCAAAGGAGAGAGCCACCAGAATAATCCGCATAAAAACTCACTCGTGCCCATCCTGGCTTGGTCCTGTGACCAGGACAGCTCTCTATGCTGTTTTTGCCTTCTGAAATAAGAATTCTGACTTGATTTTTTATATCCCGAGTTCTCCAAACAATAGTGTTGTTCTTCTGAGTTTCTAAAGAAAGATTTCATGCTCACTGTCTGGGAAAGTCACAGGTGTAGTGATTTGAAATGATATAAATTTTTTGTTCTCTCATGAGTTATTAATAAAATAAAATAAATACATTTAAATTTTTCTGAGCCTCAGTTTCCTCTTTGCAAAATAGGAAAAATAAATGTATCTAGAAGGGTTGTTGTGAGAAATAAATAGGTCATATGGATAAAGTAGAGTGAATACTCAATTCTTAGTAGCTATTATTATTTATTATTATATAGGAGGTAGTCAGAATTATATCAGAAAGAAAGTGAGTTTTAGTATCAGCTACATTTATTTGGAAGTTTTATCTTTGCCACTTATTAACTATATGACCTTGGGAAAATATTTAGTCACTAAGCTCAAAATTATTTGACATTTCTCTTGATTTCTTTAGAAAGAAGAAAAACTGGACACAGATATTTTGAGGAATGCTTACAGTATCAGAAGTACTCTGAAATTATTTAAGAGCAAATCAATAATAATATAGTTAATTTTTAGAAAGTATATGGTTGAATTTGGTTGTTAATATTTTATGATGAAGGTATGTATCATGAATGGTTGACATTCACTTTAGCAATAATAATTTAAGCTTGTATGATGAATCAGTTCAAATCACTGAGTCTATTTACCAAGCTGTATACATAATTAACATTTTAATTCCCCTAAATATCTTATCTCATTATCCATATTGCTTTGGAAAATACATAAATAGATTCTGGAAACCAAGAAGCCTAAGCTCTATCAGACCACAAGAAAAGGACATGAGTTTTTACTAGTGACCAAGTGAGTCTGCGTTAAATTTTGAAATAAGGTTAGAGAAAGTAGTACAAGTTGTTATGATTATACTCACTGAACAGAACTTTGAAGGAATGGGGGTTGGAATTTAGACGGAGTGGGTAAGATTTGGAAGTGGGCTATTATGTTTAGAAATGTTAATTTGTTCTAGTACAAATGAAACATTTTCCAAGCCAACAAACTGGTAATTTTACCAGTGTCTTTCCCACCCGTGCTCACCATATTTACACCCTCTACTCATGCTCATTTTATTTTTAAATAATTGAGTTGTCATCCACATTTAAGTTTTGATTGCCTTTGCATGTTATTTCTAATTTACTTTCTATATTAATTTTACTTTTGTCTGAGACTTTTTTCCAAAAGAAAAATGTAAATGGTCATTGAGCAAAAGGATCAGTTGTCAAATAAAATGCAAATATTTAAGTTTGGGGTAAAATGACATCTTGTGAGCAGTCCTAAATTCCCATTAAAATTTCTATTAAAACACAGAAAAGGGGAAAAAACTCATAACATTGAAAGCCAAGATTAAACTATTGCCAAAATATGGGGACAATTTGTGATAATTGGTGAGGTGAAAAATTAAACAGATTTATGTGAATAAGGCTCACTGCAATTCAGAAAATTGTTGAGAAGATGTTTATATCAAGCTGTTCACTAGTAGAAATTTTGAATTGAAAGGATAAATAAAAATAACTTTTGAAAAATTTAATTACTTTAAGGAATGTTTTTGCCAACTGAGAAGACCTAAAAATTGAGATGTTAAAAATGAAGAAATCTTTATTTAAAAAAAGGGAGAGGGATAAATTTAAGGTTTAATTAGTTAAAGAAAGACTTAAATCTAAATAATAATAATCGTTTGAAATTTGATAATAAAATTTAACAGAAAAGTAAAAAAAAATTAAAGTACTAAGGATGATGTAATTTAATTATTAATTTAGACCTAAAATTATAAATTAGAGGATAAGGATAGGTAAAAGTGTCCTTAATTCCTTATCTTGTGTGGTGAAGGGTTAAAGGCTACATGATATCTTTTGGTTATAGCTGATTTGGGATCTATAGCTTACATGTTTATTTGTTTTTATTTATTTTTATTTTATTTTTTAGGTGAGGCAACCCTTGGTTGACCTCACAGATTGCAAGGACCTTTTCAGCTTATAATCCTTTATTTTATTTTTTATTTTATTTTATTTTATTTTATTTTATTTATTTTATTTTATTTTATTTTATTTTATTTTATTTTATTTTATTTATTTTATTTTATTTTATTTTATTTTATATTTACGCCTACAGCACCTGGTCTTCCTGGGTGGTCTCCCATTAAAGTACTTACCAGGCCTGACCTTCCTTAGCTTCCAAGGTCATATGGGATTGGGCTTGTTCAAGGTGGCATGGCCATAGACAATAGCTTATATATATATAAAGATAACCATTAGTGGAGTTAAATATTCTGTACACCTTGCAAATTATTAGGGAATATAAAATATATTAAAAATCATTAATCAAAATAAGCATCTTAAAACAACATAAAACTATAGAACAAGACCAAATATAATAGTTCTGGCAATAAAAATAAGTTAAATTTCTCAGTTTACATATAAGATTTTGACATTTGGTTAAAAGCTAAAGTGTGATTGTTTTCTAAAATTTGTCCAAGAACACAGAATTTTTTAAAAAATCAGTGGTTATGTAATATCCATCCAAATACAAATTTGAGAATAGAGATGGCTAAATTAATTTCAGACCGATTTATTTTTCAGAAATAATTTATTTTTTTGATTCAAGAAAACTTAGAATCTTAATGATGCTATAACAAAAATAAATGAAGTAATTACTGTTACATAACAAACAATATTGAAAAAAATACATATTTTAGATGAATTTAATATTTCATTCAGCCAAAAAAAGATTAAGTAAAATAAAATATATACAACTAGAATAAATTAACCAATTTGAAATAATATATGTAATTTAACTTTGTGCCTTTGAAAGCCTATAGCTTCTTTTCAAGAATTGGGAAATATTGATATGCAAATTTCTCAAACTTGAAATATACAGAGTGCATTCTTTGCTTACTTATTTACTGAATGAATGTTAAAGATGAAAAAAAGACTAGAAATTAATGACTTTTTTTTAAAAAAAACTATATTGCAATACTAAAGAATTATACCTTACTTATCAAAGCAGAATATAAGGAAAAACTCTTAGTTTTAGGTCCTTTTATTATAAAATTTATATTAATAATATAAATTAATTAAAGATTTTAATTGCAATTTAGAAAAAGTAAAACAATACAAGCCTAAAGAAATTAGGTGAAAAATAATAAAACTTAGGATAGAAATCGATAAATTATTAAAACATTAGAAAAACATTATTTAAGAATTTGTTTTTTAAAAAATAACAAAATTAATAAGAATAAGTGTTAAAACCAATATTTAAAATTACAAAGAGGAGACATATTATGAGATATTTTTCCAGTTATATTAAACTCCAAGCTATGATATTTGAAAACATTAGTGACACATTGTGAAAACATACCAATTATCAAAATTTACTTTAGTGGAAATCAAAGATTACACAGATCATTAATCCCAACAGAGTAGTGCAAAAGAGAAGTAAGATAATTCTTCCATAAAAGTTTCTGAAATCAGATGATTTTACTTTAGTTCTGTAGACATCCTTGTACATACCATAGAAGAACATGGAAAATTTAGAATACTTAATATCCCATTTTAGAAAACCAGCATTAACTTTGATGATCAAATATGACAAATTTAGTCAAAAAGACTGTATTTCTGACTCACAAATAAAAATAGAATAGATATGGTGGCAGACGTTATTAATTTTATCCTTGAACCATCTACATTCAATCTCTTTCACTGCTAATAAAATTCTTATTTTCTTTGTGCTGTAATCTTCCAAGCCCAAGGTGATTAATCATGGTTGGTCTAACTGTAAACTAAGGATGACAATGATGTTCCTCTTTGCCAGAGGTTCACTTGCAGTATGGGTGTGCTGATTGACTCAGTTCCAGCAAATGAAATTCAAGGGGGATTCTGCTGGAGAACATATGAGAAAAGCTGAATTGTTATCCTAATATTAGGATCAGAGAGAGAAGGAAGGATTGTTGGTGTTGTCCGGAGTGGCAGCAGACATGTTGCCAACATTAGGTGTCAAATGTGAAAAACAAAAGCCTTTGACTGTTTTTAAAGATGGTGGAGGAGAGAAAGATAAAATGAGCCTGAGTCACTGATGACGTGATTGGCCTGCTGAACCCAGCTAAAATCACCTCTTGTCTTTTTCTTGTTAGTTGAGATAATATCACACACACACACACACACACACACACACACACACACACTATATGACACTGCCACTATTAAAGATATTTTTGTTTGTTTGTTTTAATATCTAGAAGTGCTAATTTTGTATAAAGGCAGAAATTTTAAAAAAATGCTGGCAAAGAAAAAAAAATAGCAATACATAGAAAGAATCACCACCACATTTTAATAAAATTATTCTAAAGTAAAAAGTTATTTTAAGAAGCAAAAAATAACCTTGAATTAGGAACTCTAATAACATAATAACACATCCTTACTCTTAGGATGCTACAAAAATGAACACTAATTACTAATTTTTTAAAACGTAAGTAAATTTGGAATGAATGTGTTAAATTTTAAGAATAAAATTCTGGGGACTTTTTCATTAGAGGTAGCCGGGGCAAGTTGAGGGTGCTCATTATTATTATTATTTAAATGCTGTTCTGAAAGTTCTAGTCAATGGAATATGTGCAGACATATAAATACAATTATAAATTTTGAAAAGAAAATTACAAATAATATTTGAAAAGAATATGTGTCTATAAATCCTGAGAGAAAACACTGAGTTGATAAAAATGGTCATTAAAATGGCCCCACTTGAAAAAGATATTGTCTGATCTAATGGAATTAACGGAATATACACAGACCCCATGGTATACTATGAGGATAGCACTGATATATCTAGAATTGAGGAGACAAAAGCTATAATAAGCATCCGTTTCTATCCAGTAGAGACACATTGACTCTCAGACAAAGTAATTCCAAACATTGCAAAGGTCTGTTGAGCTGTGTTGTAAGGTTATCTTATCATCTTTCATCATGACTTATATGAAATATCCTTAAGAATATTTGTCATCTTTCATTCTGATTTCATCTTTAACAAGATTCTGATAAATCACTTGGCTTCTCAGATACCTTAATCCTGGGAAAGTATGTATATGTGTATCCTATGAATAGAGCCTTCAAGTATATTTATTACTAATAAAGGGCTATTCCTATAAATACACCAATAAATTGGAACTCTGGTTAACCACAATAGAATGGGAAGGGTATGGATTTTTCAATAAATAATATCACAAAACTAGATTTTATGGAGAAAAGTCAGGTGATACTATATTTGCATAAAATATATCAAAATGAATTCTGCATAGATTAAACAGAAAATATAACAGATAAATAAAATAGACAAATTAAAAGACCTTTTAAAAAATCTTGGAAGAACATATATGGGAATATTTAATTTATATCCCAAGTTTAGGAAAATATTCCTGATAGAGAAATAGTACCAGGTGTGATGAGTTCTTGCCTAGGTTAGAGGATAATACCAAAAATTTATTTGAAATTAAAATGCCCTAAAGTATATCAGTAGGCCCACTTATTTTGGGAGAAATGTCTCCTCCTAAGAAGTTAAAAAAGAACAATGACAAACATCTCTTCCTGTCCCTGATTGTCCCCTTTATCTCTCCATAGCCAGAGACCAGATAAACCTGTTTTTAAACCTCCAGGACCTGCTACTTACCTGGAGCAGGTATAGAGGGAAAGATGGGCTTCCAGCATCTGAGGCTGAGGCAACAGGGTGCTCTTCCTGTGTCCTTTCCCCACGTTTTCCATGCCCTGCAATTGAGGGCTTCTGCCCTATTGTGTAGTTGCTTGTCATCAGTCATTGCATGTGACCTCATGGTGCCTCACCACAAAAGTGAAGAAAAGAATAAGGAGAGGGGTAAGGAAGTTGGGCATCCTGAATATGATCAGCGGTCCTATTTGAGTAAGCCAGCTGGAAGACCCCAGACAGCCCGAGGGTCTGTGGGAGACCACTGCCCCTTCACCTAAGCTTTACCTGAGAGAGAGGGGGTATAGATGAAATTTTGTCCATGTATGTAATGTCACCACAATAGTCACACCTTGCATTTGTAAAAATGATTTTTATTCCTCCTTTCACTAGTGTAATAGGGTATGGAATTTTAAATTTGCTATCATTTTTCTTCAAGATCTGAAAAATCTTGCTTTTTTGTGTTATTACATGTAGTATTGCTAAAGGGAAACTGGTGATAATGAGCATGATATCAGGTATACATGTTGGATCTTGTTGCTTTGTATGTAATTATTTTTCTGTCTAGAAGCTTTTAGGGTTTTTTTTTTTTCTTTTTTATCTTTGGAATTCTGAAATCACCAGGAAGTTTGTAGGTGTGCGTGTATGTTTTAAAAATGTATTAATCATTATCGCCCTTACTTGAGCCATTCTCACTTAAAAATGTCTTTAATTCTGTTTTATTTTCTTTATTCTTTTCTCTTCTTCATTAATTAGTTTCTTTCCTACATGGATGCTGTGCCTCGTTTCATTTTTTTATATGCATCTCTTCATTTATTATTTAATTTATTCATTTCTTTATTGTTTTGCTTTTTATTCTTTGAGATTTTTTTTTTTATCCTATAGACCACCCTTGGTTTACAGTTGTTTTATTATAAAACTAAACTAATTGTTTACAGGAATTAGGTTCTTGCCATATAACACATTACGATTCACAAGTCCTTTTTAAAAAATTAAATAGAATTATCATAGAGAGTGTAAAGGCTGAATGGGGAATTATTTAGTGAAATATAATACATATATAGATAAACACGATGTGATATAATGTTAAACGTATTTGTCAAAAAAAAGCTGTAAAGCCATGGATTAAGCCCATAATTGATTAGTTTGCTCAAAGAATTTCCAACTCTTTTCCTTTATGCCCTTGAATTGATCCCTAGTCATAGAAGGCTCTTCTTGATTTATATCCTTAAAATCCTTTTGGCTCTGTCTGAAGGTACTAAATATGTTTTTGAAGAACTATCTCCCCTTCAATTTTACTCAGTTTTCCCCAAGTTCGTTAATTTATTTCTTTATTTTGATTTTTTATTTTCGTGCTTTTAATATTCCTCCGATATCTCGGAGGAATGGTTGATCTTTGCTCAACTATTTAGATTTATAAATAAAGGACTCATTTAAATACTATAGCTAGCTTGCTTGAGATTATTGTGCAATTTTATGTCTTTCCCCAACTTCCTTAAAATGTAAGATTCTTATTTCAAACTCTAAAAAAGCACAGTCTGTTGTCAGCAGGCACTGTACAGTGGCATTGCTAGGCAGATTATATTGTCCCCTGAAGCTCTCCATTGCCAAATAAGGACTTCACTTTGGAAGTGGGAATCATAGTAAATTGTTGTGGAGAGTTTAGGAAGAAGAGTCCAGTCTGGAAATGCATTAACTAACATGAATAAGGGAGAGGGGATGAATGGCAATTTTAGCATCCCCCACCCCAGTCTCCATGACTTTTTATTCTCTCTCCCACAAAGCTGGCTTTGTTGTAATTATTAGTTACTATCAGGTTAGTAATCACAAACTACAGCCAACTCCCAAATTCAGCCTCAAGGCCACCACCGTGTTATCAGCTATTTCTTCTCTTTTTCTTATCCTTGTCTCTAGAGCAAGAAGTCCCAGAATAGGTAAGGCTTGTGCAATCTCCCTGCAATGTGACCTTGTGTGCAAGTCCACACCCGCTTCTGCTTCTGATGACCTGGTTGCTCCAAGCAACAGGTATCCCGCCAGGACTGCAGGCATCTCTCACAACAGTAAATATAATTTCTGAGTCAAACATTGTATTCTCTTTGCCATACATTATAGAGGTTTGACATTACCTTAAGCCAGCTTCTTCGTTCTTTCAGGCTTCAACATCTGTACATGGAACTCTCCTCTTAGAAAGGACCCATTTTCCTAGGAGAAAATTTCTCTGGGCTTAATCCTGAGGGAAATCAGTAGCCTCGATCTGCAAAGGAAGACCAGAGGTTATCTAACCCAACCATTCTAAATATAGTGTTTTAATTAATCTATAATGTATTCTGGCTCCTTTCTGTCATTGTACTCACTGACTTTGAACTTGTAGCTTCTGCAGAGCTCCCCTGGGGAGAACCCTGCCAAGTACTGGTGTTTGATGCTGTGTTTTTCTCTGTTCTGTATTATTCAATAATCAGATTACATCTGATTTTTATGTTTCAGGAATTCCTCACATATATGGAGTATGTTGGCACCCTATCTTCCATTTTCAAGAATTTTAAGTTTTTTTTTTTTCTTTCAAAAATATCTTGTCTGTCTTTTCAAAGGAAACTGTGAGAGAGAGGAGGAAAGCATGTGTTTGGTCTGTGTCTTAACTGGCTAATTATAATGTTCTTTGAAATAAAGTTGGGTTTCTTTATATGGCAAGAACCTAAAAGCTCCTCTTACCCGTTGCCCAGTGATTCCCTTTCAGGGAACAAATTCTGAGGAATATCAGCTGACATGCAGAAACAGATTTGTATTTATATCAAATTAAAAGAATACCATATAAGATTTAAAAAATCCAGTATAAGAGCATGATTTATCCATCCAAAAGCATATCATAGTATCATTAAAATTGATGTGTCTGAGGTTTGTTCAAGTTATATGGAATATCTTTAAAATATAATGTTGAGATAAAAATGGCATATAAAGCTGCATATATATAAGATAATAAAAATCTATAAATAAAGAATCATGTATATTTATAGAAAGGGACAAGGACCAAATATGTCAAACAACTAGAGGTAGTAAAATGTGAGTAGGGTCTAACTGATTCTATTTTCTCCTTTGTAGTTTTAAAATATTTGTTTTTAATTTATATAAAATGTGTTATTTTATATTAATAAATCTAAAAATTATTTCAATGATAAATTCTATTTTTAAAATGTGTGGTCCTTAAGAGGAGAATCCTACCTCTATTCTTTACCTTTATCAATATGTCTCTATAAAGTGAAGGCATTTATCATACATCATTTTGAACTTATCTCTTTGTGTCTGTTTCCCCAGTACTACTTGATTGTAAGTTTATCGAATATAGGAATAATACCACTCTTTTTAAAAAAAATATGTTATTTAACATACAGTAAGTACCCAGGTCTTTTTGTTGTCGTTAATTGTATTTTGACCCCATATCTATCCCAAGTGTTGTTATCTCTGAAGTGACAAGCAAAGTATGGTCAAAGTACGGCCTGTGGATCCTTGGGTGTCCCAAGACATTTTCTGGTATGCTATGAAGGCAAATTATTTTACAAATAATAGTATCGGACTTTTGCACTGTCATGACAATTGCTCTGATTATACAAAGCAATTAGTAAAATAATGCCTTAACACAAATGAAGGCAATAGCGTAGATCTGTACTCACAGTCATTTTACTCTTTATTGCCATCACAAATTCAAAATTTTTAAAAATTGCAAGTTTCACTTAAGAATGTCTTTGATCAAAGCATAAATGTTACTAATTGTATTAAATCATGACTTTTGAATATACAGCTTTTTAATTTTGTGTGTGATAAAATGGGATGTTTACAAAAAGCACTTCTGCATTGGAAAAAATCCATTTCAAATGCAAGCTAGACCAATGGACTGCAATGTAACAGACTATACGAAGTTCATTGGTACAGTTTCAGATAGCACATTGCAGCTACCCTTTAAGAAAATACCACTTGTCAACTTTTGATATAGTGTTGAAGAAGAACATCTATAATTATATTAAAAGAGTATTAAAATATTCCTCCCTTTTGAACCAACATATCTATAGGGAGCTGGATTTTCCCTATATGTTTCAATCAAAACAACCTATTGAGTGCAGAAACAGATATAAGAATCCAACTCTCTCCTATTAAGCCAGAACATTCAAGATATTTACAAAAATATAAAATATGACATTGTCACTGTTGTTTGGGCAATAGTTATTTTTCATTAAAAATGTGTTATAACATACGTCAGGCTTATTGTTATATTTAAATAATGACTAAAGATTTTTTAAGTTCTCAGTTGAATTTCTAATATGAATACTGATACTATTAACCCACATAGACAGAAACTCTTTGAGTTCTTCAATAACCTTTAAATATATAAAGGAGTATTTACTATTTCTATAGTTTCTATTAACTTATTATTATCCTTATTAGATGTTAAGTGACTTTCCCAAAGTAACATGCTACTAAAGGACAGAGGCAGGGTTTGAAATAAGATCTAATTGCTACAAAGCCCTTCTTCTGAATGTTCTCTGAAAGCTAATGGGCTTTTTCAGACTTCTGTCAGTATATCATTCTAAATAGTTTCTTACTTGATTGACACTTTCATTAGTCTGGCATCCAGCAGGTTCTGAATAATGATGGAGTGTATTTATCATTAGAGCTTTTGAGGAATGTTGTATATGTTTCTAAAATATCCTTGACATCCCCAGCAGTTATCAACCATTTTTTTTTCCTTCAGGTAGAGTTGACTTGCAGTCACCACACCTGTGTCTATTCAGGCTTTCAGACACTCTATAAACTATTTTTTCATTTCTTTGTCTCTTCCAGATTTCAGTGTTCCCAGTTCTTAGTATATTGTTATCAAAATTGCTGTTAACAATTGCTATGGTAGGTTACAAGTAAAGCAGGTATTGTTAAGTGGCTTCTATAATTTGCTACTAATCGCTATTATAATATATCTCATGCAACATTAACAATCAGTATTGAAATTTCAACATTCCTATATACTACTCATTCTGACAGTTCAATCTCCAGTGGTTTGTAATAGCTCCCTCTTGCTTATAGTTTCAGTTTTCATAAAAGAATATACCAAGTTATAGTACCCAGTGATATGACTTCTTTCCCAAACCATGAATTATTCAGCTCTGCAGCTTCTGCTGGCTCTACTGGGAGTTTATCTCCTGTAGCTAACCCATCCTAGGTGTATCACTTTCTCTCTTCCTGCCAGACCCCTTCTTCTGCTTGTACTCTCATTCAGTTCTTGCTTTGTGGCCGTTTAGAGCATTTGTAATAAGTAGAAAAGGTGTTCCTTCTTCAGGGCACATGTGGTCCTGAAACAGAGACCCATGAGTAGGTCCCATCCTTCCCCTCTGTGGAGACAACACTCAAGGCTCTAAATGACTTCTGAGAGGCCCCATTGGAAAATCGGTACAGAAGTTTGGTGACACTGATTTTAAACATCACCACCACATTTCGAATGTCTTCTGCAAAATCTTGGGTAATCTCCTCCATTCTAAGTAAGAATGAAAACTATACTCTTTAATATTTAAAAGAAAGTAGTATTTTTGCAAATGTTTCTATAGAAAAAGGTGTGTTGCTTCAATACCGAATAGCTTTGTGTTTCAAGCAGTCATTCACTCACTGTGACTTTAGTCTCAAATTGTCTACTCTCCAGATTTGTACAAAAAAAGGCTAGATGTCATTTTTCTATGTTTAATTGTCACCCCAGAGAGATGCTATGGAACCTAAATAAAATGAATGTCCTCAGGGATTGACCATCATTTGTATCTTCTCTAGAATTGTTTCCTCCTCTTTTGACTCAGGTGCGTTTGCTTGGTTCTCAGTATCAACCCTTGCTTACCCGGATCCTTCCCAGTTGATTATTTCTTTACCCTGACAGTTCTTTCAATGCTTTAGCCTCCTGGTCTTGGATTTCACCACCTGGTAAATTTACATGGAGAAATCTACTGGCAAGCTTAGCCTCACTTTTAGGAGTCCTGGTGGCTTCCCCTTATAAATGCTTCCTTGTAGGCAGTCTGTACCACATACGGGCTGTTCCTGGATGTGAGTGTAGAGGTGCCACATATCCATTCTTCTAGATTCTCATGCCTGGGTAAAGTTAGTCCCCCAGATAGCCATATATTTGAATCTCATGGAAATGTTTTTATTCCGTGCTTTAACATATGCTTTTGGCTTCACTGGGATTTAGATTAAGAAACAATTATATAAAGAAGGTTCCTGCAGTTTTTATTAGTAGCCTATGAAAAGACCTTGCCCACTTATTTTTGGTCATCCTTATATAAATAGCCACATGATAAATTTATCTTAAAATATGTTGGCTAACGTTTGTTTTCCCTAATGAAATGGTACTTGTAGAGTATTACATAACGAACGGTGACTAGTGTGTCATATTTCATGTTTTGCATTGTCCACTAGGAGGCAAAAAGCTGTGTGTTGTGCTCATTTTGCTGTAAGTACACTTAGGGTAAGTTAACTGATACTTGCCTATTTATTTTATGTTTACGAGACTCTTTAACTTTAGATGATGACCTAAATTACTTAATGATTTTATCTTATTCTTTGCCTCATTTTAACAGACACCTAAGCACAGAAATATAAAAATAATAATGGAAGAGCCATTTAATAAAAAGAAATAGTTGTAGAGACCCTGTAGGGTCCAGAGGAAATGAGGTAAATTAACAATGATAAAAGAAGCTAGTTTTATGTGGGCCAGTGATCGGATAACTCCAAGTCATCTTTTATCTGACACATGAAGTGTCTCCACCCGTTTCACTTCTCCTTCAAGCGTGTTACAGCCTTCTCTACTGGACTCTTGGTAAGTGGATTTGGAAGATGGCTTTACCTTGAAGTTTTTCTGTTCTGGCCCATCCCACTTGGTCATTAGGAGGAGTATCACAGGAGGAAGAAAGTGGTATGAAGCAGTACTTTCCAAGGCACAGACCTACTGGAAATTGCTGTGTTGCCACTGGGTATAAAGACGTCTATGACTGATGATAAGTAGAGGGCTTTGGATCTTATTAGTACTAACTGTCTTATTGCATGGTGAGCTTATAGACTTAATTTTTTCTGTGCCATATTTTATTCATCTTTATTGGCCCCTTATGATTGGTTTTTATTTGTAGAATAAACCTACTTCTTTCTTTTTTTTTCCTCTATGACCACATCTTTTATAGAGCCCAGGAGCTCCCTCTGAAGAAGCACTCCCAGGCAACACATTCTAATGATCTTTATGTCACAACTTAGATTATTTTTTAAATTGATTATGATTTTTTGATAAAGTGAAATGAGGGAAACTTTTTTCCAAAGTATGAAACTGGGACACAAGAGAGTTAAGTGTTTATCAAAGCTTTCTAGTAAGAAGAGTCAGAGTGAGAAGTCATAGCTGTGAGTGATGAGTCTACGCTTATCTCCGGGGACTTGTGGTACAGGTTTGTAGCCTGTTCTTGACATTTCCTTGGACTTTTTTGTAACCTTAGAAGTAACAGTGTGGGAAGAGGAAGGGAGAAGTGAGCTAAGTAAATAACAGTCTAACACATAACGTCTCTCTCTTTCTAGATGAGATTTATGATCTTTAATATATTCTTGCAAAAGGAAATGACATTTTTTTGGAAATTAACATAAAAATTCAGAGAATCATGGTATGCAGAATTATCCTGTTTTACTCTTGTATACTCTTGTATAAATAAATGAAAATATGTACATTTTTTTTCCTGCTACATCCCACATCCCTTCCGAAAAAACTCAAATTGTAGTTTAATTTCTGCTCATGGTTGTGGCTGCTGTCATTTTCAGAAATTTTTTATTAAATATTTTTTTTTCAAAATTTGTTGCTCTGAAAGGCCCCCTAAGGTTATGTAGGGTGCAGGTATACACAATTATGATCTGCTGTCAGCAAAACTGAATAGCTGGGAGGGAATAATTATACGCTCCCTGGTGCCATAAGCCACTTCTGAACATATTGCAGTGTATACTAGATTCATTTTAAAGTGGTTGTAACTGAATGAATCACAACCTTTTGGGGATAGGGTAATAGATAGTATATTAAGTCTGTAAGAAGTCAGTATATTAAAATCTGTCAGAAAAGGTCATCATTGACTATGGATTAATATCTGTAGTCAGTGCCTTGGATAGTGTCAATATGTGTTGACCCTTATCTTTCACATGGATCAAGGCAGGAAATGAGATCTGAAACTTTAGCTGAAAGGATATGAACCAGATTGCCAAACTTCTCTTATTGGAGAGAAGTTTCTGCCATTTTCTTTCCTTTTCTTTTCTTTCCTTTCTTTTCCTTTCCTTTCCTTTTCTTTTTTCTTGGAATGATTCTGGACATTTTACTGTTGAGGTATATATAGTATTTTATAGTCCTTGGACTTTAAGATCCAGGGAGAGAAAAGATATACTCTTTTCCTCTCACTCTACCCCCAGCCAATTACCTTTGGAGAGATACCAACCTTGTTTTGCTAATGAGCGTTGCCCGAGGATGTTCAGGAAGCTTACCTAATACAGGGACTTTTAAGAGTCACGGTGGAATCAGACAACCTGTCAGTCTGTTTATGTGTGTGCTGGTGTTTGCAAAGCATGCAAACCAATTAGAGTGACGCTCTCTTAGAACATTTTAGAGGGGGTGGACACTTTTAATGTTTGGCCTGGGCATCTGTTGCATTGGAGAGAGTGAGATCAAAAGTTTTATGATTAATTTTTGGAGAAAAATTTAGGATGACGGTGAAAACCAAGTTTTGTTTAACAAGGATTAGCAGAGAAAATTATCTGAGTTCCCTATCTTTGTACAGTTTGAAAGTTCAAAAGAATGAGGACAAACATGTTTCCTTGACTATGCTTTTTATTAAATGCCTATTGTTTTGATAATTAGTTCATTATAGAGGAGAGATGGCCAGTCTGGCTAATGAAAAACAAATGGACTGATTTCCTCTGGGCAGTGTGATCAATTACCAGGAATGAAGCTGAAATGAATGATCCTGATATGCCTTTGCACATTTCATTTTGCAAAGAAATAAGTGTCTTATGCAGTTTGGGAGAAGGCTGAGATTTAGTAATAGCTCCATAAAGTCCTGTCTTTCAACTCTCCTCTTCCCCAATCAAGACCTGTTGTCAGGTAAATTAGACTGGTGCCTTGAGGAGTCAGGTGAATATGGGGCAGAGACAGCGGAGTTACACTTTGAAGGTTTTCTACTATGTGAGTAGCATCCAGTTATAGAATAAGTAACCATCAGCAGGTTTATTTTAATACTTTGCTATGTGGAACCTCGAGGAGAAAATGTTCTTGTATGTAGTGAAGAGTTCTTATTTTCTAAATCGTACAATGATTCAAAATTGTGGCTATCACTGCTTGTACTTTTACTATTTGCAGTGAAAATAAAGTAATGGCAATAATATTTAGAAGTTGGTACAGAAGATCTATGAACATTTATTGCAAACGTTGGTACTTAGTGTCAACATTCCAGAATTACTGCCATTACATTCCACTGAGAAACTGACAAGGACCCATAACGATGGATGATACCTGAGTATTGTCATTTCATTCTCTGTCAGTTTTATTCTGGCTGGAAATGTTGGTGTTACTAACTATAACCCTCTACTTAAAAAGCCATGGGAAAAAATGAGATAAGTTTTAATCTTAGTAGTTTTGTGTATTGTCTATTTCCTGCTTAGAGCAAAACATTTTTTAAATTATATATTTGCTTTGTTATAGTAAAGATGTAAAAATAAAAGGTTTGCAAATAGTTAACCTCATTATTTACTTCCAGTAGTTTGAAGGAGAAAATCTTGGGGTTTTTAGCTTCTGGTTTATCATTACTTCAGGATGAGGGAATAACGCATGTATTAGTTGAATACTCTCATTTATATTTATACATATATATATACACACACACACACACACATATATATACATATATACATATGTGTGTGTATATATGTGTGTGTATATATATATACACATATATATCATTAAAATTTTGAATGACAATGTAGAAGATTATAGTGTTTTTTAGTGAAACAAGCTGAATAATTGTCTTTGGTAGAGTCAGTCCAAATCTTCATGGTTCTGTCATTTATTGGCTATATGAACGTGAGTGTTGTCTAACTTTTAAAATACATTCTCCTGATCTATTCTGTAAGATTTTGTGCTAAACAATCTTTAATATCACTTCTAGCTCTAACATTCCGTGCTTTAGTGATCATTAATATGTTCAGTAGACAAGATTTATAGACACCTGGGTGTCAGGACTTTCCTATTACCTGCTACTATACTAGTGCCATACTAGTATCAATAAATGAGCAGCAACAAACTATTTTTTAAGACCTTACAGCCTACAAGAGAAGACATAGAGGTAAATTACTAACTGTGATAAAGCATGGCAAATACTGGGTAAGACCCGACCACTTGTCTGCCTCTGTGATACTTGTTCAAGTAGGTATCTCAGCCTGTGAACCTCAGAGATCTTGAAAGGCAGATAAAAAAGATTTAGGGTCTTATTCTCTAGCTATAGGATTCTTTTTTTATGGGAGTTTTCAAAATAGGCAAGGAGCTCTTCCTGTAATAAAATAGATGCCTGACCTTTATCTTAAATAGCATGTCAGATGAAGAAATCATCACTCATATATGGAATATAAAACAAAACAAAAAAACCCAAACAAATGAACAAACAACAATAACAACAACAACAAAAATCCTCATAGAGCTAGACAACAGGTTGGTGGTTACCAGAGGGGAAGGGGAATGGAGGGAGGGTGAAAGGAGTAAGGGGGGATCAAGAAACGACATTTTTGTTGGTGGCAAATGTATTCTATATAGATGTCAAATTATAATGTGGCACACTCAAAACTTATATAATGTTATAAATCAATGTCACCTCAATTTAAAAAATAAATAAAAAATAAAAAAGCATGTCAGCTTTTAGAGTTGATGGATTTTTTTTTTTGGTGTGACTCTGGGTGATGCCCCTCAAAATATCCTTCGAACCTTACTCAGAAGCAATATATCAGGCTTTATCAAGAGAGATATTTGAAAAAAACGACAGCATCAGCAATGACAGCATTGGGGAACCCAAGGAAGAGCTGCTACACAGGTGGAAACAGAAGGTTCCGTTTTCAGCAAGGACTGCCTTGACTAATATGGAAGTGGCATGACTGGACTAATAGCTATGGAGACAATACCCTAGAAATGAGGTCAAGGCCACTCTTTAGACAAGAAATAGCAGAAGCATCTGTGAGAGCCCTCAGGTATTATACCAACAGAGGTAAAAGGAAAATTTGAACTTACCTTAACATTTTTTTGCACCATAGCCCATTTAAGAGGGCCAAAAGATCCTTTTCTCCTCCCATCCCACTGATTCAACTTTTCATTAGTAAAGTTTGCCACTATCCTCTATATTTTATCAGAACTAATATGCCATTAAACTGTAGGACATACAATTTTATTTTAAGTACCATCAAGAGAGAAAAATATATCAAGTAAACGAAGGCTTTGTTGTCACTTTTTTTTTTTTTTTTTAATGTGTACTAAAAGAGCTCTTTAAAGGGCTCTGAGTGCCTGGTGAGTTTCCTGACTCTGTCTTGCCCAGCTTCAAACAAAGAAGTCTCTATAATGGTTGTACCAATTCATCTGGCAGATATCAGAGCTTAGCAATGCTTGGTCCTGCGGCATGTTTGCTTGGAATGAACCCTCCTATTTACAGTTCAGGAACTCTCAGGTTTGGTTTGGAAGGAGTGGATGGAAAAATCTGATAGGAAAAAAGGAATAGCTCTAATCTCACAGAGGGAAGGACTTGCTCCATGTTGCTTAAGAGACATCTAGGGCTAGTGAGAAACAAGATATAACTAAGTGGTGTGGTAGATAAAGGATCTAAGTTAAAATGTTATTATTATTTTTAATTTTGTTGGAATTCATGCATTTCATTGACTTGTCTTGAGTTTTCCTGGGCTGTGGAATCATGGATGACATGATGAAGAAAGGCGATAATGTATATTTTTTTCATCCCTCCACTCAGTCGAGTAAAACTCTTGTGAGCATATGAATCAGTTATAGGGCTAGTTAGAAAATGCTCAATCCAGGCATGTGGATGTGATCTCAGAGATTTTGGAGTTCGCTAATGGGGTGTGGGCCTGGGATCTGTATTTTTCAAAAGCATTCCTAGTTATTTCTAATGAAGATGATGTAGGTGTTACATTTTGAGCAATATACTCTCATGGCTAATGATTAATTATTTTACCTAAACGGTCCTCTAGCACTCCTGTTTCTTCTTTTCCCAAGAATCCTCAGAATCAGGACGATTTTTTTCCCTCACAGGAAGTGTCCTCAGTGGCAGATGAAAAACACTATCTTTGGCCCAGTTTAAACTTGATAGACATTTCAAAAATAAACATATTAACCCATATTCTCTTTGCATAGAAATATGCATCTTTCTAAAAGTCTAAAAGGTTTTATGTTTTACATAAATGAAATACTTTTCATTATTCATTGCATCAGTCACTGCTGGACTGCTCAGTTGCAAACAACATTCCAATCTACAATGCTCTGTAGTTTTGAAGGCTACCAAGATACCATTCAGTCTTTTCTGAAAAATTAACAGAAGATCCATCCATGTGTTAAATTGTTTGCTTGATAATATTTTCCGAGTGAAGAGAAAACGTGATGACATTGTTAATTGGATTGACACAAACTTTTGTGATATTGTTCAAGCATAATTGTACAGAATGACTGAGGTAGTTGGTTGTGCGATGTGGGTGGAAGTATGTCACCTGGCCTGTAGCCCATTGGCAAAGGTTTGGACCATTTGTATTGAATAATTTGATGGTGGATTTAAGAGAATTTGTTTTTCTTCAAGAAGGAAATGATGCATGCAATATTCCATATGTAATTCTTTGCGTGAGAGATAATTGCACTGCACATTAACCAACTATTTGCATTTAATTAGCAACGGTTTCTGCTACTTTAATGTTTCTTTTAAGTAAATGTTTAGAAGTATGTTTGTCTTATTTAGGAACTTTTGAAAGATGTTGCCACACCTCATTGCTTCTCAAAGGTTATCTAAATATAGTACTCAAGGAAAACATTTTTCAATTAATTGTTCAGCATCATAAGCTTCAGTTTTCTCATCTCTCTGAAGGTTTGCACTAGGTGATGTGTAATAGTCTTACCAGCACTGATGTGCTATTACAGTTATATATATGGTGGTTGATTATATATTTTAGAATTAAAATTAGTTTTAATTTAGTGTGTGTTCCTTTTAGAAAGGATGCATGTTTTAAAGCAGGGCCTCTCAAAACCAGGTTCTTGGAATCACCTGGGATGCTGGCTGAAAATGCAGATTTCCTTGGTACTATGAACTAAATTGTCCCTTCCCCCAATTCATATGTTGAAGCCCTATTCCTCAGTGTGACTGTATTTGGAGACAGAGCTTTCAGAAGGTAATTAAAGTTAAGTGAGGTCATAACAGTGGGATCCTAATCTGATAGGATTGGCGACCTTGCATGAAAAGGAAGAGAGATATTTCTCTTTATACATGAACTGAAAAAGGCCATGTGAGGACATAGTTCCCTGGAAGCCAGACAGGGGACTCTAACCAGGAACCAAATTAGTCAGTACCTTGATCTAGGATTTCTCAGCCTCTAGAACTGCAAGAAAGTGATTTTTTGTTGTTTAAGCAATTGGGTCTATGGTATTTTGTTATTGCAGTCCGAGCTGCCTAAGATGCTTGATTTCACCCTAATTTTACTTGTTCCAAAATACAAGAAATAATCTATTATAAAGAAGCCCCTGTCCATGCACATGTAGGCAGCCAATACATGATGAGCATATAGGAAAGGACAGATGGTGTTACAGCAGCAGGAGAACAGGGGTTTGGGAGTGAGGTATGCTGTGAGTATTTGGTCTCAAGGTTTAAGTATCTGAGTGTTCAAGGCCCTCAGGGCCAGGGACTTGATGATAGACTATAGTCTCTGCTCAGATCACCAATCAAATGTTCTGACGGGGTAAGGAAAATCCTGATGACTTCTAGAAGAAGTCATATCCTGAGCAAAGAAGAAGCCAGCCATATCCTGAGCAAATCTTGCTTTCCAGGGAATAGGAGCTCATATGTGTAGTCACAGAGTCTGGTGGATCTCAAGACTTCATTTTACTTCTTCAGTGCAGGATCGTATATAATGTGAGAACCATTTGGGGTAAAACTGTTAAAAGGTCAAAGAGTGGATATGATACTGTAGGTGTCTCTGAAGGCATTTTTTGTCCTCTCTCTTCATATTCTTGATACCTTTATACTGTCACTGACACAATCCTCCCAGGTTTTTGTTTTTTTGTCCAGACGTTGGTTGTTTTTCTATTCCGTAATGTTGCCCACTCCCACAAAATGCTGACCATGTGCCTGCGTGCACACCCTCACTCTCAACACCCTCATAATGAACTTGTCCTAGCCAATTAATAAACTAATCCTTTAAAATATTAATGGATTTCCAGATGGTGACTTTTTGGATAACTTATTTACATTTTAATAGAAAGCTTTCAGGAAGCAAAACCTCAAAACACCAACAAGTTATGCTCGTGACAAAAATTTCAGGCCATTCCTCTATCGAATTATCATGTAGACAGCTAGCTCTCTCACTGACTTAACCCAAGGAACAACCTAACTCAAAGGTATAAATAAAACAGAAGCAAACTAACTCTATGTTCATAAAAAGTGTTGAAAGAAACTTACTGTTTTCTGGCCCACCACACACATAGTGCCTGAATACTACCCCTTCCTCTTCCTATTAGTTTAAAAACCAGGCTTTATCATCAATTTCTTTTTCTGTCTTCTTTCTCTCTCTCTCGTTTTCTCCCCCCTTAGCTCTTGTTTCTCTGCCCATTTTCATTTAAACTCATTCAGATATCTTCCCTCTTAAGACCCAATACCAGTCCTGCATCCCCTTCTCTTTCCTCGGTGCTCTTGAACCAAGTGCCTAGAAAAATGAGTCCATAGAATCGGAGTCACTATGTTTTCTCTTCTCATTCTTTCATCTTCCTTCTGCTTACAACCTTTACCCTTTATACATCTCCAACTAAGGTCATTAAGAATGTCCTCTTTTCTAAATTTAATCAAGACTTCGTAATCTTTAGACTTTGAGAGGCATCATTGCCCACTAACTATGGGTGTTGTTGCAGACACCCATAGCAATTTTGTGTCCACCACATCCAAAAGAGAAAAATTCTAGAACAGGGGTCTTAACAGCTATAAGAATAAGCCCTTGCTTTCTAATCACCAGTCACTTTCTAATCACTTGCTTTCTAAACACTGAGGGTCAAAAACTACTGGTAGGAGAGGTAAGGAAATAAAGCTAAGGGAGAAAAAACTGCTTTTGCAGATTTCCAGGTCTAAAGTGAGCTTCATTTAAGTGAGAGCAGTTATCTTAAGGCAAGGTTTTCTCTGATCTAGCAATCCCTTTACTGGGTATTTACCCCAAAGATTTGAAAGCCCATATCTAAAAAGATATTTGCACACTGATGTTCATTGCAGCATTATTCACGGTAGCCAGGACATGGAAGCAACCAAAATGTCCTACAATAGATGATTGGTTAAAGAAGCTGTGGTACATACATACAATGGAATATTACTCAGCCATAAGAAGAGTTAAAATTCTGCCATTTGCAACAACATGGATGGACCTTGAGATAATCATGCTAAGTGAAATAAGCCAGACAGAAAAAGTCGAAAATCACATGATATCACTTATATGTGGCATATAAACCTAAAAGCGACAAACGAACAGGACAAACAAACAGAGACTTATGGACATGAACAATAGACTAGTGGTTACCAGAAGGAGAAGGTAGGGGGTGGGTGGAGGGGGAAGGTATATGGGGTAAAATGGGTCAAATATGTGGTGACAGAAAGAAATCTAACTATGGGTGGTGCAATATATATATGCCTTACCGTTGGATTGTACACCTGAAACTTACTGGATTTCGTTAACCAATGTCACCATAATAATAAAAAAAGACAACATTTCTCAACTTGAGCACTGTTGAGGTTTCGGAACAGACAATTCATTGTGGGAGCCATACTGTGCCCTGTAGAAAGCCTAGCATTGTCCCTGGCATGTACTCACTAGAAGTCAGTAGGATCTTTTCTCCCCAATTGCAACAGCTAAAAATATCTGCAGACATTACCAGATATTCCCTAAGGGTAGGATACCCCTCCTCCTTTACACCTCTCGCCCAACTGAGAACCACCATTAAGGGGCATGAAGTTTGGAGTTTTAATTACTATACCATACGGATTGTCAAGTTACTGAAATGATTCGTTCTGGTGACTAAAGGAGATAGAAGTTATGGGACCTCCCAAAACTTCATACCGTGGTAGTGAAGCAAAGTTTAAAAAGATTCATACAAAAAATATACATCTTTTTAGAACTACACCCTCCTTTTGCCATATATTGAACAAAATTATTATACCTATTTCCTTATCTAAAAGGAAATTTCTGGAATATGAATACATATTCTAGTTAGCCCCAGACATTTGTATCTCAGCTTAATCATTAATAGAACCTATTTTCATTCTCAGTAGTGTCCTATTTCGGATGACAAATTACATAGTCACCTACTCTCTATATTCTCAGCTACACTACAGACATCGGGAGGGAAATGAATTCCTTCTTGTGTAGTGATGTATAGCCATGGTACTGTCATTCTGATAGTTAATTTTACATGTCAACCTGACCGGGCCAAGGGGTACCCAGATTAAAAATTATTTCTGGGTGTGCCTTTTAGAATGTTTCTGGATAAGTTTAGCATTTGAATGTGTGGACTCAAAGTAGATTGCCCTCTTCAGTGTGGGTGCATATCATGCAATCCTCTGAGGCCTGAATAGAACCAAAAAGGCGGAAAAGGAGGAATTCAACCTCTTTTCCTTCTTGCCTGCCTGCTGAGCTGGGACATTGATCTTCTTTGCTTGTCCTTGGACTGGGACTTACACCATCAGCTCCCCTGATTCTCAGGCCTTTGGACTCAGGCTAGAATTGTACCACCAGCTTTCCTGGGTGTCCAGCTTGCAGACAGCAAATTGTGGTACTTCTCAGCCTCCATAATTGTGTGAGCGAATTCTTCACAATAAATCACTTTCTATTCATATACTCTATGGGTCTTATTTCTCTGGAGAACCCTGCTTAATGCTGTCATGAGGTGCTCAATCAAATATTTGTCAAACCTGCAGTGAAAACGAAACTGCTAATTAGGTTATGTAATCTATCGTCAGGATTGGCCTGGCCTCTAAGGAAACAAGATGTGTATAGAGAGTTTCCCTTTTTGAAAGCTATGATGCAGTTTAGGAGTTCTGTTTAGGAGATACTGAGGTTTTCTGGCTATAATAGCCACAGCTCCTTGCCCAGACTCCACAAGGAGAGTAGGCTGATTGCACACACAATTGAATGCATTTCATTATCATTGCTCCATAAGCTTAATTATATATTAAAAACATAAGTACAATTCATGCTTTATACATTATTGGTAGGTCAGTTCATGTGCTTTTTCACAAAGGGGAGTAAATGGATATAGAACTTAGATTGTGAAGGATATTTCTTATACAAGAATGCAGTGATGAAGAGGTATACCTTAAGAAATTGTTCTAGATTAACATCTTTGTTCCCTTATCCTTCTTTCTTCTGTTCAGCACTACTGAGCATGTACTGGCATACCCATCCAGACACATAAACACTTTGCACACTTTACCTTACCTTGTCATCTTCAAGTTCCCAATCTGGAGTTCTCACTCAAGAAATTGAAAAGTACTCTTCATTTAGGAACAATCAGGAGCGATATGTAACATGACTGGTAGAATCCTCACCTTGGCCTTTAATAAGAACAAGATGGCATAATTGGGATGCCCTTATCATCTCTTTGAAGAAAAGCCTAAAATCTTAAGATTTTAGGAAATATATATTTGCACTCATATTCTAAAAAATGCCTTAAGCACTCTGAAATGACTAGTATGTTTCCTTCTAAAAATAATGGTAAATTTCTGGAAATATATATTATGATTCAAGCAGATTGAAAATGAAATAATATATTTTTGCTTGAGAGTTTCTGATAGTATTAATTTCTCATGCCTCTGTGAATCATGGATTATTAGCCTCATTGTATGTTTGAGTAAACTGCGATTCTCAGAGTTTAGAATTTTAAGCACAGGTCTTTCTAACTCTGAGCTGTTCTATCTTCCAGTATTTCATCAGGAGTCTTTCGACCAATATTAGAAAGCAAAAGAACAAATGTTCTAGCAAATGTATTGCATTTAATGAGGGGAAATAATTTGAACTTGGACAAATCACTTAAGCACACCAAGCCTCTATTCTTTTTATATGTTCAGAGTGAAAGTAGTAAGGGTAACCACCTTATATCACTGTTAAAAGGCTAAAATTTGACAATATATTCACAGAAATTAACAAAATCTCTGCATACAGTAAGTAGTCAGCAACTTTTTAATTAAGAGCAGAGCGAGAATGAATTTTGATGCAATGTAAATTATTATTAACATATATAGAAAATAATTTGGGACAATAATTATTATTTTTTTATTTTGTGCCATGATTAAGTATTTAATAAGAATCTGTTACTTCTGCAACAATATGCTGAGTATCATAGAGAACATAGAGAAGCATCTTGTCTGCTTCCGAGCCACTTAGAGCTTGGCTGCGAAGAAAAAAACACATGTATAAGTTCGAGAACTCCAAGTTGTGAGATTCCATCTGTAAGTGCAGTGTGAGTTTGCTGGAGGGAGAAGTTGTTGTGGGCCCCAAAACTGATATGAGATTGATGTTGTTTGTTGGCTTCATATGAAGTGTAGAATATGGAGAGCGGGGGAGAGAAGGTGGATGGTGGCAATCATTAGTAAAGTTGTGGAGATGCCAGGAGCAAGGCTCTTTTCGGAAGAAACAACTAAAGTCAATGATACTGCCTTACTGGAATAAAAAAGGAAAAAAACACTTTTTTTGGGGGGGGGGGTGGTGGCTACTCTGTTAAGTATTTTATCATTTTACTTAGCAAAATCTTGAGAAGTAAATTTGTAAACTAGACCTATTTGGAAATCAGTGCCCCTTTTCTTTATTCCTTACAGCAATCCTTACAGTAGCAAAGGAAGTGGGGAGCCTGAGAGGAAGCCTCAACAATTAATAGTCTTCTAGTGTGGATTTTTTTTTTTCATATCAATTAGCATGTATAAACATACAATTGCCTTCCTCTGAAATATTTTATATTTACATGTGAAATTACCTAAATTGTTTTATGCATTTCCAAGTCGCCTCCCTGCCAACCCTTTGAACTTTGCCTGGGGAATATTTATCAGACTGAATAGACTTCTTTGTTCCTCTACCCCAATATTTACCTATCACCCATGTCTTCTAATGTCTATTGCAATGGATAGATTACTTTTCTTTAGGTAAACTTTCAGAGAGATTTTAATAACTTTTAAGCCTTTGTGCTTGCATTTATCTAATCTATGCCTTCAACTGTGCTTTCATAACATTTTAACAGCTTTATTGAGATGTAATTTACATATCACCCAATCCACCCATTGAAAGTACATAAGTCAATAGCTTTTAATATAGTTATAGAATTGTGGAACCATTACACAATCAATTTTAGCACATTTTTATCATCCCTGAAAGAAACCCTGTACCCTTTAGCCATCACCCCCCCCCCCCACACACACACACACTCCTCCACTGCCACTTTCAGCCCAAGAAAACCAAGAAACTACTTTTCATTGCCATAAATTTGCCTATTCTGAAAATTTTCTATAAGTGGATTCACATAAGTGGTTGGCTTTTTTCACCTAGCATAATGTTTTTAAGTTTATTCATGTTGTAGCATGTATCAGTACTTCATTTCTTTAATATTTTATTGTATGGAAACACCACATTTTACTTATCTTTTATCAGTTCATGGACATTTGGGTCTTTTCACCTTTTCGACTATGACAAATAATGCTATGAACATTTATGTGCACTTTTTGTGTAAGTGTATGTTTTTATTTCTTTTGAGTATATTTCTAGGAGTGGAATTGCTAGATCATATAGTAACTCTATGTTTAATCCCTTTGTGCCCTTCTGAGCCTAGAGCTGCCTTTACGATATCCAAGCATGCCAGGCACAAACATCTGCCCTCTAGAGCTCATTTCGCTTGGCTCCATCTTAGGCTTCCTGCTCTTCTTGTATCCTATATATTCTAGTTGGGTGAATGACACATCCTAATAAGAAATCCAAAAGCCATACTAGGCTCATTTTTACCCCTTATTCCATTCATCACTAAACTCTATTGATTTGGTCTCCTAAACATCATGAATCTGTCCCCTCATTCTACTCTCACTGTCAATGCTTTGGTCTAAGCTGTCAAGTCTTCTCCGTTTAGTAGCCTGTTAAGTTATCACTCTGTAGATCATCCCCTCTTCCTCCATCTGTTCTTTCTGAGGCTGCCAGGAGAGTTGCTTTTAAACACAAATCTAATCATATCACTCCACTGCCTAAAATCTCTCAATGTTTCCCCATAATCTGCAGAATGAAATACAAACTACTAAGCTTAGTGTCATAGTGTACCAAACCTTTCATAACCTGACCATTACAGATTCTTGAGCTTCTCTGATTATTTCCATCCTGTTTCTAGACGCACCAAAATCTGTAGAGGTCCCCAGGTGGACTATGGATATTTTCACCTTTGTGTTTTCACATCAGTTTCCTATAACTAGACTGTCCTGTCTCTCAGCCCCTTGTGGTTTAACTAAATTCTTCTATAATTCTTTGTGTGACAAACAAATAAATATATTATTAAAATAACATCTTTTTTTTTTTTTTCAAGACATCTTGAGTCTTTGGGAAGAGTTTTCTATAATCTCAGTTTGAATTGGTGTGGTTCCAAAAGCACTTTGTACTTTCTTCAATCAGAAATATTATTGGGCTACATTTTAAGTGTCCTTTTACTAGTTTGACTTCCTCAATTCACTGCTAGTTCTTTGAGGTTTAAGACCATATCTGTTTTATCTTTGTTATCTCAGCACTCTGTACAATACTAGGTACTGAATAATATGTTGAACAAATGCATGAATTCTATATGCTGCAAATACTCAAAGAACCCTCAGGTCTTACATGTTTTAGATTCTTTGCTTGTGTTTCATCTGACCCAGCTTCTTTCATGCCCAGAGCTAGCAACAGTATTAAGTACTTGCTGTGCAATACTGGTGGTCCTCTTCTCTTACATTTGCTTTCCTGGAAGCTCCTAGCTTGATTTTCTTTCTGGTTCTCATAGGTATTCTTGCTGCTTTGCGTCAGAATGGGCAAGGATGGTTGCTTAGACTGATCTTCAAAGGCCAGGAGACTTGAACTTACTCTACAACTTCTGAGGGCTCTATGTATGCCTGGTATTCATGCTGCAACCATATTATTCTGTGCAGCCCTGCAGATGCTTTTCTTTGCAAATAGATATAATAGAAAATGAAACATTTGTCTCTGTAATGGTTATTGGTTAATGGTCAAAATCCAAAAAGCTGGTTCTCCTTTTAAAAAGTCAAATTTATTAGTTAGACTTTCAAAAAGGAAAGAGTCAATTGATACAGGCATTCAACGGCTGCATACCTCTTTTCCCACACATAGTTCTAGAATCACTTCTATAAACATCTGCTTCTGTTGTGACAAAAATAGTTTTTATTTCTGTATCTCCCGTGAAGCTTCCAAGTCTTCTCATTAAAATGAATATTCTTGCAGTCAGGAGGAAGAATTGGTAACATCATCCTGTTGAATGAGGAATGGAAGAGTGAGTGCATTTAAGGAAGAAGAGGCTCTTATTTGTATACATGTAAAATGTGAAATATTATCTAAAAATATAGCTGACAGATATCTAGTTCCAAACATATTACTAGTCTTTTCATCTATCTAACAAAAAATATTTCAGTTTTGTTGTCATTTGAGTTTTGATTGGCAGCTTTCAAAGTCTGTTGTTTTTAAATATTAATAAGCATCAGTATTGAAAATACTTTAAGAAAATGGTTACTTTTTTTATATTTCACACAGTCTTTTGAATGGACAAAATAAAAAATTATTTTGGTGATTGTGTAATTTAGTTTGTATCAAAAAGCTGTATTTCCTGTGCTTTTTATCTCAGGAAAGTTTATGGTTTAAAGACATTTGTAAAGATTTCAGACAACAAATGGAAATCTATTTCATAAAGCAAAGAGAGATAACTTTGGAGATAACTTTGGTATTGTAAGGATTGGAAGTAGTTACCCTAAAAAAACATTTTTTTTTTTGCTAACACATGTTTTTTTGCAAAGCAGGCAATGAAGAACAAATTTTAAAAAATAAACATCACAGAAATGATTTCACGAAGAAACACTGAATAATACCAAAGGCGTTTTTAAAAATTAGAAAAATTGTACAACTACTACAACTACTTTTTATATTGCTAAAATATTAAAGGACCATATTTGTGGGGCTGTTTCTATTTTTAAATAATTGAATCAAGGAGATCGAATCATGAAAGATACTATCTTACATATTCCACCCAGAGAGATGATTAGTAAAGACATTTTAAATGCATAAGGAACTTTTTCTGAACAATGAAATTTTAATTTAATTATTAAAAGCAGGCATTTCTGAGATTTTGGCCAGATCAGAGTAGCATGAATTTTGGACAAAGACCATTCATTACAAGACAGAAAAAGCATAATTACACTGTGATCTCCAATGTAATTATATAGAATAATTCTGAATGAGAAAATGGGGGACATTTTAAAGTTTATGTCATAAATGGCATTATATTTTGTTCTCTATCCATCATTTTCATCATGTTATTTCTTTCTTTGAAATAACCCAGAGTTGTCCTATTATGCTAAAATATGAGACCATGATGTATAGAACTCTTATTCAAGAATCTGACTGTGGCCAAAGCAAAGCATCCTGATTCTTCTGTTTTATTTTTATTTTTTAATTAACTGTGACAGTGACAGCATTTTGAAGAGAAATAAATAGGTTTATAAGCTTGCCAATTGTCTTGGATATTGCCAATAAGGTCAAAGCAAACAATATAAACTAGTAACTTTCATGACACACTATTTCAGGAGATAAATAAGATTTGCAGATGGATACAGGGGTATCTGCTTTAAGTATAATGTGCTGAATAACTAGTTTGAAGTTTGCTTCAGAGATTTCCTTTTTGAATGTCCGAAGTGATTCCCAATTCTGAAAATTTCTACAGATTCTTTTTAAATTATTTTCTTCATTGCTTATAAATGCGTTTCTTGAAATGACCACTCAGATGGTCTTAAGCTTAGAAAATTCAGACAGAATCTGTTTTCTAAATCTGTTGTAAAAACAAAATATTCCTCTAAATTTGGTTTATACACCTCTCCATCCTCTGCTGGAAAAAGAGATAATCAGGAGATACTAGGTTTCAAAAGCACAGATTTATTGCATACACTCATGAACCACTCTTTATCAGATATCATAATCTTAAAACAACAAGCATGCCAAAAATCCAGGGGAGGGGGATGAGAAAGGGTGAGGTGAAAAGAAGCAGCTTCTTCTGTTACTTTTTGTCAATGATTGTCAATGGAATGTCAATCTTGGGACGTAGAGTCAAAGTGTACTTGACTTTTATTGCATATCGTGAATACAGAACACACTGGGAAAGATGTTTTATGAGGAAGCAGTCTTTTGATGGAAGCCATCCCTTAGATTTTATGCTTGACTATATAAAAAAAAAGATAAACTGAAACACCAAGTCATTTTCTAAGTTAAGAGCAAAGGCTTACTAAAATGACACATTTTTTCTTTGGAGTTTAAACAACGAGGCAAGGCTTTCAAAGAGTCGGGTTAGAGCTTTTCAAGTATATTGACATTAGCAAGAGACAGATATTTTGTTTAGCTTCTGAGTAGGTTTTCTCTCTCTCTTTTTATGTGTTATTTTCTATATGTTGTATCAAAATGGAAAATGGCTGTCAGCAATTCAGTTCTTAATGCCAGTAGTGTGAGCTTGATGTAGGAATATCCACATAGATGAAACAGCAGCTCTGACTTTTATTGTTGAAAATAATGAATAAGTTGAATATCAGGCATGTAAGTAGTGTACCATGGGACTTGCTGGATGTTGAAAGTTCCTTCACTCCCCCTTCCCAGCCAATATTTCACAGCAATCCGAAGCCTAATATTCCTAATACGTATACATTTACTTATGTATTTGCACATTTATTTAACAAACATTTATGTGGCAGTTACCAAATGCCAGGTACTTTTCTAAGTACTTAAGAGAACTCGATGGGTTAGATACTCTTATTATCCTTAATTTGCAGATGAGATGTGGAGGCAAAGTCATAAAACATTACTTTCCCAAGGCTATACAATGTAAGTATCTGAACTCAGATAGCCTCCAGAATCTACCTTCTGCTATTAAGGTATATACTTCAGCTTATACAGGCTAAGAATTTATACATATAGGTTCTATTTTAAAAATAAAACACTATCATAAAGAGGGACAATATATTAACAGCCATAAATAGATAACTTCTAAACAATGTAAAGGTCTTATAAAAAGCAAAGTGTCTTTCTCAGAGTGGACCAGAGACCTAGACATATACTAACAGGAAGGTGGAGCAGAAAGTTCTAAAATAGGCTGCGAGTGGAATGAGAAGGCTTTAGAAAAGCTCTAAATATATTTGGGAAAGGGAATTATGCAAAATAAGATGGATGCCATCATGGGATTATGAGCAGACTTGACTGTTTCAGAATATTAACCAAGTCTGTCCACCCTAATTATTTCTTTTAATTTTGACCACTTTCTTTCTTTTTTTTTTCTTTTTACAGTAGAAAAGAAAAAATGTATTAGAAGGGAAAGTACACTTCCAGATGTGGAAGCAGGCCTGAGCATTTCCTTTTTTCTCCTCTTTTCCCCTCCATTCCCCCCTTATTCTTTACCAATTAATGCCAAGATTATGCATTCTGCATAGCAATCTAAAATTTTTTGTTTATTGAACCCAAAGCACATGTACTCTCATATTAAGCAAATTGTGTGGTTTAAACTGCAAAGTAATGGCCCATAGGTAAATTCTGGCCCACACTATTGTATGGATTTATGTTAGTGACTACATCAGCCAGGATAAGCTTTTAATAGTAAACACACACACACACACACACACACACACACACACACACACACACATCTCAGGAGTTTAAAATAACAAAATTTTAAAATAAAATAACAAAATTTTGTCTCTCACTCATATAACATATATCTTGGGAGGACAATTGCACTGAATCGTCTTCACTCTGGACCTTGATGAAGCAACCACTGCCTAGAATATTAATAGTTGCCATAGCAGAGAGTAAAGCGTTCTGGAAAGTCATATATGCGCAATTAAAATCTGGCTTATGAGTCTTTGAGCAGAACTGTCACATGGCCTCATCCAGCCGCAGGAGGGCCAGGAAGTACCATACTACTGTATACCCAGAAGACAGAGCCATGACTCCTACAGTTGCAAACATTTAAAATTCAGAAGAATTCACATAAAGATTGGTGTTTTTTTTTTTTTAAATCAGAGAATTTGACAACACTGCTTCTCAAGCACTGTTAGGAACCAGATGCTTAGAGCTGAATAGAGGTGTCCTCTTGATGTAAGTTATGTGACAAGTCTCCCATTTACAAGATCCCCTAATTCCTCTGATTAGGTGCCCATAACCACATTTATTGTTCTTGCACTGTTATTTTTCTCATAGAGGGTGTAACAGGGAAGTATTAAGAAAGGAATAGTATTTTTTTTTCAGGAAGCTAAAAAAAGTATTGCTTAATGTTATTTAATCTAAAAAAAGGTCTGTCAAAATTTATTTGGTTTGACCCTTGAGGATAGGTGATTTATCCACCATCAGTTTAAATAAATCTAAGGATGGGGTACATGCTATTTTTTTTCTTAAAACATCTTTTAAAGTCTTACTTGAGACTTAGGTTTAAAAAAATTATTACTTAATATTCACAATTTGTTGCAAACATAAGATTACCGTAGTCCAGATTTGAAAAGAACAATTGCCCAGGTGGGTTCTAAAATACACCTTATGTGTATAATGTCATACTTTTTTTTTTCCTGCTGTTTTAGGTGTTTTTGAGGATATTATTTTCTCTAAAAAACATTCTCTGGAAAAATTTATTTATATTCATATGCATTTCCATCTTGATGGTAATAGAGAGTTGAAATTAGTTGATAAAACAATTATTAATGTAAATAGAATCAATGTGAATTTGTTTAAAAAGAAAAACATTGGTTTTTGAAATTTAGATTGATCATTTTGGAGATTCTTGAATGCGTGGTTCGAAGTAAGATTAAATGATTTTCCAGTTGGCACTGGACACTACTGAAGTCAAATCATAACGAAATACTGTTTACCATTTCATATCAGATGGTGATCAATTCTAAATGATTTTCGCTTCAGGAATTGGTTCAGAGTCTAAAAATGGGTGTTTTACTTACTACCACTACTGTGAGAAGACCTTTACATGTTGCAGAAAATATTTTTTTAACCTTTTACTATTAAACTGGGATGAAATATGCTATTTTACACTGAATATGAAGTATCACATTTTAAAGTATATTAAAGTTGAGATGGCTCAATATGTATTGCCAAATCAAATGAATGGCCACGGACAGCTGAGTGAATAATTTGAAGAATTACAATGCAATGTGTTATTCCTTTCTAATGAAACCTGTAAAAATTCACTCTGCCTAGTCTACTTTTAGAAGTTAATATAAGTTTGATCTATTTTTGTATTTCAATTGTATGTAAATTTAAAATGCCAGATTTTATCCATCTCTTATGATAAGTCTTAAGTCTAACCATTTCCTAAAATATTATCTAAAATGCATATAAAAATCTATTGGGGGGAAAAAACCCCAACTTATGATAGATTGGCTCTTGTGCAGGGTAATCAAAGTATGGGTGTTTAAAAAGAGCCTCCTTAAAACAAGGGTATTAACATTTTGGATGAAGGTACATCTCATAGTGAAATTTAATAGGCTCTGATTTCTATTTTTCTGAGAGTAGAGTTGAAATCACAGCAAATTTGGAGAAATATAAGTATTCATAGTTTCTGGAAGAGAGGGGGTTTTAGGATGGTGAGCCCTTTAGAAATTTTCGTCATGAATATTACTAAAAACAAAATCTCTTTTTCTATATAAAACTTCCGACACTAATGCATGGGTTTTTTTTCCCCCACACCAGCCAATTAACTAACTCTCTGAAGACCAACTTGGTGTCCTACAGTTCAATTTTGACACTACTCAGAGATAGTGCAGAGTTCCCAGGTTAAGGGCTTTGTTTTACAAGCCTGCCCCTCACTTCAAACACAATCTCGAGTCCCAGGTTGTTACCTATACTTCTCACCGACCAGCTATACATTGGGGGTTCCTATGACCACATCTTCAGGTCTGACGATTTACTAGAACAGCTCACAGAACTCAGGAAAGTGATTTACTTACTATGACCAGTTTATTATAAAGGATAGAACTCAGGAATCACTAATCAGGGGTCCCCAACTTCCAGGCCGCAGACCGGTATCAGTCCCTGGCCTGTTAGGAACTGGCCCGCACAGCAGGAGGTGAGTGGCAGGCAAGCAAGTGAAGCTTTATCTGTATTTGCAGCCGCTCCCCAGCACTAGCATCACCACCTCAGCTTCACTTCAGATTGAGCAACAGATTCTCATAGGAGCACCAGTCCCTGGTGCCAAAAAGGTTGGAGACTGCTGCGCTAAGTGGAAGACATGCATTAGGCAAGGTATGTGGGAAGGAGTGGAGACCTCCCGTGCCCTCTTGGGGTGTACCACCTTTCCAGCTCCTCTATGTGTTTTACCAATTTGGAAACTCTCTGAACCCCCCATCTTTTTTTTTTTTTTTTAGGCGAATTCTATTATGTAGGCACAGTTGATTAAATCATTGGCTATTGGTGACTGAATTTAATCTCCAGACTCGCTTTCCTCCCCTGAGCTGGGAGCAGGCTAAAAATTCCAACCCTCCAGTCAATGGTTGGTTCCTCTAGAAACCAGCCCTATTCTCCAAGAGTCACCTCATTAGCATGAACTCTGGTGTGATTGAAAGAGTCTTATTATAAATAACAAAAAATGGTTCTCTTAGCCCTATTACTGAGGAAATTACAAAAGATTTATGTCAAGAAATGAGGAGGAGGACTAAATATATATTTATTATATTAAAGACAGTTTGATCACAATATATAGAATCTCTAAGCAAATTTTCCTGTTGTTTTTTCCACATGTTTGTTATCATCCATAATATACTATGTTATTTTTTTTTTAGGTACTTGTCTTTTTTTTCATCTAGTTTTAGCTTTCTAATTTCAGCATTTTAATTTAGTTGTTGAATTTCTTGTTGTATATATAGTCTTACTAGTTTTGTGAAGTGCACAGTATCTCTTGATAGGCACATACCCGTTATTATCTCAGACATGGTCTGGAAAATCTTTAATCATTCCCTTTACAGTATTTTCTTTATTTTTCCCTTGAATTTTTGAACTTTTCTGAATTTTGGGACTTATAAGTATCATAGCTGTTATACACAACTACTTATTATCCTGTAAAATGGTGTTATCATTTTCTCTCAATGTCTCAATCATTTCCTTAATCAAACATTGAGTCAGAATGAAGTCGTGAGAGGTATGTTTCATTGCTTTTTCAAGTTCCCGAGAGATTAAATTGTCAGCTAGGCAAGTAAAGCATTTGTCAGACCCTCTCCTCTTAGCTGGATGAAAGCATTGAGCCTAGCTTTCTGTACCTGGCATCATGTCTGAGTTCATCCTCTCTTCCCTGTTAGGAAAGCAACATTAACACAAACTCTTGGTTAACTATCCCTCAACTGTATGTAGCCTTGTATAGTGCAGTGTCTAATAAATAGTTGTTCAATAAATTCTTGTTGAATAATGCAATAAATGATGGATTCTAGCCCAGTCTTTTATGTACAAAGATCTCTTCTGTTTCTCTCCTTATTCTTACCCATGTGCCTTTTCCATGCCCTACCCTCAGGTTTGCATATTTCATTACCTGTCTTCTACATATCATACAGTATTTTGTAGAAGGTGCCCTTTATTATTGCTGTATTGGGTCATGAGTCCTCTCCAGTGTTTTGGGGAAACCAATGGAAGTTTGTTTACTAACAGTATTAACTTATTTTTATTGATTATTCCATAAAATTTTATTCTCCTGTTTTTAGTTTTAAGGACTGTGTTTGACTATCTTTCCAGTTATTTATGACTGAGAATGGATGAATTCTAGCTCCATGCTGTTCTTTTTGGCTATGTGTGGTACCTTTCATAACATCTAATTGTATAGCTTTATTTGAGCATTTTGTCAACCCTTTTCTACATTTCAGTTTAAAAAAGCCTACTTTATGATCTCATGTCTTTGAATTTTAAGTGGCTTTTACTATAAGAACACAGTAGAATTTACCATAAGAACCCACATATTTAAAAGATGCTTTCTAGTAAAAGCGTCAGTGTATGTTCATTTCAGCAGTAGCTAAAACCAGTGTGTTGTGGATTTGAACCAAGACTTTTCACCTTAGACTCAGATTATCTGATTATTAAAACACACTCATATGTCAAATCCTCATTTCTCTTATAATGCCATGACCTTTAACTGGAAGAAAAGATGCAAATACCACTTTGCCACTGTTCTCACAAATACGTAAGCCATTAGGGGAGCATTTTAGATTTCTTTAGGCTTTTCCACTTATTCTCAGAGGATTACCTGAATTGATGAATATCTAATGGGTTTCATGCATTGGGCAGTAGGAGAGCAAATCTGTTAGCTGTCAACTGTATATCAATATATGGTGCCTTCCCTGTATTTAGCGGTGATTCACTAAATCATCACCAAAATTTCTGTTCATCTGCTAGCACCTTAAAGTTTTGTGGAATATAGAATGCTGAGGCTTAATAAAGTGACCACCTTCTTTGAAAAAGGCCAAAGTTTTAAACCTGTAATATAACAGGATATATAGCTGTGGTCTTTAATCAACATTTTTTTAAAGAGAGCTTTAAAAAATTGCTGATGTGTGGAATCTATCCCCAGAGAGTCTGGAATATAAAATTTTGCATATCCAAAATTAAAAAGCTTCCCAGGCAATTTTAATGTGCAAGGCAACTTTGAGAACCACTGATGTGGCTCAGTACTTCTCAAAAGTTAGTGTGAATACAAGTCACCTGTGGATCTTGTTAAGCTGCAGATTCCTTCTCAGGTGTATTTAAGTGAGAACCTAAAAGTCTGCATTTTCAACAAGCTCCCAGAGGAAGCAGATGCTTCTAGTTCATGTACCACACTGTGAATAATAAACATATAGAATTTCTCTCTCTCTTTTTTTTTCCCTCATTGTTATATCCTTCCACTCTCTAGAACTTTGATGCCAGTTTAAATTTCATACGACCTTCTTAGAATCTCTGCTTTCCTATTTTGTCTGTGTGTTGCTTTTCACAAGTTTTTCTAAGAACTTGTTTCTTTCTCATAAACCAGGACATAGACAGGCGCTTCTTGACCCCTGTGCCTTCTTTTCTAGCAGGGAGGCCAACTCACATTTATAGTACACATAATTGGTGAGTGCCTTAGGCAGGAAGATAAATATAACTCTGGTGACTGGAAGCTTCCTTCAGTGGCCCTATCTCCCAGGTCTTCTGTTGAAAAACTGTCTTGTATGGCTCCCTCTGCTGGGAGTTCTTTTTGTTAACTTCTGAGAAAAACTGCGTCTCAGTGATCCAGCCAACCATCTTTCCCTGCAGCTAACCTTTGCTTAATTGCTTGTTGTTGATAATTAGCTCTAATTTGCCCTAGCTCTCTTGAACTTTGAAAGCAATTTTCCAATATTAAATATTTTGTTTTAAAACTCATAGTCTTTTTTTTTTTTTTTTTTTTTTGGTCTCTTTTGCTCCATCTAACTCACCAGTGCCTAACTCTCAGGTCTCTGAAAAATGTTTTTACATATGAGCATCATGTGGGCTGTTGATTAATGGTGATTCCTGGCTCCATATTCAGAGATCCTCATTTGTTGCGGCCAAAGTAAGCTCATGTATCTGTATTTTTGAGGATCCCACTTGCATGATTCTGTAGTGTGCGGTCCAATCTTGAAGAAATGCTGTTTTGGGCCAGGCTTTGATATATATTCACATCATATAGGGATAGCGTAACAACGCAGATTCTGGTTTAGCAGTTTTGGGGTGAGATATTTCTAATAAGACTTTTGGTTTCAGGAACCCCGATATTCTGAGCAGCAAGATTTTAGATTATATAGTTAATACCATATGATTTAGACTTGTGAGTGCATACTACCTTTAATATGATGTATGCTTGCTATCTTATTTGTATGATTAAAACACAAACTTCTTAAGGGTAAAAATCTCAAATCATAGAATACCAAACTTGAAAAAGACCTACTAGATCACTAATCCAGAATTCTTTTGTCCAAATTTAACCCAAATGTCCACATCTTCAGCTCTACATCATTCTGTTTAAACAAACATTACATTTGAATGTCTTTTTAAAAGATCTGATTTTTAAATTTTCCTTAGGCTCCACTTAGCCTCTGAAGACCTTGAATTTGGCAGTCTGCTGAAATCTGTTTTCTCTATATGAGGTTCAGGATGAAAAGCTTTTGGTCAATATCACACTGCTAATTGTTGAAGAGCTGGGGATGGGCCTTAAATTTACCACAAGTCTAGGCACATAGTGCCCACACAGTGCCTGTTTATTGCTGAAATCAAATCTGCATCATAGTGCTGATTTTTAAGGGTTCTTAAACTTGTAGATCTTATATAAAAGACATAGTCGCCGTTTTGCTTTAGTATTAAAACATCAAAAGTTATAAGACACTGTCCTGGAATCATTGTTGCTGGATATGAAGTTGGTCTTTGCCTTTTGTTCACTTTAGTAGCTTTAACATAAGACTGATCCACCTGAAACATCGATATAGGGGCATCTCTCATGTTGAAAGGAAGCCTCAGCTTCTCAAACATCTTTTACAAGTAAGATGATTTTTTTTTCCATTATCTTCTGTGGAATTTATTAGAGTGAGGAAAGAGAAAAGGTTTTTATTTAAGAGGAAAACTGAATCTAATAGCTTAATATAAACTGAGCAGAAATTTTGGAGCCTGATAAGGCTGAATTTAATCATAATTCTGCCACTTGCTATGAGACAGGCCCTAAGCAATTTATTTTAGCATCTCCGAACTGATTTACCTATCAATGAAATAGAGATCATAATAGTTATCTGCAGAGCAGTAAATAATTAGAAAACATGATAAAACTATAACATAATTGATAGCAAAGAATACTTGTTAACTTTCTTCTTGATTTGTTTTCTTACACATTATAGCTACTGTAAACTCTCATTGTTTCTGCATATTTGCTCTCTTTGAACAAAATGTAAAATTTTAGTATATTTAGTCTTTTAAATCCTGGAAGTTTTACAAAGATGACTTTAAAGACATGAATATAGATGAATAACTGTGGTAAAAATATTAAAAATTATATGTTATTATAGAACCTTTTAAATAAAAACTAGGTAAGATATTCAGAGTATAATTTGAGAGGCAAGGTGATAATTTGTAATGACTTATTAAACTGGGATTAAAAAGAATTAATAAGTTTATTTTGAGGACATTTTTGGGCAATGGTGGATAGTTTTCTTATTTTCCTGTATCCTTGGAAAAATAATTTAATTCCTTTATGTACATTTTTTTAATCCAAACAATTCTCAACCAGGGAAAATTTTGACCCTCTACCCCTAAAGGGGAACATTTGGCAATGTCTGGAGACATTTCTGGTTGCCATGACTGAAATAGGTGCTACCAGCCTTGAGTGGGTGGAGGCCAGGAATGCTGCTCAACATCCTGCAATGCATAGCACAAACTCCCCACGATAAAGAATTATTGGACCCAAAATATCAGTAATGCTGAAGTTGAAAAATCCTACTTTAATCTATAGGTTGATTAAAATAAATGGCAGTGTTATAAACATGTGGCTCTAAACCATACTTTTTTCAATGAGGGCAGTATGGTTTTGAAGGGAGAAAAAATTGGTTCTGGGTGGGCTAAAAATATCTAAGATATGACTGTGGCCCTCCAAATGTCAGTCCATCAAGAGATATATGGTATATCTGTTATATTAAATTTTATAGGGCTGATTAGGGACAAAAAAAAAATTCCCTAAATAGCCTCCTTACTGAGTGATAATGAATAAGAGGTTGAGAAACACTGCTTTATTTTATAAGTATATGTTATGTATATCAAATTCCCCACTAAATTTTGCCCACGCATGCTGCTGTGTTCTCTTCCCCTTTTGTGCCCATTAAGCACTGGCTGTCACAGTTAGCCAGACCATGGGATCCAGCAGCAGTGATGAGGACTGTGCCATATAAGAACTTTCCACCACCCCTTGGATTCCTTCTGACTTTTATTACTCTGAACTCATCCTGCCACAAGCACCCTCTCACACACCCATTCATTTTTCTCTTGCTTTTTCTCAGATAAATTTTTCTACTTCTTTCTTTCTCTCATTTCTTTAATCCAACTTTCATTCTACTTTCAAGTCAGAAAATAACTCTATACCTAACAGTTCTTTGTCCTGGGGGAAGAAAGTCAATACTCTGAAAAAAAAAATCAGGCATATGAAGGAACCATTACTTCAGCCCTGACATCCTCGAATATTTTTCTGAATCTCCACTAACTTCCTCTTTTTCCTTATCGGCTTTTCCTTAAAAAAAAAAAAAAATTAATTAGTCCAATCAACAAATATTGCTTGAGTTCCTCCCATGGGCCAGGAACAGTAAATTCTCTCTCTTCATAAATTTACATTCTAGAAGAGGAGGCAAAAAAAAAAAAAAAAAAAAAAAACCCTAACAAAAGTAAACAAAATATATAAGTAAATCATGCTAGATCATTGCTACAGAAAAAAATAAATAGTAGAATAATGAGGACTTGGAGGTGCTAGGAGTAGAGGAAAGTTTGTAGAACAAATAGGGTTATTAGGGTTCTCTCTCTCTCACATATATAATACATAAACAATAAATTTCTTACTCTATGTAGCTTAAAAAATAAATAGCAATTTTTAATACTTTAATATGTTCTGCTTACATAAAATTTTCACAAAAAATACCTTTGAAGTAAATACTACTGCTATCATCTCTTTCTCTTCCTTCTTTTACAGATGAAGCTAGCAAAGCAAAAAACGTAGGCAACTTTCCTAAAGTCAGAAATGTGGGAAGTAGGAGAGCCACATCCAAACCTACAGAGAGAGTTTGGCCTTGCCCTTAACTACTATGTTATGTTGCGTTTCTACTGAATTTAATGGTATTACAACTAAATTGCTGTTTCACCATATTTCATAGGTAATGCAGCATAGTGATTATAAAAGAAAATAATCGTTTCAGACACTTGCTAAAAATTGCAAGGAAGATTTTATTCAAGACCGTTGTAATAGGGTAGTGAGATTAAACTCAACTCGGAATATAGCCAAGACACCTGGGGCTTTTAGCCAATGAATAGAGTTGGGGGAGTCAATGGATAAAAATTTACTAAGACAAACATGATTGATATGGAGTGTAGAGGGATTCTTGCTAACGTGGTTTAACAGGACTTTTGCAAAAGGCAGGCCAAAGACTTGGATGTCAAGGGTGAGAGATTCTTGATAAACTGGCTTAACATAATTATTTGTTAAAACTGATCTCAGCAGGCCAAGAACATGACTAGGCCAAGATTGAGGCCTATGTTACAAGAGAGATCGGAGGATCCTGACTAAAGTTTGGTTAGGAAAGGCGTTCTTGTCATAGTTAGAGCACACCTTGGCACTGGTCTGCTGGATTTGATTTCTGGCTTCCACTTACCAGCTGGATGACCTTGGGCAAATCATTTCGGCTCTTTGTGCCTCAGTTCCCCCGTGTACTTAGTTCACATGATTGTTATAATAGTTAAAGTATTAAACACCATGTATTTATCATGTGCCCACCACATACTAGCCTAGATACTGTCCTTACATTTGCAGTAACTGGTACAAAAACTTTGTAAGGTAGATATTATTATCTCCATTTTATAGTTGAAGAAAATGGGCCTCATGTAAACTATTTAAGGATTCTAAACAAGCCAGTGGAAAGAACTACACATTTTGTATCTGTGATGTTGTGATTTAAAAAATGTGTGTGTGTGTATTTGGTCATTCAGGTGACCAAAATATATTTCTGATATGAGTTTGGTTTTTGTCTGTGGTTCCTGGTTCTCAGGTCTCTAAACTCTTGGAATTTCCTGAGTGATAAAAGCAATGGGAACATATTTTGTCATAATATTTTCTTTCTTGTCCTTAGTTCCCGAATTGGTTTCAGAGCCATAATGGTAAAGTGAATATCTTGTTATTCTTAACATGTCCCTTTTCCAACACAACTGATGAGGTGACTTTTGGAAAGCACCTAGGGATGGGGACTAGTTAACAGGGAAACCAATCAGGAATAGAGGATTGTAACTTTCAATCTCACCCTCTGATTTCCAAGGAGGGGAGAGGGGCTGGAGGTTGAATCAGTCACCAATTGTCAAAGATTTAATCGATCGTGCCTATGTAATGAAATCTCCATAAAAACCCAAATGGAGGGCGTTCGGAGAGCCTGCATTGGTGAACCAGAACACTTCCATGTGCCACTGGGCTGAGCCACAAACTACAAGGACAGAAGCTCCTTTGTTCAGGATCTAGCCTTATATATCTCTTCATCTGACTATGGATTTGTATCACTCAATATGCTTTGTAATAAACTAATAATCTAGCAAGTAAACTGGTTTCCTGAGTTCTATGGGCCACTCTAGCAAATTAGTTGAACCCAAGGAGTTGGTTCTGGGAAGCTTTGATTTATATCCATCAGTCTGAAGCACAGGTGACAACCTGTTTTTATAACTAGTCTGAAGTAGGGGCAATCTTGTGAGACTGAGCCTCTAACCTGTGGAATCGGATGCTATCTCTGAGTTAGTGTCAGAATTGAATTGCATTGTAGGGCACTGAGCAGGTGTCGAAGAATTACTTGGTCATATGGGGAAACCTCCATCTTCTATATCAGAATTGGATACAGAACCTTCAATATCTGACTTCAAAGCCTTTTCTCTTTCTTCTGTCTTTTCTTAGCTCACACTATAATAAACAGGTGTTATCTCAACACCGCAAGTGATAAAACAAGCACATATCTAAGATTTTCTCTGGGAAAGTAAACATTATAGTTAATGCTTGCAGTTGTTTTTTTTTTATTACAACCAGCCTCAGAAAACATGTCCTTTCTCCCCTCCCCACCCCCTTTTTTTAAATATCAACATTTTTTTTATTAGTTTCAAATATACAGTACATTGTTTAGACATTTATATAATTTATAAAATGATCCCTTTAATCACTTGCTCTCTCCTCTGGTTTTCAACCTAGCCAATATATTAATGCTAACTGCATTCCCTATGCTGTCCTCCTCATCCCCATGACCATCTATCAACTACTAATTTGTATTTCTTTAACCCTTTTCCACTTTCTCCCAGCCTCCCAACCTCCCCTCCCCACTAGCTGTCATCAGATTGTCTTCTATATTTGTGTCTGTTTTTGATTAGTTTCTTTTTGTTCCCTAGATTCCACATATAAGTGAAATCATATGGGATTTGTCTTTCTCTGACTTATTTCATGCAGCATGGTAACCTCTAGGTCCATCTACATTGCTGCAAATGGTAGGATTTCATTTTTTTGATGGCTGAGTAATATTCCATTGTATATATGAACCATAACTTCTTTACCCAATCATTTGTTGATGGGCATTTAGGTTGCTTCCGTATCCCAGCTATTGTAAATTGTGCTGCCATGAATATGATGGGCATAGATCTTTATGAGTTATTGTTTTGGTTTTCTTTGGATAAATACCCAGAAGTGCAATTGCTGTGTAAAAAGTGATATCCATTTTTAATTTTTTGAGAAACTTCCAGACTGTTTTCCATAGTGGCTGTACCAATTTTCAATCCCACCAACAATGTATGAGGGTTCCCTTTGCTCCACATCCTCACCAACACTTGTTGTTCTTTGATTTATTGATGATAGCCATTTTGACAGGTGTGAAGTGATATCTCATTGTGGTTTTAATTTGCATTTTTTCTGATGATTAATGACCTTGATCATCTTTTCATATGTCTGTTGGCCATCTGTATTTTCTCTTTGGAGAAGTATCTGTTCAGGTTTTCTGCCCATTTTTTAATTGGATTGTTTGTTTTTTTTTGTTGTTGAGTTGTATGAGTTCTTTCTATGTTATGGATGTTAACCTCCTATCAGATGTATCATTAGCGAATATCTTCTCTGATTCAGTTGTTTGTCTTTTGGTTTTGTTGATGGTTTCCTTTGCTGTACAAAAAGTTTTTAGTTGGATGTAGTCCCATTTGTTTATTTTTTCTTTTGTTTCCCTTGCCTGAGGAGAGATATCAAAAAAGAAATTACTGTTAGTGATATCAGAGAGTTTACTATCTATGTTTTCTTCTAGAAGTTGTATGGTTTCAGATCTTACATTTAAGTCTTTAATCCATTTCTAGTTTATTCTTGTATACTGTATAAAAAGGTGGTCCAGTTTAATTTATTTGCATGTATCTTTCCAGTTTTCTCAATACCACTTATTGAAGAGACTGTCTTTACCTCATTGTATATCCTTGCCTCCTTTGTTATAGATTAAATATCCATGTAGGAATAGATTTATTTCTGGGCTCTCTATTCTGTTCCATTGACCTATGTGTTGGTTTTTATGCCAGACCATGCTGTTTTGATTACTGTAGACTTGTAGTATAGTTTGATATTAGGTAGTGTGACACTTCCATCTTTGTTATTCTTTCTCAAGATTACTGTGGCCATTTAGGATCTTTTATGATTTCATATAAATTTTTGGATTATTTGTTCTAGTTCTCTGAAAAATACCATTGGTGTTTTGATAGGGATTACATTGAATCTATAGATTGCTTTGGATAGTATGGACATTTTAACAATGTTGATTCTTCTTACCCATGAGCACACTATATGCTTCCATTTATTTGTCTCTTTTTCTATTTCTTTTTCCAATGACTTATAATTTTCCTAGAACAGTTCTTTTACTTCCTTGGTTAATTTGATTCCTAGATATTTTATTGTTTTTGATGCAATCATATATTAGATTATTTTCTTAATTTCTCTTTCTAATAGTTCATCATTGGTGTATAAAAACGCAACCAACTTCTGAATATTTTGTATCGAGCTACTTTACTGAATTCATTGATCAGTTCAAAGAGTTTTTTGATGGAATCTTTAGGGTTTTCTATATATAGTATTATGCAGATCTGCAAATAACGACAGTTTTACTTCTTCTTTTCCAATTTGGATGCCTTTTATTTCTCTTTCTTGTCTGATTGCTCTTCCTAAGACTTCCAATACTGTGTTGAATAGAAGTGGTGAATATGGGCATCCTTATCTTGTTCCTGATCTTAAGGAAAATGCTTTTAGCCATTTCCCATTGAGTATAATGTTAGCTGTAGGTTTGTCATATATGGCCTTTATTATGTTGATGCATGTTCCCTCTATGCCCGCTTTGCTGAGAGCTTTTATCATAAATGGATGCTGGATTTTGTTGAATGGTTTTTCTACATCTATTGATATGATCATATGGTTTTATCTTTTGATTTGTTAATGTGATGTGTCATGTTAATTGATTTGTGGATATTGTACCAACCTCGCATCCCAGGAATAAATCCAACTCGATCATGGTGTATGGTATTTTTAATATGTTGCTGAATGTGCTTTGCTAATATTTTGTCGAGAATTTTTGCATCAATATTCATAAGAGATATCGACCTATGGTTTTCTTTTTCTGTAATGTCTTTGGTTTCAGAATCAAGGTAACAGTGGGCTCATAAATGGAGTTAGGGAGCCTTCTTTCTTCTTGAATTTTTTGGAATAGTTTGAGAAGAATAGGTGCTAATTCTTCTTTGAATGTTTGGTAAAATTCGCCTATGAAGACATCTGGTCCGGGACTTTTGTTTTTTGATTATCGATTCTATTTCATTAATGATAATTGATCAGTTCAGATTTTCTGTTTTTTCTTGACTTAATCTTGGGAGATTGTATGTGTCTAGGAATGTGTCCATTTCTTCCAGATTGTCCAATTTGTTGGCATATAATTGCTCATGGTGTTTTCTTATGATCCTCTGTATTTCTGTGGAGTCCATAGTTATTTTTCCCTTTTCATTTCTGATTTTATTTATTCAAATTCTCTATTCTTTGATTAGTTCGGCTAAGGGTCTGTCAATTTTGATTATCCTTCCAAAGAATAAGCTCTTGGTTTTGTTAGTCTTTTGTATTGTTTTTCTAGACTCTATTTCATTTATTTCTGCTCTAATCTTTATTTTTTCCATCTAGTCACTTTTGGCTTTGCTGTTCTTTTTCTAGTTCTTTTAAGTGTAAGGTTAGATTATTTATTTGAGCTTTTTCTTCTTTCTTGAGGTAGGCCTATATTCCTATGAATTTCCCTCTTAGGACTGCATTTGAGTCGTATTTTCATTTTCATTTGTCTCTAGGTATCTTTCGATTTCTTCCTTGATCTCATTGATATTCCATTTATTATTTAATAGCATGTTATTTAGCTTCCATGTGTTTGTGTATTTCCCAGTTTTTTTCTTGTAATTGATTTCTATATCCTTGTGATCAGAGAAGACAGTTGGTATGATTTCAATCATCTTAAATTTATTGAGACTTGTTTGCTCTCTTAACATGTGGTCTATCCTGGAAAATGTTCCATATACACTTGAGAAGAGTATATATTGTGCTGCTTTAGGGTAAAATGCTCTGAAAATATCTATTAAGTTCATCTGATCTACTGTGTCTTTTAGGCCTATTGTTTCCTTGTTGATTCTTTGCCTGGGAGATCTGTCACTGGTGTCAATGGGATGTTAAAATCTCCTACTATGACTGTATTACTGTTGATCTCTCCTTTTATGTCAGTCAATAATTGCTTTATGTATGTAGATGCTCCTGTGTTGGGTGCATATATGTTTACTAGGGTTATGTCCTCTTGATTTATCAATCCCTTTATCATTATGTAATGCCCTTCTTTGTCTCTTATTATAGCCTTTGTTTTAAAGTCTATTTCATCTGATATTAGTATTGCTAGCTACCCTGGCTTTTCTTTTTTCATTTCTGTTTGCATGAAACATCTTTTTCCATCCCTTTACTTTTAGTCTATGAATGTCATTTGATCTGAAGTGAGTCTCTTGTAGACAGCATATGCATGGGTCTTGTTTTCTTATCTGTTCAGTTACTCTAGGTCTTTTGATTGGAGCATTTAATCCATTTACATTTAAAGTGATTACTGATAGGTACCTAGTTACTATCATTTTATTATTCATATTTGTTATTTCTATTTTCTTTTTTACCTCTTCTCTTTTTACAGAGTCTCCTTAACATTTCTTGTAATACTGGCTTGTTGGTAATGAATTCCTTAAGCTTTTTTCTGTCTCAGAAGCTCTTTATCTCAGCTTCCATTTTAATCAAAGGCATTGTTGGGTAGAATATTCATGGTTGTAGATTCTTGTTTTTCATAACTTTGAATATTTCTTGCCAGTCCCTCTGACCTGCACAGTTTCCATTGAAAAATCAGCAGACATTATGGGGATACCTTTGGAAGTAACTAGCTGCCTTTCTCTTGCTGCTTTTAAGATTCTCTCTTTGTCTTTGATCTTTCGCATGTTAATTATGATATGTATTGTGGGTCTGTTTGAATTCCTCTTGTTTGGGACTCTTTGTGCTTCCTGAACTTGTATGTCTAATTCCTTTGCTGGGCTAAAGAAGTTTTTTGTCATTATTTCTTCAAATATATTCTCAATCCTTTGCTCTCTCGTTTCTCCTTCTGGTACTCCTATGATCTGGATATTGTTATGCTTTATGCTGTCCCAGAGGTCTCTTAAACTATCCTAATTTTTTAAAATTATTTTTTTGTTGGTCTGATTGGGTGTATTCTGCTACCTTGTCTTCCAGTTCGCTGATTCAGTCTGCTTCATCCAATCTACTGTTGACTTCTAGTGTATTCTTCACTTCAGGTATTGCATTCTTCATTTCTGTCTGGTTATTTTTTATGGTTTCTGTGTCCTTTCTTTATGCTTATTATCTCTTTGTTGAGGTTCTTATTGTGCTCTTCCATTCTCCCCCTAAGTTCATTGAGTATCCTTATAACTATTATTTTGAATTCTGTCTCTGGTAGGTTGCTTGCTTCAGTTGCATTTCATTTATTTTCTGGAATTTTCTCCTGTTTTATTTGTGGCATTTTTCTTTGTTGTCTTTTTATTAGCCTCTGTGTGTTCATTTCTATTTGTCAGGAATATTTGACTCATTGCTGGTGCCTTGGATGAGTGTCTGCAGGTCAGAGAGCCTACAAAGGCAAAGGGGTGTCTAGGGTTTCTGTCTCCTTCTGTCTCACCCAGATGGCCAGAATCCCCTCTGGCTCCTGCAGTCAGAGTTATTGAAATTTCCATTTCCCTAGGCTAGGAGCCTGGGCTGGGGACCCCAGAATGAGGCCAGAACCCCTTCTCCTTCAGGGGAGCCTCCGCAGCCTCGCTCTCCTTCCCGGTGATCCTCCACCACCTGCGGGTGCGGGTCCAGCCCAATTTGTGATTTTGCTCCTTCTGCCAGCCTCAATGTGGCTCCTTCCTTATGTCATCAGATGTACGTGTTATGATCAGCTGGACTTCAGGTGATGCTCCATAATTTGGTTGTAATTTCAGTGCAGACCTGGGAGGAGGCGAACCCTGCTTTGATCTAGTCCTCCGTTTTCTGCCAGATCCCTCCCTTCTCTCTTTCAAGTTTCACCTTCCATCTCTCTCCTTGATCCCAGCACTTCTCTTCTGCTACCTAGAACATGTGTCAAAGGTTTTTCTGTCTCTTTCCCTTGCCCACACTTTTCACTTTGTCACTGCTGGCTCATTCCCTACTACCTATAATAAGCTCAAGACTTTTGAATCTTGCAAAACTCCTCATCCCTATTACTCACTTAGATACCACTATATCCCATTCTTTTTTTTTTTTTTTTAATAAAGGCAGCATCTTTATAAACTCATTTACAGCTTCTGTTTTTACTTCCTTGGCTGCTATTTGCTCCTCAGCATCCCAGAATTATCTTTTATTCCTAATCACAAGGTTTCATTGGACTTGAACTGTCTCTGGGCTTTACACTGTGGATATTCTCTTCTACTCTAAACTCCTCCCTACTTCTTAGTTTCTGGGGCATGCTTCTCTCCTGCTATTCCTGCTACTTTAATGATCATTTCTTGTCAGCCTCTTACGCCCATACCAGAGTGATGATTGTCCATAGAGTTTGAACTTGACCATCCTTTCTCCTCACTCTGTTGTGCTTACTGCTTTTCTAGTCTCATAGATCTGTATTTTCAGTCAGATATTACTGCTGAGTTCCTGGTCCATGTATTATTCTGCTCCCCACTGAATATCTTTATGGAGGGTTCCCAGTCTCCCCAGATTCATTATGTCTAAGAGTAGACTTCTTATTTCCCCTGAAAATTTACTTCTCTGATAATTCTTATCTTCAGTACTACCAAGATAATATGTGTACCAGTTCTATTCTAACACATGGTGGCCACTCAATAAATGGTATTTGTTATTAATTTAATCCTCATACAACATTATGAAATCAATACTATTATTTTATATACGAAGAATGGAGGCACAAAGTTATTAAGTGAGCTGCTCAGGGTCCTTCTTACTTTCTTCATTTTTATTATAACAGCAGGCAATTAGTAACCAAGCCCTTTTCATTCTAAAACATTTTTTCATCTCCTACAACCTATATTCAGATTCTCTTTATATCTTAGGGGACCTATGGAAATAACCTCCAATAGCTATTTCTTCCTATGGTGCCACCCTACCCTCATCAGTCTATCTACATTATGGTCATATCAGAGTGATCTTTCTAAAATATGTATCTTTTTATGATACCGCCTTTCTTAAAACCTTTTAGTGGCTTCTGTTTCTTGCAGTTCAATCTAAACACTGTACCACAGTATGATGGGCCCTCCTGAACTAGCCTGTTCTTGTGTCATCTCTCTCCATGGTCTTGCTTTAGAACTCATGTTCAGACCACACAGCATACTGAGTAATTCTCAAATGCATCATGCAGTTCATATTTCAATGGCCTTATTCATACTGCCTCCTCAGCTCAATGCCCTTTACTTCTGTCTTCTTGAGGAACTCCTACTCATCATCTATGGCTGACATAAATGTCATCTACTTTAGGAAGCATTTCTGCTTGAAATCTCACGGGCAGCTGAGCCCTATTTCTTTCCATTGAACTATGCATATACATTTAGTGTACTATCTTTAACAGTTAAGTTGTCCTGATTTGGGTATCAGGGTGGTTCAAATGTTAAACTTTGAGTATGGACTGTTAATCTAACTCTTCATGTCTTTTGGCAAATTACTCTTCTCCTCATTTACATCTGTAAAATGGGGACCAAATAGGACAACTTAGGAGCATTAACTGAGACAATCACAGAAAGTGTTTGGTATTCCTGCTCTCAATGTTTTAATTCTCCCTCTGGGTTGTTCTTGTCACTAATGTCCAAATGATTCCATAAAAGCTGATGCTCAAAGTTACTTAAGAAATTTATCTGAGGTAGAACCCCCTTCATTTTGTTTCCCTTTGACCCCCTTTAATTTTCTTTATTACATTTACTATTGCTTGATATGTTAGCCATTCTTTTGCTAGTTTTGGCCTAAATTCACAGCAATGCAATTTCATGACTTTATTTTGTTTAGTGCTATATCTTCACATCTAGAATAATGCTTGACTTATAGTAGATGCTTAAATATGTTTGTTGAATGAACAAGTAAATTAGTGAATTATATTATTATTATTTATTTATTTAATGTTTCTTGAAAGGCAGAAATAAGATCATTTTTGTCTTTACATATCAAGTCCATTGGTTTGTAAACTGTGTTCTTTGGAGCTTTAAGAGTTTCTGCCAACATTCTTCTGGGGTCCAGGTGTCCTGATTTTAGAGTCAGGGTAACTCCAGTTTTATGTGTTGTATATACTGATTGATCTGTAGTTATGGTTTCACTGCAAAAAAGGCTTTGAAATCCATTGGTATAGTGTAATTCCTAATACATTTAGTAAGCCAGTTAATAACCGTTTGCTGGATGAGTGAATGAGGTAGACTGAAACTGCCAGAAATATCATCTTCAACATGAAGAATAATATAGAGCTAATATTTTCTTGAATGTCCTATCGCTAATAAAATATCCCCAGCAGCATTATTTTTTATTTGTACATCCTTGCAAAGCTAATTCAGATTTGATTTAAATATTAAAATATATATTTAAAAAGAGTTTTTTAATGTATCATAATGGCTTTTTCTGCTTTTGTGGCACTACTTCTATTGTCTTCTTGATATTATTAAGTAGTTAGTGAATAACAGTGCTTGATATAGAAACAACAAGCAATAATTAAATTATCCACCATAAGATAATTACTTTATTATTCGCAAACTAAAAAAGATGATGATTCAACACTCTATATATCTTACTAAAAATGTTCTGTCTTCAAGATATATAGTAATAGTTTTCATTTGCATGGCATTAAATTTTTATTTGTACTCAATGACAAAAAATTGCATAATTACACTTGATCGACATATGTATCTAATGCAAATAAAATCATTTGGTTTGACAGAATTAGAAGTTGCCTTAATGAAGTAAAATTTTAAAATTTATTTTGCCTATTTTATTGAATTTAATATATAATTTAAATGGTAATAACACAAATATTATAGCTATAATAGGGTCAAAAGGCATTCTATATGAGGTAATTTCTGGTACTTGTGATTAGAAGGACTTATATTCTTCAGGATCCTTCCATCATAGTAATTTTTAAGAAAGTACGTGTGTATGATTCTTCTCAGGCCACATCTTCCCCTCTTCCTGAGAAAGAAAGAAAAGACAGAAAGTGGTGGTGATGCCAGTGGGAATTTGAGGTGGAAGTTGAGAATACGTGGGAATCAGGACAAAGGTAGATTACATAATTATCACAGAAATGCGGAAGCAAATTCTAGCTGTGAAGCAAGATGTGTTTGTTAGCTGGAGCTAGTTTGCATTGGAAACAGATAGGCAGGTTGAAAATCACTGGGAGGTATTTGTCCATGTAGGAGAAAAAATACCTTGTTCTGTGAAACATGTTGCGGTAACCCAAACTGCTTACTAATGAGAGATCTCATTAGATTTGAGAGATTTTACTACTGAAAATCAAGTTACCTAATCAGATTAAAAAGTAGGAAAAGTGATATAGATGACGTTAATGACATCAGAAATGCTTTTGACTCTTTTGTCTTATTAAGGGCAAAGGTGTTTGGGAATTGTTCCTAAAAGAGAATGTTTCTCATTCTTGAGGTTAGATCACTCTCGGATTAATGATATTTTGTACCTTCTTGATTACAAAGGAGTGTGTGCTTGTGTCCATATCTGTGTTTGTGTATGTTTGGTCATATTTGTTTAGTTTTCACATATCCTTATTTATTTTTGTCTCCTTGGTCTGTTGCCTTCTGACAGGTATGGGATAATTATGGATTTGTCAACTTCTTTTTTTATGCCTAGTTTTGTTTTATGTATTTTAAGTCAAGGCTATTTGGTATATAAAGGTTAATGAAATATACTCTGGGTGAATTATATAATTAATCATCAAATATCCCTCCTTGTCCTTTAATTTTGATTATCATTAATACTACTAAATTTGCTTTTTTCATTTTTTCCATATGAGTCTGATGTATCTTTTCAATCCCTTTATTTAAGTTTTTATGCCATTTTATATCAGCTATATCTTCTATAATCATTAGCTGGATTTATTAATTTATTTACTTTTGTTCATGGTATCTATTTTATGTTTTCTAGTTGCTATCTTTATTATTTCTGTTTGTTTCTTCTATTCTTGCTTTTAAAAAAATATTTTATACTTTCTTTTCTATAACTTAGATTTTATTCATTTAATTTTTATTAGTAATTAACCTCGAAAAATTCAAACACATATTTAAACAATTTTTTAGCATCTAATTTTAATTAATATTTATATACCTTCTACATTTTACTTTAATCATTTATAATTTCACCAAGAAGTTAATACTTTATTATGTCGTCACTTACCAAAAGTTTTATAGCCATTTCTAGAATTAATGATCAAATTTATGATTCCTTTTTTTTTTTTTTTTACCATATTTTCTTGTATTTTACATTTTTCTTTCTTGGATCCATTTTTTTTATGTATCGAAATGCATTCTCAAGTTATTCTTTCAAATAGTATTTGATTGTCTTCAAAATTATCTTTATTTTCTTTTACTTGAATACCAATTTGGTGGGTTATAGTGTTTCGTGCTCCTGGTTATTTTACCTCTAAATGTTGAAAACCTGAGAAGTCTTAAGCCAACAGTATTGAAATCTGTGATTTAAACACAGAGTTTTGAGGCAGACGGTAAAGGAAGATACTGGACATAGTCTGAAAAGGCTGACAGGAGCTAGGGAAAAGACCTAAGCTAGAATGTCACCACAATGTTACTGTAATGTGAATAAGAGAGAGTTGGTATTGAAATGAATAAACATAACGTTTAATACTTTGTAATTCATACTATGTCTCCAGGACACTGATTCTCCAAATATAATGTTCACATAAAATCACCTGGGTCACCTATTAAAAATTAAGATATTTTGTACTGTATTCTCAGAGATTTAATAAATTTGGCATGGGACCCAGGAATCTGCAGTTGGGCAGACAGAAAGAAGGGGGGAAATTCAAGTTTTATAGGACCTAATTTAATTTTGGGAGGAGTCTTCTGAGAAAATAACACAAATTTACTTATAAAATTAGGTGTGATTTCAGTGTCTCAGAAGCTTAAGCTTGACTAACTTTTTGGCAAATATACCCAGACAGGCACTGCAAAAGTCTAGCATTTGATCTATGGACCACACTTTATACCACACTGTTCTAGTACACTCCTTCTATCTTTCTTTTGTTGTTAAACTTCATCTCTTGCTGGAATGCAGGGCTTATACAAATTGAACTTCTCTTTATAGTCTTATCTGAAAGTTAATTGTTTATACCAGGCCTATAATGTTGATTAGAATTAATGAATTTTTTTAGGGAATGAATTGATTCTAGGCATTAAATGTAAGATGCGAACTTCAAAAATTTTTTTGACACAGTTCTTATGGTTACTATTAGTATTACATATTTATAGTTTCTTTCCTGGAAGCATATGGTATAGAAAAAGATTCACAGGTTAAAAATCTTGAATAGCCTTCTTTGTAACCCCTTATGCATTAAATGAATATCTCACCAACTCCCTCTAAGGATTAAATGAAGTAATAATGTATGAGTGTCTGAGACAGGGGCTGCAGAGATTCTTGGTAAATATTTCTTTTCTCACCTAGGTTTTTTTCTTTCTTTTTCCTCACTTCTCTCCACTTTATCTAAGGTAGCTTTGTCCCTAGGTTATTGAAAAACTCTTGAAGAAAAAAGCTATAAATTTCTCTATTTAACTTTGCCTTTTGGTTTTTACCTGTTTCACATATGAAAAGACCAGCGAAATCCTGTTACTTTTCCTATGTGATAGAAGAAATTGGTTCATAATAATAATTGTAATATTTAAAAATTTTGATTGGGAGCTTATTCTAGCCTAGGCTCTGCCATCACTGCTCTGTATACATTATTGTCTTTAACTGTCACAACAAATCCGTAATGGAAGCATGATTATCTCTCATATTTTTCATTTTATTTTAATTGACATATAATAGGCATATAATGTTGTGTAAGTTTAAGGTGTCCAACATGCCGATTTGATACATTTATACATCACTATATCTTTACCACCATAGTGTTAGATAATACTGCCATCATGTCACATAATGATCATTTCTCTTTGTGGAGGGCGCAGGTAAGATCTAGTTTCTTACCAACTTTGCAGCTTACAATCCAATATTGTTATCAATATGATCACTATCTATACATTAGTTCTCCAGGACTTATTTACCTACCATGTCTAAGTTTGTACCCTTAGACAACATATTTTATCTCCCACTTTTATGATGAAAAAACTGAGGCTTACAAAGTTTTTATGTAACTTTTTCAAAAAAAGTCACACAATGATGAAGTGGCAAAACAAAGACATATACACTGGCCTGACCTGGAGGAGCTCTCGGCCTCTGCTACAATTCCGAGATAATACTCTACAGAGATGAATCAACTTTATTCATAATAACCAATTTCTCTTATTTAACAATAAACTTCTGTGTGTATTAGCAGCTTGTGGTAACAGAATTCTGTTTGCTTCATTTTAAATGCTGGTACAGACATGTTGTCATTGCAAGCACTTTAACCCAGGAAATTACTAAGAATACAATTTTCAGTGATTGGGTAGAAATGCTTTTAATTTTCATCTTCTTTTGGCAGTTATACTTTTTAAATAAAATTCTTTGCTGTACATTTCAGTTTCACTAATGTGATTATGTGGTCTAACATCAAAAGGGTTTATTGCTTAATGACCAAGAACCAAGCATGTCAGGATGCAGTAGTTGGAAATGGTTTTAAACAAATCAGTTTCAAGTGAATTAATCTTTGAAAACAGTGCTTGAGCATTTTCCATATGAAAGTCATTTCCATTATGACTTCATAGAGCCGTTCATAGTGTCTTTTTGATGTTTATTGTCTTTATGGTACCAAGAGTAGCTACATTGTGTTATAATAACATGGTTTATTTCTGCCTCTAAATTATCTACAGACTAGAGTGGATTTATACAGCAGTGTGTATTTGCTCAGCGTCTCTTCAATATCCTTCCAGAGTCACTCATACATTGCCTTTAGTTGTATATGTATCTTTGTGAAAATGACAGCAAGCACTGAATCAGAGTGATGCACCATTTACTCTGTGATGTTTTATGTGTTCTCACTACAATTGCATGCTCACAGGCAGCTTGCTGTACTTAAAATTTACAAGTCATTTCTTTTCTTCTAAGAAGTCATCTATGATGACACATATTAAAGATGCTAAACAAATTTTATTTTTTTGTGCCTAAAAAGTCAGCAATTCAAGATGCATCAGCATCTTTTTTTCATTCTTCCCTTTTTCCCTTCCTTCTTTCCTCCATTCCTTTCTCTTCCCTGCCCCCCCCCCCCAAGCAATGTATCTTTTGTAATTTATTGGGTAACTTCACTGAGAACCTGAAATCATTTTTCTTAGAAATCTTTTTTCTGCCAGTTTTTGCCTTTGCATTTATATTGTTTCTGTGGCCCAACTTAATATGTAAGTCTCAAAGCAATTCACATGTTTCAAGCATTCTCTTCATTGGTATTATTAAACTTAGATTTTATCTCCCCCCATCCAATAACTAAAGAGATAAGAGCAAAAGCTCAGTTATAGATGTGAGGTTTCTTTAAGAGTTAATTTTCTAAGCATTTAGTTTATTTTTTTAAAAAGCCAGGTCTGAGAAAAAATAATTGTTGCTAGAAGAATCTAATATTCTCCACAAGCTCATGAAACAGTTCTTTCAATTTCCATTTTAAGAGAACATATAAAATTCTTATAAATGTTTTAGGTAAACATTTATAGCAACCATTTATTAAAATGATACCTTAAAAATGTTTTTGAACAGTCAGGGGTGATTTTACTTAAGTCAGGTTCCTGGCATTGAAATTGAAACCATTAAGTATCTATGTTGTAATGTCAGATTGAAATATTTTAATTGTTTGGCATTTACTTAGAGAGTTCACCCTGTCTCCCCAAATAACAAATTTATTGTTTATTTTTTTTCATTCAAAGTAAAATTGGTCCATAATGGCAGTGCTTTATGTGGAAGAATATAGTGAGCAATAGCTTATACCACTGGCAGAATTATAGAAATATATATTATATTTATAACTTGTGCTCATGAAATATTACCACTAATTCTGATTTTATATAGTTTCAAGTAGGTAAATAAATATAATAAATATATTTTTTTCTTTTTTTCCTCTCTGCCTCCTTATTTCTTCCCACCACAAATATAGTTTTGGGTTAGAAATAAAAATACAGATGTGATGAGTACTCTAGGGTGGCTTTCAGATGTAGACTTTGAGTGCATATGAAGAACTTTGTCACACAAGTCAAAATCTTTTTTAAAATCATATAGGCTTTGAGTCATCAAATTTGAAGGAATTTGGCAGTTACTCAGTTCTCCATCTGCCTCCAATAAAAGACATTATTATTGAGTCATCTCAGTAAGATAGGAATCTATGCTTTCTTTTAGGCTTTGAGAGAAAATGATTCAATAGTATCTTTTATAACTTATTTTGGTGTTTAATAACTTGAACTATCAAGAAATTTTTTTTTTCATAATTAGCCTAAATTCTTTTATTGTCCTCTAACCCCAAGAATCAGATGAACAACTTCACGGAATTAATTTATTAACGTAACATCAAAGGACACAATGATTGCAACCCAAGATGTTTTACATCACCCAAGCCATTCTAATTCTAATAGTCCAGAACTGGGACTCTTATTATTAATAATGATTAAATTTTTAATATTTAATACTCTTAATATTTATAAAGACAAAATATAATGAAAGTGCCTCTAAATAACTATTAACTTCTCTAAAGTTATTTTTTAATATCTTGATAATAATTCTTAATTACCTATATATTGTTATCCCATCAGTTTACTGTAGTTGAAATTATGAGTCTCCTATCTAGACTTGTTTCCTCTGATCAGTTTCCTGAGCCCTCTGCTTTGAGTTTTAATCCTTGTCATCTACCTCAATTCCAGCCTCGTTCTACAACTCAAAACCTATTAGTTTTGCCCGTCCTATGCCCTGCTGTAGGTATTACTCCTAACTTATGCCGCTGTCATTATCACACTGTTAGCTGACCTGCTGCTAGTCCTGGAGAACCTGTAGCCAATGCGCTCATTCCTTGGCTACTTTTATTGCTGCTGCTATAGTTATGCTACCTGGTCAGTAGGTGCCAGAAGTGTGAACAGTGCTAGGCCTGATCCTGGGGCTAGAACTGGAACTAGAAATGAAGACACTATCTAGATGTTTGCTTATACATATTCTCCAAAATAGGTTCGATTATGGCTTAGAGAAAAACTAATACTTGTTAGATTTCACTCAAGAAGATATAAGAAAGGGGATTTTATTCATCTGATTTTAAAATTCATCTCAGAACATTACACATCAATTGGAGCGGTTGAGATTCCATGCAACTGAGAAAAACCCGATTTAGAATAATTCAGGCAGAAATGAAGATTGTATTAGCCTAAGTAATCAAATGATGTGAAGGAAGGGATGCATCTGGTATTAGGAACATCAGAGATGAGGATACTGAAGCGATACCAGAATTCTCTCCATCTCTCCCCTTCCCTCTTTTGACCGAGGGATCTCCTCTCTCAAGACACATTTCTAACATAGGTCAGCACCAGTGCTTCACAGCTCAGCTTTGCCCCTTGGTGCATATTAGAATTCTTTCCTTAGCTGCAGTGTGGAGAATTCTGATTTTAATGTGTTAATTTTTGATGATGTTAAGTAGCAATGTGTCTTGATCTGGTATAGATCTTAAAAGGAATACCTCGGTTGCTCTGTTTGTAAGGTTGGAAAGAGGAAAGACAATTAGGAGGTCATCATCACAGTAGCTCATGTGAGAAATAACATAATAGTGGCTTAGCGTAGGGTGGTCAGAGTAGAGAGCTGTGAGAATGGTTCACTTGGGATATATTTTGGAGGATAACTAACAGGTCAGCATCATGGATTTGTAGTAAGTGAGGAATCAAGGAGGAACGAAGGGTAATTACTGTGTTTTTGGCCTAAGCAGTTAGATAGATAGTGATATCGTTTAATGAGAAAGAAAATGCTTGTGGGGAGCAAGGATGGGGAACAGTACTTGAAAATCAAGTGCTGTTAAACATTCAAGTGGAGATTAAAATGTTCAGTCAGTTATCCAATTCTGGAGCTCACATCAGAAGCAAGAATGGAGATAAAACTATTGGAAAGGAGCTGTGTGATTATCATGATGTCAGGATAATGTGATTATTTATCCAGAAAATCTAATAGAATCAACAAAAAGTTCTTATAATTGGAATAAGGAATTTAAGAAAATGACAAAACAAAATAATCATAATAATATGTCCCTGTATACTAGTAATAATCAATAATCATGAGAAAATAGAAATCTATTCTAAAAAATTCAGGAATCCTAAAATGCAATACGTAATGTATATCTTCCAACAAATATTTGTATATTTTTATAGATTCAAACAAATGGAGAAATACCATATTTTTATATCCAAAGGCAGAATATTATAAACATTCTATCCAATTTCAACTGGTACCTAATTTTGTCTTTTAGTAGAACCAGAATGAGGCAGAGTAACTGGTAAGAATAGCCTTAAAAAATACAAGACCGCCTCCCTCTCTGGCCACGAATGATTGGACTGGTGGTAAACCCATATAAAACTAGTACTGCACTTGGTGTGCCAACTGGATATTTTAGTGTGTGATTTGAATTAGAAACTATTCCAGTTAAGTACAGGGAGAAGAAACTTGGTCTTAATATGGGACTTGAGTTGGTGCAAGAAGAATTGAATCCCTTAAAAACTGAGTTTGTAGGGAGCAAGAAACACAAGTGGGCCAATAAAGTGGCTTTGCAGAGAAATTCAGGACAATGCTGCAGACTGGGAGTAAAGAACAGAAGTAAGATAGCACTCCATGTTATGAGAGAGTGAGAAGCTGCCTTGACACCCGAGTATCCCAATCAGTCAAAATTTTGTTTCTTCTCCTCGAATATCAGTATTTCCTGTCCTATACATACACTTGGACTACTCTAGGAGAGTCAGAATTTCTGATTCAGGTAAAAAATTATCACGTGTGGAAAAACGTTTATGTACAAAGATATGCATAGCCAAATTATTGAACAGGAAAAAAATTAACAAATCCTCAAAGAGAAATGTTTAAATTGTAGTATTCATACAGAGGAATATCGTGCTATCAATAAAATTATACATTAAATGACAATTCAGTTATATATATAGATGCTCAGGTTATAGGATTAAGTTAAAAGCAAGTGCAGAATACAAAACTGGAAGTAGATATGACACACATTTACATATGTATTCCCATATGCCATCAGCCTCACCAGCCTGGGACTCTAAAATGTGATCATGTGTTATTTCTATATACCAGCCAACCTGCCAGAAAACAAGGCCATTACGGGTCCCTCAGTTTTCTGTGAGAGGTTCTTAGCATGCACTAAGAACCTCTGTCCATGCTTTGTAACAGGTTCTTCTCTGACCTTTGTTCTGCCCTTCATGTCTTGACTGTGGTGCCACTAGGCCTCGTGAGATCTCCACTTCACAGACACTAGCTGCCATCTAATAATTACTGTGCCCAACACTACTGTTCCCATCTTGAAGTGGGGACTCTTCTCTCCCTAATACCCATGACATAATTATTCCAGACTTTACTAAAGGCACAAGAATAATAGAAGTAAAGCACAGAAATGTACCTGTCAGTGGTGGCTCATAGCACTTGTAAAAGAAATGTAACCTCGTATCTAGCGTTCCCAGATGGTCTCAATGTACTACTAGCTCAACTTCTGGAAATAGGAATTTCCATATATCTAAAGTCTGGGTCCTAATGCACTATAGCCATGTAGGGAGGAGAAAGACTTTTTCTGCCTCAAGTCCAATCCTTTGAGTGCCATACTCTAGGATGATTAATGATGAAAATATTCATTTCCTGCAGAGGAAATTATCCCCATAAGAAAGATGCATGGATTCCTGTCACCTCTGTGGATGTTCACAATAACCACAGTACATTTGCCAAGGTCAAGATCATTTAGTCTTAAACAACATTCACATAGGACAATAGCTCCATCCAGGTCATAAGACCCTAGAATATGAAATGATGAGTTGATAAGGAAAACATATCCTTCCTGTCATAATTGAATTTCCAATTTATTTATGACTAAATTCTTGGATAAGAGCACACTATGCACTAAGGATAAATTTTTTCTTAGTGTAATCCAAATGGATTTAGAAGACAGAGCATTTTCTAACTCAATGAATGTACAATACAGCCAATAACATCAATTTATAACATTACAAAGAACTCTCAGTGCCTCAATCTGCAGCAAGTTTCCCAATAATGGCAAGGTACTAACCCAATGCCTCATTAACTAAAAGGCTTACAAAAGTGGCCCTCTGTAGAAGGAAAAGCCCCTTAAGGGAAAATTCACCTTTCTACCCTAAAATTTAGAAACTGGTTACAATCACCAAATAATGTTATTGAAAATGAAATAATTTAAGTTACAACCTTCAGTGGTCATTTGTGAACAGTGATTATCTTTGGGTAATGAAATTGTAGTTTTTAGCAATTTTCTGTATTTTCCAAATTTTCTGGATTGAACATATATTGTTAAAAATGAAATGTTTTTAAGAAGTCTGTATTGGAGTTTACCTTCATTTACTATAAATGAGTATTAGTTGTTTTCCCAGTAGCTTATTATTGACTTAAATACCACTGACTTGATAGTTTTAATTTAAATAAAAATTTTCTTTCTGAAGAAAACCCGATGCTTCTATTAGTGGAGTAATGATTATGTCTGTAAGAATTTCAGTCAGAATTTATAGCAGTTAAGAAAAGAGATGAAAACTCTTAAAAAGTAACAAGATAAATCTCATTTTGCCTCAAATTAAATGAGAACATTATTAACTCTGTTTTTTGGAACTTAAGAGAAGATTTATTTTAGTGCGTGTGTGTTTCTGTTTTGATGGAAGAAAGAGCTCTATCCAAATGGAGTTAATTACTGAACTACCAAATGAACTGTTTTTAAAGTACAACCTATGGATGATTTTGTGGCATAGGCTCTGAAGTTATCAAAATTTTTTCACATTAATGACATTATATCATATTATCATTTGTGATAACATTTTATATCTTGGGTTTGAGTAACCATCTCAGCTCTAACTTTTGAGCCAATTGATCATATATGCAAATACGATTCGAGTTGGGTTAGTTTCAAATGCAATTCCCTTAACTGGTGGAAGTAGGCAAGAAATTTTAATTCAATATTAAGTGCAAAATAATGAAATCACTTGAACTCATGAATGGAATCTTCTGCTCGGAAATGGCAGGAGGTCAGTTAAGTAGTCTTATAGGATTTCTGGGAATTCAAATATATCTCCAAGTAATGTGATGAATATTCACTTTATAGGACTGAAAACATTGTTTATTTGTCTTTCTTTTAAATTAGTCGGAGTATATAATTTCTATAGAAATTACTATACATTTTTAAAAGCACCATTTTGTAGTATAGATTTGGTGGGGAAGCCCTTGTCATCTCCTTTTCTTGACTAAAATAAAACTCTCTGAAGATACTTTATTTTTATTTTCATTATCATATAGTTTTAATGATATGATGTTTGTTTTATGCTTTGAAATATATGTAGACCATGTTTTGTGGATGCTGACTTTTAATTCAAATGTGTATCCTTTATCTCTAGTGAAGTAGTTATTTTATAAATGCCCTAAAAACAATGGTTAGAATCACAGCTAAACAACATGATCTTCTGATTCTTTTGAGGTGTTTTGAAACAGGTCACATAGAACTATTGTCCTTGGACTATTACTACCTTCCTTCAGTCAATTTTTAAATCATTTCTTAATTTTACTTTCTTATTTTCTTTTTCAATATGGAACTTATCCATCCTTTTATTGACCTTTATAAATGGTTCTCTTTGTTAGAAGAACCAAGTAACAGTGCCCTCTTGCTTGATAATTTTCAGGAAACTACAAGATCTTTTGTCTCTAAATCTCCTATGCTCTTTGATGTCACTCCTCACTGACCACAAAAGAAAGCCTACCTCAAGTTGGGGGTACAGGGGGGCAAACACAGCTTCTGAAAGGCCATCTTTTACAATAAGAATAGAGTTTTTCTTTAATTATTCCACATATTTTCCTTTGAAAAATTTTTAAAATATAATTTTGTAATACAATGTTGAATTTGCTTATATTAGCCAAGGATATGTCAATTTCTTATAGAATAAATATATTAGGCCAAAACTATGATCCCTGTCTTTATTGTATGATTATCTATGTATAGAAAGCAAAAGGAATGAATTCATTGTCTTGAATTTTTTTTTTCCCTAGGTGCATTCTTATGCATTAGGTAGCTATCTGTTCTGCTGGATAATTTTTGTTAATTAAAGTTGATAATCCCAGAAAATGAAGCCCAGTACATTCATCTCTTGAGTCATTATTGCCTCCTCTAAATTTTGGATAATGAGGTCATCTGCCTTTTTGAAATGCCTCATGACTCCTAGCTGTTCAGAGAGACTGTCCATCTAAAACAGATCACATGAGATAATGAGAATCTTTTCCCACCTCATGGTGAAAGAGAACATCTTTTTTTTTTTTTTTTTTTTTTTGCTTAGGAATGCTATGTGGAAAAGAAATTACACATCTAATACTTTATGCCTTACTATTTCTCCTTCAAGTTTACTGTTTTTCAAGATTTTAGTCTAATATATCTTGTTAGACAATGAAGCAGGTAACACTACCATTGGCTTTAATTACTGGCTTCTGAAAAGCATAAACATTCATCAAATTTATTTTTTAATTATGATTCCCTAGGTCATTCACAAATATGCATTGAAATAGTTTATTAGTGTAAAGACTAATTGTGGTAATTTTATTGTCTAGGGATTAGATCAGGAGACTTTCAAAAAATCCTTTTGATGAAATAAGAAATAAAATGTAGAAACAGCTAGTTCCCTGGTTTGATGCTTATGTGTCTGTGCTAGAATCTTTACATAAATCTAAAAACTCTTTATAGGTATTTTCAGAATGAAAATATGCCAGTGCTTTAGGCATACTTATAAACCCCTCCTTTAATTTCGTTGGCTGTGTCCAATAAAGTTTAATATCTCCTGAAGAACCATTATGGTTTATTGGCTTAATGAAGCAAGTTGAAAAAAGTTTTGTGCACCTTTTCTCTGCTCCAGGTGCTTTATGAAGTTGCAAAGCATGTTCCAATTTTAAACAATTCCCAATGATGGGTTTATTTTCAGTATGGCAAAACTGGACCTGAGAGAATAACTGTATAAGCATCTTACACACACACCATCTCTACCACCTCCAACACAGACCGTCTTAACTACTCCAAAGAGAGTATTCTTCAGGCAACAGTGAGCAGCGTATTAATTTCCTCTTTTGGAAATTTTCCAGGATATCATGGTCAGCATAATAGTAGGGAGAATGGTTTGGGAGTCTTATGATTAACATTGCGTCATACAGGAGATGTCTGAAAATAGATTCTTCCCCTATCGTACGGCTTCTTTCTCAACATACAGATTTTCAAAGCTAAATTATTGGTGCAGGACACTGAAGAATTCTGAGTTTTTTCACTAAGATTAATTTCTAAAACAAAATTTTAAAATCTACTTTCTAATTTAGAGAAGGGAAATAAGAAGTAAACAATGTACCTACCAGTCTGGGTTAGGAGAGAGGAATCCGGAAAATGTCATTCCAACAAGCATGAATAGTCGTAGAATCTTTTTCTCTCTTGTTATGATTTAAAAACACTGATTCCTGGGTTGTCATTTGTAGCTTACAGAATAAAAATTAAAAGATCCTTTACTTCATTGTTTTATAAATTTGCTTTATTGGTATATATTAAGTTATTATACTGGTACCATTTAAGAGCTCAGGTCAGATTCTAAGATGACCTACTGAGTTTATGCAAACACTTGAATGATCTGGCTAGAAAAAAATTAGAAGTGTGTTGTTAAAAACTAATTTTTTTATAAAAAGATAAAATCACAGCTCTCATGCAAATATAAAATAAACACGTTGGAGGTTTTATTTGACTCATTAATTAATGAGAAAAGCAGTAAGACGTTGCAACTAGTTCAAGGGAGACTTCAAAGAAACTCATATATGAGCAATAAGGAATGGTGAAATAAATATACAAGTAGATCTGCAACACTGCTGTCCATAAGCAATAATGAATTGTATTTCACAGGACTCATTTAATTTGCATTTCTATAGATAGGAATGAATTGCATTATTTTCAGTTTTCTACAATTTACAGGGTCATAAAATAGCTCAAAGATAATGAAAGGCAAAGTAACCAAGAAGGATGAACTAAACAGAACATCCAGCAAACAGTCTTTTTGCCCTTTTCAAGGCTTTCTCAATTTTTCCTGATAGTAATAAAGCTGTTCACATGTCATCTACCCACAAGCTTGCTCATTAGGTAAAAACCATAGATTTTTTTTTTTCTATTAATTTTTATGAGAAAGTATCTGGGAAAAATAAATTCAAACCACAATGTTAGGGCAACTATTAAGAATTATGATTCCAAGGTGAATAGAATATGCTTCCTGCCACCCAAGGCCATCTAACCTATTGAGAGCAGCAAGGTCTGGCATGATATGTGCTCTAAGTAAATTTTAAAGTGCTGGGTGAGTGTTGCAGAAGTTTTGACTTAGGAAGAACTTAATGATATTAAGTATTTGACTTAACCGCACACAAAGGGGGATCTTTTCTTATCATCCTTATCCGATCTTCGTTATGTCTCACTTAAGTTGCAAGTAAGAAGCCACTCACTCTCCTTTCTATTAAGATGAGTTAGTAAAATGTGTTTGCTGTGCTTGAGATATATATATATATATATATATATATATATATATAAACTTTGAATGAAAAATCAAAAAACCCTAAGTGGAGAATTTTCAAGTTGAAGATATTACGCTTTGAAGATATAGGAAAAAAATTTTATTTGTTTGTTTTGTTTTAAGTCAGAGGTAGAAGGTGGGAAGCCCAGTTTAAAGAATACTGTACTCACACCTGGGGTCAGACACCTGTGGGCATGTTTGCAAACCAGCTTGTGAGGCGGCTAGTAACCATGGTGAATATGAAAGAGTAGAAATTCTTTGAAATTAAAGACTATGAGCATTGTATCTACTTACAAAGGAGGAAACTTTAAGTGTACCCTGAGAGTTTAGTAAAATTTAAGAGCTACATACTGATGCTCCTGTAATCATTGAGTTCATTAGAATATGTGCATATTTTTATTACTTTACAGAGGTTTTGCCTTGTACATTAATATCAAAATTTATTATAGCACACTTTATCCATTACCTTTTTTTATAACAAAGTTTGGAAGTTTTCTGTGTTTATTTTACTGAGCTCAGGGGCTCACATGGTAGCAGATATAATAGATGAGTCCTGTGCTACTCATTAAATAGGGGCAGATGTTTCCCCAGGACTACTGAGAGATGTTCTTAGTAATGGTAATTATAATAAAAAAAATCTCTGCTTTATTAAGATATGCTTCTGAGGGAAAGTCTTTCATTTTAAAAGATAAAGTGTTTCTAACATGTCCTGTTCACCAAAATCCAAAAAATCTAATGCATGCTGGTAAAGTGTCCTAAATACAATTGCTTGGGATCTCTTTGTCTTGACTGGCATGTTATGACTTACCAAAATGAATAAAATAGAGCTAGCTGAGAAATTAATTTTGACTTTCATTAAACTAGTGACAAACTTTAAGATAGTGAATTATATATGCTGATTAATTTATACTCTTACCATTTATAAAATTCTGCATTTGTAGTCCGTCAGTTGTTGGCAGAATGTTGTAGAAGCATTTTGGTCTTCTATAGGGGTTGGATTTTTATTTTGCATACTGCTATTTCTTAATTTTTTGCAACTCCTTGATTAGAAATAAAGCTACAAGTCCTAGATAAGGTTTTTATTTTGTTTTTTAAAACATTGTATTTTTTAATATAAAAGAGTAGGGCACAAAATTGAAGAGGAGAAATTTTGCAATCAGAGCTTTCTTGGAAATTTCCATTTTTGAGCACTTGTAGATATGGCCACAGAATTTATAAACTCAGTTAAAAAAATGTAATCTGATAAAAAATAAAGTTAATAAAAAACAACTCAGAATGTATGAGATTTGCATCTTGCAGGTGTATTACCATCTAAAGGGTAAAGTTGCATGTATATTGCTAATGGACTTATATTTATGGTACCTTCTAGATATTATCTAAAATATCAACAATATAAGACTCTTCTCCCACCTTGAGGCAATGTTAAAAGAAATGTTTTGCTTGGCTGGTAATAAGGGATTTTAAAAAATACAAAGATCACAAAGAAGTAATTTATCTTCAAGATGGGTATAAGTGTTTGGAAACTAGAAAAATATATTCTATAGTGTAACACTGATTTGATGCTTGATTTTTTGAGTCAGAAGACATGTGTTAGGTTCCATCTTGCCATTTGTTAGCCATCTAGTCCTAGGAATATTGCTAAACTCTGTGCTCCTTTCTCTTTGAAGTGAGTTTAATGATACCTCCACAGGGTTGATGTGAGGAATAAATTAAATAAAATTACCTGTCCTCATGCCTGGCACATAATAAGTGTTCAGTAAGTATTTATTAGTAATGCCTCTTTCTAGAATTCGTTTGGAATGACCCATGAAACAATTCAGCTCCTTTGCTATGATACTGAGACAGATGTCCTTGTTTGTTTCACCACAACCAAAGGGGTACCACTTCATGTCATATCAGTAACAGATGCATGTGCCAGCAGTTCCTGGACGGTACTAGGATGTCTAGGTGAAATATTATATGGAGATGTATAATTTGTAAAAGGCTCTCAATTGATTCTGATATAATTCTAATTGAAGAATTGGCATAATATAATCACTTTTTTCCCCTAAAGTACAGTGATGACAAGCATTCCTGTGAATCAAATGCATATATATATATATATTTTTTGTCCCTCCAAATGTTCAAAGTAAAATTGCCACATTATAGTTGTGGATTATTAATCAATCATTGATTATCTTCAGGTGAGATAATAAGATTTCAAACTTATATATTTGAGGACCCGGATCTTGAGGTACAGTGTCCAGAGAACTGATTTTTCTCTAACACATTTTTATTTACCTTTCTGTCCAGAAATGGACTGTGCTTTTTCCTCAAAAATTCGTGCTGTCCAATCAACCAGCCGTCTCAAAACAGAGATAGATTTAGGCCCTGTTTTAAAATAAGTAACATCCTCTCAGTGAAACTAGAAACTCTTTCTTGAAGGCTACTTAATGGTTTCAAGCAAAAGAGAGAAAAAGTTTAATAATAGAGAAGGGACTTCTAAGTATGTTGTTTTTCTTGAGCACATTGTATATGCTGAAAAGTTAATGCTGTTTTTAAAGTTAATTCATGATAATTGAACTGAAGTGCTTGGAAAGTGCTTTTAAAGAGTCTATTTATGAACCCTGTGCCCTCTTTGTCAATTCAGTAAAAGCACCGTTCAGAAAAAAAAAAGAGAGTGAGCTGGCTGCATGGTGTGCACTTAGCCGTACGTGCACCCTTTCCCCTGTAAGTACATATCTGTTTTCCTAAGTGCTTTTATTATTATTATTTTTTTTTAAATCTGTCCACCTCATTGAGTCAGCAGGCCTGCTAGACCCATTATCACTCCACTTTGAAGACTGCGAAGGGCTGATAAAACGTATTTTGGTAGTGATTCACCACCTCAAGTCACTTTTGTTGCTCCAAGGTGTGGGTCAGAACTGGCAGTATAGGTCACCATGAGGAGAATATGTAAAACAAGTGAATCAAATAAACTACTGTTTTGATGATCACATTTTTTATGTATTAATATTTTAAATAAACAAAATGCCCAATATTTGTTAGAGTGTGAGATATTGTTTTCATGAGTGATACTAAAAGTGTTTTTTATAGAAAGCATGATACTTTTACCTGGCAATTTCATTTTATTATGGCAAATAGTTAGTATCCACCTTTACTTTCAACAATAGCTTGTTAATTGAATTATGCTCACTCAAACAATGGAATACAAAGTAGGTATTAAAATGAACATATAAATAATATTTAATTACATGGAAAATTATCCCTGATAAGTTCAGTGAAAAAGGAGATTATGAGACCATATAATATTTTTTAAGAAAATAATTTCTCTATGTGAAAGAAGAGAGACTACTAGTATATGCATATAATATTAACAATAACTTTTTGTGATGGAATTTAAATTTTTATTCATTCTTATTACCTTTAATAAATATGAATTATAAGATATAATAAAGTTATAGAAAAATTATAAATAACTTTTTAAAAAAGTATGTTCATGTCAAAGAAGTTATGCTCATAAACAAGAGAAATTAGAAGGTAGGAAAGGCTTATTCCAGTACATTTCTAGTTAATTATCCAACTTTATTACATGTCCCCAAGAATTAAGCCTTCCAGAAGCCTCTTTGCAAATAAAACCATGTTAAGGTTTTATAATGACCAAGAATATGCACTTATGAAAAAAATGTAGAAACCTCATTAATAAATATGTAAAACCTTAAAAAATGATTTAATCCATAATAGTTTCTTATCCTGAAAATGAAATCAGATACTAATAATTTAGAGGTAATAAGTGAGAGTATATCACTGCCTGTAAGATTTTAAAATATATGCTATACAAAATGTTTATAATATAAAATATTTCGTGAAAATTGTTCAAACAAAGACAACTTTAGCTTGTGGGGGGATTTGGCTGAGGTTCTTCCCAGCACTGCCTATATGACAGTAATAGTGGGGAGGGTTGGGCGGGTGGTAATGGAAAGAACAGGGAGTCAGAATGGCTTGTTATTCACCTCATTGGGCTGTGTGACCTCTTTGGACCTTGGTTTTCTAATCTGAAAATTGGAGAAACTAATAATAACTACCTATTAAAGTTGTTAAATAAAAAGCATGTTTAAAGTGCCTAGGAAAATGCTTGCCAAATAACAGCGATTCAATGAATATTAGCTCTGTACTTGAATTTGGAGCCACCCTTGGTGATTCAAAGTTAATTATTGAAAAGGCTAATGGCTTCAAAAGTAGCCATTTTGGAGAGTGAATTCACAGCAGGGAGAAAAACTCAAGCAGTTATTCTTTCACAGAATTCCATGAACAAATTTTGGGCTAATTTATTCAATTTAGTACCATGAGTACTAAATGTCGTGGAACCATGAGTTTTCAAATGTCTATTATTTGTTTGCATTCAAATTTGACTTTGACAAGTTCACAAGTCTAAAGATTCTTTTAGCTAGAGAACAAGTTGGGTTTTCATCCTAGAAAATTCATATTCAGTAGGTTAACTTGATTCACAGCCATTCTAAGGGAGAGATTCAGAAGTAGATTAACAAGTCTGTGGCAATTAAAGACTGACTCTAATGAATAAGGAAATTAGGTTAGAATTTTATCATCCTGCCATCTATTTGACTTCCTTAATCTTTACCTCAGGAAAAAAAAAAATGTAACGCTCTTTTCAAAGAATAATTGATGTAGGGGAAAGGAAGTGCTAAAATAGTTTTATGAAATTACATAAACAATTCAGAAGAGTCTGAATGGTGATTGTTATCTGAGTCTTTATCCAAAAAGTTCAGTGATAGGGAGGCATTTAGAGTTAGTGATGTCTCTGGTGATATATCTGCTCAGCTAAGGCACGGAAGTGAGGGCTTATTTTAGTGTCATAGTAATCCAAAAGTTTAATTCATCTTATAAAAGCAGAATCTTATTGGCTTTTAATCTTACTTCCTTGGGTTCATTTTGTTTTAAAATCATTGCAGCCTAGGTTTTCTTTTCCATGTTTTCAAGTCATAATAATTTTAAAATAGTTATTTCACCAACCACAACAAATATGTTCTCTAAGGCTTTCAGGCTACTCAGTGAAACAAAGCAATTCTATGATCATAAAAACCTTTAAACATCTGAATTTGGTCTGGGAAAAGAGCACCGTGCAATATCTTTTCAGACTTGTGAAGCACATAGAAATGGATAGTATTGGACATATGGAGTTGTTCATTTTGCAGAACACTTGCTATCAGATGTTCTTAAATAACAGGATGAACACATGCTTAATTAGCTCAATTGTCTGTGGATAACTGTGGTGATGCTCAACTTTTCTTTCAGTTTCAAGTTTATGATGCCTTGGCAATTCTCTCTGAAACTGGCTATAGTATATAATGCTTGCACATTGCACTTTAATAAAAAATATCCAGCTCTACTGGAATACTGTGTAGTCCATATAAATGTTTCTATTCTGCAATAATATCACATACAGCTACAGCCATGCCTTAAACTTCAATTTCATGGGCTATTATTTTAAAGACATAATTTTGTACAATTCTTATTCAATTGTCAACACATTTTCTCATTACCTTTTATTAAAAAACCATACACACAACAACTTTTAGCCTTTCATATTAGACTTAATAATGTTAGTATCTCTTTTGGTCATCTAGTGATTGAATGACTGTTTTAGGTGTCATGAAGTCAAACGCTTATGATGTCGACAGTAGGAAGAGGTGATAACTGTGGCAAACTAGAAAGTGTAGGCTCCAATAGATGCAGCTGCCACTCAGCTCCTGGACAGCATATATTGCCTATTGTTGCTGTAACAATTGCTACAATTCTGTGACTTAAAACAATACAAACTTACTATCTTACAGTTCTAGACATGAGAAGTCTGAAATGAGTCTCACTGGGCTAAAATCAAAGTGTTGGCAGGGCTGATTCTTTCCGGATGATCTAGGGGGAAATCTGTTTCCTTGTTTTTTTCCATCTTCTAGGGTCTGCCTGCATCACATGACTCCTGGCTCCGTTCCACTTTCAAAGTCATCAATAACCAATCAAGTCTTTTTCACCCTGCATCATTCTGACACTGATATTTCTTGCCTCCCTTTCCACATTTAAAGGACCCTCATGATTATGTTGAGCCCATCTGGATAATCCAGTATACTCTATTTTAATAGCAGTTATTAGCAAACTTAATAACATCTACAACCTTAATTCCTGTTTGCCATATAATATAAAATATTAACGGGTTCTGGGGATTAGGGCATGAATATTTTGCAGGCAGCAATTAGTCTACCTATAATGGAATGTATTTCCATTTTTAAAAGAAGCTGTAAACCTGTGTTTTAGGTGAAATATCTGGATATTTAAATGTTTAAAACAAATATATATATATTTTTTAACTCTGTGAGATACATAGCATCTTGGTAAGTCCATTTTCTCCTAGAGGATGGCTATTTACAACCACTGGTCTATTGCATGCCTGATGCTATACAAAGCACCATGTCTCTCTTACTCAAGGTTTTTCAGTCTAATTGAGGAAGCAAGCATTATGTGAACAACTATAAGGGCACAGGGAATGATCATTGTAGGGTGAAGCAAGATAGGTCTTGAAAAACATGATGGATCTGGATTGGCAAACGAGAACTCAAAAGACAATGATTATATAGAAAAAGACTATTAGCAGCAAGGATAGGAAGAACAGGGTATGTATTATCACAGCAAGAAGCTGGTCTTGCTGGAGTAAGAGGGACCAAACTAGGCATAGATTATGTGATAGTGTGGCCCAGTAAATATAAAGCTTTAAAGCTTTCTTTAGAGTTCGGGTTTATTTTGAGATGCAATAGTTGTTGTTTTGGAGTCTTGAGCCAGAGAAACAGATGGATATACTACTGGTTAAGGGAGTTATTTTGAGAGTTATCGTAGCAGAAATGAAAGCACAAAGACCAGAAAGATGGCTGTTTTAGTTATCCAGGTATGCAATAATGAGAATCCTACACTAAGGTGCACAATGTGAGTTGAAAAAAAATCTGAAAGAAAGGATCAGTCGGGTTTGGTGAATGGCCATGAGGAGCTAATGAGATATAAGCATTGTTAAGATATCAAGACTGGAGAGTAGGAGTACAATGCAATCATTGGCCTCACTACATAGATTTGGGTGGTTAAAACCATTGAATTAAACGAATATCTTTTCCAAGGGAAAAGAGCCTGGGCCCAAGGACCAAGCTTTAAGAGATGTCTACATTAAAGTAGCTAGGGAAATGCGACAGAATAAAGGAGAGAAAGAGCAGAACTGTCATACACAGTGGCTAAACTTTTAAAAGAGGAGAGAGTTTTAGGATAGGAAAAGAAAGCATTTCATGATAATAATTTTTCGTAGTGAGAGATTTGTTTGATATGGAATTTAAGAGAACAAGATGAAACAAAACCAGGAGGATTTGAGGCAGAAATGAAATGCTCATTAAGGATGAGAAGATGAATTCCCAGGTTTGTTGGTCTTGCAGTGGTTATAAGATAGAAAAAGGCCAGTAGAAAAGTGGGGAGCAACGTTCCTGAGGAGGCAAATGTAACGTGCCTTTGAAATATCTGCCAGATTCCATGAGCTGTGCTTCTCCTCCTCTCAGATTGAACCCAGGAAACCCTTTCCTACTCTATGACCACACTCTATTGGCTACAAGAGATTTTTCAGATGGAGGAAGTGGGTACCTTACTCAAGCTAGGCTAATCAGAAAGTCTTTTCTGGAAATTTGCCTTCGAGCCTGAGAAATTTCCCTAGGCCATTTATTTCTGTGGGTGACATCAAATGAGGACATGCAAACTCAGATTCTGAGTGTGCTATTTAACTATATACATGTACATCACAACAGTGAGTACCAGTAAAGAGATGGGAGAGAGAAACCAAGAGAGGCAGAACAAGAGAGCCGGCAGAAAGTGGTCAGGATGGGGGCGGCGAGTGCAGGGAAGGAGGGCAGGCAGACATTGTTTACATTACTGCCGGCTTTTCTCATCCTACTTTGAGCCCTTTCTAGTTTTTCTTTTGTCCCCTCGATTTCTGTGATTGTCCCTTTATTATCTTTCCCAAACATTTTCTTCCTTGCTTAAGCTAGGTTGAAGTGATTCTGTTGCTTTGAACTATAAGAGCCACAAAGAAGACCCGAGGAAAAGCTAAATCTAGAACACCGTTACTTTTACCGCAGGTCATGGAGTAGTGGAGAGAATTGGCAGAATGAATGACCTGGGAAACCAGAAAACCAAAAGAAGTACCTTGGAAACCTCATATTCTTTACCCTATGATGAATTCAAGCCTTAGTTTAGAGGATACTTCTTTTAAGAAGCCTTCCTTAAACATCTACTGTAGGTAAGTTGCCCCTTTAATATATTTCCTCCCATAAGAATGCATCTTATCACAGCATTTATTATACTGTATTTAAGTTGTGGATATAGTTGTCTGTAACAACTTCTAGATTTTAAGCTCTTTGGAGTCAGGGACCATGTATATTTGAAGGAATAGTTCATATTGTCCCAATGGAGACTAATACTTGTCCATTTTGAACAATATAAGTAAAGCCTCATAAAATTGAAATGACTCTTCCTGGAAATGTTTAGAGTATAAATTTAGGATTGATCCATGTAGTACCATGAGAACTAAAGATTGTAAACATGTTGTTTAATTTGTTATTACAAATGTGAAGTGTTTTAAAAAGTTATTAAGAGATTTATTCTGGAATGTTGTTGATTTTTTAATTATAATAATTATGTTCAAAAGCAATCTGAAAATGTTATGTGATAATTTTAGGGGTCCAGATCTAAATACAAATATGAAGAAAAAGGAAAGAGACAGAAGGTTCCTGATGACTTATGATTTGTTTAAGCAGAAATTTTGATAAGGAACATAATGTGAAGTTAGGGGAAATGCCATAATAAAATCAAAGGAGAAAATGCAGCTTTCTTATAAAAATGAGTTGGGTATTTGACTAGTCTATACTAGTAGTGTCTAGCTCTTGTGAACTTTGGATCAAGAAGCCTTTCCAAGCAGGCCTTTAAGCCCATTGCCACAGCAAGTGATGCTCACTCCTCTAATGATCTCAAAGTAAAGAAATCTATGTGAGCTCTTCACATTAAGGCTGGAGACCTTTGATCATAAGAAGCAAGTTCTGTTGTGATGTAGTGTACTATGCACAAACTTCGGGGATAGCACAAATTACTTTGGATTGTTAAGCTGTCAAAGAGATGGTAAGCGTAACCATTATTTCCAAAGCTTTATTATTTTAGATTCATGATACAGGCCTTAAGCAAATTAGCCATCCCACTAGAACTGATTTTAATGGAATTGACTTCTATGTTTGAAAACAGTTTCGAAGATGCAAAGTCTTTGGTTCTAAAAATAAGAACACATTTATTCATTTATACCCACACCCACCTTCGCCCTGTACCGAAAAGCAGCCAATGGACAAGGGAGAAGCCCTCCCTCCTCTCTCACCATGTCATTCATGTCATTGTTGGCAGATGTCAGGTTGTCAGTCCTTCTTGGTCTTCCTGCACACACAAGCTATCTGAATCATTTTTTTTTCCCCTCATTCAAACCCATTCCATCATCTTCCGAACATATTGATCTTCGGTCATGCACATACTCATCATACTCTTCATAGTGTTTCTGCCTGCAGGCCTCGCCTTCTCATTATTTCTATATTGGTCACTCTGTCCTCACAGCTGATGCCAATCACGCTTCTTGCAAGTGCATTTCAAAGGCATTGAGCCTCTGGTGTTTCACTCACAAGAAAATAATACTGAAGTATAGATTCACTTAGATGATTTAATTTGACTTTTTATAAAAGTACATGCATTTTCAACCCCTCCCCACATTCCCTTTTTGCCCTATACACAAGTGAAAAGGGGAGTTTCATATAACAAGCTCAGAGAACAATTGTACTACACAAAAAAGAAAGGATCGATATTATCATGACCTGCAGTCATACTACCTTTGGCTGTGATCATCTCAGATCTCCTATTTGAGAGGGGCTCAGCTGGCTGAATTTTTTAAATAGAGGACCCTGTGGGACAGCTGAGAGGTGGTCAGAAGCACTTTGGTGATTCTGTTCGTGGCACTGCATTCTGACATTTCTACAACTCCACCTTTCCTGAGATTATGTGTGCTCACTGAATTTCTGGTAGAAATTTTCACAGGATTGTTACTAGTCTTCTGTGGTCAGTGTGTATTGATCTCATCTATTGAATAAATTCTTTAAGACATTTGGTCCAAGTAGATTCAAGAAAAATAATAAGAACAATAATAGTTAAACCCAATTGAAATGTAATGAAATGCCAACACCTTTGTAGCCTGCTTCATCTCATTAAATTCTCAATAATTTAAATTAGCTTTTAGCCACATAGTACAGGTGAGGATGCTGTTGCTTAGAAACATTAAGAAATATATTTCATCGGTTTTGTTGTGCACATAGTCTTAGTCTGCCTGGGCTGCTGTAACAAAATACCAGACTAAGTGGCTTATAAATAGCAAACCCTTATTTCTCACAGTTCTGAAGGCTGGAAGTCTGGGATCGGGGTGCCAACATGGTCAGGTTCTGGTGAAGGCCCTCTTCCAGGTGGCATACTACCAACTTCTCACTCCATCCTCGTGTGGTGGGAAGGGGCTGTGGAGATTTGTCCTCTATGGAGATTAGTGCTCTTTCATAAGGGCACTAAACTCATTCCTGAAGACTCTGCCCTCATGGTCTAACCACCTCCCAAAGGCCCCACCTCCTAAAACCATCATCTTGGGCATGAAGTTTTCAACATATACATTTTGAAGGGGATACAAACATTCAGACTATAGCAGTCATTTTTCACATTTTAACATCTCTGAAATTGGCCTGTCTTACAATCAACGTATTTTTTGAAGATAACTGGCAGCTTTGTTTTCTTTTTTTGAGTGGCACATTAAATACTAGCATATCTTACCGTCAGTGATGGTTTAAATTTCAGGAAATGTGGCACCTTGTCCAAAGCCACCCAGTTAATAAGTGGTAAAACAGACTGGAAATCCCATGCCTGTTCTCAAACATCGTACTTTCAAGAAAGTGAAAGTGAGAACCGGGTGGAGGCACTCTAGCTGTGTCACATATTCTTTTTGAAGCTGTGATATTCTTTCCACTGCAAGAGTTGACATTGATAACGGATTTTTAAAGACCTTTGCTATTCTGGCCCCAGTTTTTAGGCAGAGCAATTATGCAGGTTAAAAGAAGCTATCTCTGTGGCACTGGATAGCGAGTATAACCTTGGAAACTCCTTTCAGCTTTCTTTCTGATTTCGATATTTGATAGGAGGATAAGGAGAGGACCTTTGAGTCTCTTTGTTTTTAGAATCTTATATCCTCTTTACTTTTTCTGTGCTCTCTTCCACAGTCCTGAGCAGCCCTTGAATATACAGGTTATCCTCCTAGGATTCATAACCTAATTAATCAAAGACAAGGGCAGCCATCTCTTTGCTTAGAGACTGATAGTTTTCTGTTACACATTAGGAAATGTGTCTCAGAAGGCATTTATCTTTCTTTACTTGCTGTTCACATTGAAGAGTGAGAGAGTGAGAAAAGCAATAAACGGTTTCTCCTCTTCTAAGTGTTTCAGCATTCTTTGTATGGCTTCTCATGTTCCCCTGCCTCCTGTTTTAGTAGCACTTCAGAATGTCTGCCAGTCTGTTTTAGAGACAGTTTATTGGCTGTGATATTGAGAAACATGCAACTTATGTTTCTTAACTTTTTTTCTGCTGTATTTTCCTTTCCAAATTAATCCCACAAATGGCAACCATTTTAAAAGTGGGAACTTGTCAAGAGAACTGGAAAAAAATTCATCCAATCCCAGACTTCTGTGATATGATGTTAATGAAATATTTTGGTATGCTGACACCTCAATTTCACACTGGCCTGGTAAGTGAAACTGTCTTGTAATGAGTATCTTCAAGTCACAAAAACTGTTGAAATGTTTCCAAAGGTAATCAGAGTTCTATAATACCAAATTTCATCTTAGGGTAAATCATATAAAGAATTTCATATATTCAACACCCTCTCTTATCAAAGATCAATCTCACTTTAGTTACTTCAAACTTCTTATTGACCTTCAATAAAGGTAAAAGCTAATCTTGAGAATCTTCATGTAACTGGGTCATTCGTTACAAGATGGATATTCTTAAAACCAGAAATTGGATTCCAAATTCCAGTACTCTAATAACAGCTTTTATAATCACAAGATTTTTTTTTTATGACTTGTGGGTTGTTTTAGACCTTTTAAAAACATTACCCTAGACTTTCCATCTATTATTTGCCCAAGGATCTTTTATTTTTGTCCATCCTGCAAAAAGCTAAAGGTCAAATTCCCACTTGAAAAAAGTTTAGGAGTTTCCAAACAAGAGAAATTATTTCTTGCTTTGTTTTTATTCTGCCTGACTTGTACTTTCTCATCACTTGTCTGCCATCCAATTAATGCACATCAGTTTTGTTTTGTCACCTCCGTGAATTAAGAAATGTGAATGAGTGATTAGTCCCATTTTATGCTATTATCTAACACATCACACATGTGTAATTGAAATAAAATGCTGCAGATGGACTTGCCTGAGTTTATGCTTCAGTAATTTCTCAAAAAGAGTTTGTGTAAACATCACTTCTTCAGAAACAAAGATAACTAGGACTACCTACATAATATATATGCTGCTAAGTTAAAAACAAAAAATCTAAGACCCTCTACCTGGAGGTGAAGAAGTCAGTCTCCTTTTCCCATAGTCAGTCAAGTGGATAGACAGGTAACTCTCAAAGGATTACATCTTCTTGCCTTAGATACCCAGGTTGATGGTGGGCAAGAGGTGCGTGGTGGGATGGGGGGTAGGGAAGAGATTTCTGCCAGGTGGATTGCTAAATGCAGTGGGCTAGCAGCCCAGCTGAACACTGGCACATGCCTGCCTCGATTCCCTGTGCTACTCCCACAGAGAGCAGCAACATCCTGCAGTGGGGTGGGGGCAGGGTTGAGAGGAAGAGGCAAGAACCTGTCCATAGAGTTCAGGACACTGTGTGAATCTGGTGCCAAGCTCCTGGTGAATGTTCCATTGGCCCACTGGATTTCACCTACAAAATGTAAACTCAAAGATAAAATGATGAAGAATTTCACGATGGTGACCACAGCGCATTAAAACCATTTGCAGATGCATTGGATACATGTCCTTGAAGTCTTCCCTGAATTGACTTACCACTCTGTCTGTTGCAAACTACTTCAATTCCTGTATTTCTTGCTTAGTGCTTCAAATATTTATTCACAAACATTTCTTTTCACTAGATTATACACTAATGATCGGTCTGGTGGAAGAAGCAGTATCCTCCTTGGAATTCCTTTTATTATATTTATAGCTACACTACTGTACATAATAGGTTTATTTATTGGATAAGCAAAAAAAGAATACATGATTTAAGGAATATTACTTAAACTCTATCTTCTAGTTTATTTAATTCAGTAATGGGGCACTTACAAGTATAAGAAAGTTGGTTATTTTCATCTGAGGGTTGTACTGTGCTTTAAGTCAGTGGTTTTCAACCAGAGATGCAGATTGTAATCACCTGGAAATTATTTTATAAACACTGATGCTTGGCCTCTTCACTCAGAGATTCTGATTTAATTGACTGGGAGGTGAGAGCTTTGTCATTATTGCTTTTCAAAAACTCAGAGGGTGAAAAGGGAATGTGGGAAGGAGTTAGTGCTGGTTGTGTGCTGGAGCTGTCAGCCAGAGCCCCTGCTCAGAGCCTCTCCAGAGGGCTTGGCCTTCTCAGAGCCTGCCAGCTGGGTTCCGAGAGGGAGTCTTTCAAGAGCAAATGTTTGAAGGCCCAGGTGGAAGCTACAAGGCTTCCTGTGACCCAGCCTCAGAAACCTCAAAGCATCACTTCTGTCACATTCTATTTGTCAAGCAAGTCACTAAGGCAGACCCAGAAACAAGGGAAGAGGAATTTGACTCCACCTCCTGGTGGAATTCAAGATCACATTTTTAGAAGAGCATGTGGTCTATAAAATATCATTGCAGTTCTCTTTGGAAATACAATCTGCTGTAGAGGTATGAACCCTTTAAAGTCATTTTAGGCAGAACGGCAACATAAAAAAAAAAAAATCAAGGAAGTAGTCCAAGGTTTGGTTTGTTCCCCACTGTTTTTCAATTCATAAGCTAAGTTTTTAAGAGTTATCAACCTATGATTCATAACTGATTGTAAATATTTTATTCATTTTTTAAAATGTTTGTGATGATAAAAGTACATTGCTGAGTTTTGTTTTAAAAAATGGAATCAACGATAAATGACAAAATCCCTTTATGCTATTATATTTTCCTTTCCAGCCCTATTTCAATAAAAGCAATTTATAAAATCTAGGATTTGAAAAGACAATCAATTCAACTGTATAATTTTGTATGTTTATTCAAAAAAATAGTACTGAAAAGCCTAAATTTTATCAAACCTTACCTTGGCACTACCTCTTGGTATCTGCTACCTTAATGAAGATACTCATTAATCTTTTGTCCAACTTGATTTAATCATGCCACCAGATTCGTATAGTAACAGGTATTCATCCATACCTGTCTGGCTTCAGGTCTTTCCTGGATATGGTAATGCTCTAGACTTTATGGAGAAAGAAATTTGGGTTCAGTTTGTGGAAGCATAACGTATTGTTTTTATGTTATGAATGTTTGACCAAAATTAGAAAACAGTTAACATCGTTTTCTCATTCAGCATATTTATAGCATCTATTGAGCAACCAAAACCCATTTAGGCAACCTAAACTGAGTGTACATTTCCCATAATATGTAGGTATTTTATGTGACTCTAAGGAGCACTCATTTTTGGTGAGAGCTCACTAAATAGTACTAAATGCAGGCTATGGAAACATCTGTGCATTCATTTCATTCTAGATAAATTTATACTTATATCATATTTTTCTTCCAAGAACAGTGAGCTATAATCAGTAGCAGAATCCTTGGAATAGATCAGTAGGCTAGTCTTAAAGTATAAGTTGATACATTTATTATATGAGCAAAGATTCAGCGATAGGAGTGAATCATGAACTTATCTGCACTATAAGCAGATGTAGAGATACAGTTCATAGGTCTTAGTCTCATCACTGTGAGCATTTGTTTTTGTAATTGAGGGCCTCCTTGTACACTGACACATGGGATTTATCTTTCCTTTTTTAAAAAATGCTGAATTAGTATTCTTCACTTTTTTTTCATCTTGGTATCCCTTTGACTTTTAAAAATACATAATGAATGACTTTCTAATTTTTACTTTTGAATGTGTCCATAAATGAAGAACCACCTTCCTCAATACCATTCAAAATACAAAAAAAAAAAAAAAGTGTCTTGGATCTTTCTAGGTCTACGAAATTAGTAAATGCCCACCAATATGCGTTGCAATGGATTTCCCAAGTGATTTTTATGTACAAAAATTTTGAGAATCACTGCCTAAGAGCCTTGCTATTTAAAGCACAGTCCTAGGACTAGCAGCATAGGCATCCCTGGGGAGCTTGTTAGGAATACAGAATGTCAGGCCCCACCCTATACCTATCAAATCAGAATCTGCATTTTAGCAACCTGCCCCAATAGTTGGTGTGCACATAGAGTCTGAGAAGCACTGATATAGAAGGTTAAGTTCAAATTCCTAAGCATGTCAAACACAGCTCAGCACACTCCATCATTCCCAATTAGGAAGATGAACCTTTTACAACTGCAGATAGTTTACCACTTTTGAGCTACAGAAAATATGAGCAATTTTCTATGATTCAACCTAAGTACTTGCAGCCCTTGTATAAGGGTTGCTGTTTTAAGATCTCTTGCTGTTGGACATGGTGAACTTCTGCTGCAAGACTTATTTTCCCACTTGGAGAACTGTACTTACCCTTGAAGTGAACCTTTTTATAAAGTTTGCGTATCTGAGATCCTGTTAGTTTTTATCTTCCTATTGCTCATTTTAATACCTAGAATATATAGGATGTTCGATTAATATTTGTCAAATGAACAAGTGAATAAATGAATGAAGTTTTCATGTGTTTTCTAACTATCTTCTGTAACACCACAAATCCACTACTGGTAATGGAGGCTTTTATTATAACTTCCTTTATAACAGCTAATATCAAAATAAAACAGAGTAGAAATATATTTTAAAATTTTAGTATAAGTAAAAATGATAAATAAGTTTACTTTGCATCATGCAAAATATATGTCCCTAAAAAGCTGTAACCGATTATGGTCTTAGTCAACCAAATTATGCCTTTAAGGGAAATGCTTGTATTTCTGGGATTTGAACCCTATAGTGTGTGTGTGTGTGTGTGTGTGTGTGTGTGTGTGTGTGTGTGTGTGCATGTGTGTGTGTGTTTAATGCTAATTCTTGTCAAGAACTTTGTAAATTCTCTTTCTAAAAAGAACCTTTAAATTCATCAATTTTGTAATTGTGTATTGTTGCTACCTCTACTGATATGGGAGAGGGTTGGCAGGGCATCTCTGATTTTATTCCAGAAGAAGTAAGAAGATAGAGAACATCTTTACATCTCAGGGTTTTCTGCTGTGATGTGACTATGACAAAGAGCACAGGTTGGATTAGTTTCAACTTGGCTAAAGAATACACTCTTCACATATGCTCTTTGGCTTTGGCAGTGTTATCTTGTGATTTAAGGATTTTCCTTTTGGTTGGCAGGCTTTTTTTCAAATGAGTGTATCCGTGATGAAAATGAGATCTTATTAAAAACCTTAACTCAGTCACTGTAAAATCGCACGCATTTATGAAAAAAAAAAAAAAAAACTGAAGAGAAAATTTCACTTTCCAACATACACTAACAGATATGTCCCCAGATTGCTTACCAAGAAATTATCTGAACAGTTCCAGTTATACATTTCAAGAAAGAAAACTTTCCTTTATTAGTTTTCCTGCTTGTAAAAGTAGTATTTGTTTATTGTAAAAAATATAAATTCTTCAGAGATGGTCACAAGCTCAAGTCCGTGGTAGTAATCACTATTAACATTTTAGTATATATTCTTCCAGATTTATTGCTCTGTAGATACTATGATATATATATATTATGATTTATGAAATGCATGAACCACTAAATCTAATGTAAGAGAAGGAACCTATATGTTTCCAGCCCACAACCATGAAGTTTTTTGATCCAGTTGTTCATGCTATATAAAGGTCATACTGCTAAAGGGCAAAGGGCGTTACTTGTTTTCTCTTTGTATTTTGCATGCATATAAACATTATAACAATTTTGTTAATATCAACTTTCTACAGTAAAATATGAGAAATGAGTAGTGTTAAGTGAAATGATTGCTCCAGAGTTTTGTTTAATTCTATGTTTATATCTTTTTTGCTATTATACAGTTTTAATATTTTTTCATGAGTGAATGATGAGCAAGATTTTGTGAAAACTGACTTTTAAGTAGTGATATTTCTCATCAACGTGATCATTTCTAAATCGAAAGCACTAATTTGCCTAGGATTCTTTGAACTATATTGTTTCTAAAGAAAAAATGGAAACTCGTATTTGTTTTCTAATGGGTTTTGTTAAGTAAGAAATTAGTTGGTTCTTTTTCATTCTCATTTTTTCATTTTATTCTATTTGATTTGAGAATAGTTTATGTATATTCAAGTGTGGGTTTTCCTAATTTTTTAAGAGTTTGTATTCTGGTTGCTTAAATTGTCAACATTATTTAGAATTTACTACAATGGAAAATCCTCGATCTCCATTTTATTTTTCAAGATATGTATAACTTACAGAAAAGCTAAACCCTCTTACACACATTACACACACACACGCGCGCACACACACACACACACACACACATATTCACTTACAGATATTGGAAGCATATTTCAAGTTCAGGATCAAGGACTAAAAATTTCGATTGATTAAACTTAATGAGGATAAGGCATTTGAGACACTTGAATGATTATATGATAATTATAAAAAGTAGACCCAATGACCTTTACTCTGTGAAATTATCTAGAGAAGGGAAAAATCAAGTTATTATCCTAGTATGATATTGTTCTTTAAGATGACGCCTAAAATGGACTTTTTGTAATAATTACCTTGGAAAACTTTTGAAATGTGATTCATCAGTAGCTTTGGGCTATATTTAAGGCTTGGATCAAGGTCAAGAATAAAATCACTTGGCTCAGCAAGAATATTACCTCTGTGCCTGAAATCTGAAAGAGCATACACTAAGCATTTTTGCTTGAATTCTCTGGTGAGTGGGAGATTTTTTTGTGCTTTTATTTCCTTCTATCTTTTTAAGAAACTGAAATGGAACTATTTTACTTTCACTTAAGGGTTGTATGATCTGTATTCTGAACTGTAAGAGGCAATATTAACCTGTGTTTTAGCAGCCTGGGCTTTGAATAAATTAGTATTTTTAAAAATGAAATATGTTTCTTATTTGGGGACAACTTTATATGTAAACATTGAGTCTTTAGTTATTTTCAGTATTTGCTTAGTTTATGAAAATAGGAAGAAAATATATTTATTAAGCTGATTACTTTAGAACAGTGAAGCCTGACTTTGTAATGTTCTACTTGGTTTCTAATTGTTATAGCTATGATGACACTCTGCTCAATAGCAGCAGTGATCCTCAGCATCTTGGAATAACCTGGAGATGATATCTCTAAATAATCTGGAGGTCGAAGACTAGACCAGCACAGGGTGTTTTATTGACATCTGGATATTTACCCTGGGGAAAAAAAGTGTGGTTTTAACTTAACAACTATGTATACCATATATACCAATCACTGCAATAGAGGGGGTTTTTTTGCCCTTATAAGGGTGAGTCTAAAGAATTACAAATTGGGATCAGGATTTATGAAGGAAAAGAACAGCATACTATGAGAGAAAATAATGGTGTTAGTGGGGCAGTAAGAGTGACAGATATTTTTCTTTGGTTACCAGTATTAGGGATGTTTTCATATATTAGGTTCCCAGGAAACAACTTTGTGATCTGAGACCGAAAGGTTGATTGGGAAGGACTTTTGACGATATGTGATGAGGGAAGCAGAATTGGACAGAGGCTGAACTGTGGTGCAGTTGTAACAGAGGCTTAACCGGTCCTTCAGAGAGCTCTGGGACTAAGATGGTCCTTCAGAGTTGTCCTGCCTTGAAGCAAGGGGGCCTGGCTTGGCCAGTATACAGAAGTTCTCCCGTCCCTTGCCCTCCACTACACTCAGGGATTAGGTGTGGGCTGCCCCTCAAGAGAGCGCATGACCTTGGGCAAGGTTGCTCTCCTCAAATGAGGATAGTGCCTGATTAGGAACTCAGCTGAGAACCCTATCATTTGGCACTCCCAGTAGCAGAGGGACAAACACCCCAGTTCTAAAGAGGAATCTAGGCAGCACACTAGAGCATCTACTACTACTATACCTTAATACCTGAAGAACGAGAAAGCCACAGCCAAATGAAAATGTATGGGAAGGACTCTTCAGACAGATAAAGCATCATGAGCAAAAGCCCTGAATTGGCGAAAAGCATGAGTTATTGAAATAACTGAGAGTGTCATTAGGACTACTGTTATTATTGTATGAAGAATAGGTTTGGTAGGAAAATGAATAAAAGTCAAGACATTGCAGTGGTTCAAAGAAAATCAAATGGTGGCTAAGCTATGGTAGTAACAATAAATAGGAAAAGAAGTATATATTTTCGAAATATATTTGAAGGCAGAATCAACAGAACTTGATGATAGATTGAGTGGAGATGAAGTGAATGAGAAAGAGGGGTCGCGAATATTTTTCCTCATTTCTGGCTTGAGCAGCTGAGTGAATGGTGGTGCAATTTACTAAGACAGGGATACTGCGGGAAGAAACAGGTTTCTGAAGCCTGTTATGAAAGAGTGTTTTGATCAAAATAAATCAAAATACAAATAAATACTCACTTCTTTGGAGCGTTTTACAACTGAATTGCTCTTCTTTCCATCACTAAAGCACTTCCTGAAAAACAGTAGTCATTATAGGAAACTACAAGAGAAATGATACCACAATGTAGATTTTGTATCAATTCAGAAATGTTTATTCTTTTGGGTTTCATTGTATTCTATAGCATCTGCATAAGATAACAAGAACAATAAAATTCCAGATGGTTCTGGATACTCTGTATGGATGTCTTAGCACAGAGCATATCACTTTGGATATCCATCATGCAAAACATCCCTATTCATTTGATTACTCATTTAACTGTTTTTCTTTTTCTTTTTGTACCTACAATTTGCCAGATACTGTCCAAAAGTGCTGGAGAATACAATTCTGAACATGACAAAAGAGACCTCTGAACTTCTTTTGAAACTTACATTTTATCATGGGAGAAAGACAATAAGCTAATCAGTAACTGAATAAGATCATTGCAGGTAGTGATTTATATCTAGAAATAAAAAGAGCAGTGTGGCAACAAGTGCTAGGTATGACGGAGAGTGCAACATTTGCTAGGGAAGACATGGAGGGGACAGGCAAGTTGAAACCGAACAGTACTAAGGAGCCATTATGTGAAGATCTGTCAGATCTTTCAGGGGAGAGGGAAGAGAAAATTCAACTATTCAAAATGAGAACAAACTTGGCATATCTAAGAAGCAAAAGGAAGACCAGTTTGTGCCGAAGGATAGTAAGTGACTGGGCGAATACCAGGAGATGAAATTAGAGGAGTAGACTGGAACTGTTTTGGAAGTTATGGAAATAACTCTGTTATTCTAAGAACACTAGAAGGCCATTGAAAAATTTAAGCAGCTGAGTGACTTGATATGATTTCCATTTTCAAAGATCATTTTGGCTGGTACGGAAAAAGGATTTCAAATGAAATGCCAAAGCAGAAGTAGCTATGTAGGAGGACCTGGCAGTTGTGACTTGGATGAAGGTCACAGTGGTAGAGATGGAAAGAGGAACAATGTGAAATACATTTTGGAGGTAAATCCAATGAGCGTCGTTGATAGCTTGGATCTGGAGGTGAGGGAAAAGGTCACTCCCCAATTTTTAACTTGAACAGCAGGAGAGGGTAGAGTACAATAAGAAATGGAAGTCTGTGGAAAGAACAGTTTTGCAAAAAGAAAGCAAACGATCTCTTGTGGAGATAGATGGCAAGGATGTATTAGGCTTTGTCTGGAGGTAAAAGAAAGAAGTTTGAGTTGAAGTTATAAACCTAGGAGTCTTCAATGGATAGATGTTAATCAACGCTATGGGACTAGATGACACCACAATAAATAAAAGAAGAAAGAACAGGGCCCAGGACTGAGCTCAGGAACAGCTGACATCTAGAGGTCTGCAAGAAGAGGAGAACCCAACAAAGACCACATGTATTTTCTTCCCTCTTAGTGTAGGTCTGTATAAGCACGACTTTTCATTTGGCAGTGAGTTAATAGGAAAACTAGAAGAGTGCATTATTACAGAAATCAACAGGACAAAAATGTTTCAGTGATAAGAAGATGGTCAAAGGCTTTGGCTCCTATTGAATGATGAGGGCTGGTAATATGAAAGTCACTAGTAGGCTTGGTAAAAGCAGGCACAGTGGAGGGGAAGAAACTGAACACTCATTGCAGAAGAATGATCAGGAAGGAGGCAATGAAATGCAAGTTCCAGTAAACCACTCTTTTGGTAGATTTTATTGAGAAAGTGGAACAGAGAAGGGAAGTGGTCAATAAGGAAGAGAAGACTAGAAATAGGTTTTCTAAAGAAGATACCTTAGAGCAGTTTATATGCTAGTGGAAATATTCCAGTTGAAAGAGAAAAAATAACAATGCAAGGTTCAGAGGGAGATAATTGCTGAAGTGATAACCCCAAGAGGTGAGCTGGGGAGACAACGGGGGCCAAAGTCAAAGATGCCGACTTCCATCTGAGGTGGGATAGGATGTGTCTTGGCTCTCATAGAAAGAAGCCAGAGAATGTGGGAACAGATGCAGAGAGATAGAGATGCTCTGTTGCATCCGTATTTTCCCCTCATTTACTATGAGACACTGAGAGTGGCAGGGATTACTAAAGAGGCAGGTATGTTGGAAGTATAGATCAGAGGAGTACCCAAGCTGCAAATCTTGCATATCTTCTGGGCGAAAGGTTGAAAGAAAACATTCTCAGGTTATCTCCAATTAACCATATTTAATAAGTAAGGAAATATAGAATGATAACAACCTGTAAGAGTGCCTAATATTGGTCATAAAGAGTAAGCAATACTAACCGTAGTAGTGTAGCTCCCTCAAGTCTGACTGATACAATTCCATTGCTCCTAAACAGAAGTACTATTTTTAATGCTTGAAAATTATGGATATGTCCACTTAAGTTTAGTATGCCTTTCTATTAAGAGAAGCTTCTAAATTTAGTGGGAATATTTACACTATTAGATTTATTGTGACTTTATGAAAACCAAGAAAATATTTCTTCCTTAGAGAAGAGCGTTCTTTAATTTGCCTTCTTCCTCCCCATAAATAAGTGATGATCACCCCTTTAAGAGCCCATGTAGGGTAGCTTATGAAGTATCTATTTTTAGGGCTATAAAACGCACATAGAATGATCTTATACCTCTGCATCCTTAACTCACTTTCCTCTTTCAGTTTTGTGTGAAAATCACAAGGGGACACAACCTGCTTATAGGAGTGCTTTTGAGAGCAGATTTTTTATCATGCTTGACAAAGAAATTATCATCATGAGAACAGATCATTCTGATGTTAGAGTTCCTCAGGCCTGGGTGTTGCATCTTTCTGGATAACTCTGAGAAGTAGGAAGGAAGGTCAGCTCTGGTTGAAAATAATTATCTGTTCTGTTGTTATTTCAGTTGCTTATTTATTTAAAAACTGACAGGCAGGAAACTAAACCTAGATTTTGTGATGGAGGGGGAAAAGTTACCTGCTAAAACTTCCTAACATGAATATGTGTGTGCACATCTGTATGAATGCATATGTATATGGATGCATGGATGTATTTCCCTGCGCCCTTGATACTGGTCTTCTAAGGATGACTTTTTGCTATGCAGTGTGATTGCTATTCTCAAGATCATGAGCATTTAGTGGTTCTGTTTATTTGCATTTTAACATTTCTGTAATTCTTAAATTACAGAAAATAACTTGGGTATTTAAAATATCACTTTATCTAATGCAAACAAAGAAAATGGGGGATGGGAAGCCCAGATGTAGAATAACAGTACTTTTTATTTAAGTTTTAAAATATTTTTTTGAGAGCTGAGTTATGATTTATAAGGTGATAGTAGTAGAAGTGTAGCTTTAAGCCAGTCTAACTTTACAGCAATCTGAAATCTGTGTCCTCTAGAGAAAAACAGAGGCAAACACCTAAAAAGTTGAAACAGTACCTGGGTACAGAGAGTGAAGCGAATATGACCATAAATTTTAAAGATTTGTGGGCTGGAGCCAATTTGCAAAACATTTCTAAGTCTTCAGTGATCTTATTAAAATGCAAGCTCACATACAGTGTGCTGTAATTATATGCATTTAAGCACCAACTTTGTTTGCTTGTGAATTTGTTATTCTCATTTACAAAAAAGGTTTAAAATATAAAGTTCTATATTTTTTTCCGTAGTAATTATTTTTTGCCCGGGTATTAGAATGCTCGTTATTGATTAACACTTATACTCATCATATGTGTACTTATTACATGCATACTCTTTGGAGACATAATACTTTATAAATCTAGGATATAAATATGTACCTAGTATTAATGTATAGCTGCCAGTGCATATTTTTGATACGTGATATTTTTCTTTGCTCTTTTAAAATGATTGATTTTTGTCTCTATGTAGCTTTTATGGTTAGATTGAGTGATGATTTTCTCTCTCCAAGGTATCAGTGGAAACATTTCTAACTGCCTGAGGCAGTCATATGCCACATCTGGCACCGTATTTAAACTACTTCCTCACATAAGTGCATAATTTTGTCACCTGGTGATAAACAGTGAAGAGCTACAAAAGGACATTTTGCAAAAATAGTCCTATTTTTACTGAGCTAATGCTGCAACTCTGTCAATTAGGCCCTTCAAGGTAGATGAAAACACTTGTTTGTAAATTAAATAACTCAGCAAATTTCAGCAGGACTCAGCAAAATTCAGAATGCCATTTCCTAAAGATGCAGCCACATTCTTGCTAGGTATAGACAATCAGATACTGTCTGTGACATTTAGTGGTTCCCCAGATATCGGAAACCATTTAAGTCAAAGTAAAAACAACACTCTCTAAAGGAAGGTCAAAGAAGTTAACAAATTAAACAAAAATATTAAAAACATGAGGTACATTAAAATATATATATACTAGAGAAAAAAAAGGTGAGACAGGTGATAAATTAATTTGAATTAGCATGTCTTTTCATTTTCTATTTCAAGGTTTCACTCTCATTTCCTTGTTGCTAAATGATAAAGCTTCTTAATTAAATAAGAATATCCGACTCTGGATTAATAGGATATCAATAGTTTAAACACAGGATGATGATTTAGTAAAAAAAACAGACATGAACTTAAAGTAACATTTTGGGGAAAGCTAAAAAAATCTATTTTTAAAGTTTTGTTTTGTTTAAATTACAGCCTTTTCTTAAGAACTTTCTCAAAATATATTTCCATTTGAAATATGAAAATATTCATACTCTGACAGGACACCATCTAACATGATCTGCTCTTTTGTTTTCTCAGCGCTGTCTTTGCTAGGGTCCCTAAGGCCTGTTCCCACAGCTTTCCTAACCTTTTGTCACTATTAAATCTTTCTGATTTGGGGTCCCATTTTTTAGATTCCCTAATTTCTGCTTATCAGTTTTTGTTCAAATGTAAAATGATACCCACATTCACTGGATATTTGTCTCCTTGGGAAAAAAAAAAAAAAACACACAGTTCAAGGCACCGGCAGGCGGGTTTGTCCCCACGGAAGCTGGTGGCATGATTTGCTGCTCCTTTCCCCTCTGTCCTCACCAAATTACGCTGGGTTGAAATCTGCTACTTTTGCTTGTGCAGCTTGACCCTACATCTTTCTACAGGGAATTGAACTGTCAGCCTTTGAAATAACAGAATAATTTAGGTGATGAGGTTTTATTTTTTCTCTTCTAGGAGAATCATACTGAAAAACATACTACTTTCTATAAAGATAAACCCAAAATTCTATAAGAAAAGTGAGAATAGTGTCTCTTTCAAAATAATGTTTTTGAATAAAGCGAATAGTTCATGTAATAAATTTGAGATAGAAGCTACTTTCAGAAACATTAATGGACACCAAGATAATTAAACTTTCTGGGGAGCAAAAGATTGAGAGAAATGGGACTTCTCTGATTCTGGGTAGATAGTCAAACAAAATTACTTATAAAATAAAAAATTCTTGTTTTTATTAGGACAGTAAGAAAATAAGATACCAGATTGAAGGCCCCCGAGTAGCATTAATTTTAAGAAATGTTGTTTTACTATGAATTCTGGAAAAATACCCAGAAGTGGTAGTCAGTTTGCTACAAATGTCCTCCAAATTTTTCCAGCCTATTCCTGGGGAGTACAGTACATAAATATGAGGTGGCCAAGTTAGCTTCTAACTGATAGTTGATTTAATTTGTCCAGCTGAGCCAGCTGTTGGCAGCTAAAAATGAAAAGACCAGAAGAGTGAATTTAAGAGACAAAGGACTCAGTAAGACTGAACAGGAATTCAAGGTAATGTTCAACTCTTCAAATATTCAGAGAGGGCTGACAAATAGTGCAGTCTATGCCAAATATGAACCACAGATTCAGTTCAGGCACAAGTTAAGCATTTGGGGTTCTCTGCCTTTTTAAAAAGTCTAGTGTTCCTGGTGATACCTCTCTCATGTGATTCCAATAAGCTGCCAACAAAAGCAGTGCACGTTTTTTGAGGGATGAGGTGTAAAGTTAGAGCTTCCAGATATTACTAAGTTTTGTCATTCCTTGTCTACTGAGTTGAGGTCCACAGTCAACTTTGATACATAAATCAAAAGAAATCATTAGAAATAGCTCAACTCTCCTTTATTTTAGTGTAACAATGGTACAAGTGTTCATTCAGTACTGATTTATGCATGGTATCAAATTTCTTCTTTCTATACTAAAAATGTGCTCTTTCATTGCTGTCAGGTATTTGACTAAATTAAATAACATTTATGCTTTATGCTTTATTCTTTTAAGGGAGCAGAAATAAAGATATGATACTTTTGTATCACATATGTATATTTTAGGAAAAGACAAAGTCAAAAGCGATAGATATATTCCATGTTCATTCATTATCAGCAAACTGTTAAGTTCCTGCTCTGTGCCAGGAACTGTTCTAGGTGCTAGAGATACAGCATTGAACAGACCAGGCAGAAATCTCTGCCCTCATCTAATGGAAATTCCATCAATGAAAGGATAAAACATAAAATATGCCTTTTTTTCCTTATTTATATTTATATTATACTTTTATGGTCAGTTAACATGTATTTATTAGTTTTGTTTTATCACATGTTTTCACATAATTTATCTAAATATTCATAGTAAGTTTGAAGGGCATGATTATACTCAATCCATTCTATAGATGAGAAAAGGCCAGCTCAGTGATAGCCTGAGTTCTCCAGCAAAGCCAGTGATAGAGTTGACCATGGACTTCAGATCCTCCAACTTATGGTAACCTGCACTTTCTGCAGCTTCTACAACCCTTGTTTTAATGTTCTTTTTTCTCTTTATGGAGTAACAGTACATACTGTTCCCAGAAAGAAAAGAATGATGAAGTGTATTTTTCTTTTGTTTTGCCACAGTACAAACACAAAACATGCAAATATACCCACCCCAATAGATTGCTGTAGGTAAATGTAAGCATTTTAGAAGGGGAATAAAAATAAAAATTATATTGATAAAGCAATCTTACTTGTTTGGCAGTAACTTTCATCTGATATGGATCTTTATAAAGATTCTGTTCCAGATTTTTAATTGTCCAGAGACCACAAAAATGTTGTGTTAACACACAGGCAATTTAAGCTTTGTAGGTAGGTGCTACCCCAGGAGATGATGATAATGATAATTTTCAATATCTTTGGACACGGCTTTGGGGACATGAAAAATATTTTACATTAAAGCATTTTTCAAACTAATAACCCTTTTATGAACTATTTCATAGATGCATTTCAACAGAGAATTTGTAGGTTGAGAGGAGACACACTTTTATATGTAGAACAATAGTCACTTCAGTTCTCATCATCAGGAACAATTGCTAAACAGCTAAAACAGATACTTTTGCAATGAATGTACATAATTAAATGCTGATAGCATAATATGGTGTTCTTGTAGCCATGCATCAGTGAATAAAAAGGTCTATATCTTTACTCTCTAAGAAGCATCTTTTAAGAAGGAAAGGGAACATGCCAATTTGAAGAGCCAGAAACAAATATTCATGATTGACATCTGAGAAAAAAGACTTAAGTGTCAGAAAATGCACAAACATTTCCACCCTGGCCTTCTTCAGGTTACCTGTTTAGTGCCATAAGAGCCAGTAGCCATTCCACAAAATGTATAAAATGGAGCAAAAAGGTCAAGAACCCTCAGCTCTTGTTTCCATCCTTTTCTAAGCATTGACATTCAACACGAAGGAACGAACAAGGCAAGTCACAGTGAGGTGAATACATGGGAGAGCTTGTTCAGGGAGGAACATTGTATAGGTCTGTTTCAATATTTTTAAAAATGACATAAAATTGTGACAACCTGGATGGACCTCGAGATAATTATGCTAAGCGAAATAAGCCACACTGAAAAAGTTGAAAATCACATGATATCACTTATATGTGGGATATAAACCTAAAAGCAAGGACAGGACAAACAAACAGAAACTCATGGACATAGACTATAGACTAGTGGTTATTGGAGGGTAGGGGGTGAGGGTAGGTAGACGGTTAAAGGGGGTCAAATATCGGGGGGGTTGGGGAGGGTGAAGTAGGTAAAGGGGATCAAATATATGGTAGCTGAAGGAAACTGGACTCTGGGTAGTAATTGCACAATAGAATATATAGATGTCAAATTATAATGTACACCCTAAAATTATATAATTGTATTAACCAATGTTACCCCAATAAACTTTGAAAAATGACATGACAATTATTTTTTAAAAAACTTTTAATGTGATCCCACCATACTAGTGCCTTTTTACATGATTTGGACCTACTAGCCTCACTAGCCTCAAACAAAATTAGTGTGAAGACATTGTTTGCTTCTGAAACCTTCTTATCATGTACTGTAAATTATCTTTGTTATTCAGGGAACATTACTTTTTTAAAATTTCAGAGTCTCTACAACAACACTGAAGTTCCAAGATAATCATTTCCCTCAGTATCTCCAGTGACTAACAAAATGCCTGGCAAATAGGTTCTCAAAAAAATGTTTGTTAAATTCCTGAGTTAAACCATATCCTAATATTCAAACTGTTTTCTTTTGTAAGATTCTCTTCTTGTTTACACCTCACCTTCTCAAACTATGCTTGCCTTTTTAAAATATTTATCTATTTTTTTCTCCTTATGATGGCTTTTACTTTTTGTGTCAGGTCCAAAGAACCATTGCTTAGTCCGAGGTCATAAAGATTTATAGCTGTATTTTCTATTAAGAGTTTTATAGTTATATCTCTTACATTTAGGTATTTAATCTATTTTGAGTTAATATAGCTTGAGGTAAGGGTTCAAATTCTTTCTTTTGTATGCGTGGATCCTGTTTTTCCACCACCATTTGTTGAACCAAACTGTTTTTCTGATGCCTTCAAGGCCTTTCTCTCTGTATCTGCTGATACAGGATTTCCCCAGGTGTTGCTCTTCATCAATGATGTGGATGAATGATTTGCTTTTATTTTAAGTTATATATTTATTTTAGAAAAAAAAAACATCTTTTGTACTTTTGTGCCAGATTTCCCATTTATAGCAAAAACATACTTATTTCAGTAAAAACAATTTTTATGTAAAGTAAAATATTAAGAAAGTCATGACATGGAAGGTACTTGGATTGACAAAAATAATGACAGTGGGGTAGAAATAAGAAAAGTATGGAAAATATTGTTTCGTAGAGTTTGAATGATTAATCTTCAGAGTAGATATTGGAAATTAATACCTTTGTGGAAGGGAATGACCTGGTAAATCTTCTTCAATGCATAAGAGCCACAAGAGGGTGAGCATTCATTGTTTGCCAGTAATTTGAGCATATCCTCATAAGTTATTGCTTTTAATTCACACTCAGTTAACTCTCCTGAAGTCACATGGCCAGGAAAGAGCAGAGCCATACGGTGAATCAGGGTCACTCTCACCTCAGCCTGTGCAGTCTCCTTTATACAAGGCTACCTTTCACCTCTTTGTTCATATAAGTTTAAACTGTAATTCAGAGGAATAGCTCTACTGATGGTAATTCGGGCAACACGAGTGCTGGAGATCAGGCAAAAGAATAGCAGTTGGGTGCTCAGTCACCTCTCAGTGCTGTTGAGATGACTATTTGACCAAACTTTCTCCTTCCTCTTTAACCAATCTCTTCCTTCTCTTTTTCTTCTGTTTTTCTCTTCTGAGAGATGACTAAGAATTACTATTTTATTATCTTGTTCACTGTGTACTTTCCATTTATCAAGATTCACTTTTGAAATAGAACTATAACAATTAAAAAATACGTGATTACTATTCTCATGAGTTATTATAAAATGCGTAGACCCTCAGGTTCTGACAATTTGTTTAGCTTCATAAAATAATCTTGAATCTATCCATTCCTTTTCCTCTTGCCTTTCTCGCCCTCCCTCCCTTCTTTCCACCTGAAATGCTAAGAAATCTGGATTATTAATATGGAGAACAGGAACAGCCTCTCTGTTATTTCTCATTATCTTGAGAGGCAGTAAGAAGAACAATGGCTTTTAATTTTAAATCCTGAGACATTCCACTAATTATTAAATCTTTTCGAACTTTGTTTTTCTCATAAAATGGAAGCCATAAAATCAACCTCATAGATTGTTTTAAAAATTAAGTAAGATATATTTGTAGCGCCTAGTCACATAATGAGTGACCCAACAAATACAGCCATTATTAATTTTGTTGCAATCATATTATTTTGTCACCATTGATATTATTAAACCAAACATTTTGGCAAATATTAGTGCTTAAAAATCTATACATAATGTGAAACGTTGAGTGTTCTGGTGATTTTTAACTGTCTCCCTCTATAGAGGGAGTTTAAGACACTTAGATACAATATAAACCCCTAATTGGTGTTCAAAATGTACAGAGGTTGGAAGTATGCTTGCAGCTCTCAAAAGATACTATTTTGTTCTTTTCCTATCAAATGTGATCTTAATTAAATCTGTTGGAAATCCTGATTTTTATTTTTAATAACCAGAGATAACATTAGCTAAAATAAAAAGTGAAAAGTCATGATTCTTGCCTAATTTGTTTTCCAAAATATCTGTTGGGTTTTGAAAATATTTTTAAATTTAAATAATATATATTATGTGAAATTTATAATTATATTTCTATGGAAGAATTTCAAAACACTTTGCAAACCATGGTGCTCTGAGCATAAAGAGAAGTTGTAGGCATTGTTGTGTCGCTGAAACCTGGCTTGCTGTAATACTTTAGGGTGATATAAACTTTACTAGTGTAATTTTCAAAAATTTTAATGATTATCTCAAGGTCCATCCATGTTGAATGTAAGTGAAATAAGCCAGACAGAAAAAGTTGAAAATCACATGATATCACTTATATGTGAGATATAAACCTAAAAGCAACAAATGAACAGGACAAACAAACAGACACTCATATAGACATGGACAATAGACTAGTGGTCATCGGAGGGTGGAGGGAGGGGGAAGGAGGGAGGCAGTGGTAGATGGGGCAGAAGTGGTCAAATATGTAGTGACAGAAAGAAATCTAACTATGGGAGATGAACACACAATGCATTATATAAATGCCTTATTGTTAAATTGTACACCTGAAATGTAACTGGATTTCATTAAGCAATGTCAACCCCCCAAAATTAATTAATTAAAAAAATTTAATCCAGCACACAGTAAGTAACCTATTTTATATTGCTAGCTAAGCACATATACATTCTTAACAACAAAAGAAGCTCCCCCTTTGCCATGTGCAATGCCCTCTGAAATTTTCTGCTCTGTTCTACTCTATTTCATTAACTAACGTCACTAAATTGGTTTCACAACCCACTAAAATGGTGCAGCATGCAGTCTGATAACCACTTCATTTCAAGAAGTAAACACTTCACTTCTGACTTCCTTCCAGAGTCAGACCAAGGATTGTTTGAAATACTTAGAAGAATCTTAAGAAGATTTATTAACTTTTTTAGTATTTTTCATTTTCATGCCAGATTATTCTTTGGTAATATGCCCCTTCTTATTTAACATTGATTAAAAGCTCTCCACATACTTTTGTTCAGAATGAGAGTGCAAAAGCACTCAAATGCATCATGGAATTGTATTGTATTCCCTTTAAAGTCAATAAAAGATAATTTCACTGAATCTATATTTTACCCTTTCGTTTTGTTCTTCCATGATGTCTATTAATTTTTCTACATTTGATAAGGTTTGCATTTCATACGAAGTTCTTCTTAATGAGTGATTTATATTGAATGCCATGTTTTAAATGTAAAAAAAAAAGAGTATATTATCACAATGAAAAGGAAGCATGTCAAATAAAAGAGCAGACGGACAGGGCTTGATTGATGTTCGGAAGTTATTTTTACTGTGAACTCCCGTCAGCCTAGAAATCATAAAACAGAAAGGAGGCTTGGTTCAGCTCACACACCCTTAGGGGATGTATGGAAAAGGATTTAAAATTCTGATAGAGTAACTTCAAAAATGTAGCAGCTGCAATAATTTATTTCACTATAGAGCAACCAACTGAACTTTTACATTGAAATTATTCTTTTTGAACTTGCACTTGGTAGCAGGAAAGCTCAGTGGTGTCTGCACCTTGGTGCGAAAGATACCTGGCTGCACAGTTCTGTCTTCCTGCCATGAGCCAAAGAGCAGCGGCTGCTCTGGTCCTTCCTTCACTTTCTCATTGATTATTTCCTGAATAATGGGGGGAAAAAAACACCAAAAGCCCAGGATTTTGAAAAGAATGGTGAAGGAGAAGGAGGGTGAGGGTAATAGAGAAATTTTTCATTTCTTCTTTCGGAAAGATTTTCAAAAATTTTGGGCATTGTGTGAAAGCAACAGAAACAATATTGGACATTTTAATCTATAATGACTACCACCTTCGGTAAGCTAGATGTGTGACATTTGCTCTGGGTGGATCTTCAGATCATCTTAGAAGAAGAAAGAGAATAGGGAACCAGGCAAGAGCCACTGCTAGTTGTTGAAGTATTACTTTCCTTTTCATTCTCTTTCAAGCTTTGCCTGGTAAGCTCCATGCATCTCTGTTCTGAGTGACAGTGCAATGATAAAGAAAAAAGAAACTCTGTCACCTCCAGACAATGTTTCCTAACCTGACCCTATCTATGATGGTTGTATGTTTTGTCTTGGTTAACTAAGAATATACAGAATAGTGACAACGATGAAACCAATAAACTATAAAATGAATTTCCATTGTACTAATCAACAACACATTTGATTGTGTACTTATCTATGTATATGTATAAGAGTATATGACCTATCATGTATCCAATCTACAAAAATGTTTACATGTAAGAATTCCCATGCACTTTGCCATCATTCCATTTATCCACAATGCCTGTAACTCACAAATTAGAAGCCATTGCTCTAAAATTTTAAAAATAACTATTTAATCAGATGTGTAAAATAAAACCCAAAGGGATCTCTGAATTAGTTAGAAACTAAACAATAAAAATAAAAAGAGTGCGAATAAAGAAAAATGTACTGCCTAATTTGCCTTTATTGATAGCCATACCTTGAGATAAATGGAAAAAAGTTAAAAAATATGGAAATGTATATGTTTGGTTTTAGATGAAAATTTTCCTAGAATCTACAGGTTGAATTTTTTTTTTTTGGTTTAGAGAATAAAATATGCTATCTCTATGAATAATATTTGCAATCTTAGTAATTTTCTGTGCTAATTACCTAAATATATGATCTATTAAAAATTACTAGGTAATTGGAACCCCAGTGACAAAAAGGCACAATGACAACAACAATAACAAAAACAACTTTCACATACACTCCAGCAAAGGTGAAATAATTAGAATCGTAGAGTACATTTTCAATTTATGTTATTAAAGTTTTAGTTTATTATTTTTTAATTTAAAGAAGAAATGTTTCCATTCTTTAAAAAAAAAAGTTTCAATATCAGATACAGAACTTGAAACCTGGAAAATTCTGCTTTGGGGTAGAGGTTAATATTGAATCATTTCATGGTTGATAGTTAATTAGCATTTATCTAATGTTGAATAGAAAGTCAACTGAAAAGCGATCTCTAGTTAACAAGCTTTTACAACTGAGGGTAATTTTTGTCCCCTACTGAGGAACAGCTAGACTGCATTCTATGCTAATGAAACTGTTTTTCAGTGGAGCATACGGTGATTTTCATAATTCTAGTCCTGGCTGGAATGTTTGGGAAAATGGTGCATAGCCAGAATAATTAAAATAAGATTTAAAGCCATATTTTAGAAGGCTTTTATTTTTTCAAGATGGTTATGTTTGTCACTGCAGTTACTTCTGAAGTCTCAAAAACTCTAGACCTGAGAATAAATTTTGTGTTTTGAGCTTTGATTCAAATCTCAGCTCTGCTACTACTAGTTCTGTGATCTTGACCAATATGCTTCTCTGAGACTCAACTTCCTTAACTGTAAAAGAACATGATACTTACCTTACAGGGTTGTCAAAAGGTTCCTTATCATATGTAAAATATCCTATCTGTCATGCTATCTTCAATAAATCATAGTTGCTATTATTATTACTAGTGTCATTACCAGTATAATTTACATAGATTATTATTATTTCTGTTATTCGGCATTGATGCTTTAACGATATACTGAAAATATACTCCTTTCTAATGAAATTGTCAGGTTAAATATATCCAATACAAAACAAATGAATGAGGCTTTGAATCCATTAGTATGATGAACTCATGGTTATAAAATTTAGAAATACTGAATCTAGTCTAGTAAGCTGCCTCAATTCCTCTAATATGACAGAATAGGTGAAATTCTAGAGGGATCCAGATTATCAAACGCATGAGTTATTTGGTCACTTTTGGGACCTGCCTCTTTCTGAATGCATATTTCTGAATGCAATTGCTCCTTTGGCAATTGTACAAGGTTATAAAATGTACATTGCTCTGAATGTCCCAAGGTTCCAGTCAGGACTTCTTTCTTAACATTGTCCAGACTTGTATTGATTTTTCCAAGCATACTCTAATCTAAAATACCCTCCCCACTGGAAAAATAAAATATTTTCTTTATACTAAGAATGGAGCATTGTGGATGAAGACAAAAGGAAGTCTTTCATGGGCTTTGCATCCAAAAATCAAAAGCTTGGTGCACAGATATCTTGGGTGTGGTAGGTGTAGGTCTCTCCACAAGATGGCACTCATTCTTTCTTCTTTTCTTCTTTTTTTTTTAATTGACAAAAGTAAATTTGTCACTCTTCCTCCACTGTCATAGAACAAAGATATTGTTGGCTTATGAATCAGATGTAGCGTGTTTCAAATATTTTAAAAATATCCTATCATGTTTCTTATTCTTGGGAGTAATGAGTATAAATTTACGTCTAAGGCTCTATTTGGATATGAACACATTATTAAGATTTAGGAGAACATACTTATTTCTATTGCCACTCCCAAGTGTAATGAAATTCATATTAACTTTCTAAAAATTTTCTAAAATCTCCATGGAGTATAAACTATTTAAAAACACAATTGATGACTAGAAATGACCAGAATGTTCCCCCTCCCTTTGTTTTGTCATCATTTTAAAATTTTAGTGGTCTTGCCTTTCCATTAAAAAAAAAAATCTCTGTGATACTTCCATTTTGACATGAGTCAGAAGCTAATTTACCTCCAAATAGCCTTGGGTCTTCGTATTCTTTTTAGTGATGTGAAATGTCACAACTATATTCTTGTCACCCTTAGGTTAACTTTGATTGGCTGTCTGTACAATCATTTAATTTTTCTTAAAACAGAAAAAAAGTTAATTCATTAAATAATTTTTAAAATCAGATACAAATAAATATATGTTACATATTAAAACATTAGAGAAGAAAATGTTAGGCTATCAGTACCACTATAAGTGGGCTTTGAATGATAAATAGTAAGTAAATAAATAACGGAAGTTTGACAATTTCATTTTTATATTTTAACACTTATGTCAGATTATGTTTCCTAGTTACCAGTTTTCTTCCAAAAGACTTAGAAGTGTATGTGGACAAAATTATAGTTTATCTGATTTGTTAATGGGGTGATAATGATTCTCTACTGAGAAACTCTTATTGTAACATAAGTTTCCAGTGTCTAGATTTTCTTCTGGCACACTTTAGAGTAGTTTATGGTTTCTATAAGAGAGATTGCTGAAGGTTATAGTAAAATCTTTTATGCCTTGATCATAACAACTATTATTATAGAGTGTTTGCCTCACTTTTTAGGATACCAACACTCTGTTGGAAGCTAATATTGCAGATTGCTTGCTACCCCATGGCGAAAGTCACACTTTGAAAGAAGGAGGCAGAAAAGTCCCGAGAGGATTTTAAGAAAAGAAAAATATTGTTACAGAGAGAAAACTAAGACATCAGAATACTAAGGAAAACAAAGCTAAAGCTTGTGATTTTTATAAAAATAATAGCTACTGCTGTAACTTGTTATGGGCTAGACACTAAACTAAGCACTTTTTATTTATCAGCTCATTTACACTCCCAACATTCCTAATGATCAAAATCATTATCCCTTTTGTTAACAGACAGGATGGCTGAGAAACAGACAGGCTAAGTGTCTTGGTTTTGGAGGTAGAATTTAAACCCAATTGTGTCTTATTCCAAACCTTGTGCCTTTAACCATTATACATCCCTGCCTCATGTTCTTGTAGGGAATAGCACGTTAGAATTGGACTATTGACTTCAAACATAAGTAATAGTTTTATATGAATATAAGTCACTTATTCTGTCCTTTCAAATTTAAGGTCATTGAGAAAATACATTTTCATTTAACTCAAGAGAGATTTTGATTTGATGCATGAAATAAGTTCTTGATCCACAGGGTATAGAAACAGTGAAAGAACTACAATGGGGACTGTGTGAGCTCTGAGTTAGTGGTCTCCAAGAAGCAAGTTGTCACAGTTATGTAAGTCAGTCTTCTAAAGAACATAAAGAATTGCGTAAGTATCTCCTTCTGGAGATTTTTATTATGATTGCAAACACCTTTATGTGGAAGACCTTTCACACATATTGAAGCCAATGAACATCATTCCACATTCACTTCTCATTTCTGTGAGGATACAGCCCTAGACCTTTTACAATTAGCATTGCTTCATATGATCACTTTTTTTGTTAGTCACTTTTTCACATTGCCATCAAACTAAGCACATAATAAGTAGTCTAATTTGTAATAACTACATGGAAGTGTCACCTGTCACAATGTAGTCTTTTATTTAGCTATTCGTATATTGTTAGATATTTAGATTTATTCCTCTCCTTTTTGCTATTTCGAGTCAGCTTTGGCTGATCTTTTAGTTTTGGTGTGGTGGGAGCAGGTTGGGTTTAAGAGATACATGTTGGTTTCATAGATTTTTAACTCTTGTTACATGTTTACGGATAGCTTTTTAGAGAAACAACTTTTTAATGACTTCAGCAATGTATAAATTGTAAATCTCAAACTCATATTCAGAATACATGAGCTTTTCTTAGTTTTCCAAACTGGTAAAATCACTGAGTGTAACTTACCAGGTATTTGACAACAGAGGGTGGTGAAGGGGCAGGGTCTCCTGGATGTTGCCTTGTGAAAATAACCGTTTCAGCGTTGGTATAGAACTTCCAATTTTTACGGAGAATCCAGAAGTCCAGGTTTTATATAAAATCTTGCAACTCTTTAGCGTTGGCAAGACATTTTAAAGTGTTTTTGAAAACTTGTGTGGGGAAAATAATGCTGCTGGCCTGATCCAGCCCATGAACAGACCTCCAGTTGGTGACCCAGGGGATATATTTTCTAATTCCCCAAAGTCCCATATTAAGCTTTATCATTTTTAATTTTATTTTCCAAAACAGTAGGTATGCAATGCTATTTTACTTAACATTTTTGTAAGGCTTTGTTTTTCTTCCTTATGATCGTTCTCTATTTCTTTGTTCATGTGAAATTTATCTCCTTCATTTGTAAGCAGCAATCTGGATACTGATTTGCATAGCACATCGATTCTATCTGCACATACATGTGTGTGAGATAGGATGTTTTAATCACATATTCTTATTGCATGGCCTCATTTTGTTGCTTTCTTCTTTTACATGTTATAGTTCATATGCTTTAGTTTTACATATCTGTGCACATCCATCTTGTCTCTGATAAGATTCTAATATACTCCATTTCCTCAGTATCAGGAATTTCTGTCTTCCCCATAGCTGGAGAGGAACTGTTCTTTTTCTTTTGGTTTTCAATAAAAAAAGTTTAACTGACTCATCTGGCATTAATACCGTCTGTGGTATGAGGAATGACTCTAAGGTAATTTTTTTTCTATACTGATATCACATTTGTTCGATACTATTTATTAAATAGTAATTTATTTCTCTATTGTTGGGGATTCTTATTATCATTTAAATTGATTATACCAATCTCAATTGTATTTCCTCAGTCTGTTTTTATGGATTTTGAACTGTTTCTTAATATGTAATTATTCCTTTGTGATTTGAATCTCTGATAGAATAAATTGTACAGAGATATATCATTTTTTCATTATTTAGACGAGGTGATTGCTTCATGTCCTCTAGTGTTTCCTTTTGCCAAAAGAAAAAATAAAACAACCTGTATTAACTTCTAAAGCCAATTAATATGGTCAAGAAGAATTAAATGTTACCAGTTGGGAATGAATGACAGATTATTTAGGATAATACATTATGCCTGGTAAGTTGTATCAGCTGATGCAGTAGTGTGATTGACAGTTTTCAATGAATCATTTTATGAATCTCTGAAATTAGGAAATGAATTATATGTTCCCCGAGTTTCCTTAAAATGCTGAACTTCCATGACTGCTTTTTGTTTGTCATTCTGAAATAACTATAATCATTTAGGCAGCCCCCATTTTGGACAATAGATTTCCGTTGTGATATAAAGTCAATCTCAGACATCATCTGGTATCGGGGACCTTCTTTAACTACCACAACAAGGCCCCCTGCCCAAATCTCCTGCAGCCTCTCCTGGCTCCTCCTCCTTGCCCCTTTGACACCCTGCATGTATCACAGGACCTGAAACGACACAGTAGGAGAAGAATAATTTGTTAAATAAATTCAGTCCCTGAGAGGCCTGTGGAGTGACCTTCACTGTTACAATATTTCCCCCTGTGGGATGGAGGCAAGAATAAGTTTCCAAACCTAGAAAGTTTGAGGTTCTGGCATCACAGGAATCTGCCTGGATTGCTTTCATGAGGCAGTTTCATCTTGGCCACAGCTCAAATGTTTGAGATTGGAGTGAAATCTAAAATGAGAACTGACGTACCTGATAACTATAGTGACAAGATGAGCATATGTGGATTCTTTGAATTCTCTTCTTAGTCCAGGATGAACAGCAGGACCTGTACATACATACAGAATTAGAAACTTAGAATATTTTTGGTCTGCATCCAGAAAACCATAAAGTTTAAAACTTAAAACTGTTGTGTCTTCACATTAAAATTTATTGTTCACTGCCAGTGATAAACTGGTTATTCTTGTAGCAAGAGCGTGCTCTGCTGAGACTCTGGGGACTGTATTTATATAGACAATGATATTATGTAACATATAAATAGAAAAAAATTTTTCCCATCTAGCATGTTTTCTGAGTTCATCTGGAAGAACATTTTGGTAAATATATCTCAAATGAAGGTGGGGATATTTTACAACTGTAAACCATCCTTGCATAGCAGAAATGTAGTCTATTAATTCTCAGAGCTCGAGGCAAGCCTGACAATTCATAAGTGGTAAATCCAGAGAGTTATGAAGATATTAAATCTCACATCTGGTGAGAAAATGTGTTATTTCACTGGGTTGATTGATGGACACTTTCCCATTACAGTGCAATTTGGGAAATCGCACTGTTAATTGCTAGGGTTTTAGCAAAGCTCTGTAGTTCAATTCCAATTACTTTAGTTTTGAAAAACAGAACAGCTGGATGGTAAAATTGCCTGGAGCTGTCACCAAGGGAGAGCATAAGCCAGCAACCTGACCTCTGCCATTCTTGACTTGGATTTTCTGCAGAACTGTTAGTGCAATTGAAGGCTCCCAGTATATGAGGTCTCCTTACCTTGTGCTTTTTTCTGGCTCAGGAGCATGTCATCTGTTTACTTATGCTTCAGTGATAGCACCCCCATCATCAGACACTACCTCTGTTATTATTCATTTGCCCCTCTCTTCACAGGGGAGACATGAAAAAAGTAAATCCCATCACATCTTGATCTCTTACCACAAGGTGATTGCTTCCTTGCTTTAAAGCCAGTGTGAAACCTTCCCCTCAGCAACTTTTTTTGCTGTCACATTGACCTTTCAGGACTCTGTCTATGGGACACGTTACATGTCTCCACACACCATCTTTTGTCTTTCTGTTAAATACAGAAAGGTCAACGCTAGTCGTCCTTTGGAAATGACCTGGTACCATTGGCTAAATGTAATCAGACTGGGTGATTCATTCCTGCACTTCCTACATCTACCTTAGCTCACTGTTTGGAACCAAACAAACATTGCTTATTTTCTTTGGTTAATGTAGGTTAGGTTCCAGGATGCTCTGTCTTGCTTGGAGTAGCTGTGAATATATAAGGGGGCCTCTTCAGTAGTTTCAAGATTCTTCAGTAGTTTCATGAAGTGAAGGCATAACAAGTATGACAAGATCTCAATGAGGACAGAGTTAGGGAAGAGTTTCAAAGATAAATCTTTGTGAGAAGGAAAGCTTAGTTATGCAGTTGGGGAATTTAGAGAAAATATTACCTTGCCTTTCTAGAATCTTTTTTTACTATTCAACACATATTCTAATATTGTGATTTCGAACTAATAATTTTTAGTGCCTTTTAAAATCAATACCCTTGAAATATGTGTTCAGCCTGTTTTAACAGGGTAAACTGAGTCTGGGGTTGGGGGCTACAAGAGAAGGGGCCTTCCTTCTCTGGCAGTTGTCTGAGCAATAACTCTGGCCCTAGATCTGCATAATATTCAGCTAAAAAATACCTGCTCAAATTGCTGTTACTCTTGAGAAAATGCTTTTTGGAACCCTTACTCCCCAGCTCTCTCTGAAATGGTTGTTAGTAAGGTAACTATACGTCTATGTGTTCTGTATCTTGTTCTTACACAATTATTAATAACCCCCATATAACTCTTCAAAAGAATCCTGGGTTGGATGATAAATTACTTAATCATCCTAATTATCACCTTACATATATGGCATAAAATCTGGTAAGTAAGATTTTCTCAGCCTTCCTTGATTTTCTGTCTTGTTCTTAACCTTTATAAATAGATATGCCCGGGAATGGCCCATCTCTCAGTCAAGCATTTATAAAATCCCTGAATCATAGAAATTTTGTCTGATGAGACCCTTAAAACAAATAAACAACAACAAAAAATAACTTGTCAAATTAAAGGGTTTGACTTACTTTCAAAAACCAAAATCTAATAGCGTACATAAACATCAATCGTTTTCATTTGTCGTTATTTCTTACTTTGTGTTTTGCATCGATGGTAAATCTGCTACTTCTGAAATCTTTGAAATACTACTTCTCTAAGCTGTTGTTTTATCTCCAGTAACTTTTCTTCCTGACATTGCTTTCACTCTTCTCTTATAGGTCCTCTTTTCCATCTTCTGCCCGCTGTGGATCTGTCCTGTTGCTTTCCATGCTGGCCTCCAGCTCATCCATTTTTTGAGGCCTGGGCAGAGCCCTCTGGGTAAGGCATACCTGGGAATGCGCAGAGGTAGAATTGCTTCTGTGTACTTTTTTTAGTGAACCTGAGCACTGCCAACTGCATTTGCAATGTACATTTTATCAATGGAGACCCTGACTCTTTTTACTTCATTATACCCATCCAAAGACATTTCTTAACAGTATGGATTTTATTATTCTCACTTTAAATGTATACACTAGGTATTTTTTTTCATTAAGACTTATTTATTTATACTCCTAATAACAGGGGCTCTTTATTTAGATACTAGTTTGTGCTCAATCTTGATCTTCTTCCAAAAAATCTTTGGGATTTCGTTCTATTTTATTCTCTCCCATTCCAGAACTGCTATTTCACAGAAAAATTAGATTTCTTTTTTAGTAACTCAGTTTTTCATAGTTTTGTAATTGTTTCCCATATGTGATTTCTGTCTCCCTGGCTATATTCAAAGCTTACAGGGTGGGAGGTGGGTTGAAATCATGTCTTTATACACTTTTTGAATCTCTTACAGAACTGAAGTTCTTGTCAAGTACATGAAAAAATTACATTGGTCAACTTGACAGGTTCCTGACAAAGATGTCAGTATTGTGGCTATCTACCATTCTTGGACACAGGACTTGTTTTAGTCATGGTTCTTTGACTGTAAACATCAGAAACTATTTCTAACTTACTTAAGAAAAAGTGAGAACGTTGTTGGGATCTGTTGAAAGGTTATGCAGAATTGCCCAGAAAATTGAAGGAACTATGGAAAACCCAGAGTATAAAATATGAAGACCACCCAGGGCAGCCCTAGAGTTACACATAATTGTTATTAATGGGCAAATTCATTGCTCGTTAGTTGTTTGGCTCAAGCTTCAATTTCTAGAACTGAGGTCAGGTTTTATGTTTAGTTTTCGAACAAGGAAGAGTGGTGTTTGGATTGGTGTTGCCTTCATGACTGGGACCAATGAGTGGATAAAGACTTCAAAACCCTACCTGTAAAGTCTTTCTCTCTCTGTGTGGTACTTCAGACTCTACATACCTACAGGTGCAACAATGGCTTTGCCAGCCCATTGAGTGGCCTTCATTTCTTTTGTATTTCTTACCCAAGCAAACATGCATGTCCTCTTTACTACTACACCATGCATTATAGATCATCCCGTGGCTTTAGTTAGAAGTTTTATTGTAAGCTTTTATATTTCTATGGCATTTACTGGATTCCTATGTGGGTTAAGGAAGTGGATGAAAATACAAAGTTCCTAGCCCTAACACAATGCTGTTAGCCAGGGAAAAACACTGTTTTGCATAATTTGAAAATGTTAAGTTATAATATTTTTATATTCCTTTTACATGTGTTCAAAGTAACATGTTGTCCTATTATTCTTCCCATTAATTATTCTTAATTGAAATTTCTCAGAATGTGAAGGTGATCAAAAAAAAAGAAAAAGAAAGAAAAAAAGTCTCCTATGTTTTCCATATCATTTCTTCTCAAGTAAGAGCAATTTCCTCATTTCTAAAAATTAGAAGTTTTCACCAAGTGTAATACATAGAATATATATAGCCAAAGGTAGCCTCTTGGTGAACATTAAAGGGATGAAATTATTATGTCCTATATAGTAACGTTGTTGCTTTTTCTTTAGACTGTCAAATGCTAGATATAAAAATAGCTTTTACTAATTTATGCCATCATATCATGATGCATTTCATTAATATTTATTAATGAATATTTAACGGTATTGCAAAAATGTCGATTTACCATAACTAATTAATTGAAAATAATTTCTGCCTTTTAAGCACGATTGAATTATATTATTGCATTGGTACGTCCTTTTTTTTTTTTTTTGGTGGGACTTTTCTGATTTTTTAAAGAAAGCCTAAATGAATAAAGCTCATACTAATTTTTATTTGTAGGAAAATTATGACATTTTGAAGTACTTTCATACCTATGACTTAAATTTTTTGGTCATAACTGTGATATAAAATGATAAGTGATTTAGATTGGAGGCTTCGAGTCACATGTAACAGGCAACCTGGAGATGGAAGTCAACCATGTGAGCAGTCAATCAATTATACTATATGATAGAGCTCAACAACTTTGAACGCTAGGCCTTGGTGAACTTCCCTTGTTGGCGACACTGTGAATATTGTCAAACAATGTCAGGAAAGTAATGAGTCCTGACTCCATGAGAAGAGGGTGATGGGAACTCCATTTTTGTTACTTACCTGTCTCTGCCATTTGTGATTCTTCCCTTGGCTGATTTTCATCAGTATCCTTTCCTTGTAACAAACTTTAACCAAATTCGACAGCTCTTAGTGAGTCCTGTGGATCTTTCTAGATAATTATCACAACTGAGGGTGTTTTTGAAATGCCTCGTACTTGCAATTAGTGTCAGAAGTAAGAGCACTCTTGGGGGAAGTCTGTGCGCTCTACCTTTCCAATTGCCTAAACTCCCAAGAAATGACTTAATCTTTCACAAAAAGATACTGATTCATCAGATTTTGAATCAAAGTAATATCAGAATCCTAAAGCTGTTCATTTCTATATCCTGTCTTATCATGTAAATTATTTTGTAAAAAGAACTAATTATGGATTTAACTTTAATATATTTATACCAAACTTCAGCCCCAAAATTAATATTTTCTAAGTTTATTAAGATAAATATATTTGTTTAAAGAAATCAGTCAATTGGGACTATAACTTAAAAATCCTTCATTTTCTTTTTAAAATGTGTTTTGTTAGAAAGTTTTTTTTTTAATAACTAAAAATAAAAAAAGTAAAGGATAGGAACAAGAAGAAAAGAAATTTTCACATATGGTGAAAGTTCAAACAGCGCAAAAAAAATTATTTGTGGGAAAGTAAATCTGCCTTCTCCCTCTGACGGAATCTTTTAAGTCTCTTAAAACAAGAATTGCTCCCCACCCCCTGCAACCTTTTAGTTCTTACATTTATATCGTTATTAATGTTAAATGATCCCTTTTACATCTGTCGATTGAGGTCCTCAAGTTCTATTTGTTTGTGAAATTTCAAGCCACATACCCACTCACCATTTCATGTTCTTTCCGACTCCTTATCAGTAATTAGCAGGCCGTACTTCATTTTGTTTCTAATCTGTATTTACATTTCTTCTTTACTGTCCTTTTTCATGCTTGCCAACTACCATATCTTTAGCCTTTTTGATTTGGTGCCTTTTTCAAAAATATTTGTCCCTCCCTGACCATATCAGTTCAACCGCTGGTTGGTTATTGAGTGCCTGCCATGCGTGAGACATCACTTAATATTTTGAGAGTCACATGATGGAAAAATCCAAGTCTTAGGTAATGAGGATTTTTTTGTTTGTTTGTTTTGAACCTCAATTTTCTTTTTATCGTATATTAGTTTCAGGTGTACAGAATAGTGGTAATAAATACCTTTATTATGCTCTACATTCTCACGTTAGATTTGACAGGGGCGTGCACACGTGTTGCCTACCTTTGGCCTTCGTGAGTGAACTGTATGGTCATCTCAGCAAGTATTGTCATGTTTAAGCTGGGGACACTGAGTCAATTAATTGATAGCTAGTTTAAGGCAAAGCAGGAACCACGATGTAGGCCTCCGGACCTCAGTTTAGTGCATTGTAATTGCATTTTTTTTCCTTTCTACATGTTTTTATTCAGCACAACCCTAGCCTCAAAACTTTCAAACTGGACACATGCAGGACACTTCATACAAATTTTCTATTACAAAGTGAGGTCTTTGTAATTTCTAATACAAAGTTACCTGTTCAAGAAACAAAGGGATCCATGGCTCTAAATATTTAGGTTATTGAGAAACTTACTTAGGAATTATGAAAACTCCTGTTAAATGTGTTTGTAAGTTACTAGTTGATAGAATTGAATACTTACCCTTAAAACAGTTGGGAAAGATTCGTACCTGAACTTGTTTAGATCTCGATAACTAGGACTACAGTTTGCATTCACAATGACAGTGAAATACACGGTTTCTACAGAGATACAGTAGACGACAAGCTTTCTTTAACACAGGCTGTTTCTTTGAGCATGTTTTCCTCTTGTTACTCTCCTTTTGCGAGTTTTAGCAGATAAATGCAAACATGCAAACCTGAGAAGGTGTATGTTGTTTTGAATATTGGGCATGCCATTTCTCTCCGGGTTTCAGATCCCATTCCTTCTCAGCATTTCTACTAAAGTCATCATTATGGCAGAGAGAAATAGACTCACTCTCAGGCTGCTTCTGGTTTTGGGGTAGAGCAGTCTGCCACAAACAAAAATGCTTTGAAGTAATAGCCTTTTGTTTGTTTTAATTAAAAAATTATATTTCATATATTTTATTCTTAAATAAAATAAAACTAAAATTGTCACTACAGAGGTATGTACCATACTTTGTAATTTTGGGTATTTCCGTCACATAGCAGTCTGCTCTTGGATGAATGCATATTACAGTTTAAGAAACACAGGGATAGAATGTGAATTTTGGAGGCCAATGGTTTCTGGCTGTAGATATTCTTAGAGGCTGTGTGTGTGTGTGTGTGTGTGTGTGTGTGTGTGTGTATTAATAGAGATAGAGTCAGAAAGAAGAGACATAGTAAGCAGCATTTCCCAAATATATTTTACTGCAAAGCCTTTTTCCCCCAGTTTATGGAATGAGCATTCTCATGGCATCTTATGCAATGACTGTTCTTATGGCATCTTATGGAACAGTGTTCCAAGGAACACAGTTTGGGAAGACTGGTCTGATTGATTCATTGTTACCTCTCCATTTTATTATATAAATATGCTTTTATTTAAAATTTTTCTTAATTTAGAAATCAAATACTATAAATATTATTTTTATTGTAATATCAAAAGAGATCCGTTTTGTTATTTCTTTTAAACTTTACTAGTTGGATAAAGATTTTTACAAGATCTTTTCAGTATTTTAAAATAATGTCATTAGGTCACCGGCATAGAAATTAGAAGAATTTGTTGTCGCCTAGATTCTGAAACATACCAGCTCTGAGAATCTAACCTTTCTAGCCATATAACCTCTCTTTTCCTCAATTACCTGTTTAAAAATTTAAAAAATTAATAACACATCATATCTACTTCATAGTGTTGTATTAACTTAGTTAAATTTACTGTAAAAACTAGAAAGTATAATAACAATGGAAAGTATTATGAATATTATTGCCCTTATTATATGACTAATTTTATTTCTATTAAAGCTTTTGTAAATGTTGGTTAGAGTTGATAAAGACAAACATTGCTGATAGCCATTTGAAATAAGGAATGATTGTTCAAATCCAATAGAGTTTCTCCTAGCAGTTTATTCTATCATCTTTTTAAAAGAACCCTCTCTATATTGTTTATATGAGTTGTTAGACAACTTTGTTTCTTCTTATTTGCTCTTTGTTATCATAGCTATCATTTCCATGGAAAGCTTTCTTTGTCTTATAATTTATTTTAAGTGAGATGGCATAACTGTTTTAGTTTAATGCATTTTTTTTCAAGTTTCCTGTAAGTGGAATTTATGAGCAATTTCAGATTTACTCTATTATAATGTCATTTAGAAAAGATTATCTTTAGGCATTATGATGGCTTTAGAATAAATCTAGCTAAAATTTCATCTTTGTTGTGAAAAAGAAAACTACTAAATGTCTTTAAACATAGTCCATCTTTTGGAGACCTTTTGTTTGGAGACAAGTTTGTCTCCTGAGTATATTGAACAACAGTAATTCATGGCATTTCTTCAGCATTGCATATTTTCAAAGCAATTTGCAATCATCAATTCATTTAGCTACCCAGCAAGCCCATCACTAAGAAGCAAATGCAACCTGACCACCACCTGAGCTGGTATTAGCTCCCAAATTACCTCTGTGCTCACATCGTTGAGCCTTGCTTTGATTAAAAATCACCCTTGGAACAAATGAAAGGCTAAATATAAGCTACTCCATCCTACTACTTTGTTTTTTATTTGCTTATAAGTGGAATAATCTATTACCATTTCAGTGGGAGCCGTCTGTGTACTCAATGCTCCTTCGAGATGGTTTGCCTATATAAATATGAGGACAAACTGTTGTGGTAAGATTCTGTCAGGGGACTTTTTGTACTCACCCTTTAAGGTCCAACCCACATTATTTTATAACTGAGATGTTCTATAAAACTTCTCTGTCTTCCCTTGATTAAATTAATTTCTCCCTCCTGTGTTCTCGCAGAATTTTATAATTACTTCTGTATGGCTCTTATGAAAATTTTGCTGTAGTTTTAAGTCTAGCCTGAAAGTATTTCTATGGCCTGTAACCATGTCTCATTTATTTATTCTTATCCCTTACCATAGTGCCTGGAACATGTAGAAGCCCAAGCATCTTTAATTATTCTGTTTAGAACCCAGCTTCTCTGGGTGGCTTTCACCGAGCCATCTACATTTTGCTCTGGTAGATGTGAAGAGTAGAAGGGGGCATCCAAATCAGCTGGATTCAGGGAGTCTCCCTGGAGGCAGTACTGCTTTGGCTAATTTTTCAGAATGATGACATTTTGATGAAAAAGATAAGAAACAGTCAGTCAAGAGGGAAGTGAAAAGGGCATATGAAAGTTCCAAGTCAAGAAATAACAGAAACCATCGGAATATAAATAGTCTTTATAAGAGTGGCCATCACATGTCAGCATCCTCTTCATCATTATCACTGCCAGTGTCATCTTATAATTACCATTTATGGAGCACTTTCTACATGCCTGACACTGTCCTAGGTGTCTTGGATTTTATCTTACATAATAATAACAATAGCCATGCAATGTAAGAATTGTTATCATCACACTTTTTCAGATCAAAAAAGCCAGATTCAAAGAGACAAAGAAACTTTTTTTAATTCTCGTAGCTAGTAGGCAAGCTTGCCAGGATTGGAACCTTGTGACATGTGGATTGCATCTTTGTGTGTTACGTTGTGCCACTTAGTTACCATCTCAGGCCTGCTTGCTTCTTGGAATACCTGCTGATTGTAACGCTTCTCTTTTCTCCTTTGTCTATGAACTGCAAGTGGTGAGCAGTCCAGAGGCTACATTCAGTGACACTTTTCAGTTCTCTGATTCTGTTCAGAATCTACACATCCTCTAAAAGACCTCCTATAGAAGGAGTTGCCATTAACTGCAAATGGAGCTCTGATCACAGGAGGAATGAGGACAGGAGCTGAGACCATTATTCTCTTTTCCGAGATGTCTAAAGCAGACCATAACAGCTTTTATGTTTTCATTCCTTGCTTTGAGGCCTACACCTTGAAGGCTACCTTTCTTCTCGGGTCCCCCAAATGGTTATTATTCTCAGAATTATAAAAGGCAAAGCTATTAGTGTATGCTCTTGCTGTTTAAGGAAGGAAAAACTTTTCAAATCTTGAGTACAATTACCTAGGGGGTGTTTAATTTAAAACAAGGCAGATCGAGCTCTATTGCTTGAGGTTAAAGATGTGATGCGTTCCTTACAGTTCTTTTGACCATGTAATGGCTCATTGCGGAGTCAGCTGGAACATTTCAGAGTTGCCTGGCACAATGCAAAGTCATTTGCACTTTGTGTCAAACCAACAAATCAATGAAATTTGCAAAGCTTTGTGGCCCTCTGAAGATGCAGGTGTTACTTAAAATCCAGCAAAGAGTGGTTTACTGTGTCGAAGCATTCTATTCCATCTTCTATCCCAAACACACTATGTCATAAAGTTAATTCAAAGGATATTTAATTAATATCAAAGGAGATAAAAGTGTGTAATGTGGAGGGGGTGCATATGTACGTGTTTCTATGTCATTTTTTGGTGTGGGCCATGCAATTTGATGATTTAGAAAACATGTGGTGGTTATCTTTCCTTCCTTTTTCTTTCTTTTCCTTTCATTTATATTTTCATTTCCATCAATTGCTTACATGTCTTTGAATAAACTTTCATCCTTTGGCAACTGAGCATTTTTATTATTATTATTTATATGTTAATCTTACATATTCCACTTTATGTATAGTTTCTTAAAAAATTATCATTAAGGGTTATATGTTTCCTTGATGTTGAGCTATAAATACTTTTCTTAGATTATAAAAGTCTAGGTTAGAAGAAGTGGGTAATGATAAGGCACAAACCTTTGGAAGCATTGAAACTCATGAGTCCTTTAACAAGTGATTTTACTCATTTTTTCAAGATTGTGTAAGATGCTATTACAATAGATTGAATTAAACTAAAAACAGAATAGGAGGAAAATAATAAAGAACACAGAATTTCTACCCTTGTAACACTGATGGATAGAAAACTATTAACTGGCATAAATATCTGCTATTAAGTAATGTAAGCTTTGTGCTATTAACCTGGACATTGTCCGTAGGATTAGATTAACTAAGATTACCCTGAATAAGACAAAAAGTACAGTGGTGTTTCAAAAATATGTACAGTCTATATGTGAAATTGTGGAAATCTTCACATGAGTTATTAAAGTTCTTGGTAAGAATAAAGTAAATAAGTGTTGTTTAGATAGTGGCAAGTACAGGGTAAGTCGTGGACGTTTCTTAATTGGGGAGGGAAAATAATAATCTTTTAATACATCCAAAAAAATTTAATAGGATCATTGGATTTCAGAAACAATTTCACAAAGCAGAAAACATGTGAGATATATCTGTCATAATGATTACATTCCTGAAAAACTCCCAAGTAGCTGACTTAGAGTTTGAATTATTTGAGATTTGATGAGGAAAAAATAGGATTGGGGGATAGAAGTAAGGAGTCATCCACTGAATGTTCTTATATAAATATTTTATGAACATCAAAATGAAATAGTTAAGACAGCATACTAAATATACATATTAATTTAATCTGTAGGCCTTAAAATTAGTAAAAAGTGTTACAATATTTAAGAATTTCCTTCTACCAATCCCTTTCTCACGGTAAATATTTTAGTATCTTCATCCACTGTCTTAAGAAAATACTTTAACATATGGTGTACTCTGTTTCAGTTATGCAGTTATGGCTGAGCCACCATCCCAGCATTTAACGGATTCTGATTGAATCACTGAGCTATAGAGCCTTTCTCCCAGGCTCTATGGTTCTATAGTCTTTCTTCCTCTCCTCACCTCCTCTCTCTTTCTTACCTCCCTCTGTCTCTGTGTCTCTGGAAGTATATATATTTCTAAGACTTCAGGTGAGTGGGTGGGGCGGTCAGGAAACAAAACTTCTTATACTGACTTTTCCTATTTTCTTTTTCTTTTTTTTTTGTGAGGATCCACAACTCTTATTCTAATTCTCCTCAATTGCAGACTGAACATTCAAGTATATTTGAACCATTTTTCATAGATGCTGACCAAATATTTAAAAAAGTAAATTTACATATACCATATTGAATTTAGAATAAAGAACTGGTTGGCAACAGATTTAGTACACTACTTTTATACTAATAAAAATAAAGAAACCTAATTTACTCTCTAGAGTTTTTAAAAATGATAGTTTTAGAAAAATTTTAATTGTGCTAAATATAATATGCTATGTATTTTTAAATATTACAGATTAGCCTTTATAACAAGGAACCAATGGTTTAAAAATATTTTTAAAAATTTATTACTGATGCCAAAACTTAGGAGTCTACCTCTGAACATACTTCCATCTTTAGCTTTTCCTAATTCTGACTTTCTGGCTTTTTCTCTTCCCACTGTCTTCGCTTTCCACACTTCCACTTGATTCCAGAGCAAACAGCAGATATGGAGCCTAATGGCCAAGGTGTAACCACCAGATGCACTGAGTCTTCTTAGAGCATATCTAAATTGATGCATAGAGAGCCCCTAGCTTCAGCTAAAATGGTGGCGTCATGTGTTTCCAGAGGGTCCAGTTCAGTGTCTAGCTTTTTAGCTCACAGCTCTATAGAGCTCCAGGGTGACGAGGGCTTTCTTAAGCTTGAGAAGGAGTTTATGTGTGAGGGAGGCAAAACTTTACCTCTTCCCATCTTACATTTTCAGCTGGGACTCTTGAACAAAAAGGCAGATTAAGAAGAAAAAAATTGCTTATGATCACATGTAGCACACTTCATGCAGGAGAAAGCTTTATGAAGAGTCCCTCAGAATGGTGACTGAGAGCTTTTGCATGCATGGCATCTTCAACAAAGAACAGTAAATTTGTGGAGAAATGACAGGACAAAGGAAAGCAGTTTTAGGCTTCCGAGGGTGGCAAACTGAGAGAAGGTAAATACATGGGAGAGAACTAATTAAATAAAGTCTGTTTATGGATTCCTCTGGTACCCTCTCTGGGCTGATAAGAGATTGTCTCTAGTAAAAGGAGAATTTATATCCTGCTTTTAGGCAGAATGGCGGGAGGGTAGAGAGAGCTTTTCCTGCATTTGCTGCTTCTTCATTGCCTTTGATTCAAAATAGTTTTTGTCAAAGATGCACATTTTGGGGTAACATATTTTGAGTTCCTTCTTGTACATATTTGAACCCTTATTTCAACATATTTTGAAATAATACACATCATCTATGTTAAATTGTTAGAGATTAAAACTCTAGGAACAGGTGATTTCAGCAGTAATTAAATTTGGAGAGAAGAGATAGCCCTTCCTTGAGTTTTTATAGCATTGTTGTCTGCGTACTTTGAATCATAACAGCCTCTCCATGTAGCTCTTGTTCATATACAGAATGAGCAATGGCTGAGGATCAGGTTTTTGGTTTCTAGTCCCAGTAGAATATTATCTAGCTTTGTGGTTTGTGCAAAAGCACTTAAACTCTTTGGGCTTAAATTCCTACAAATGTAAAACGACTCTTTCTTCATGACCTTTGAGAGAATTTACAGCTTGAAAAGTCTTTAATCCCATGCATCTCTCGTCTTTAGGTATATATTACAAGCACCATAAGGCCACGATTTCTGTTCCTGACATCTAGAACAATGCCAGTTATAATTTAGGCACTCAAGAAATTGAATTTATTCAAAGGAAATAATACATTCCTGACAAAGTTAAAGGTGATCTCTTATTCCTTGTTTTCAGTGATATACTAGTGTTGGTGTATGGAATAGGGTAAACTATTTATGGTGAGACCAGCCTTTTTCAGAGTTCAAGCTGAAACACTGTCATAACGGGATATTCTTGTTCTGAACCTTGTGGACTATATGTCTATACAGATAAACTATAAAGAAGAGTAATGGAATCATGATGAATTGGTACCATTTCCTACTAAGCAGAGAAAACCTAATCTCTCCTCCCACCCACTCCCCAAAACCCTCCGAAAATAATAAATTTGATTGTCACTCATACATAATCTCATAGATTATTCATTACTCACCTAAGCAGTACACTACTTTATTTCATTTAATAGAGGATGATGTAAACAAAGAATTATTTTCAGGTGAAATGGAAAATGGAACTGGATTTTTCATTAAGGGGTTTTCATTGATAGTGATTTCTTTCTTTCTTTCTTTCTTTCTTTCTTTCTTTCTTTCTTTCTTTCTGTCTTTCTGTCTTTCTGTCTTTCTGTCTTTCTGTCTTTCTGTCTTTCATGAGCTCCTGAATTTTGTTCGTTGAAACCACACCTCCCAGAGTTACAGTTAGGTGTGTGGGAATATTACTAAGAGTACATTTTCTGTAGAAGAAGCCTCCTGAATGTGTTACTGCTAATCTTCTGAGCCATTAGTGGTATTCATATGATAAAATGTTAATGTTTCTCTTCTAATTTAAGTGCGTTTCTGAACATACCTCAAAGCCAAGCCATGCTGGGTTGAAATGAGGAATGTGATTGGATTTGATTTTAATAGAACATAACATTGATGGAATTGAGATTGACCTCATTATGATTCTCAATTCCATGCTAGATCTTGCTTTAGGCATTAAAGAGCATATGGTAATAACTTTTTTTTTTTTTTTTAAGCTTTGCTGTTAAAGATTTAGTGGAAAGATTATCTGGAATACTTTTTATCAAATATCTTATTTAAATAAGAAGAATTCTTTAAAGCATTAGCATTAAAAATTCACAGAATGCAGGAAATTAAAGATAGAAAAATCTATTAGGTTATCTTTCCTCTCCCAGAAAAAGATTGCTTTAGAGGAAAGAAGTTAAGAAAAGAAAATGAAAATGAAACAATTTCAATAGCCACATTATAAATGAGAGAGGAAAGGTTGTATTGTATTAGTTAGAGAAGCCAAATGAAATAAATATCTTATTCTTTAAGAAGTCTTTTACTCCACTTTTATATAAATTTACATGTCTGAAACATTTACAAATAGGTCACCAATTCTTTTTTGCTGTTTTTATACCTAAGTGATTTGAGGAGTTTTTGTTACAAATAAGCAGCTGAGATTAAAATTTGATTGAAAATCCTTAATACAAATCATCTGCTTGCCATACCTTGTTAATGCGCTCTGCCTTTTTTGTTTTTGGATTCTCTACACAGAATTCTATTTAAGCACATATTTTTATTTTGTTATATTGTATATACAACTTGAAATGACTTGAGGTCTTATGTATGTATTAGAAAGAAATCATTAGCAAACATAAATAGAATGCTGTTTCTAATTTTATTTTCAAGAACTAATGAGCTCTCATGTTACTGAACATAAAGTAGGTGGGTATAGGGAAAAAGCCACTTGACTTTTTTCTTCTACCCATCTTGGATTAGTTGGCTGGAGTCCTGCAAGTGATACTGACAAAAGACAGATTAACAAAAGAAACAGCATCTATTGACGTGTGTATCATGCAGATACACAAAACTCAGTGATGAGTAACTCAAAGTGGTGGCGAGAACGTGGGCTTATGTAGCATCTTAATAAAAGAACAGTAAATATGTAGAGAAGTGACAAGATAAAGGAAAAGGTCTTGGAGTTTTTAGGGGTGGCAAATTCTGGGAAGGTAAATATATGGGGAAACTAATTATAGATAAGGACCAGGTAGCAAGATTTGTTGGTATAGACTCTTTCTTGGTGCCATGTCATCTCTGGTAATAAAGTTATCTCTTTTCCCGCAGGGGAAGGTGGTAGTGGTCAGGGGTCAGAGGTGGGTGGGTGGGCAGTATCTTCGCAAGTGGAAATCACTTCTTTAGCTTTTGTGTTCAGGCAGATACAGGGGTGGGAGAGTATGGGGGGGGGGGGTGGCTGGCAGTGACCTTCGCTTGTGTCTGCTTTTTCTAAATTGCTTTCAGCTCAAAATAATCCCTATGCCAGGGAAATAATTTTGGGGGGTGGCATACTCTGAACATCTTTGTGGGATAGGCAACAAACTTTAAATTAGTTAACTTAGAGCATCACCGATGCTTTCAGTTTTAAGCATCTCTTTGGATGACTTGGTACCTTGACTTGAAGATGTTCAATCTTCTGAATATTCCCCATTTCAACCTTACTTCTCTCTAGCTGGCACATGTGGTTTTGTTTCTTGTGGCGAGGGTACAGCTTATTAGCAACATGTGGCTGGTCTGGTCTGGTTTACATGTACGACTGGCACCTGTGAGATATGACTGGTCCCATCTGGACATTCTGGTGGATACTGGCACCCACAATTGAAATCTGTATCCTAGCAAAGTGTCACCCATCTTGATGTTCCAGGTTCTGTAGCTTTTTCTTACTCCATGTTTAGTTATAAGATTAATTCTGCTGATTTAGGTAGAATTGTTGCTAAGGATCAAGTAGTCTTAGCCCTGGAGAGAGAAAAGATGAGGGAGCTGAATAAAATCAAAGGTTCTGATTTTTTTTAAGTAATATTTTTTTAAGTAAATTTTCACACTAAAAAGGTATTAGACTTATTGTGTGCCAGTAAACTTATAGGTCCTAGTAAACTATGACCAAGTGAATAACAAGGTCCAATAGGGTTCATCCTGCCTGTATCCCCACACTCATCTCGTCTTCCTCACTTCCTGTGGTCTTCCAGCCACAATGACCTCCTTTCTGCTCCATCTTGTCAAATTCCTTCTGAAACTCCATGTGCTGGCCTCTCACCCTAGAAGACTCTTTGCTTGGAAGGGAAGGTTCCTTTCTTTCTTTCATTGTTTCAGCACAAATGTCACCTCCTCAGTGGTCTGTATCTTTTATTCATTGCTCTATCCCTAGCACCTAGAATACTGCCTGACATATGTTATAATACATATTAATTGAATGAAAGTTGAATGAATAAAATAATGTCATTTAATCTTCATAATAAATTGTCGAAGTATACATTGTTATCCCCAGTACAAAATGGGAAAACTGACTTGTTTAAATTTACCATAATAGCATGAGGCAGAAATGTAATTATAATTCAGGTCTATAGGAATACAAAGTCCATCTTTGGACACTAAGCCATATTGTCTGTTTCTGTAAGACAAATTTTGTCACTTATTTTCTAGTAGCTTGATCCATATGCTAATAGACCAATGTATTATTTTTTCACTATGTGTTACCAGCATAAGCATATTATGCATATTATTTGAACCAGATTCTCCTCTGTACATCTTACATGAGAGGAGAACCGCATCTGCACATTAATTTTTCTTAAAGCCTCATAAAAGGGGTTACTGAATTGTGCTCTGTGCTTTTAACAGCGAAGCTGAAAATGTTATGTTCACTCAGGTAAGAAAATAATTTTTAAAAATAATTCAAAGAGGTGGACGGATTTTTAGGTAGTGATAACTATCGGCAACACTCAAAAATGTGAATTTCTTATGATGTTTGGCTTTTATGCTCAACTCTGAGAAATGCCATTAGGTGTAATAGTCCCTTTCATTGAAGGAAAAGTTTAGGTAGAAGATTATAGTGAGTATATGCTAAAGAATAACCAATAACTTTACTGATAAATTAACATGAGTTTATTTAAGTTTGTTTTTTGACAGAGTTCCAGGTTCCCTCCATGCCTATGGCTGTACATACTGCTTCTTGCTGTCTAGACCACTGACACACCTGCACAACAGATGATGGATTGCACTATCAAAAATATTTCATCACTCTCCTTATAATAAGGGATATTTTTTTGTGCCTCTACTTGATATAATTACTTTGGAGTACTTCTGGCTGAATGCCTCTCCTCTTATTTTATGGATGAGAGAAGGAAAAATATAAGATTATTTTTCCATCAAATTTCCAACCTATGCATGTTTTGCTTCAGCAACTTGTGCACTGGCAGGTAGAAAACCTGAGTAGTTGCTATGTTGTGTATTTCTGTAGATCGATTCACAAAGGACAGAATAGAGTGCAGTCTGAAGGAATAGGAATTAGAAAATGAAGCCAAATCAGCAAAACAAAAAGCCTGAAGCAAATTAATCATGACAAAACTTATATAAAATCTGGAGAACAAATTGCTGCACCTTGAACTTTCAATGAACAAATTCATTTCAAATTTTACTAGTTTGGAAGATTTAAATGCAAACTGATTCTAGATGTAAAATAAGTCTTTCAGACATATGGAGAAATTGATTTTGAGAGAAATTAATAGTAATAATTTAATAGTTTGTTATATATATTATAGTTTAAAGAGAACATTTACTAAAACTGTATTTGGCAACATCACAAAAGTGAAGACTTTTATCATTCTTAGAAAAAAAGAACTGTACTGTTTCTCATTTAAGTGAATATGATTTCACTCATATGAACTGCTGATATCTGTCTGGTAAGATCATCATACTATTCTGGACTTAATTCTTGACACAGAAACTTTGGCAATTTTAATGCAAAAGGATTATGTTGATGAAGAGAATATCTGTCTATTAAAAACAAACTAATTATTGCTTTTGAATACCATCTATTTCAATTTTCCATCAGTAGAACCAACTTTATTAGCAATCACTTACCCTGGTAACCATCTGTATTGATTGCATGGTAGAGAACATTAGATTTGCTTATTTGTTTGCCTTTACAAATCTCTTGGTGAAAATTCAACTGCTAAATTAATAGTGGCATGCTCTAGGACTCAAAAACTGTCCTTGTAACATCTTGTTTCTTCTTCTCAAACCTAGTAACAGAATGTTGTAATTGGAGATTCCCTTTTGAGTGAGAATTATAGATGCAATTGTACATGGAACAAAAAGTGGTTCATGATAATTATATGCACAAGAAAATAAGTAACATTACAAAGTAGAATTTACTGAAATGCATATTTCAATAGTGGGGCTAATATCAATAATAATGTCTGAAAACTCTAAGACAATATATTTGGTATTACTAAAGACATAGGAAGAAAACTGAAGATTTTGGGAGCATGGCTTAAGGTCTCATTGCTTCTTTCAGTAAATTGCTGGGACAATGGAAGAGAGAGGATAGTTGGGAAATAAATGTCTGGCTTTGAATTTATGAGCCTTTGCTTAAGACACTTGTGGTCTCTGTATAGCACTCAAAGAATGGAAAAACAGATTTCTTTTCTCACATTAACTCTAAAAGTTTTCCTAAAAATGGAATGGGAATGGGGTTGCATCAGAAGATAGAATTCTTTATTTTGGGGGAATATTGAAACCAATGAACAACTTCTTGATAAGAGAACCATAAAGAGAGTTAAAGCATCAGTGATAGGGCTAGATGATTTTTAAATTTCCTTACAATCTGAGATTTTGTGATTTTTTTTTGTACTTTAGATTTTTTGTTACAAGGGTACAATTTTATAAAATACCAGACCAGCTAACCTAGGTTACAGGATATAAATATAAATATAAATTACTCTCTTTTGAAAAGAGTAAAGCTGTATCTTCTATATTCTAATATATACAGAATTTAAAATGTACAGAATTGAAAAGATATCCATATTTTACATAACTCATTATTTAGAACTTGAGAATTTTTAGAGAATACTGTTTCATGTGACCCCACATGGGGGAATTATGACATTGTAGGTTTGCCCTATTAGTCAACTCCTAGGGAAAAAATAAGAAAGCAAAGTCTAGACTCATGAAGTGAGTGTTGGGAGAGGACTGGGTCTCCCAGAGGAGAAAACAACTGATGAGGAAGATGTATTTTTAGACGCTGGTAAAACCACATTCAGAAAGTGAGCAAATTGTTAGATCAGTTTTCTGACCATGTAGGACTATGCCTTTGATTTTATGATGAAAACTAATAATAAATGAGAATTATAACCAAGCTTTCTGAGATATATTCTACAAAATTGAAGGATCTTTGTTATATGTTGCAGTACTGGATTGTGACTTTTCTTAAATATAATTAATGAGTTACCTGAGTCATCATATTTTAATTTAATTAAACACAATTAAATAAGACAAAGTAAAATATAAGCTGTCTATCATAATGTATCTTCTAATTTAAACACAATTAAATAAGACTCAAACAAAATAAAATACAAACTGTCTGCCATAATATATCTTTTAATTTTCATTTTTGAATCATTTCAAGGATAACTGTGTTGTCACACAGAACATATAGCTTCAAAACATCTCCTATGATGGCTAAAATTAAAGCCTTTGACCTAATAGGTAATGTTTTGAGATGATATATTTTCAGTTGCTATCAGAAATCAATTACTACTGCCATGGGCACTTAGAACTATGTTTACCCTTTCCTCTTCAGCTTCAGATATATCTTATTCTTAATGAATTAGGTCATATGACATCTAAGTCCCTTTCTAACCTGATGTTCTAATATTCTATTATATGTCACATTCCTTTACTTGAGGATCTACATCAATTTTTTTCTGTAATAGAAATTACTTTTGCTATGTTAACGGTGCAGTACTTTAGAAAGAGTCATCAAAATGGTGAGATACTATGTAAAATTCCTGAAATTGGGCCTTTCGTTTTTGTTGTTGTTGTTGTTTGTTTTGCTAAGTATAGCCAGCCATCGTGGGAATACACATCATGAACACAGATGGCCACCTTAATTTAAGAATGTGACCGAAACAGCATATCCATCACCTCCAAGGGTATCTGTTATGAACACATCCCTTGTAGGCCCAAGTGACCTCTGCAAATAGAGGAAGCTCTCTTATTCATTATGATCAGGACCAGTAATTCTCTGTTAATGGGCATGTTAATTAGAGTCGAGAATCCAAATCTAATAACACATATAATGTGAAGCATTTGTTTTAATTTAAGATATATAAGTATACTTTTCATTACTCACTTTTTGCTGAAGAGTCAGGACTTTTCCTTTGTGTATGGGCCCTCTCTTGGACAGTTTGTGTTGTATTTTTAGAATAAGCCACATCCATTTTATATTCTCTCCATATCCAGTGTCCTTTACTTGAAAAGGCAGTGAAAAATGTAAAGTTTGCAAAGTTATTTGTAAAAAATCCTTCTAGGTTTTTATATTTTTTCCATACCTAATTCAAAAGCATTTTTTAACTTTTCACCTTTAGCGAGCCATCTCAAAACTTTCAACTAGTTTTTTTTTTAATTTAACATTCAAATTGTATTCATTTTTGTAATATTGCTCAAATTTGTATAAATGTGAATATGTTCTAAAAGAAGTAAATGAATTCCCATTGTGAAAGGGATAATAACTCTTATCTGGAGACAAGAGGACACCAAGCAATGTCTACACAAGCAAACCTTACTAACGAGCCTTTACCTACCATTAGCTTCCTGATATATTTACCTTTCTACAATTGGCTATCCCTAAAGTGAAAACGTCTTTTTCTTTGTCTTGTCATTTCTCTGAAAAAATCATTGTTCTTTATTTAGATGTTATATAAGCAACAAGTTTTAACCTTCCTTTGAGTTACTTATCTTCAAGCTCTCCCATGTGTTTGCATGATATATGCATTAATACATTCTGTTTGTTTTTCTCTTGTTAAGCTGTTAATTTTGTCAGTTTATTTCATAGGCTGAACTACTTAACCTAAGAGGGTAGAGGCATTATTTTTTTCTCCCCTACAACTCAGTGGGTGAGTGAAGAAACTAATAGTGATATAGTCACTAGCTTGAGTGTTCAACATGCTGTGGATATCAGTCATTGTGTTTAAAGGAGGAAATGGCTAGTGAGCCTTAGTCTAGGAAGTCACATAAATGGAGGTCAGTCAAGAGAGCTTCTAGTGTTTCAATTGCCTTGATTATAAACTCCTTGAATGAAGTCGCTTTGTCTTATGCATCTTTATATTTCCTATTTACCTAACACAGCTCCTGGCACATAATAGATATAAGCATTTGCTCTATAAGCATTTGCTCTTCATTTGAATGATCACATTTTGACAACACGTAATTATCCCAACAAGAAATTGCTCCTTCTAATGGTATGAGTGCTGGTTGCATTTTGCTTTGTTCTCTCTCATGCTTACTGAGCAATAAGGCGATATTAACATCCTCTTTGTGTTTCATTTTGATTGCCACTTGGTCAGTTTGAGCCTGAGAAAATTTATGCACAGTGTTTAAGAGGACCAATTTACACTGAGAGCTTTGGAATTATCTTAGAGCCATCTTGAAGCCTCTACAAATTGCTATTGCAGTCATAGAAAGCTAGAAATCAAATGAATCGAGTGACATTTGGTATGCAATGTCAAAACATGTTTGGATTACTCCCTTGAACACAAGCACTGAAAAGAGCTGGCCATTAGTAGATTATAGGATTTTTACTAGATGTTTGCTTTCAATAAATATGCATTTGTATTTTATAAAAGTTGTACCCGTTCGTAGTTTTAAGAGTCAAAGAATAATACAGGGCTTATTATTAAAAAAAAAAAAAAGCTCTCTACTGACTCACCATTTCCATTTCTCAGTCTCTGTTTCCCTAATTTCAATTCTTTCATAGCTGTTTCTTCTCTTATCTATTTCTATATTTCTAAATTATATGATTATATTGCTGTTTTCCCTCTCACTTGCTGTCTATTACCACCCATCTTCTCTGCCTCCATCCTCTGAAAACTTGGGTCACATGTATTTATTAAATCAGTATTCAGTATGTAACTATATAACTATGTAACTATATATAACTATATAAATGTGTATCATAGATAAGCCATTTAGTGTACTATGATTACATTTTTTTCTGACATTTTTGGGGAGCCAGTAATTGCTTTATTTTTCGTAATTATTTATTTTCCTCTGTAGCTAATAGTAATTCAGTGCATACTTTCTGAAAAACTTATAAACTTCTTTCAATAAAGTCAAACTCGTGAAAGAATCTAGCAGTCCTTTTTTTCTCTTGGAGATGCTCTCCCACTGCTCCAGTGGGAGTGGTTTCCCTATGTTCATAGCACAGTCGTTGCTTGGAATGTTCGTCATTGCTCCAGGAATTGTCTCCTGTTTTCTCAATCTTATGTCGATTTCTAATGGAGAACACCTTTCAGTAGCTTCTTGAGAAAGACCGAGCGGTAAATTCTTTGCATTCTTCACTCTTTCAAAAAGTTTTTCTAATACCCCCCCCACATGTGATTGATCATATGCTAGAATTCTAAATTGGAGACAATTGCCCCTCAGAATTTTGAAGACAATTCCCTATTCTATTTTTGTCTAGCTTCTAGCTTCTAGTTTGAGAAGTGTAATAGCCTTCAGATTTGCAGTCTATTGTGTCAGAATGATTATTTTAAAAAGCTTTTCCAATTTTTCTTTCTACCTGGTATTCTGAAATTTCACAATATTGTGTCTTGATGTGGGACTTTTCTCATTCATTTGTGTTCTGCATTTGGCTGACTTTTTAAATTCAGAAATGCTTGCCTTCCATACTCGAAAATGTATCTATTTTTTTGGATCATTTCCGACCCACTGTTTTCTCTCTTTTCTCTTTCTGGAACTCCCATTAATTAGATGTTAATCTCTTGAATTGATTGCCTACTATATGTAAGTTTTTGGTCTGTTTTCTATTCATTTGTCTTACTTTTATACTTCCTGAGAGATTTCATCAACCTTTATATTGTTTTCTGTTGTTGTTTTTTGAGGGTGTTTTTTTGGACAATCATCATTTTAATTTCTAAGAGTTTTCTTGTTTTAAATGCCCTGTTACAGTTTACTGATGAAATTACATAGTTACATTATCTGCAATATATTTATGCCTGGGGATGCACACATACACACATACACAGTTTAGCTTCTTGTCTGTTTCCTTCAGGGTTTTTTGTTGGTTTTGGTCCTTACTTCAGTAGCAAACGGTACAGAAAAGGTTGATGCCAATCAGTGTGATTGGTGTGTGTGTGTGTGTGTGTGTGTGTGTGTGTGTGTGTGTGTGTGTGAGAGAGAGACAGAGAGAGAGAGAGAGAGAGAGAGAGAGAGAGAGAGAGAGAGAGAGTAAGGAGCCATCTTTGGGTAAGTAGACAGGGACAAGAACTAGCTTTTTGGAGGGCATCTAAATGTCAGTCAGAATCTTTAGGTATTGTTTTTGCTTGGTCCACTTAGTTTCTTCAGAAAAGATTCCTTCATTCTCATCCAATATGGACAAGTTTATTTAACCCCTGTTTTTAATACAGTACTTAACTCCCACACCTAGCTGATATCTATGAATCCTTTCAAGAAGTAAACTTCCTGCCATCTGTAAAAGGGCAGTGAATTAGCTGCCTGAGTGGACCATGGATTCTGAGAGTCTTCATTCCCTTATATGGATTTAAAAACAATCCTCTTGCTCTTAGTCTTGTCCTGCACCCTGGACTTTCAAGGTCTGTGGTAATTAATTCCTAAGGCTAGCAGACATTGTGCATCTGAAGTTGGTTTCCATCTGTCTGGTCAATCTACTTCTCCTCCCCAGGCAATGAGGTTTCCCTGTTTGGAGAACTCAGTAACCTCACTTTTATCCACTTTCTTCCTTCCAAAATTTGGCTGCCATCCCTTGTCTGCTGATATTCCATCTTTTGTTCTCTGTGTACTTTGTACTTATATTTGATTTATTTTCATTTTCAAGTGAGATTTGGTGAAGTTGTAAGATAGAGATTATGAGATTATAAATTTTTCTCACTTGTAAGAGGAAAGTACTCAGTATTTGCCTTGTATACATGTTAAATGTATTGTGTGGTAAATGCTATTAATTTATCAGTTCTGACCTTTGGTTAACAGTTTTTGCATTGGTATATTAACTTTCCCAAATTTCATACTCTTAAAACCACAAGAACGATTTATCATTTGTTTTTATAACCTGAAGAATAAGCAGTCTAAGAGCTACTATAAAATGAAAACAGTTAATTTGAACACCATTGTTTTGAATGTTGTACTTTAGATTATGTTCTTAAGTTTATCTTATCTATTCTGTAAAAAGTGATTTTAAAGCACATTTAATTCCCTATCATTCTCACAAGTTTTTGCATTTAATGCTTTGTTTTCTTTATCTGATTTACCTTGTGAAAATTTCCTTCAGCAGAGATTAGAAATAGTTTATTATTTATTTTCTGAGTCAATGAGATTTCATACATGTAAATATTATAATCTGCATACATGCTTGAATCATTCTCTCTACTAACAATTTTCAATAAAAATATATTACTTTCTTTTGCAGATAAAATGTATTAAGGGTCTCTCTTTTTAAATAATGAATGAATTATAAATCTATGCTCATAAGTTTACAATGCTATCAATAGGCAGCATTGTCAGTGGAAAAATTATGGCATGAATTTGTTTTTATGGTACTAATAAAATGAAACTGTGTTAGGTAAAAATACATTTAAAAATGATAGTTAAAGTTAAATAGGAAGCCACTGAATTGTGTTTGTATTCAAATGGAAACAAAAACACAATATTTACCCAGAATTTCCTGAAGTTTTTATTGAACTTGGCAAACAAATGATGACAATCATAGTCTTAAGTAGAATAAATTTCTGTAAAAATGAACAGGTCTACCTCAATGACCAATTTTGCTATTCTTTTTAACCAGTCAGATTTTGGCCTTACTTAACCTTATTGGGTAATTTAATTGTTGTTTGTTTTAAGCAAATTTAATCAATCCTTTGTAGGATGAATAACTAAGGATTTTCAGTACTTTTCTTCCATTGAGTTAGTTCAATGGAGAAATTACTTGAATAATTGTGACCTCAGTATGTATGTATCTTACATAGAGTATATATTGTGACCTCAGTAGCAAACAGTACAGAACCACAGGCGGTGTGGTAAGCTAAATAATGTTCCTTAAGTCTACATCTTAATCCTCTGACTCTGTGAATACGTTACCAGTCAGAGGTCCCCATTCCCCGGGCCACAGACTGGTATCAATCCATGGCCTGTCAGGAACCAGGTCACACGGAAGGTGAGCAGTGAGCCAGCAAGTGAAGCTTCGTCTCTGTATTCACGGCTGCTCCCCAGCACTAGCACCACTGCCTCAGTTCCACCTCAGAGATCACCAGGCATCAGATTCTCATAGGAGCACTGGTCCCTGGTGTCAGAAAGGTTGGGGACTGCTGTTACCTTATACAACAAAAAGGACTTTGCAGACGTAACTAAATTGATGACCTGTAGATGGGAAGGTTATCTTGGATTGTCTGGATGAGCCCACTGATATAATCAAAGTGGAAGTAGAGGGAGACGAGACTACAAAAGAGGAAAAGATGATGTGATAGTGAAGGCAAAGAGAGATTTGAGGGTGCTGTGCTGCTGGTTTTGAAAGTGCAGGAGGGGACCATGAGCTAAGGAATGCAAGCTCCTTAGCTCATGGAGCTAAGAAAGGGTAAGCTAGAAAGGGTAAGGAAAAGAATTCTCTTATAAGTTCCAGAGGCAACGTGACCTTTACAATACCTTGATTTTAGTTCAGTAAAACTAATTTCAGACTTCTGGTTTGTTTTAGCAGCAGTAGAAAACTAATACAGCTAGTTACCCTCCAAATCACTACAAAACAATACAAAACCAAAAATAGGAAAAGAAAGCCACATTTTCCTTCAGCCATAAACATGCCGAAGAAAGATTTTGGTTGGATGTTTGCAAAATATTCCTGCTGCCACTGTTTTTGTAAAAAGGTTTCTGAGGAAGTTTTCTATTAGGTGGAATATTTAGTGAAATGGTTTATAAAAGTTATCAGAGGTAGCCAGGCTTGGAAATATTCTTAGGTTTAGCAACGGAACAATTTTGTTTTAATCCCTCCTAGAATTTTCCTTTTTATACTTTGTTCTCTAGGGGGAAATGAAGTGAATTATATAATTTAGTAATTATAGAAGAACTTCAGGCTAATTTGTTTCCTGAGTTTTTTAGCAATGGCTATGCAGTTTTTTTTTTTCTATTCCTACAAGTAATCATTGAAGAAAATGAGAAGCAAATGTAGGATTTTTATGAAATTTAATGAGGAGAGGTTGAACTGCAAAATACTTTCTGAAGATGCAACTTCAAAATTTGTTACTTTAAATTGCACGTAATATACATATATGAAGGGAAGGACCATAATCACCAATCTTTTCAATATTACATACATGTTTATATTTGTTATCTCTTGCTACATAACAAACCACCCAAAAACTTATCAACTTAAAACTACAATAGTTTATTTGCTTATGATTCTGCAATTTGGGCCAGGCTCAGCTGAGGGGTTGTTTTCCAGGTCCTGCCAGTGATCCTGACTGGGCTCACTCATGCCGCTATAGAAATTTGCCAACTCAGGTGAGGCCAAGTTGTCCAAAGGGATCTCACTCACATGGCTGGCAGTTGATGCTAGCTATTAGATGTGGAACCCTAGTTCTCCTCCACGCTGCCTCATATTTTCTAATAGGCTAGACTAGATTTCTTCAAATGATAGTGGAAACATTTCAAGAGGGCGAAAACAGAACTGCAGTTTTCTTAAGGCTCAGCCTGAGAAGTCATACAATGGTATTTCCATCACATTTTCTTGGTAAAAGCAAATCACATGGCCAGCCATTTTCAAGTGGTGACGAAATAAAGTCTACTTCTCAATGGACAGATGTAAAGTCACCTTTCGAAGGATATAGCGTAGTACAGTTCATTAGGGGATACTAGTGTAATTATTTATCACACATCTCTAAAGCACATGATCTCCACCTTTTATTTTTACTCAGATATGGTGGATCTTTGTTGTTTTCTTAATCAGTGATGCCTAGTAATGGGTAATAGTAGGTCTAGGGGAAGGATTGTGGAAATTTGGTTGGAAAATGCAAATTAACTTGAATATTTGAGGGGATATATAATGGACATTTGTTGATTTTTTTTCTATTGTTTTTTTTTCACTATTTTCTTTCAAATATATGTGTGAATATAGAAAGTATAGAAATTCTCTTCTATAGGTATATAGAAAATGTTGCGAGGTTGTCCATATTTCTTGATAGAAATGTATTGAAAACCACGGTGCTTTGATTTCTGGTTCTATGTGTTTGTGAAGGGGAAGTAGTTGGATATACAGTAAGGGAAATAGGCAGTGAAAATGGGTGATGGGACTACTAGGAGACTGCTTAAGGGCAGTGGTCCTCAACCTGGCTACCCCTTAGATCACCTGGGAAACTTATAAAAATGTTGATGCTCAAGTTCTATCCCAGCCCAATTACATCAGAATTTCTAGATATCCATATTTTGTAAAAGCTTCCCAGGAGAGTCCAATGTGCTGCCAGGATTTAGGACCACTCACTGCTTTAAGGGTTAGAGATCTGGAAGAATGGGTTGAAATAATGAGGTTTGGGGATACAGAATAGAAAGGTTGGGTTTGGACAGGGACCTCAGCAAGAGCTGATATATTGGCAGTGCCTCAAGGTAGAAAAATTATTAACCTTCCTTTTTGATTGGGTAGGAGAGAAGATGTTCAATTTTTCTGATGGGGCTCCTAATTTTTGAATATATTTCTAGAGGGCAATATAGCATCAGTGAACACATTATTTTGAGCTAACCTAAGTAATCAACACTGCAATAGCGGAATGGCTAGAGATAAAATAATGGTAATAGAGCTTTCATATAAGCAATGCATTTTATGTTCTCAGTTTAAAAGAACAAAAGTCATAGCTAGAGATTCGTAATTTGTACTCTCTTTTCCCAATGAGCTTATTGTTCTCATGTATAGCTAGACTTGAAAGTATATTGTTTAAAAGTTGGTGAGGCTTTTCAAAGGAGCAAGAGCCTATGCAACTTTTTAAAATCATTCTTAAATATATTACCACCAGGAAATGGAAAAACATTGGCAAATGGTATGAAAACCATTTGCCCAGTTGCATCGTTTTATATAGGAGAGAACTGTTACCTACTGTCATTGGGAAATTTACAAGACTCCAGAGTAGTCCAGCATGGATAGAAATGTGCTTATGTATTGATGCCACTGCAGTTTCGTTTGTTACTAGCAAAGCTTCTTTCTCACTAATATTTTCCATAGCGAACAGAATAAGAATTTGTACCTGAGCTATTAACAAAGGACTGACATAATTGGATTATTCATATGTTGACCTTCAAAAGTGGCTGTTTAAAAACAGTGTCTTCATGGCACAACACTCATCCCAAATCAAGACTTGATTATGAGTAGGGAGAGTAATCTAATACTCTCCTGAAGTAAGAGATTAATGTCTCAGACTGGGTGAAACCATCAAGTAGGTAATATTTTTTTTTCCCTAATTACTGGTGGAGTAAAGAATACAGTCAGGCATTCAATGATTTAAGATAACATGAAATTTTTGGAGTTAAGAATTATAAAAGTTAATTTATTCCAGGATCTAGAAAAATGGTTCAATGAAGCCATCTCTGCCTGTTGAGACTGTTTGCTTCAACCCAAGTCTCTAGGATAGAAAAATCAGCACTGAGATGAAAAATTCCATCTAAGGAAAACACTCTATGTCAGGGATAAGGATTAGAAATAAAATAAAATTACCCCTTTGATCCTGAAGCTCAATCTAAAGTAATCTACAGCAAAAGGCCTTTTTTCATTGTTTAAGGATTCCCAGTCCTTTGAGGTGAGGAATCTGCTGCGTTTAATGAAGATTATGTGACTGATTACTTTTCATTTACTGGCAGCTCTCTGTGGTGTCTTTTATGCGTGGGGGAGGGTGGTTTATATTAAAACTGTATTTCTGTATGGTGGCCACCTGTTCTTTAAAAAGGTTGTATCAAACTTTCTTGGAGGTAATATTAGGGGTCCAAAGCATCATGCAGAAACTGGTGAGACGGTTGTGCATGTGAACTGTGTCGTACAGTGAATTGCAATGAAGTGAGGAGGCTGGAGCCCTAGGCAAGGTGAGATGCCTGCTCAGTTGTTATATTTGTGGACAATTATACTGAAACCCAATTCTGATTATGGACAAAGTGGTATAGCTTGAAGTAAAGATGATGAATAAATAAGAACAAGGAAGAAACTTCTTTTCTGTGATGCTTATGTATAAATGAGCTTTACAAATTTATTTTATTTCTCTAATTGATTTCATGGAGGAATCTTACTGAGTGAATATGGGTAAAGCAATTTTTACACTAAGCCTTAGAGTAAAGTAAATGATTACTAGAGGTCCTCAAAGTAATTATACTACAGGGAAATCAATATAAAACTATATTGCAGTATTTATTTCACTTATGAAGTGGTGGAAATGATTGCATTCTTGGTATAAACAAGCTGAAGTTTGCTTTAAAAATAACAAAAAAGGTAAATGTCTTCTATGTCAATATCAAATATAGTTAAAAACTGAGAGTTGATAAAACAATATAAAAAAAACCTTATCGGTGTTAAAATATTTCTAATATGATAATATTATTTACAATGGCCTATGCAAAAGTTGACATGCTGTTTCTCTTGATTTTTTTTTCCACCTTTACTTTCTCCTTTAATGTGGGGCACCTGTTTTTCTGTCTTTCAGTCATTATTCTATTTCTACATGCCAGGCTTGGGTTGTCTTGATTATCTTTTTGGTTTTAAAAGCCAAGATTTTCAAATCTGTTATTTCAATTTATCATATTTTAAATTGAGCTCATTATCCACCTTTTAATATTTTCTTTTTTGCTCTCCATAAATGGAATCACAACCCCCATGTTCAGGTAAGCTAGAAACCCAAATATCATCATGCATTCTCTCTCCATCCCCACATCTAATCTTCAAGCTGTTTTGATCTTCAGGGTTTTTTTTTTTTTTTTTAAATTCCCTGCCACAAGTCAAAATTAAAACCCTCCTCATTTTTCACTTGAACATTGCAACAGCTTTCTAACTAGTCTCCAGTATCTCACCACATACTGGTAATACATCCAGATTCTCTGCCATTTAATTCACCTCCTTTCATAGTGTGGCCCTTGGACACTTACCTTTTATTAGTTTTCTGCATCTATTCCCAAGCTCTCTCTCTTACTTGTTCTCTACACTAATAAATTCCTAGGAGTTTCTGAATTTTTCATATTTCTTGCCTTTGTACATCCTTATCCATCTTCTTGAAAGGCCCTTCCTATTTGTCCACTTGGTACATCTCTTTTCATCTGTTGTATCACTAATTCCACCTCTTCCACGCCACATCTCACATTATGTATTTAGTGATGCCCATGGATTATCCCTATTATGTGGCCTGTGCCTTTTAAGCAAATGCTACATTGACATGAAACTTTCTACAAAGAAGTTAATGTTGGTAAAATGCCACTTGGGAATTGAAGCATAGTGCTTGGAGAAGTAAAGTCCAATTACCTTGTGAAGAACTAGAAATTGTTGACAATGGTCCTTTCTCTCAAGGCTGGCATAGATGAGAGACACAGAGTATCTATACCAAGGTGTGAGCTTGTGTATGTGGGCTTGAGAGGTGGTGGTCATGGTGGTTACAATGGATGGGGGTGGACCCAGACCAGATGGGTCTTTCTTTTTCGGGAAACAGGAAGGGAAAAAGCCAAGAGGCTGGTATACGACAGAATTTTTAGACAACACTGAATTTCAAAGCCAAGGCATAAAATGCAAACACCAGACTTAATGATTGGTCTAAGGGTTGATGACAGTGAGGTGAAGCCCAGCAGACAGTCAGATAGGACTGAATAGGAGCAGCAAGGGAATGAAGCAAGGGGGTTTCTGGGCCACTGTCAAGATCAGGCATGAGATGTCCTCAGCTTATCATTTTTTTTGGGGGGGGTGGAGGGAGAATACATTGGAAGCATGGTGCTTAGGCATGTTGTACTGACACAGATCACTGATTTCAGCAACCTCTAGTGTGCCATTTCCAAACACTTTAAAATGAAGTCCAATAACACCTGCTTTGTCACCTCTAAATGATTTGGATTGGACTAGCTACTTATTTCTAAGATATCTTTAGTTCTACTGTGCTACAACACTTAAATTTTACTTTTATTTGGTAGTCTTAGGTGGATTATGATTCGCTAATTTAGAAATTTCATTTGGCATGGTTTCTATTAGTTTCTCTTTCTCCTTTAATAATGAAAGATTGTGATATACATTTGTAATGTCACAAAAGAACAGAAATACTTGTCTTTAGAATTTAAGATTATATAGTATGTTTTTTGAAAGATCTACAAATTTTTCAGATGAAGCTTTAGGTATTATGAAGGAATTCAGTAGATTTATGTATTGGCAATATACCTTATGTTATGTTTTTATGTGTTTTTCTTTTGATAGCTCACAAATATAAGGTAACTTTAGAAAGACTATAAAGTGGATGCTTTGTAAATATAATTTGATAATAGAAAGTTAAACATTTAGGTCTAGAATGATTGGTATAAAGTACATTGGATAAGACTGTGCAGTTGAATTTCCCAAATGATAGAAAATAGACAGTAAAGAAATATATACAAAATGTATTTAGAGAAGTTTTAGATATTTACAAATTATCTTGGGGACTGTACAGATAATCTGAATGGAAAATTATACCAGAAATGTTTTCCTCTGAGCTATTTCTATAGGGTCTTTTGTAAAACGTTATTTATCCAGTGATTTTACTGTGTCTTGCTTTAAATTCTTTTATCTTCTTCTGTTGATTCTTTTCACTTCAGACCTCTGTAAGATCTACCAGATGTGCCCTCCTGGCCCATGAAATCAAGCGTGGGTGAGACCTGGTGCAGAACAGGAAGGCGACCCATACTTGGTTTCAGAGGCTGCGAGAATATCTACAGTTTTGAGAGAATGCTGTTTATGTTTTTATAGGCCTTTCAGAGTGCAAAAACTTCAGGGAAATCTTGTTTTATTACAGATAGAAACAAATAAGAAACAGAGATAAAATTTATGACCATTTTACATTTCTGGTCCAATGAAATGTTTTAAAACTTACTAAATGGCAGGAACCAGGTTGACTGATAAAGATTTAACACCTCTGTTAATGGTTGTTAAAACATTGTACAGATATGATGCTTCTTCCTCAAGGATATACCTCCCCCACTTAGCCGTGGTGGTCAGTTTGACCATGGTCTGATTTAGCAGCCTGGTAGCTAACAGAGCTGGACAGAGATGCAAAGACAACAGTATGGATTTTGTTGGGCCCTCATTTATGCTTTGGCATCTACCCACCCTTTTTCTAACCACATTTTTTTTTTTTTCACACACCCATCCCCACTCACAGCTGCTTGCCTATAGGGCCAAAAATCTTTAGTTAGTAATCTGCCAGAATCCCAGTTTTCTATGTAGGAGATTGGAGTTATTTCAAATAATCCATCTGGTAGAATGAAGAGAAATAAAGAAACTGAGGTAAATAAAATATATATTGTTAAATACTTAGTTGCATGCGTTGTATCTTTGCTGATAATTTATTTATAGACAATATTTGTTGGGTTGTATTTGTGAATTTTTGTTTATTTGTCCTATATGCTTTAATTTTGCTGAGAGGGTAGGATAGGGTGGGCATGGCGGTGCTGGTGTGCATGTCATCTTTTAATCCAGAAGAACTATTTAAAAATTGCTTTTTATTTTCTCAACCAGAATTCTGAAGTCCTGGATCCTTAAGGAAAAAAAAAAATAAAAGCTAGAAAGACAAGTTCTGCCAAGTACATATTATATACCTCCTGGCCTTGAATTTTGGTAGACTTACTTGGAGAAATATGAAAATTATTTCCAATGAAGACTTATTCTGTATGTCCTTAAGTGACATACTTTTAGTACATTTTCTATTTATAAATAGTATTCCTTTGTTCCACAGGATAATTTAATTTATTATTATGCAAAATTGATAAAGGATACATTCTCATTTTGTTGGGTTCTGAGACTTCATGCAAATTTCTTTGCCCCGACATTTCCTGTGTTGGGAAATGATTGGAGAAACTCATTTTCCTTTAACTACTAACTCAATTTAAAAAACTTCTCTTTGATGGTCTAGAGAAGTGCTGTCCAGTAGATTGTTCTGCAGTGATGGAGGTGACCTATCATATTATATGGTACCCAATAGCCAGGACACTTGAACTATGGCTAGTACAATTGAGGAACCAAATTTTTACATTTTATATAACCTCATATGGTTAGTGGATACTGTATTGAACAGCACCATTTTAGAGGGCACTTTAGTAATTTAGAAAATTTCTTCTAGGTTAAAAATTCACCAAATGAATCTTTTTAGATTCTTTTATGAATTTGATAGATTTTAATTAGTAGCTTAAGTTCATATATTGTAAAAATAATTTTAATTCATCACCATGACTTTATATAATGAACTGTCCAAAAAATAGTGAACTGAAACAATTTTTCAAGTTTTAAATTATTTATATGGATGCCATTTTATTTTTTTTTTAAAAACACTCATTAGAGTTCTGCTGAAAGCTAAAAGGTGACCAATTATCAAGTAATAAACGCACAGTAACTGAATGTTTGTCTTTGACCAACATTGCATAAACTACTTAAAAAAAGAATTTGATGTCATTCCTCTCCTCAACAATCTCACAGTCTTGCCTCCTGGAGGAGACTGTTCTTACCAATTGGATAAAAGAAAACTTGGGATCAGTTATAAACCAAGTTTCACTTCAAGTATCTGTTCCTTCTAGCAGAGCATTCCAAAACTTTGATTGTTCACTTAACACATCCATAATTTTTACCATATCCTTCTACCACCTGTACTATTACTTATGTTAGTTATTTTAAATTTGAATTTACTGTAAGGAAAATGGAAAATCAATATCATTTATCATAACAAGAAGGTAACTGGGAAATAAATACCTAAAAAATAAAAGCTGAATTCCCAGCCAGAAGCTGCCTGTCGGAGGATGGTCGCATTCTTATAAAGGAGGTTAATGAATGTTGGAAAGATGCAATAGTTTTACATTACTATGAAGAGGAAACCTTTCTTTTACTTCCAGTTTTAAAACTGTGGCATTTACAAGGTCTCACTGCTGAATCTGATACCTTTCACTGGCCTTCCTATGGCCTTTTTGTGACTGCTTCGGAAAGGAAACTGCCTAAGGACACTTAGTCCTACACCAAGCACTTTTATCTGCATGAATTTGTGTGTCTATGTTAGTTGGTGGTGGGGTTCTTGGTGGTTACTTTTTCAAATTATTTGATAGCTACGTAAGCTTTCCAATTTGTTTTCCTAACTGAAACAAAGCTTTTATTGGATCTACTGGTTGTTGTTTTTGTTGTTATTCTTTACAGGGAAAGCAATCGTATAGTTAAATAATCTTATTTTTTAAATATTAATTAAATGAATTTAGATAGTTTATCTCTCCATGTACAAAAATACGAATCTTAGCATTCATTAAATGAGAAAACTTCTAAGATTAATGGTGGCAGAGTCAGAAGTCCATAGGTAATAGTGGCTTATGGAAATGGTTTATTAGGGGAAAAATGACACACTTATATCTTTAAAGATGAAAAGGACAAAGTATAGTTTAAAGATTCTTAAAAACATGGATCTCATCTAAATTTCACGTTAAGATACATCACAGTTTATTTAACTCATTAATGAGAGAACCCTCAAGATGGTGGATCTGGTTTAAAGAGTCTTTAAAGAAGAGAGATTGGTTAGTTGAAAGGGATGTAATGAAATAAGTTTGTCAAGTTAGAGAAAATACCCATTAATGTTTAACAAGGCAATAAAATCATAATTTGAGTATACACACACACACACACACACACACACACACACACACACACACATATATATATTCTATTAGAAACCATTTGTATCTCTACCAGACAAAAAAACTGCAAGTTAAATAATTTTACTGACTCTGGGCACTTATCAATAGTAAATAGTAAATCAAATAATGATACATTTCCTAAGAGCAATATTTCTTGAGAATCCAGGGTATTTGGACCCCTGAGGGATACTTGGCAAAGTCTGGAGACATTTTTGGTCTTGACCATCTGGAAGGTGCTGCTGGGATCTAGTGAGTAGAGTCTAAGGAAGGTGCTGAACATCCTATCACGGATAGGGCAGTCCTCCCTGCCTCCTCTCACACTATCAGGAAAAGATCATCAGGCCCCCAATCTCAGTAGTGTTCCAGTTGAGACCCTCTTCTTTAGAAAATGAATTAACCTTTGTTAGGCCCGTTAGTGTTCCAGTATGACACTGAAAGGACCCATAGTCATCTTTTTGACTTATTTTAAGTTTTGGATCATTTTTCTCAACAATGCAAAGAGAGTTTCCATGTAATATAAGGCTTTTTTTTTTTTAAGTACACACTTGATATATATTTTCTGAATATATCTAGAAAAGTAGACATTATGAGATTATAAGCTAGGCTATAGCTCCGCTTTGTTTTTGTATTTCTTGTCCCTCTCTTTCATTTTATGGTTAGTATCTTACATTAGAATTCTTTAAATCTAAAAATAAATTGTGAAGAAATATTAAAACATGGATTATCTGTCACTGTGACCATTTTTAATGAATGCTTCATTCCATTTATAAAGAACAATCTTTTTCTCAGCTGACTATGTTTTCCTGATTGACGCTTATGGTTCTTGAAGGAGAAATTAACCACAATAATGCAGGATAGAAGAGAAGAGCATATTAGTAAATCATAGATTTTACACACTTTTTCTGACTAAATTTCCTTTATACTTGGGAAGTTAAGAAAAACTGGCATATTTTCTATATGGAATATGGAGCTGATAGCATCATACCTTAGTCTTGCAAACACTTCAGTGGTTGAACTTAGAGTTAACAATCATGGGCCATCTTCTTTTACACTTCTAATTTAGTGAAAAGCTAAAAACAGAAGGAAAATTCATTTGTAATCTACCATGATAACCCAGCAACAGCCACTATCATTTTTGTATATTAGTTCAGGTTTTTACTAGGAACATCCTCATTTTATTTTTCTTTTCAGCTTAATGTAATTTAATCCAACAAATGCTTCTGGACTAGGCACAGGCACACAGATGAGGATGAAGACTTGCTTCTGCACTAAAGGAGCTCTTAGAATGGTACCTAAAGTTGCAATTATAGGAAATATGCAATTTCATATATTCAGTTTTCACTTAATATTATGCCATCAGCAACTTTTTTCATGCTGTGATATTGTCTTCCTGATTATCATTTTAATGGTGTGATTTAGATGGTTTTAAAAACAGCCAAAGTTTCTCATAGAAAATATGGTGTAATAATGTATGGTTACATATCTGTACGTATAAGTCTTAGCAATAGGATCAACATTCACATACAGGAGTAAAATTTTCTTCCAAGTCATCCAACATAGTATCTGCTACTTGATAGATGCTCAGAAAATGCTTGTTTCTTTTCTTCTGTCCAAATCCTGGAATTTTTATACTGGCAAGAACCTTAGGTGTAGGTGAAATTGTTTGTTTGTTTGTTTGTTTGTTTGTTTGTTTGTTTGAATTGCTAAAGAAACTGAGACCTAGTTCATTTAACCGTGGCAATGTCAAGCTCTGCACTTGAACTTAAAAGATTGGATTTAATCTGAGAAAGGACTTTTATCCACAAGACATGAAGAGCTCTTATAACACAATAGAGAGACAAACAACACAATACAAAAATGGGCAAAATATTTGAAGTGAAACTTTACAAAAGAAGATTAAAAATGGCCAATGAGCATTTCAGTCTCGAGGAAATGCAAATTAAGGTCGTCATGAGATAACTTAAACATTCATTTTCTGAATACTTATAAAAAATTGGTGGGGTGGAAGTGGTGTTGGGGGCAAAAATGGTACGTGCTTATGCTGAAAACAGTAAAATCACAGAGAAACATAATCAGAACTAGTAGCTACCCAAACTCAAATGATTGAGTTCAAGCCCAATCTCTGCCCTTTATTGATTGTGTGACATTAGACAAGTCACTTTATTACTTGAGTTATTTTTTCTGTATTTTAGTGGGGAGAGTTGCACTAGATAATGTAACATTTTTTTAAGACAGTATTTTTTTTTTGCTTCTATCCCAGATCTCCTCTAACAAAACTGAGATAAAGATCCCTAGCCTTTTTAAGAAAGAAGAAAAATCTAAAGGAATGTCTTAATCTATCAAATAAGCTCGCTATGTAACGAGCCCCAGAGTACTATAAAGTAATACACATTCATTCGGAAGCAGAAAAACTAACATTTTAAGTGCACACTATGTATTAAGGACACCTTTAAATGTTTTATTTGGTTTTTCACTATTAATCCTGAATTATGCTCTCAAGTGGTGGCATGCTTCTCAGTTTATTTGAGGAATTGCAACTCAGGGAAGTTACCACATAGTTCCAGATAACCCATCTAGTATACTTTCCAGTATGTCCTGCCATGTCTAGAAAACTACTGCATTTATTTAAAAACAGAACTTATACCTGTAAGTTCAAGATCATTCTTTTTATCATTCTTTAGAAAAATCTCAGGGTTTGAGGACTGGGTAGCTTCTTGAACTGGAAGGCCCATGGTGCTGTGGAAAGCAAACCAGAGTTAAGGCTGAAGTCACATGCTCTTGTCCAAGAACTGACGCCAACTTACTCTGAGAGTGAGCTCACCTCCAGAAGTCCATCTATAGCGGTGAGGGAGATGTGTCAGATGATCTCCAAGATCTTGCACTCCATTTTCACACTCTTCCTGTGCATCATTTTTGTTTCTCTCTTTGCTGTTCTTTGTGTGGGATGGGAGTGGTTGGTTCTTCAGTTCTTTGGCAAGCTTTCAATTAGTCCTCTGTTTATTAGCTTCATACCTCACCTCAATCAACCACTCTCGTCTGACTCTGCAAGTCCCAGATATTTTTGAGTTTTTGTCTGGCCACTTGGCTCCTTTCAGGCCTTTTCCCCGTCTGTGACCATCTGAGTTTTACATTTTCTGCATCTCCTCAAAATGATTTCCAGAATTGTAATGAGAGCTCTCATTCAAAGATCGCCTTTCTTCTATTCTCTTTTTTTAGATTTTATTATCACTATCATACCCTTCAAGTATTTTCAGTGTTATTTCTGGACAGAAAAGAGATAAATACATGCAGGGGTGCATGATGTTGTAGCCTTGGGGAAGTCAGTAGGGAGGGGAGATTATCCATAAATTGGGGTGATGAGCAAATAATGACACTGTAATGTTCCAAAGGAAATGCTCCTGTGGAGGGGCCCACGGATGGCTGGAAAGGCATCAAGAAGAGAAGGGGAGTTAGGCTGTGATGAACTAGAAGAGATATGCAAACTTCTGTGCTGTGAAGAGCTAGGCAAGACAGTAAAGTCATTCATTAACTAAACAGGTATTTAGTAACAACTTATTACATGTAAACTGTATCCTGGGTACCAATGCTGTGAAGACCAATAGATACAACTCTGTCTTTTATTTGCTCCTGATATTGAAGTAGAGTCAGAGACTTAAACAAACAATAGAAATACAACACAGTAAGTGCTAAAGAGAAGGCATTACGATTTAGAAGTAACTAAATGCCCAAAATGAAAGGGAAAATTCTATAACACATATTCTGGTTAATATTTTATTGAGTGGATGCTAATTATTTTAAAACTAATCAGGAGTTTGAAAATGTTCATCAAAGTGGTTTTTATATGTGCATAAAGTAATCAGGGTTTTGAAAAATATTTATTAGAGAGTGGTTTCCATGATACGTCCGATCTAAGAAAAATATGTGCCGCATAATTCTAAGAATATTGTTTTGAGTATCTAATCATAAAGTGAATGAGATGTGGAGCTTTAGAAGGGAGAGTTAATTATGATTTGGATTTATTCCTATTTTTGAATTGCAATAAACAAAAGGCAATGATGTATTATTTTGTACCAACTATAACAGTTCAAGGCAAGGACAGTTCTTTATGGGGAGACGTACTTTAATACAAAGATAATACCTCACAGGGACCAAGGGTTCCGGTGCCCCTTAGTTTAGAGGGGAACATGTATTCTCTTAAGGGTAGAGTCTCCTGAAGAATTTCCAAACAGATCAAAGCTACCTATATGCAGGCTTTAAAATAATGGGGACTAAAATGTGCCTATCAGTAGACAGGATGTCCTGGGAGGAAGAGATAACTAAATAAAGCATACCAGACTTACTAACCTTGGAATATCTCTACCTCTTACCATTCCATTATCTACTTGTTCAATCTCCCTTATCCTATAATAGGAGAGGGGCCATAGAGAGCCATAACCATGGCTCCTATCCTCCTCAAACCCCTAACAATCAGGAGAATGAAGCCATGAAATAGGAAACATTTACTTCCAGGCACTGCCTTCATTCATTTTTAATAAGGAATTGTTACCAGGCATAAGTCATGCTGTTATTAATTTCAAATTAAAACTCAGACTATATATGACCTCTTTAAATCAACTATTTTCCAATTCATTTATTTTGGCTGTAATTATGACTGATTGCTCAATTTTTATTGGAATAGCTATGATGTGATTTAATTTTAGTTGAAGCTTTTATAATAATAACTAGGGACTCTATATATGTATAAGATACCTATTTTTAACTTATTGCATTAAGATAGCAGAGTTGGATACCTGTTGTATTTCTCCTTACTACATTGTGGAAAATAATTTATCTATTTATCCTATGACTATGTCTAGGAAACTCCAACAAATTGAAGTTTGTTTCATTAAAAAAAAAGGAAGAAACATATCATCCATGATCTCAGTACTTAGTTATTTGCTATTATATATGCGTGTGCACATATGCACATATATGTATAACATGCTCAGATATCAGAAGCAAAGTATCCCTTGATAAGAAAAAATTTTAAAAGCCCTACACAGTCTGTGTTGCAGCCCCATTCTGAAAAACTAGGCCCTCCTTTTGCATATTGAAACTAAAAAGAAACTTCATTGATTGTTTTTATTATGTTAAAAGGCTCAACCTTTCTATTTGACATTGTATTCTATTTAAGCTCATCCTTTATCACCTGACAGAAATCCATTTTAAATATTGTTTTGGAAGTCAGATTTCTGATGCTCTCCACTGTTAGCAGTAGACTTTATTTGTGTGTGTGTGATATACTGCACAAAATTGTCTATTGATATGAATCAGGCTGCAGAACGATTTTTCAGCTTTGATCACGAGAATGAATCGATTTTTAACAAGCCCTTGCATGGCAGCAGTTGCTGATGTTGTGTATCTAACAACTTCATTGAAGGGCTGCATTTGATTTGCTGTTGCTAAGTGCTCTCTTCCAGCGAGCTTGCCTGTGAGGACTTCCTCAACCAACTGAAGATCTTTTATTGGGTTAGAAAATTCTGTTAAATGTTTATTTACTGATTAAAAAATAATCATAGGCAGTCTTCCTTATACCGAATCGTCAATTTGCCACTAGTGCTACTTATTCGGTGTAGGCTTTGAAACCGTGAGTGAAACTCAAAACTAGCTTTTTACTGATCATGCTGATTAAAATAAAAAAGCATTTGTTCATTTTGAATGCGCAAGGTTAGTGGCAGAATCTATTGTGGTGTTACTTTCTCTCAGTGCTTATTATGCTTTGTGTTCAGCCAGTAGGCTAGATTATAAGGCATTGTTGTCTTCACAGAAGAACCATACAATTGGAAGGCTCCAGAACTGTCAGCACTCGAACGTAATTGGAACAAAAAATCATAACACCACTGATTACTTATGTCCCAGTTGCAAGCTACACCGTGGACCAGTACGCTAAGCCGGACAATTAAGTATTGTCACTGGCTTCCTGAAAATGGCAATATAGCTTTTAAATCTGCAGTAGGATTGTCTATTCCGTTTCCTTGAATTCTTATTTGGTTTCTATAGTAAATTAACAAGCCAAACTGAGTAAAATATCAATAAAGACAAAAGTCTTTATTGTTTTAAAGAAATTCTCATTAATATTCCTGTAAGTTTCACTCATCAAAGTATTTTACTCTATTTTTTTTCTAACTTTTCTTAATGTATTAAAAATTTATGTTTATGGGTGTGTGTGTAGTATTAGCTCTTTGGAGCATGGAAAAGTTTTGTTTGTTAAAAAAAACTTTTGGCCTAGTTGTCAGGTATCTTGATAACATCTTTTTTGTTGTTGAATTCTTTAAATATATTGACAATGTGACCCCAGGAATTTATGAATTCCTCCTTCCATTTAAAAATATAGTTTAGCTTTTTTCATTAATCTTGTGATTTTCACCTTGACCAAAGATTGACAATTTTAAGAATATTTTTGACATCTGTGACTGTCCACAATAAAATGGAATCAATGATTAAACTAGGTAAATCCAGGAAAACCAACCTGAAATACCAAAGAAAAAATTATATTTCCAGTTTTAGAAATAAATGTCAAACTAAAAATAATTGCATTTGTCCTTAGCCCACTTTCCTGAGAGCTTATCAGGACGTTAATGTCATAGAAGGAGTCAGATCACAGAAGAAACATTCTGTGGTTTCCCGAGCATAATCATGTCATCAGTTAGTATAAAAATTCATTCTCCTATTAAAATAGTTTGAGTTACAGCAAAATTGAAAAGAAACCAAGATCATAATAAACTTTGAGTTTTGTTTTACAAACGATGAATGGGAACCATAATGGGGAAGTTGCTTGTAACTTTATACTTATTTTCCTTCTTGTCTTCTCTGCATTTGCATTTTCTTTTGTGTATTAAATCATCTGAATGAGCCAAAAAATCTTTTTTTTTTCTGTTAAATATATGACAAACCACCAAATGTGGTAGGTACATGAAACACTATTTGTTAACAATATTTTTCTTGTCAGCTATCATTTTGCTCTCTAATAATAACATTGATCAAAAGAAACAATTCAGTGAATTTTGTTTACTCTGTTTCCTTGGGTGGTCTCTGGGTTTTTGTATTCTCTTAGGAATACATTCATGTTTCATTCTTAAACATGTAAATATAGAGCAAAATTTAGGGGCTGGTCGTGAGACATGAAGTGGATTGCTTGTTTTTATCTGTTTATTCAAGTTAGCAGAGCATGAAAGGCCTTCAACAGTTTGGATCAAGCCAGCCTTTTCTGAATGAAACTTTGCTCAGACTCAGAACCATAAGTATTCAATGATTATCGTCATAGTTATTAATTATGTGAAAATCCCTTATTAAGATCTCTTTGTTCTCTCTTACTTATTTACCTATCACAGATGCTTAATGATTTACTACTTATCATTTTTATCAGACCTTAGAGTACAATCAGATATACCCTTTAAGTCTTTTTATTCCTTTTATTCTTTGGAAGAGAAAAATTCTTTGTCCCATTTGCCATATGTTTGAAGACCATCTTTCTTTGAATAATTTTCTCAGAAAACACCAAAAGTTTCTATCACTTTTCTAAAATGGCAATTCTGTCTTCCTCTCTGAAAACATGTTGGAATAAAAGATGCCTGACAGCTGATTAGAAAAGTGACATATATTTTACTTCCTTTCAGATGAAACTTTCTAAAACGTATTTACTTACCAGGGGCAGTGACAGCCTGTCCAGCAAAAATAATTGATATCCTTTTGGTTATTGTAGAAAGAGAACAATGAAACAAAAAAAAGACCTTTCTCATACATTCGGAGATGAAAAAGTTGGAAGAAACTGATTTTCATTAAATTAAGGTTTTCTTTTGGGCACATCTGGCCACTGACACATTCTTGTATAATCATGGAAATTCTTGGCCTCACTGGGATTAATAATCAGGCAGGGTGAGCTGTTTTCAAATATTTCTGCCAGGGAAACATGCGTATTCTGATTTTGAGGTAGGGTAAAAAACATTTGAAAATAAGCAAGTTTATACATCACTATCCATCCCTGAAATTTCATCCCAGTTAAATATATTGCAACTTAAGTCATTTACATTAATATATACAAAGCCTTTTCTAAATGAAGGCTCATTTGCTTTCGTATGAAATTTGAACTGGAATGCTGGTTCCAGGACTTATAAGCTAAGCAATCATGAGGAAGTCTGTCTCACCTTTTGGAATTTTCACTTTTGATATTTATAAAACAATATGACTATTGTACCCACTTCATAGAGTTGTCTATGGTGAGGCTTATCTACATTCATGTAAATATTATTAATTATTATGAGATACCTTTAAAGAAATGTGGCTTTGGTACTTTGACAAGAATAATATGTGCATATATATAATTTTTTTTTCTTTCTGAGAGTTTGTCTATATTGCTTTAAGAAACAAAACCTGCTTGATTTTTTTTTCCTCAGAGGGCCGCAGACAAGGATGTTAAAATCATTCATTTAAATTCCACAAATACTTTCTAAGGAACATTTACAGCATTAATTTCTTAAGGATTTTGTTATAAATCCTTTTTCCTAGCACTTCATTGCAGTCTAAATCAAACTACCTTCCACAGAAGTATTAATGCATGTTTTCTTGACTTTTGAATGCAATCACAGTTCAGTGTTGCTCGTTTTAAAGCTTGGTAGAGTAAGGTTATTTACTATTCTAGAAACTACAGTAAGTCTACGGCAAACCCAGAGACCAGGAACTGAGTTATTTTTCCAAATTCCATATTTTCTAAGTACTATGGGATAGCCTTGTTTCTATGTTAGAGCATTCTGCTCTATATAAATCGGTATGTGGCAGATGCCACCTGATGGGAGTGGGCATCTGATGGGAGTGGTTGTGGGCATCTGTAGAAGTCATGCTTTGTTGACCTAATGGGAGCTCTGTCTTCGGAGAAGTAGAAAATTGGTTGTTTCTATAGGACATAAAGTTCCAAGCCATTGCTTGCCACATGAGAGCGTTAATCCCATTATATTGATTGTTTCCATAGTTAAGGAGTGGCTTGTCAGATGCTGACTGTCCATGTCACTTCTCCAAGCCATTAGGTAATAAATTAGATATAATGTGTAATTTCTCAGGTTTTTTTTTCTGTAATGAAAGATATTATGGTAAATTTCATGCACTCAGATGTTCTTCAGCCATCTTATTTAATCTTCTGTTTTCTGGTCTGTGAAAACTGCAAAAAATCCCAGTTTTCAGGAGAGACTCCATTTTTCCACAAGGTTTATTAGTTTTCTCCCCCTGAAGATTCTTTGAGTTTAGGGAATAATGTATAGGGTTTTTTTACTTGATAACATGTACATTTTATCAGGCCTGCCTTTGGGACCTTTAACTCCTAAACAGCAATCCAATGTTTAATGAGTCCTGAGATATCGGGGAGTTTGCTTAAATTTTATATTATCATGTTAATAAAATTTTGATGGCTATCGCTTATAATATTGAAATTTAATATTATAAATCATAAATGAATTAATTAAAACACCAAATATGTACCTATAATGTTTTTAAGATACAATTTGTTAAAATCTTTCATATTCTTCAGCATATTATAATCTGTAAAAATAGTTATATTAATATACTTATTTTTTATTATTGTGTGTCTCATTATGGAATTTGCACTATTTGTCTCATTTGTGAATTGAAGAGCGTGATGTGAGAAGTTGACTTGACCAAGGAAAGGTCAGATAGCTAGCTAGGTGGCGGCTAAAGCTAACACACAGATTTGCTTGAGTATCGTTTCCACTATAATACGCTGGCAGTAACACATAGTTTCTATTATGTAATATATCAAAGCTGCTTTCCTCAACAATTGTAGCTATTTATTACTTTCTGATAACATGAATGAATCATGTCATTGAAGAATTTTGCAAATAATATCTGTGGAGGTTGCCCTCTGCCAGATTTTCAGGTTTGGAATCTGCCTTGTTGCAGGTACAGTGCTACTGCCTGGAAAAATGCAAATGAGGACTTCTTGAACAACATCAACGATGACAATTTTCAATTCAAATGTTGGATGACTATATACAAAAACAATGCTATTTTATGACTTAGACCAGAACAAATTCTAAAGCATCAAAGCAAATTCTAAAGCATCGACCATAATACCAGATGAAATTTGCTACAATATTTTTTTTCCTCTCTTTTATGGAAACGATGTAATTTCTACTACTGTGTAATCTCAAAATAAATTTTAGCCGAAAAGTCACACAATTTCCAGTCAAAATTTCACCAGCCTTTTGCATCCCCCTTCTTTTGGTTGCAAATCAAGGAGGAAAAACTGTGTTCCCAGTGGAGAGGCCACAAGGAAGGCTTTCTGTAGAAGCCAAAGTTAAAATGATGCCAACAGGCAGATGGAACCCAAGTCTGAATGAGAGATTTCTGAGCCAGACCTCTAGCTGTGGCTTTAATATAGCCCGGTTGTGCCCTGATTGCACTGTCTTTATTACTGGGATTCCAGTTATTTATGAATTGAATTCCCATGTAGTTATCTTGCTGTTATTGTAAAATGCCACATAATATTTTGTGCTAAGTCAATAAGTGCCTCGTGCCACCACTGTATTTACTTTGGGTCTGTAATCTCTGTGCCTTACCCTTTTTCTGACATTTTCTTAGTCTTTCCCTGCAAATCAGCTGGCCATGAAGCAGAGCTTCCTTTCAGCAATTGACAGTCTGCTGTTGCAGGCCTAACCACCAATTCACACCCCAGGAGACTATCCACCCCAAGCAGAGATTTGCTATCAGCTGTCTGACACTTTGGTTATTTTAAAAATTACTCCTAGGATTTGGACTTCTTACAGGTAATTCTTAGAGAAACACGAAAAAATATTGGTTGTTTGACGCTTAAGCTTAAAAATTATGAGAAGCAATAAAACAAGATCATTTGAATTGGAGAAATAGAGAGGATTGCAAGAGGTAATGGGATAAATTTTCTAACTCAGAGGGTTTCAAGGTCTTTTGAAGAAGCTCCACAATAGGAAATACAATTTACAATGTGACTTATAATCATCTATATGCTATCACTGAAACCTATGATTTATAAGACAATTTTTATCCTTATTGTATAGGATTGTCAAAATATAATTTTTTAAAGTTAAAAACATAATTTTCATACAAAAATAAACAAATGTTAAAGATTTTATTCAACTTATTAATTATGAGAGACCAATAAGATGTTTAGATTGGTTAAAATATCATTTGAGGAACTGAGTATTTATGTGAATTTAATGAGAGATGCTAAGATCGCTAGGTTAGAAACAAAACTGGTACTGTGCTGCGTGCGGTAGAGTCATAACCTTTACAATTATCTTTTCTACCAGACAGAAATTATTTGCGTTATCTGCTATACAGAAAACTACAGGTTAACTTGTACTTTCTCGAAATTTGGGACTCTTTATCAAGAGTAGAGTCAAACAGAATTTATTCCTCTAAATAATTTATGGTTAGGCCTCTTAAATAATACCTTCATTTTTGTTGAAAGACATAATATTCAACCTTTTTTACTCATTTCTCCCAAATTTGATTAATTTCTCATAATAGGAAGTACTTGGATTTTTTTTTGTTGTGTTCTATTTCATTTTTAAAAGCTGGTATATCTCCCTAAATTATTTTCCCGTGCCATGGTGAAATATGACTCGGTTTAAATAATACTACTCCAATGGACAAAGAGAGCATCCCTAAACGCTGTCAGACAGAGGCAAGTTTCTTTCTCTGTCTTATGAATAAAAAGCTAACAAGGAGAAAAGGGGAGGAAGGGTGAGGTGTGGAAGGAGGAGAGGAGAAGGAAGCCTCAGCCATCTGTCTTCAGGGACCTCAGCATTCTATAACATGATACATTTTTTATAAAAGTTGTAATTCTTTTCCCTTACAAAGCACAAATGTTGCTTATGTTGCAACTTAAGTTCTTTTCCTACTGATTAGAATTTAAACTTTGTAGAGTTTTTACAGCTATGGGAGAAAGTGAATTAGTTACCTGGAACCACTGCCTCATTTTACAGATTAGGAAACTGATTTAGAAAACTAAAATGATCTGCTCTATCACCCAGTAATTCCATAAGGAAGCCTTAACGTGTAGTCACGAATGAAGAGGACAGTCCTTAGACTCAGAAGGATGTGAGCCTCATTGTAAGTGACAATCACCAGAGAGAGAGAGCCAAGCTGTCGTCCTGGTCTGAGCTGCTATGTCTCTAGAGAGAGAGCTGTAGAGAGATTAAAGGAGGGAAATGTATAAAGTCTTTGTAAAACTGAAAAGCACTTTGAAAATGTAAAACAGCTTTACTTATTCCAGTTACTTTATCCAGTGTACACTTTTCCATCCTTGGATGCCTTCTAACATATAAGATCTAAATGTTGACCTATTTGCACATATTTATAAGTAATTGAGATCATGGGCACAATGTTCCCTACCTAAGTCTAGTGAATTTTGCCAAGTGCTTTCTCTCTTCTACATGCAGTTCTATATTAAAATATCTAAAGATGTGATAGTTATTATTGCTAACAGATCATCACTGTAAAATGCTCTAAAATTTGCAAATTAAAGAGCACCATTCTGAGAAAATGTACTATTATTATATAAGACCTTCCACCTGTAGAGGCTTCTAATTATGCTTTTCATGCATAAAAAATGCGACTAGAAAAACTGATAAATGGCCAACGGCTACTTCCCTGCTGATTATACAAAATTTCATTACAATAGAACATTTAACAATTTAATTCCAAGCTCTCTCAGGAATAGTCTGTAAAATGTTTTGCTTAGGTCTCTTTGTAAGCACTGAATTTTCAGCTTGAATAAAAGGTATGTTGAACCTTTGCCATAAGCAAAGTTAAGTCATTAAATTACAAGAGGTGAGTTTAAGATAACAGGTAAAGACAAGAAATAAACACAATCAAAACATGCTCAAATGTTCTCTTCTCATTCTTAGACAATACTTCTTGAGATGGAAATGAGATAGTTTTACTGCAAAGGCTACTCTCCTGATTCCTAAGATATAAGTTTTAAAATTCCATATAAATATTGGGGGGAAAAAAAGCATTCTAGTTGTATATATGCCTTTACAAAGCGCTTCAGACAGTTGCAGTAATGGATCTCTTGAGTTTTCTCTTTTTCACTTTTCTTCTTCCATCTCTACCTCCTTCCCTGACTCTTCTGATTACTTTAGACCCTAAAGTTTAGAGAAAAGAGAAAATTCATTTAGGTGCTAATGCATCTATTATTATACTTGCTGCTTCAACACTGGGTAGGTGCTGTTCTCCTGTTTTATTCCTAGAAAAGTGGGCCTGAGGTACATCATTTTGGGATCGCTGCAGGCAAGAGTAGTGGAGCTTGTAGAGGCGGAGTGTGAATCTGAAAACCAGCAACAGTGGGGCCTAGCATGACATACCAGGGAGTATTTATTCACAGCTTTGAAGCATGGATCCAAATGGCTTATATGCCATTATAATCCCCGGAATTTTTCTTTGGTTTATTCACTATGTGACAAAATCACCACTTTTCACATCATTTTTTTCTATTGCTAAATTTTTGGGATCTAATTCTCTTTCATTCCAACGATGCTGGGGGAATATGTGTTGCTTCATTTATACCTGAAAATACTCCCTCCATTTATTTCTACTAAGATATTCTGACCCTCTATTATTTTCACCTTCTTAGTCATACGCATACTCTCCTCTTTACCCCATGCTCCAGGCACAGCACACACCGCATACTTTCCTGCCCGTTCAAAGGGAAGACATTTGGTAGAGAAACAATTCTGGGTTTGAAATCAGTTTAACCTGTGCATGTATCCTGGCACTTACCCAGCTGCATGACCTTGAAGGGAAGGAAAAATACTTTTTCTTCTACCTAATTTGGTTCAGTATTTAGGGCATTGCAAATTAAACTGACAAAAGACAGAGCGACAGGATAAATGGTTTATTACATATGGATACCTTCAGAGAAAAATAGTGAAGACCCCAAGAAGAGGCTAGAACCTATGATTTATATATACTTTTAACAAAAAAACAATAAATTTGTGGAAAAGTATAAAGACAAAGGAAAAGAGGTTTAGGCTTTTAGAGGCGGCGAACTTGGGGAGTAAACATGTGGGGAAACTAATGCAAGATAAAGGTTGTCTAGGAAGGATTTGTTAAGTAGATACCTCTGAGTGCTATCTATGGGCTGGTAAGTGTCTATAGGCAAATAGGGGGCAGAACAAAGCAAAGAGCTTTTTTTTTTTGAGTCTGCTGTTTCTCAGTTGCCTTCAGCTTGAGATAAAACCACTGCCAAAGCATTGTATTTTAAGGTGGTACCTTGTGATCCTCCTCATCCCTAACAAGGTTACTCAATTCTCAGAGCCTCAGCATTATAACCTGTAAAAGAAAGGAAAGCCTCATGAAATTGTGGGAATAAATGCCTCTTACCTGCTGCCTTCACAGGGTTCTGCTCCCTTTTCAAGGCCTTTGAGAAGAGGTCTTCTCTACTCCTAGTGTTCCTGGATTTTACTCTTCGTTTTCCTTCCTCTTCCTTTTTTATTTTCTCTTAAGTTAAGTGAATATCCTTCAGGTGGACAATCCAACTTAGAAGTTAGAAGAATGCAGTAGAAGCTGAAGAGGGATAAGGACAATGAAGGAGTAGGAGACTAATGAAATATAAACATTTATCGTTTTGTTCTTGCCCCTTAGACACACAGAAGCCATATACTAACACTGTTTATAATGTCCCCTTTATCCTTGCTTCCCTCCATTTACAGATAGTGCAATTCCATGAGTCTTTGAAGGCCCAACCCAGATATTATCTCTTTTATCAGATTCTATCTCTTTATTGATATTTTATTTAAATACCATAGCTGGAAGTAATTCTTCTCACCCAAAACTTCCATTAAGTTGATTTTTTTAAAAAATATTATTTATTTATTCATTTATTTTTTTTTTTGTCCTGACCATTTCCCACATTTTTGAATAGGTATATGTATCCTTTCTTTTTAATTGACCTATAGACTAACCTCTCAGTGTTAAATAAATGGTTGAATTCAGGTTTAGAAATAGAACTATTACATTTCAACAACCATTAGAATAGGAAACATCCTTGTACTATTACTATTCTATCATCACTAAATGTTGTAGAAGAAAAAAATTCTGAGATATAAATTCATTCTTTGGGCCCATGTTGATTCTCCACTTGCCACTCGGGTTGCTCATTGTGCCAGTAATTTAGTAATGTGAGAGAGGATTATTTTCCTTAGATGTTTTCAGGGAGGCACTGCTTTATAGCAATTCTGATAATTTCTGATTTAGGGAGAATTCAAATCGGGAACCTTAGAAAAAGCTGCTATAATATCACTAAATTTGTGAGCCCCCTCATTTTCCAGTTTGGAAATTTCCAATGAGACTCTTTTATTTTTTCAACTTCACATATACTGTGTTTTAAGTTAAACCAGACACCAAAAATCTGATGTTTTCTTGAAGTTTTAGAAATTGAATAAAAGGAAATCAGTGAGTGATTTCATTTCAGCTGAATTTCCTGTAGGAAGGCTGAGGAGAGTTGTATGTCATGTGTTTATGTCATTTGATGAGAATGATTCCATGATAATCTATGTTTCAAAGCTGAATAAATTTACCCATTATGGCAACCGGGTCTTGTGTAAAAATATAACATTTTACTACAGATCGCTGTTTTATTTCTTCAAGACTTGTTGAATTGTCATTTGCAAAATACCAAGAACACATCTGTATATTTTACTCTTTTAATGACCAAAAAAGAGTGTGCCTTATGTTTAAGGAGAAGAGAGTTATGGTTGGTGACTATATATATATGTATATTTGAAATTAAACTATGATTTATTTATCTAGAAGATTAGCTAATAAATGCATTTGTTTTACTATAATTGATTCCATTTGCAAATTGTAATTTTGCAAACAAAATTCACTGGCAACTTTCTTGAAACCATTTATTTTGTACAATTAAATTCATGTGTATGCCTCAATAGGAAACAGCAGGTCTTTCTTTTACCATCTATCTCTAGCTTACCATAAAATTCTGTTTCAAATTGATTATTCTTTTAAAGGAAGGCAAAGCATGAAAAAGTTTCTTCATAACATAAAAAAATTGACTTAATTGTTTTTAATAATCTATTCTGGTTTCTAACTTTAACTGTTCTTCCTAACAAGCCCCTGTTTCCTGTTTTCCAGCCCTGCTGCCCATCCTGTAGCTCGACAGGAAGACATTCAAACTGTTGAAAAACTGCCTTATACTTCTAGTACTCTGCATTTTACCTTAACAAAATAATTACTCAATAATTATTTGTTGAATAAGAGCTTAATTTTTCCTTTTATGTCAGATGTGGTGTGTGAAAGAAGCCAGTAGATTGGAGGTGGTGGCTTCTGTAGTTAGAGTGGCAGTGATGAAACAGTGCACCAAACACACATCAGCAGGGAGGTGTGAGGGAAAAAAGGATGTGTATAGGTTGTGCCCCTAACTGGAAAACCTCATCTAGCTATCCAAGGTCACTGGATTTGTGAGATCCATGAGGTTAGAGACTAACCCTTCCTTTGTTCTTGTTCTCTTTTATCTCATGCATCTGGTACAATCACCTGGCATGGAGGTACAGAAAATGCTATTAATAAACTTACTATTAATGAAAACAGAAACAACCTTCTCTAAATGCAAAATGGAATTATTTGATTCTCTTTTTAATCTCTGAAATACTTTGAGTTATTCTAGAGTGCTGTGAAAGATGATTCTCTTCTGATAGAAGAAATGTTCACATAAAAAAGATATTAAAGTGATTTTGATAATTACTATAGAACCAATAGCGAAGTAACCCATTTATTTTTAATCTTGAATGGCATGGCAGTGGCTTTCACTTTACAATAAAATATTTGGTAATGTGGGCAGAAGGTCTTTTAAAATTTCTATTTTGAAAGCAAAAGTAGGCTTTCTAATCAGTATAGCACCCTTTAAAATCATTCAATTGATGCCTAGAAATGAGGAACATAAATAGATTTCCTGAGAGAGTTAGAGTGAACAGTGATTAAGCTTAGAACATAAAATTACCATTTATGATTAGTTCAGTTCAATTAATTCCATCTATCTATCCATCCCTTAATTCATTTATTCAATCAACCATCATTTATTGAAAAACGTATTTTGTGTCAGCCTCTGTGCAAAAGCCTTGGGGATACAGGGATCAAAGACACCATCAAAGAATTCACAGTCTCATGGTAAAGACAGAGCTGTAATTGCAGTACCCGAGGGCAGCATGAGTTTTATACTAGGGAATAATGGAAATCTGGAAGCACATAACACGGGCAAGTGGTACAGGCTATAAGTCACAAATTGCATGAGAACCAGCCACAAGAAGAGTGGGTGGATGAGATGCCAAACACTGACCAAAACACAGTCTTCCCTAAAATAGAAAATGTCCTCTGCCCTCAGGGAGCTAACAATTCTTGTTTCTCTTAGTTTTCATGCATACCTTATAGGCAGTCAGTCATCTTTGAGGATATTTTTTTTAGCTCTGAGTGGCTTCAGTGACATTTCTAGTAATAAATGCTGGGCTTGTAACCCTAGGTCTCCCATCGCCTGTGTGTTCTAACATTCCTGGCTTGTGCCCTTGCCATTCCCTCTGCCAAAGAATTTCATCACTATCACGATTTTTGCACAGCACTACATTCAAAAGTCACCTAGAAGTACAGCAAGAAAATTCAACCAACTAATGTTAAGTTTGGTGACTGTGACATGTTCATAAATTTTTCCATATTATCTATGAAATACTGTAAACCTGTTTGTGCCAAGAAACCTTGCATTCCTGTCTTAATTAAATCTCTCAAACCAAGCAGGTTTCTACAGGATATAGTCCATTCATTCAGGTGTGAAAGACTGGAACCTATTTACATATTCACAACCCTGATAACTGTGTCTGGGATAAAATAAATTTATTTCTGAGTTGTCTGGGTTCTGCAGATATTGCAATTACTATTGTATATTGGAGCTTTCTCCTAAAAGACTAATTTAGGGCAGTTCAAAAAAATACTAGAAATGCGAAATAGATTGTAAGCTCTTGGGGCAAAGACAGTGTTTTAATTTTGAAAGTGCGGTGTGTGCCTAAAGCTCCTTATAAATATGTAAATAAAAATGAAATGATTAGCCGAACTGGAATAAAGAAAGGAGACTCTTATAAAAGGACCTTTATGAGAGAAAGAAATAACCACAGTTTAGAAAATGCAACCATTGAGAAAGAATGTTCTGGACTGTGTGGCTCTACTTTTATTTTCTTAGACTCATCACAATGGGAATAATATTTGCTTGAAGTTACAGCAACAGTTTGGCATTAAAGAGTCTAGAAGCACACCAGTAATTCAACACGTGGCAAGTAGAGTAATTATAGTTCTGAGTTACCTTTTCAGTCGCTTCTGGGGAAATGGCAGAATACTAAGGAAGGGGAAGGATGGAGGAGCAGAATTCAGAGAGGGATTAAAAGACACATGACTGAACTTAGCATATTTGAGGGGACTATCCTGTGGACACTGACTCTCAGAAGAAAAATGGTGAGAGAGTTCTAGAAATTTCTGTAAAAGTAAAAAAAAAAAAAAAAATACGAGGGTATTAAAGGCAAAGCATAGAGATAACCATGCTGATGAAAAGAAAGGTAAGGAAACCGTAGGAGGCCACCATCTGCAAAGCATAGTCTGTTTTTAAGATCTGAAATGCAAAAAGCAGTAGTTATCTGCTGAATAGAACAAGGGCAGATCAGCAAGGACGAGAGTGAGGAAACATCAGAAGCCTGCAGGGCGGTCAGAGAGGCCAGGACACAAAATGAGTTCCAATTAGAGCAGGTCACCAAGGAGAGGGAGCAAGCCTTTCATAACACATTTGAAACAAGAGCAAGGCTAAGAGAAGTACAGGCTCCCCACTTAATGAGGGGAAACAAATAACATGACACAGTGAAGGCTTAGGTTTTATGTCTATTTTTTTTTTTTTTTTAGATTATGACCAAGAAAAAAAATATCTGCAATAAGGGACTCTGAATACAACCCACAAATAGAGGCTACAAATAGTCATTAGAGGAAATATCAAGCAATTAAAACTTTACTCATTTTAGCTAAATGCAACAGATTACCTGTAGTAATAAGTGAGATGGACTATATTCTTGGACAAAATTCCATAAATCAGAGTTTAGGGAAATCTTTTAGGAGAACTCACCCACTATTATAAATTGTTGTAGATGGAATTATTGTAACTGATTTTAAATGTGGTAGATGCTATAAATATGTATCTTTAACCAAATTCCTTTTCATTCTATGAACCTGACCATTTCTTCCCAGGTCAAGCATTCATGTGTTAATTAGTAATAAAATAGGATTATCAGTAGAAAATTAGGTGAACAAATTTTTTTATAGAAAATTACTGAGCTTTAAGTTAAATGGGAAATGCATCAGTTTTTTTTTCTTTAAAATATTTTCCATTAATACAACACAATAAGATAAGTGCAGTGATAATGTTTTCTATTAGAAATACAAGAATATCTGAAAATGGTATGATACATATGTGATCCCTCGTCCCTTCAGAATTAATGAATTTCATCAAATATTTATTAAGCCTCTCGTGGATTTTTAACCAGTTTATTGAGCAGCTGAACTCATTAGGATAGTAATATGAAATAGTTTTGTTTTTCTAATATTCTCCTTCAAGCACACTTTTGTGTCTCTCTTTATGGCCTTAATTGGGAGAGGTAGAAGAGTGTGGTGATTAGCAGTGAGGACCTGAACTGCCTGGTTCCAGCATATGCAGTTGTATGTCTTCGGGAAGTTACTTAACTTTTAATGCATCAGTTTCCACATATATAAAATGTGAATAATAATAGTACTTCAAAGGATTGTTGTGAGGATTCATCGAATTACTCTATTTAAATCCTAGTGCCTAGTACATAGTAAGTGCTCAATAAATGTTAGCTATACTATTATCTCATCCAAATTTCATGTTCTTCCAATCACATTCAACTATTAAAATCTCAACATGTATATATATATTTAAAATTTCTATTCTTATATCCTGGAGGAAGAGCTGAGGATTCCCTTGAGAAACCAGACTTGGGCCTCCTGCCAGGCTTAGGGGTTCGATGCAATAGGTAATGGTGGGAAAAGCAGAAACTATATGGCACAAGCTCTCAACTGATTTTCTCCTGGGCAAATGCATGTGTTCTTGGGAAGGTTGCTGTGGGAATTTTCCAAAGTGGTTACTCGATATAGCTTCTGGCTCTTGTTTGACATCTTAGAAACTCTTTCACACTTCCCCTACTTCCTGTTAACTGGTAAACCTCATAGCTGGGGTCTCCTCAACAAGCAGGACACACTCTTAGGAAGGTACTAACTAGATAACCAGGATGCTACTTTTCTAGAGTTCTCTTAGAAATCAAGTCATTTTTGTGTAAAGTGGTGGGACTGAAGGTTACTCCATACACCTCAACCTCTGCTTGTAAAGACTGAGGGGGTAGCAAAGCTAATGTGACAACCTCTTAAGAAGCCCCAGTCTTAGTTTGAGGGCTAGTCACCAATGGCAGGGCAACAGGAAAAGTCTGCTAGCATCTTGTCACAGATACACAGATCCATTGACTTGCGGCCAAGACTCTTGATTGTAGTCTTTTAACTTTAGAGATTCTCTCAGTGTTCCACTCCCCTCTGCTTTTGCTCAATAAGAACATCCCTTGTTTAGGTACTACATACCTGATTTATCACTCTCCATCTTTGAGTCTCAAAGGTGAAACTCATTTTTAATGACATCTTGGGAATTCCCATTAAGAACAAATGATGCAGAATGACTTACATGGATGATTTTAAAGATTACGGTCTATTATAATTTTCCCAGCTTACGCATGTGTTTTAACTCTATTGAATGTGCTTTAATAGCAGGTATTTTATTTAAAAGATATTTATTTATTAGATTTATGGGTAAAAAGAATAAGATTGGGAAGATTCTAATCATTGGTGCCTCATTTCTGTAGCCCTGGTCTCTAACATAGGTATCATGGGCAGATGTGGTTCACTTTAATATAAACAACTCTTCCTATATTACTGTTCAGCTCTTCTCATTTATTTTTTTTACATCTCTTGGAGACATGGAACAAACAGTAGGTCGGGGCCCCAGGTCATCATATTAATGGCAGAAATGAACCATCAGCTGGAGCGTCTCATCCCAAAACTTTGTTGGTTCTACGTAGAGCCAGCCTTTTCCTGGTTCCTCTTCCTGCTTTACTTTCTTTATCCCAAAATTCATGTGGAGTAAAGAAGATCTGATACTCTATCTTATTTGAAAGCTATGTTTAATAATTCAGAACTTTAAAAAATACATGGCTTCACATCCTTCCTTCTTTTGTTTTTATTTCTTTTTCTTCTTCTTCTTTTTTTTTTTTTTTTTTTAAACAAGGATGGAAATACCCGTGTGGGAAAATATCTAATACCGACTGAAATTTGCTTTAGCGTCTGTATTCTAACTGCCAAGTTTCGGTAATAAAAAAGACAACTCTAAGACGCTGCCATTTCTTCGGCTGCTTCCTCTATTAGCTCATTATACCAACTTTCCTTTGATATTGTGTGGTAGTCCCTTCTCAATTTAAGTCTGGTATGAAAAAATTGAGAAATAGCACTTTAATCCTGGAGGACTGATTTCATTAAAGATCTTATTATGTATTGGCGATCCAGCCTTGCAGTCTTAAGTATGGCTCAGAGATGACATTGATGAAATTGTTCCTGTCATTAAAAGTCAGGTCTAACACAGTTGCAACTCCCAGAAGAATAGGAGTGCTGAGTCATGTCAAGAGGCTCCAGATTAGGAATTAAAATTCTTGATTTCTACCAGTTCAGAAAGCCTTTCGGTCTCTCTGGGCCTCAGCCTGAAATGGTGTTCAGTAGCTGTTTTTCATAGCTGTTGTTACTTATGCCTGGGGCTCAACCCAAAATTAGTCCTATATTTTGTCATTTGCATTCCAAAATAAGATTCAAAATGCTTTAATAATAGGTAATATTTATTGAGTATCTACTATGTACTAGACATTGTTTTAAGTATTTTTATTCATTATTTCATTTAAACCTCACAATGCTTTGAGATAAGGAGTACTTTATGTATAAAGAAACTGAGCTGTGGAGGAAACAAACATTTTCCTCAAAGCCTAAAAATTTATAAATGGTGAGAATCCAGGTCTTTTGGGCTTTAGAGTCCTCAGTTTTAAATAGACTCCTGATGTTGCTACTAAACGATTTAGACAGTGTTTCTTATTCCTTTATCACTTAGATCATATATTAGAGAGGGACATGATAAGTTGAAAATTTTAGTGACACATTTTCAGATCTACACTGCAAAGTAATATTTTTTGACTGTTTTTCTCTGATAGTCCAGTAAATCATCATTTTATATTTGAATGCTATTTCACATACCAGAAATTCAGCTTCTCTGAAACAACAGGGTATCAACCTCATGGATAATATTTGTTTAATGTATTCGGTTTGCATTCTGTTTTATTCTTCTGTTTTTATTTAGTTTTGTTGCTTTAGTTCTGTTGACATTTCTGTTTTCTGCCCTTAACGGCCTAAGGTTTGATCTGTTTATCTTTGTTCCTTGTAGTTCATTCAGTTGCCAAACTTTTATTAAGTATCTGCGTCAGTTAGTGTTGTTAACAAGTGATTTAAAGTGAAAATAGAACTTATCTTTTGTTAATGGAGCAATATCAAATGGAAAGAAAATCCTAAGAAACTGCCAGTTTATTTTTCAGAGAAATTGTTTAATCTTTTAATTAACCCGGAACAAGTGTATACATTACTCTACCGTTAATTACAAAAGGCACCATTCACTGCGATGTGGTCCCACCATGTGCCAAGTGGTTCATGTGGAATATTCTGTCAAAGTTGCTGTTACCCTAAGGCTTCTCTTTTTCCCTATAGTTAGGTTCTTATTTGTGACACAACAGCAGCTTTATTACAAAAGAAGAATCAGATAAATCAGGAGTGGTTTAATCCAACTAGGAAGAGAAAGAAGAAAGAGAGGAAAAAAGAATTATTTTTGTGAGCATATACTCAGCTGACTAGAGACACCTTCTCTTTCTGAACTCTTGGAGTCACAAAGACCAGGTTTGGGTTAATCCAAATCTGCCAATGTCTCGGCATTTTTAAAGCTGCTTCAGGCCAGTCCTGTCATCATTTTGCAGCAGGAATTTTCCAGAATAAATTCAGATGGAGGAGGTGGTGGGGATTTTTGTGCGTACTAAACAACTGCATAGGAAGTATGCTTCATCTTTTCCTAAAGTATGTTTGTGAGCGCGTGTTTATATAAGTCAAAATGAGAGCAGGTGCTAGAAGAAGGTGGGGGCACTCTGTGGGAGTTGTGTTGGAGACACAAGTGGTGAAACAAAGTTAAACAGTTTTCTTTCTGACAGGACATCACAAAACTTTGAATATACTACTCTGTAAAGCAAATCTCTAAGAGAAAGGTTAGTGAGAATGTACTTACTCTCCTAATATTTGACCAACAGAACCTTTTTCAGAAACCAACAATGGAGATGAGGGTTTCTAGGAATACTCTATGGAAAGGAAATTCTATTGTAGAGACATTTGAGTAGTCCCAACCTGCTTGGGTACAAAATGGCATCTTCCCTCTGCTATCATAAATCCTTAGTAAATATTTTCCACATATTTCTAATGGAGTGTAATTGTTACAACCATTTTATAAAACCGTTTGACAGTTCATACAAAGAGTCTTTATAGTATTCATACCCTTTGACCCAGTAATTCCCCTTCAGAAAATATACCCTAAAGAAAGAGCCTAAAATAGAGAACATGATATATGACTTTATTTTTCAGTGTAGCATTTTTTAACAAAATATTATGGTATTGGAAAAGAACTTAAATACCTAAAGATAAGTAAGAAAATTATACTGTATGTGAGTTATAATGTAGCCATTACATGATGATTATAAAGACTGTAACAATATGAAAATCCTTAGACAGTCAATAAAAAGCAAGATACAAAATTATATATACAGAATCATTTTAGAAATAACAAAAGAAGCAAAGAAAAATTTTCTCAAAGAAAATACAAAAAACGAAAATAGCAATTATGTGTTTTAGGCTGGTAAGCTTATATATGATTTTCTTTCTTCTGTTTTCTAATATTTTTTTAAAACATTCTGATCATTTTGCATTTATAATAGTAATTTAAAGGGATTTTTGCAAATAAAGAGAAAAGTTGAAATGATTAACCTCTTTTTGCATTCAAACTTTGACTTCTGAATGAACAAGATTAGTTAATTTCACTCATGATTAACACAGCCTGTCCTGTTACCCAGTGCCAGCAGCCTACCTCTGAGGTGTGAGGAACATCTTTCTGACTGGTTAAGGATGCTTTTGCTAAGACCTTCACTGATCAAATGTGGAGGTTTTAGCATAAATTTTCAAATATTTATGTAGTCTAAATACATGGACCTCAGTATTCTGCTTTTTGTACTCTCCATAAGTGATCAGGTAATAAAATGGAAAATGAAGAGAAGCTGATGCCAACATTTCTGTTTCATTTCATTTACATGAGCTTTTTTTGTTTAAATCCCCTAAATGAGCTCTTCAGTGTCTAAAGGTATTTCACAAAAAAATTTAACATCATTATTATCGAAGTGAAAGGGGTTGGGGGGAATTAATGATAACTATCCTGTAGATGGAACACATTTGATTTCAGTTTGCATCAAACTGTTAGTTATTAAATCCCTTGTGAAGTGCTTGTGACTTGCTTCAATTCCTCATGCTCTTGACTGCTGAATAAGCACTTCCGAGTTTTCTGATACTTTTAACAATTTTTCCCCCAATAGTACATGACTCATCATTTAAAGATGCACCAGAAAAAAAAATTAAAGCATGTCCACATGCAATTTAACATTGGAAAATTGTCTTTATTAGTTTGAGTTCTGAAACAGTAAAATAATAGAATCGGATGATTTTGTAGTAATAAAAGGCTCTCTTGGCTTGTGGTCCTGGGAATATTTGTTTAGATAGAACCTTTTACTCTTTAAATGAAAATTAAGGTATAGCTCATTAATGTGCTTTGGATATACATTTTTCAATATGTTTATGTGAAACTTGCTTCAGCAATTTTTCAGTGGCCTTGACTGTATTTTGTAATTCTAAAATCTCCTTTGGAATATTTTAAGGATTAAACAAATCAATGGTATTGTCCTCTAGAGAAATCAGGTATGGTGTAGATAGAATATATTCAACTGCAAACAACAAAGAAAAGCTTAAACAATTAGTAGATTATTTGTCCCCCATTATAAGTGGTCTAGGGGAAGGCATGCAGGACTGGTAAAGTGGCTCAGGAATGCCTCGAAGTACTCAGGCTCTTTTAACTTTACTGCTTTAGCGTTTGTAGAGTACCCACTTTTGTTTCATACTTTTCATTCATGGTTTCAAGATGGCTTTTGCACCCCAGGCATCTCATGTACATTCCAATCGAAAAGATGGTTCATAAAGTAGGATGGCTCAGTGCCTGTATTAGGAAAGGTCCTAATCTTGGGCAGATTTCTGTTTACATTCCATAAGCGATGACTGTGTCACATGGCCACCACTAGCTGCGTGAAAGCTTTCAAGGCTATACAGAAGGAAAAAACAAGGCAGGGGTTAGGAGTAGGTGTTGTATAATCTTGTTTCTAGTAATTACCCCACACCTCTCTAGAACACAACTTAGAAATATACAATCATCACAGACATTTTTCCTAAGCCAAATGAGGAATATCAAAAGTCAAACAATGAAAATTATGAACTTCGCTCTCATCCATCAGCTGCGTTACCCAGTTCTTACCCAAATTGTTACTGGATGAGGAGGCAGCCAGAAAAAATGAACTGTAGCAAGCTCCAACAGGGAGCATCATAGCTGGTCAGCCAAAACTGAAGAAAAAGAAATATTAGGAAAAAAATCTTACGGGAGTATACAAGTCATGGGGTAGCCTGAGTTCATTTACAATATACATAGAAGTGCCTTATTGTTATAGTAGAGTGCAATAAATAATGAGCGTAATGATGGCCTTTGAGTTTTGAAGAAATGAGAAATTATTATGAGAATTTTCTTCTAAGAAGGAGAAGGCAGAAAGATTTGTCTTCTGTGTATATCCATAGTTGAAAATGTAACTTGTAAAGAAAGCAAACTCTGATAAACTATCTAAAATATGTTATGAACTAGAAAAGTTTCCAAGCCTTTTTGATTTTGTGAGTCTTTTTTACTTTTTTTATGAGAAATTAACATAGTAAAGGCATTAAGGGAAAAAAATCTTTGATTACCATCATATCATATAGAAGATCATTTTAGTATCTAAAAAAGAAACAACACTATCAAAAAGCCTTACATTGAAGAAGAGATAAACTTTATGAAAAAAATCATATTTTTTTCTTATTTTAATTTTGGAGCAAATGCACACAAAAACTTGGTCATAAGGCAGTACCAGTGAAGGGATAAATATTTAGGGGCCAATGACCATTGTGAAAGATTTTGAATATCTTGGATTAGCTCATCCTCTATAAGCATATTTGCCATTCATATTTGTTAGGTTACTGTTGTGTGTTCCTAGCCTACTGTTAGTCACATGCATGGTGTGAGCTGTGTGTAGCAAATTATTTTCCTTTCGTTGCATGAAATAATCCTCTTGATTTTGCGACAAGGTCAGAATGGCAAACACTATCTAACCATCTCAATTTTATCTAATACCAGTGGCAAACTTACTATCCATGGTAATTTGCACTGCTGAAACAAGAAATGGTATCACATCCTGTCTCACTGCAATGTTTAGGAATCCATATTCAATCCATTGGAGCTCACACATAAAAATTCTCTTTGTCCATCTTGAGTTAGGTATTATCCCCAGAAGTCCTCTGTTAAAATGTATTTGTTACATAAAGGGGGAGACTTATAGATACATTGGTTCAGATTAACTAGCAGTTAGATGACAGAGAGAATAACAATAAAAATCAATGATATTTTGAAGGTACTGGGAGAGAAGGACTGGGACTGGAAGAGAGGCTTCTAAGGAGCAAGATGAAGGCAACCTTGGAGGGGAAGTGAGGGCGATATCAAACGTGTGTGGGAGCTGTGCAGTTCCCTGCACAGATGCTTCCAATGGCTTCACGTGTGCTTGTCAAATTTAATCTGGATTCTTACCAAATACTTTGTACAAACTGTAAACTCTGGCAAATATGTCCTTGATCTTAGAACATTGATCTGTTTGCATCTCAGGGCTTTGATGTGGCTGTTCTTAAGCCTACATGCTTAAGTATTCCAAGTAACTGCATGTAAGTAAAACTAATAGGAGAATATTGCGGGTATTTGGAAATGCTAGCCATCTCTCAAACATTACCTCTTCCAAAAGTGTTTTCAAAAAATCCTTTTTTTACCCTTACCTCCCAAATAAGATATGAAATTCATTTACTAAAGAAGTAGAAGAAATATGTTATATAGCAATCTTTCATATTCTTCTATAAGGAGCATTCTCTGGATTAGAACAAACCACAATGTCTAATAGCACAACTTGGAAGTGTTTGAATTATGATGGGACAGAATCTAACACATACATTTATTGAATTATAATTTTACTTTTAAAAATCAATTTAAGTAAAAATAAAAAGTAACAAAAGGACATTAGGGACATGAATCACCCACAGTTATCACCCATAATTCCACCATATGAATATAAATGCTTTGGTTTTTGATGCCTGTCCTCATTTCCTTCTAGATTTCTTTCTATGCATTGCTAAAATAGATTCCTATTTCAGTCATTCCACAGATATTTATTGCAAAAATTCTACGTGCCAGGTGCACTATGCTGGCCAACTATTGGAACAGATATTTGTTTTTACTTAATGTGATGTTATATTTATATACTTGCATTTAGGTGGCTTCATAGTTTTTGAAACCTCGTTCAACATGATTGTGCTCAAATGTACCTGCTATTTTTGGCTACTTATGTTATTATTAACTTTTCAATAAATAAAGGTATATGTCTTTCTTATAGCATTTGATTCATATTGGTATATTTCCAGAAGTATAGATAACCATAGGTACTTTAACCAGCAATATCTGAAATAGCTTACACACCTTTATTGTATCTAATCTTATATTTTAAATTATTGTATTTTATAGGTTAAAATATGTTATGTTATAATTGTATTAATTTGCTTTGTTTGGTTTCTAGTGAGTGTAGTGTTTTTAAATGTTTGTTAAAGCTAGAAATTGCCAACTTTTCTGCCTCTATAGAATTTCTGTGTTTATCTATTTAATGATTTTCTTCTTAATAAATATACTCTCTTTAGTGAAGATAATGATGTTTATTTTGATGTATTTTCAAATATTACAGTTTGCTCTTTCATTTGATCTACAGTTTTATAACATGCAAAAGTTTAAAAAACAATTTTATAAGGACAAATTTATTGATTATTTTCTTTATGATTTTTGTAACTTCTGATTATAAAACTCTTCCCCTCTTCAGGGTTTTGATGAATATCCAATTCCAGTTTTTCAGTAGTTTGTCTTAAAAAATATTTCACTTTAGTCCATCCTATCTGTTTTGGTAAATGGTGTGAGGTGAGGCTCTAAATGGATTTTCCCCAAGATTGCTTATCATTTATTTAAATACAAATTATGGAATAATTTACCATTCTATTAGGATATGTGATGTGCTATCTACATCTACAATTCAAGTTTTACAGAGAATACCAGCTATCTCTGGTCTAAAGAATTACTTTAATTTTAAATTTTAAAAATCAAAACACTTTTTTAAAAATGCAAAATATTGTGATATCCATTCCCATTGCAAGGGTACACATGGCAGACACTTTGAAATTGCTCTCCAAGAATACCGAAATCATTAAAGTATCAGGTACAGAGTCTGCTTGTAATATTTCCTTTGCAGACAGAACTTTTAGCTTGGCATACGAATGACAGATTAGCCTCAGTTGTGTCTGATTATTTTGGGCAACATTAAGGAGTCACATCATAAGCATGAATAGGCACACACATTTAGCTAGAAGGAGTTAATGGGAATACATTTGATAATAGTGAAAAATAGAAATAGACTAAACTTCATTAATAAGAAGCTCTTTATATAAAACATTGTACTTCCTTAAAATTACTAAATTATTATAGAACAGTCATAACCTGGAAAATATTCATGGATATTATTAAATTAATAAAATTAAGTAGTTTTTAAAAGAGAATGTACACTATGATCCCATATTACTAAAACAACGTGCTTACGGTATCATACATATACTATTTTCTTTGTTCTGTAAAGCAGAGGTAAAAATACTTGAAATATATCTAAGAGGACATTAACAAAGATTACCTGATTATCACCATTTGAATATTTTTCATGTTTACATAAACACATTAGGATTTGCAACTGTCTGCACTCTTCTTTCCTTGATTCCCTGATTTTTTAGCATAAGTAGACAGTTGGTATTAGGTGAACTTATCTTGAGGCAGTTGATTCAACTTCCTCCGCATTCAAACAGCAAATAGCGGATCTCATTTTCTTAGGATACTACATTTTTGTTCAGATAGGAAAATGAAACTCTGTCTGGAACTAAATACTTTTGTCTTATCTTTCTTTGGCTGTGCCATTAACAAAGGTCAGTAAAAAAAATTTTAAGAAGCACTCAGCATCCTCTGAGATATACCCCAAAACATCATTCCATTAATTTCCAAGCTCTACAAAAGAAAAGGAAAACCTCATCCCAATCCCAATTAATAAAACCTTGGAGCAAATGGTTATCTTGAACTATCCATACAAAATTCTTTCCTTGCCACTTTTGCCTCATTCTTATGTGCCACTTGGCCACTGTCTGAGAAGGTGTATGAGTGATTGGTGATGACAAGACCAAGCTGTTCGACATAATTTGCTTGACATCCTTTGAAAATTCTATCCTTGTAAAAACTGTATTGATTATGGTTTTGCTAGTTTTGTCATTAATTGGTTTGCTGACCATAAGGATGTCGATAGCATTCTATTATGCCAGATGAAATTTTCTGTCCTGCTCTTGGAGCAAACTATTTTAAAAGAACAGATTAATGGTGCAAAAAAAGACTAATTAGTCTCTGAAATTCTCTATAAACACTATATTTTTCTATGTAAAGGATCCTCATGAAAGCGAGGAAGAGAGTGCACATTTTACTTGGGCCTTTTAAGAAATCTTTCGGCTCAGAATATTAGTTTTACCTACCAACCAATACTCGGCATGCCTTAAAAGTAATCAGGGAAATCCCACAAGCCAAAGGGGAAAATAAGTTTCATCACTTTATGGTCACATCTCATATTCCTCTTATTTCATGTGGTGCCAATCTTAGAAATGGCCACTGGAATTGGAAACAATAATTGAAGCTTTGAATTCAGTAACAAATAATGACGTTATCATTCTCTTTTGTTAACATTATTGATACAGGTGATGGTGGAGGAAAAAAGCTTACTTTTTTGTAAAATATGAAGAAGATTGACATGAAAAGAAGAGCATTTGTGGTGAAGATGAAATGAGAAAGCCAGTAAAATTCATGGTATTCATTTTGTGTTGGATTTATGCAAAAGTACTATTAAAAGTTATTTAGTAACTTATATGGCACAGGAAATCCACAAATTCAGAGCAGATGCCAGAGCTGCCAGGGTCCTTGAGGGCCCCTGCTACTAATCTTTAATAATTTATGATCTGGAATGGGAGAAGTCTTCGAGGTCCCTGGGAGGGGGTGGGAGCAATCCAATGGGTAGGAGTCACTCAGGGATCTCAGGACAGAGACTGCTTTCTAACCAGTATGGAAATACATCAATATTTTTAACAACTAGTGTGCATACCAGTAACTAAAGTTCTTTCGAGGTATTTATTGAGGGAGTTTGTGTTTAGGATTTCAAATTCTGAAGTATTATTCAGAGCTTAGAATTTAAACATTTTCAATTCTAAGAGATTTCTTCCACGCATTTTTTGCCATCCCTTCTCTTTGAGCCCCAGGATCCTGTCCTTTTGGCTGACCTTGGTTGGTCATGCTTCCCAGCTCAAGTTCTAAAAGGGCAGTTACCACTGGCCTGGTGAAACCGTCAGCAAGATCATTTTGTCTGTGGCTTCTAATGGAAACAAATGTCAAGGTGCTGACCCTGTCCTAGAGCTAGAGCTCTTCTCTACTGATGCCTTCTTCTGAGGATGATCATTTGCGCCCATGGCCACCGATCATTGCTTCTCTTTAACTCACTTAGCAGCTCCGATACTCAGCCCCAACATCTGGGTCTGACTTGGAGGAAACATGACTCATCACAGGCACCCTTCTAAATTATTAAAGTGTCAAAATACACATTTGTTCAATAGACAGAAAACCCCACTTGACTCTTTGTCACTCTTTAAACTCATTAATAGTTTGACTTTACATTTGTATTTTAACACATCTCCCCTTCTCCAGTATTTGGATTGCCATCTCAATTTTGTCACTTTGGGGAGAGAAAATTTGTTTCTGAGCACCATTTGTTTTCCACAGACCTATGTCTGATTTAACTTTATTTAACTTTAAAAACTTGTTCGAGAAGATAAGTTGTCTCTTTGAGAAGTTTAACTTTAAGTCACCCAAAATTCACTTCAGTGACTTTTTTTTCAGTAAAGGATTCTTTATTTTTAACCAAATCAAAAGACTCTTCTGTTTTTAAGTCTTTTTTTCAACATGCTGATTTTTTTTTTTTTTTCTTTACATAGAGTCTCTATAACTTTCTCAGGGGGAAGAAGTAGGAGAAGTGATCCCTCCATGAGATAATTTATGAACTGTTGATTTCACACACACACACACAAAAATGCAAAGCAAATGCAAAGGTGAAGATGATGATAAAGTCTGTGGAATTAGTGTAGAGAAACATAAGTTATCTTTTTAAAAAAAATAATAGCAAAACCATTTCTGATGGATTAATAGGGTCTCTTTTTACTTCACTTTATAGTCTTCCTAAAACTACCTTCCTACGGTTAAAAATTTTAGGAATCATCAAAGAATAGGAATCATTTTCAAAATTTTTCATACATGTGACATTGATTCATTGATATACAGCCCATTAGCCTGGAGTTTCATCTCTTCATCTATCATTTCAATTATCTCCTGATTTCCTCAGGGCATTTGATAAATGGGAGACTATTTACAATTGGCATACTAATGACCTTGGTAAATTTTGAAAATGCATCCCCCTATTTTATATATATATATACATTTTTCAAAACTACCAGTTATTTGTGCATGCTAAAAGATGCATGCACATCTATTACTTGGAGATAATTTAAAAATAAAATTTTGAAAATATAAGTTTTTATGTTGTTACAACTATAACAATAAGTAATTGTGTAGGAGTTAAAAGATACCTTATAGCAAAAGAGGCAAAAGGGCATTATTCAAAATAAATACACTCCCCTCCTTTTTTTTCATCTTTAGAGTCTATTCTCCAAAGCCTTCTCATCAGACATGGTTACAGAACAAAGCTTTTGTTTGTTTGTTTCAGTGGTGACATTATTTTGTTATTGTCACTTTCTTACCAAGGTGAGTTGAAAGATAATTTTTTTTCTAAAATAATTTGTTGGCTTATCTCAAAATGTACAACAATCAAAGGCCGTGTATGTGTGTGTGTGTGTGTGTGTGTGTGTGTGTGTGTGTGTGTAATGAAAGATATCTTTATCTCTATATATTTATTTCCCTGTTTGTACCTCATTTGTAGGTTTAATTTGGGGAGGTGGATAATAGGGTGAAAGAGGAACATACCAGGCCCTATCTTACCATTAATGTAGCAACCTCAGACAAAGCTTCAAACATAGCTATTACCTGATTTTCTGGAGTTTCATTTGGTCAAGATATTTGGACTGAAAGAACTTTTGGAAGAAATAAAAGTCTACTAGGAAGGAGCTATTGTGTATCTCTAGTCTCTTTGAGGGCTTAGAAAACTAGATTATTATCTATTGTTTACAAAAGTTATATTACTTATAAGCAGCACTGGCCACAGACTTTTATCTCTCCACTAAGAGACTGACTTTCAATTATGCATATTAATTGTATCACATCAATTATCTCCACTGGAAAAAAATTTATATTTCTTTCATTAACATATTGAATATGAGAAATTGTCCAGGATTTTCCTATCTCATATTGATTACCTGGTTAGTTTGGTGATGTTACTTAACACATCTTTGATCAAATAAATTCTACAAAATTAAGATAAATATATTCTTGTTAAAGATTCTTAGAAATTATCAGATAAATAAGAGATTTAGAGTGAGTTATTTTTATTTTGGAAAGAGACATTATTATTTAATGAGTATAGATCTGGGAGACAATATTTATGACTAGGAGTAAGTTCCATATGGCTTTGTCAAAATCCTGAGGGCGAGAGTTGGATTTGACTTGATGACTCCTTGAGGTTTAGCTCTGATTCCCAATCATTTAGGGTTACAACCCGGTCTGTTTTGACAGATGGCTCCTTTATGTGGAGGCCTCTGAATGGACTTGTGCAGACCTAGAATATACTTGAAAAGCTCAAAACTTCATTGCTTTATAGCTGTCAGTGGTTAAGTTTTTAGAAGATAAGGATATATTTTATTGATCTGTATATCTTCAGGCACCTCATAGAGTGCTTAGCACATAAGAGGCATTTAGTAATTATTGATGAATGAATGAATGAAAGAATGGATGAGCGAATGAATGAACACTTTATTTTACTTAGAGATTACCAGGGCTATTTATGAAAATCATATGGTAAATATCCAGCACATAAATAGGAAAGAAAAAGAGACTGTTAAAGGCCCGAGAGAAGATTGGATATCTTGACAATTTATGTGAAAAATTTCATGTCTGTGCAGGTTACTCATTTACTTCTCTGGCTCCCCTTTTTGGGAGCAGTGCTCACCCAACCACCAACCAAAATGACTAAGATGAGAATTGGGTTCTTCTTTGTGAGGTCTAGATTGGAGCAATTATTTCCTACCAGAAGTATCGACTGAAATCTGGGTCCAGGAAGCCAGACTAGCAGAAGAGAAAAGCTGAGGTCCAGATACCTGAAAGGAAACAGACACTGGGGATCAAAGGGCCAAATAAGGGAAGCCAGGTCAAGAACACAGAATCAAGATGTTTAAACCTGTTAAACACAGAGATCTCAGTGGAGTAGGTTATTAACAAAGAGGAAGGAAAGGACTGAGTGTTAAACAGTTGCCTGCAATTTCAGCCTACGATTGCATCTTAATTCAGTGATCTCACTGATGAGGTATGTTGAAAGATCAAATAGAGCTGACATTTATTCAGACCTGTTTCCATACTGATGTACAGCCTCACACTTGTGATCGCATGCTGGACTTTCTCTTCTGAGTGTTTTTTGGCACTGCATATTTAACATCTGAAATGAAACGTAGCTTTTCCTGTTTTTATTGTCAGTAAAAATAGTGTTAGACTTGGAAATGGGCAAAGGAGATTATAGGATATGTGTCTTCTCAGTGGAATGGTAGGCATTGTCTAGGAGACTCTAGGGATTATCTAATTCTATAGAAGTGAGCACCTTTGATTGTCTGTTAACTAGGTTATTTTACAACTCTGAAGGCTTAGAACTTAAATTGTATGAAACTGATAGTCATGTAAATTTTTCTTTTTCAAAGCACTCCAAAAGGTATTTTGTCTCATAAATGCACAGTTGATCACAGCTCTGTGGAAAAGATGACCCAAGTAATTATATTGCCCTTTATAATAACCAGTTTGACATTGTCAAAAAACAATATTCAACCTAGTAAATCTGAAGATCTAATTGTAGGAAGAAGGGTAGGGCAAGGGAGCTATTAACAAAAGAAAAGAAAGTACTATTTTTGTGGGTAGGGACATCTTGTTTTGGTAGTGGAGCAGGGGATGAGTTTTTATCATGCCCTTTGCCTCTTCTTTCTGTGGGGGATAAAGAAGGCCCCTGTTGAAAGATTATTTTCCTGGGGCTTGACCAGAAAATTCCAGACTGTCTAATTAAGATCATGTTTCCAGGAGAGGTTGAAAGTGCAATTAGATCAGATATTAAATCTAGGTTTGGTATCATGGGCTTTTGCATGAATGATGCCATTTGAGGCCTATGGGTTTTCTCTTTAACACTTTTTAATACCATATTTTAGCAACTTCAGTTCAGTATTTCTAATTGCCCATGTCTGGGTTATATGTGTGTGTGTGTATGGATACACACACACACACACACACACACACACACACACACAATTGTTTTTTCATTAATCGATAAATTAAATAAAAAATTTTAACATATTCATCCTATATTTACAAGAGAGTCATGTTTTTAATTTTTTAAAAAAATCATACTAACATCCTTATTATTAATTTCTCTTTCATGCTAAACACTTGGTACCATTGAGCTTTCTCATTCCCTGGCTCTATCATATAATCAATTGCTAAGTTAAATACACTTTACTTCAGTTCACATGCCTACTGCCAACAAGCCAGTTCAGGTCCCAATTATTTTGTACTTGGGCCAACGCGATGACCCAGTACTCTCCAAACTGATCCTCCAAATTTGTCTCCCCGACCGTCACAATCTAAATGTTACTTTTGGGGGCAATCTAAATCCATCATTTCCCAGGCCACACTGAGGGGACTGCGGTCCTTCTGCTGATGCAGTGAAAAATTAAAATCAGTGAAATTTAGGAAAAATAAGATTGATTACAGTATGTTTCAAGTGAGAAACAAGTGACAATAGAGATGGCCCCAGCCCTGTAGAGTTCCGGTAACGTACCTAATATTGTGGCCATGATGGGTAGTGACAGGGGTGGTGCTAGATGATTTGCATGTGAGGTTATTTTGATTGACATTTGGTGGTTGTATAACCTTCTGTCTACAGTGCATGCAGTTACCCAGAATTCAGTCTGTTATAATAGGATTCATGAACCTCCAGGCATAGGTATGATATTACAATGGTGGTATAATAAGGCTAAGGTTAAGGAAGGTGCGTATATGTACTAACTGCGCAGGTGCTTGTGGCTGGATTAAACTAGTGATTAGTTTTGTGTTTTTTACTTCCTTGTATTTCAGAGTGTAATGTTAATCGTTAACCATAAAATGGGTGTTTCAGGAAGGACTTAAGGGAGGTTTCTGGGTTGAGCCTTCATTCTCTTGTCCCTCACGTCTAACTATCTGCTTCACATAAAGACAAAAGCCATTTTTTTTCCATCTAAACTCAGGCCTGCAGGACAGTCTCAGCTCACAGACTTTGAATTCCTGTTGACTAACAAATCAAGTACCCAAACTTCAGCTCCCTCACAATACAGATCCAAGGTATCTTCTTAGCCCTGTAGACTTACCCTTTATATTAGTTTTCTAGAGTTGCCATAGCAAAGTAACAGACTGGGTGGCTAAAACAACAGAAATTTAATTCTTCACATTTCTAAAGGCTGGTAGTCCAAGATTAAGCCCGTTGGTTTCTTCGGAGAGCCTTTTTCCTGGGCTTGCAGATGGCCATCTTCTCCCTGTGTCTTCCTGTGCTCTTTCCTCTGTGTGTATCTATGTCCTAATCTCCACTCCTTATAAGGACACCAGTCATATTAGATTAGGACACATCCATGTGACCTAATATTACCTTAATTACCTCTTTATCTCCAAAATACAGTTACATTCTGAAGTATTGGGGCTAAAACTTCAACATATAAATTTGAAAGAACACAATTTAGCCCATAACACCTCTATAGGAGAGAATAAAGTGATTTTTGAATGCCTACCATGAGTCAAACACTGTATTTTATGTTTACATAAATTTAAAAAAGTGGTTGACTTGCTATATTTCTGAACACACCCCAACCCAATTTTTACTTGTGTTATATTACGTCATCTAAAATACCTCTCTCTTTAAGAATCCCGATGTCTTCCTATCAAATGCACTAGCTTTACTCTGGAACTTCCATAACACTTAATTTTCCCATTTTATGATGCTTTCTTATCCTACCTGGTTTTATGATCATTTAGTACTTGTGTTTTTAATAATAGATTATTAATTCCTTAAGGGCAGGGCTATTATTGACTCTTTTAGGACTCCTCCGAGGTATATGACCTGTTGTCTAGAATATAGATATTTGTTAAATTAAGAATTCAATGGAAGAAGAAGAACGTTTATAAAAGGAAGAAGCAAGATAACCAAGGTTTTAGGGGGGAGTGGGTGGAGGATGATGAAGTAAGAGAAGGAAGCAAAAGAGAGAAATTAAAGAGCCACAATTATAAAGCTTTTCAGTTAGAGGCCAATAACATACCATTTTTGGAACCTAGAGGTTCTAATACTTTATCTTTTAATTATGATATTCTTAGTAAATCATATTCCACTTAAATAGTTTCGTGCCTTTGAGCAATGGAGAACATTATAATTCTTAGGTCAAAACGATTTTAAGATTGATCTTCATTCCCACTGTATCACATTGGTTTGAAAGATCTGATTTCAGCTAATTTGTCTCCCACAATCAGCAGGGGTGTGGCTTAAGGGGACAGTTTATTGTGTTGCAGCAAATATATTCTGCAATTCAACCAATCTGGTCTGATTTGTGAAGCATGAAAAGATTTGAAGGTCTCAGTTAATGTGCTTTACACATGTCACTTTCCCAAAACTAGGCCTAAGACTTGTGAGGGTGTGATCCATAACTCCATCTACTGCCACCAGACTGTGATATTTATTGCTGTGAAAATTCCCATGACAAATTTGTTTCTGTGGCACATTTACCATTATAAATTGACATGCAGCCATAGATGTGATGGCTTCAGATGCAGCAGCCCCAGTACTTTATTATTTTCCTTAAGTTTTAGACTTAAACAGCTGTGAAATTTTTAGAAGTTACTGTTTCCTTGGGTTATTTTAAAAATAACCAGAAAATCAAATCATTCTTTTAATAGAGTGTATTATTATTCAAACCTTTTCTGAAGTAAAGTTTCATCTGATTTCTAAATTTAACAATATGCACTTATCTCATAATTTTAGTCACCATACACTTAACATTATTCTCATTATTGAAATATTCCAGATGCTTCCTTAACAAAAAAAAAAAAAAGAAAAAAGAAAAAAGAAAAAACAGGAATAAATGTAATAGTCTGTACAGGGACTATTGTGGGGAAAGTGTATACATATGATCTCACGTTAAGGTAAGATCTTCTAAATTGAGAATTTTAGAGATGGATTAGTGGCTTCAGTATGTGTGGGACTTTGCTGTGTCTGAGGGTCATTGGAATGAATAAGACATTGGGCTGACTCTTAGGAAGTTTACAGTCACTCTAAGAAAAACACAAATAACTACAAATAAGTGAATCACTGGTTCTCAACAGCAGGTGATTTTACCACCCTAGGACACATTGCCATTGAAGATGGGGGTTTCCATCAAGAAATTACACACACACACACACACACACACACACACACACACACACACACACGTGCGTGCGCATAAAGATTTAGTAGAGTGCTGGGCTGGAGATACAGACGTAAGGGTCATAACACAATAGTTGTTGAAATCAAAAGACCAATAATTACCCAGCAAGAGTATGTTGATGATCAGGGCACTGGGTGAGGAACACCTGCTTTTAAAAGGAGACTCAGAAAGAAGAATTACAAAGGCAACTAAGAAAAAAAATAAGGAAATAAAATTAACAAACTTTTTTTGAGCCCATTCTGTGTGCAAAAAGCTGTGCTAAGCACTTTGCTTAAATTAATTCTCATAAGTAAACTATTATTGTCAGCTCTTTTGTACAATGCTTGAAGAAGGGGTCAACAATATCAGAGGCAATAGAAACTTTCAGTACAATAAGGGCTAAAAGTGTCCATATATTTGGTAATTAGGAGGTCACTGGCAACTTTAGGGAGAGCAGTATCTGTAGAGTGATAGAGCTGGAAAGTAGACTCTAGTGAGTAGAAAAATGAAAGGTTGGTGTGAAAGTAGGGATAAAGAAGTTTTCATTAAAAATAAAAGGAAATTACAGTTTTTTAATGGGAACAGACCAAACGTAGGGCATTTTTTAGGATAGAAGAGATGGAAGAAGATAAGAGTTGCAGATATTGTTTATAGACCTTGAGAAAAAAAAGATGATGATTCCTTGTAGACACCAAGAGGACTGGGAAATCTGAAGAGAGAAGAGAGACAATGTTTGTCTTGAGAGGTAGTGTCTAGGGCCTAGCTGAAATAGGGTACCACTTTCTTCAATACATCTGTCCATCAGAGCCCTTTTTTGGAATCTGTCCTCTCTTAACCACTTTGGATTTATCTGAACTCTTTTGGGAGGATCACTGAGGCTCTCATTATCCTCACTTATCAGGACACCATTCTATAAAACCAAATTACATTATCCTTGTAACCCAGGGAGCTCAGTGCCCCCAGGAAAAACACACACTTGGATTACAACCTATCTTGTGAGATGAGGTCTCCCCAAATGAGTGTTGCATAATTTGTTTATTCTTTGTAGTCATCTTGTCATAGTATGTTAATGTATATTAAACATTTCTTTCCATTAATACAATGCTAATAAGGAATAATTTTTTCTTCCTCAAATATTAATATTTTCCTACTTTTGAATCTTAGTCTGACCAAAAATGTGTTTTCTATATTATTTTTAGTCTCTATCATTTATTTAACTATAAATATTGAATATGTGCAATGTGCTAGGTCCTAGTTTATAGAACAGATACAACATGGGTCTGGCACTAGAAAAACTTATAGTCTAAGAAAAACAAATAGGTAAATAATCATTTGAAATAGAAAAGAATAAGTGCTTTAATAGATGTAATATGGAAAGTGATTATGCAAGCCAGTGCAATAAGTAACAGTACCTCCCTCCCCACTAAAGGAAGTCTTGTACTCAAAGACTGAATTACTTTTATTTTTTTAAATGGGCTGTCAAGAATGAAAACATCTCTTCTCTTTGCTTGATGGATTTTTCCTCCTCTTTCTTTCTCTCTTTGGTTCTAACCCTGCCAATTCTCTGCATGGGCTCCTTTTATATTCAGAAATTCCAGTTAAGGGACTTTCTCACTGATTGTAATGACATAGGTCTGTTTTCACAGCTGTAATCTTAAACTTTCTTAATAACACCATGTTTTAAACATTATTCTGCAATACTAGAAGGTTTGGAGGTGCTCAGAAAGTAAACAGTCGGTTTATATAAAAGGAAGAGAACAGTTGTAATATAAAACTTTCAACAATTTGTATCAGATCATTGGCACTTCATTGAAAATCTTGAGCTCTTGAGACAACAGAATTTTTCCCCCAAGGGGAACTAATTCACTAGACACACATATACATTAAAACCAGATGATGGCGATGCAGTGAAATTGGAAAGACAATTCCTGGACTTATTAGAAGCTGGAAACCAGGCATTTGTGTTTCCACTGGATTCTTTGGCCTTGGCAAGAATCATTTTCCCAGCAGAGCAGATTTGGGGAATTTGCATTTATGTTCATGATCACCTTTGACATCTGAGACTCTGAGGACTTGACATCGCATACTATTTTTATTATAAACAGAGCTCCCAAGCTGTTAAGCTCAAATTGCTACTTTGGTGTTAACAAGAATGGTGCCACATGGTGAGCATATGCTGTTTGTGAAAGTAAATGATGCTTTAAGAATGTTTTACTCTCAAAAGGAAGTCTACTAGCAGGTAGCTTGCATTGAAGCTCTGTGTATATTCTCATGACCATCGTAAACAACATTTAAAGAGTCAAGGTTGTTACTTGAGAGTAAATCAGGGAGCTCCTGAACATTTGGATGGATATATTCACTGTAAATCATGACATTTTTCCCTATGTTTATCCTTTTAAAAATGTATATATTTCACTTTAGGGCTTGATAGATCTTTCAGATAGTATCTTAATAGAGCTTCCTCAGCACAGAAGTGATTTATTTCTTTCAATGGAGGATTTATTTACATCTACTATTTAGAAATTTAGCATTATTATAACTGGGTTTAGAATTCCTTTGCTTTGGACAAACTAAAAAAAAACTCCCAAGACTAATTAGGCAATTTAAATGGTGAATATTTCTATTTCCCTCTGCATTTGCTTTGTGAGTTAAACTGATAAAGATTTAATCTTTTTTTTTTTCAGTTTCTTTTGTTTATAAAACTAAAGACTCACTTTTATAAAAGATTTTCTTTTGTTTTGTTTTAGAAAGAGATTTGACACCTGAATGGTAGTGGTAATGAAATTCTCTGTGGGTTAGGCTTCAAGAAAGAAATATTAATATGAAACTAATGAAGTATTAACAAATAAATTGAATTCATAATAGTAACCATTTCCCTATGTTATATGTGATAACCATAGACTTATGTATGAGTAATGTGGAGCTTTGCATCTGATCACTCATAGCCATCAATGCATTCCTGAAAATAAGGTGATCAGGGAAAACTATAAGTAATTTTATCAAAATGAGATTATGAATCCCTCAGCTATCGCAAAATTATTTTTCCCTTCTAACAATTTATTTTCTTTTATAAGGACTAAAGTTCTAATGTGTTATTACCTAAAATTTGAGATTAAATATGAATACAACTGCAGGTGAATAAGGAATATTACTTTCCTTCTTATAACCCATATATTCTCATTCTTCACAGAGAATGGCTGCAGTATCCAAGCTGCAAGGTTAATCTTTCTTACATTTGGCTCTCGAATAACTTTTGTGCACAAACTGATGGAGGACCATGTGAGACTAGCAAAAGAGTTTGGTCTGCTGCGGTAATGGAGGGGGAGCTATTGACAGTATCCAAGCAAGAGAATAATAATATGCAATTGCCTTTTAAGGACAATTAGCCTGGAAACCAAGGGTAAAATGGGCATGACAGATTGAAAAGATGAAGACAAAGAGACAGTGTTTTATCACATGGAGAACCTGTCATCAACTAGAAAACTTCCTTTTTTACTTAGTACGACTCAAGGCAAATTACAGTGAAGAAAAGGCCGTTGGGGTAACAATAAGGAGACTGGTGATGCCTTTAAGATTGTGTTTTTTAGAAAATTACAGAAACAGCTGCCAGCTTAAAGAGAGTTTGAAGAGAAAGTTTCTGGGGATGTAAAGATGTATAGATGTAGGGAATGAGGGGTGAGGCAGGAAATGAAAAAAAAAAGAAAAAATAGCCAGAGGAAGAAGCAATATTATTATTATTATTATTATTTTATAGCCATGAGCAATTCGCTGTAGTGCAGAATAACACACAATGAACATAAGTGTGTGTCAACAGGAAAATTGTTGATTTGGGGGAGGAATTCAAATTGCTGAGAGTAGAGAGTCTAGAAAGTAAATTACTAAGTGGCCCCCAAGCCTGAGAAGTTCACTATTAAATGTGTAGGCATACTTTATGCTTTGAGATTCAGCAAATAGTTTGATTTACTCATGCTAAATTTTGTGAATGAGCCTGCTTTCCCAAGTGACAGATGTTTCACAAAGGCCATAGGAAAGGTGACTTGGGAGATCCTTTGGTTTCCATTTCTAAAGGCAGGAGAGGACCAGTTCCCAACCTCATAAAGAAACTGAGAGAAAGGCCTAAAGGGAAAATAGAAAGTTTATTAATATTTTCTTGAGTTAAGTTTTACGGCCAGAGCTGTTCCCAGCAGGAAAGGAATTCATAGTATTGGTGGCTGCTGGGTATTGGGGTGAGGGGAGATGGGGGGAGACTGAGGGGAAATATACCTACAGCCTGTATGCAAAATTGAACTAATTTGCCTACATACCAGTAACTGATTTTTACACCAAGAGTTTCTCTGCAATTAAAATGCTTTAGCTGCTTAGTTTCAAAGACATGCAGGTTGACCAGCAGTTGAAAGAGTTATAAATTGTTGGATCTCAATCTAGTTCCCTCCCTTAACCCAAACAGAACTCTTTAACTATCAGCAGTAATTACTTGGATTTTAGCTTTCAGGCACCAGACAGTGGACCATGATCAATAGCATCTCTGTCATTTGGGATATGAGGCTGCAGGTGAAAGGTGAGACACTTCTCACTTCTAAAGCTTCAAAAAAACCAGACAATTCTCCACTCTTTAACCTGCCGCAGTAGCGCTGTGCGTATGTGTTTAAGTGTTTATTCTATGTCTTTTTAATAAAGATCATTTAAGTTCAGATCTATGATATGCAAAATTCTAGTTGATTGTGTTTTTGAGAAACCCTAGTCCTTAAAGAAAATGAAGTAAGCACAGTGTCTGTTTTTTCCTTTTATTACAGATCTTTACTCATTGAAATTCTTCTCTGTTTTACAAATCAAAATAGAATATGTTCATAAACAGTTTAGAGAGTTTATATTTCTGATCTTTTTGAGTTATGGAAAATGTAATATTTGAAAGATTAGTATCTATTACAAATCAAAACTGATGTTTAAAACAAAAGATACATTTGCCAAATTGCTTTTTCTCCCTGGTGCTTCTTTAAAGACATATGAGTATAGTAAATAGACTTAATTCGTATCATATATGTTTTTCTCCATTACTCTGAAATCCGCTGGTTTCTTTCAAATTTGAATATTCCAGCTTTTATTTTTTCTGTTCTTCAGCTCCAGGCTCCAAACTCTTGTCCTCACTAGCTAGACTTTTCCCCTGTCTTATTGCTGTGGCAGTATAACATTTTCTTTTCCTCATACCAAGTCTTTGTTTTCATTGTTGTCGTTCCTCTTGTCTTCACCTCTGCTCTGTACTTTTGGGTGAACGAGCCAGGAAATCTCTTAACAGTTCTTTATAAACTTGCCCTTCAAAAACAGGATCGGTGAATAATACTGTATTAGGAGCCTAAGTGAGGGAAAATTACCCAATGATGGAAGATCAGACAAATTAGACAGAAGCAGATGAAGATTTTTTTTTTAAAAAAAGCATAGCAAACAGTTGGGATAACATTGAAAGAATACACATGTGTATGTGTGCATGCATGTGTTTGTGTGTGTTATGTGTTATATGCTATTGAGTCAGCCCTGATTCCTGGTGAATTCCTGATGAATGAGTAATGTCCACAATGGGTGTGTTTGAAATGTCATTGCACTAAAGTGTCTGACGACCTATTGGACTTTAATTCTGACTTTCTGCTTACCAGCTAGGTGGCCATGCACATGTAACTTCGCCGAGCTTCGTTTTTCCCTTTTGGAATATCTAGATCATAACTGCCTGCCAGGATTATGGTAAAGAAAGTGCGAATCCTTATGCAAACAGTGCTTTTAATACCATTTATTTTTAAAATCATGCTATGCCAGAAATGTGGAATAAAACTAAAGCCAGCTAGAGAAGATCCATAGGGAATCCAATTCTTTTTCTTCCTTCCATTATAGTTCGGGCTTTGCAAAGTATCACTAGAATTTACCTTTCATTTGGTTTGAAATCTAGGTCCTAGTTTTTAGACAGAGTGACAATTTCTATTTACTGCTTTTATTAACTTGACCTTGCTTGCTAATCCAAGTACTCACTTCTTCACCCCACAAAAAGCAGATTCTTTCAGAAAACAGTCTAATTTTCTCTTACCTTGGAGATAGCCATGGTGTTGTTATTTTTGCCCTAGCTTGCCTTCTAAGTTGAATACAGTACCTATGCCAATCCATCCTCCTGGTGACCTCCTGCTCAACTTGCTTTTGAGCTTTCCTCCCTCATCAAGCAGTCCTCTTCAGCCCTGTCAAACTGTCAAGACAGTAAAACTCCAGTTCAAGAAAAGCTCTCGAGTTATTGAAAGGATGTTCTTCTTACTTAATGGGTTGGTTCTAAAGGTGGCATAGAAGGTTTTGCACCATTTCTCTTTTATGTATGCCATATTCCCATAGCTGAAGGTGAGAAAGATGAAAGATATTAAGATAAAACCGAGAGTTTTAATTCTCATCCTCATATTTAAACATTCAGGAGACACCAGCAAAGGGAGTAATTGCAGATTATTAGAGAAGATTTCAATTGTGATGTTACTGCACAGTAATTTATGTCAACTCTTAAATTATAAACCTTGTTGTCCCTGTGCTAATTTGTCAGCTAACAAAATATGGATTTGCTGTGACAGTTAAAATTTTCACAGCATCTTAGTTTCCATCAGGCCTTTTTTCTCGAGCCCACCTGGTTTCTTTGATGTTAAGAAGCCAAAACAGGTGCCTTAAAGATTTTCTCTTTGGCATATGTGTTGTCAGAGTTCATTTATTCTTAATGCTGTTCCTGGAACTTATTGTTTCTTCTTCTGTGAATAATACTTGATATAGATTGTCTTTCATGAACCAGTTTTCTTTGAGTCCCTCAACTAACCAATGTCTTCTATAACCACCAGCTTTTCTTGGCACCTCCATCTCGGTAACTTCCTTCTCAACCTACTCTCTCTCTCTACCTTTTGGCCATCCAATAATCTTTATGTTACTGATTTGGCTTAATTTAGTTTGAAGTGCACTGCGCCATGGGCAGGTTTCCTACGAGTTGTTGGTGGTAAGGTTTTAATCTGTCTGGGTCACTTCTGTCATCCTCTGGCCACAACCTGTCACTGAACTTCACCCTCCACTTGATAGTTCTTTCAGCAGCCATAGTACAGAGTTTTCAAATTGGCATCTAGTGGGTCAAGTCAGCTGAAACAATGCTCTGTTTGGTCCATATAAATTGTGCCAGCATTTAAAGATTAAGTGATTTCATGGGACATTTACAGCTTTTCTTAATATACCAGAATTTCTGACACTCGGGCTACTTTCTTCTTGTCAACAATCTTATACTTGCCCATCACTTATACCATGTAAAAAGGTCATTTGCATTCATTGTTTGCTTTACTCATAAATTGGGACAACTGCCTTGTCCCCACAGGTATTTGAATTCCTAGATTAGGTATAGAAGTTTAATAAAATAGGTATAGTTTATGTGTATGTTGGAGGAAGAAGGGATGACATCTACTTTCTTTCATGAGTATCTCACTAAAAAGGAATTGAGAACTCTGTTTTGATAGAGAATCTTTAGTAGATATAGATGGAAAAGGAGATATGCTTTCTTCTCATTTTCACAATACATTTTACAAAAATTCACTTTCTGTCAAAGAGAAATTTTTCTACAGTTTAAATTGCAGGATGATGAACTCCTGACTATCTCAAGCAAGATTATCATGTGGGTGAATATATCTGCATTGTATCATATGAGTCTAGAAAAATTATTATATGTAGATGTTAAAGGAACTATACAAGTGTTAATGTATAAAATATGTGTGTGTGTAAGCTTTTAATGATTCATGCTATTTTTCTATTTTATTAAACTTAAGTGGAGTTTTCAGGGAAAACACAGATACACTGTCATAATGATAAATTATGTAGTTTAATTCAACTTCACCCATGATATCTCAGTTGAGATACCTTTGAAAAATGTATTGCAAAAACAGCTTTTACATGTCTGTTCCTAATTCCAGCAGAAACATCTAATTATAGAATGTTAACCCCACCAAAAAGAAGAAAAGATTTGCTTGGGGAAAATTTTTTTTGAGTAATCAGTGCAAAGCAGATATCTCTTGCAGAGAATAATCTGAGCCAGCCAAGATTTCTGTGAAGGTTTTTTTTTTTTTTTTTTTTTTTTTGTTCTGTATTGCCCGGGTGACCTCTTCTTCTCATCCATCACTTAATCAGAAAATCAAAAGACAGCAAGCTGCAAGACAGACTCTTGTTCAAGATAAACCTTATGAACTCTTAGTAGGTTACTGCTCTTCCATGGAAGTTCAGCTGACCAAGTGACTTCTCATATTTTGGAATTTATTCATGAGCCAGCAAAGCTCTGTCTAATGTCACAGAACCTAAGAGCACAAATGGCTTCATCCTTAAGTGCAACAGTTCTGTTCTCTTCCAAAACTCAAATGAGAGCTCATATTTTTACAAAAAATATTTTAAGGTAAAACATGGCCTATTTTTCCCTATGAGGATATGTGTATCTCTTATTAATCCTAGCAAGCTAGAGATATTCTGAAAATATCACCCTAATAAGGTAATGGTATTGAGCATTTTATTGAAAACACAATGGGTTTTCTGTGGGGTATGGGGAGGAGGCAGAAAAAGAACAAGAAAAAAAAAGGCCTTCATGAATTAAATCATTTAGAGATAAAACATATGAAATAGGGACAGTTTTATTGCTTTTGTATTTTTTGAGGACAGTTATGCCTGCAAATCCACAAAATGGTACAAATACAAATACATCACATTTGCCTGCTGTGATTAAATTTCTCTAATTACACAACCACACTCCATGTGTGGGACTGATGCATCACCTCTTTTTTTTTTCCTTTGTAATCATTGTTATATCCGTGCTCTATAATCAACGTTCATCACAGCTAATTAGAGTTTCTTCGTCTGTTGTTTCTGAGATCTGACATTCCTAGAGTTCAACTGCAAAATTCATTTTTAAATGTCTCTGTGCTCTGCAGAAAAAAAAAAAAATTGTAGGGTTGTATTATTCACAAATGGCTTTTTGAAATTTTAATGTACTATGATTTTCTTTTTTTATTGAATTTAAATGATTACTCTTGGGGCAGGAGACCAGGTCCCGCTTATGATTTTGTAGGACTCGCCTGTGATTTACAGGTACTTTCCTATTGGTAAAAAGAGCTGGCAGTCTTTATTGCTAAAGATTTTGTAGACTTCTGTATGATACTCAAGGACAGATAATTTTGTTGTGTTAGATTGATATTAATGTTTTTTTTTTCCTAAAAGGAATAAAATGCTGCAGATTTACATCATTTATAGGTTTAAAGCTTAAGTTCATTCTTAAAGGCAGTTTCCTTTCAGCAAATGTTTTTAATTGTGGACACTTTTCAATACTAAATTACAGTGATAGGAAAGCTAGTTAATTTTAGCTAGTCATTTACAACAAATTTAATCTACTTTCTAGATGTTAATTTGAAGCCAAAGCTTTCAATTCACTGCTTTGTTTTCTCCTCTGAAAATCCCACCATCTCCTGCAACCCCTTATTAAAGCAATTACACCTTTAAAGCTTTGATAGAAGAAGTGATAAAGTGGAAGTCAGACATTCATTATGTATATCTCACCTTCTTTATTTTGTGTTGTCTGACCTTGTTTTCATCGTCTTTCTTAACCTGCATTTTCACTGCTGCTGTTTCTGCCTATACTTTGGACTGAGTCATTCCCTAATAAAACTACTTGTGTTACTGAGCAACCATTTTGTTTCCTGCTCCTGAGAAGTTTGCAGCACACTGGAGGTTCTGGGCCCATGAACATATAATTACAATGAAATCTGAAAGGGTGCATTAGAAAAGAGGGAATTTCAAAGCCAGGCTAAGCTTGAAGAGAGAAAAATTAGTGAGAATAATAGGAAAGGATCCACAGAAGAGGCGGTATTTGTGCTGAGACAAAGATATTAATAAAATTTAAATTAAATTAATTTAAATTAAAAAATAAAAATTTTGGAATGACATTCTCTGTGCTGGGCACTGTTGTAAACACTTTAACTATTAACTCCTTTAAAACTAAAGAACTCTATAAAGTGCCATATATACATATTATATGTAAGGAATCTGAGGCACAGAAAATTTAGCTGACTTGACCAAGGTTACCGTGGCAGATTTTGTTTTCCAAAAATGGCCATAGCAATATCTCCCTTTCACCATGTTATTTTTCTTAAACCTTGTCATTCCTATATTAAGAGGGGAAATCTACTTCCTCTGCTTGAATCGGAGTGGGTTTGCGACTGGCATGAAACCAACAGAATGTGACAGAAGTGACACTGGGTGACTTCCAAGGCTAGGTCAGGAAAGATAACAACATCCCCTTAGATCACTGGAACACTGGTGCTGGAGTCTGAGCAGCCAGCTACCAGACCAACTACCCCAAGGCTGTCATGCTTTGAGGAAGCCCAAAGGAACCAAATGAGAGGCCACCTCGTGAAGCTTAGATCACAAGAGGGAAGAAGAGGAGAGAGTGAGACAGAGAGAGAGAGAGAGAGAGAGAGAGAGAGAGAGAGAGAGAGAGAGAGAGGTTCCTGGCCAGGCCCAGAAGGTCCAGTCTCCCTCTGCCCTTCTAGGTCCAGCAATACTTTCTGACTGTAACCACATAAGAAATCTGGAGCCAGAATCGCCTAGCCAAGCCTGTCTCAAATCTCTGATCCACTATAATTGTGAGACAACAAAATAATTGTTGTTGCTTTTAAGCTATCAGATTTGAGGGGAATTTATTATACAACAACCCAGTCACACAGCTCATAAGTAGTAGAGCCAGAAATTGAACCCATTCTTACTCCAGAGCCACACTTCCTCCTATATTAGAAAATAAAACTTGAGAAGATTTATGAACATTCCTCACATTTTAAGCAAAACTTTCATGTTACATGAATGTGTTGCAAAAATCCCTTCTTCAAATCAATATTCTTAGAGGTACGAAATGTTTTTGCATAGTGAGGTATTTTTTTTATGGTTGAAAATTAAATGAAGGAAGAATAAGAGAATGTTTAATGGGAACATAAATACATCAACCATCATTATTGTAAAAGCTGACTATCCAATGATTGCCTAGATATATGTTGCATTATCTGAGTAATGACTTCCAACCCTATTAAAATGGCATGACCATTTAAATAGAGGGGAGAAACAGTGAATTTGTTTTTAATGAGGCAATAATTTCTAAATAGGCAGCTTAGAATGTACAAGGCTGAAACTACATTGGAACTCAGAAAGGTTGGATTTTAGTGAGATTGAATATCAATATTGCTTTTAGTTAATTTACAGTTATTTGTTGAATTGCATCTCCCGCACAAGCTAGTAAGCTTTCTTAACATGGGGATAACTGTTTATCCTTAAAAAAATAATGAGTTTGATCCCTGGATTCTCTGGACCCACTATAAAGAAGATATTTGATAAATATTTACTAAGTAAAGGAATGACTATAGACCTCAGAATTCATTCATCTTAATTGAAACTTTGTACTCTTTGTTCAACATCTCCTCATTTTCCACTCCCTTCTACCTCTGGCAACCAATGACCTTTCTACTCTCTGCTTCTATGATTTTGATTATTTTAGATTCCACATAAAAATGAGATCATGCAGTATTTGTCTTTCCATGTCCGTCTTATTTCACTTAAAGTAATGCCTTCCATGTTTGTTCATCCATGTTGTTGTAAATGGCAGGATTTCTTTTTTTTTTTTTTAAGGTTGAATAACATTCCATTGTGTATATATACATATTTTTTTATTCATCTGTCCATAGATGAACATTTAGGTTGCTTCTAAGTCTTTCTTATTGTGAATAATACTGTAATGAACATGGGAGTGTAGATATCTCTTTGAGATCCAGATTGCATTTCCTTTGGATATATACCCAAAAATGGGATTGCTGGATCATTTGACAGTTCTTTTCTAATCTTTTGAGGACACTTACATTGTTTTTATAAAGGCTGTACCTATTTAAACAGTATCCAAGGGTTAAAATTTTTTCACATTTTTACCAATACTTATTATCTTCTCTTTTGATAATTGACATTCTATTGCAATTAGTAATGAAGTGATATCTAATTGTAGTTTTGATTTACATTGCTTTGATGATTGGTGATGAGCACTGTTTCATGTACCTATTGGCCATCTGTGTGTCTTCTTTTGAAAAATGTATATTTAGGTCCTTTGCTAATTTTTAATTGAGTTATTTGGGGTTTTTTTAACTGTTGAGTTCTATAAATGTCTTATATATTAAATCTCTAGCATATACACACATACAATGTTAACTAAATAGAGGTGATGGATAACATATTTACCTTGATTATGGTGATCTTCACACAATGTATACCTATAACATCAAATTGCATACCTTAAATATACATTTTTTTATGTCAAAAGTATCTCAGTAAAGTTATTTTAAAAAGGAATAGAATATCTTAGAGTCTCAGTTTTCTTATTTTGAAATGTAAACCAATAATTGAATTTGCAATCCAGAAATTATCAGCACTTGTCACATCTTGAACGAGGAAATTTTCTAGGTCATGGAGGGACCTGCACTTCATAAATAAATGAATAGCTACATTTAAAATTTATCTTCTTGACATGTTGGAGGATAGATCAGTGTTATGTGTAAAACAAACACTGTTAGCACTAATATGGCATCCGTTCCTACCATTGTCCTGTAATGATGCATAAATGAAAGGATTTGAGAATCCAGCTAAAAGATTTAGGATATATCATTTTACTTCAGGCTACAGAGGCTCATGTGATTTCTTAATACTCTTCTGGGATAGAAGTTTCTCAACCATGGCTACCTCAATTCAGAACGTAAATTCTATAATTATTAAGAATAAGGCCGACTCTACCTCCCTATTTCAAATGTAATGTAAAATGGAGTTCAAATGTAATTCTGAATGTATGATTAATTATGTGAAGCAATATGTGATTGATAATTATAATTATTAATCATAACTAATTTGTGTTATTGATAACTTAAGGGAAATATGAACCAAAAGAACAAATCAGTTTTTGCTAGATGTGCTGTAGACTTGCCTGTAACTCTTTGCCTTCGTGCACAAGAGCTGATAATTCCATAAGACTGTGTATTCTACAAACTTACAATCATCCATCTCATTACACAGTAGAGCTATTTTTTTGCAGCTGAATTCAAAGCAATTGTTCTTGGAAGGTTACCTTGCTATAGGTTGGACAAAATGATGAAAAAAAGAAAAAAAAGAGAGAGAGTGAATGAAAGAAAACAAATTTTATTTGTAACTAACATTTGGGAAATAATAATAATAGCAACAATAGGTCACCCTCATATATGACTAATTCTATTCATTTTACATGTAATAATTCATTTAATCTTCACAACAAACTGATGGGGCAGGTACTATTACTATTGTCCTCATTTTACAGATGAAGAAACTGAACAATAGAAAGGTATGTGAATTGTCCAACTAAGCAAAAGATCTGAAATTCACATTCAGTCTAAACACCACAAACTGGACCATATCACTATAGTTAGTATGTGATTATTAGTTTAAATTGAAATTTCAGTTAAAAATAACTTTATAAATACCCCCAAGGTATTTTAAACAAATCCTAATTATTAACAGATAAAGACTATAGTAAGAATGTAATAATTTTAGAGTTAACTTCACTGATTTATTGTAAATTTAGTGAGTTATGACATATGTTTAAAGTCAGCATAACTTTAGTTTTTATATTTTTATTTCCTTTTGAAAACTTCTTAAAAAGTAAATATGTCTTTAGAAATGTAGGCTGCATTAAATGAATGTGCCATAATATAATAGCTCTTTTTAAATGTCTCTGGTTTTACTTATTTAAAGTAGCTATTTTATTTAATGTAATTTTTTTTCTATCAAGGTATAACTTTTTTCCATGATTCCCTTTGTTAAATAAATTTCTGTTGAATCTTTTAAAAATGCATTTAGTGGAAATGTAAAAGAAAAAAATGAAGCATTTATATTTAGTCCCTGAGAGTGCATTTATGTTTGTTTCAAAATTTATAAGCCATTTTCTTAGGTATTATCATAGTTATATTTCTTAATATTTCTGTGAAGTATCATCATATCTTCTTTTAAATGAGTTAAAAGAGTCTCACAAATGTGAAGTGAATGCCCAGTATCTCACATAAGTGGTGGAACTAGAATTCAAACCTAGATCCTCAGAGCATGAAGTGCAATGTTCTGTTTCCTTATCTCTGTGATTGTTCCTTTCCATACAGTGGCCATGTAAGGAATGAAATCATTGGCTCATAAGGCAAGATCTCCTCTGATACTTTCTCCAGTAATCTAACACATTTCCACATTCTTCCTTTTTCTCTACCACCAATAATGAAGAGTATAAGAAGGAACTCGGTTATAATTCAGGAGACTCATAGAGGCTGAGATTTTTTTGAGGTTCTCAGATTATTCCCGAGTAACTAGGAATAGAACAAATTCCTCAAGTCTTGAAATAAAATCATGTACACCATTTTAAGGAAAATCTGAGACTTAAAACCATGTATAGAAGTTATTCCATTGACATCATCTAAATTCTTCAGAATAGTTATATTGCTGGTATACTTCATGTTTAATTCTATAATCTCAAAATGGGGTTATAAAGACCCAGCACATTGTTTAAATGCATTTTCTAATTATATTTGGGGCATGTATGAATTTTCCAGAGATGTTAATTAACTCCATATTTTTCCTTAACCTATAGAGAATTCTATTCAGACTGGTACCTAAAGAAAAATCGACTGATTTGTTGTAAAAGCTAATTGTAATAACAAGCTTAGGTCATCGTTTTATGAAACCTATTGATTTGAAAATGACTATAATACATAAAAGGTGTGTGCACATTTTGGGTCATTTTCACAAACACGCAATCCTTTTAAAACAAAAATACACAGGCTAAATAGGGCCAAATACATTTGATTTAGAGAGAAAGATGTGAGTAAAATTAAAACACTTATAATGTTGCTTCTTTACTTTGAATTGTGGCCACCTCTGTTCAGTATTTTTATGTTCCTCAAAGCAATCTAAGCTATTACTAAAACTGTGCAAACACAAACTAAATCTAATCCCTGAATTTAGAATAGAAGCATGCTTTAGGAAAATGAACAAATATAGGGATCCCAAATTCACAAATTTTGTTTAAAGATAGAAATTTATGGCTTCTTTGTGTAGCTAATTTAACAGACCTTTCATGTGTTTGCAGTTCTTTTGTATTCGTCTTATGACCAGAAATGCAACACTGCTCTTGCAAACATCATATTTAATTCTTGAAAAGACTGCAGTATGTCATTACAGATAGATTGATAGCCTTGATGATATCATTGAACTTTTGTCATGCCTAACCTGGAAGACTTGCTATATGTCAGAGAATTTTTGTCATTCATCTTGCTTTTGAAAGGCCAAATTTATTCGCAACCTTGAATGACATTGGACACATAGAAACAGTCTGAAATCTATCATGCAGTGAGTATCTTATAAAACTGCAATTTAAAATCCTAAGTATTGACTTGGTTTTCAGAACTATTTTCAAAGCCAATGACTTTCAATTTTTTTATTGATGAACACTGATTTTCAATTGATAAAAAGTTTATATTTTTATCTTTTTTTCTGAGTTCACAAGACTACCATATTTCCACCATGCTTTTTTTACTTTTTAAAGTACACAACGAAAATGGAAATGGATGTTTATAGTTTTTATATATTATTGTCGATATGTAACTGACTAGTGAACAAACACTAGTAATGAAGTCATTGGATTATTCAGTGATTGTTATAAAAAATTCAGATTGTACATAAATACAGCAGGATTGCATGAAAATAGTGCTATTATAGGAAGAGCAAAAATTTTTCAGCTTTCTGTGTTGTAGAGCAAGAAATGTGGTATATGTTACTATAGATTCTCACAAAAGTTTTATAAGGTAGTTAAGTAAGTCCTCACTTAATGTTACCTCTAGGTTCTGTAACTTTAAGTGAAATGACATATAAGGAAGCCAACTTTACCACAGGCTACCTGATGTAAACAAGAACTGTTTCTATAGCATCTCATTCATATTAAACCAAAACAATGTTGAACAAAACAGTATTTGAGAATCTGTTGTAATTCCTTTTCCATACTATACAGATGACAAAACTAAAAACTATTAAGTTAGCAACAGTCGTTTCATAACAGAGTTACCCTTATGTACATTTGTGTCCTGGAAGATCAAGACTTAAGCCAGATAAGAGCCATTCCTTTTGGAATCGTTGCCTGCCCAGGAAGGCACCTGCCTATTACACTTAGTTGTTCTTAAAGGATTTTTACTTTAGACCAGGGAGGAGGTTCTTGGTATGTACAGTATCACATCTTCTCCTCACATCAAATCTTCAGTACATAAGCATGGGTCAAATTTTCATGACAGTACATGGTCTTTCCCATTGAGAGTATTCTAGAATGCTGTCTTTATCATTTGAATGTGAACATTGTCCTCCAGAGCTCAGAAGCACTCACATACATTGCTGGTTTCATCGCTGTTTTCTTCAGTTGGAGCAGCCAGCTGAAGACATGGTATAGTTTTGACCATGGAAAATGGACTGAATTGAATACCAATGTTCTATACCATTGAGTAGCATTAAGTTCCTTACAATGCAATTTTAAAAGCAAAATCTTAAAGACCATTCATTTAAAAAAGAAAAACTACTACATATTCCAAATTTTGAGTTAATGCACTAAACATGATATAATTGAGCAACATGGCAAAGACTATATTAAAAAAGAAAGAGAGGTGGTGGTACCTTTTAGCCTTAAATTAAAAAAAATATTTTTACATTTATTTTGCAGTTTTTCTCAAAGTATGCTCATTACAAAGAAATTGTAAAACAGGCAAATGTAGAGCAACAAAATGAAACCATCCATAAACACTTGATTCAAACATAGACACTTTTAAATTATTTGAGTATATCCTTGAATCCTTGAATTTTTTTTTCTAAGAAGATACATAGATAAATAGATACGTATGGGGTTACCCTTACAAATGTATATGTAAGTATACACACCCTTACTATGTCATAACATTTACAGAGGTAAATAAATATTGTCCTGGAATATGATTGCTAATTGTATAGTGGCTCTTTGTTTGGATGTTTATTAATTTACTTAAAATTCTACTGTTCAATGGTTTTTATTTTGCTTCCTTCGGTATTAAAAAAATACATAAATCTTTAAGAACACTTGTGATTATCTTCTTTGAATATATTCTTGAAAGTAGAATTGCTGATTGGAAAAGTATATATGTGTGAGTGTGTATGTTTGTGTGTGTATGTGCACATATTTTAATTGTTGTAATGATTTGAATCTCAGAAAGTTTTTCCCAGTTTGTTCTCTTACTAGCAAAGTAGGGTGCATCACTTTCACTATACCCTTACGACCTTTACACATGTTAGCATTGAATTTAAGCTTTGTAAATCTGATAGCATTAATTGTATTTTAGTTTTAATTTCTTTGATTAACAGTTTCAACAATATTTGACCTTTATTGGACATTTATATTTCTGATTTTTTTTCCAATTTTATTTCTTTTTATTAGACCAAATTTCTGTTTGGGAGAGTTCATCATTTCTTTTTGCTTTATATTAGCTTTTTATATATTAAAGACTCTCCCTTTTGCTTTATGTGTGTCGGTGTTGTTTTTTTCATTTCTTATTTGTCTTTTACTTTCTGTCACTCCAGATGGGAGATTTTATATGGAAAAGTTTATGTGGGAAAATTTACCTTTTTCTTTTATGCTTTTTTCAGTCTTTTCTTTTATACTTTTTTCAGTCTTTTCTTTTATGCTGTTATTTTAGCTTCAAAAATATAAACTATATTTGTAAAAATCTTTTCCTACTTTGTGTGCTACTAGATTTCTTTCTGAACAGAAAGAAAAAAGAAATTTTAAGTTCTTTTATTGTCATTTTTATACACTAATCATTTTGACCAACAAAATATCTAATTGTCTTTTCTTTATTAATTTCTAACAATGTGTAAGTCCTATCTTATCAGTTTGATTATGAGTTTTGTGAAGGGCCACTTTCAGTTTGACATTTGTTAGTAATGTGCATAGCTATTAGGTTTAAGATAAATTAGACACATGTGGAGAGGGATTCTTATACGTGATTTCCTTTATTTTAATATTTCAGAATTAAAACTGGGTATCTTTTTGGACAGTTTTCTCTCATATTATCTCATCGATATATACTTATTCACATTCTTCGGGAGTAAAAAGCCTTGCCCACAGCTCCCTATAACCAGATATAACAGTCCAGGGAAGAGATTTTCAAATATTTTTAGTAGCAAAAGCAACAACTTCATTTAAATAAATTTTAAGTTGAGAGCTATCCAATTGTAAAACAGATTAAAGCAATTTTTCACTTATGAATTAAAGATGACATGCTAGCGTCCTGCCCCTCTTCTTGCTCTTCTCCAGCCTGTCGAGGCCTGCCCTGAGAGAGCACTATGAATCCTTAAGGATGGGTAGCCAAGTCTTTCAGACCAGGAAGAGTAAAAAGGCTCAGAACCAGTCAAATACAGTAAATGAGTGAGGTTGTTCAGTGCAAAGAAAGAGGTTGTGGAAAAGTCCGTGGTGAACTGGAAAACATGTAGAAATTAGTTGTTTGGTCCAGTAGCATAAATTATTTTCCAAGCCCTGTTCAGGGCTGTGCAAACCAAGCATTACTTTTGTTTTAAAAATTCTATTTTTACTTCAGATAAAACAGGACAAAGACAATTTGAGTGGGCTATATTGATTTAGCTTTCTACTGAAGTTGTTTTGCTTTAATGTATTGTTATATTATGTCTTACCTTTTAGTGCAAGTAAATATTAGTCAAAAATTTTGGCACTTTTTGAAAAATACTTTCTGAATACTTTGTTATTGTTTTATCCAATGACCCTTATATTTAAAATTCATGTAACAAATTTCCATAAGAATTTAATGCCGGGAAATATCTTTTCCTCCTGAAAAACAAATATTTTCCATTGAACAGTCACTAAAAATTATGTAAACCATTGTTTTAGTTTCTATTTTTACTACCTGTCAAAAATATCAGACCTATTTTTTAAAATAACAATGGCACAAGCAATATTGCGACAAAACTAAATTTAAAAGACATAATCCCACCACTATTATATGTCAAATTATTTAATTTTAAATCTTTTTTTAGATTTTCAATAAGAATATATGGCTTTTACAGTGGTAACTAAAACACAAAAACAATTGGTGATCCATTTCAATATAACAATTTTCCATGTTGCTTTATAGTCATTACAGTCATAACTTGTAATGAAATGACATTGAAATAACATTAATTTACTTAGTTATTCTCATATTGGTGAATATTTAAGTCATTATAAATGTTTTTGCTTTATATATGATATGGATATGTATATATCCATATGCTTTTTAATGAGCATACTTTTTTTGAATAAGTATGACTTGGTATGATCTCATTAGTTCATTGTGAGGTCTGCATGATATTGTATATGGAAAGGTGTCTAACACAGTCACATTCCTTTGGAATATATTTTCATATTAATACTTAAGGATGGTTTTGCAAGACTCTTGATATCTGACCTATTTCAACATACCTGCTCTTTTTCAGCAATCTAAGCTTAGCGAATAATATCCAAACTTTCATGTAAACTTGTACTCCAATATTCCTTAGGAAGTCGACCTTTGCTGTTCTTCCTCCCTGTGATATCCTACAGCACAAAGCTCAGTATCCATTTATAGAGTCATATTCTTTGTCACTTATTTTATGTTTATTAGTCATAAATTTCTGGCTTGTTGACTGAGCCAATTTGTTAAGGAAAATAAACAACTGCATAATACCTCAATTAACAGAATTTTCTTTGGACTAATGTAAGGAAAAGTAAGGAGGATCAAGAAATAGTGTGAATAGATGTTCTTTTTTACTGGCTGTAATGGTCTAAATAGTATGTGGTCAATTCTCTCACTGAGAACAACTAGAAAAGTCGCATGGAAGATATCAGAGAATATTATAGCAGCCAGAAAAGAAAATGAGGTGAGTTTTCCCCTTGAGGGATTGATTCATAATTAACGTAATGAGACAGGCTGAAAAGGTGAGAAGAGAGTGGCAGCTGCTCGGGAGAAAAGCTATACTGGGCTGGAGAGATATGAATAAGAATTCAGAGCCATCATAGAAGTCATATTTTGAGGGATCAAGATACTGGAGAGAGGTATACTAGTCAGTGCCCAATAAGAGACGGAAACTATAGGAAGAATTAGATCAGGAAAAAAAGTGCTATGAAAATTAGTAATTAGAAACTGTAGCTAAAGTTCTAAGAAGTGTAAAAACTAAGAAATCTGAATAAAGTATGGACTTTAGTTAATAATAATGTATCAATATTATCTCATTAATTATAATAAATGCACCACACAAATATAAGGTATTTATAATAGCAGAATATGGAATATATGGGAACTCTGTACTATATTTGCATTTTTTTCTGTAAATCTGAAACTGTTCTAAAATTTTGAAAGTTTATTTAATTATTAAGGTGAAAGAATGTCATTTCCTGATAAAATCTGAAAAAAAAATGTTTCCAACAGATTCATATGAAAAGAAATGCCTAAAGTACTTTTTAGATGGAAGGAATATTATTCCAGAAAGAAGCACAGAAATTCAGGAAGTAATAATGAATACCAGAAAAGGCAACTATGTGGATAAACCTAAGTTACTATTGACTATATAAAATAATAACAATAAATTCTTATGGGGTCTAAATATCTGAAATTAAAATACATGATAACAATAATATAAAAATAGGAAAAGCATAAAGGGAGTCAAAGTGTAAGGAAATGCTTAAAGTACTAATTTATATTAGACTTTAATAATAGATGTTGTAATATCTAGAGTAACCACTGAAAGAAGAGTAAAGGAATATATAACTGACAATTTAATAAAGAGTGCAAATAGAACACTAAAAGTAATAAATTTAAAAATATATAAGAGTGGAGAGCAAAGTAACAAAATACATGAAAATTCAGAAAAATAGTAAAGTGGGAAATTTAATTCAAATGTCAGTAATTACATTAAAATTTAATGATGTAATAAGTTTAAAAATATTAGACTATTTATAATAACATATATGGATATAGATATGTGGATATAGCTTCTCAAATATATGAATACAAAAAGATTAAAAGTAAATTTTGTAAAATGAATTGCCATGCAAACGCAAACCAAAAAAATGGATATAGCTTCACTAATGTCACAGTCTCAACTTTAATGAAAGAAACATGTAATCATAACAAAAGGTTAATCTGCTAAGATGATGTAGCAATTCTAAATTTGTATGCCCCTCATAACAGAGCTTAAAAATATATAACAACAAAAATTATAGTCATAAAAGAACAAAAGCAAAATAAGATAAATTTCCTATGCCTCTCTTAACTGACCTAACAAGCATATAAAAAATTCTTAGGGATGTAAAGATATGAAAATGTGATTAACAAATGAACTAACTAAATATACATATTTATATACATTTGAAATATATCTATTCATATGTATATACTATATACACATAATATATATGTGCACATATACATACAGAAAGCATAGCAGCTGATAATTATAGAATACATCTTATTTTCTGTAAACATCAATTTTTTTAGACCAAGATTGACCACGTAATGGAATATGAAGCAAGCCTAAAAAATTTTGAAGAATTGAAGTCAAGAGAACAGTCTCTGTTCACAAGGGAATTAATCTAGCATTTCATAATAACAAGATAATTGGAAATTACTCAAATGTTTAGAAAACTTCAAAATACATGTCAAAATAACCCAAAGAAGGAATGTGGATATATATTAGGAAACATTTTTAATTGAATGATAAATTATAACATAGCAAAACCTATAGGATGCAGCCAATGCTTTATTTTTAGGAATATTTATAGCCTCAACTGAACATATCAGTGTGGTATGCTCTCTCTAAGAAGCCTGTCATGAATTTATTTCTTCCCCGGACACTGAAGTTCTCACACTGCAGCTGAGGGAAGGAATTCCTTCACCCACCAGAATTGCAGCTGGCCTGTGACCGCTTTAACATAGATATATAGGAAGTACTGCTGTGCAACTTTGTCGGCTTCTCCTTCTCCCTCTCTGTGTCTCTCTTCTTCCTTCTCTAATCCTTACCCCACTTCCTCCCTGCCCTCTCCACCCTCTCTCTTCCAGCCACACTTATCTCATGAGACAAAAATGTATTAAGTCAGTTAACATGCAGTAGAGGTGCCTCCTTTGAACAGAACAGGCCACGATCAAACCTACAGATGGATTGGAATACTTATCAGCTATAACCTGGTTAGGGCAATACATAAAATTGAGTCCTATTTGTAAAGATGGTTTGGGGCCACAGGTTTAGAAGTGAGCTGTGGACATATCCAGTACATGGATACCACCAAATCACATTTCTGTTTAGTCCTCAAACCCAGCTGGATTTTAATCATTGGAAACCATGGAATTACCCTTTTACGTTCCCCACACCATCTAGCACAATACCAAATATGTAGTGGTAGGTGCTCAATTATGTATTTGACAAGCCATTAACAACATATTTAATGGATAAATAGGTGACCGAGTGATATGGCTCACTAATTTCTAATTCTGTTCTCAATCTTATCCTGAAATGATAAGTTAGTTGGATGTGAAATTTCCGGATTTGTGCAGCAAGCCTCTAAATTTTGTAAAACTAGTCAGCTCCTTAGTACACTATTAAAAGGATTTCAAATACCAAAGATTATGACCTGTCTTTTACTTTATGTCAAAATGAGAGTACATTAGCTCTAATTAAAATAAGGTGTTATAGTTTTATCTCATTTAATATGAGGTCAAAGAATGATGTCACTTTGTAATGGTACATTTTTAGGAGACCCACTAAAATCTTTTTGTCTATTTTTAGAAGGCTAATTCTGTTTAAATATTTAATTGCAGATATAAATGAATGTGCCATTGACAATGGTGGCTGTCAGGACCAATGCTATAATACAATTGGCAGTTATTACTGCAAGTGTCAAGCTGGCCAGAAGCTGAAGGGAGATGGCAGAGGATGTGAAGGTAACAGGACTGTCTGCTTACTGATAAGGAAAGAGAAAACATCTATGTAATGCAAAAGAGAGGATTTGTCTTTTATCCAGAGCCAGTTGAAGTGCCTGTGTTGAATGTTGTCAAGAGCACAGATCTTCCTCTCATGTCTAGATTACAAAATTGTAACCCTAAGAAGATTTCAAGTAGCTTATTATAGGAAACATATGATTATACGCTGGTTTGGTTGTGTCATGTTCTGATTATAGAATTTCAATCGTTCATTTAAATCCCTGAAAAGAACATATTTAAAAAAGTATTTCATTTAATTCTACAGTAAAAATGGTGCTTATCATAAAATATTCATATGTTGCTACAATAGAAATGGAAGGGCACGAAACTAACCACGGAAATTGTATTCTTGGTGTAGAATTAGCTTTTTTCACAAGCTTCAGTTTTCTCCCTTTTTAAATTAATTCTTTCCTTCCTTTATTTATTAATTCATTATTTTGTTCATTTGACAGTCATTGAGTTTCTGCTCTGTATCAGGCATTATTCCATGCTCTGGGATATAAAAATTAATGAAAAATAAATTCTGCCCTGAAGGAATTCACTGATTAGCAGCAAAGATTGAAACCTAAGCCAAAACCTTGCAGAATGATGTTTCAAGGCATTATAGCATGAGGATAAATGCAGTGAATTCAAGGAGGCTTGGGTTTGAATCTCAGCTCTGTTATAATTTATATAACCTTGGACATGTTATTTAATCTTGTTAAAGCTCTTTGCTCATCTGTAAAATTCAGTACAGTGGCAGTCCCTAAAACCCTGAAAGTTGCTGTGGGAATTAAATAAGATAATGCACCTAAAGCACTTAGATAGTGGTGGTATATAGTAGTTGTTCAAATGATGACTATGAATTGTATTCTCATTTATAAACTCAGTTCCCCATATTGGGAATGTAATTTGGGCAAGAGACTGCTTCCTTCTCTTCTTCTCAAAAAGGGGACATACATAAACTAAAAGGATCCCCTGTGCCAAGCCTTATAACTGTCCTTTCTAATTTTTTTCCAGTCTATTCATACTATCAAAATGCTCGAGCATTTTTAGATCACTTAGAAATGCATTTATTCTATGTTTTTCCATCGGCCTTACAAAATTATACTCATTTTTCCCCCCCTAACAGTATCTATTCCTGATTAGGCATGTGTGAATAAGTTGGTAAAAGAAAACAAAACAAACATAAGACATACAGCTGAAGGTGGCTGTGGCTGGAGCTGTAGGTTTGATTAGGACTGTCAAGACATGACAAGCTGTAGGTGTGAGTAGGCTTATCGGATTCTCAGGAAGCAATGTGGTTCAGTCCCTTTGGCAAGGCTCTGGCAGGCATCCACAGGAATGATTTCAGGTAGGCAGCCAGATGTTTAAGTGCAACTGCCTTTTGGGCCTTTCTGAGACAGGCTTCACCCCAAGCAAGGTCTCCTGCCAGGAAGGGTATATGTTTATAAAGACAAGCCCTAAATTCACCGAGGCTCTTTTTCATTCAAGTGAGATCATCTTTATTTCTGATGAGATTGTTTGGCAGTGGTGTTCTCAGTATTAATTCAATATCAGAAAACGGGAGGAGTCAAGGACCCCATGGTGTCCAAATGAAAGGTGGGATAGCGACCACTGAAGCATAGTTTACACGACGAGAATATTGCTTGTCATGACCCCTCCCTTACCTGACTGGCAGCAATCTGTTTATTTCTTATTGGCTGAGTATCATTATCATTATCATAGCTACATAAAAGTGCCCAGAACAACAATTAGCCACTGTTAGGTATGACAATTGTCACTATTAGTTTCGTAATAGCTATTAGGCTGATAAGGCATGGCAAACTTTATGCTAATTTATTAACATTGAATTATCTCATATTTTAATTGAAGTTAGTTTTTCTTCATATAAATGTTAAAATATTTATAGAAGTGATTTCCGTGGTTTTATTTAACTTATATTTATTTGTACAAACTGAATAAGAGTAAGATCAGTACTCGTGAGAATCAAGAGTTTGATGCTGAGTTAACATCGACTTCCTACTTACCAAGATGCAGAACTGGGGGTGGTGGTATGGAGTGGAGTAACTCACCAGTAAAGAACTACCTCTCTCAGTCTCTTACTTAGCATCCTTTTCTTTTCATATCCTTAAGTGACTATTTGGTAAACATGGTAGAGATTCAGATTGCTTGGTTACTGAACATATAATAATCTCAGATTTGTTTATGTATGTAATGAAATAAAAAAATTAACAGAGGTCATTTTGAAATTGAGTGCATTCTAAAGCCACTGCAAATGAGCATTTCAATTCATGTGAGTGCACTAATGAATCATTCGTATTTATTTATTGGATGCTAACAGTAAAGGTCATTTGGTTTTAAAGAGCATGCGTTGAATGCTATAGACATAGAATTAAACAGTCTTTTTCTTTGTGTTAATATAAATTACATTTAACTTATTTGAATTGCTATTTAAAATGCAAATCAACATTTTAGTACACCTTTGTTGTACCATTAAAATAAATCTAGAGTCTACCCTTCAATGGAATTGAAATATTTGTCAATGACCTTGTGAGCTAATCTTATTCTTTAATTTTTGCTCTAAAGAGCTATGAACTTGTGGAAAAGCCTTCTGATTAGCTCAGTTTACATTAGTATCCCCTTGTCTCACATATAATGCTAACCTAAAGCATAGTTTTTAATTCACACTGCAGATAGGCTATTATAAGGTGTAGATTAAAGGGGAAAATAAAAGGTAAAGAATCGCCTACCACTGGGTACTGTGTGTGTATACATATACATATAATGTGTGTTTATGTGTGTGTGTGTATATATATATATATATATATATATATAGAATATAAGGTTTTTCTTCTTTAATCTATTAATGTGGGTTATAATATTTATAGCTTTTTAAACATGCAACCATCTTTGCATTTCAGGAAAAAAAATCCAACTGGATTTTATCATTTTATTTGCTGTTAAATCCAATTTGCCTGTTATTTTATTTAGGAATTTTACATCTATAACCATGAATGAAATAGGCCAGTAATTTGTCTTTCTCATATTTATTTTTTGTGTCAGTGGTTCTCAACTGGGGTTGAGACATTTGGCAATGTCTGAAGATACTGATTTTCATGACTGAGGGAGAGGGATACTGCTGGCATCTAGTGTGCCGAGGCCAAGATTCTGGTAAACATCTTGGTAACTAAGGAAGTTCATGTCATGGGCACTACTGATTGGTCAGGACTAGAGTTGAAGGTAGTCAGTCATTGCATCAGGTCCTTACGTCATTCATAGCATTATTCTGTCTGGTTTGAAGGGGTTGCTAGTAGGGTTATCAGCTTTCATGGGTGTGGAGCTGCAAGATGCTATTTTTAGTTTGAAGGAAATTCTTTCTGTGGTCAACTGACCTGAGGCTTTGTTCCTAAGAGTGTTTAATGTGACCTAAGGGCTTAATGATTAAGGATGGGTCCTACAATATGCAGAAGGATAAGGAGAGAAAAGTAAGTGAGCCCAAGGCCAGTTTGAATTAAGGAGAAAGAAACAAGAAAGTCATTTTAAAGAAGTAAAGATTTGCATGGTTACAAAAGTATATCACATTTTTCCTTCTAGAGAGCAAATCAAAGGTTTTTGTTTGTTTGTTTTAGGTTAGTTTAGTTTGAACTTTCTGAAGTTTCTCCATATGGATTGTCTATATTATTAATGCAACAGCATAACAAGTGAGGCTTTTGGAGCATGGTAGTCCCATGGATCAAGGAATTTTTCCAAAATGAAGGGGTAACTAACATTACTGTGTTTTAAATGTGAACTGACAAAGATAATAAACATCGATTAGACATTTGAGAGAAATAAGCACAAAGGTATATTGTTTAATGAATTAAACTTTAAAATATTTAACAGTAATTTTGATAATAGTTTGAGCCCATTTTTTTCCTGAATCACCTCAGAAATTATGATGTGAATAAACAGATAATGTAATTCAACATGCCAGTATCATGGAATTATAGAATTTTTGGCTAAAAAAGCTTCTATTGATGAAATCCCAGAGAAATTAAATGATTCAAACAGGCTCAAAATGCGAATCAGTGTCACTAGAAACCAAGCTTTCTTATTTTCTCTCAATGAGATTGATAGGCAGCATGAACTGAGTACAAGCAGGTTAATCAAAACAGTGGAGTCACAATGCTACAGGGAATAAGAGACCCTCAGCTCATAAAGGACAAGGTCTACAGAGGAGAGAGATTAAGACCTGGAGAAACGGTCTGATTTTCTCCAAGTACCAGACAATTTATAGAACTAGGAATGGAATCCAGTTCTCCTTTTCTCAATTGCCATTCCTCCCAAATGACTGATCAGTCTGGACAGTAAATATTTATTGGGTAACTACTGTATGCTCAGCACTGCGTGCCGTGATTTGAGATTACCAGAGTAGGGTCATAGGGTTTCATTATTATTACACATCCCGGATATAAAATTATTGTGTGATATTTTATATAAAATTACAAGTAATTATATTATCTGCTTTGAGAGTCCACCCAGGCCAGCTCCTTGCCTCCAAGCAACCAGATGTTTGTTTATCCTAGTATTACAGATCCCCAAGGGAAGATTCTGCAACTCCTTTCCACAGTCTGTTTAATACACTTGCTAGCAAGAAAACCTTCCTTCCTTACATGTAATCTATATTGCTTCTGCTGAAGTTAAAGCCTTTTTGATTTTATTTTCTTCTTGTTTCAGAAAGACTTAACTAATTAGAATCCTTCTTCACAGTAATTCTTTCACCCTTATACAACACACTACTGTGCCCCTCTTCAACTAAGTAAAAATATTGTGCCAATTACTGAAGGCTGTTGGCACTTGTAGAAAATATATCTATCTATTGTCAGTCCATCCATCTATTTATATCTATCTATCCATCTATTTCTCCATCTATCTATATACATAACTACATACATATTTGATTTTGAGTTCATAAAATTCACTTAAGAAATCATTATTGAGGATTTATCTATCTCTGCTGATGTTAGGAAACACATAAAAGTGGTAGTAGTAATTCCCTGGCCTCCAGGAGCTGACCATCTATTGGGGCGATTTGTAAATGGGGAATGATTTGTGAAAATTCCTATATAGTATATCTTCTTATATTAAAGAAAAAATTATCCTTTTTTAATTTATCATGACACTTTACAATATGGAATTCATTTTGTTTAAAAAACTTGAATCACTCAAAATTCTTGGAACTTATCATGGTTGACACATAAATGTATACAAAGTTTTCTTTCTTTTCATCCATTAATTCCCCAAACATATGTCAGACCCATATACTGTGGACCATGTTGAACAAAGAGCACAAACTTTGGATTTGAATATTGACTTTGACATTTACTAAATATTTATGCATTTTCTCTTTTTCATCTATAAAATCAGAAAATAATGTCTGACTTGATATAGATTGAGAGATTACATGAGAAGTTGTATGGAAACACCTTGATGGTGGGAAAACTTCCTTTCCCCTACTTTATGACCACGGCAAGAAGGATATTCATTGGTGTAACAATCCTAACATGTCTCTACCCCTCACTCGCTCCCTTCTTCCCAAGGGAGGAAGAGCAAATTACCTCACTGGTGAGTTTGGGGAAAGAAACTGTGGAGTTCAGCCCACCTTCCTATCTCCTCTTTAGGACCTGCAAATGCCTGCAGAAAGTGTTCATTCTTGTCTGCTCTGCTGTGTGTATGTTTAACTAGGTTGGGACCTGAGGAAGACTGCGTTTTCCCTACCACACCTGTGACCAGGGTGTAATTCTGCATATATTTTTAGGAATACCATTGTTATTGCACCTCTAAATTCTTTTCTCCAGTTCTAACTCTAACAAAATAAAGCTGGTAATTTGTCTACATCTGCCTATTTTGGATTAGTTCTCAATTAATTCAAAAGTCATGCAGGAAACCAACTTTTTTGTTATTGTAGCCTTTCAAATATTAACACCGTGCATTTTGCCTAATGCATAATATATATACTCAAGAAATTTTCCTTCTTCACTCATTTTATTTTTATTTTCTCCTATTCAATACATTGTTGAGGATAAAAATATGTGTTAGGTTATCTTTCTCTCTCCAAAGAGCTTCCAGTTCAATAAAAGAGATAAGGTGGTTACACAAACAGCTATAGTATAAGATAGTAGGAGTAAATATAAGGCATGTACAAGCTAAGTGCTGTGGGAATTAATCAGAGAAAAAGATAACCACTGTAGAATCCAAATGGGCTGTAAAGAACAGAGACAGACACTAATCATTCAGTCCTGGGATTGACCAATCCTCCTTCCATTTCCTTAGTTTTCTTTAAAAAAAAAAAATCCCTATTGGAGTACTGCCTCATATTGCTAGTCCTGCTGTCATTCTTCTCTCTTGTTTGACACTGGAAGAAGGAATCTGCGATTTTAACAGCAAAGCCACCACTGTGATGCCCACTATCATTCTCTATAGAAACTCTGAGGGTATTTATGCCTTTTAGACTAGAGAGAAAACACACATAATTCAAATCTGAAACTGCTGTGAAAGTGGAAATCCATTTTATATCTTTTTAAGTTAATCTTTTAAATAAAGCCCATCATTTTCCCCCTCATAATTTAGAGTAATCATTTCAACACCTCAGCATTCAGCTAACACTTATTACAGTCAAAAGTATATTTAGAAATGAGACAAGCTGGAAGAGACCATAACTGATATAAATTCTCTAAGATGAGCTGGATCACTTTCCAAATTTCATTAGGGACACACAGATTTATGGCAGTTATAGCTTCTCTAGGTGGTGCCAAAAGGAGGAGACTAGGTAAAAAAAGATCCCTGATGTCTGTGGCTGACAAATAAGACATCTTTCATAGAGGCCTCTCATTAGTAATACACCAGGACAAAAATTAATCACAGGCAAACTTACTGCCTCAATAGGCACCAGCCATTTGTAAAGACAATGAAACAGAAGTATCTGATCAGGGCAAATGGCTGTGTGGGTATGTCTGAGAATGGTGGCCAGTAAGAGACCTTCATTAAAAGTTTGGCTCATGGTGCTTGAATTTTACCATATGTCAGGAAGCATAACATAAGTTTAATAGTTTCAAGAATACAACTTTTAGTTTCATTCACAATTATTTTGAGTTTCTCTATGCAGTCATCTTTAAAATGAGCTGGTTTTTTTTGAAAGATTATATTGTTATATTTTTCATTTTTTCTAAGAAAAATTCCCCAACCGAAACACCCTGCCCTAAATTCCTCCGATTTGTTTTTCCTCTAAATATTTTTTAGATTATGGAATCACAGCCACCAAAGGATCAGTATGATCCTGTATTCCAAAGAGTGATTTTTTTTTTTTTATACCTGAAATGTAGAGGGTTGGTCCCTGCCCTTGCAAGACCCATGTTATTTTCTATTACTAAAAAATTGGTAATGGATAACTTTTTTTTTTTATTTTTCCTCTATAAAAAAATTTCTTCATCAATTTCTAAATAATGGAGACATATTTTTCTTCAATAAGGACTCACTAAGGGGAATTTTGAAAAATGTATTCAAATATATACATATATATGTATGTTTATATGTAATTTTGAATCATAACATAAGCCAGTTAGAATTGACTTCTTTTACTATTGGCTTTCATGTATCAGTATTTTTCGTGACCTTCTAAAGACCAGAAGCCACTTAGCCTAGGATCTCAGAGAATTAAAGCTATACACTTCTTTAAAAAATTGTATACCTTACTTCATAAGTTCAAGTTAAATTGTAGTTTTATTATTCTAGTTTTTAATTTCCTAATAGGCCACATCTGTAATTTAATATAATTAATATCAACATGAAAGGATATCACTCATTTTATTTATTGTGGGTACATTAGATGAATATATTCCATGTGCATTGCCAGTATAACTAAGCACATGAAAATATGCATATTTATTTGTATTTTTACTTTATATCTTCCGTACAAGTATTTCGTTGGTAATAATATATTCCAAAGAATAATAAACACTGTAAATAGGTAGAGTGCTTCATATTATTATAAACATAAGCATCTATATAATTCACCATAAATAGGAAAAATATATTTAAAGAATCATATCTGGAGAATTTTTCCTAAATAGTGTTTTTCTCTTTTCATCAAGGGTGATGGGGGGCTTCTGGAATTATATAAAAGCATGGATTTCTCTGATTGTTTCAAAATACTCAAGGCAATTGGTTATAAATTAATTGTTATTTGTAGCCTGTCTTGCAAACTGAGAAAAGCATTTTGGTTTTTCTGAAACCCTGGATGACACTCCAATAATAGACTGCCTGAAAATGGCACTGCTCATTGTAGGAGGCCTTCATTTCTCCAGAGCATACCTGTGATGGGGAAGGGAGTTAACCTGGTCTGAGTTTGTCACTGGATCCTATTGACCCTCATTTCAGGGTTGGAATAGAGAAGAGCAGAATCAAGATTCCTCAAGTTTCCCTGTCTGTGTGGGCATGAGAGGTCAGGGGTAAGAGAAAAGAAAAACAAGAATAGTCCTTGAAAGGAATGCATTTTATATGTATATATTATAAAGTTATAAAGTTCTGTAGTTCTGAGAAGCTTTTAAAAGTGTGACAGTTCAAATCTTAGAGCATTTCTAGCAGCAGCACAAACCATCCAGTGGAATTCTGCCAAAAAGAAGTCTTTTCTCTGCTACATGTATATTTAATATTTTTTCAGCATGACCAAAATGACCCCTGCTAATTCATCAAAAACAATGTTGACAATAGTTTGCAAGCAAGGGTGGTTATCAATTTCTTTTCATTGATGGGAAGATAAGTTGGTTAAAAATAATTTGTTATGTATCTTTGACCAAGTTAACTGTAAGCTTTTGCATTTAAATCAATAATTATAAAGGATAGTATGTCTGTGCAATTCAAGGGACTTAAAGACCTGAACACGTTATCAATTTATTTTACATAATTTCTTATATTTAAAAAAATCACATCTCGGAAGCTTGACTGACCACTGGGAAACATTAAAACTGCAGCTGAGAAAATTAGGTTAATTGTAATTCATTAGATGCTGTCCTATTAAAAGTGAATTGATTTAATCTCAGTTAAAAGCCCTAAGGCACAAGAAAGCAAAATAGCTATGTAAAAGTTTAGTGTTCTCAACAATTAGAAGATATTACAGTCCTGTGTTTCTTAAACATTAATGTGCATACAGATCACCTTAGATCTTGTCGAAATGCAGATTCTAGTTCAGTGGGTGTGGGGTTGACCTGAGAACATGCATTTCTAACAAACTTCTGAAGGACATGATGCTGTTGTCCAGAGAACATACTGAGGAGAAAGGGGTATGTTAGCCTTTTCTTTCAGTTCATTTGTCAGATAATTATTAAGCCATTGCTAATTAAAATACAGCCATAGCGAGGAGTTACAAAATGGTATAATATGATCTCCTATCCTAGACATGTTTAAAAACTTTTAAAATCAATTTTATTAAGATATAATTCACATATCATACAGTTCATTTTTTAAAGTCTACAGTTCAATAGTTTTTAATTCACAGTTATAAGCAATTATTACCATAGTTGATTTTAGAACATTTGTATCACCTCAGAAAGAAAATCTATCTATTAGTATCACCTCTCTATCCCCTTCCCCACCTCCCATTTCCCTCAGACCTAATCAACTACATATCACTTTGTCGTTATTGTTTTCTCTATTCAGGACTTTTATATGAATAGAACCATACAATAATTGGCTCTTTATGACTGGCTTCTTTCACTCAGCTTAATGCTTTCAAGATATATTTATATCATAGCGTGTGTCAGAATTTCCTTCTTTTTTAAGGCTGAGTAATACTGCATTTTATGGATATACCACATTTTGTTTATTCATTTTTCAGATGCTGGACACTTAGATTGTCTCTACCCTTGGGTTATTATGAATAATACAACTATAAATATTCATGTACAAGCTTTTGTATGTACATATTTTCATTTAAATTGTGTATATACCGAGGAGTGGAATTGCTGGTTTATATGGTAACTCTGTGTGTTTCATATTTCTGGAGCTGTTAATTTAAATAAACAAATAAGATTTAGAAATAGATATTTATGTGGGTATATATATGGATAGATATATATCACATGATTGGCTTTATGAAAATGGTTTCATGATCAAATAATTTTAAGGAACACTGCATACTAAGACTCTCTAAAATTCAAACCAGGAAAAAGAGAAATCATTTAACTATGTTTAACCTAGGTTTCCCAAACATGTTTAGAAAATATGTTCGAAAATCTTTGTATGTGAGATAATTACAGCTCAAGGATTTAGCATCTTGTAGAATGCATTTTGAAACATTTAATTGCATGTTCTGAAGATAGAAGACCTGTTGGATGAGGCAGAGAGCATATTCAGAGAACTCATACATGAGTTGTTTAGGCGAGAAAGAGGATAGCTTTACCTCAAGAGGTAAATTCTATGCATACTTGGGCAGGGGTGTAATTTTCAATGGGAAATATTTGAGGATAGCAATGATAGCATAAAAATGTGCTTTCAGAAAGTTGGTCCAGCCATGGTATATATAGGATGATATGATAAAACAAGAAGATAAAGAAATGGCAAGGAGGTCATTGAAATTGTTCAGCTGTTGATATCCATAAGATGTGTAAGGAAATAAGAACCAGTAAGTTGTTATGAGAAACCGGACCCAAAGGAAAGGGGAAATACCAATGCTTTGTAAATCAAATGATAAATAATATGGAATAAATTATTGACAGCAGTGTAATATGATAGAAAATGTCCTGAACAGAGATATCATGTTACAACCAGATTTATTAGACTATCTATATAAAAATGTTTACCATTATAATGAAATTTCAGCCCATTTCTTCATCATTTCTCATTTTAAAATCAATGGTTGATTTTCGTGCATGTCTCTGCCATAGGTTTTAATATTGCCATCCGTCAGAGCATGCTTATTTTCTTCATTGTGGACCTAGATCCTTTTTATGCTGATTCCTATTTTTCTCCATTAAATCTTAAGTCAATTTCAAAGCAATGAGAACTAAGATTAAAGATGAAAACCTTTCCTGAATGTTATTATTAATTTTGTAGTTGGGGCACAATATTTAACACTGCTCAAATCTGGTTGTAAGTTCTCTCTTTGATGAGATGTCTTTACTTTTGTTCCTGTTACTGTATTTACTGCTTTTTTGTTGTTGTTGTATGTCATTGGAAAATGGAATTGCCAGATGGTTTGCAAATTGAAGTGAGCAATGACAGTTTTTTTAAAGATTTTTTATATACAAACAAACTTGCAAACAAACAAAAGTTTGCTTAAAGAAGAAAAAAAAGGAAAACCTTTGCTTAAAACACATAGACACACTCAGAATCTCAGATTGTTAATTATATGCTCATTTTTATCAGAAGGAATATGACAAATATGGGTGATAGTTCTTAAATTAGGTAGAAGTATGGATCTGTAAGAGTCACACATTGTCTGCATAATATGCAGAAGATGAAGACAGCCCCTGGCCAGCATTCTTTTGTTCAACGAAGGCTACTTAGTCCCCGTTCCTTTTGACAAGTGGTTCTCTCTGATTCTCTGGTATCAGTAAAGATCCCCACTGTTGCCCTCACAAACTTCAATAATGTGGAGTTCATTTTAATGTAGATACCAGTAGACTGTTTCAGTGATCATGTCAGATCCATCCACTGGGAACTCATAATATATCCCTTCCCTTTTCTGGGTTTCAATTTTCTCATCTGTGAAATAAGACTCTGGAAATGGGAAACCTCAAAGCTTCTTCCAGGTTGTAAATTCCATAGTTCACAAGGCATAAACCTATACTTTCAAATGTAATAACTGGGATTCTGTCAGTGCGGCCAGGAAGAGATTTCTGGAGGTAAAGGACAGCATAGAGACTTCTTCCCTGAACCCTACTGCTATCTTCTTTAGTCCTGGGACTACACAGAGAACCTAAGATTTCTAGCAGGATATGAGATCATATCAAATTAGAAGATGGAAAAGAGTAAAACATAAGCAGTAATTAAACTTTAAAAGATATTAGAGAAACCATAGATTCCGTCTGCCTTTTAGGCATAGCTTTAAGATAACCTTGTTTTCCTGTTTTCCAATAAGTCTTTTTTCTATGTGTCTCTCTGTCAGGAAAAAAAAGTTCTCTTGGATTTCCACAGCTCTAGCACAGAGTCAGACACCTATCTTATATTCAATATATTCATGCTGAACTTATTGTTATCATTTATTCACATTAGCAGTCAGTCTACAGAAGATTTTAGACAAGAAAATAAAACATTATATATTTCCTCAAATAATTCCTTAAATTACTCAGTTTTAAATTGAGAGGAATAGCTACAGTCTCAGTAAACTTTCCTGTAAAAATTATATATTAATAAAAAAGTAAAAGTTATGTTCCTTTTCCCAAGAAAATGGTTTATATTTTCTGTGCTGACTCTCAGGAAAGGAATTTTAAATTACAACTGAATGTATAATTCTTATATTAACACAAGTTTTAATTAAAAATTTTATCCTTGTGTTTTCTAGATATACTTCACATAAACTCACATAATTCAGTTAATAGTTACCATAGGTTAATGAAGTTACCATAAATGAAAGGTAGCAATTATTGTTTTAAGGGGATAGTGCCTTTTGAAAAATTACTCTTCATGGGTCATCTCTAATGTATATATGATATTGGCATAAATGAGGGTTCCAGTGAGACCAAGATCAAGAATTTGAAGAGGTAAAGAAAATTAGATGTCTGCTGAAAGTCAACACAAAATCAATTAGAGTAGAAATTGAGTTAACTCTGTCCTCAGAGAAACTAGAAGAGCTGACCACAACCTTAAGTTATTCACAGAGCTTGAAAAGAGTTTGGCAATCGAGCATAGTGAGACACAGAGAAAGAGAAAAAGGAGGCCCAGCCAAACATACCTAGGAGAAAAGGAGCCTTAAACCAACAAGCTTTGAGAATCCCAGTCCTATGTACCAATGAATAGGCTAATTTATCCTTTTGAATAAGTTTTATATAACTAATTCCATTTATTAGATCACTGTGGTAGATTATAATGTGGTCCTTGTATCAGCCTGAGTCTGATTAGGAGAGAGAGAAACCACACAGTAATTTGAACTTGGGAAATTTAATACAAGAATTATTAACTGTAATAAGAGATTAAAGTGAAATTGTCAAGAAATATGAAAAACTCTAAAGAATATAGGATTTTAGCTACTCAGGTTGAACTGAAGCATCAAGGAAGAGGCTCCCCATGATACGGAAAGGGTGGTCGAGGTTCACTGGATGGCAGAGAGGTCACTATGGTACCACTCCAACAAAATCTATTGGGAATATGACCTCTGACACTTGCCAGAAATCTGCTCTAGGGTGCTAGAGAAAACTGTTCATAGAGGCTTCTCTTCACTACAACGTTGCACAAAGGATGTTTCAGGGGAAGCTGCTGGTTGTTGGGTATTGCTTACCACTAGTCATTGCAGGAACCAGAAGCTGAAGAATCTGCCTACACTGTAGGAGCTGACATTGGAGGAGTTGTATGCAAATGAAGCAGCCTCATATTGGAGAAGCTACCATGCTGCTGAAGTGTATTGCTGAACAAAAGCCAACATTACCACAGCTGGGTAGTAGAAAAAACTGTGCACTGCAAGAGCCGGATACTGGTGAAGACTTCTGTGCTAAGGGATCCAAGCACTAGAGAAGCTGCATAGGAAGCCTACCTAGAGATCATGGAGCCAGGAAGGAAAACCTTTTAGGCTATATCGTCTCTCCAGTCCCCTCTACTAGCAAGGCTTAGCATCATGCCTGCTGGGAAAGGAAAATGATTTAAAGGACCCAGATCCATTTTCACAGAGAGTGCTTTATTGAATTTGGAGCAGGGTAGTAATAAATCAACAATCATCACAATTCCAAACTATGCTCACCCCATCCCATAAGAGGCTTAAAAATACATTTTCCTAGTCATGTAGACTCGGGTACTTCCCAAAGGCAAGTTATTTCTTCCATATATTGCCAACTTGATCATGTGACTTGGTTGGGCCAATAACATTTGAGTAGAGGTGATACAGCAACAATTCTGAGCAGAAGCTTTAAATGTGAGTTTGTGTTTCAGCGTGGCCTCTTGAATCTTCACCCTCTGCCATGAAGAAAGCAAGTCCCAGACTCTTTTATCTGGGTCCCAGAATGAGGTGCAGAGCTAGTCAACCTGTAAACTGCTAAGAGAAGAAAAGGTATTGATAGTTATATACCTCCGAGGTTTTTGGTTGTTTCATTATGGTAACAAAAGCTGACTAATGAAGTTTCCATCCTTAACAAATAACTCTGATTTTTATTTGGCTAATTATGATTACACTGTGTAAAATGTCGTGTAAATCATTACATTATTTTCAAATTTTATATATTCACTTGCACTAAGGAGGTAGATTGGAGAGACAAGTCCTGTCCTTGGCTTGAGGGAAATTTATCCAAGCAATATCAGCCTGAGAGAAGTCTCAAGAGTCAACTTGATGGCATTTTGCAGATGACATCTCGGCTTTGCTTGGATACAACTCCCTGATGGAAGGTTAGAGTTGGAAACACTATAGTCAGCGGCTTCTTTAATGCATAGGATTCCTCTACAATGCTATCATTTCTTTTTCTCGCCTTTTTTGATAATCAGCTGCCAAGATTATCATTTACTTCATTTTACCTTATCTTGATCAAATGTCCCAAAATCAATTGTGATCCTGGGTTATCTTTGGGCAATTTTCTGTTCTTAACTAGACTTGGTAGACTTCTACACAACGTTCTGCGGAGGAAGTGTTTTTTGATAAACAGTGTTATAGCAGTTCTTCTTCAGCTGTCACTGTAATCTGACAACTTCATGTTCACATAGACTTTTTCTTCTCTTTTTGATTTATTAGGAGAAAATCATGATCTAACTTGTTGTTATACTAGCCATTATAACTATAATCTCTTACTACATTGATATTATAATTATTATTATATTTGATAATATGAATTACCTCCCAACCACACACACACACATATACACACAGCCATCAGAGACTAGATCCAGCTGAAAAAATCATGCTACTATTTAATAAAAATATTTAATTAAAATTAAAAATAAGAATTCACATGCTATGATTTTTATCACTGAATATTTTAAAACATTGGTCAAATACTAACATGTATGTAAAATATATGTATAACTAAGAAAAACTAAATAGTTCTTATACTTTATATGTGAATAAAATTACTTCCTGTAAATATTTAAAAATATTGGTTAGGGTTTTCAGACCCTATTTCTGCAATAATGATCAGTCATAGAACTAATTTAATTTGGACAAGTGAATGAAAGGCATCATTAGAAGGTAGGAAAAAAAGCCACAAAGCCTCGTCTAGACTGTGCCGCTGTACTTTCAGAACCTCAGTTTTCTCATCTCTGAAATGGGATAATAATATCTGCCCTACCAAATTCATAGAAATCATTTTTTGAGAGTTAAAATTTGAAAATGTGTCAGTGAAAAGGATATATAAGTTGTAAAGGTGTTTACAAATGCGAAAGTTTTTGATACTATAAAATGATTGGTACTATGTTGTTATCTTACTAAATTCTACTAAATCTACAACCTAAAAAAGCAGGTAAGACTTAGCGGAGTGATCTTTAAAATATGTTCTACTACAGAAAGGAACAGTATATTGGAATAAGCCTCAAAAGTAAGGGTAGGTAGATATATAATTTCTCTTTCTTCTGAGGTTACCAATAACTTGATTATAACTTAAATTATTAGGAGGTATCTTGTTTCCCAAAGCCCCATTAAAAAAATATGGTCAAGCAGTTGAGAAATTTACTGTGAGAAAGCTCCTTAATAATTATATAGTATTATCACTAAAAAACAGAAGAGACAGGATGATAGGACAGAGGCTTAGTGGCAGATTGGAGATGGAGAGGTAGGGATGGAGGGAATATTACTCAGCCCATGTCACCTTCTCTCTGAACTTTCCTGGACTCAATTTTCCCAAGAATCTAGTGTATACTTAGTTCTTTTGTGTGTGTGTGTGTGTGTGTGTGTGTGTGTGCGTGTGCGATTCCCTTGTCCTTTAGACAAGTCCTCTGTTAGAACTTCACATAGTGCCTTGTATTTATTTGTTAAATTTTCTGCCTCTCCCACCAGACTATAAATGCCTTGAAGATAAGAATCCTGTCTTAATTCTCAATTGTCCCTGATTGACGCCGTGCACAGAGCCTGGCATATAGTAGATGTTGAATGTTCAGTGAATGTTAGGTGAAGGGATGAACGTGGAAGCACCACACTTCTTAAATAGTAAGGGACTGTTTTCAAGGTACAACACAATACAAATTTTAAATAAAATTTAATGGGAAAATTAATCCATAGACCTGCAGATGTTTTTTTTTTTTTTTTTCAGAAGACTCTTGGAAAAAGTAATTAATTTTAAATGTTTGAATTCCTGTGCATTTCTTAAAAATAGACTTAAAGCAACTGTGATATTCTGCTTCAAAAAACAACAATACTTTCTTTGAAAAAAAGAATGTACTTTTAGGCTGCAGTAGGATGGATGAGCAAGTGTTAATCAAATCAGAGGGATGTCTCCAGTATATAAACCTAAAAGCTTAGGAATCTTTGTCATAATATACAGAGTATTGTGATTATGTTATAAAATAAAAGAAAAAGCTTTAAAGTTATTTGGATTGAACACATTCTAAGTTATAGTATGGCATTAACTTTCATTTATTTCAGATGTCTTAAAGATATTTAAATATTTTCTGGTATTTTTGCACAAACTTAACTATTAACTATAGTTAATGGTTCATCTCTTTCTTAATCTTAAGTATGACAAAAAAAAAAAAGTACATATAATCCTTGAATGTGCTTACAAGAATTATTAGGAAGAATACCATATCTGCCAGGCTGTACAGATTCGACTTTCAATGGCAATGTTTGGTATGGTAAATCTTACTTTGTCTATTACCATTTCTGCTATGTGATATAAATTCTTTGCCTACTAATCACAAATCTCAAGATCTGGAAAATGGAGTTCCCTGGAACAGGCAATATATTTTTTATTGCCATCTCGAATCAAACTGGTGCCATTTTTCATGAGAGGACTAATAAAAGTCACATTCTGTATTGAAACATCCCTGTATTTTATAGACCCATCTGATATACCCTTAATAAAGTTTTGAAACAATTTATAATAGATTTTGCAGGGAGCTCAGATCTGCCAGCACTCTTCATTAACAGCCCAATTTGAAGCATTACTTTAGGCATAATTATCTGTAAAATGTTAGTGGGGTTCTTTAATATTGAAAGACTAGCTAAAAGGACAGGAAGCTCAATTATTCAAAAATTCAGTTAGATTGCTATTTAGAGTGATTTAACAAACAAAATTGCATTTTGTTCTTATTTTCAAAGTGCAAACTTAACATTCATTTCCACAAATATGTAGTTCATTGAAAATGCCAACATTTCTAACTGATTCTACATGAGAAGAAATAGTTGATTAAAATAGAAATACCCCTCAGCATGTTAAAACACAAATGTATTACGGATAGCACCATGCCCACACAGTGTTTGCTCAGTTAACTGTACCATATAAAACAAAAAAGTAGTCTCTGCCCCACCTAATGTTGACAGAAAGGGCAAATGATGAGCAGATTTATTACATGTAACTGTATTTTTTATTGACTCCTCTATCTGGGAGGATATTCTTTGGGCCTCATGGCTGATTACAAAAGTATTTACTATTAGACTTTCTTGCCTTAATAAAAGATATTAGCAAAATAAAACATGAGGTAATCGTCAAAAAGAATGAGACAGCTACCTTTGTTGCAATGAAAAATCATCCACACTGTATTAATCTTTGCATGTATGTGTGCAAGTGTGTGTTAGCACTGGTATAATTTATAGTAAATTATTAAGAGTATGACTTCAGAGTCTGAGAGGATAGGAAAGGGCAGTCAAAAAGGGAGATCTGAAATTACAGAATTAGAAAGAACATAAATAATGCATTCTTATTCATTTTTATTAGTTTCTAAAGCACATATGTCTAATTCTTGAATCTATTTATTTTAGAGTTCTGATCCTTTATCCAAAATTATTTTAAATTCCCAAAGACCGTTAAGCCAGATGTAGGGCAAAGTTATAAACACATCATATTTGAAATCATTTCTCCTCTAGCATTCATTGGCTGTCCTAAATGCTTTATCCATAATGAGACGAGTACAAAATGAGATCAATTAACATCCAGGGCTCTTGGGTACAATTCAGTAAATGACAGTTTTCCCTGCCCTGCAGAGACAATCTAGTTTCCCTGGAAGAATTACTTACTTTGCTCATAGAAAGAGGTTTGCTCCCTGCTCACCGTGAAAGGTAATAATTATAAGACCTGTTTTTCACTTTGATGTATCTGTTTGCTTTTTTGGATACTGCTTCTGGGTTATTATTGTAACTATTGTATTTCAAGCACCAGTTTATATGATAACTCCATATGCCAAGAAGCACCTGGACTTTTCAAATCATACTTTGTGCATGACTCACTCCCAGTAGTTATGTTCCTGGAATTCTCTATGACCAAATCTGCAATATCTTTTTTTTTTTTTTAATTTTGTTGCTCAGTTAATGCTATATTTAGTTTTCTATTTTCAATATTAAAGGAGTCAGAAAACTTTTCTTTCAGGTTAATGACATGCTTTCACAATGATTTAGAATTTATTTTTATTGTAGATTGTTATTCATTTTCTAAAGCTAGGGAACACTTAATTTAGGATTATTTAGGAGGATTCATTAAATGATTCATAATTTGGAACCACTTACTCCAGGCTTTAATTTTTTTTTTTTTTTTACATAAATGAACGAATGACTCAAATTTCAAGAGTGGCTGGGTTTAATGAGCTTATTCTTTTTAATACAGTAATTTATTAAGGGTATTACAAAATATATCTTTATTTTATAACATTTATTATATAAATAAAATTATACCTAAAACATATTTTTGATTCACATGTACCAAAATTTGGTTCAGAAAATATAATCCATACTTTTTTCCTCTCTGGTGAGTAGGCAGTATGAAATATAATCACAATAAAATGATTTCTGACATAAAATCCTACCTTTTTACAGTGAAGTTAATGACTTGATGAGTTAAGTCTGCCCAGGCAGCCGCTGGGAGTTCCTTAGCCTGCTTGTGGACCCAAATTTGTTCTTATCCTGTCTGAGGTTTGCACTAGTTGGCAATTTTATACTCCACTTAAATATCAACAGCAAAAATTCTGGGCCCCATGGCTGGGTGAGACTTCAAGGATAGTTCTAATGATTCAAGAGTGCCTCTATAGATGACTATCCAGGGACACTGGGCCAGATGAGTGTTGGGGTCACAGTAAGATAATCATTACATTTATTGTCCAAACTAGGACACTTTGAAGAATAAAGGGTGGAGAGGTACTTAAGTGATTCCAGTTTTGTAGTTATGGATATTAAAACATATAAAACATTACATGCCATAATATAAATATTTGTGATTTATAACAAATGAAATAATAATAAGTGAAACACTGGAGTGGCAAGGACATTCAAACCACTCTTTCTAAGCCCTATAGCAAGACTTTTCATCCTCCCAGGAACAAATCTTAATCTCTCAGATTATCTATCCACCAGTCCTGTCCACTGATGCTACAAGAAAAGGACTATTAGATTCAATCTTCTTAGAATTTTAGAAACAAAGTGATTATAGCTGATATGGAGGTTACGTCTCTATCTCACGGAATTGTTGGGATGGTTAAATTGAATGGGACAATATGTAGAAAATACCTATTGTCCTGCCAATCTAACTGCCTGAAAAATATTAACTTCCTTCCCCTTTTTCACCACTCACCTCATACTCACAAAATTCACACAACAATCACTTCACTTTATTATAGCTAATGGTTCACACATTTGTCTAATTAGACTCAAAGTTCCTTGAGTACAGTCCCCTTTTCATACTTCTTTATATCTATCCAGGGCCCAGAACACGTCTGGATCATAGAAAATAAATTTTGACTAACTGAATGTTTCTGACTCTGCTCAAGGAAGAGCCTGCTTTAAAAAGGAGAAATAATGTATAGTTGAGGATGCCAGTTCACTGGTTTGTTGAGCTTGAGGGCACTAACTGTTAAAGGCACACAACTTTCTCTATTGAGATTGACAAGGCCAGCTTCTTATCTATAATTTGGAGTCCTGAGTAAATCTGCTCCCAAAGCACATGATTCACTGTGAAGAAAAACAGTCCTGATTTTTAAGGTACTAATAGATCCATAAATAGGAATTCAATTGAACCTATAAGCCCTTGGTCTCTTGGACCTTCTGTGAACCAGTGCATGCAAACCTCTGAATCTACCATGCTGAGAGTCAGAACATGAAGCAAAAAGATTAGGGCCAGGTTCTCTGAGCCCAGTCTACTTGCCTGCGTCTCCTGGACATTTTCACTAGGCATGTTTCTACCCTTTCTCAAGCTGAAATAACAATGCCACAATGTGTCTTTACTCTTCGAGGACATCATTAGTCTATGCCAAATGTTACTTTTGTTTTGACTTTTTCAGTTGTTTCGCCCCTTAAATTTTTATAATGTAAATAAACATTTACTGTTGAATAATACTTTGTAATTTGCATAATCTACTATGTAAGTAGAAGATATTATTATTCCTGTTTCCAGTTGTGAGAAAAATAGGGCTTAGAAAGATTAAAAGATTTGCTCATGATCAGTAAATGATGGATCTGGTTTTATTTTTTTGTACTCCAAATCTAACACTCTTTCCACAGTGTCACCTGCGTCCATATACATATTGTGCAAAGATATCTATAATCCCTCCAATGAAGAATTTAAATTGAAAATATGTTGGCCAATATCTAAGAAAACCTTCCTTTAATAAATACAATAAAAATTTGATAAGAATGTGGTAAGAGGCCATTCCATTGCATATACTTTATGTAATTAATGTCTGTTTTTTATGAATATGACCTAGATCCTAGGTTTGATAGATATGTTATAATGCATGTTCCAAACTGAGTTAAAGTCTATTTAAAATTTTCTAAACTGCTTTGATTTGTTTCTGGGGCATGGCTGATGTTTGCAGACACTCTGAATCTGGTATCATTGAAAGGTTTTATTAATGAATCCTTCTCAAGCTGTTCATCAGTGAAAATAGCACACATGCATATGGATGTTAATGTCTGTAGCAAAGTACGTCATCATTCCCAGCTTCTCAGGAGACCTGGGAATTTTGGCACCATGCACACTCCTTTCACGGGGACCTGATTTAAAATTATGTATTTTTTTCTCTTCAGACATATGGGTGAAAGCTGGCCAGTGGAGGAATCAAGGGAAACATTTGGTCTAGAACAGTGGATCAGAAGAATATTAATATTAGTCAAAGGCAAACAAGAATGACAATACGTTTGGATTATTGCTTTTTCATCTTGCCTGCTCCTTTAAATCTATACAGAGGAGCTTTGACCAATATACTCTGGAGAGGAATAGTACCTTCTTTCCTTTATTCTCTCACTTTCCTTCTCTCTTTTCTTTCCTTAAAAATTTTTGTTTTTCCTTTGTAAACTATTCTTAAAACCATGGGTCAGAATACACTTCATTATATGTCAGTTTTTCTTAAAATGTCCATTATTATTATAAAAAGAATACATGTTTCTTATACTTACAAATAGAGATTTATGGAAAAGATGATAAGATGAGTTTCTATATTAAACTCCATCTTCTCCAGAGATATGACAGTGGTAAATATTTTTTTAATTCAGTAAAAATAGCCAAAGTAAAAAAAATAAATATAAATATTAAAAGAAATAAATGTTCGCATAACAAAGTGAAACAGAAATGGAATTGTAAGTAGGTGAGGAGGGAGCTGTCTAAAGTCAGATCTTTTGAGCTCCAAGTCTAGGAATAGTTAAGGCACCAGAAACTGGACTTATAACAGACTAAAATAACCTAATAGTGAGTTTATTAGTTTGTTAAAGGTGCCATAACAAAGTACCACAAAAAAGAGAAATTTGTGTCACAGTTCCGACGGCTAGCAGTCTAAGATTAAAGTGTCAGCAGCAGAGCCATGCTCCCCATAAAGGTTCTAGGTTAGGATCTGTTCCAGGCCTCTCTCCTAGCTGATTGTATTTAGCGGGCAATCTACAGTCTTCCTTGGCTTGAATATGTATCACACTAGTCTCTGCCTTCATTATCACATGACATTCTCTCTGTGTGTCTTTTTCTTTACGTGGTATTCTTTTTGTAAAGATACTAGTCACATTGGATTAGAGGCTCACCCTATTCCAGTATTCCCTCATCTTGACTAATTACATCTGCAATGACCCTATTTCCAAATAGGGACAACACAATTCAACCCAGGACAACAGGGTGTTTCCAGACTCATGGCAGGAAATCAGGGGCCAGGACAGTTTCCCCACCTTTGAAAGAAACCTGACTCAAGGTGCTTGTTTTAATTTGCATGCCTCAGGTGGTGAAGAATCAGAACTAGGCCAAGCCACCTGTTTTTTCAGAGACTGTCTATGTTAGCCCCATTGCAGGAGTGCATGTCTCCTAATTTACATGTTCTGGAGAGTCCAGGTGCAAGTGACTACAAAACTGATACATGGAGAAGAATGAGCTCAGAGAGAAAATAAAGTCAGTAAAATGCTTTCATGCAAATTGAGGTTACCAGCTAACGTTCTAAAGCACGGAGGGGAAAAAAACTCATAAAGAAACAAGCTAAAAACTCAACTAGTTAGAAGATGACTTTAGTTCCATCCATAAATAATATACCAGTTGTAAATGGCTTTTAAGTAAGCATATTCAAAATCCTAAAAGAGAGAAGGAAATACTAAAAGAAAATAGTGAAAGAAAACTACTGTAGATGTGAATCCAAAAAAAGGGAGTCATAGGATAAAACTCAGAAATTGTGAATACAGGTATAGAGATAGCTTAAGACTTGAAAGATGGTGCTGAAGATTATATTTAGCACCTGGTGAAAGGATAAGAAGAAATGAAAAATATGAAAGGAGTTAAGATATATAAATATTATATCGACCAGTTGTATGTGTCTATGTGAAGAGTCCCAGAAATAGGGGAGAAACGGCATGGAAGTAATATTTGAAGAGATAATAGCTGGAAAATGTTTTCCTGAATTGGAGAACATAGTTTCATATCAGAAATGAACTCTAACTGTTCTGTAGAGAAGATTAAAATTGAATTCATACCTCTGTACATTATAGTAAACCAGAATATCAAGAATAAAAAGAAAATTCTAAAAGCAGCAAGTTAGAAAAGACAGTTAACGACAATGATAGATGATTTGTCATAGTAGAGTCTAGAAATAAATGGAAAAATCTTCAAAATGGTGAAGAATATACAGTCGGTCTTTATTATTGGTAAATTACAGATTTGTGAATTCACCTACTCACTAAAATTTATTTGTAACTCCCAAATTAATACCCATGGTGCTTTCATAGTCATCTGTAAACATGCATACAGCAGCTAAAAATTTGGGTGACCCAAAACACATGTTCCCACATGAGGTCTAACAAGGCAAAATTCTGTCTTCCCGTTTTAGCTTTCATGCTGTAAACAAGTGTTCTTTTTGCAGTCTCTTTAGTGCCCCATTGTTCATATAGCTATACTTTTTGTTGGTAATTTTGCTGTTCAAAATGGTCCCAAAATATATATTAAGTATGGTGTCTTTAAACAGAAATGCACATAAAACATTATACGTTGATGAAGATATTGTGAGTGGAGGCTTACAGAAACCTAACTCTGTATTCCCTCTTGGAACAATAATTAAATCTCATCTAGGAATTAAAATCCAAAGAAACTATATTTGTCATATACTGAAATAGGACATCACATCTTTAGGGGGAAAAAAGAACTTATTACATGAACACTATATTAGTTTGCTTATGTTAGTTAATGTTTAAATCATTTTAAAATTAGATTTTTTCCTATATCATCCTATATATGTAGTGAAGAACCCATCTCTAAGAAATGCCTCATATTTTCATTGACCTAGAGCAGACATCACCTTTCTTGGTATTAATTGATTAAAGATTTTTATATACTTCAAGTTTAAAATATTGTCTTAATAAAAGACATTTGCTATACTCCTTGCAAACTATGCATGCCTTTCCTGGCATTTTTTTTTTTTTAATTTCCATATTAGTATTAAGACTTCTGCAAAACCCAGAGAAAGGACATTTGTTTAACTGCTAACAAGAAGCAGCTGTTTTCCATGGGAGATCAATCATTATTTTCTTTATTTCTTATTCAGTAACCTTATTTTCAACATGTGTCATGTCCTGCTGAGGGAATGTTCAGAGGTGTCTGTCGCATAAAAGGCCTGGACACAGCTTGAGTTTTGGAACAGCAGACCTTCAAATGAAAAAAAAAAAAAAGTGGTCCAACATTTTCTTCTTCAATGATTTTGCTATTATAATAATGGTTTTCACAAAGACAAGTCAAGTATAGATGGAACTCTATTTATTGAATGGAAATTATGTGTGTTATGTAGGGATAAGGCAGACCTCAGGAGAATTTTTAAGATGTCTTTGTTACTTCCTGCTTTTCTGTTGTAGTTGCTACTATGTTCTCTTCAGGATAATCCTCTCACCTTATCAGCAGTTGTTAGAGCCCCAGTGTTCTCTACCTTGTCCAAAGCAGAGTAACGCAAGAATGTTATATCTCTGCTTCAATTCCAAGTATTAATAGAGGTAAACTCTCCCAGAGAATTTTATTTAATTTTTATCAGTCAGTCTTTGGTTAAAGAGATTTCAGACATTTTGAAGTAGGAGAGAGACTTTGAAAGAATCCTCCAAAAAAAAAAAAAAAACCCATAATAATAATGAGGATAATAAAAATAATAGTCGAAGCTAATATAATTTAAATTCTCACCATACCAGGCTCTATGCTATTACTTTAACCCTCAAGACAGTCCTACAAAACTTCATTTTTACAGATGATAAAAGTACAGTGAGCATCAGTAACCAGTGGCCTCAGTGTTACCTAGGTTTAGGATGTAGTTAGAAATGCAGATTCTCAGGCTCCACCTCAAACATGAAGAACCAGAAACTGGGGGTGGAGGGGCACAGTAATGTGTTTTTAACAAATTCTCCAAGTAAATTGGATGCCTTAAAATGTGAGAAACACTGCCCTAAAATGTGCCTGTCCAATGGAACTTCTCACGAGGGTCTTTTTTGTTTTGTATGAAAGAGCAGGGGGTTGTGTTACTTTTGTTCCTGTGTTCCAGTGCTTCAGATGTGCCTGATTCCTGAGAGATGTTCGATAAATGCATACTACATAGCTGTGGATGAAATCCGTAATGACTCATTCTATGTAGCTCTACTGGGGACGAGATGATCTAATAATTCACAAGCCAACTAACCAGGTGTGCTTTCTCTTCTTTTGTCTAGGAAGATCTATGATTCCTTTCTAGCAAATGTCAGACTACTGAGACACCAGGGCCAGTGCACAGTGATAGAGTTTTCACTTGTGAATTGAAGCATTCTTCTTAAGACCTCAAAGCCTGGGCAGTACACTGATTCACTCCATTTGTATTTTGATGGAGTAGGGGCAGGAATTGGAGAGCAGGAGACTTCCATTCTATTCTAGGTAATCAGGGAGTCACAAATAAAGAATTGCCATGCAGGCAAGTCGTGAGCACATAAAACATAAGCATCAAAGTTTAAAATACCAGTTTAAGGCAACAAGAGAAGCCACATTGTAAAGCAGGTTATAATTAACAAAATAAGTTATACGGTTAGTTTCAAAAGCTTTTGAGTCTGATATTGTGTCCAGAGCACTAAAATAGGAATTAGCAGACCAGGGCTTCATTCTTGTCAGCCATTTACTTGCCACGTGCTTTGTGGATGAATCATTTAAGCTCCCTGAGCCTCCGTTTCTTCATCTGAAAAGAGATTAAAAAAAAATGTTACAGGGCTTTTTATAGCAACATGAATTCCTGAAAAAATATAAAAAATCTTTAAAAATAAGAAGGGCACAACACTAAGAATAAAGGCAACTTATAACCCAAGCTCAATCTCAACCATACCAATTAAAACGCTACTGCAGTTAAATGACATATTAGATTCATAGAAAAGAAATTCTGCAATAAATATAGGACTTTATATTAGAGAGAGAGAGCGAGAGCAAGAGAGAGAGAAAGAGAAAGAGAAGACAGCTTAGTAAAAGGGGCCTAAGGTTCAAAGCTTATGAACTATGAAGACAGGTGGAAATACACCAAGTCCATGGTCATGTGCTTTCAAGAGGATGCACATGGCTAAACCTGGTTTAGATGAAGAATATAGAGTGAATGGGCATCACTTACAGTACCATAATCCTCAACACTTTCTGTATTTCAGTTGTGTAGTGTATTTGAGTTGCCGATCCTTGGTGGGCCAAAACATAATATACAAGAAAAGACTCAAATCTGAACCAATGAATTAAATTGATCTAATTCTTTTGTTTAATTCTCATTCTAGGATTATTTATGACGAATCAGACTGTATTTGAAAGTATTGTAAAGCATGGTACAAAATAGGCTAGTTTTATTAGCATTTTTTTTGTCTAGGTTTATAAAGAAAGATCCAGTATAACCAAAATCATTATTGCAATTAAGTCTTCTATGAATTTTTCATTAAAAATGACAACATGCAAATGGTAGTATGGTGAGTGATTTAAGAAATATTAGACAAATGAACTATTTGTGGCCTTTGAATTCTATTCTGAGTGATTAGTATATATGTTTAGATAATTAATGTACCTCTGCAGTGATACCAAGGTAATCTTGATATCTCCAAATATCTTGGTTGTCATTTAGAACAACCAAGTCTTCTAGAGGTATTTTTACATTTATGCACCAAATACATTTAATTTGATGTAAATTTTTCTAAATTAAAATTATACAAAGTGAAAATAATATACTATAATATTAATGACAGTAATGCATTCTTTGTTGCCATGCCTTCAGAAGTCAAGAAAGAAAAGACTTGCCCACCTATTCCTTCTCATCTGTTCTCCCCAACCTACCTGTAGGCACCCTAAAGAGTTGTGAGCAGCCAATTCCAGAGTGTGTGTATAGGGAAGAGAGATGGTTTCCCTACACAACCAAGAATCCTCAGACACCACCTGGTGTCCTACAGTGCAACTCAGTTCTGACACTGTCTACCTGGAGATAGTATCAGGTCCCCATGTTAAGGGTTCAGTCCTACAAGCGTGTTCTTTCCACCACACTTCAGACACCAATTGTAAGACCAGTTGTTATCTGTGCTTCTGACTGACCAGCTATAGATTGGAGATTCCAACAACCCCTTGCAACTCAGGATGCCAATTGCAAGCCCAGGTTGTTATCTGTACTCCTGACCAACTGGCTGTAAATCAGAGATTACTATGATCCCCTCGGGTTCCATTAATTTGCTAGAGCAGCTCACAGAACTCAGAAAACTCATTTACTTCACAGATCACTGGTTTATTATAAAAGGATACAGGTAGATGGAAAAGGTATGGGGAAGGGGTGCAGAGCTTCCGTGCCCTGCCCGTGGACTCTGAAGTATGGAGAGAATTCAGGAAAATACCAGCCTGAGGTAAAAGCAAGGAGAAATTGCAGGGCCTTGGGGAAGAGATGGGCATGTTGGTGTCTCTAATGAGAACTGTCATGCCCCATGGATGCAGAATGCTCAGGGAATTGGCCTTTAGGTGTGAAGGCTACCAATGCTTGCATGAAGACCCTTCCCGTGTCCAAGCTTGGGTCAGGAGTGGCAGAGAGGCTGCCAACAGAGGACTTTTGAGAACCCTGACTGTTGTAGACCAAAGAGCAGGGCTCTATCCTAGGACTTGCACCATTCTGATGAGGAAGAGCCTCTTTCCCCAAAGGACCTAGAAAGAATTTCCTGTCTGATGAAGATTATTCAGATTATATATGGTTTAGCTGAGAAAGTAAAAACTAATAGGTATTATTTCTTGTGTTATGCAATAAAATAAACATCTAATACAAATGTAGAACACCAATCTTAGCTTGTTAAGCATATGTGAATTTGATTTAACTTTGTCTATTTATGAATGTTATTTATATGCACATATATTTACCTTTACAAGACAATGTAACATGGCACTCTGCTTTTTAGAAGTTTTGGATCTGCTTTTTATAGTTTTTCCACTCTTTCTTTGTTTTTATAAATAGCTCCCTGATTTCTGAACTGCTCATCTTACTTAGATCTGGATTTACTTTTAGGCAATAAAATTCATTGAAATATAAATAACACATTGACATAGTAAGCAGGAATTTTGAAAATATATTTACAACATGAGAAAGTGTTTATGATACACTATTCAATAAAATAAAAACAATACAGATTGATGCAGTGTTGAATTGAACTCTGTATTTCAAAGAAAATGTAGGAGATATAACTTGAGTCACAGACAGTATTGAAATGGATTGAGAAACTCTAATTAGCTAGTGATGGGACTGTGCTAGTTTGATGAGTACATGTCATGGAGAACTTTGCTTTAATTTTTCTTCTTGAAAAACAAAATGAAGGAGTAAGTTTCCTACATGAATGCCTTAAAGGAAGAGCTAGGAAAAAAGGGAAGGTGACTTAGGGTTCACCCGCTACCCGGTAGATAGATATATGTACAGAGAGATTGAAAAATAAATAAAGCAGAAATTGAAGTAGGTGAGGATATAGATAGAAATATGGAATATGGGAAAGAAATTTATAAATATATTGTTAGGGAGGAAGAATTTCCCTCTGCTCTATAAAGGTTCTTTCGGCTGGTTTAATAATCAAATCGACATGAGACAGATTAACAGGAGAAAATCAAATTTTATTTCATATGCATGGGGACCCCACATATATAAGACATTTGAAGACAGAAAGGTAAAAAAGGTATATATTCCATTGTGAGCCAAGAAATGTGGTAGGGGCCTGGGGATTCAGAGGGCAGGAGAGTAATTCACAGGATAATAAGAAGGAGCAGATGTTCAGTAATTAGATGTCTGCCCTGCCGTCCAGATAGGTCATAAAAAGTTGTTTCTGGTAATAACTCTTATTATGGGCAAGGCCCCCAATTTATATTCTTTAAGAGAGAGGTAAAAGTTTCTCTTGAACCCACAGAGTCTCAGTTGCCTTTAGCTCAAAATGATCCTCATGCTACTGTGGCACATCTTGGGGAGGCTGGTTCTGGACCTCTTCAGTGGAAATACAGAAACAGATCAGATATTTGAGACTAGAAATAAATACACCAAGATGTTGACAAAGATTCTTTCCCAGTAGTGGCTTAATGAGATGTTCAATTTTCTTTTGAAAGTTTTCTACAGTGTCTACCTTGTCAACAATGATAATGTATTACCTTTATAATTATAAAAATATGTTTAAATGTTTATACATAAGAAAAATTTGAATTAGCATACAGCAAGGCTTTTCTTTAAATTAAGAAGATATTGTAAGCTCTAGTTTTTAAAATTCTGACTGCATTTCTTTTTGAGGAGAAAGTTCTACTATGTCACCTTTAAAAGGATGTTAGTACTGACTGATACACAATGACATATGCTGAAAGAATCTTTAAATTAATTTGGCTTACCATTTATGGGCTGTATCAGGTTATTCATATTTTTTCTTTTATTTTTAAGAATTCACGTGTATAGGGGCTGCTTAAGGGTAAATGGCCTGTAGACAATAATTTTGCATGAGTAATTCTTTTAGAGTTCATCTTGGAATCTAACCTATAATCTTGGTCTTATTTACCTCTCTGTTTTCTTGTTGAGCTCATTGACTGACATATTTGAAAAGAGTAAGTAGATTCTGGAATGAATATTACCAACAACATCAAAAAGAAAATCTTAGTGAGTTAGAAACCATCCCAAAATTTGTCAGCTGGAATCGTCTTTGTCTTTCATTTTATGGGGGAAGTGGGACTAGAGGAGGAGAAGGAAAAGTGGATTAACTCTTTCTGCTGTCCCTTAACATTTCAAGAAATGATTATGAAAAAGACTCATCTATCTCATAAAGATGTTGGCAGGGTTTTTAATAAAGTATTCTAAGAGCTTTGCCTAAGATGCTAATGAGCATGCTAAACCTAAACCATATCCAGTCTTTTACAAACTATTTTGTTTCTCCTTTTTCATGTTTAGAAATATTTTTAAGACTAGTTATTACATTACGTCCTTTGTCCTCTCCCATTCTCTGAAAAAAAGCATTACGTATAACGTCTTGAACTTTGTGAGTTAGGTATGAGGAAATAGAGAATAGCTTTTTAATATTCAAGTTGCTCCTAATCAAAAGAAAAGCTTTCAAAAATCGATAATAGAAAGATTCAACATATTACTTATGAGATGACATTTTGATAATGTGTGATTTAAGTTGGAAATATGTGCATTAAATTTCTGTGAAAATATTTGTGAGAATATTAAGCATATATTTTGATGTAAGAACATTTAAAAGTAATCTGAATTATTTCTTAAGGCTCAAAATACATTTCTGAACAATTAAATTTGCCAAACCCTATTATTAGATTTTTTTAACAAATAAAAATGGCATTAAATGTTGAAATTTACTTTCAAATAATATATTTTAAAAATTAATCTTTAATATTATTATTATATAATTTTTGTACTTACACCAAATGTTGTGTTGTTAGTCTTACTTCAATAATTTTAAAAATATATTGTGTTCAGAGTTGATTATAACTATAGTTTGTTTTATAACAGGTGATTATTAATAAATATCTGTTTATCGATTCAGTTAACCAGAAACTGTTTGCTATTATTATTTCTAAAAAACATATCAAATAATCTACAGTTTGGAGTGTTTCTTAACTATGTCTATTAAAAATAATCTAGATATTGTTTTATGTGTCTCTTGATTAAGAATTTGTCACTTTTCGTTGTTGTTGGAAGGAATAAATTTCCTTTTACCCATCTAGGTTCTTTGGCTGATGAAACACAGATTAACAGGAGAAAAACAAGTTTTTAATTTTGTATGTACTAGAGTCCCCCAAAAAATGAGACCCAAGGGCAAGTCAGACAGCTGAGGCTTATACAGTATCCTGAGCAAAGGAATGGGACAGGGGCTTCAAAAGGGAGGAGAGTAATTCACAGGACAATAAGAAGAGCAGATGTTTGGTAATTAGATGTTTGCCCTGCCATATGGGTAGGTCATTCAGATAAAACTTATTCCCTATAATAGCTCTTTCCTTGAACCAGGTATCCTATCTAGATTCTCTTAGGTAGTTAAGGGAGAGGTAAAAGTTTTTCTTGAGTTGCTGGGTCTTGATTGCCTTCAACTCAAAGTAATCCACATACCCAATTTTGGGGTGGGATATTCTGCTCCCCTTCACTGTGTTTTCTCTTCTTCAGTTACAGCACCAGTGGGGCTTTGCCCAGGATCTTGACAGCAGGCTTCCACTTTAGTGACCTTAGCAGTTACTTTCAAGTATAAGCATTTGTATTTGCACCCAATAAATATCTCATCTTTATTACATTTTTATATTCACAGAATATGAAAATAAAATTTATTCTCAACAACTGACATTTTACCATAGTTTTTGAATGTTTTTTTCTTGTGAATTATTCCATTTCAAATCTCATCTATGGTTTGGGTTTTTAATAAACTGTTTGTTACAAGAAGCATTCCCAGGAAGCAGACTCTAACATGGAGATTCATGTGCAAGAATTTTATTCAGAAGTGCCCTTAGGACCAACAGCTGTAGAAAGAAAGGATGGGAAACAGATATGAGCCAAAGGAGAAGGTAGGGCCTGATACAGTCCCACCAAAACTTCAGTTTATTTCATGAAGAGTTCCAAGATGGCCCTTTAGAGCTGCGCTGACTTGGGGCCAGAGTCTGCGCTTTGTTACTCTGCACATACCAGTCACTGAATTTGGGCTGCCCCAAGGAGGGAACATATCCTTGGATAAAGAGCTACCTTCAGCACAGGCAGTTCTCAAACAAGGATGACAGCTGAAGGCTTTTTTTGGGCAGCACCCATGCCATCTAAGGCAGAAGTCCTTCATTTCTAAAGGGGAATGTGGGTGGTATATTGTAGCATCCACTACGGTACGCAACCACGAGCAGAGTTGGATATTTCCACCGAATCTACATCGAGCTGTTTTGAGCTGAGGAATGTTCACAGCCTTGGCACACAAAATCAATGAGCAGATGCTTCTTTCTTTTCCTATCTCTTTGCTTCCCTGACATTTTAGCTTTCTTTGCATATTTAGAAGACCAACCAGTGATGTGCTTTGTTTTCTGAGCTTTTATGTAGTACAAATCAACATAAAGATTGGGATAGATTTAACTGACAATGCTTCTGTTGTATTGTTCTCTATGTGTAGTTCTCCTAAAAATATTTGGTAGATCTTAATATAGTTTCTCTTTTGACCTTGTTTAATTTGAATGGACACTTTTAATTAGAGCCTGCAAAATTTCTAAATGTGCCATATGGTTTGCATAAAAGATTTAGAATAGAAGGAAGGATAATTATTGTCTGTGGAATAGTTAAAAGAATGTTCAGCTAGCAAACTATCCAATGTGATTCAGATGTAAAAGACAAACTGAAGGAACAGTAATCAGTTTTGAATTATATGTAATAATTCTTTTCGGGCCCTTTTATTTTCTATAGAATTTGTGGGTAAAACCTTAATAAAAGTAGTAAAGAGTCACTTACCCCAAAACATACATGTTTTATAGTGATCGGATATAACTTACTTTATCATGTATTCATTCATAGCAGTTACTTGAAAATATATTAAACCTTGAAAAAAGAACATTAGTTCTCTGATTGTATAAAATTTTTGAAAAATTTTATGTATGGTAAATATTGATGCTTTTTTCTTTATTCAGATTTTGTCATGTGGGAATAGGTTCTGTCTATAGTCTATCTTAAGTTAGTTAGGAAATTACAGGAAACTGTAGGAAAGACATGATTTGAACCATGATATAGTTTATAGAATACATAATATACTGTCTGATAAATAGAGATTAGCAGCCAGGTACCATGGCTGATTTCAGTTACCTGTTTTGGAGACATAATGCATGTAATTTTAAAAATATAGAAGTGATTTTATTCTCATTATAATATGAATAAATAATGAAGGGAAAGCAAAATTCTCTTTTTAGTAATCGTTTGTATCATTTGCAATTCCCTTCCCCTTTACCTAGACTTAACCACTTACAGTATCGGTTCTGTGTACATCCTTAGTGGTCTCCTGCTAAGCATTTCAAAAAACATACATATATGCATCTGTATAAATATGTTTGTGTATACAGTCATAGATTCTAAACATTTTTATATAAGACTATGCATATATGTATGATTAGAAATATACATACACATATTGTGTCACGTATGCCACATATATTGTTCGGGAACTTTCTCAGCATTACGGCATAGACATATTTTCATGCCAGCATATTTAAATAGAACCTATTATTTTAAAATCGTTGCATCATATTCCATACAGTAGATTTACCATTTTTACTTTACCAGTGTAAAACTTGTAGATGAGTATTCTTTGAAGATACCGTTATTTTTTTATTGCAGTTCTTTTATTCAATAGATGGGTAAGTTTGTATTATTTTAGTTATTTCTTTCAAGAATGAAGTAGTATTTTTATTCTCCATTTTTAAGGAAAATAAAAAGTTGTAAAAATTTAAATATCATGTTCTTACTCAGATATTACTTAAAACTAAGATATTAGCTGTAAAATACATCTTTTATTATATTTAAAAAATACTTATAAATCTTTCTCTTCTATGTGTTCCTTTTCTCTAAGGCACGTTTTTCTATGCTTTTCTCTTTTCTTAGAATGTAAGTTCTTCCACAACATTATATAATATGTAATCACAAATGCCAGGTTCTTCATAAATAGATGCAATCCTATAAATTAAAATCTACCACTAAATAAAATTTGTATTTTCAGTTAAACTTTCCATTTTTGAGACACTCATTGTGAAAACCTGACCTACTACAGCACATTCTTCCAATTTCTCATCAATGTCCATTCAACCAGAGCACTAACTGCTTCATAAGCTAAATTAGAGTGCCTTCTTATAGCTGATAATTCTTGGTACAGCCTCTTGAGCATCAAGTGCGAATTTCAAGAGAATCAGTCCCTGGACAAATTCAGCGTTATCAGCCTGAATCCAGACAGCTTTTGCTTCCCTTTGACTGTTACCAGCCTGTACTTTTCCATCTCTTTCATTTGTGCTGCCTTTGTGAATCCGCAAAATCACATTCAGAACACTAGTGGAAGAAAGAACATAGGAGCCAGAATGCATGTTTTCTTTACGAAGACACTTCAGCCCCTCCAAATTTCCCTACCTTAAATTCTCACTGAAAACCTCATCTATGCCCTGTTTGCCTATAGTCAGAAACTCTTAAATGATAAACCTGGAAATGTGTTTTCCTTACACTGTCACATCAGGTGCTAACAGAATTTTTGTTGGTTTGTTTGTTTAAATCAGATCCACTGTCTAAAATGAATGACTTAAATCTAAGTGCATTCTGTGACATTTTTTGGAATATTTCTAACATAAGTCAACTGTGTTGGTCCCCCTGACTCTTTGGGATTGAAGATATGTCTCTGGATAAGTGGGTTGTTTTATTAGTTCTCTTTTATGGTGAGCAAGCTATCTTGTTTCAATATGATTACTTTTTGCTTATATGTACATATATTTTCATCTTTTAAATTAATTACTAAATCTCTCTTAGCTATCTACTAGGCCCAAGGTAGCATGATAAGTCCCAGGCTTCATTTACTTTAGACCACGTAATAAAGATTGTAGGCATCATAGTAAGAGAGAGAAAGAACACTAGATTTAGCATCAGAAGCTATGAGTTTGAATCCTGGCTTTGCCATTTAGATGCTGTCAGACCTTGGCCAAATTAATTTATCTCAGCTTCAGTTTCTTTGTTTTTGTTTTTGTTTTTGTTTTCCAGTTTACATATGCATTTTAACCAGGCCTGATAATAGATTTTTCATTGACTTTACAGGAATGAAAAAATGCTAAATTGTTTTATAACTGATTAATGAGAGTTATAACTATAAAAAATAATTGTCCATGATTTTTACCCTTAATGAGCTTATGTTTTAGTGAAGGAAAATAAAAAAATATGTATTTACAAATAGCTATAAGGCAAGGTATGATGTTTTTAAGAGAGGAGGACAGAACAAAATGCTATAGGAGTTTTCCTAGGAACTAAATCACATCCAGTTGGAGGAATAAAGGAAGTCTTTATGGAAGGTGAGGAATTTCATCTGGGACCTGAAGGACGGTAGAATTTTGGCCTCTGGAAAAGGGAGAAATCACTCCTGACACAGGGATTGGAATGAGCTAGAACACAGAGTTAGCAGAAAGCCTCTGCAATACTGAGTGGCACAGCTGGTTAGGGCCTAGAGTACAGAAAGCACAGTAATGAGATGTAAATTTAAAAAGGAGAGCCATAACTAGTGAAGAGCGGACCTGGAGTCGGATGTCAGGAGTTGACACTCCATCCTGTAGAGACACAATTAGTATAGTGCTAATTTTGGAAATTAGCACTATACTAATAACTTTTAATGAATAACTAATAACTTTCAGGTATTGGATTATAAAACTCTCAGATTTAAGGAATATTTGTTTTGATGGAAGTACAGTTCTGCCAATACATCAATTTATATACTAAACTGAGCATTTCACTTTTGGTGTAAAGTATCTACATTTGAGTTACCTTACTGATTTCGAGATTCCTGAAGGACTTCTCCTTAAATAAAAGAGTACTCTAAGGAAATCTCTTTTAGAAAAAAAGGCAATATTAATCCCAGTGGAGAAATGCAGTATCCACCCTCAAAAGCATGTGCTACTCGTGGGCCCAGAAAATGGAATGTTCCAAATTCAGATATGTTAAGATCTCTGCTGGGCGTTCTGTTAAAATTCCATTTGGTAAGTGATAGGGTGGAAAATAGAAAATGCCTCGGACTGCAAAAAGTAGTCAGGAAAGTGAGAGAATCATTAAAGTGCCAGGACAGTGAATTCAGGTAGGAGAGAGAACTGAGAGAGTGGAGGTTGTCAATATTATTGACATCTACAGAAAGGCCCCAAGTACTAAGATCGTGACATGCTATTTTCTTTGGCTATTAAGCAGTCTCAGGAAACTTTTGACCAGACAGTTTTAGCAGTATGATAAGAGAGCTAAAGTGTGAGAGGAAGGGATGAGAATGAAACAGAGACAGTAACTGTTGGAACACTGGTTTTTGAAATTGTAGGAGAAGCACACGATAGGGAGAGGAAGTAGAACATGGAAGACAAAGAAAAATAATCAATAGCAAGGGAGAGAGGAAGAGTTAGCTAAGGGAATAACCGACATTAAGAAGCCTGAAGGATGGAAATGGAATTGGATCGAGAGCATGATATAGAGGAATTGACTTAGAAACTCATAGGAAGAAGAGGAAGAGGAGTGGACATAGGAGGCATTTTGTGATAGAAAAGGAAAATGTTCATCAGCTAGCTCAAGGTTCACAATGAGATAAAAGTGGAGCGCCTTTTGGGGCTCAAGAAGTATATGCAGGGGGACCTACAAAATTCCCAAACCCAGTGCAAAATGAAAATATGTGACCTTTGTTCAAAAAGCAAGGAAAAATGTGTTGTTACAGATACTAGCATTAAAACTTATAGTTTTCTTTAATGTTATTTCTCTTTCATCCCATCAAGCTGTTTATTTATTTGTTATTTGCTCCCAGGGCCTGGGGATACTTTGGAAAGTGCAGATACTCACAGGTGCCAGGAAGTCCCACCTTGAAATTCAACCCCTGTGTGTCTGAACACCAACACAACGCCCTAGCTGGGGGCAAAAGTAGTCAGTCTCTCCTTCCTGCTAGCTCAAACTCCTGCTCACAATGAATAGACAAACCCAAGAGTTCTCTGTGCTCAGACTCACTTGGTACTTGATCTGGGCTGAGTGGGAGGCTCACCCCTGCAAAATCACCATTCAAATGCCCTGTGATATTGCCAGCCTGGAGTTGGGCCCATTGCTATAACCTGCCAAAATGCCACAGATACTATTACCCCGGCTCTCTTCCAACCTGTGCTCAGGTCCCCACAGAGAGATGGGGGCAGCAGAAAGTAGTAGTGACAACTGGGTACAGGCAGAGAAAGGATGCTGGGCAGCTTGGAAGAACCATCTCAGAGGGAAAGGGAAGGTGGTAGGAGATGGAAAGATATGTGAGCCGAGTCCCCAAGTCCCTGGTTCATGCTTCATTGTCCCACCTGCCTGCACTTAGAAAACACAAATGCCACCATAAAATAATTAGATATTTCCAGAGAATTGAGCCAAGATCCTTTGCCATTGTACTGGTCTCAGAGAGGGAGTTGTGTGTGTTATATAAAAAGCTTAGAATAGTTACTGTAGAATTCAACAGGGAATCAACATGAGCTGAAAGAGTTGTGGGAGTTTCTTCAGTAATGCTATCTTTGGTTGATGTCTCTGGAGGTAAAGTAGAATAAGTGGATGGCAGGGCCACATTATGATTTTGATGGGCCCCAGGCATTTTTGCCTTAATGGGTCCTTTACTCCATAAAAAAAATAAAAAAATAAAAAAAGTTTATTTTATGATTGCAGTGATATATAGTTGAATGTATTAATATTACATATTAAAAAGATTTTCCTCAACCTAAAAGGTTGGGATATCAGAACATTTCTGTGGCCTCTGACAGTATTATGGGTCCTAATAGGCACTGTACCTAATGACTAAGTTGTCCCTGGAGGATGGTGGGTGTCATACAGAACTGCCAAAGTAGATACAGGATAGGGTCGGGAGGAAGGATTCTGGAGGTCAGTGGGGACAGCATCAAGTCATGCGTGGGTGGAGAGAGGTAGGGACATCTTGAGGGAATGATGAATTGTTAGATATGGGCATGGAACCATAGTGAAAAGAGAGGCAAGTACTCAAGAGAAATGAGGTAGTAAACAAATGGAAGTTTGGAGTCATATTGGGAAATAGTCTAGGTCTTATGGTGTTGAAACTTTCAAAGAAAAAAGGTCCAATGCTTTGATCTAGAGATAAAGGTCAGACATGGGCCATGTAACTCTTTTTTATTTTTATGTTTAATTTTCTTCACTTGCTTTTCTAGATGAAGTTATCAAAAAGTAATTCCATAGGTAATAAATTGGGGGGAGTGACTTTTTAGATGATTCTTAAATTTTAAGAAGGAAGGTTCCCTAAATTGAATTCTCTTAGTTTCAGTTTATTTGATTTTGCTTTCCAAAAGAAATGAAAAAGGAAATATTGTCTTGTTCCAGTTGGGGGCTTTTAAATATAATCAGTGCACCAATTTTTGTAAATAGTAACTTCAGGGTTTTAATTCAGCACATTTATACTTAATTTACACGTGCTAATGTTTCTGAGATAATTTTAAGCAATATAACATCAGATTATACATGAGCTATTTTATAATAATAGAAGTTACATTTAACTACAGGTTAAGTGACTACATGAAAAGGAAATACAATTATTTTAATGGATTTCTAATTAAATGCTTAAATCCTGGATAGTCTAGAGGTGCACTTTAAAATTAAATTGATCCTTTTTTGGAAGTTTAGTTAAAGCTATTGGCAGAGAGAAAAAAATTCTTTAAAAAAAGATATTCTGTTTTTTAGTGATATTTTGTGATAGATAATACCTGTTTTGATAAACATCAGACAAAAATAGGTACAGAGAAGGAACAGAAAACAATTTTATAATGGCAAAAAATAAACATATTTTGCCTAAAAAAGTAAAACTTAAACAAAAAATGTTTATTCTCTCAAGTAATAAAGTGCAAATTAAAGTACCAATTTTACTAAATAAATGAATTAGCAAAATGTTGCATTGTTTTACTTGCACTATTTTGTTTGTGGGTTTTTTTATGTTTTAAAATAACTTTCTTGATTGAAAACATATATAATCATTGTCTTTTTTCCTTTCAAATGTTCTATAATGTGGTTATGTTACATAAATAGAAAAGGACAAACTAAGTAGCAGTAGGAGGAAGACATAAAAAGAATAAAGCAGTGAGCTTTCTACAGTTGGAAGTGTTTAATCAGAGTTTGAATAGCCATTTGTTAAAAATGTTGAAGAAGGGACTCCTCCAGTGTAGGAGTTTGGACTACTTTATCTTTTACAGTCCTTTCAAGTTCTACAATTGAATAAATCAGTTATTCCTAGCATATTAATAAAAAATTTTTGTTAGAAAAGAAATAAGGTGGCATTAGAAGTGACACACAATTTAACTATATTCATAAAAAAAATAAAGCAAAGGCAAGCTTTTGTAATATAAATAAAGAGCACCTTCGAGCATCGTACAGAAAAGATAGCACTTCTTTCCTAATAGCTTGAGCAAAAGTCTTTGGTAAGATTCTGATTCTTCTGGTGTGGGTCACATGCCTTCCTAATCATTGTGACTAGGGAGATGGTGCTCTCAGCCTGTCTCTGCCAACATCCTGTGCTTACCCTTTAATTTGGTGGTGGATATGGAGCAGAGAGGTAAGCATAATCCTCACGCCATCACAACCCATAAGAGAGGAACCGTGTATTCAGGGAAAAGAAAAGAGGAAAATGTTCTGTACAGACAAAATCATTACTAGAGCCCTGCAAATTCATACATATCAATTCATAGTTATTGCTGTTTCTAACAAACTCTATTGCATGGTATAAATGATGAGGTTTCTGGATGTTTTAAAAGAGCCAGTTTCTTTTAGCCAACTTTACCATTGAAACTGGGATGTGGAAAAGAAGTGGACTAAAAGGAGGTAGGGTTGATCAGAGGTATTGGAAAGGAGAGAGATCATTTTTTAATGTTATTTTCTGTCTTAATTCTCAGCTTCTGGAACTTTATCCTTGTCTCCTAGCTGTCCAGTGACCAAAAGCTGTCCAAGGCCTCATATCTGCCACATTTTCTCTGCCTAGTTCTTCTTCTGGTTGTTGGCTGTCTGTTTCTCCCTCTATCATTACCATACAGATTTTAATCCTTCCTGAACCTGATATGTGGGGATAAGGCTAATTAAAACAAGCCACCCTGAGATGAAAATGCTAGCTTCTCATTCACTTTCTCAGAATTTTCCTGTGGGCACATATAATCAACGGGAAAGAGAAGGTTTGAGCTTAGAGGCTGGCTATCTATCATCTATCTATCTATCTATCTATCTATCTATCTATCTATCTATCTATCTATCTATCTCTATCATCTATCTATCATCATCATCATCTATCTATCATCTATAAATTAATCAGCCTATCTATCATCTGTTATCTATCATCTATCATATATCTATTATCTATCTACCTATCAGCTATCTATCTTTGATCTAGCTAATAGAAGCTTAGTGTATATTGTCTTATATCCCAACACCTGGGAAAATATGTGTATTTCAAGTGGTGACCTATAGAGTATCCAGAGCTTCAAGAGCCCCCTGCCCAGTTCACTTGAGACCTTAGAGTTAGGTATTCAAGAGTTTTCAGAAGGGTCCTTGAATAATTTCTACATTAACTTAGTTATCTCAATCAATTGGGCAGTCGGCCAGACAACCATTATTCATTACCTGCCTTCAATTTCCAAGCCGTCTTCCCATCTCCTATTGCCCCTCTTCTACCACTCTAGATGTGTCTCCATTCATTTAGGAAATCATAAGCATCAACTAAATGCTAGAGTTATGTTAGACCTAGAAGGAAAAGAAGCAGACCCAGCCACTGTCCCAAAGGTTAAAGCCCCTCAGAAGATCATATCATTCATTTTCCTCGGGAGTGAACTGTGGGTTTGATTCAAGGCTTCTGTTTCTCTAACCCAATGTCCAGGGTAAATGCTGTATCCTCCCCTGGAAATAACATCTTTAGCTTTCTTTCCACAGATTTTTTTGGTCCTTCCTTAAAAACTGGAAAAGAATTAATATATTTAGACCATGAGTTGAACTATATGTAGAAAAAATTGGCTAAGCAAAACTATATAAATTTTTGCTCAGGAAAATTTTACTAAATTGCCCACCTTCCTTTGCCATTGGTGTCAAATACTATGAAATACAAAAATAATTAAGTGTATGTCAAAATACAAAAATAATTAAGTGTATGTCAAATTGATGTTTGTAGTAAGCTCTATGTATTAAGATTTTGTAGTAGCTCTATGATTATGTAGTAAGCTCTGCTTTATTTTCATTGCTTGCTGCTTTCTCACATAGAGAGACTATGATGACAATGTCATATCACAGTATTCCAGAGCTTTGTCACACTCTGGTCCTCAAGCATGAGATTGGGTCATGTTATAGTTGAGGCAGCAATATAATAGGTCCATGAAAGCATGACTTTGGAAGCTCTTTTTTCAATAGGTTATTCTAGGCTTGGGGAAAAAAAAATTTAAAGAAATAGATAGCCCTAGAAGTTAACTTGCTATCCACATTCTGCAATTTAGCAGAAAGATCTTATAATTTCCACACCTACAAGATTATTTTCATTTCCCACTTTATTTGATTTTTAGTGGCATTGACAGTGTTATTCAGTCTTTTTTAAAAAGACTCTCCTTGAATACCAGGATTCAACACTGTCCTGCTCCTTTCCACCTTCTCTCATTCCTCCTTCTCAGTCTCTTTTGCTAAATTCTCCTTCTCTGTAAATTCAGCTATCCATTACTTATTTATTATTTATTTTTTTCAATTTTTCACCAAATATTATTGTGCATATGCTATGGGTCAGGCATTGACTCAGATATTGAAAACACTGTGATAAGCAAAACAAATACTATCTTTGTCCTCAAGGAACTAACAATAGAATAAAATTGTTGGTTTCCTGGATTGGGTATGTGTGTCCTTACTGTTCTTTAAAATGATAGGAAGACACACCAGCATGACATCTTTTCCTTCCTCCTTTCTGAGATAACACAAGGGATCAGATTGTGAAATCAGGCTCAGGCAGATAAGAGATGTACCCAAGAGTATGCTTTACTAATCATTTCAAGGCTACAAACAATTCATAAGCATAGGAGACGGGAACATCCTCTGTGGCTTCTAAGGTCTTTTCACTCTGACTGCAATGGATATGCTCTCTCTAATCCAGAGTAACAGACGGGTATATGTGTGATTTCTATTCTTTAGACTATCAAGAACTGGGCAGAATCTAGGATTTTACCCTACTTTAAGCCAACAAATGAACCTGTTACTATTTCATGGATGCTGACAGGAGAGATGAGACTCCTGGGTCAAAAACAAAGGACTTTATTACTCATAGCAAAAACAGTAGCCAGAGTCTCATTTGTTTGTGTCAATTTCCCATGTTCCCAAAATCCCACAGCAGTGGCACAAAGGGCTCATTATGGATGGCTGAACACGCAGTTGGTCATATTATACAAAGGAAACATTGAACTTGGGGAATCCACCATTTTCATAGTTAGTGGAAACAAGCCTGCTCTTTTTCTTGGGGGAGGTGTTAGCTCATCTCTCTGTAAAAACACGGCCCCAAAACATGGCTTGGATAAAGACTGATCAGGGCCCTCTGCATTCTTGGCATATGTAACAAAAATGTGTAGGGATGTTCAGAGCCCATGGCAGATTGTTTCTCCCAATGTATACCTTCTCTTGGAATGCACTAATGTGATTTGAGACTCCCAATAATTTGAGCATTCCCTCTCTCTCTTACATCTTTAAATCAACCCTCTCTATTGGCCCCTTCCCATCAGACTTTAAACTACTGAGAGTCTTGTCCACCTAAAAAACCCTGTTGCTCTAACACACTCTCCTATCCAACTACAACCTTCTCTCCTTAATAGTCATACTTAATACCTGTCTTAACTCTCTGTCTCCCTTATTTATCTCCCACATCTTCAATTCAATCCACTTCAACCTAGGATAAATTTCAACTACTCCATTGAAACAACTTTCTATTTCTCAGCTTCCTCCCCTATAGCAGTGTTAATAACACTATCTATTATTCGGGGGGGGGGGGTTGTTTGTTTTTGTTTGTTTTGTTTTGTTTTGTTTTGTTTTTTTGCAGGAGGAGGTATCGAATATGTTAATAACTATATGTAAAGAGATTAGAGCAATGTATGGCACATAGTAAGTGTTCAATAAGTGTTAGGTGAATTGTTGTTATTAACATTCTCCTCATCTTCAATGTCATTAGTGAAATTCTTGTTGCTAAATTCAGTGGGCACTTTCCAGTTCCTACTTGACATTCCTGTGTTGAACACTTCTTCCTTCTCAGAACTGCCCTTCCTTCAGCTTCCATGAGCCAGACTCTCTCAGTTTTCCTCCTCCTCATCTGTATTGCCTTCTTGGTCAGCTTTGTCTGACCTACCTCAGTCTGCCTTAAATGTGGCTATTCCTTAGAGTTCTCTTTTAGCCTCCTTTCTCTTTTTTATCTATGCGCTTGGCTTAGTAAAAGTATTTACTCTTGTGCCTTGAATTATTATCTGTATACTCTGCACCTCATTCATTTACTTATTTAATAAATATTTATAAAGCATCTTCTGTGTGCCAAATACTGGGATTACTATTCTGAGCAAATACTGACAGGATTCTGTTCTCATGGGACTTAGCCATTAATGCAGAACACAAACATCAAACAAATAACCACACATACAGATCTACAACTGTAGATTAATTAATTGTTCCAGAAAAAAGGAAGATATTCCTACCAAATTATAACACACAGATCTGACTTAGATTGAATGAGAAATGCAAGCCTCCTAAGGTAGTGGAACACAGGTAGACATCTACAAGAAGCATAGATATTCACAAAGTAAAAGAGGGGAGCTTGATAAAACAGTAGAAAGAAAAGAATAGCAGATAGAATTAGAGAGAGAGGCAAAGACCAGACCACACAGTGAAGATTATGTTGGTGTTTAGTCTAATCCTGTGAGTAATAGTGAGTGATTGAAGGGTATAAAACTATTACAGAATGAGGGAGGGGTGATGTGATCAAATTTTTGTTATTAAAAACATCATGAGGTAGTACAGCATAAAGATATTGGAGGACCCAATGTTGGATGTGGAGGGAGCTTTAGTAGGCTATTGTAACCATTTGTGTAGTTGGGATTTGAGTGGTATTAGTGGAAATAAGAAGTGAACAGGCTTGAGATCTTTAGAAAATGTTTTATACAGTAAAATGTGGTATTAGATCAGACATGGGTGAAGAAGAGGGAAGTCTCAAGGATGACTCCAAATTTTTAAGCTTGTACAGGTAAATAGAAGGTCACTGAAAATTCAGCTCTTTTTTCCCTGATTTTAGTCCACATACTCAGTTGCCTACTGGATAGTCCTAATCTCCCATCTCATTTGCTCATCAAATCATTTATGTCCAAAACTGACCTATTTTTCTGGTATCAAATGTTCCTTTTCCTGTGCTTATTTTGGTGAATGCTGCAACCATCCATTAAATTGCTCAAGGCAGTTGAGTTTGACTCTTCTCTATCATATCCAGTTAATAACCAAATTATATTGACTTTCTCTTCTTAGCATCTTTTATATCTGCCCACATCTCTCTATTTCCACTGCTCCTAGCTTAGGTCAGTCCTCATCATCTTTCACCTGGATTTTGGCAATAGTCATTATTCACCTTCTTTGCTCTCAGTCTCCCACTCCTCTAATCTTTTCTTTGTCCTATTGGTATCCATTTCTATTAAGTAAAGCCTTGGTTCCTTAGTATGACAGAAAAGACTCTCCACTTTCAGGCCCAGCCACATCTCTAGCATTTTCCCTTTAATCTACATGGACCAAACGAATTCCATTTTCTGTAAAAGCATATACACTTTTATCCGCAGCACAAGCGTTTTGAGCTTTGTTTCTTCCTAGTACTGTCATTCTTTTCAAAATACACATCACTGTCCTATTTGCCTCTTTGTGAACTAAGTGGTTTTTGCTGAGAAAGGTCACCTTTATTGCTGGGTGAATGTCTAGGCTAGAAAACTGGTAACATTTTAAAAGATTTTTTTTTTTTACAAGGGCAAAAGGTAGAGGCTACCAGTAGTATCTACAAAGTTATCAGCATGTGTTTATTTTCTGCTAACTGAGCATCAAGCTACCAGAGGTTTTAGCTACCAAGAAAGGAACAAAAAGAGAAATCAGAGGCCAAGGGTTGGGGGAAAAGCTCAGGAAGGATCACTCACAGGGCGATTGTGAGGCGACCATTCAAGAAGTCATCTTCGACCTCTGGCACTATCAGATGTACCACAACTTTGCACAGCCAGTTTGATAGACCCTTAATATGTATAATAGAAAATAACAAAAATTGTGATACATCCCCAATTTCATCAGAATCTTAATGGAATATAGTTGTTTCAATAAATGCTATAAGAAGAGCTACGTGACTGCCCTGGCCCTGATGAAATAAAGATTAAACCATTTTACTGATTTGAGGACAGTATATCTTTTTGAAAAGTATATGCTGAGTTCGAGTTGCACTTGGTGACTTCTTCCTGCACGCCAGCTTTACAGTTTGCATGTAATTTCCAGAGCAAGAGGGCACCAGTATCCCAGGATTCTCAGTTTTTTTGTTGAGCTTCATGCTTACTAGATCACATCTGAACTAATTCATTAATTCCTGAGAAAGCTTTATGCTAACGAAGAGACTGTCTGGTCCAATCACTGCGGCAAGTGGTGGTGAGATTATATCAAGTAGAGTCCACTTAAGATTTGGGAGAGGAGTGGTATTCGTCATCAATCCCACATAAACTACATGACTTCTCTAAAATTAAAGATAAAATTCCCCCAAAGGAAAACCTTGGAGTTATTTAGTATGTGTGAAGAAGAAAGATGAGTGAATCCCAAGCAGGCAACCAGAGAATGTTAACTACAGACACAGTTCAAATGTGTTCATTAGCAAGCTTAAAAATTATTTCGTGCCCTGGGTTTTTAAAGCTACTTGTAAATGGTCAAAAACAAGCCAAGAATTTATTGCAAGGGTAAAGAGAAAGTAAGTGCAGTCAGAGCCCAACTCTGAGAAACCCCATTGATGAGTATGGGTGGTTTAGAACACTGAACGCTAAGGATGACTCTCAAACCACACGTTCATTTATTCATTCATAGAACATTTATGGAATATCGATTCTGTGACAGAAAATGCTTAATACAACAGGATCTTTGACCTTAAGGAGTTCATTCAATCAGGCATTCCAGAATTACAAGCAAAAAGTCAGCAGTTTGGATATACTATAGTATATCAGTGAAAGTAGTATAGTATAAAACCACATAGAAAACCACAGTCTTCAATATTTTCTTCAAAACTAACACTTGTACAATGCAATCTCCAACATAAAGCAACCTGGGAACACTTATTTTCAATCAACAAGTTTCTGAAAATAGTATGTTAAAAGGCAAATGGAAGAATAATTTATCTTACTTTGGTTGTGCAGTCTAAGAAAAATAATATGAAACAATTTTTGTTGTTTAGAAACAAAAGTGGATCTTGTCATCTCAGGGACCTTTTATGTGCAAAATGCATCTGATAATAAAGTGAATTCTTTTAAGCTATTATATTCTGTGACCATCTGGGGAAATAGTTTTGGGGATAAATATAGCAGAAATATTTATAGAAAGGACATTAAAAAGGAAAAATAGCAGACATGGTTGATTTTCTTTGACATTCTTTTACAGTATAAAATCATGAAATCCTTGGTCCATACCATAGTGACAATGCTAAAAAAAATTCTAATCACTTTATCATTATTCCCAGCAGTGTCCTGGAGCTCCAGTTCTAAGGGCAGGGCTCTCTGTAAGCATCTAACATGAAGATATAACTCAGAGAATTTTTGAAGAAATAGTTTCTTCACATGAAGTATACTTGATAATAACATATTAATGTAATATTGACATTTCTGGTTTTTAACTCTGTTGGGCAGAATCTTGATAGAAAAGAAAATCACTTGTGACAGCTTCAGCATGAGTGTCTAATATCATGGCAATTTAACCCGGTTTAGTCTATCTATATCAGAGGTATTCCATCAGAAAAGAACTAAGAGAACTAAAGTGTTCTTCATGTTTTACAGAAGCAAGTCATTTCTAATAACAGATATTGCTTTAAAAAAATGTTTTAATTGTTAACTATTATTGAATATTTGGGGAAATGTGGTTGGTTTATTTTGGGAGGTTTTTGTTAAAAAACATACATATATATGTACATATACACATACATATACATATATACAATGTTCCATTTAGACTAAATTGATGTACTTTGGGCAAACAACTGAGAAGTTGAGCCAAACCATGATATTTGTGATCCGTGTGGTATTAATGGTTAAACAAAGGGATTATGTGTTCTCCTGCTACTCAGAGTATGGTCCACAGACCAGCAGCATCAGAATTACCTGGGATCTATTAGAAATGCAGAATTTTAGCCCACAGCCCCAGAGGTACTGAATAAGCATGTGCATTTTAACAAGATTTCTAGGTGATTAAAGTATTAACTAAGTCTAAGGTTCTCAACTCTAGCAACACATTAGAATCACTTAGGGTGCTTTTAAAGTGTTTGATTCTCAGGCCTTATCTCAGGCCAGTTAAATCAGACTCTTTAAGGGTACCAAGACATGGGTAACTTACATGCTCACCATGATTCCAGTGTGTTGCCAGGTATGAGGACTAGGGATTACACAATGCCCAAACAATCAGTAAATTCAGTGCATTCTGAAAGGGCAAAAAAGAAAAAGGAGGTCAAACCAATTACTTTGTATTTGGTGCTACTCTATAAGTGATTGATTTTTTTTAACTGTTAATAAGTTGGCTTAGCTACTGTTGAACACAACCTATTATGTTTCAACCTGCCCAAAAGCGTGTTGTTTTCTAAACCAAGAAGAGGAACCTTTGGTATCCAAATTAATTAAAATGAGATTTCAGGTTTGTTTTTCAACTTTACTTTCTTTTGCCAACCCGACAGTTCTAGCTGCTGCGTCTCAGACACCGTGCGTTTAAAGCACTGCACTTTTGTGTTGCCCTCCTTCGCGTGCACTCAGTTCTCAGTTTTTACTTCAAACATTCCCTTATCACTGTAGCCCAGATGGATTTTCTCTCCCCTGAAGTCCCATGTTGCGGCTGTTTCTATCATGCGCTGTCACTTTATGGTCTAGTGTTAGCTCCTCTATTTGGTGAAATAAAATTACCTGTTTTAAAATTTCTATATATAATATCAAGCATTAATAATCTGTTCCAAAATCTCATGCAGGAATAGGAAAAGAAAAATAAATTGTAGTTAAACATATATATGGTAGTCATTATTATCCCATTTTATGGATGAGAAAACTGATTCTCAGAAAGGCCAGGTGGTCATGCTACTAAGTTTCAACACTGATATTTTCCCCAAGAATATCTGACACAAAGTACAAAAGAAAGTTAGGTGTGCTTTCATTTTTATGTGTGTGTTTTCAATATAGTACTTTGATTATAGTTCTCAAGCATATTAAGAATATGAACACAGTAAAACATACTAGAAGATGATTCATTCTTAAAAGCAGTATCCACTCATTTTTCTTTTTTATACTAAATTGGTTTCTTTTGTTAAAAAATTACTGAAGCTTGATTGATAGAGGCAAGGGAACATCATCCTAATATATTTCTATAAAATCACTTTTTATTACACAAGTAATACCCGAATAACTTTTTCTTATAAAAAAATTAGAACTTTATAGATATGAAAAAAATCTCTTGACCAACACCCCCCACACACATCCTGCACTTTACCCAGTCTATGTATCTTATTCCCTCCTCAAAAGTAATCATTTATATCTGTACACATTCTTTAAGACATTTGTAATATATTTAAATACACATATATGGTATATTATAATAATCTTTAACAATGGCAATTTTAATATTTTATCATCTAAAAAATAATACTCCTGAGAGTTTCATTTATATGTCTAATGTGAAAGACCTGGGAAGGATATCTAATTCAGGAGTTGACAGAATTAATATTCAAAATTATTTCTCATCCTTGTGGAATAATACCCTAAAGCTAGAAAGATAAAAATTTAGCTAGCATAAACATAAAGCCTTTCATAAAGTACAACTAACAAATAGAGAATTCTGATTTGACATTAGTTTATATGAAAAAGACTTAGAGGTTTGTTTATCACAGACTCAAAATTTAATAACAATTCTAATACTTGAAAAAGTCAGTAGTTCTTAGGTCTAAAATAAGAGTTCTTTAAAAATATCTGAAATAACTTCAGGATATCTAATTTTAGAAAGAAAATACTAGATTGGGTAAACTGCGTATAACATAGTGGACTAATAATTTTAAAATATGGGAGTTATTTTGTGACTTAATATATTCTGTGTGTGTGTGTGTGTGTGTGTTTCTTTTTCATTATAAAACAATACCAAGTAAAAGAATATATTTTTTCTTTTGCTTCCTTTGGGTTAAATCCTCTAGTTTTTATTATAGTACAAGACATTCATTACAGATCAGGTTCTACAATGAGACATTGTAAACATATTCCTTCTCAATGTGGATGCCTTCTCAAGTAAGGATCTTACTCTTTGAAATTAATCTCACTCAATATAAAGCTAATTGTCTATTATGTTAACAAATTTTAGTGAAAAATATTCACATCTGACATTCTTGTCCAGAAACCTGGGATTGGAACAAGACATATCAGGGATGTTCCCTATATGAAACACACATTTTCCCACACTAATATCAACCTCTTTGCCTGATTTTTACTTTGACATACATTTTGAGTAAAAATATTCTCCTAACAAGAAAATTTAGAAAGTCGTAATCCACTAATTACCTGAAAAGTTTTCCAGCATTTGTGAATATTCTTTTTGTGATTTCAGATGAGTAAGTACTGATTATGTAAGGTCCAAGGAAGTATAGATTCTGAGAGAGAAGCTGATTTTCCCTTCCTAAAGGAAATAGAATATTACATTTATTTATTATGACCTTGACATCATCAGACATAGATGTCCATGGGTCCTGGTCTCTTTTTACTTTTCTTTCTAAAATTATTGTAACCTCTCACATAAACATGTTAAGTATTTTAGAAAATGGAACTCTGACCTAAAGGGAAAGGCTGAATGAATGAAACAAATGTATTAATGTATTTTTAAGAACTCCAAACCATGATTTTACTTGAATTTATCTATCTCTTCCCTGATGTCCAGATGACAAGGAGATTTAAGGTCTTCACTCTATTATTGGCTTTATTCAGCAATATCAGACCAATAATAGATGTGTATGTGTTGCTCCAGATAGGTTAGCTCTTTGTAATTCTCCCCTCCAATTCTTCTGCCTCAAAAAGATATCTCCGATTTGTCTAATTAACCAGTATGTGAAGAATAGAAAATCATGAGGCAATTCTTATGCTCATCATCACTGGGCTTTAAAAAGCTCCATAAGTTTCTATCTACACTTTCCTGTTTACACTGTTGAACAACATGGATCAAACAAGCAAAGATTTGTGGCAACAGAGTTGGTGCCTTTGTACAATATAACACATATTGTGAATCAAAGAAATATTGTGCCACTTCTCTGAAGCTGACATTGGAATGACATTGTAATCCTGGCCATCTGTCTTCCTCCTCTAGATATCGATGAATGTACGGTGGTGAATGGAGGCTGCCAGCAGAGCTGTATTAACACTCCGGGCACCTTCCACTGTGAATGTGATACTGGATACAGACTCCATGCTGATGAACGCACCTGCATAAGTGAGTAAATATTAGGACCAGCTTGAAGCCGTTTTCAGTGAAAATCAACCTGCCCATGTAGGCACAGGAAGGAAAGGTTTTTATATTGTTAAAATATCTGTAGAAGCTGACAGTTTTCAAGTACAATCCTATCTTAGAATAAAAAGGATTTTTTATATGTATTTTAAAAAAACTAAAAGATAAGAAAAGATGGGGAAGGAAATATAGACATTAACATTCACAACAAAATTTGAATCCTTAAATGGATGACTATTTCCATAGCATATCATTCAGCCATATGCATGCAGTATAAATTTTTTAGATCTTGTTTATACACAACAAAGATATCACAGGAGCCACAACGAAGGGAGGATGCTGGGCCATTACAATCACTAGCTACAATGTTCCCTCATTTCAGACCAGACTCAGAACTGGACTATGGTTATAAAAGCAAAAATTATAACAGATTATATGCCAAGTAGTTTAGAGTTGCTCAAGAATAGTTAAAACTACACACATTAGATATAAGGACACTATATATATATATATATATATATATATATATATATATATATATAGTACATTAAAATATTCTTAGATATTTTTATCTGGTAAGATTATTGTTTTAAGTCTTCTTTGTACATTTCTGAATTTTATACATTTCTTAAAATGAGTACATGTTTTTATACACAGAAGAAAAGACCCAACATAACAAGTTTTTAAAATATTATACTCCCTGTATGATTTATAGATGTTCTTTTTTGTTTTAGCTGAAATAATTTATATAAAAGTATGTCTTTTGTTTCATCACCTAGTCCCTTTTAAAAATGTTTATTATATTAAGAGTAGCACCTTATACAGCACAATATAATTACTGGTTTAATTTACTTAAGGCTTGTCAACTAGTCCATCTACTTAAAATTATTAGTATTTTATAAGTATTCTATAATTATGAAACTTGGAATAGGAATCAGCTAATTTTACCTAATTTCATAACATATACTTCCTCTTTCTTTTTCTGAACACGTCTTCTAGGAAATGAGAGAAGGCCAAGATAAACAGCTAAAGATATCCTAGTCAGAGGTCTGATTTTGATAAGACCTCTCAAAATGGAGGTTCTGGGGAGAAAAAGAGGACATTTACAAAGTTAAAGGAAATGCACATAGAAGTCATACCCTAAAGTCCAGGGAATTCAATATCATATTGATTGTATCTGCAGCAGGTGCAAGTGATGGGACATGCATAGTTACATAATCCAGATACCCTTTTCTTTTTGCAGGATTACTGGTTTTAGCAATTAGAATTCCTTTTCCATCCCTTCTCCAACCTGTCAGATCTTCATCTAGTAACATTCTTAAACTTCCACTATCACTTTTCTCAGTTATAAATATTTAGGAGCAACAAGATTATCGATACATGCAATTACAGTATTTATTAGTAAAGGTTGAGCTGATGAATTTTTGTGTTCAGTATAAAAATTTTATATATATATATATAGATATATAGATATATATAGATATATATATATATATATATATATATATATATATCTGCGCTATCTGGTCTTTGTGATAAGCCAAAAATAAATAGTCTAGTAGCCAACAAAATTACATTTATAGGTAAAATTAATTTTCTAAACCCTGGTAGTTATTAGCTATTTCTTAGTAAAATCATTAAGCTCTTTCTCTTTTCCTCACCACCACCACTACCCTTGAATTTTTCAATTTTGTTTTAATTACACCCGGTCAAAAGTGGGGTTGGATGAGGATATTATGGTTTATCTTTTCTATTTCTATTCCGTAAATCTCAATTCATATTGTACAAATACATTGACAATATGGTAATTTATTTACAGTCCATCTGGTAGTCTTCTAATACAGAATTTTTATATAGTGTACAAATTAAACTATATATGTAGAGGAATTAAGCTTATGACAAATAAAGCATTTAACACCTTGAATGTCATTCTATAGAAGGTACTGGACTGAGAGCCCAGAACTTGACATTCATGGAAATTTTGATACCTTTCTTATATGCCTACATTGAAGTTTTGGTTTCAAAGAATGGTCTTAAAAATCTCAGTTGACACGATAATAGCAGTCTTGTTAAAATGAGCTCAGAAAGAATTTAAACCCTTTGTATTTAAAGATTAATAACCTGGGCCTGGGGATAAGTACTGTTTATTTGCTTATTTGTTTTGTAGGAAAGGGTTTACTTAAAGAACTGAGTTTGTCATTACATAAAGAATTGAGTTTGTATTTTGACTTATATTGTAGGAAGGGTCAGATATTTTCAAAAACAGGAAAATTAAATTACATCATTTTCCCTTTGAGATTTCTTTACTTTGAGGGAGACTGAGAATTGAAGTAGACAGAAATTCATTGTGATCCATAGTAGAGTCACAGAAGAGAAGGTAGAGTTCTAGAATTTTATGATTCCAACACTTTGGAATACTTCAAATTAATTGCCTGCTTTTCTTCCTTCCTCCCTTCCTTTCCTTCCTTTACCCCTTTCCGCCCATTAGTCATAGGTCTACACACTAGTGTGACTTTTTGAATTAGAGCCTCCAGTGCTTTTTACACTTTATTTTAATCACAACTACAGGAAAGTAGACTCTCTGCACCCCACTTACTGAGTTTCAGATGATTTCATTTCAAAAATGGGGTCCCTCTCTGAGAGCTGTGCATTTGTGATAATATATGGACAACAGTTACTAGTCAGCCTCTGCCAGAATTATTAAGTTGCACAATGTGGTATAAGAGATATGGTCCCTAATAGCTGGCTGCAGTGGCAGGAAGTATGACAGTTCCTGGCCCACTGCCACCTCTCTTGAAAGGCAGCCTCAGGAAAGCCAGTCTGAGGAGCCAACCCACGTATGAGGAGGATCACAGCAAGTGAAACCTGCTGCACCTGGTTGGTGGCAGGGCACAAACATAGCATGGGAAAGCAGACAAAAGTAGAATTCTTGCCAAATTTGCTTTGCTATTGGTGGTCTCCAGTAACACAGATATTATCTCATAATTCATATACTTTTAAATTTCCCTTTTGTGGAAACCAACAGCTTAAAAAATGGAAGCTAGATTTAGCAATCATCAAAAAAACAGATGTTTATGTTTTTATTAGTTCACCATTAAATCTTGTCCCTGTGGACTAGGGACAGTGGCACAGTGGAATCCAAGTTGGTAGGTGGCCTTCAGCTTAAGTTCTTAAATCACTTAATCTCTCTACCCCTGCTTTCCTCATGTGTAAAATGTAGAAATTTGACAAAGTGATGTTAAAGTGACTGCATTTCTAAAATATAGTAATTATGGACTTTCCATAATTACTAATTCTTTATAAATCATCTGCTAACCTGTATTTTTTAAACCTCCATTAGATTAAGTACAATAATTAATTTAAAAGTGTTTAAAATTTTTAGATTTTAGAAAACTATTTTAGATTTTATAAAAATATTATTTTGTATATTATAGGATCATATCAAGAGAAATAGAGCCTAATCTACTACTTCAGAGATAAGAGAGCTAAGGAGATCATGTAACTTTTACTCTGAAAAAGAGAAAAGTAGATTTCAGATAAACCTGGCTAATTTCCTTCTAATCAAATGCTTTAGAATGATTTCAAATAAATTAAAAAAAAAAATAGACTAAGAAAAATCGTAAAGGTACTGTGAAATGAAATTCTTACACTCTGTTGTAGTAAATAGAGTTGAGGATTAAACAATGTATTTTCATAATAGCTATAGTTTCACCTTATATTATCAGTTTGTAAGTGCAAATTTACCACTTCTTTCCTACATTTCTATGATATGCTCCAACAAGCCTGGCTACTCTCAATTCTCCAGTAACCCATGCTCTTCTACTTCCACACCTTATTTTGCTCTCAACATACTCTCACTCCTAAGTCTTTGCCTGTCAAAACACTGCTTAGCATGTTTCATGTTGAGTGTCGGTTGGCCTGTTAAGCCTTCTCTAGTTACCCTAGCCAAAGGCATTCTGTCTGTCTGTCTGTCTGTTCCTCTCTCTCTTTCTCTCTCTCTCTCTGTTTCTTTGTAATACCTTATAATTTTGTGTCGTCTCAATGGCACATTATAACAAAGTTTTATACATGTGTAATTGGACTTCAGAACAAATGAAGGACATTAATGGCTTTGTAATTATCATCTTCAAGTGGAGCCTTTTTCCATACATTTCTTAATGGCCGCAGACACTGGTGACTACTTGTTTTTTTAAATCTTCCTCTTGACTATCTGACAGCACAATTTCTACCTCTAACTGCTGCCTCTCCCTACTTATATCCTGGTTACCAGGATTCTCATCACTTTGAATCGTCATCTTCTCTCTTGCCTATAGACTGAAACGTGACCCCTCAAATTCACATATTGAAGCCCTAAGTCCCAATGCAATAGTATTCAGAGATGGGGCTTTTAAGAGATAATTAGGTTTAGATTAGCTCATGAGGTTGGGACCCTGATAATGGGTTTAGTGCCACATAAGAAGAGACACTGGAGAACTTGTCCTCTCACTCTGCCATGTGAGGAAGAAGTGAGAAGACAATCATCTGAAGCCAGGAGGAGGACTCTCACCAGAAACCAAACTCTTCTGGAACCTTGATCTGAGCCTCTCTAGCCTCCAGCACTGGGAGAAAATAAATTTCTGTCGACCGAGCCCCCCAGTCTATGGTATTTTGTTTTGGAAGACTGAGTAGACTAATATACTCATCTGTTCTCTTTATTCACTCCTTCTCTAGTCTATCTCCACTTTGTTTTTCTCCTTTTAGAAATAAAACAATACACGTAAAATATCTGTCAAAGTATTAATTAAAGATTAACTAGTATTATAACAGCAAATAAAAAAGATATGAGAATTTTATCCAGACAGATTTTCTTGTTGGGATAAAATTCAAACTCGTTACAGTATTTCTATCTTTAAGGCCCTAACCAGTATTCTTTATTACAAAATATATTATCTTTTGATAGCCTTTAATTGGTCATTTTTTCATTGTTGCAAGCAATTTTTGGTAGGCATTACTAAATATAAGTAATGATAATGTAGACCAAACTTCTATGCATATAATTTTTAACAACTAGGGGCTACATACCAAAATAATTTATATTACCTGATTTTTTTTTTTGTATTTAGCTGTGTCATTTGCATTTGAACTATCTTGTAAGGTTTTAACTATAATTTGATATACTTCACAAAATCTTTCTTGAATTTCCATTTTTAATAACCTTTTGAAACATGCTCAGCTCAAATCTTCATTCATAATCATGTCCTTCCCTTGATGTATTTGTTGAAATTGGCCTTCCCAGAAGGGAGAAATAATTAAATGATTGAAAGTTTTAATGCTTGCATAGTTCTCTTACCTCTCTTTCATGCCTTCAGCACATAAATTTTATTAACATCAGCACTCACAAATACGCAAATGAAATCACTGAGGTCTGCATAGAGAAAACTCAGATAAACAACATTTTAATTATTTTAGTCTTTAATACAAGAATTCTTCATTTCGAGTTGCTGGGAATTGTCAGGATTGGTTTTTTGTTTGTTTGTTTGTTTGTTTTCCAATGACTGTTTTGTTCTCATTAAATGAGAAGGGTTGGGAAGAATGGTTACCTGTAACTGACAACCAAAGATTTTTTAAAAAAAATCTTGAGCTCTATTTAATGATGCACATGCTGAAGTATTTAGGAGTGAAGTGTACTGATGTCTGCAACTTTGTTTTTTGTTTTTCTTTTTGTCATCTTCTACTTATTTATTTATATTTTAATTTTTATTTTTTAATTAGAGTTGACATTTGGTATTATTTTATGTTAGTTTCAGGTATACAGCACAGCAGTTAGACACTTAAATAATTTACAAAGTAATGTTGTATTGACCATGAAAACCAAAGATTTTCCTGATTACATGTGCAACATGGTAGAGTCAGAAATTATATTTCAATTCCAAATAAACACAAGTTAGGTGGCAAAAGGAGGTAGATTTACAACCTAGAAACTTGGTTTAATAAAGATATTCTTAATAAAACTTTGAGTTTGAATAAATTTTCTTATATCAGAATTTTATGAGTTGCACATTTTAAGATAATGCTAAACTTAGAAAAAAATTGAGAAAATCATTATACGTGATGGTCTTCACACAATGAATTCTTTTGTTTTTGATCTCACTGTTCTGATCAGTGATGTCTAAGTTTTATTTGATAGAGAGACTAGAAGATTCTTTCCAGGGAATGCAAAGAGATTGCCCTCAAATTGGAAATGAAAGAGGTTAAAGACTTTCATTGTTACTGCCTTTTAATTAGGTGCATTATTTATGAAGACAAATTAGAAACAGAATTCATTTCAGATGACAGCTGATGTCTTGAATAGGGCTATGTCAGGTTAAAAAAAATTGTTTAGTTTGTCAGGCTGATGGCATCTCTCAGTCATTATCAGATTCATCGCCCTCGCAATATATTAAGTACGATAGATGATAAATTTCTTTCTCAAAAGTTAAATTTAAGGAACACTTCCCCTCTGCCCTCCTCATCTCTAATCTTTGGCTTTGCAACAAATTATAAACTTCTCAAGTCTTCATCCAGAATATTGACTATTAACCCAATTCAAAAACTTTTTCCAACTACTAGGATTTTAGGAATACATTTAGAAATTTTTCTTTTTTTTCAACAGTTTTTCTATGGTTTTCAGAGTTAGGAAAGTAGGACTAATAGTTATCTGAATTCTACTGAATTATAGAAGAGTTATGTGATCTTGGCCCAGTTTCTTAGTCTCTCTGATCTTCAGAGTCCGTATCACTTCTATGTCTGTCTATCTGTATCTATACCTAATAAAATCAGGATAATAATTCACAAAATTAATATTATGCATTATACAAGGGCACATACCTTATAAAGAAGATGTATTTAATACACTAGAATGTTTGCCTATGGGAGATTGAGAGTGGACACTAGGGTTAAAAAGAAAACAGGGGAGGTCCTTCAAAGGACTGAGAGTGATAAGAATTTTTCTTGAACTGAGCAAGGTTAAAACAAAACAAAACAAAATGATGAAACAGCGCAGTGGTCTTTGTATTCTCCAGTTACCTTTTCTTTTCTACTTTCTCTCTATGTGATAAGTATCTTCACATGTCCCCCTTCAGAATTATCTTTAAGATTCCTTTTCTTATTTCATTTATAAAATATTTTAAAAGATTTTTTGTAATATATATTATATCATCAAATAATAAAACCCTAATAACAATTAATAGATAATTCTATTCTCTTATGCTTTGTAAATGATTTTACCATGTTTTACAGAATAGCTACTGTGTAGGATAAACTTAAATATGAAGAAATTAAATGGTATCTGGCACATAGTGGACGCTCAATAAATGGTGGCTCACATCAATAATTTATAATTATTATGTATTTACTCTGACATTATTTTCCCACAGGCAGAGTATTCATTCAGTGCCGAGATATTGAGAATGGGAGATTCTGAACTGTATGCAGCTAGATGTACAAGAGTTTAGCTTTAAATTATTCCTTTATAAAAATAGAGCATGACATTTAAGAAAGTGAGAAGAATGATGCAAATATGAGAAGAGCATGTCTTGGATAACAACATTAATAATATTAACTTTATTGTAGTTATTCCATTAACAAGCTGTGTGACTTTGAGCTAGTCACTTAACTGTTCATTAACTCAGTAGTGAGGAAAAGTTATAGTACAGATGAAACTCTTACTGCAGTCCCTGAAACAGAGAAAGCCCTCAAGAAATATTAACTAATATTATTAATATTAGTTCCATACTTGCAGTTAGTTGTAGTCATAGGACTAAATAAAATTATGGTAGGTCAGACACTATAGGTATAAACTTGATTTGACTATCAGATGGCTTTTTTTTTTGGTCACTATGTTTTTAACAAACATACATTGATTGATTCTTTTAACAACTCTCTGCTTTGCTTGTTTATTTTTAATGCTTTTAGATTTTTAGAGCAATATTCACAACTATATTTCTACTGTATGGTAAAATATCCCATTTTCATTTATTATTAGGTTGAAGATTTACATCTTCCTATTTCCAAAAGCACTAGAGATGGCAAACTTCAGGCAGCTTATTCATTTTCACAGGGTACAAAGTGCAAAAAGACATTAAACACAAACGGATATTGCCTACATCTAAAAGAAGCAGAAGGAGTAAATATTTGCAAATACCAGATATGAGCATACAACTTAAATCTAAGTCTAGTACCCCAGTGTAGATTTCTGGATCCCTGAAAAGAGCCACATGGTTTCAAAGTTTGCATTTTAACAAGCATAGAGATATTGGGGGGATGGGCAATTCAATGATTTTATAATCTATTACTGAATATATGTCTCTTATTTTGCAGAGAGAACAGAAATCCTCAGCTAAGGGGCCTCCCCACTTTTACTCCCATCCAGGAACTTCGGTATTGACTCTCAGCTCTGTCAGCTTTGCTCTTCACTCAGGAAAAGTGCTTTGATATTTTTTCAGTCTAATCCCATCCTGCCCTCCCCTTAGAACCTTGATCCTAATCTTATATCCTCCTTTCTCCTCTATAGTCTTTGTCTCTATCTTGTGACAAAACTCCTCCCTAAAATTAGTTGCTCCAAAGTTACCCATAAATTATTGACCCTTACGTTTAAGTGATACTTTTCGGTCATTTTGCTTAAACTCTTGAAAGTAGTGACCTCTTTCTTTCCTCCTTGGGTTGTAGGACACAACTTTCTCTTGGTTCTCTTCCATCTCTATGATGACTCTTTAACTGATTTGGGCCCTTTCTCCTCTTTCACACATGTGCGATTTTTTTACTTTCAAATCTTTACCTATTATAATTAACTAGATGTGAATGATGTCCAGATCAGTATTACTAAATCAGATCACTCTTCTTGTTCTCTTGACCCATAAATCCAGCTACTGTTTGAGCCCCTCATTGAATATGTCCCCCAGCATTGGAAACTTAGTGGACTTAAAAGTAAATATATCTTCCTTCCCACCCCACTCCTCCTACCTCTGCAACTTCCTCTTATATTTAATGTGCTAGAATGGTTGCCTATTTCAGTGAGTGGTGACAGCTCAGGTCACCCAGGTACAACTGGAGTCACTCGTGGCTCCTCCTCTCTCTAACTCCACACATCTAGCTCCCCAGTAAGACCAATGGGCTCAACCTCCGTGATATCCCCAAAGTAGCTGTCTCTCTTCTGATTGCTTTCATTTAGGCCCTCACAGTCTCTTAAAGAAAGGTTTTATTGCAGTTGCCTCTTAACTGGCATCATTCTCTATTCTTGATCCCTTCCATCCATTACCTAAATTTCCAGAAACAGCTTTGGAAATGTAATTTAAAAATATTCCACTATGCTTAAAACTCTTTATTTCTTCTATATAGCTTTCGGAATTAACCACCTCCCCACCCAACCCCCAAAGTTGGCTTAAGAATGCTTCAGGGGCTGACTCTCAGTTATTTCTGTCTTATCTGACACATTTCTACTCCATATTTCATACTCCAGGCTAATGCACAGAAAATTTGCAGGTACCTAAATGTGCCAGAAGATTCCACGTCCCTATGCCTTTTCTCTTAGTGTCTCATTTGTCAAGCACACCTTGCTCTGCACCTGCCTGTCCTTTGGTTTTCAAGTCAACATTTTGCCTTCTCTCCTCATATTCTCCCCTTCTCTATCTCTCTTTACCTAACTCTTACTTTTCTTTCAAGACTGGGTTTGAAATTACCTCCTCTGAGAAGATTTCTCAGATCTATCCTCATACTTATAAACCAAATTTGCTGCCTGATTTATATGATTTAAATATTCTTTTAGTGGTGGGACACAGTGGAAAGATAGATGAATGGCAGCACTCTTTGTTGCTTAGAACTCCAAACGGAAGAAAGGTGCTGCTCAGGGTTCCATTTTGGGTTATACCCAAGACAGGGTGACAGCAAACTGGAACTATAGGTGGCCAGTTATATATGGTAAGTGAGGTAGAGTTAGTCTGAGTTCGCCATCTCCCTGGAACTGGAAATTTGAATAATTCCACAAGCCCAAGGAATAAATCACCATCTACAGGAATTAAGTACCTAGTAGTTAGATATGTGAATATTATAACTCAAGAATATTAGAGCCTGATAAGGAAAGTAGTTTGGTCGGCGGGGGTGGAGAGCCTTTTGGGAAGGTGGAGGGGGGGAGTCTATGAAGGGGGACTGAGAGTTTTGAGCTATGACTTTAAAAGTGGGTCAAAACAGTACTTGTGAAATATTATATAATACCACCACCCATAGAGCCCAAGCACATTTGTAACATTGACCCTCTCACAATGGATTATAAAGATTTCTTGTCCACCTCTCCCATTAGACTTTAATCTCTTTTGTATCCTCAGTACCTAGCAGGTGACTAGAGTATTTAATTTTTTTAAGTGATTCTGTTTTTATTCCATGTGTAAAATATAAAGTTCCTTCCAATAAATTATGCTTTGTTTAGAAGTAGGAGCATTTTTGTCTGTCTTATGATCTGCTTCTCTTTATTAGCTAAGAATTATACAATGCATGGCTTTGGCTCCTTGGAAACCCACCACTAAATTGAAAGCTGAATTATAGGAACTGTGCTTAACCTGTATTACCATTTTGGCTATTTCTACCCAACTTTATAACATTGTTCTTGTTTTGCTTCAATAGTTACTTTTCACCTTCCTTTTCAAGCCTTTAGGTTAGTGGCTTTATTATAGAAATGTTGCAGACTGTACACTGCCTCAAATTATCTTTGGAAGTAGATGAAATATAAATGTAATAAAACTAACTAAATTCAAGCCTAGGTTTCTCTCCTGGCTACTTGCAAAAACATCAAGGACAGTATTTTAAACCCCAGATGTAACAGAGATATGAACCTATCATTCAGTTGGATGGTTTGCATATTGGTCTTTTGAAATCTCAGGTCTCACTGTCAGTGCCAAGGCACAAAGGAGACAGAGCATGTCAGGAGAACAAAGACTGGCCTCCACACCACAGAAGTTGGAAGACTGCCTAAAGCTTCATAGAGCCTCCAGCCTGGTGCTGAGTAGCTACCTCTTATAAATATAATATTATACATATATTATATGTGTAGTTATTAATAGTAGTTGAGGGCAAAGCTGTGGTGAAATTCCAGGGTGTCATTTTCAATCAGAAGATAAGACCAGAAGTAAGACACAAATCCTGAGTGAAAGAACTGTGTTAGCACTTCGGAAGTTCAAGATGAATTCTGAATCATAAGTAAATACATAAAAATTCTGAGAATTAGCGTTCTGAAGACAAGGTGGAGGAGACATCCACAAGTATGGGCCCAAGTTAAGGTTAACATTTGAGCCAAAGATAAGGAGACACGTAGGAAAGGAGTATGAACTCTGACATTGAGATCTTTGCAGGGAACATGTCTTCAATAGCCATAAAACGAGAACATAAACATTGACCTAACAATCAAGACCATGTGCCTCCTGCCCCTGCAGTCTTACTGGTTTGGGTGGATTAAGACTGTTGGAGCATGGAGTGCTCTCAGCGAAAATCAGGTCTCCTCCAGCACTTTATATTCACTGCTGTTTCATTTAAACCTCATAAAACCCTGTGAGGTAGGTGTTATTGTTATCATTATGTTAGTAATCCTCTGGGTAGAGATGTCATAGAGAGGCTCAACAAGCATAGACCAAGAACTCTGTCTTCAAACACATTAATTAATCCAGAGATTCAAACTCTAGAATCTAGGCAATTGCAGTCTGAAAGTAATTCTGCCTATGTTCATTAGTAATAATAACTACTATGGTTTATAAAATATTATCTCTAATCCTCACAGCAACATTAAGAGAATGATATTATTCTTATTTTAAAGTTACTGAAACTGGGGTTCACAGCTTTGAAATCACAAAGCACAGACAAGTTCTCAGCCCTATAGAATGCTCTGTAATCAGTAAGCACCATGGGAAGTATCCTGAAAAATGCTTTATACTTTCTGAAGGAGAAGAAGGAGACATAGCTCTTCCAGGCTATGTGGTATGATAATTTACGGTCTTATATCATCTCAAGTTTGTGAGCTTCAGAAGATTCTCTGAGTTCCCTCTTGGCAACTAAAAAGTTGGCTCATTCTGTAGACACCCAACTGGTTGGTCTGGGCTGTGGTGGCTTTGGCCTTCTGTCTGGGCAGGAATACAAGTCAAATTCTTAAGCTTTCACAACAGAATGTCAACCTTGCCTCCCCAGTGCCTGGTGTCTAAATCTTATGGCTCTCACTTTAATTGACAATATAGAAATTTAGCACTACAGGCTTCTGTTAGAGGATTTGACTGTGAACTGAATGGGAGCCAACATTCATCCAAATCTCCCTTAAGACATCTGATATACAGAGTGCATAGCAGAGAGATCATAAGGCTTGGCACCAAAAAGCTCTAAGTTAGCATCGCAGCTTTGCACCTACTAGCTGTGTGAACATGGGCATGTTGTTAAATGATAACAATGGCTAATATTTATGGAGTGCCTGCTATCTATCAGGGCGTAGTGTTAAGCACTTTATATTCACTGCTGTTTCATTTAAACCTCATAAAACCCTGTGAGGTAGGTGTTATTGTTATCATTATGTTAGCAATGTGAAGAAATGAGACTTAGAATGTTTAAGCAATTTGAGGAAGGCCACTCATCATGTAAGTGGTTGATCCAGGATACGCATTTTGGGCATAGGTAATCAATTGAATCCAGCTGTGTTAAAACAAACAAAAGTGTCTATGTAAAAGTTAAGTGTTTGTTTTTAAGGAAGAAAAAACCACCATTTAAAATTTAATGGGCTCACATCTGCAGTATTGCATGGAAAATGGATTAGGCATTCGGGGAATCATAGAGAACCAGTCAAGAGATTATTGCTTTAAGACCGGATTTGTGAGGGATCCTAACACTTGGGATCATGTTAAGAGTCAGGAGACTGGATGCCTGGTAGCTGCAGTCTTTTTTTCCTATGTATACTGAGCCCTATAAATTTTATTTTGCAAAACTACAAAATAACAACAACAAACATACTGTATAGACCATATAAACATTGTATTTGTTTACTTTTTCACAGTTTTAAAATTAGTTTTATCAATGTTCATAAAATCATTTGAATAGGCATTCTAAGAATTTGAATCAAATTCTAAAATTTTGCTGTGTCATTTAATAACACGAGCTTGTGTAATAAAGGGAAAAGAAAGGGGTTTCAACACTTATTCTTGTTTGACATTGTTTGAAATTTGATTTGAAGGCTTTGTGTTATGTGGCTTCATATTTGCTATAAGCTTTTATCATATTAGTCCCTACCAAATGAGATTCATAGATTATAAACCAACAGTAAGAACAATGCCTTAGCCCATTCTGCTTTGCCATAATCTCAATGCCCACATCCATATAGTTTAGATAGAATAAATTATATGATTCAAACTTTTAATAATTGCAGTGGGACGGCTTGATTGATTTTCTGCCTCTGATATTTTCAATATTGTATGTTGCTAAAAATGTTCAAGATGTACACATTCTTCTGGATTCCTGGATAAAGACTGCAAATTTAATTTTATACCAAGCTGATTAATTAGCACTCTTTTGTCTGCAGGGAAAGCCCTGATTCCTACAATTCACATTTTAAAAAATTCCTCAAGTTTGAAAACAGTCTAATTTCAACATGGCCTTATTTCAAAAAGAAAATGATTTAATAATCTTTCTTATGTCTTATTATAACTTTTATGAGACTCTGTGGTATAAGAACTACATTATTTCATCTCATTCTTGCCATGAGACTAGTGACAGTTTTGCTAAGTGCCATATCAAGTACATGTAAGAACAATGGATTAAAACTAGCAGGAAAAAATTGTGTATTAGGCCTCTGCAGCCCCACTTCGATGTTGAAACAGACTGTCCTGCTTTTTACACAGTTGATTAAACCTACAGTACAATTTAAACTTGTATGGAATCATCGAACTACAAAATTTAAGATGTGGAAGAATAGGCTTTCTTCATTCGAATGACTGACATATTTGCTAACCCTTCTCCTTGGAGAAAGCATAAATTAATAAGTGCAGAATCTCAAATTCAGTAGGATGCATCCTGTATTGGAAGCAAAAATTATGAGATCAAGAATAATTGATAGTCCATGTGATGCATTAAAACAAGTCTCATTTAATGCAATTCGGTTTAAAATTGTATCCTTTTAAGTAGGCTAACCTGAATGTAGGCACCCTTTTTTTGCACTTTACAGCAAAACGGAGCAATTCTCTCAACCATCCGGATCAGAGGACCTTGAACCGAGAACACATGTTTAATGATGCCCGGACTTGCTATTGATTAAACACTGACAATGTTCAGAGGAATTGAGAATCAAAAAGCCTCCCCCATGGCCAGCTCTGCCATGCTCACTTCTTAATAGATGGCAAAGGAGGATTCTAAATGAGATCTGCTGCCCTGCTCATCCTCAGAACTCCACAGGCAGTGGGATTAATTTCTGCTTCGCAGTCCTTTGGAACTACCATGCCTAAAATGTCCAGAAATGAATACAGATGTCCCTCCTTTTTCTATGTCCTTGTTCCCCTTTTTTGAAGAAGAAAAAATTTCTTATATGAGTTTAATGCATAGAATGATATTGCTTCAAATGTAGAATGAATGAAAGCTTGCCATTAATTAATACATAAAGAATCAGACAAATCTCGGAGAGATAATTCAGGCTGAATAATTCTCCAAATGAAGCAAGCAAACAACAAAAAAGGTTAAAAAAAAAATTAAAGAATTAAAAAAATTAAAAGGAAATAAAGAATTCGAAGCTAGGACTAATACTCCCATTGCTACTGCTATGTTGAGTTGGTTACTATCAAGAGGCTTAGGTATTTTTAGGATATTCTTTTGTCTGGTAGGAGATTATGACACAGAACTGTGAAATAAGGCTGTTTCCACACTTTAAAAAATGTGATTTTCAATGATGGAACCACCCAGCTGTTTTACCTTCAACAAACATTGATGGAACCACCTAGAGGGGGTCAGGCACAGTGCTTGGTGCTTTCTCTTTTAAAGTTATTTAATCTCTCCAACAATCCTGCGAAATACTCATTATAATCTTTCAAAAGATGTGAAAACTGAAGCTCAGTAGAATTAAATAAATCTCCTATTATCAAGCAATCAGTAAATAGGTGAGACTAAAGTCATGCTGCTGGCTGTCAGAGCGATGATTAAAATCCAGATATTTTGAATAATATTCTGTTGAGCTAATTACCATGTAATATCTATCTCCCTTAGTTTGATAATACACACTTAATGAAAGGTTCTGCAGGAAGCTTAGTTTCTTTATATTGTTTGTTCTTTTACTATTTTTTTATGATTTCTAAAGATTGCATCCTTAGGGTAAAAAAAAAAAAAAAATTTGGAAGAACAAAAAAGTATAAGGAGAGAATAAAGCAACCATAACCCCACCACTCAGAAACAACTGTTGTTAATATTTGGGCTTATTTTGTTCCAGTCTTTTGTTTATGTGTTTTTTCTCTTCATAATTGAGACCATGCTATTTTTGTTATATTCATATAATAGCATGTGTATCTCTCTCTCTCTCTCTCTTACACACACACATACACACACACACACATCTCAATATATTTTAAGCTAAAACTACCTGTATAACTCACTTTAATGGTGGCAAATACCTTTGATATGTGTTTATTTGTACAGACATATATATCAAGGAAATTTTTCTTATAAATAATCCAATATTAATTTGCATATATTATCTAAATATTTTATTGTTTTCTAGGTAAGATTTCAAGTAGGAGGATTAAAGTAAAAAAGTTACAAACAATGCAAATTGTTAAAAAAAATTCTTGATGCTTATTGTCAAAATCTTTTCCAAATTTGAATATAATTCATTGATCCCTTACCACTATATAATATTACCTATCTTATTTACACTGGCATCAAATTTTCTTGTCCCTTTAGTCTTTACTAATTTGATAAGTAAAACTATGTACACTCTTTTATTTGTTTTGTTAAGTTTAGATTCTAAAAAATATGCGTCATTTTGTATTTTCTATGAGTTTGCTGCTAAGGTGCTTTGCCTAATTTTTTAAAGTTGTGAATTTTATTTATATAAAATATATAAATATATAATGTATACATAATATATAATAATATCTTTATAAAGCAGACATAATAATTTTTGTCATCTTTATTACAGATATGTTGTCATATTTTCTCTGAGGATAAAAGCAATATGTATATATAATTAGAATATTCATGTGTATGTATATGTGTGTGTGTGTGTGTGTGTGTGTGTAAATAAATAAATGGGGGAAAGGTAAAAGTCATCAACATCAGCACCCACAGTTAACCAGTGTCAATATTTCTACTATACTGAGTTCTGGACAAATTCTTGGGCTAGAACTAGAGACAACTCTAACTGAGATCCATGTACTTCTAGCACTTTGGCTAGCTGTCTATCTATTCATCAGTCAATCATCTATATGGTTTGAAGAGACTTTGAACTAGGACTCTCTGCCCTCCTTTCTCAGCAGATGTGACTGTTTCTCAATTCTTCGAATTGTAGCAAATGGAAAACATAGAATTCCAGGGGAAAGACTTACCAAAGGGGTCTAGTCCTCTGCATTCCCTAATTCTAACAGTGCCTCTTTTCATCTGACATGGGTGGTACCTGACAGTGTGATTTTTCTCAGGGCCCCAGAGGTAGTGCAGAAGCAATATTTCCAGAAGGGCAGCTAAACACAGTTTTTCTAGCAGAGTTATCCAATCAATTGTTCAAAGAGAGAAATACTTCTGCTTTTCTCCTTGATTGTGAATACATATGAGTAAGATAACAAATTAAGGGCCTATGATGATATCAATTCAGTATATTTTTAAAGTTTGGGACATTAGTGGATAATCATTTCCATGATACTATGTAGAAGTGCATGCATTTTTAAGAGTTTAAAAGCATTGATCTTAAAGAGGAAATTCTGAAGAAACAATTAGACGAGCATAATTATCAATTTTCAAGAGGACCCTTAAGAGATGCAGAATTCTCAATATTTCCATATTCCCTATTACAGGTGTGCAAACCTTGAGGAGACAGTGTCCTCAGTTTGCTAATCCCATCTTTTCCCCACAAGGAAGAAAATGACAAAGTTGAAGAGTCTTGGGTCTTGGTTGTCAGTTAATATACAGTTCTTTTTCTTTTCCAACAGAAATGAAATCACACTGTATGTAATGTGTAAACCTCTTTTTAAATTTTAATTTCTATCCTCTTCCATGGCATTATACATTTGACAAAATCATTTTGAATGACTGATGCTCAGTTTTATGATAAATAATTTCTTTAGTGATTTACCTGTTTGTGGACTTTTTTGTGTTTTCTCTCTCTGACTTATGCTGTAGTGAACATGATCACTGATGAGTACATTTGTAGCCAAATCTTTCACTATCTCCAGAATTATTTCCTTAGAATAAGTATGTATAGAATTACTTCATTAAAAATAATGTTTAATATCAACTTACCTTCCAAAAGTATCAATTTAAATTTCTATCAGCATATTTTAGAAAAACCTGACCTTTTTCATTATACTCAAAACCTATCATTATATTTTATTTTATCATTTTCCCAATATAATAGGTGTCATAGGTTGGATTTAAAAAAAATAAAAACAGACTAAGATATTGTGCAAAAGTTTACTGGGAACAACACAAGTGAGGAGTCAGGGAGACAAGATAAAGCAGAGAGAGAAATTAAAGTTTAATGCAATTTTAACAAGTGTTCTATGGATCTTTACAGAGAACTCACAGGTTGCATGTTCTTTCAAAATAACCCAGTCTTGGGGACTGAGACTTGATACCCTTGTAACAAACTGCAGGCTGCCCTGTGAGGGGCGTGACCTCTGATGAGGAAGTTCTCTTCAGCTATGGGCAACTCTTCTTGAGAAGGACTTGGCCATGACCTGTGTGGTGCCAATATGGCCAGCAGCTGTGGTTTTGAAGGGAAAAATTGGGTTGTGTTGCCAGAGCTGCTATTGCAGTCCATGTCTTGTACCACTCTAATCTTCCTGCTCTGTATATAATTAGTGGAAGGGCTCCTCAGGATTCTGGTTGCTTTCTTTTCTAGGAAAATGCAAGAAGGTTAGCAAAATGACCTACAATACCTGCCACTGGCAGCTGGTCTTGAGACTGAAACTGATACTTAACATCTTCTCATTACAGTTCTAGATTTTTCTCACCCCAGTTCCATTACCAACTGTCATAGGTGGGGCTCTTTGAGAATCAGACTCAGAGACGTGCATACAGGATGTTTATTGAAGAATGCTCTTGGAAACACATAATAAGAGATGAGAGAAACAGAATCGGGCAGATGTATGAGTTGAGTTGAGATGCAGTTACAACTGGTCTCAGCTAATTCTGTGGAAACTTCGGAGCTAGAATAACTTTTCACATTACCCCATCTTTGTACAAGGTAGCAGGACTTTGTACTCTTGCATTGGAACCATCATTAGGTGCAGGCTGCTCGAATAGAGGATCTTGGACAAAAGTGCCTTCCTTCAGCTAATGACACTTCTAGAGAAGGACTCAGCTAGACTCTGTCAGTTGCCAATACCCCGGTAATAGAAGGAATTATCATTTCAGTCTCAAAGTAGAATCTGGGCAGTACACAATGGTATCCATTATAGTATTTTAAAATGGCATCTCATTATTACTAGAATTTGTATTATTTGATATGTCTATTAACCATATGCATTTCTTCTTTTTGAATTACCTGCATACTTCTTTCTTTTTGCCATGTAGATAATATATCATTGATGTGTTTTTTCCCTTGTCACATATGTTACAAATATCTTGTTTCTCAGTTTTTCAATTTGTGTTTTTAATGTAGCTATGTTTAAATTTTATATAGCATAATCTATTTATGTTTCCCTTTTGTATTTCTTTTTTCCACTTGAGTTTTAAAAGTCTTTTATTCAGCTCGTAGATAAATTCACATAATTTTATGTAGTTTTATGGTTTTATTTTGTTAGATTTAAATGTTTAATTCATTTGGAATTTATTTTGGTATATGGATGAGACAAAGACTTAAATTATGTGTGTTTTCCAAAGAGTCCAACAATTATCCCAGCACCTTTTTGATTGATCCTTCTCATTTTCAATAATTTTAAGCTTTCTTTACAATATATTAAGTATATTAAAAAGTTCTTTTATATACCAGGTTTTGTCTATGCAATATTCTTTTCATCAATCAACTTGTTTATTTTTATGTTAAAAAAACATTGCCTAAATTATTATAATTTTATAGTATGGCTTACTACTCACTTGAGCTAACCCATCAGAGTAAACAAGTTATTGATATAGGAGCAGATGATTATGGTTATTTTAGATACCTAAATTTTTATACCTTTTTTGTTTATATGGACACATCTATATTTCTTCACTTCTGATAATCAGTCTATGCATTTTGCCATTTAACTAATATTTAAATGCTATTTTAAAATGTCATACTCTTGTCTTTTCCTTTTCTCCCTTCTTTTTCCTTACAGTCAATTTTGAAAACAATAATTTAGCTTCATGTCTATTTTAAAACTCTCTACATATTCTATTTCAGGCCTGAGCACATTATATAACATAAATAAATATTTATCTAGTATTGAAAGAATAATATCATTATTTACTTTCTTTTTTAATTTTAATTTTTTATTTTTTAATTGAAGAAATGATTTAAAATTTTTTTTCTTTTTCTTTTTTTTTCATCATACACTTTTTGTGTCAACACCTTGGCTTTCAGTTTCTCTACATTACAAGCCATGCCTAGAATATTTCACATTGTGGTAGAAAAATATGAAAAAAGTTACGTTGAAATATGTTTAAATAACATATAGATATGTACTTTTTCTCCTTTTTTTTTCCGAAAGAGTTGTCATGCATGAGACTTTCAGTGTTTGGGCTGGGTTTACTTTAGGGGTAGTTAAAGAGACTAAATTTGAAGACTTTTAAACACAATTGAAAATTTTGGAACTCATAGAATAAAAAAGCTAGATAGTCGTCGCTTTCATTCATTTGTTCTTATGCATTTACACAGGTACTGAGTGAGGTACTGGCTACATAATTCACAGCACAAGTCCTAAAATGAAAAGGTGGGATACCTTGTTTAAAGATATCAAGAATTTCAACATGATGATAGCCAAGCATTCAACCAAGTGTTGGGGCACTTTTGCAACTGTATAAGTTTAACACTCACAGAGCTGGCCCATGAATGAACATAACCAATACTTTGTGCTGGGCAGTGGTGTTACTGCAGGGAGGAAACCGATATGTTACTGCCGTTGTGGAGCTCACAGACTCAGTGTAGATGAAAGCCAGTCTATTTCCTCAAATAGTTCTCCAGTATCTTCTCTAGGTTAGAGTGGTATTAGAAATTTTATTACTTTACACTCATTTCCAATTCCCAACATAGTTTTATCAACTGTCCTGTACTTCAATAATCATTTAGCAGAATTTGTTAAATAACTACTGTGTGCAAGACACCCCACTATGAGCTAGGTGAAGAAAAAATTAGAAACTTATTTTTATCATTAAAAAATTATTCCCAATGAAGCAGGATAAAGACCCTTTAGAGAGGATTTTTTTCATAACTATAGTGGGCACATGTGTGCTATAAATTGTAGCAGCAGCTGCAAATTTTCTTATTAATCTGACTGCCTGAAAGGATATTGCCTTCCAAATGTGAGCACCATCACTAAGGAAGAAATGCATCTTATTAGAAAGAGAATGTTGTAGATAATAATTGTGTGGTTTGTTTTGAGTTTGGGACTGGTGTGTGTGTGTGTGCGTGTGCGTGTGTGTGTGTGTGTGTGTGTGTGTGTGTGTCTGCGTGCGCGCGTGTGCGTGATGGTTTTCTTTAGGGAAGGACAATCATATCAAAATATATTAGCCAAAGATCCTCAGAAGTAGGTAGGAAATACACAGAAACAGATTTCCTTTAGCAATTGATTCCTCAGCATGCTAGTTATACTCCAACAAGCAAAGGATTTTTTGATATCTGTTTTATTTTGTTTGTTGCCTCTTCACGCATTCAAGCTGTCAGTTCTTGCTCTCTTAACAAAGGGAGCTATGAGCTGAAAATGTATTCAGATCACTGATGAACATTACAGGTCCTGGTGCCTTCCACACCACTAACTGAAATGAGATGGCAAACACTGTGGAGAGGAAGTCACAGTGAACACATATTACCTGCTGCAATGGAACAACATGTTGAAAGCAATATACTTTTTTCAGCACTATGTACCATTTTGCAAGATTGTGTGTTTAAAACAATCATTTTTCCCCTCCAATCTATTTCACAAGTTGTCTTCCATAAACAACTGTTGCCTTTTTTCGTCTCTGAAACCATTTGTGTCTCTAGGTTCATATTCAATTGCTTTTAAGAGAGGGCAGCCAGCTATAGCAATATGATTCATGGTGATGAGCTGTGACAGAATCAGGAATTTAAAGAGATGTCAAGTATCCCACTGAGTTTATAAGCTATCCCAAACAAAGATTTCTGGAAAATGCTTACATGCACAAACTAAGTCTGATGGGTGAGGGCTCTTATTTTCCACTGTGTATTTTGTTACTGTACATCAAGAAAAACTGGTATGCAGACTCAGTAGGGAAAAAAAAACTATATATTCATAGTAGTGTTTTTTATAAAAAACACATCATTTCTGTTCTATTTTTATTTATTTAATTAAGATTCTCTAAAAATACTTGGCATGCCAACCTTGACTCATTCAGTAGGACTGAGACTTTAGCACTCCTCTCATAATTTTCATCTGTTCCCTAATTGTACCTGCCAAATGATAAATTTCTTCTTTAATACAAATAATACATTTTTCTCAATCCTTCGTAAAATGTAAATAAAACTACTCTTTAAAATGTTGATATTCTTATTACTCTTTAGCATAAAATCTAAATGTAAACAATGTGCTAGCTTCTCTGAAAATGCAGCATCAAGACTGCATTCTCTTCCAGAGTACTTTTCCTAAGATCCTTCTTTATAGAAATTCTGGGACCAGCACTGCTCATTCCCGAGGTGGTTACAGCTTTTTCACAAATTAGGTCTTTTGGGTTTTTTTCCTTTCCTAACTTCTCAGTGTTTCTCCCCTTCTAGTCAACATATCTCCAACCTGGCAACACAGATCTCCTTAAGAAACTCCATTGGGGTCTCCCTTGCTCCTCTGTCCCTACGTCCCTATGCCTTCTCACTGTCAAAGAAATGAACTCCTTTCAGCCCACATACTCTTAGGGTTCCTTGATTAGGAATCTTTCTTCGGCCCCTTGAATTTATACACAAGAATGACAACTTTTATAAACACCAGGATTTACTTTTCTGAGCCAAAGACAAGAGAGAAAGGAGGGGGGCGCGGTGGGAGAAAGAGAGGAGGAAGATAAGCAGTTGAGATTAACATGGCAAGGTAGTATGGCAAGGCAAAGACCACCATTAGATTCTGAGAGAATAAATGCCCTAGCTATTTTAACACAGTTGATGAAGGATGGTGTTCTTTGCAACTAAAATCATGCATGTTTTATCTGAGCAACTATGCATGTTTTTGAGTTGTAGATTATTCTGCAGCAGTCATTCAGCATAACCAATAGAAAGTGGCAGATACCATTTTGCTGAGCACCAAGGGAGGTGGGTGTGAATTTACAAGTGCAAATCGATGTTTTGTGATAGCTATTGTTCATCACCAATGAAGTCCATAGTTTGCCATTAGTGAATAAGTAACAACTGGTAATTTTTGAAAGAAGTGGGAGAAAGATAATTATTAAGGTGTGAAGATTTCTCGCTTTTAGAATTATGTAGATGAACTAAGACTTACTTGACATATTATATAGTGTAGACAATTTCCCAAGACCATGGTTTTGCTACAGTTGAAATGAAATTAGGGACACAGAGTTGTTTTCCACTGTGTCCTGGTTTACTTAGGAGGAAATAATAATAGTCTCAAAGAAAATGTGCCTTCCAACAACTATTGACTTTAGCAATTACTCTGCTTAATTCAGTTCTTTGTTGATATAAGCAGATTCTCTGTGTACAGTCAGTCATCTAATCCTAATCGAACAAAAAGATGGAAAGACTTTTCTTTATTTGTTCAACAGACATTTATGAATCACCTTCTTTTTGTTTGGCAGCAGGCATGACAGTGATTTTTCTGCCCCTAGGAAGGTATTCATTTTGAATTTAGTTGACAGGCTAGTTCAGCCCTTTCAAAGAAAGGTCTTGGTAGCAAGACCTCCTTTCTTAGAAATAGATCATGGAATGCTGAATAAGACAGGACAGGGAAGTAGAGCCATTTTCCAACACCTGATTAGAGTGTCTCAGCATAGTTTAATTATTTAATTTCAAGTCAATGTTTGGGGACTTTGCCGTTACACATATTTTTCTATCAAAAGATATTGGGATTATTTAGATTCTACTCACTCTAATTACAGTTATGAAGTCAGATGGTTGAAATTTCATTGATTTAATCATATTGAACTATCCTATTTTTAATGGAAGTCCAAAATTGTACAATTGTTCCAAAGGAGTGACTTTAGAAAAATGTTAATCTTCCTGTGGGATGATTCATGGTTCACCTAGCTTGCTATCCAGAACCACCCACAAAAAGTCATGTGTCAGCCATAAAGACGTTTTCAGTGCTCAAAAGCACAGGGCTGTGATTTTGCTGACAATGTGTCACTGTTCAAGGCAGTAGAAAGAAAGCAACAAGGTGTTATTTTAAAAATATGAAGTCTTAGAAACCAGCAGTGATTTTACTAAACATTTTAGCATCATAAAAAGGGTGCAGAAAAACTTCAATGTTAACAATACATAAGGGAATCTAACACTAAAAGTGTGCAGCCACCATCTGGTAGCAGAGTCAAACACTTGAGAGTAAAGGGCCCACCCCTTGGCCTCCAATCCACATACAAAAACACTGGATTTAAAAGATGTGTGTAAGGCTTGACTGCTTTACTGACAAAATAGTTCCAACTTTTTGTGAATTAGATATGCTGTTTATTACTGAAGGTTGGAATAGAAAGTAAGAAGGAAAGCAGAAAAGGACTTCTCTTTTCTTTAGATCTCAAATGTTTTCTGTGTTATCTACTACTGATTTAACACTTTATGGTGCCTCTGTTTCCCAGTTTCTCCTTATCGACTCCTTGTCCTAAAATTCTCTCCATTAACTGAAAACAAGAGACTGCAGAGATCTCCAAGCAGAAAGAAAGATGGGCAAGAAGGGGTAGGAGCTAGGGTCAGAAGAGATAACAGGATTTTTATCATTGTCTGACATTACCCTAGGGCTGAGACATGGCCACTGGAACATAATTGAAAGGAGAATGGCAATCACCAGTGTCTGTCACATGATACTTCAGGACCCATCTTATACTTTCCCTTGCCCTCAGACATACACATGCAAACACACAAACCTTTCCATAAACCCTCTTTAAATAACTTCTATATATGCATGCATTCATTCAACTATTATTTAGAGTAGATACTTTGTTCTGACTTTCTTTCATGTTCTGACCATAGCTTTTTCTTTTTTTTTTTTCTTTATTGAGCAAATGATAAATATTTGTAGAAGATGAACTATAAAATACAATGGGTGAAAAAGGAAGAACAAACTTCAACTTTAATACCACAACCTCAACACTAGTGTTTATTGGTTACACTTTTGTCATATTATGTATGGGTTCTTCCAGAAAATATGTACTTTTTGTTTTGTCTGGCTTTTATTAATTTAATTTTATTAAAATCATACTGATTTTTATGGTTTTGTAAACTAACTTATTTTTTCTTCTTGCTTAATATCTTATACTTATATCTCTGTATCAGTTAAGATAATTCTACTACATAATTTTTAATAGCTGTGTAATAGTCCATTGAGTGAATCTAGCATAATGTCCTTGATCATTTTCTCATTATCAAATAACAAAAATTATTACTCTTTTATTTTTCAAAATAATGCTGCAATGAACACTTTTCTATTTTTATTAACATCTTCAATTGTATTCTTAGATTAAATTCTTAAAAATAAAATTATAGGGTCATAGTACAAGTCTGTATATGTAGCCAAACTACAATCATGAAACCATGTTTCACTCTACTAGAAATGTAAGAGTACCATTTAGTCTCAGCATTACCAGTTACATGGTCCAAAAGATATCTATTATTGTTTTAATTTGCCTGTTTTTGTTTTTGTTTTTAATACATGACGTTGAAATTTCTTTATGTATTCCTTGGCCATTTGAATACATTTCACATGGTATTATCTCTGAATACATTTTACATTATATTATCTCTTTATGCCTTTTTTCTATGGGCACGTGCTTTTTTGTTGATATATAGGAGCTTATTATATATTGTGGATATTAATGAATTCCTTAAAAGTTAACATAGATTCCAATATTTTTCCAATTTTTTTACATAGTTTATGAAAGTTCTTCTTGTCATTTTGAAGTATTTTCTTTTGTGTAACATATTTTCTTCCACTTTTTTCCTTCATATTAAACAAAATATAAATTTTTAAATGTGAAAGCCTATATAATAAATTCCAAATATGTGAAACTGATACTACCAAAAGATAAAAGTATAGTTTACTCTTAATATTTGATATTCCATTGTATGAGTTGCTATGAACTGTTTTTATTCAGAACATTTCTGACACTGTGTGGGATTTCTACACCAAGGAATTCTTTTATTCTATGCAGACACCAACTGGGTGTGCCACAAGTCCGTTCAATTCTGACATTAATTACCTGGAGTTGGCACAAATCTCACAGATTTAGGGATTTAGTTTCACAAGTCTGCCCCCACTCAGATGCCAATCACAAGTTCAGGCCTTCTATACTTCTGACCAACTGGCTGTAAATTGGGGATTCCTATGATCCATTTATCAGATTCAATAATATTATAGAATGGCTCACAGAATTGAGGAAGGCACTTTACTCACCATTATCATTTATTATGAAGGAAATAACTCAGGAAGTGCCAAATGGGAGAGATGCATAGGGCGAGGTATTGAGAATGAGTGCTGTAAAGCTTCTATGCCCTTTCTGGGCACATTACCCTCCTAGCACCTCAACATGTTCACCAATTAAATCTCCTCAAACCCTATTATTTATGGATTTTTATGGAAGTTCCATTACATAGGCATGATTGATTAAATCTTTGGCCATTGGTGAGTATTTCGTCTCTAGCCCTTATCCGGAGTACAGCAGCGGAGGCTAGAGGATGGGGAGAAGGAAAGTTGCAAACCCCTAATCACATGGTTTGTTCCTCTGGCAACGAGCTCCCATTCTGAAGCCATCTAGGAACCTGCCAAGAGCCATCTCATTAGCATAGACTCAGGTATTGTTGAAAGGGGTTTATTATGAATAACAAAAGATGTTACTCTCATCCCTATCACTCAGGAAATTCCAAGGATTTTTGAACCTCTTGTTCCAGGAACCAGAGGATAAACACCAAATATATATTTCTTGTTATAATCACAATATCCAGTTGCCATAGTTTATTGGACCAGTCCCTGATAAATGAAAACTTCAGTTAATGTCCTGGTGCATAATCTTTGGACATTTGTCATGTTATTTCCTTAGGATACATTTCTAAATGTGGAATTACTAAGTGTAAAATATGTACAGTTTTTTAGGCTTTTGAAACGATTTACTAATCTGTCTTCAAGAAAGGGGACCGATTTACATTTCCACCAATGTATAAGAGAGCTCGTTCTTTGATGTCTACCAACACAGGGTATTGTTATTCTTGTTTTTCTTGCATGTGGATAAACAAAAATAATTTTATTAAATTGTAATTTGTAAGTTTAAAGGGTTTATAAGAAGTGTAGAGGAAACCAATTTTAGAAGTCAGGTTGAGTTTAGACTTGATGTAGAAAAACAAGTGGGGGAGTCAGTATCTGTCGTGGGATTAGAAGTAACAATAAAGTTGGTATCTTAGGAAAATCGCTTTGACGATTAATTTGTTACAATGATTCAGGTATAATTAAATAAAGTTCAACAAAGATGTAACAGGAAGAGGTATAACTGAGTTGAGGAATAAACTAGAAGATATGATGAGAGACTAAAGTCATAAAGAGAAGAGCATTTCAAGGTTACTTAAGGAAGACACGTGTGTGTGTGTGCATATATGTGTGAGGAAGGGAGGTTATGGTGTGGAACTGTTCCAGGGTTTTATCTACTATTTAATCAGAGAAATTCTACTTTTAAACATTTATGCAAGATTTTTATTTTAAAAGGAGTTATGATGGCCATAAAAGATTTGAACCCTAGTAATTCTAGATTTACAAATGAGAAAAAAAAAATTGAGTCTTGAAAACACTAAATAACTTGTTTAAATTTATCCATTTGTTAAGTTATTCAAGACTATTTAGTGAGTGCCTACTTTGGGCTAGAGACTGAGATAGGAACTAGAAGTACAGCAGTGAATAAGACCAGTTGTTAAACTAAGAAATGTCTAAACCTGTTAAGAATCTTAATGAGTTTACTTGCCAAACTGCCAAAAATTGCCAGGAAGCAAAATCTCAATGGATTAAGAAAATGCTCAGAAGATTAGCAGTTTCACAGATTATTTTATACATTAGAATCAAAGGAGGAGACATAAGGAGGGTTACATGAAATCATTGGTGGTAGATTAATAGGGCCAGGGAAAGCAAAGTGAGGAAATCTCTAGGATAAAAAGTAAAATGGAGAGATACCTACTTTTTTACATTGGTAGGTACAGAATAGTGAATAATTAACATTTACAACACAGAGATGATATGTGGGGAACAAGATAACCATGAGGGGTTCTGTGGTCCTGAGCTCTGGTCCAGGAGTTTATGCCCTGAGGGTCTAGAAAAAAAGAGATTACTCCAACATTCCAAGGGTATGTTATTTCAGATACAAGAAGACAATAAACAGGCTTACTTAAAGACTGATCTTTGCCAAGACAGCTACAGGCCCAGGATCTGACAACTGCCATGACCTGATTTTAGTTAGAAATTTTAATGTTCAAATCATCATCCTATGTGATTACTTTTGACATCTGAGTTTGTAGGACCAGTCATGCTGGCCTTCCCTGAGCTTCTCAGGCTTCATATGTGGCCCCTTTTTCGTCCACACAGTCAAAGGTAAGAGTCAGACGTTGATCATAACAACCATGTCGATAGGTGTACAAATGTAAACTGAGATGTCTTATGAAGTAACAGGTCTTAGTTCAGACATCTTTCCAATATTGTGTCCCACTGCCTTTTACCATGGGAGAGGACCTGCCCAGGCTCTGTAATGACATCTAAAACTGAATCAAAATAAAAATAAACCCAAGGAAAGCATAAAGAAGTTAACAGATTTAATCAGGGCTGTACATATTTAACTCAAAAAAAAAAAAAACACTCTATTTCCAGATCATTAGAAATAATTATTACCTATTTTGGTGGTAGTGCTATTAATGTTGAAATTGTTACTTTTGTGTTTTCAGCAAACATTGACTCTTGGTCGTACTGTCATCTACTTCAAATTCTGTTACTTTATATTGAATTCACGAGTCCCCTGCTACACCTCTCCTCTCCCTGTGGTCTTTTTTGGTGTCATTAGCTCTCTTGCTTCAGGAACTATTGACATACTGATTGCAACAACTTCTACTAACGTCCTTTTAACTTTGTCATGGATCAATGTATGCCATATGATTAATTTTATTTTTATGGCTTTATGCTTTCTATTGTAAAAGCAATGCATGGTCATTGAAAAAAGTTTGGAACAAATAGTTAGTAAAATAACACAAAAGAAGTAATAGAAACCACCCATAACACCATAAAGAAGTAATATTTTTTAACAAATGGGTGTAGATCAAGTATTTTATTTGCATAAATGAACACTCCTCTATGCAATAGGATTGTATGATATTTTCTATTATATAATTTTCTTTATTAAAATCTGTTACATTATTTAATATCATAATATAACTTTCTACTATGTGTTTTTAATGACTGCACCACTATAATAGCTTATATTTATTTAGAATTACCTTTGTGTCGGTCACCACTGAAAAATAAATTTATATGCATTATTTCATTTAAAATCACACAAATTATATAAAGGAGGCACTATTACCATCCTGACTTTATAAAATAGGAAATGAAACAGTAGAAGTTGGATAATTGGCCCAAGGTTTTATTTGAACCCAAGTACTAAAACTCTGGAACCCAAGATTTTCAGGCTGACTGTAATAATGCATAACATACCATTGTTTTTATAATTGCCCTATTCCAATTTCCTGATGGTGGATCATTAGGTTTGTACTTTTTAATTTATTTTAAAGAAAATTACAATAAATATTTTTATTGATTAGTCTTTTTCTCACGTACTTGATTAGGTTCCTTAAGATAAATTCCAGTGATTAAAATTGTTAGGGTCCAAGGGTTATTTGTAAAATTTATGGCATATAGTTTTTATGCAAACTTAAATCTTTAGGCAGTCCATCCTAACAGATATAGACTGAAACTGGAAGCAATAGAACATTAAATTCAACTGCTTTCTTGATTTCTGGAAATCGTATCACCACTGTGCATCTTGTGGGAAACAAGCTAATAATCCTGTCCTGACCTTAGAGTTATAAAATAATTTAGAAGTCTAAAAGGTCATTTATATGAATTCAAATTTGACAAAATCTTTAAGACACAGGTACCCTGCATATATAAAAGGGCTCTCAGTAAGGGTTTGATTAGCCCAGATCTGGAAAATGTCCTGTATTTCCTATTTTTGTGATATTTGACCTAAGGAAATGTTCACTTGAATCCTTTGATAATTACAGAGATTATCTAGAAGCTAAATAAATGATATATTGGAAGATTAAGTTCAAATGGTCTTCATTGACCTATTGTACCTTTTGCAAATATATCAAGGAATTATATCTACCATCACTTTAATAGAATTTCCAACTGTGCCTTTTTCAATATTGGTATGTTTGAAAATACCTTTATACCTGGAAATTATTGATGGACTATATTAAGCTGCAGTAGCACTTTGGAAACAATTTGAACTTTTTGTACTTTAACATTTTCCAAATGAAAAATTAAAATAAAAGATCTGACGTGTGTGTGTGCGCGCGCGCGCGCTCGTGTTTGTATTTGACTTTCCTTAAAAAGTCTAGTATCCCAAGTAGTATACCAGTACCCCAACATCCCTCTGCATCATTAAAAGGAAAGTTCTTGCAAAATAATGTCCATATTTAGGAAGAGCTAAGCAATGAAGATTCATTTTTTGAATCTTCATTCATTGTTTTTCTCACTTTTTAAATCATCTGATGTTGTAATATTCTCTCCAATATTTTTTTAGCAGCAACATTTATTGAGTGGACACAATAAGTGCTGCTACTAAAAGAAAATTGCTCACGGCAGTGGGAAGCACTTCAACATGGTCCTCGGGGTTAGTACTGCACACGTACTTGGTTTCAAATAACTGATCCCTGATTGCCACTGCTGTCATTCTTCTCAGCCTCCTGCCTTCCTGTATTTATGCACCATAATTATGGATTGGGTTCAAAATTTTCAAACCTATGTTTTCTCATTGATAATGTTGGGTTATTAGAGAGGCAGTACAACCTAGTAGGATACAGGACTATGGGATCAAATATATCCAGGTTGGTCTCAACTTCACTCACTGCGATGATGAGCAGTCATTTAAACTTATTGGTTTCCTCCTCTGTAAATTGGGCATAATAGTTATACACATAGCATAAGGTTATGAATGAGATTAAATAAGATAATCCATGAAGAGAGCTTAGTAAGTTGCCAGATTCACAATAAATGGCTAGATACCTGAAGCAAAAGGAGTACATTTCAGGTACAGGGTTACAAAGCTGTTTCTTGACAGAGTCAGGACTGGAATTCAGACTTATTGATAGCACCAAATCCAATATTCATACTACATATAACCAATCCAGGCCAACCTTCATGGAGCCTTCCCTTACTGGATCTCATTGCTTGCTTACTGTGTCTAATACTTGATCTTCCTCTACATCTTTTCCCATATGTGCATACTTGTTCATCTCCCCACATAGTATAAATTATTTGAGGGCAATGGGAATACTTTATTTACCTTTTCTCTCAGTACTTTAGACATAGTAAGAATTCAATTAATCTTTGCTGACTTTAGTATTTGTCTTGATTCTTTTAACTCTCTACATAAGGATTCTTTATTTCCTATATACAAGCCTGGATACACTCTAGATTTTCATACCGCTCATAATTGTTTTATTTCAAATATCTTAAATTTTAAAATCTCTCTCTCTGTTGCTAGCTTATTATTGTTTTTTCATTTCAATTTCTTTCTTTACTATATTTACACTACTAATACCTAACAATAATCGAGAGCCTGTAATATTCCAGTTACTATATTAATTTTTTTGCATACATTACGTCACTTAATAGTCACAGCAGCCACATAGTTGATATTATGCTTGTTTTACAGATAAGGGACTTAAGGCTCAAAGAAGTCAAATGATTGTTCCAAGGTCACAGAACTAGTGGCTTTGGCTGAGTTGGGCTACACATTGATGTCTCTTTGATCTTTTCTCTGTGCCATTTTGACAGTTTAATATGTTAAATGTCAACATGAATATTCTAGACAAAATTATTATAGAAATTCTGAAGAATAGAAATTTTTAAGTAATATATTTAACTTTTAAAAGAATATTTAGTTCCTGTCCATTGGTTTTCTCATTGCATTTATTAATGCTCCACAAAGCAGATAGTCTCCAAGTATGTCAGAGAATGTGGCATTTGACTACCAGACCTCTTGTCAGAGCTAGCTGCAATTGTGTTAGAAATTGGCTCTCCAGCTGGGCTGGACTGCAGTTAGGAAACATGATTGTAGATGGTGAACTGCCACTGCTGGGATGTGAACCAGACATGAATGTTAAGCAATAGTGTCCACAATTTGCAACCCAGGAACTGCCAAATTGACAGCTAGACTAAACTATAGCAGCATAGGAAGATGTGGCTGGTTTCTCCACGCAGTCAATACAAAGTCTTATATTGCACTTTGATGAATATGATCTTACTGTCCCATAGACCGAGATGCTGTCAATTATGAATCTGTTAGATTCTTAGAGAGCATTTCATGTCTGCACGCCCTTGTAAGCCTCATAATGACCCTAACTCTAGTTGGTTTGGATTAGTCTTTAAAGGGAACGTGCAGTTCATTAAGCATGTAGAAGCTCCAAAGGCGGCCGTACTCTCCATGAGCTAAATAGATTCCTTGCATTTTATCTAGGACTAGATGAAAGGGATCCATAATGCTGTGCTAGAAATAAATCTTGACTCGCTGAGGGACTTGAACAGATATAGTGAGTGTATGAAATGAATAATATTAGTAATGAGCAAAACTTTAAAGGAAAATCTAAAGGTTTGGGGGTTTCTGTCTCTTTTTAAAGAACATGTACCAAATGATTGTTTTATCTCATTTATGCTTTGAAAATTTTTTTCTTTCAGGCTTGAGATAGCCATTTGGTATTTCACCAGATAGAAAATCTGCTTACCTTCCTCACCACCCTTTCACATGTTGCTTTGTCATGCATTTCCTTCATGCAAGGGACATTTTCAGATTTCTTTTATGTACTAGACACTGGGGTTAGAAATGAGGTGTTCTTTGATACAAAAATCAAAAGTACCTGCCCTCAAGAAGTTTAAGATCTAGTGAGGGAGACAAGTGCATAAGTGTAGCAGCACACTGGTAAAGTTGTACATAGTATATTATGGGAATCCAAGTGAACAGCACCTAAGCCAGGCTAGAGAGATTCAGAGAGGGCTTTTAAGATGTGATAACTCCTAAGTTAAGTTTTGAAAGGAAAGTAGAAATTGGTCCAGAGAAAAGTAGTGCTGAGTTCCAGATATCCTCTACATTAAAGGATTAGTGCACAAATAGAGAGCCCATTATATTTCAAATATTAACAGTTAAGGAAGCTATTAGACTAATCAGAAACAGACTCACAAATATAGAGGACAATCTGGTGACGGACAAAAGGGTGGGGGATGAAGGGTTAAAGAAGTACAAATTAGTAGTTGATAAATGGTCACAGGAATGCGGAGCATGGCATAGGGAATACAGTTAGCAGTAATGTAATGGCTAGGTGGAAAACCAGAGGAGAGAAGGAGCAATTAGGGGAATGGTTTTATAAACTATATATATAGTCTAACCGATGTACTGTATTCCTGAAACTAATAAAATAAAATTTAAAAAGATTTTTAAAAAAAGGCTACTGGAATTTTAGAGTGGATATTTTGATTATCATATATTCAAGTAATTTTTCTTAGAAATATATTTCTTGGGCCAGAATTTGTTTCTGGTAAAATGTTACTACACCTTCATATATGATCGTTTAGCCACATGAGTGCTTTGTTAAACATTGATATCTTACCCTCATAAATAGAATCATTGGTTTTGAAACAGCTTTGAAAGCCAAGAAGTGAGGATCTAAAGAGAGATGAAATCAGGAGATTCTGACTAGTAATTCATTTTAGCAAATGTTCCTGGAGTCTGTGGGGTTATGCGTAAAGGTTACCAACATACATTTCTGGAAAAAAAAAAATGATTTTGAGAGAGTAACACTAGGAAAAGAAGTAGCCATCTCCTTCCTAAGGACCTATAATCTTTCTGTCTTTAACTGCTGAAATTCTGGCCACTGGAAATCCAGAGGAAGTGTAATAGAACATTTTTCAGGGAGAAAATATTGGGGGCTCAAGTTTGAAATTTATGTCACTGATTATAATAAAATAACATTTAGCTGCTTCAGTATACATTTGTACGGATCCTAAATATTTTTTTCTTCCTTAAAAATTAAGGGGTAGGTATATATTTAATTTTACTAATAATTCAAGAATATCTTTTGGCTGTTTATGAAATACATTCTTTGCAAAGTAGAAGTATATGACAAACATTCATTTGAGATAAATATTATAATCATAGGTGAATTTTAAATTTTTAAATCTTATATTTATCTCATATTTGTTAGAACTTAAATAAGGTTTTAAGTTTTATTGGGAATACATAAAATAGTTTTTTTTTTTTACTTAAACATTTTCCAAAATTGTCACTAATAACCAAGTGCATGAAATGATTTCCAGAGTATGAGCTGTTCAAGATAAATTGCTGTTAAACTAATGGGTTTAGTGAAATTCATGCCAGCTCATCTGCTCAAATTACCTTGTAATATTTTGTTCTCCAAGTTGCATAGGACATGATAAAGAAGCAGCATTTTTTCTTTTAATTTGAAATGTCCTATGTGTGCATAAACAGTCAAGATACTGAGGGATTTAAGATTGCAAAGTCGGTGAAAGATTTTATCCTATATGGCTTCAGGGTGAAAATTTTGAAATGAAACATTTTCTTAATAAAATACACATATTTTAATAATCTTTTATAAAGAGAAACGGATTAGTGAACCAAGACTCAGGAGACCTGGAAATTTTACTTTGACTGTACCACTTATCCACTTAAATTCTTCAATGGCATACTATTGAATTTAAAATAAATTCCAAAATCTTTAACTGGGGACCTCAATGTCTTATATTTGCAGCCAAAGAGAATTTCTGTTGTTCTTTGGATATGCTATACTTTTTCTACTTCTCTAGACCTCTGCTCTGAACTCTCTTTTTCAGTCATGCTCCTTCTCAGCTACAGTCTCTCACATCATCTTGTTTATTTTCTTCACAGCACTCACAATAATCTATGATGATTTTTGTTATTGGTTTACTGATACCCTATCTATCTCATCCACCACAGTGAATCTTTCATGAAGGCAGGGACATGGTCCTATTCATTACTATGCATCTTGAGTCTACCACCGTGTATCTATTGAGTGTTGTTCAAGGTAACTAGCAACCAACAGACCAATACCTAAAACCAATAACTACATCTTTTTTCCATCAAACCATAGTTAATGAAACACCTTCTATGTAAATTCTAGACAGACGAGAATATCCAGGTATATGAGTCAGAACCCTGCCTTCAAGGAGTTATAATCTATTCAGAAATATAGAATGTGTCCTGTTGTTGATATCTTAAAGTTTAAGATAGCATATTATAAGAACTAAATATATAACATCATCCATCATTTCCTATATTTGTTCAAAACATTAACTGATTGGTTTACAATAAAAACAGTATAATAGTCAAATAAGTTTGGCAAATTTAAATACCCTATCATCTTTTGGATGACCATTATACCATATAAAAGGCTCTGAGGAATTCAATGGAGAATTGTTTTGCTGTATTCAACAAGTTTATTTTATGTTGGAAACTTTTATTATGTAATATCTACCAACATCATCCCAAACTACTGTTGTAAGAGACCTAATTTGAAAAAATCTGTTTGATTTCAATGAAATAATTTAATGAAAGTCATCACTAAGATCATTGGGAAAGATTTCATGGAGGGTGTAATACCTAGAATTGAGTCTTGGAAAAAGAATAGATCTTAGTCAATCGGGTTGTCAGAATAACGACTATCTGGGTAGGGAGAGCAGGAAATAAGTGAGGTGGGAGTATTTAAGTCACGAATCAATTCTTTCACATTTATAGGGCCATACAAATTCTCTATTTCATATGAACAAGTTGTGGTTGTTTGTATTTTTATTTTTTGAGGAATCAGCCTATTTCACCTAAGTTGCCAAATTTATGTGTGCAGTGTTGTTTGTAGTAGTTACTTATTGCACTTTTGATGTAATCAGGGTATACAGTAATATCCCATTTCATTCCTAATATCAATAATTTATATGTTCTCTCTTATTTTCCTTATCACTCTTTTATTGTCTTTACTGATCTAGTGTATAAATTAGCTCTTTATGTCAATAATATTCTCTATTTTTTATTTACAATTTCATTGCTCTTTTCTTTTATCTTGCTTATTTAGTCTATTTTCTTTGGATTTATTTTGTTCATCTTATTCTAAGTGCTGGAGTTGGGAGCTTAGATTATTGATTCGAGACCTTTACTCTTTCTCAAGTATTTAGTTTCATAAATCTCTTTCTCTGTCCTCAAATTTTTTATGTTAAATTTTTATTTTTATTCAGCTTAATATTTGTTATTTTTTCTTGAGACTTCCTTTTTCACCCATATATTACATGGAAAAGTCTTGTTTAGCCTTTATGTATTTAGGGGTTTTCCTATAACCTCTCTGCTATTGATTTGTCAGTTGATTTTATTGTGTAGTTAAAGAACACATTGTGTTTCATTTATTTTATGGCCTAGAATGTAGTCCACCTTAGTATGTTCTGTGGGCACTTGACAAGAATGTCTGCTGCTGTTCTTAACCGGAGTGTTTTATGTGTTATCTAAATCTTGTAGGTTGATGGTGTTGTTGAGTTCTTCTGTGTTCTTCATGGCTTTCTGTCTAGTTGTTCTGTTATTAAGTGGTAAAAGAATGGTGATAAAGTCTCCAACTATAATTCTGCATTTGTCTGTTTCTCCATTTCTGTCAGCTTTTGCTTCACATACTTTGCTGTTTTATTGTTTGGTGCATTTATGTTTATACATTATGTCTTCCTGGTGGATTGACCTTTTTGTTATTCCTTTTATTATTATATAATGTCTTTGTCTTTGATAATTTTTTTTTGTACTGAAGTCTACTTTGTCTGATATTAATATAACCATTTCTGTTTTTTTTTTAATTAATGTTTGCATGATATATATTTTTCTATTCTATTGCTTTTGATTAGCCTATATCATTATATTTTAAGTGAGTTTCATTTAGATACTACATAGTAGGATCATATTTTTTAATCTACTCTCTAAATCTGGGCCTTTTAATTGGTGTAGTAAGCCAAGTATATTAATGTAATTATTGATATGATATAGCTAGTTTGCCATTTTGTTTCTGTTTGTTGTTTCTGTTTTTTTATTTTTTTTGTCTTTTTCCTGTTTTCCTGTATGTTACCTTTACATTTTTTAGAATTCCATTTTGTTTCATTCATAGCAGTTTACATAGCTTTTTACTGGTTGCTCCAGGTATTACATTATGAAAAACTAATTTATCTCCTGGTGGCATAATTTTACCAGTCCAAGTGAAGTGTAGGACCCTTAACTTCTTTTTCCTTTACTCTTCTTTATTTATGTATAATTGTTTACTGTTTCTTCTATGTGTTTTTAGAACCATATTAGACAATGTTATAATTTTCGCTTCAGCCATTAAGTATAATTTAGAAAACTCAAGAGGGGAAGGCAAGTTTATTGTATTTATATATTTTTTCTTCATCTCACTCTTTCTTCCCGATGCTCTTGTTCTTTCTTTCTTCCTGATGTTCTAAATTCTCTTACCCCCACCCCTTTTTAATTATTTTCTCTCTATATAGAAAATTCCCTTTAGACATTATTTTAGTGTAGTCTGTTGGAGATAAATTTTCTTAATTACCTTTATCTAAGAATGTCTTGATTTCCCCTTCATTTCTAATTTTGCTGGATATAGGATTCTGGGTTGTTTTCTTTCATTACTTGAAAAATATTATCACTTCTTTTTGGTTTCGATTATTTCCGATGAGAATTTTCTGTTGTTTTACATGTTCCCCCTATAGGTAAGGTGTCATGTCTCTATTGTTGCTTTAAATATTTTTCCATTGTCTTTTAATCTTTAGAAGTTTGAGTATGATGTGTCTTAGTGCAGTTTTCTTTAGATTTAAATTGCTTGGGCTATAGCTTTTTGGATTTGTAGACTTCGTCCTTTGCCAAATTTGGGAAATGTTCAGTCTTATTTCTTTGAACACATTTTTAGCTCTGCCCCCTTTCTTCTATCTCCTAGGACTTTATTTACACAATATTACATCTTTGTTACAGTTCTTTAAGTGTCTGAGGCTCCATTCTTTTTCTTTTCTTGTCTCTTCTTTCTCACTCTATTTTCTCTATATCATTCCATTTGGGTAATTTCTATCTTCTATTCACTGATTCTTCCCTCTTCACCCTCCATTCTTCTTTTTAGCCCATTCATTTATACTCTGCTTCAGTCATCATGCTCTTTAGTTTGAAATTTTCAATTTTGCTCTTCTTTACATCTGCTATTGCTTGATGAGACTCTATTTCATTTGTTTCAAGCATGTTTGCGATTGGTGATTAAAGTATTTTTATATGACTGCATTAAAATTTTTTTCAGATAATTCTAACATCTCTAATATCTTATTCTTGGTGTCTATTGATTGACTTTTTTGATCATTTCAAGATCTTCCTGGTCCTTTATATGATGAGTGATTTTTCTATTGAAACCTGGACATTTTGTGTATTATGTTGTGAGACTCTGCATCTTATTTAAATCTATTTTAGATAATTTTTTGGACACTATTCTGGAAGAGGAAAGGGTTTGGGGGACATCATCTTGTTACTGTTTGATGGATATAGATGTCAGGATTCCTAGCTGGATTCTAAGGACTCCCAAACAGTGTATGCCTCATTATTTCTGTTCAGAAATAGGATTTCTAGTTCTCCCCTAGGCCTCTACGTATACCACTTGGCTAAGAGATGTAGATGGTGGAGTGTCCTCATTGCAACTGCATGGTGGTGAAAGTCTTGACTTTCCAATAAGCCTCCTCTGATAGCACTCCAGTAGGGAAGGGAGAAACACTTCATTACAGCCTAGTGAGGGAAAGATTCTAGGCTTTGGTGTCATTGGTGAGGATAGGGCCACAATTTTTTTCACAGCATTTGGGTACGACAAAGCAGTTATTTTCTTAAAGTTTCTATCTTGCTAGTGTGTCTCTTTCCTGGTCCTTTGACTAGATAAGCTTGTTCTGAAATTCAAATTACTTGATACTGCCTGCTTATCTAGGTACTCAGACTTTTCTTTACCTGCTGTTTTCATCATCTCTATTATTACTAAAACTGTTTTTTTGAATGAGTTTTCTCCCAGAAATGGGTCACATTTTTTACTCCCTACAGATGTTTATTAATTTTTTATGGAATGAAAGACATTACAAATTTTACATGGTTGAGTGCTAGCTTTCGTTGCTCTCCTTTAAAAAAGCATTGTACTTTTTTTGAATGCCAAGTTCAGTTACTTACAAATAGTTTGATCCTGTCAAGTACTATTTTTAAGCTTTGTTAAGGTGAATCTAGAGCAAACTTTATTCTGATATTAGATTAGCCCTACTACTGAGCCATGGCCTTTCTGGGATCTCTACTGAATGCCCATGTATCCAGTAAGTTTTCTCCATTCTGGCTTCTGAGAACTGATTCTTGGCCCTCTGTGTGCTCTGAGAATTGTTTAGCTTACAGCTGCCCTAAGTCTTCTTTCCAGTGTATTGTATATTGTTCTTTATCTAGGCTTGTAGAGACTACACACACACACACACACACACACACACACACACACACGTAATAGTATTTACTCCAAGATTCAAGAGGATTGTTATATAGATTTCTGGAGGTTTTTTCCCCCTCTTTGTAACATCACCTACCCTCTTTCTAGCACTGCACAAATTCTAGTTGCCTTGACAGTTATGAACTCTGATCCATCTCTTCAATTTACCAACATCATTGAGCTCTTTTGTTTTCTCTTTCTTGTGTTGTAATCCAGAAATTGCCTCCAGTAAAACCCAAAACAATAATTTAGCATTGTTTCTTTTTATTCAGGGTTCCACCTCCTATGCTGACTGTTTTCCAATATCTACAAACAGTGGTTTTATATATTTTTATCTAGTTATCTAGTTTTTTATGGTAGAAGGTAAGCCCAGTCAATGTTATTCTTTCAGGATCATAAAGCAAATTTGAACAGACCCCACTTAAGGGTACTGCCCTATATCTCTCCACAAAAGAAGAATTAGAATCTTGACTCAAAATATTACTTGTATCCCACATACTACTTTTAAATGTCCTCCTATGTTTTGTTGAGAATAAAAACTGCATGTTTACAACCAAATACTTTATTGTAGGAGTTTTATTTTTATAGTTCTTCCATGCACAATTCATATGGATTAAGTTCGCAGTGGGAATTAGTCTCAAAAACAGAAGAAACTTTTGACAGTATGAGGGCTTGCTGTAGGAAAGTTATATCTAGCTCTTTTCTGGAAGAATAACAACTCATACCTGGAGACCTTGGGTATTAATAAGGCATTAAGGACAAGAGAAGAGGTTCCCAGAAGTATTAGTCAATGAGAAGAGGATATCAAAGATAATTGCAATCTACTTTATAACCTTGCATCTGGTAGAATTGACCTCTAACTTTTCAGTATTATGAGGAGAAGTTACCTATCTCATTGTCTTGAGAGTTGATAATAGGGTACATAGATTAAAGAAATTAAGTTTCTGATGTAAACATGGCTGTGTAGGTCAATGTCTTTCTCTTATCCTATGACAAATCATACAGTGCAATGAGAAAATCAAACAAAACAAAAAAGTCTCTCGTGTGTGTGTATGCGTGTGTGTGTGTGCGCGCGCGCGTGTGTAGTGAGAGAGAGAAATTAGGGGCAAGGCAGAATGAATTTTTAGACATAAATGTAAGAGTTACTTAGAGAGCTGATACCAGGCAGAAGCAATACAAGAGAAAAAAGGACAAGAAAAGATAATTTTTTTTAAAAAAAAAGGAAAGCACTAGTAATGATTAGTATAGATATTCATGAAATAGAGAATAAAAAACAAGAGAGAAAATTAGTAAAACCAAAAGTCAGTTCTTTGAAAATATAAAAAATTAACAAACCTTTAGTTAGACTCTCGAAAAAAAGGGAGATGACTCAAATTACTAAAATCATGAATGAAAGAGGGAACATCCCTACTAACCCTAAGGAAATAAAAAGGAGAATAAGGTAATACTATGAACAAATTTATCACAACAAATTAGATAGATGAAATGAACAAATTCCTAAAATGGCAAGAACTACTGAAACTGACTTCTGTAGTAATACAAAAATTGGTTAGACATATAATAAGTAAAGAGATAGAATTAGTTATTTTAAAACTTCTCATTAAGAAAAGCTCAGGCCCACATGGTTCTAATAGTGATTTATACCAGTTTAAGTAGAATTAATGTGAATTCTTCACAAATTGTTTCATAATGTAGAAAAAAAAGAGCATACTTCTCAACTTATTTCATAAAGTCAATATTACTCTGCTACTAAAACCACACAAGGATTTCACAAAAAAGAAAAACTACAGACCAATATGAATATGAATATAGATATACAAAATCCTCAATGAAATACTAAGGAAACCACATCCAACAATGTATAAATGAGAGTGTGCACTATGATCTAGTAAGATATATCTCAAGAAAACAAGGTTGTTCAACATCTGAAAATCAATTAATACAATATACCATATCAACAGAATAAAGGACAAACCCCACCTGATCATACCAATACATGCAGGGGAAAAAAAACCTTGACAAAATCAAACACCCTTTTTTGATAAAAAGAGCTCAACAAACTAGAAAGAGAAGAGAATGTCTTCCACCTGATAAATGAAACCTATGAAAAACACACTACTTCCATTATGCTGAATTTCTCCAAGATCAGAAAGAAGATAAAGATGATGCCATTCAACATTGAACTGGAAGTTCTAGCAAGAACAACAAAAGGCAACAAAATAACACAAAAGTCACCCAAATTAGAAAGGCAGAAGTAAAATATCTCTGTTTGGAGATGACATGATCTTGTATATAGAAAATCTGAAGGAATCCACTTAAAAAAAAACTATTAGAACAAATAAAAAATTTACCAGAGTTGCAGGTATAAAGTCAACACATAAAAATCAGTTAGATTTCTAAACCCTAGCAATGAACAATTTGAATGTAAAATAAAGAAACAATTCTACTTATAATATCATCAAAAAAAAGATAAAATACATAGGAACAAAATTAACCAAAGAAGTGTAAAAATTATCTATTGAAAACTATAAAACATTCTTGAAATAAATTAAAGACCTCAAATAGATAGGCATTTTATGCTCATGGATCAAACAACTTAATATTGTTTAAATGGTAATACTGCCCCAATTCGATCTACAAATTCAACTCAATCTCTATAAAAACAAGGAGCAGAACAGCGTATATTGTATCTGTAATAGATAGATGACATATAGATAGAGAGATAGATAAATAGATAGATGATAGATGATTAGATAGGTGATGATAGATAGATAGATAGATAGATAGATAGATAGATAGATAGATAGATAGATGATAGATGGATGGATGATAGATAGATACTTGTATATTTTCATAGTCTGGAAGGATTTACAAGAAACTAATGAAAGCATTTATGTGTGGGAGTGATTGGGTTAAAAATGAGAGAATGTAGGGACAAAGTAGATTTATCTATTGTTTTGCTTTTTATATGCTGTGTATTTTTTTAAGTATAAGGAAGGAAGGAGTAGAAATTCTGCGGTCCCACCCCAGCAGCCTGTAATGTAGAGAAGGCTGGATTTACAGAGTCAGACCAGAATCATTTAACTCATAAATTTGGTAAGCCCTGTGTGGTAGTATCCTCATAGGATGTGTTGCTTCACATTGCTTTGGACTTTCAGAGAATATATCTAATACTAAGACAGGAGCAAGTGAGGGAGAGGAGGCCAGCTGACTAATTCCAAGAGAATCTGAATTTATTACATTTCCATGGTAGCTGTAGCTAAGACTCTTCCATGTGTCTCCAGTAAGCCTTCTCCACCACTGTGGTTGCTTATCAAAAGGCAGAGGACATCTAGAAGAGGTAAAAAGATTTTTCTAAGGACGATTCTGCTATTCAAAGTTGTAGAAAAGATGGAGAGAGAAGAAGATAAAAAGCTAAAGTATATGGAGGAGTTTCTGCTGATTATTTAACTTTGGGCAGATATACTTTTGAAAGGAGTGAAATTAAGCTAATTTTGCTTTGGCCTTGATACATGTTTAGGTTTGTACAGATTTCAGATCACACAACCTTTTGATGAATTAGTTCCATCAGAAAGTGGAAATTTTCAAGAGTCCTTACCACCTCTATGTGAAAAACCCAATGGCCCCAATTCCTTTTTTACCTTTCTCCACCCTTTCACTCTGTATATCTTTCTAAAGTTAATTAATTGCTAACTATCACTGCTTAATTGCTTTTAGAGATGGACCCCTGCACAGGTGGGAATAGATGTGCCTACATCTGTCAGAGTGAGAACGGAGTGGCCAGGTGTGCCTGTCACCCAGGCTACCAGCTGTCTGAAGACAAAAAGGCCTGTGAAGGTAGGAAGTTGAAGCTGATGGCTTAATTGTGTAATTGTTTGAATTTTGTGGTAATTCAATTTGAATAGTCAGAATGGCTAGAAGAAAGGTGTTTTCATTTAGGCTTACAAAGGAACATTTGTATTCTTATTTGATAATTCTGAAAGGTATTTTTATGATACTATAAAAACTCAGTGAAATTTTTAGTTACAAATAAAAGGTCTGGTGTTTTCAGAATTAATACTTTTTGTTTCTGTTTCTCATTCTGCGGTAAATTCCAAAATTAATATTTCAAAACCTTTCATAACCACTCAGGGAGTTTTTTTATTGTAGACTACAGAAGGTGGGAATAAGCTTTGAAAAGCAAGTATGTGCAAATGAGTGTTCTCAGAAGTTAGGGATAATTGAATTCAAAAAAAGAAAAAGAAAAAGAAGAAGAAGAAGAAAAGAAGTAATTTTGCAAATACAAGTTTATATATTTCTCTTTCCTAGAAATAGCAAAACAGACATACTTCAAAGATGAAAGTGATAAATTACTCCATGAAGAGAACTGATAAGTGAAGTCATTCCTGTGGGACAGTCTTTGTTTTAGTAACTTCTGAATAATCAAATAATCCTTCGTTTTTATCATGACATCTTCATAACATGAGAAACAGTTTATTTGGATTAATTATGAAAATACCAAAATGTTTCCTGACTTATGGGACTGATAAACACTTTGAAAAAAATGAAAAAGAATTAGACATAAAAATCGATGTTTACTTTTTTTCTTTAAGCCAAAACTTAAATTTTCTGTGGATTGTGTTAACACACTTTTCTGATAAATAATATATCTGCTTTGGTCTTCTGTTTACATAGCACTTGGTACACAATAGGCACTTGTTAAATATTTGTGGAAAACTGACAAATATATACATATATATGTATATCTCTATCTATATATAATACCTTTCAAAGTTTTATTTTAATAGCTGGTGCATTATTCCTAGAAAGTCTGTCCCTCAAATTACTGCTTACTTAGGGTTTTACATGAATGAGTTTCTCTTAAGTACCCTTGATATGCAGGACAGGACAAGAAGGAAGTTCTAGTAGAGAAAAATGATGATGAAACCTATCCATTTAAAGGGAAGGAGCAGGGACGACCTGGGCCGCACAATGAAGTGACACTGAATAAACTTGGCTATTCGTGTCAGGAGAGAGGGCACCTTTTCTGACTTACCCCAAGATAACTCGCAGATTACAGTCCTAACATTACCCCTAAAGTTTGTCATGAAATATCTCACTTTTATTATTATTTCACATTGCTCTAGTATATATTCATAGTCTTTGAAAACAAATTACATCATTCTATTTATAGTATTCTGTTTTTAGTAGTTTGATCAATGAAAATGTCAAATCCTAGAAAACAGCATTCATACACGAGCTGCGCTTTTTTTTCTAAATGGAAAAAAGGTTTAAATAGCACATAAAAGTAACAATCATATGTACAACATATACTGTGAATTGCTATATACAAAGGCCCCAAATCGCCTTATCTAAGGCCACACATACTGTCTACCTTAAGGCAAGGAGTTATCATTTTTTTAGTAAAGAATGTGGTATATATTCCTGAAGACAAAGTACAATGACTTCTACCTGTATTATTAGAGAATACATAAGGTCTATATTTTCATTCGTTTTCTTTTCTCCTTCCCCTAATTAATAGACACTAGTAGGTTTTAACAGATAGAAATAAATGAGAGTGTGAGACCAAAACTAGAGTTAATGTCATTCACAGTTAGTTTATTTACAAATGTGGAGCCTGTGTGGTATTTTATTGTTACCCTTGATATTACAGTTCAAGGAATGGATGCTTTAGTTCATTTTTATAGTTTACACATAAATTTTTATTCAAGCTCCAAAGACATAGCTGCTGTGTGTTTCTCTCTGCAGACATAAATGAGTGTGTGGAAGGGCTCGCTCACTGTGGCCATCGTTGTGTAAACACAGTTGGATCTTTCACTTGTGCCTGCCACCCTGGCTTTGAGCTGGGAGCTGATGGAAAACTGTGTTACAGTAAGTGGCAACAGTCACAGCCCTGGAAATGTGTGGCATTTGACAAATGTTGAACAAGAGTAATAAAAGAATGATCCTGAGTATCTTGCCACAGCAGAGGCTCCTGAAAACATTTTCCACGGGGATGGGGTAGGGGTGAGAGCTTAGAATTCCAACCCCCTCATTTTAATTTGAAGAAACGGGGGCCCGGGGTTAATAGAAAGTGGCTGGCATAATGTTCCCCAGTGTAGACGGCAAGGACTAAGTTTCAGGTCTTCTGACTGGGTTCCCCCAGGCTCATGGTTCTCCTGGAGAATAGTCTGCCTTCTTCCATCCTCTGTGCCATGCAGTATTGATTGAACACTGGTAACTCCAATGTAAACCTCAAGGAAAAGGAAGTCACAAGAACGAAGGAACCAGCAGTCCAAGGAGCAGGTCTAGACTGTAGTAAAACGTCTGACACATTTGATACTCTAAAGGGTCCTTTTTGTGTTAGCCTTTGTCCCCCTCCCATTATTTATTTATTTCCATCTTGCCTATTTAAGCAACCCCCCATGACTTTGCATTCTCTTTCATTGACTCATCCCTCTCCTCCTGTTCTTCGAAAAATTATGATCCACGTCATCTAATCTTAGCTTCTTCCTCACCTAAGCTCAGATAAATAATTTAATTCATTCCTTATTATAAATATATTAAAATTTTAATTTGCTGACTTGTTAGCTGCTATTAATAGCTATCGCAGCTATTTCCTTCTCTCATGTCTTCCCCACTGGTCTGCTGCTTAATCTGTAGGTGAACACACTTCCTCCTTTCCTAAGCTTAAAACTATCTGATACAGATTCTTTCATGTTCCACGATCTCTAACTCAGTATTTCCCATCCTCACATATCCTCTACTTCTTCCCTCCTTTTTCAAATGACAGATTTTGCTTTTTAATTTATTTGTATGATTTCTGTGTCTTTGCTGTTTATGTGATCATGGTATAACAGCAATTCATTTTTCTTTCTTATCAGATCATACCTTTCTCTCAGGGTCTTCTCCCCTTTTTTCTACACTTCATATCTATACCTTAGCAGGTAAGATTTTTTATGTTTAAAACACAACCATATTAATTGATTTTACTTGAATTTCAGGACCATAAATCTTAAATGATTAAGCAAAATGGCTGGACAAATCTATACTATCAGAACATGTCCACTTTCATCCTCATCAAAATGAATGTTTACTATCTTCTTTTTTTCTTCTAAATCTCTGTTATCACCCCTCTTTTGCCTTTATCCTTACCTTATCTCCTATGTCATAAATAAAATGGGTGCAAACTACCATTTAAACTAGCAACTAATCTGAAACATCTCATAAAATTGTAAAGAAAACCCTTCACTCCAATTAATATGAAGGAAGTGGCCCTGCTGCTGTCAAAGGCTATCTTCTCCATTGTCCTTTGGATACCATTCTTTCTCATTATCCCTCGATCTTTGCTATTTTGGTTATCTAATGGATTGTTCTCAACAGCATATCAACATGCCCCAATATCTCTTGTCTTTGAAGTACCCTCAGATAAGCCTACATCCCACTGGAGTTCTAATTTGGTCACCTTCACAGCAAATTTTTGTGACTTTGCCAATGTCTTCCTCTTTATCTTGCATTTTCTCATCATCCAAGACTAATTAGATTATCACCTCTACATCTCCATGGTGACCCATGACCTCCATGTTACCAGACAGCATGTTACCTTCTCTGATTTTATCCTGTTATACCTCCCAGCAGCTTTCAACACAGATAATTAACCCCTATTCTTGAAACACTTTCTCCTCTCCCATGTTTTCACACTTTCCTAGTTTTCCTCTCCATCTTTGGCCCCTCTCTTAATGCCAAATTTTTATTTCCACTTGTCCTTTTCTTTAACCATATTCGAATATATCAAACTATGTACTTAACATCTCTATTTGCTTGACTGATAGGCATTGCAAACTTGACAGGTCCAAAACAAAACTGCTAATTTCCAGCCTCATTCCAAAGATGTTCTTCTCAGTTCTCCACATCTTAGCAAGCCATCCATTTAATGTTGAAGCCAAAAACTCAATGATAAAAATTAAAAGTGACAGAACTGGGATGTGAACTAGGGTCTTTAAGCTCCAAATACACTATCCTTTCAAGTTCATCATATATTTTTATATGTTATATGTCTCTTTATCCATTTTAATTGAGGGAGAAGAATAAAGGTAGTCATAAATAGAATAAATAATTTTGTGTTCTTACCGAAGCTCTTTCATGAAGAGACATGCTTAGGGCCACTTAATTCTTCATTCTCCTCTACTGCATAAAATGCTATGTTTTTTAATGCCTGGGTTTCCAGTGAAATCTTAAGATCTATTGGTATATTTCTACTGCTTAAAGACAGCGCAATTTTGCTACAGTGATATCTTTTAAAAAGCAAAGTAAATAAGATGGGAGAGAATTAACTAATTAGGATACAGCTTCTGAAGTGAGTCTTTCTTTTAATGCCCTGAGGAGTCCTTTCAGGCAGAGAGAAATATGGATGAGTTTTACCTTCTTATTAATATTTTGGCTTTTTAATGTGGCCAGAGGTGTAGAAGCATTTTACAAATGCCTGGAGTAAAATCTCTTGAAATCTGACTCCTGCATTCTCGGTTATCAAGAAAAAGGGAGCCATTATTGCTAATGAGTTATGAGGTACAGGTTTTCTGTAGAATTTACTTGGGAAAGCAATTTGCCCTAGAGTTGAATACATTTGGTAGAAGTGTAGTTTTATATTTATTTCCCTTATGTGACTATTTGGCTAAGTTCTTTGTGCAGCTCTCACCAGACCTCAATATTTACTAAGTGACATGCAAAACTTTCTTGATGAAAACTGGTATTTTGAGTTGTTTCAAAACCCGTAGGTGGAGTAAATGTTTTCAGAGCATGGTAATGTTTAACAAAGAATTATGTGTCCTTCATATGACAAGTATATTTTAGGATAATATTGTTTTAACTCTGTCCTGGGAAAACAATATTTTATATTTATATAATTTCTTCTCAGAGGTTCTCAAAACACTGTATAGCATAAACATCGAATCTCTATAGTGTGCTATGAATGAACTGTCACAGTCTTGTGATTAAAAATTTTTAAATTTCAGATTCAGCATGGTTAAATAAGACTTTCCCCGAATTATTAATACTATATAATTGAACTTAAATTCCATGTGCATTTAATGCATTAAGTGTATCAAGTAAATAATTATTTGCTACTTATGAGAAACTACAAGAGTTTTTTTTTTTTTAAGTTCTTTGAAGTGTAACTTTTTTTTTAAGTTCTATGGTTAAATGTTATTACCTGTATCAAGGACACAAAATCTTAGCTTACTTCTAGTGGGCAGTTATGGATCTGAGTATGCCATTGTTTAAGTCCCATGTATTTTTTAATTAGGTTACAATAGTGTCATTTATATTTAAAATAAATTACCACCAGAAGTCTTAGAGCCACATCGATCACAGAAAAATAACAAGAATAGGAGCCAAAATTTGAAAGATGTCTCTCTAAAGAGTATATGTTAACATATCATGAAAAATATTTCTTTTTGTTATTTCAGTCTTTCCTTTAGCTTTCCAATTTTTCTGTCCTAAACTAGCTGTTTCTAAACCCGAAAGGGTTCTTATTTTCAACAATTGATTAGCATAATCCTTTTTTGTTTGTTCCATTATTCAAAACCTATTTTCGAACATCTGTTATCAGCTAAGTAATGCAGGATAACGATGGCACAGAGGGATGAGCACGACGACAGGGATGTGCACTGGGTGCTCTGGGACACATAAGGCTGCTGCCTACCATAGACTGGAGGCCAGACATGAAGAGGAGGAATGATTTCTACTGTAACTATGCAGGAACTGTAGCAGATACCTAGGCAGTTTCAATGGTGAGGTAAGCTTTCCCTAAGTACCACAATCTTAGGCACCCTTGTCTTGTTCTTTGTCATCTTTCTTCTTCCAAAGGATTCAGGAATTACAAATGGAAGAAAATGAACAAATGTAGACAGTCTCATTAATGAGAGGTATATCCAAGCAACACAATGAAGAACAATAGAGGCCAATGGTAAAAATAGCAGAATACCTAAATATACTATAACACTGATTCAAAGCAGTTTTAAATTTCTCATCCCCTCACTTAGAAAATGATTGATGATAATGTCTGTAAACTCAATACACTTGGCATCCATATACTTAGGTTGATGTCACCCAAAATGCCCCAAATTAGCATGTACTGGAATCAGCAAATTGGTGTTTAGAGTAATACTATGTTTACATAAATAAGTGACTCTCCTATTCCTCAAAGGTGATTAACACATTAACATGATACTAGTTAAATATGGTCAACTAATTCATTGACTTTGTGTTCATACTTTATTCTAAGGCTATTTTTAAACATATTTTAAAGTGCTCATAGCCTCTGAAAAGGACAGTTAATAACATACCATTAGCCTGAGAACAGAAATGTCAGCTGGCAAACAACCTATTTGCTTTCCGATTATTGATTCAATACACACATTTTTTTTTTTTTATATCCTGAAAATACTGAGGATTCCCAGAGGTAAGTGTCCTTTAAGATAAGTGTTTAATAACCACTAGTAGACCAATTACCTATCTGCATCACTTCATCAACTTAACATTATTTATAGGTTTATTAGTATTTTGATATTGTGTAGACATTCACAGCTTAATAGCCCTCTGACTCTTATATGTGTAGAGTGTTGATAAATTTCCAGTAAAGTTTGTCATCCTCCCAACAGAGTGTGTCTGTTGTTGACATATATTCAAGTTTCTCTGTTGTTATGCTAATAACCATCTTCTACTTGTTTGGAAAGGGATTGAATTGGAAATTGTCAATAGCTGTGAAAAGAACAATGGTGGTTGTCCCCATCACTGTGAACATGCACTTGGTGGGCCCCGTTGTTCCTGTAACCATGGACACCAGCTTGATTCAGATGAGAAAACATGCATAGGTAATGTATGGTAAATGCCATCTTCCTTCAGAGTTGCCCTGGATTCACTTAGCCCTTTCCTCTCTTATACTTAATTGCTGTAATGTGAGCCATAGCTCTCAAACTACAAGGATAATTAAATTGAAAGGTGTCTCTGGCTACTGGATAAAGGTAAAACAAATGTTACTTGGCAGAAGACAACATTACGTTTAGATATGTACTTTGAAGTTAAAGGAGATTTAAAACATTTTTAAAATATATAGATTTAATAGTTTTATCTCAGGAAAATATTCCAAGGCCTATATAACCCTTTCGTGTAATTTGTAATTCAAACAAGTGCTACCACATACCCCACTACTCTCTACCTCAAGCAGAAACTAAATCACATTCATTGTTTCTCAGCTTGGTGATGGTTTAGATGCATGTTCAGCATTGATATGGCAGGAAGCTATATTACAAAAAAACGCTTTAAAGATATCATTCTTTGGAAATCACAGCTCAAACTCATATTTAATAGATAACTTTTCCAAGATATTATTAGAACTTATATCATTTGGGACAACAAGAAAACTAAATTCCACCCCAGACTTGCTTCATAATAAAATGTTTAATCTTGAGGCTCTGAGAAAAAAGAATTATCTACTAAAAAAATAGGGATGGTGAGCATTAATCTATTATGTACTCTGGATCTGAGAGACCCATAGCCCCTAAAGCAATTTACTATCATTTGAGAATTATGATACCATATTTGTTTGTTTTCTTTTGTGACACTTTACATCACCTTTCTTAAAAATTATGATATGAATACTAAAAACAACCTTTAGCCATTTTATGCTTCTCAATATGGTTAGAGACAAATTGGAATATGATAAAAGAAGAGGTGAATTTCAAAGGTCTAAGTATTTGCGATTTGTTACTGTGGCACTATGATGTGACAGAGTGAACTTCAAGGGATTTTGAAGTATTCTGGTTTCATAAATTATTTAACCAAAACAATGTCATTACTTGTAGTTCTTGATCCAACATTGCTTTGTGCGTTTTTCTGAGTCTACAGTAGTTAACTTAGTGAAACCATTTGCTTTCCTGGCTTTTTTTTTTTTTTATGTAATGAAAAATATGCTTGTATTTTTCTGCCTTGCTAACATTTGTATTTCTGGGGGGGGGAAAAAGTACTTTCTTTCTTCTTTCCTTCCTCCCTTCTTTTCTCCTTCCCTTCCTTCCTACTTATCTTTCTTCCTGTTTTGATTGTTGGATAAGGAAAACTGGGATTTCATGAAATCTTTTGTTTGAAATGTACAATTTGGTGTCTCTCCTTATTCTTTGAAAAGTATAATTCAGTAAAGTTCTTATTTACAACTAGGAAAAAAAAATAACATCTGCCAGGGTCGAAATGTAAGAAATTGCATATTTATGAGCTTTCAGTAGTCAACATGACAATGTTGTATTTTTTATAGCTCAAGTTTATTTCATTTCTCAACAATAAATAATACGCATTCCTAACGACCAAATATTCACTAGAGTAAGGCAATGATTTGTCTGGAGTGTACATATACAAACTTTCCTTATTCTCCTGAGAATAGATTAAGGCCATGGATGCTTTGTAAAAACATTCATGCATAAAGAAAATTAAGGAATTTTCTTTTCGAGCTTATTTTAGGATCAACTTTTTTATATGTGAGACTGTACAAATAAATGTGAAAAGAAGTCACCCAGTCTGCAAATGGTCAATTAGTCTTTCCCAACTGCAAAATTTTATTAGGGCTAAAACCTAGAGATATGTTGACACAATTTGAAAGGCAGCTTCTAACATAATTGGCTAAGGAAAATACAACTGTTTGATTAGCAATAAGTTCACTACATTTAACAATCGGTAGTTATTAGAAAAAAATTTATTTCTAACCTTTGGAGTTTTATTCAGAGACTATACATGGGTGTCAGATACAGAAGATCAATGTTTTCAAGGTTTACTTTTGGTACTTTTCTAATATCAAACTGAAATGTTTAATTGTTTTGCCTGGCTACCATTGATGCTCTATTTTTGATTAGGGCCACATTTTTAGGAACAGGCAAATTTCTCTACAATGTTGCAATATTTGGCATATTGGTCAATGTAAGAAAAATATGATTATCAAAGAGGAGGAAAATTAAAAGGGAAAAATAAGGAAGCAAAGATCTCACTAAATAAAATCTGAAAAGAAATCAAGAAATTTAGGAAACTGGTGATGTAAGGGTTGAAGGGACAGGACTTGTGATATAAGAATGATGGCATTTCAGATGACTTCCAGACTGAAGACGGTATACATGACACAAGCTAGAAGTAGCCCCAGAAGAATGATAATAGAAGAATAATTCAGAATGGGCCACAAAATGATATATTGAGGAATTCATTTTCTAATTGTGATGTAGTCATGTTCCTTGTAGCTTAGAAGAGGGAGTCCTGAGATGTGTAGGTTTGGAGGCTCTGGTGGTGTTTGAGAACCTTTTTTTAAAATCTTGAGAAAATGACAACATAAAGGGTAATGTTTTAGATGAAATAAAACTGAATTTGTTAAAGTACTTTTGTCCTCCATATTCATGCTAGTTAATCCAAAGGACAAAAGATGACTTAATATAAGAGAGGAAAAAATATCACCTAAAATTTTGTAACACTGTATATGACATTTTACAGGAGAAAGAATGTTTTGTGTCTAAATGACCTTCAGTTAGATGTTTTATGGTGACCCCTCACCTTAGTTGATTGATTGCATTTTTTTCCTTCCCTTCTCTTGTCTGCATTTTCTTACATTGGTACCCTTTCCAAGGTTAATTGAGACACCAACCTTTTCATCTGTGGCCGCTCACGTAGTTATGGAACAATGGGATTTTGTAAACTCAGCGTTGAAAAACCACCCAACTTAATAGCTCGACAAACAGAGAGGGTTGAATTGAACCAAGGGCCTATAGCCAAAAATCCTGACCACAAAATTGCCAGGTGTCTAGCTTAAGGGAAGCAGTGGGTGAAGAGTCTGTTCCTATTCCTTAGCCAATTATATTAGAGGCGATCACCTCAAAACTCAAACCAAACAGATTATTCTTTGGCTAAAGGATTTCAATTTGACATTTTCTGGTACATTTTTATTTTCCCCAGGCAATTATGTCTTAGGAAGAAACATTTAAGATTGTAGAATTCTAGAATAATAGTGCTGAAGGAGACTTAAAGAGCATCGTTTAGAAAGTTGTTTGTCTGCTAGAACATGCCAGGGTAATGGTGTCGCCGGTGGTAATAAAAAACCCTGAACCCACGCATCTCTTAAAACTTCAAGCAAATGCTCTGAAATAGTCTGTTATCTAAGGCATAATATTTAAAAGGATTGTCTGCCCTCACTCAGAATTGTACTTATCACTTCTTTCCCCACTCATTTGAATTCCTTTGGCTTGGAAATACTCTTTCATCTGAAAACCTACATGAATAAACACATTATTGAGTCTAAGACTGACTCCTCTGAATTTTTTGGTTTTTCTCAAGCTTTTTCTTTGTTGTTGTTCTTCTTCAAATTCTATTTATTTAGTCAGATTGCTATTTAGATTGAAGAAATAGCAGAGATCTCTGTTCCTGTACTTATAAATGCATTTGAGATTATTTACATACTTTTAAAATAAATAGCAGGCTTAGAAGCATGCAAGAAATGAACTCAAATATGTGCTTCCTTCTTTTTGTCTTAGAGTTTCTTTGATGTCTGTACTATGTAGCCTGAGAAATAGAAAATAATTAGTAACAGGATTTTAATTTAGAAATGAGGCTTATCAGCACTTCTATAGGCCAGCTAAAGTCCTGTCTCCTAAACAACAAAAACGTCCTTTTCCCCTTCAGACCTTGATGAATGCGAGAGTGGAGAAGCTTGCTGTACACAGTTCTGCATCAACTATTTTGGAGGCTATGAATGCAGTTGTCAGGAAGGCTTTCAGATCAGTTCTGATGGTTGTGGATGTGATGGTAAGTTCCTGACATCTAACATGGGATCACCAATGTGATGGGCCAATCGGTGAAGGAGGAACATCTGAGGAAGACGGTTAGGGTGAGAAAGGGAAAGGACTTGACACCAAAGAGACTTGGATTTCTATGTGGTTCTACTATTTTCTATTGTATGAGCTTGGGTGGCTCTAACTGCTCTGAGCCTCATATCCTCATCAGGAAAGTGAATATAATAATAGATGGTAAACAAAGGAAAGTAATAAATGTAAAGTGCCTAGTAAAGTGATTGACATAGAGAAATCACTCAACTAGAAGTAACTATTATTATAATACTTGTTGACCCATAATCCCTTTTACCTGATTAAATGTACATAGGCAAGTGAGAGATCCTGGCATGGCATAGCACCCTGCCATAGAAATTACTCATGGCAAGCTTGACTGGTATTAGAAAGTTGGTGGCTGAAAAATCATTTTAATTAGAGAACTGTAGCAAAAGGATTGCCAGTTCATCGCCACCACCGTCTGTATCAGAATCCTTTATGTATCTGGTATTAATCTAGCTAATGCAAATTTTAAGAAGTCATTTTACAATTTTCTAACTTATTTGTTAAAATTGGTTCACTTACCTTTCAGATGATTTCTACATTATGCACTTGTTTGGAATATCATAGGAGAATTTGAATTTAGTGAGTACAGTTAATTCACTTTTTTTAAACCATTGCATTAGGAACAACTCATTTAAGTCATTGCTATCATTTATATTTTAATGTTTATTTTTTATATTTAATCTTTAAATTTTAATTTTATGATCATTATTACCATTTTATTAACCATATTTTTCTTGAAATCAAAACAAATATGATGATAGGCATCTTTTTTTTTTAAATAACAAATTACATGAGAAGAATTGATGCCTCAGGAAAAAAGGTAGTATTTCTTTGCCTAAAGAAACAAATTCTTGAATAATGTCGAGTATGTTAGGTATGTTTCTCCATATACGTGCCGAGCTCCTCAGCCTTAGAGTATAGATAACAGCAAAAAACACACAATTATGATATCTATATATTCTAAACACAGTAGAGTATATTACCATTTACCACATTCCATCCAATTAACAGGGCCAAAAATAATTTGAATTTCATCAACCATCTGCTCTTGAGCAGAGTGAGCCAACAGATGATTGTATGGCATGAATATATGTACTTGGGTACACACATCCAAAGGGAAAAGGTATCCACATTCTGAGGCAAAGCTTAGAAGCTCAGCTTCATAAATGACCTTTTAGTATTGTGAACACATGAACCAAAGTCTGGGCTCGGACATGGATATATGTAAGTCACGTGAGATCAAGGCCTATGGTTCTTCCATCTCTAAAATTCTCCACAAACCTTGTACAGAATTATGGATGAAATAAATGCTTCATCACAAATATTGAATAATTCAAGAATGAATGAACATGACACGAAATGGTACACAGCCTGAGACAATCAAATTTATAGTTTTAAATTCTTCATCAAAACCTCATGAACAAGGTCTCAGAAAAGCCTTGTCCATGTAAATGAACTGTAATAAACTTGGAATTGAGTGAAAGAAAAATAATTGGCAGGATATACTTGAGAAAGAATTTGGGGACCATATTTGCTAGATGATAATACATTGTTTAATAGGGTGACAAGAGAAACACAAATATGGCCATAAGTTCATAATGTTCATTTTATCTCTCAGTGCTCAAAAGCAGACATTGTTTAAATTTTTCTAGATATGGATGAGTGTCTGGATATCAGCACAGTCTGTGATCAACTATGTATTAACTCAGTGGGAACATATAACTGTACTTGTGAAGAAGGCTACAGAATTGAAAGTGATGGGAAAACTTGCATCTATAAGTCCCTGTCAAGAATTTTATTGTATCTGCTCTAAACTACTTTCACCTCCATTTTGTCCTTCAGGAGCAATGGAGACCACATATTTCTTAACTCAACCTGTCCTCCCCTTTCTCTCTTCATAGACTGAGATCTTTCTTTTCCTTTTGTTCTCTTTGCTACGGTTTCAGCTTTGTGCTTGCTGTTTCTCACCTTCATTTACAATAGACTTTTTGAAATGGCCTCAAAGAGTTCTACCTTTCAGTGGCCCCCTACCTTAGCTGTCTAGTTCAAACTCTCTCATTTCTCTCATCAACCCTTGCTCAGTTGTTCCTTCTTTTAACCAGCATGTTGAATCCAGGCATTTTTCTGTGTGGTCTTAGCTTTAGATGATGATGAGCTAGAGGAAGAAGAAGAGGAATTAGAAGTCGTGAGGTTTGCAGGCCTTCTGTTCAAGAGCGCATCTCAACTGCTTCATTATGTTGCTGCCTCTCTGCCTCCCACCCACCAAGATGAAGAAGATGAGGAGGAAGACGAAAAAGATACACGAGAACTGACTGCTTTGCAAAAAGTTGGTGAGTATCTCATTGCAGTCACCTCTTTTCTTTATTTTTAGAGAATTCACATAAATTCCTTTATAGACAATTTCATTATCCATATTTAAGGCCATTAAATGTTTCAACATTATGTTAGGAAGAAAACTAGGGACAAAATCACTTCTTCAGAGCTTTCTATCAAATCTATCGTATTTGATAGAAAGGGTTGCTATGTAGATATACATAGAAGTAGGGGTACAGGATGACGGGGGGCTGTTGAAATGAGATACGGTGAAATGGTGCTGAAAAATATCTTTAAATTAACATAATGCGGAGAAGGATTGAAACCTTTTAGTTCTAACTCTTAAAACTTCAATAAAAGTCACTTTATATAGTTAAAATGTACCTTAAATAGCTTTAAAGTCTAGATTTTTCCTAGTTTAAAAATGCTGAGAACCAATTGTTTAATATGCTTAAGTGGACCAAGAAAATATCTTTAGAAATGTGAGCAGTTTTTCTTATACACGTATATCCACGCAACAGAACTCAAGCATCAAATCACTTCTGATCACAATAAATTAGCATAACCTCTCTTTCAAAAGAACAGTTTGCAGCCAGTCTGCTGCTTCTTTTTCTTTTCTTTGTAAAACAGAGCTGCTCTTTTTCTTTTCCCTCTGTTTGCTGTATTTGTACAGTGTCAGAGCTTAATGATTGCTCAGAGTGCATTCAGTAAAATGGCAGAAACATTTTTATGCTATGGTGAATCATAAAATAATATCAATAAATACAACTGCCTAAAAGCAAAAATGCTTTCATGTTTCTTAATTCAACTCCTGATACTTTGGCTACTCAACATCTGAATGGAAATAGTGCAGGGCTACCAGTGCAGTCAGAACTTGCATGATCAAAATCTAGAGAGAAAAGAAACTCAGGCAAGCGAAATGGGCCATCTCTGTTTCTTTCTCTTTGAGCCGTTTGCTGATGTATGGGCTGTGTAGGCAGAGAAGCCAAGAAATCTAAAAGGCAGCTGCTAAGAGGGCAAAGAGCTAAGTACAGTTATCAGCAGTATCATGGCGAGGGGGAGGTAGAAGCGGCAACTCAGAATCTGCCAAAGAGAGGGCTTGCTCAATATAACAGACTTTCAATTGAGATATCTGAAAGACCTCATTAGAAACAGGGGCAAAACTTGAAATAAAGTAATCCTTAAAAGAGATGAAGCTAATTATCTCCACTCTTATTCAGTTAAGGTAATTTCCCTAGAGAATAGAATAGAAAAAAACACATTATGGTATATTTATGTAATAGAATACTATATAGCCATTAACAGAAAACTAGTGTACATGCATTAGGGGTCTCACAAACATTGATTGAATGAAAGAAGCTTGATACCAGGAGTACATACTTTACAGTTTCATTTAAATAAAGTTCAAAAATAAGGAAAAATAATCTATGGTGATAAAAATCAGGAGAGTGCTTAATTTGTGAGGCTAGTGATTAAGAATCATCAAGTCATCTTTGAGTTTTTGGGGTGCAGGCAATATTCTATATCTTGATCTGGGTGGCATTTAATGGGATTGTTTACCTTATGGAAAAAAGCATAAAGTGTACACTTGAAATTTGTGTACTTCTCTGCGTGTATACTAAATCTCAATGCAAAGGTTTATTTGGGGATGAGGGTTGGAAATCTTTCCATAAAAAGGTCTGGGAGGAAAAGCAAGTGTCAGTAAGTAACATTGATTATTTCACTTTTTTAAATATTCTAAATATTCTTTAGGTTGTATATTTTGATATTATCATTGGAAAAGATAAACTATTTTATAGAGTTTATAAAAGATATCTTCTTGTATTTTTCTGGGACTATTTAAGAAATATTCTCAGGAATCATTGTGTGTGTGTGTGTGTGTGTGTGTGTGTGTGTGTGTGTGTGTGAAATCAAGTGTTCTCCAATTTCGGTGATGTGAACAGTATGAGCTAACTAAAATGGTATCATATTACAGTCTGTTTAGATCACGCCTTTGGACACAATTGCAGTTTGAACTGTGCGGACTGCATGAATGGAGGCAGATGCCAGGAAAAAAAGAGTGGGTGCTCCTGCCCAGCGGGTTGGGGTGGCATTCTTTGTAATGAAAGTAAGCGATACCCTAAAGAATTGGTAAGAGGGTGATAAGTTCTCCTCTTCTACTCATAAACGACTTCCTTTATGCTTGTTCTCCCTAAAAGATTTGAACAAGGTAAGAAATTGATATGTGTGAGAAACTGATTTATTTGTTGCATGTAAAGAATGTCTATAAAGCACTGAGGTTTTAGAATGAACATGTGGGAAAAAAAGGGGTAGATTTCGTGTTCCCTAGGAAACTCAATGTGCTGTTTCTCGTTTATCCATGGAACATAAAAGTTAATAAAGTATCCTAATATTTTAGGTCTATCCAAATCCCATCATTTAAATAAATCATTAGGCCCTGGCAAGCTATTCCCAAGAAAAGAAAAAGAGAAAGGAGTTGTGCTACAAACTGCCATTAATGGGATTGCCATACTGCTGCTTTTTTTCTGTTTGTGTTTTCTTTTCTTCTTCTTTTCAAAATATGTTAGTGCAGCCAATGATACTTTAAAGTTTTTTTATGTCTCTCATGAGAAATATATCAAAGATTTAAAAACTGATACCTCTTACTAAATTTTTCCTTTATATTTTAAAAGGAGGTATACTTGCAGGTACTGAAACTGCCAAGTAATAAAAAAATTCTATTAACTATTTTTGTTTCCTCTTTCTCTTTTTAAATTTACCTTACAAAATTTTTAATAAAAGAGTTTTCTTAGTCTTTATGATTAGCTTGGAAGATGGTATGAGCAGGTTTTTTTTTGACCCTCCTTCATGTAAGAAGAGCGCAAATACTGTTTCTAATAGGAGATAGATACGAAACTTGGGTCATAACATAGTGAAGTGGTTTAACCAAGTTTACTAGTTAGGGTACTGAGGATCATCCTCAAGCTTTCCTCTGGTCATGTTTCTCTACTGCTCAAAACACTTCAAAACACTTTGGATGCCCCATTTCCTGATACATAAAGCATACGCCTCTGATCTACTCGCTGGCAACCATCTAAGATAAGGTCTTCATAAATCCTTTTGCTTTTTATCTTAATCGCAACTCTGCCCAGCTTATCATTTCCAGCAAACTAAACAACTCGCTATTCATTGCGTTGCCCTTTTCATCTTTGTGTCTTTTGCTAAACAGCCACCTTTGTCTATTGCCACTTTTGTATGAAGCCTTTTTTGACGGCCCGCATCTAACCACAACTACTTATATTTCAGTGGATTTAAAGTCACTTTCTCCCTCTCTACATTCGATTAGAGTCAGCTATGTTCCTGTTTGTCTGTCTTACTAGACTGAAAACTCATTGGCCAGGTCCTTTTCATGTTTCTCCAGATTGGAGGCACTTAGTACATGAATGAACAAATGAAGAAAATGGAATATTGAAGCAACCAGCTATATTGACTTGTAACTTAACATTGACCTGAAACTATATGAAATTTGATCAAATACATGTTATTGTACTCCTATTAGGAAGTAAATATTTATAAGGCTTGTTGGTAAATATGCAACTTCCAAAACCTTGATTTCTAACATGGCAGCATGAGAAATGAAACTAAAAACCTATCTCGAATACATCAGAATAAAACATGTCTGATACAAAATTAATATAGAAATATTGAAAATAAACTTGCTGATAAAATGAAAATAAGATAACCCCTTCTTTGGGTTTAGAGAACCTTGAGGATCTCTTAAATGTTTAAATAGCCCTGTGCAGGAGACTCTGGCCCTGAAAGCAGAAGATTATATCTTTTTTGCATTTCCTCTATGTCTTTTTCATTTTTTTTTTTTTTACAAATACGAAAACAATGCAAATTGGAAAATGAGCTCACTAATTCTTTAACAAAAAAGAAGGATGAGAACATTTCTTAAAATCCCATATAAGCTGCAGTAAATGGAAGTGACCAATCATCCATCACCCAAATTTAAATGCAGCAAGAAATAGTAAAAAAAAAAAAAAAAAAAAAAAAAACCTTTCTGCAGAGATCTGAAAAGTTAGTATTCCCACTGAGTAGGTCTTCTAGCTCAATATCTTTATTGGTCTATGTTGAAAATATCTGTTTTGCTAACTTAGGCATTTTTCCAAGTAATTACAATAAAACAGTTTTAAAATTACCACATATTAATTTTAATAACATATTTTAGAACTCCATTTATTTTGAGATTTTATATTGACTATGTCATTTCTTACTGTGAGACTGTATCCAATAGAAAGGGAAGATAAGAGGATTTTCATATGACAAATGAATGGGTTATATATGGAGGGAAGGGTTCATGACTCTTTGGAATCATCCAGCTATGCTTCGGGGCATGTTTGTCTTCAGTTTGCTTCTCCATAATTATTGTTTGATGCTAATGAAGAATTTAGCAAATTCTTGTACTGTATGAATCATATTCTGCTTTGTGAGGGAGTGCCAGATAATAGTGTTGATTTGCCATAACCTAGATATAACCTAGATAGTGTGCAAGCTATTTAAACTTTTTTAGCTTTATTTTTCAGGTATATTTTTCAAAATAAACCAAAGTTGGTTTTCATATTTTTTTTCTCATTCCTTTTGTTTTCCTCTTTCCCTCACCTTTCCTTTTCATAGTAGCCTTGGGCTTGAAAGTAAAAAAAAAAAAAAAAAAAAGTGAATAAAAGCCAAGTTTCCATATTAGCATCTGGAATGATGTGGGTGGCTGGATAGAGGAGGTGATATAATATTTAGCCTATTATGACAAAATGTCAATTAAAATGCTTACTGAAATTTTCTAAATAGCTATATTTAACCAAGTTAAAATTAAAATAAAGTTATGGACATTTTTCCCAACTTATTTTTTATTGGAATACGAAACACTTCCCCTAAAACCAACAAAACAGTTTGCTTGACTTCGTCATTCTTTGACAATGAAAATACCTTAGGACCCTCAAGAAAGTCTTAATCATCTCCATTCCTGGTTAAAAATACATGCCATTTTTTTTTCTACATTTCCTTACATTTTTCAAAATAGAAGGTGCAGTTTCTCATTAAGGTTATTACAGCAAAGGTTTAGAAACTTTGAAAATGTTAAGTTTAGAGTTTATGAAGCAAGGTATTTTTGCAGTACAAAGGTAAGGTAAATTCTTAGCAGTACCTCAGTCATCATTTTAATGAGCTGTATCAAGAATCCCCCAGTAATGATTATACCATCCAAACTAGAGGCATATCGTAGACACTTCCTGGGTCTGAAAATTAAAGAGATTTTAATTACTCCATATCCATTCTAATAAGAAGACATGATATTTTTTTCTCCGTTTGTATCACAATAAATATGTTATATTGCTTGTTCAATTTCTTCATTTTCTTCATAGCTTGTTCCCCAGAGACCAGCGGGAAAGAGTGTGGAATCATCTGTGACTGTCAGAATGGAGGCACCTGTGATCCTCTGACTGGGAAGTGCCAGTGTCCCCCAGGGGTGCATGGGAAAACCTGTGAACATGGTAGGAATGCCTGGTGCCGGTCACATAAGACAACTCTTTAAAGTCTTGAGGTTTCTACTGGGAAATAAACTAAATGAAATTTGCATCTGTATTTTTTAAGGTAGCCTTTTTCCCGAAGAAGTTAAAGGCTGTGTCAATGTATATACAAGAGTACAATTGCTTTGACTGATGACAAATATAATAGAGCAAATAAATGGTACTTAAATCTCCAACTGTGATCTAAGTAGGGTGAATCCTGGCACAGAAAAAGCCTTTATTTCTGTTGAGCAAAAAGTCAAGTTTGTATGTGCAGGTTTGGATACAAGAGCTATAGAGAATTTATTTGCTCTGCATATGCAATGAAGAAAAATGGAGCTCCTTAGGCAAACTAGGAAGGAATAGAGATGAAAATCAGAGAGGAAAAGGAAAGGAGGGAAAAAGGAAAAGAGAAAAATGATGGATGAAAAATGCACAAAATGCCAATGAGGACTGTGCATGGATTTTTCATGGAAACCAGTGAAAGGGCTACATTTTTTTGCACAGGTTGATAAAGTATAAAAAAGAAATTGCTTGTACAGGCCCCAGAGCTGAAGGCAGAGAGTCAATGAAGATCTAAGTCATCGGGGATTGCCAACCATCATGGGGAGTTTATTAGATTCTTACAGTTCATGGACCTTGGGAGATGGAAACCAGGTTTAGTTCACTCTCTGAGAGGTGCAGGAAGGCTCCTACTGGCATCTTAGTTATTTATTCCCCTGAACAATATTTATTCATTTATTCAAAATATGCATATTAAGTGTTTGCAAGGCACTGTGCCAGGCATTATGATATGGTAACAAAATCAATCAATCAATCCCTAGTCCTTTTATGTGGATCTTTTAGTGTTGTTCAAAGCAGACAAAGGTTACACATGTCGGCAGGTATTACTAATTGAATATTAATGTGTGCTTGGCAGTCAGATTATGAGGAAAATGCAGACTGTGTGACCCAAACCAACTTTTAGAGAAGTGATGCTTAAGCAGAAGCCTGCGAAATGAACAGACATGAGACAGGGAAGAGCATTCCAGACTGAGAGGGTTACATATTATCAGACTCTAGAGTGGATAGGAGTAAGGTGCATTACAGCAACCAGAAGAAGGTCAGTTGGTGGAGGTAAAGTCAGTCAGGGGGATATTAGCACCATGTTAGGTCAGCCAGTCCAGAAACTCGTGAATCTTAAGTTTGGAGGTTTAACCTGGCAGCAATGGCAAGTCCTCGTAGAATTTTAGACAGAGGATATAAAATCTCATTTGTGGTTTTCAAAAGATCTCTCTTGCCTCAGTCCAGTCAGATTGGAAACACCTTACCTTTTACATGCTCCATATTTCATATAACAGTAGCTCTGGCAAGTTTTACATGTGGGTTAATATTTGCTTTGTTTGTCCTTCCGCCCCCTAGGATGCCCAAAAGGATTCTTTGGGAAGAACTGCAAAAGGAAATGTAACTGTGCAAACAGTGGCCATTGCCACAGGGTGTATGGCACCTGTATGTGTGAGCCAGGGCGCTATGGGAAGTTTTGTCATCTGAGTAAGTCTCAAGCACTGAATTTGCTCTCTGTGAAGCAAGGAGGCTCAGAAAAGTACCAAAAATATGTTAGACAAAGAAAGAGAGTTAAAAAAATATATTTTATAGTCATATAACATATAAACGTATATTATCTATGTGATAATTGTTATTTAGTCTCTTTACGTTATAAATCTAGATTTTGATGAAAGAAACAAGTTTCTGAATTCTTTACATTTTTTTTCTAGTTTGCATTTACCTTAACTATTGAGAGAGGATTGTTCATAGTTCATTTAAAAGGAAATTTTACACTTCATGGGACTTGAATATCAAAGACCCAGAACAAGTGTTTTTTTTTTTTTTTAATTTCCAAATTCTATTGCATAGCAATATCATTTCTTAAAATTTCTAAAGCAGGATATTCACTTTGCATTTTGACCATCAGTCACATTTTGCAAAAGATATTAGAAAACATAATCACCAGTACATTCTTCAGCCCATCAATCAGTAACTTTTAGGACTTCTCCCAATGGGATATCTCCGGATGCCCACCATTCCATCTTAAAGCTGTGTGTAAGCACTTGTGAGCCTGAAACAATCTCTACCCTGTTCCTCTATCTATTCCATCTGCCCTCCTCTGAAAATCCTTCCTGAGTGAACCTCAGTAATACCACGACCCACTTCTTAGCAGCGGACACCTTTTAGAGTTTTATATTGTATTTTTAGTCAAATATCCCTAGATCTTATCTAATTTATAAAAGGTATGCCCCTAGAAAACACAGAATATTGTGAATACTACAAAAAGAGATCCGGTGAAGGCATCATGGAAAGTTGGACCTGGGTAATGAGGAGAAGTTAGGCTTGTGTAAGCAAAATAGGAGAGAAGGGGAGAAGGCATGGATAAATGTGAACAATGCAGGTGCAGATGGTGTGTTCCAGAACATCATATACCTCCTGGAACAGGCCAAGAGAAGAAAGCTCACCTAGAAACAAAGACAGCATCATTTCTATTATCATCCCTCTAAAGTCACAAGATACACCCCATTTTTTAGTAATAACTTTTGAATATTTTACAAGCAATACCAGATGTTTTGGCAAAAAACATTTAAATCATAACTCATCTAGTCAAATATTTAAATAGCAGATGGTGGTGATGGTGGTTAGCATTTTGAATGTGACCATCTCTAGAAAAAACATACACATTACAGTTCTTCGGGACTCTTATTGCTAGACTTGAGGCTTTATTTATTAATGTCATTTGCCTGGCCCTGAGAAGGTTGAGTTTGCTGTTGTAATAAAGTGCTGCAGCTGAGTGCCTTAAATAACAGAAATCTAAAGCCTCACAGTTCTGGAGGCTAGAATTTTGGAATAAAGGTGTTAACAGGCGATGCTGTCTCTAAGAGCACTAGGGAAAGATCAGTTCCAGGCCTCTCTCCTAGCCTCTGGTAGTTAGGCTTATAACAGCCTAGCTTTAATCTTCACAACGGATTCTCCTTTTGTGAGTGCCTCTGTGTCCAAATTTCCCTTTTATAAGGACACCAGTCATATCTGATTAGAGGCCCATTCTGTTCCAGTATGACCTCATTTTAACTAATTACTTTGGCAATGACACAATTTCCAAATAAGGTCACATTCTGAGGCACTGGGGTAAGGACTTCTGAATTTTTGGAGGACCAATTTCAATGCACAACAAACCCTGAATAGACAGTGGATTGACAAAAGAAGTTACTTTCACTTTTCCCTTTTTTCTTTTAAGCATATTTCCAAGGTTATATGTTCTTAATATACCCGGTTGCCACATTTAAGCTTTCTGTTGTGCCTGAGTTATCCCCTGAACCACTATCCTACATGCTGAATGAGAAAGCGTAAGATCATAGAAGTCAATTCAGGAAAACAAATGTTCCAGAATGAGCAAGTAGAGGCCTACATCAAGAAAGATAGTGTCTCTGAGAGACGTTGGGGCTTGGTGGATCTGGGAAAAGACTCAAAACATGGCAGCCACAGGAAAGATGAACAAGGGATAATATAATTTATCATCCAAATAGGATATTAACAGTGAATAGGAGCCTGTTCATAATTCTGTTCTGCTTTAGGGATAACTCTGTCTCTGGCTGGCAGGGACAAGCATCCTCCTACATGGTGCCATTGTAACCACCACTTTAAATTATCTCTGCTAATAATAGCAAATATTAGCAGATGCTAATAATTCCATTCATCAGAAAATCAAATGGCTTATTTTGTTCTCTAAAAGCAGCTTTCTCAGCAAAGCCTGAGTGAGCATACAATACAATTACCTTGAGCCTGGAGGGCACTTGAAGGATCTTTCATTTGATAAGTCCCTTGGACATCTGTAAGGGGGAGAAAAAAATGATCGAAGGTACATTTCAGAAAGGGAATTGAATTACTGTAAGTAACTCCTCAAAGAGAGAACTAAGGGTAGGTTTTCCCAAATGCAAATGGGGCTTTTTCAGGTTAGAATTCCTGTGTGACTACCACCCCTAAAACTCAACGGCATGGGGGAAAATAATGAAGGAAAGGCAAGCACTGTTTGCCAAAGATGTGGCCAAGATAATGCCACTGTCACAATGAAAGTTGTGTGTTATCTACGTGATGTAAAATTATTTCCGATTACCGTATAATGAAAGGGAAGGAAAACAATGGTGAGTCTTCCCATCAATGCTTGTCCATCATCTCCATGCTGTGTCAGGATGAATATGAGGCCTGGCAGGCCTTCACAGTCCTTGGAGAATATTAACTATAGGTGCCAACGGAGCACATTGAGAAGCAATTTCTCTCCCCCGGAAGCACCAAAGCCTTTTAAGTAGTTCAGGCTTCACTCTTCACATCCACTTGCCAAAAAACAAATGAACTGCCTGATTTGAAAGACATTTGTTTTCCGTTTTTTTTTTTTTTTTTTTTTTTTGGCAGTCCGAATGATCCTCTTGTTTTTCCCATAATCAGGCCCTGCAGAACTACATGCCTGTGCACTAACAATGTGTGTGTGTGGGGGGGGGGGGGGGGCGGGGGGAAGCATGGTCTTTAGGTGACCAGTTTTGCCTCAATCTGCTTGCAGACTGTCCCAAGGGGGCCCACGGGGCTGGCTGCTCTTCAGAATGTCAGTGTGTGGAGGAGAACACCCTGGAATGCAGCGCCAAAAATGGCAGTTGCACCTGCAAATCTGGTTACCAAGGCAACAGATGCCAGAAAGGTACAATCTGATGATAAATTTTCTTTCTTTTCTAATAACAATGTTCAGCCTTTGTTCAGCACCATATGATCATTAATTATTTAATCCACCAGTATCCTCAGGAGATGAGTAAGCTTTATTAATCCCCTATTTGCAGGTGAGGAAACTGAGACACAGGGCAATAATGTTATTTAACCTTGTCATCTCAGCCTTCGCTGTTGGCTGTCCCCTTGCTAGCTTAGAGCAAGGGAAGAAAGATCACATTGCAGAGACTCATCCTAAGAAGATTAAAGCTGGCTAGTCACTTATTTGAGCTGAATGACTCAACCAAGGGGACCGCTAGTTTTGAGAGTTAAAAAATCATTTTTTTTTTATATCTAAAGACAGATAATTCAAACAAATACAATTCGAAGATTCTAACCATAGAAAAATTGGAAATTTTAAATATAATTATTAGTGTGGTCTTTTGTCAAATTTCTAAATATTACATAAACATACTTTTATAAATATATAAATATAAAAGTTTATAGCATAATTCTAATTATAATAACATATATAGATATGTTTCTTATTCCACCTTTTTACTGAACCTTGTCATTACTGCCCTACTGAAAATTTTAACTTCTGAGTCTTCTTGAACTTTCTTTTTTTTTTCCCAAAGTGCACATCATCTTCTAACATACCATATACATTAATTATTATTATTATGTCTAATATTTTTGCCTGTCCTTCCTGCTAGAAGCTAAGCCCCATGGAGGAAGGAGATCTGTTTATTTTGTTCAGCAAAGTATTCCCAAAATCCTAGAATAATCCTGATTTATAGGAATTGCTCAATAAATATGTTCTTAACATAATAAACAAAAATCTTCCATTTTAGTCTTTATATATTTTTCTCATGTTATGTATTCTGTTTGAATCAAGCACGTGTTACTATTTTATTCAAGAGAAATTATCACAGCATTTTTTTCTCTTTAGTATATAGAAAGCCTGAACATATAACAAATAAAATTATCATCACTAATAGCAAGTGAACTCTTTGCCTTTGCAGTGGTCCAAAGGACGATCTTACTTAAAATCAAAGAATTTGATAGATTTGAAAGCCAGTCGTCATGCTGTGGGGTCTGCTCACAGAGACCAGCTCTGGATTTGAGGGTTGTCTTTGTCTCTCGTGTGCTACACCCTGCTCCTGGCTTTGTCATCTTCAGTGTCTGCAGGGCTTGTCAGAGCTCACTGCAAGGGAGTAAGAGTTGTCCAGGCTGTCCCGTGTCTGTGGAACCAGAGTCTGGGCAGAATGTTCATCTAGATTTTGTGGAGAGAGGGCTATTTAGGGATTGTGACTTTCTAGGTAGCGGGGTAAAGAACTTGAGGAACAGAGGCCTGACATGAATGTGTTTTATATGGTATAAGAGCAGGGCCCATGCCAATCTCTAAACTTGCTTTCACTGATTTTTAAGACTAGGTCAGCCTTTATTCATATCGCCACTAGAGAAGCAAAGCCCTGGAAATCAATGCATGAGGAGACAATACCATATAAACACACCTGAGTAAATTTAATTTATTCTGACAACATTTTCTTAAAGCAGCTGCTGAATATACTATATTGGAAAATGCTTCTGAGATTCCCACTGTGAAGGAAAATGAGTTGAAAGTATATGTAAATCAGCAAAATAGAGAGGTCACCATAATCTCTGGAAAACATATTATTTTTCAATCAGATAACTTTGTCCAATTCTGATATTTTTGTCTAACCACAAAATGAAATTATGAATCAGAGCAGAGTGGGTGAATGGAATCGCCATGATTGGCAGCTAAAATCAAGGCAAAAAGAGCTCTCCAACAGTTGTGCATGATGAAAATCAGGCCTGTTTTTCTTTTTCTTTTTAAAAAGAGTGAAGTAGCCCAAGTGCTCCTAGAGCCAGACATATTTTTAAAACTCTTGACTCTAGACCTGTGTCTAGATTGCAGATGAATAGTTAATTAAAGACCGCAAATTGTTTCAATGGCACTAATGAACAGTGCTCTCCACAATCAGCCCCAGGACTTATTTAGCCCATCAGCAATGACTTTTAAGAGCAAAAGAGCTGGTTTCTACACTAATCTGTGAAATAGCAAAAAAGAAAGAAAGAAAGAAAGAAAGAAAGGAAGGAAGGAAGGAAGGAAGGAAGGAAGGAAGGAAGGAAGGAAGGAAGGAAGGAAGGAAGGGGGAGAGGTTAGAAACAGCCAATGTTTTTGTTTTGATTAGTTTGTAGCCTAGGGTATTTTGGACCCTAGCTGCAGGCAGACCTCTGAATGTGGAGGTCACTGGCCCAGCAAGCCTCTTGAGTTTATCTGAGGAGGCCTATTCAACCTTTGTGTCGTCATAATAAGGACAAATTTGTTTGTTTGTTCCACACTGGATGAACACATTTTGAACTCTGGTGGGTGTCTATAAGCAGGTTAATTGACATGAAAGGTGCTGAGTACCTAGCATTGCAGCATGAGTTTGCTGTAATGCCTGAGAGCACCAGTTTTAGAGGCCGGAAGATCCGGGTTCAAATCCTGACTTTGTTCTTTATTAGCTGTGTGATCCAGAGTAAATCACTTAACCTCTCCAAGCCTCAGTTTCTTAAGTAAAATGGAGCTAATGTTGCTTATGTTGTATAGTAGTTTTTATGAAAATGTGAGCTAATTTATGTAAAACTCTTAGCACAGAGTAAATGATCAACAGATAATAGTCAAGAATGGTACAGACATCCTAGAAAATTTAGTAATTCTGTCATTCATTGAAACTGCCCAGGACAAGAAGTTCAAATAGGTTCCACGTTACTTTCCGCAATTGTTGTATGTTTAGGAAAGTTTCACTGTTTTCACTGTGTTAAAAGAATACTTGTGACCAGATTTCTAATTCCAGTGGTTGCCATGGTAGGACATATGCTGAAACCTCTAACTGAGCCCTCAGTGGTCCCTGCAGCATCAGCTAAGCTTTTCCAGTTCAAAGGGCATTCAACAAAGCAGCACACATTTCCTCTGTCTCCACTTTGTACATCATATGGTCTTATAAAATACACAAATTACAAACCTCTCGGGTGATTATTCTGGCTTACAAAAGAAGCAAAGACTAAAAGAACAGGATTCAAGCAACCATTTGGAGACAGCTTCCCAAGCACCGTGCCTCCTAAGCTTCCCTTACAAATTACATCTCATTTTCAGGTTTTGTTGTGTGCAACTGCCTCCAAAGGCATATATCTAAATTGCTTCCATTGTTATTGTCTGAAAAACCACATTTTCAGCAAAAAGCCAACCTCTGTATCTGTAGTTCCAAAGTGACAGGATATAGCATTATGTTGATTTCTTCAGGGAATATTTTTGGAAGTACTATAAATCCTTGGAGGCTACTCAAATGTTTCTTATTTTGCAGTTCAGTGGTACACATATGCACTCACACACATAAGCACACATATGCACACTTTCCCAACTCACTTAGTCAACATTAGAAATCTGGGGCCATCTTGCAATTTATTACAAGCCTTAGCTCTTTTCTTTCTCTTTTTTTTATTTTACAAGCCTGCCCTGATGGCCTCTGGGGACAAGAGTGCCAGTTCTCCTGTGACCCCTGTGAGAATGGAGGTCAATGCAACGAAAAAACTGGAAACTGTGACTGTCCTTCTGGTTACACAGGAAAAGCCTGTACCATACGTAAGTCATTAACTTAGACAAGATAAACAACAAAGTCAGTAAACTTGTTAGCTTTACAAATGTGTGTGTGTTTTTTTTTTTTCCTGACTGCTCTATGACACATTATTTTAGGGTACATCTCTCAATTATCTATTGTTGTAAAACAAATCATCTCAATATTTTGTGGCTTAAAACAATGATTTGTCATTTCTTTTAATTCTGTGGGTTGATGAGATAGTTCTCCTGCTGGTCTCACCTGGTGTCACTCATGGCTGCTGTGTCAGAAAGCCTAGCTTCAGAAGCCACACATCATCACTTGTGCCACATTCCATTGGTTAACGCCAGCTAGATTCAAGAGGAAGAGAAAGAGATTCTACCTCCTGTTGAGAGGAGTAGCAAAATCTCATTGCAAAATACCTGCAAGCTGGGAGATAGGTTTCAGCCATCTTTGGAACCAATCTACCATAGTACTTAAAGTCATACTTAAAGGCACTCTAAAGAATTTGCTTATCATCCTTATTTGAGTGGGAGCAGATTATAGACTGATAAAAAGTTAAAGTGAATCTGCTTCAAAAAGCCAGTAAAACCACTACCCTGCTATCTCCTTTTCTGCTTGTGCCTCTTACCTAACCTCTCTTAACTCTGCTTGGATTACCTTCTCTGCTCTCTCCACCGTGGATCAGAGCAACTTGAGAACTTGAGGAAAACTCTGAGCTGGATGGTAATGATGGTATTTTTTTTTAATCATTTTAAAAAAAAATTCAATTACAGTTGACATACAATAATGCCTTAGTTTCAAAAGTACAGCATAGTGAATAGACATTTATATAACTCACGAAGTGATCACCCCAGTAAGTCTAGTACCCCTCTGACACCTCCTATAGTTATTACAATATTATTTTTACATTGCTATTTCAAATGTGTCTAATATATGTTAGCAAAAGTCTCTTGTTTGTGATGGTCTATGATTTTATGAGGTGTGAATAGTAGTCTGAATTAGCTTTTAATGCTTAGTACTTTCTATAAACTGGCAAGCAAGTGAAACCAGAAACTTAAATGCAAATATAAAATGTAACACCAGGATAGCGTTTAGCACTTAGTTAATCATCTGATCATTTGGGGAATGCATTACTGCCCCTAAGAATAACCCTCAAGCAAGAGTGATAGGACAAGGTCTCTGCATGAGATTTTTCTGGATGTAACTAGGTAGTTTTTACTTTAGGACTGTCATTCTGGCACTGTTGACAAGCATTTCAAACAGTTATGAAAGTGTGCTGGTGCAGCAGTCGGCTATTCCTAACCTACTTGTTTGCTTAAAAAAAAAAAAAGCTTAAAGGTAAGAATTTACATATTCAAAAGGTAGTTAGTTGCTATTTCCACAGTGAAGTGACATTTTCTTTTGTCTAACTCAACTTTAATGGAATAATTATTAAGCAGATAGTGACAAAGTTTACACTGTTCCAATTGTCAAGGTGACATAAATAGGCTATTGAAAAACAAATGAAGAGGAAGATAAAGTGATCATTCTTTAAAATATTAATTAAATAATTAGGTTACATCTCTCTTGAATTTGAAATCCTAGAATGATTTCAAACCCCAGGAGGATGAATCATGATAGTCCTGAGAGATTTTTGATGATGAGTGTCCTAATTTTGTTGACAACCTGATATATGACATAATGCATTAAACTGAATAGGCAAAAATTTTCCCCGACTCCTAGCCCAGTTCAATGTTTGTGTTATATCTTATTATCTGATTTTATACACAGACACAAACACAATTATATAATCATCATAATAAGATATTTAGTAAAATGAATGGAACCAAAGGATAGGACTCATTAAAAATGCTTCATGCATATACCACAAAGAATGTGTGGCATTTAAAAAGGGGCTTGTGTTTGAAGAGAAGCATACATTTCTCTAAATATCCTGTTATGGTGCTTACAGAATTTAAAACCCAGTTACTCTGCATAACAAACTGTAAAAAATATGTACAGGATACAAGGTCGTACGTTTAAGAGGCAAAAGAGACAAAAAGCTATTTCTAAAGATATTAGCTTTATTTAAATTCTAATTTTTAGAAGTTATAAATACAAATACTTGGGGAAAATAATTATTTTTTCAAAGAGTTTTTATTTCACTGTGTTAGAAAACTCTGGGTTATGTAGGTTGTAGTTTTTTCATTCTCTAAACAGTGTTGGGGGAGGGCATCTGTGGCTTCAGAGATACCCTCATACTCTCAATAAGAATGTACAATCTCTAAGAAGAGCAGTTTAGCCTTATATATATCAGGCATTTTACCAAATAATTTGAGAGTAGTTCCAGCTTATTCTTTATCCCAGTTATTTATAATAGTCAGTTACAAAATAGAAACAACCTAAATATCCACCAGAGGGAAATGATTAAACAACTTCTGTAACACATCAATGGACCATTCTAAAGTGATTAAGATTCACGTTTTGGAAGAATGTGTAATGTCAGGAGAATTGACATTGGCATTAAATGATGTGTATAAGGAATGATTCAAATTTGTAAGAACATGTCTCCATGTGTGCATGTGGAAAATTGTAGTAGAGAGGACAGAAGTTGTTAACAGTGGCCATCTCTAGATGGTTGGACTATGGGTGAAAAGTTTTTTCCCTTTGTACATTTTGTCTTTCCCATTTTCTTTCTTAACAATCAGAGAGGATAATAAATCATCTTCAGATCAATCATTGACTAAATATCCAAGTAAGATAGTTGTCTGTTCTTAACATATTGTCAGGTGGACTTAACTGTTCCTAAATAGTGAAGATGTTTTCCTTCAATCTAATTGAACTTTTAATTTAAGACTGTGTTCTTTTGTTTCACATATGTAGATATTGAGCCTTGCTTAGCAGCACCACTAAAACTCTTTTTTAAAAATCCCTGAAAGAACTTAGCGCAGGCATACCTGGGCTGGTTCAGTTCCAGACCACCACAATAAGCAAATTTCTCAATAAAGCAAATCACACAAATATTTTTGGTTTCCCAGTGCATATAAGAGTTATATTTACACTGTATTGTAGTCTATTAAGTGTGCAACAGAATTATGTCTAAAAATATATGCATGTCTTAATTTAAAAATACTTTATTGATAAAAATGTTAATCATCTGAGCCCATTGGAAAATGACACCTAAAGATTTGCTTGACACAGGGTTGCACAAACCATCAATTTGTAAAAAAAAAAAAAAGAAAAAGAAAAAGAAAAAAAAGAAAGAAAAAGAAAGAAAAGAAAAAACAGATGAAGAGTATTATCTGCAAGCACAGGAAAGGGAAGAGCAAACAAGGTATGGCTGTAATGCTTCCTCTGAACACTTCATTTCCTTCTCTTCAGAAATTCCATTCACTGTCCCTCAGTCATTTTGTTATTACTTCTCTGAATTTTGCCATATTTTTAATGAGCATTTACAAAAGAGGCTTCTCCACTACTGAAGGAAAGAAAATAAGAGAGAATGAGGGAGAAGACACTAGAAGGGAGATACTAAATTCAACTACAATTTGTGCTTTAAATATCATATAATCAAACATCATGAAATGATAAATCGTAATGAAATGATGATGATTAAACATTATTAAACATTATGAAAACCATGCTGAACACAGGTGTAAACCTTCTGTAGAGGTAAGCAGGTAAACGTTTAACAACTGGTTCTCTAAAATATAAAAACCCTGGTTTGTAGCATTTGCCAATTTCCACACTGTGATGTTCCCACCATGGTGACTTCAGGCAACCAATGTTAATGTCAACTGGCTGGCAAAAATTTCCAAAAATTTAACAATTGGCTTTCTCAGGCTGTTAGTAACAGCTTTGGTATACCACTAGCTGGCAAATAATATATTCTGAACATACAAAATGGTTTCTTAATTTTACTTTCTCTTTTGGTATTAAGAAATGGTTACTTTTCAGGTGTTCATTTTACTTTGCTGTTTCTAAACAGATAACTGGTTTGACATTTTAGGTTGAATTAAATTAATCAAGAAATAGTTCCAACCAACCAAAATTTCTCTATTTAGTCTATTTGTTTTTATTTATTTTTATTTTTCTATTATTTCATATCAGTTGAGTTTATCTACAGTAGTAGCCAAAGTGATATAAAACGAGTATTTTATTTTTAAAACAAAAATAAGTTTTTTGACTGAAATGATTCAAAATTCAAAAAACAAAAACGTTGGATTGCTTTATGTGTAGATACAGCCTCCTCACTACTTTTCTCCAGAATTCATGTGATTGGAGTATTGGCTTAGATCTAGGTTAACCATTTGTTCCCTTAAACAACCTCTGAGTTGTTTCTCAACTACCTGTAACATACCTACCATAAGTCAGGGCTGGCATTTCCTTTATGACACACCATTGTCAAAAATAAGTCAGACACATAAGGCAGAAAAAATGAGTACATGTAAAGCAAAATAAAACAAAACAAATAAAAATCTTTTAAAACAAAAATTCTAAGTATCTTCCTATTCGAAGAAGTGAGATGCAATAATATGTTTTCAACCTCTCTGAAACAATCCTAAATCTGATTTTTAAAGTTGCTGTAAAATAAATTGTATTTAAATAATACATCTTCCTTCCTTTCCAGCAGTGAGTTGCATATCCCTTACCAATCTGGCTCTCAGCAGGCAGTCCAGCCTGATGAAGTATCAGCAAAATGTCAGCTCCCACTGAGAAGTGCAACAGAGAGGCAACACTGAAAAAGTGACAGGTCTTTCAAAAAGCCATTGTGAAAATTCAGTTTTAAATAGGGATATGGTTGAGGACTGATGGGTATGTCATTACCAATGAGTCCATATCTTCATCCTCTGTGGGGACAGAAGGACATGTGACATAAAGGCATTAAGTTAGGGAGTCGTGCATCTGGTCTTCAGGTACAGTGACATAAAGGCATTAAGTTAGGGAGTCGTGCATCTGGTCTTCAGGATATTTCTCTTCTGTTTTCAAAAAGGTAATATTCAAGTTGGCTGTCATTTTTCAGCACATCCTCATCAAAAGGGGCCCACGACCTCCTCTCTCCCCTATTCTTATCACATTCTATAACAGCTCAGTTAAATTTTTAAAAATAAAGTCGAAGCCAATGCTGGCATTTACTTTATAACCCTCAGTGATTGGCTAATGCTTTAATTCCATGAATAGTTTTGGATACTAAAGGCTCATCATCTGTAGGTCTCTAACATCATTTTGACTACTCTAACACATATCTCACATACTTTAGTCACTCCCCTGAACACCATGTAATTTTAAAATGTGATGCCATGGTTTCTTACTCTTCCGCTAATAAAATTTTTCTCCCTCCATTCTTATTGCCTGTTAAAATTCTTCAAGAATTTTTATTTTCCAGTATATATAAACTAACAAAAATTCTAAATCTCTTCCTTCCATAGCCTCACCTATCATATTGTATTATAATTGTCTGTTTGTACATGATTAAAACTATCATTTTTTTTATTCCTTCAGATCTTGATATACAAAGGGTGCTCATTAAAAATATGCTAAAGTCAATTAAAGAACATTCCTGACAATTTAGTAAAGAAATTTGGGACCAAATTTTCATAGAAATAGTCCACCAAGTGAAAAAAAGACATGAGAAATACAGAGTTTTATAGTACTGAAAAATATTCAGTAGCCTACACTGAACTGAATTGAATTGTCAGGCCTTTTAAGATGAGATCAGCAGCAAAACAAGAAGGAAAACAGTAGTTCTATAGCCAGCACCACAGCTTCATGGACTCCATTCCGTTTCTGAAAGCACTTTTCAGAAGAAGCTTTTCAAAGGATTAGAAGACTAGCAACATCAGACAATGATGTTTTCATGATTTCTTAGCTTCCTTTCAAGATTTTAGATTTATTTATTTCTGTACTCACCTCCAATGTATGCAGTCTTTTCTTTTAAATATAGCAAAGCACCTTAGAAAAGGGAATAAATATCTCTGGCTCTTAGATTTTATAACTAAAAGGAAGGGGTTCAACTAGGTAGTACATAATATGTAATATTTATATAATATATACAATTCAATGTGTAGTAAATAACACAATGTGGTAATTATAGCTATGTGCTGTATAATGGTAATATGTTTTTCAAAGTGATTGAATGCCTATTCTGTACACTATGCTGTGTTTTTTATCAGTTCATTCATCTAATCCTCAGAACAACCAACTGAGTTGGGTTTTCTCCATTTTATGAATGAAGGCACCGAATCAAGGGACAATTAGTAACTTGTAAGGTAATTTGCATGTAATTAGCAACTGAGGACTAGATAATCAGTAGAGTTTATACAAACACCACACATCTAAAAAGAAGATGATGGTCGTTTATATTAAATATCATAGCTACCTGGTATAAAATTTAAAGAAAATAGAGAACATTAAGAGTCCATCGAAAAAACTGAATAGTCAAAAAGTTTGATTGAGGTTGTTCTCTTTTTGGCCCACATCATAGATTTCAAAAAGAGTGACTGATACAGCCAAGAATATTGTTGAAATGTCAAGTGCCATAGCAGCCCATGTTCAATTTAATAATGGAAGGAGAGTGCTTTTTCTTTGTCTATGTGCAGCTTGTCCAACTTATTTCCACAGACTAAGCTGCCTGCTGCACCACATCAGTAATAATAATTCTCAGTGGGACCTTGATACTAGCCAGTGTACCTGCCTGTCCAGTTGGACAGAGCCTGATGACAGATAAGTGACAAGCAGATGATTTTTTTTTTTGCATTCCTCAGATGCTGAGTGGTCTCAGTCCTTTTTGTTTTTATAGGGCTGCCCAATCTTAACTGTTTAAAATTCTCTTTGTATGTCAGTACATATAGCTGGCTAGCTGCCTATAGCAATCTGTGATTACTCTTGCTGCTTGCTTCCAGAGCCCTGAATTGAATATCTGGCAGAGCACAAAATAAATTCTTATTTCTACAAAATGAGTCATCAAAAAGTTCTACTTGTCTAATGCACATACTGTACACACACACACACACACACACACACGCACACACACATACATCCTTTGTTCATTATTCGTTGGGCACATGGTATTTTGAAATTTTTATCTACTTATGACTGAATACTTATTTTTATTCATTTGACATGTATTCATCCTAATACTGTAATTCTTCAATATTTAAATATAAGAACCAATATGACATGCAGAACACTTTATTTTCTAATTTGCTTTTTGATATGCTTGTGTCCAGATATCATTGTTTCCTTTACAAGCAAAGATATATTGTAAGTCCTGACCACCTATCATACTCCACTCAGGCTGTTACATTAGGTAAGTACTTATGTTTGCCTTAGTGTCCTTATCTGTAAAATGGGGCTAAAAATGGACTTTTCTCATCAGATTCTTATGATGATTAAATAGATTAATACATAGTATACCTTAAGAAGATTCATATGGTGTAGATTGTCCTGAGAATTTGCATAGTGCATTGAAGGTGATAAAGGTCTCAGGTCACAATACTCATTAAATTTTAATTTTGTTGAGTCTTCTGTGTACATATCATTTATTAATTGCTATAGAGAATGCTAAAAAATGTAAAATGTCTTCTTGCCCTCAAGGAAGTCATTCATAATTTAGTGGATGGAAAAGGTGTATAAACCACAGATTTTAATTATATTTTAAAAAGGAATTAAATAATAGATGTGTGATAAGAAATTGTGATTCCCCATTTGGAGGAATCCCCGGAGGCTTCACTGAAGAGGTGGATTATCAACTGAACCTTAAAGAATAAGTAAAATTTGAATGGTGGGCTTCTATAACGTTCATGCCAGACAGGGTGACTAATGTGAGAAATGAATGGCCTAATTTTGTGAAATGATATGCTTGTATTTTGTGCATATCACTGGAGTATGACTGGATTTAAATTTGGATGTGATGGGAGATGAAGGTAAAAGGGATAGAAGAAAGGTCAAATGGTGAAAAGCCTTGGGTGCCACATTAGAGAATGTGACCTTTCTTTTGGAAGTAATAGAAGGATCTAAAAGTTGTTGAGGAGTAAATGATTGTGATCTCAGCTATGATGTGTAGATTATCATCACATCTCTGCTCTGCTCAGCCTCACTGTCTATTCATTTTTCCCTGCTACTGGATGAGGTCCCAGAAAGATAACATGACTTGTTATTGTATAATTCAGTTAAAAAGCATAGTTCTATCTTACCAAACTTTTAATTTCAAATCAATTTAAAGCTTGTTCCCTTGCCTAGCCCATCTCAAAAGTGAGGACTTCACTCTGCCCTCACCCTGCTCTTCCCCTTTGACCTTTTATTCTGGGATCCCTTTCCAAGTTGACCTCTATGGGGCTAGTACGCAGCCTGTGGGAAAGGTGCTCCTGTACTTTGCCACTGATGGAAATTCCATTCTCTAGTCTTTCAGATATGAGTCTGATACCAGCTCCTGAGTCTCTCAATTTCCAGAAGGCACAAATTAAGCTCTCAAAGTGACTCACTCAACCCTCTGTACTTGGCTTAAAGTGAAGGGAAAGCACACCATAGAGAGGCGAGTAGGAAGGCAGCAGTCCCTGACAATTTCAAAGATGGTATCTAGGACGATAATGAATTGCTGTAACCTTGCACCAGACTGCCTGACCTCCCATTCTGGCTTCTCCAGTTAGGTTCTCTGTTATATTAGGTAAGTTCTTAATTAGCTTTACTTTTGTCATCTGTACTATGAGGCTAATGAAGGACTTACTTCAGCAAATTCTTGTGATGATTAAATAAGTTCATATACATTACACCTTTGGAAAAGGCATTTACTACTTACTTATACTCAGTTATAGGCAAAACAAACAAACAAAACAAAACGAAAACCTTTCCTTAAAGAAAATATCTTTTAATCTTTAAAAATTAATCTGTACTATTTATTATATACCCTCAAAGTGACTGAACAGCTAAGAATAACAAAACTAGATTAACATTCTTCTAGCAAGGCTTGAATAAACTGTCTAGCACACATTGATTTGAGGTCTCTGCTGCAAATCTGGGACAACAAAAGAATTCCATTTTGTATCCTGCTATCTAGTCAATAAGTTTTTAATCTTCATGATAACCTTGTGGGGTAGGGACTATAATTATCCTCATTCCCAGGTACAGAAAGTGAGACAGAGATATAAAGCAATTTGCCTAAGGCCACATTGTTAATAACTGAAGGAGTTAGGATCGGAACCCAAGTCTCAAGTTTTAGTGAATAGATGTGGAAAATGAAAGATGACCGAAGTTTGAAAATTATTTGGTATGTATAGCTTGGGATGTGCTGAGCAGGACAAGCATGACCAATAATGTTAGAAAAATCAGATCCTAAGAACTCAAAGGAAAGACCGCAACTAGTAGTGTAGATGTGAGAACCTTCAACATAGAGATGAGTTGGGTGAGATGACAAAGGAGAAGGAGCTAAAGGGGAAAGCCAAGAAGACTATGAGCAGAAACTCACTAAATTCTCTCTATTTAGGGGGATGCAGAGAAAGGGAAACCAGTGAATGAGATCGACATTTATTTAGAACAGCTGTTACAAACTGGCAGCCTTAGAGCTAAATTTGACTTGCAGATGTGTTTTGAATGGCAGGCAAATTTCTTCTAAAATATGTGATTCAATATTTAAAATAACAGATGTAGGAACATTGGGCCGATATTCCTGCGTGGGAACAAATTAGCTTAAACCTCTTGTTTGGAGGGGGAGGGAAGAGAGAGGTGGGCAGGCACTTTCCAGTTGGTCATAGTTTTATCTACTCCCTGGCAATTCACCTGCTGGGACTCCACCTACTTTCTCCTGTGTGTTAAGGGGCCTGGTGCTGGGATCTGTGTTCATGAGTCCTGCTTTAGGAAGGAAGGAAAAGGTGAAAAGGAAATAGAACTCAAAGATATAATTCCAGATAAAAATGACTGTCAAAAAGAAAAGCATCATAACTGCCTCATATGCTACTTTAAAAAGAAAAGAAAAAACAGACAACAAGCAAAGAATTTATGATTTAGAACTTGGTAATTTTTGAAAGACACACATTCAGTGGAAAGAATGACATGCTGGTTGAAATTAAACAATGAATGGAAACTGATGAAGTAAAAATAACGCCCATAGGCTGTGTTCTATAGCTTGACTGAAGGAAACAAAACCTTTAACCCACTTTTTTTCTCTGTCAACATAGAAAATATTTAAATATTTAAAATATTCTTGGCCTTTTCAAGGTATATTATCCCTTCTGGTCATCGACCCATGTCATTTACCTGTTGATGAATCTTACTCATTCTTGAACCCTCTCACTCTAGAAGGTCAGATCCAATGAACTCACAATAGAAATGATTCAGAATCCATGAGTTATTATTTTGAAATGAAATCAAATACCTGGAAATTTGCTTCCACATTAAAATTGCAAAGAATGTATTTAAATAATTGTGCTAATAGATACTTGAAAAAGTAACTTTATTCACCCATTAAATTTTTCTGTTGTGAAGTTTTAACTTGTCTCCTACTCTGTCTTCATCCCTTTCTCTTATATACACACATATACAATATTTATATTATGTATTTGAAGTCACAGTTTTTTGACATTTTAGTATCTCTAAAATTAGGGAGTGTCGCAATCGATAATACAGCAATGTAAAATTACCTTGTAACTTTCTAATATAGTCTATTTTCTGGGAACACATTGAAGGAAAGTGTCTGTAACTACATTATGAATAATTTCTATCTCCTGGTCCCAAAAGGAGATAGAATATGAAAGGAAAAATCAAAAGAAAGATGAATATTAATTTTCAAACAGTTTGAAATGACTGAATTTTAAATGTCTGATTGATCATAATAGTTATTTTCAAGTTAGAATAAATGACTGCCTGTTGGCTTCAGAGACAATAGTGATGCTAAGTCTGAAGTATCTGTATTTGCTTTTCTCTCTAATAAAAATGACAGGCCCAAGAAACCAGGAGAAAAAAATCTTTCTGCTATTTTAAGATACTGTCGATCTTACTAACTGTGTTTTTGTGCCATCATTAATCAATTGTCTGAATATAGAGAAGAAAGGGAAGGAAGCCTGCAGACCACTTAATGTGTCTCACTTTAGCACAGCGGCAAAGATATCAGACTTCCTGGATGTCTACCCTTGTGAGAGTCTCCACATAATTAATGTGTTTTGGAAGATCAGTCTAAAACTTTCAAATCTTGAGGAAGAAGTTCTGTAATATCATTGCAATTGCCTGTATATTCCCACAAGGATAATGTGTGTTAGCTATTACTAGGAAGTTATATTTCATTATATTATAGAATCTAACAGATCTTCATTGTAAGAGAATGCAAGATGATAATGCTCACATGCCCATTCATAGTATACTTAAAATTTTGCATTTCTGTAGAGAATGTCTCTAACAAACTATGTGATCAAGCGATCTGATATATATTTCAATATATATTTAAAGAATATATATGTCAATAATCATATCATGATAAAATAGTACTTTATGCTTTACAAAGATCTTTTCACTTCTATTATGTTCAAACTTGGAAAATTATCTAAGGAGAAACAATGGGGAAACTTCAATATTACAGTACTGCGAAAATGGTAAAGAAGTCAATTCCAGTTTAGTCTCTTCAATTATTATTGCCATCAATCTTAAATTATATTTTTATGGTATCTTCTCTGCAGTTTAATATTGCACTTTCTTGGACTTTATATACTTTTTTTCTCTTTTAGATTTTTGAAAACAAAAGAAGACAATTCTAGTTGAAAACTTATGAAAAAATGATGTATTAGATGATGAATAGTTTTAAGAGTGCCATGCAAATGTTTGCAAAAGACACCCTTTGCAAAATGGCACATCCTCGCTCACTTTATATTCAAGTACACTATCCACCTGACAAGACAGTAAAATTTCTCACTCATCTGTTCAGGGCTAATTTTTCAAATTTAATAATTTTATTAGTACCTAGCAAGGCCTTTTAAAACTTTGCAAAAAATATTAATAACTTATTAAAGATTAATTACATGTCAGCTTTAAGGTCAAAGAGTTTGAGTGGTTTTAGTTATCTGAATTAAAATGCATCTGCTCTGAAAAGAAGTCATAGTATTAAATTCTGCGCTCTTTACCAAACTTAAGTTCTTATTTATTATAACACATAGAAATCAACATTAACAATTAAATGAAGTGTTGACAATATGCATGCTACTAAGGATATTTGGTACAGAAAGATGTCCTCAGGAGAAGACAGGTTACCTCCTGAACCTGTGTAACTTAGTTTGCTACCTGGAGGACAGCTCAGAGGTATGCCAGTTTTGATGAAATCTTCAGTGTCCAAAATCCGCATGTTGTTTTCAAGGAGTGTGACTCTGAAATTTAGTTGAGCAAGAGTTTGGGAATAAGAAGATAAATAAAAAATAGATCTCTGAATGGAGAATAGAGGGATTTGGAAGATTATCAGGTAACAGAATAGAGAGACAGGGAAGAGAAAAAAGATCTAGAGGAGTCTGTTTTGGTCCTTAAATAATTCTGACTTTGATGTGTTCATAGAGCCAGCGAAAAATGAATAATGACAAATGTAGAAGGCAAAAAGCAGAATTAAAATCATTTAAATCAAAACAATTTAAATCATTAATGTACTTTTGATTGACCTCTGGCAAATTATATGTCAATTTTCTCTCATTTACTTTTAAATTGGAATAACAACATCCATTTTGATGGACTGTTGTGAGGACCAGGGTTACTATATAAAAACAGCTACACAAGTCTCGCATGGCAGATCCTCAATAATTATTGACTCTTACCATGACAGTTAATTTTTAAAATATCCAGATATATTGCTTTCCAAGAACTTTAAGGTTTTTTTGTTTTGTTTTTTTTGTTGTTGTTTTTTAAAAAAGGTAATCTGGTCAACTGTGCTATGTTATTTAAAACGATTGTGCAAATTTCTGTAGTCATTTTCACTGCCAATTTGGGGAAAATTATAGTTTCTCTGTCTCCAAATAATATGTTTCTCGCATTGTAGGTGCTTGTCACCTTTCCCCAAAGGTTCACTCATTTCCTTTCTTCATAAGAAATGCTTCGGGTGAAATTATATTCCTTCTTGGAATTCTGTAACTTAAATGAAAGGCTCTGCCAGTCAGCATTGCCAGTTTTCCCTTGGTCCTGGCATACAGAACATGAATCGGTTTCCAAGGGAAAGCATTTAATACTCTGTATGCAAAGTAGTATTTTTACATAGCTCTGAATGTCATATCCAAATGTAAAGCCGCCTGTTGCCTCAAGTGTGAAATTCATTCTCATTTAAATTTTGTGTTTCTTTGCAACTGGTGTTGCTGATATTTGCGAACTTGGCCATGGAAGCACACGTGACAATGGTTTAAAGTAGTAACAACTGTGACCTCTTCTCATTGTTCCTTCTGTCTCCAGAAGCAAGGGTTTCATGTGGAAGCTACCCCTGGGCCAATGCAATAAATTTGCAGGAGTCAGGGGAATACAAATGTTTATTTTATTTTATTTTTTTTGTCTTGATGATATTTTACAATCTCTTACAAGTTGTAGATTTTCCAATATGTTGTTATCACCAGTGTTTTTTGAGAGTCCATATTTAAAATGATATGTTTTCTTTTATCATTTGAATTCAAATATGTAATACCTAGTTAGATTGAACACTCAGTTATTTTCAGATTTCTTTGCCTAGGAACAATCTGCTCAGCGATTAGAGTTTGGTTTTTAGGAAGAAAGAATATTAGGATGTTTGTCTCTGTACACTTACAGAGAAGTCTCCTGGGACCAATGTCCCCCAGTTTGTACCTGTCCATAGTGATTTAAAGATACTAACCATTTTTCTGAATGTATTTCATCTTGAGCTTTTGAGGTTGACTTCAATTCAATGTGCCGATTGAGGATAAACAGGTTACTAGAGAGTCTGGCTATTTATGATGCACCACAATTTTCATCGGGGTCCTCAGTCACCTCATGCCTGGATCACTTTTAATCTTCCCATGGTTTTTCTGTAATGGCTGCTATTCCTTTGAACTACCGTTTCTAATGCCCAGGGTTAATGACAAGAAACTAGTATCTCTACAGCTAGAACAAGACCTCACATTTAAGGAAAGCACTATACCAGAAATCTGGATTTTTAAAGTTATTAGCTGTAGTAATTGTAGGAGCTGCTGAGAACTAGATCTCATATGAGATAGCAAAGATGATGATAATGGTTATAATCTAGGACCAATTAAAGGAACGTAAAAAAAATCCTTTATTTAGAGAGAAAACTTATTCACCATAATGTTGGAAAGATTGTGTAGCTATTGCTGTTTAAAACGTTGTGTTAAAATTTGATGACACAAAATGATAACTAACTATTCATTATTCTTCAAAGGTTCATGGATAGTTGGGCAGTTGTGCTGGCCGAGGCCATAATCAGCTGGATTCTCGCGTATCTGTGGTCAGCTCTCAGGTCCGCAGCTATGCCCGGCTGGTCCAAGATGGCCTCTTAGGTCTAATCTCAGAACTGGCACGCCATCAGTTCTGTTGCAGTCTACTGGCCAAAGCAAGTCACAAGGCCAACTATATTTCAAGGGGTTGAGAAATACACTTTACCACTGGATGAAAATCATGTTGCAAAGGGTAGGGATACAGGGCTAGAAGGAGAACTAGGGACATTTTTACAATAGACCACATTGCTTTCTCAAATTATGAGGCGCAGCATGATGACCCCTCCAACACTGGGTCTCACCAACTCTTTTACTCATGGTAAGTTCCATAGGTTAAGAGTGAGATATGAGGTTTTGAATCACCTCTAGTCCTCAGTGAAGTTGTCAGTCGAGAAAAATAACTAGATAGCTCCATATTGTTCTTTTGCACTGATTAATACATTTCTACATTTGGTTTAATACAGATGTAATTTCTCTATTACTGGATCATGATATTTAAAATAGGTTGTTCTGAAGGTGTTTCTTCTTGTTCTTCTTTTTTTTCCTTCCATGTAAATGTATATGTGTGTATTTATAGATATATGAGTGTGTCTGTATATGTATATGTATACATACACATATACTTTTCTTATGATATTTGTCAGCATGCCAGCATTCTTGTCATTCTTCGGCACTCTGAGGAACCATCCTGACTACAGATTACTTACTCTTAAGCTCACTGCCCAGAGAAGGAGGAGATGTTACATGCCTCACTGGGACCAAACAGTTACTCTCTAGAGGGTGAAGATATTAATAGGCATGTTCATACATCCCTTCATATATTAATTCTAATAGAAAAATCCATAGGCTCAGCAATAGGGAGCTCAAAATCTGGTCTATAATTTTGCACCTGGGGTAGCTGCATTTATAATCCTCCATTGGTTATAGTGTTGGCTTCCCCATTAAGAATTTAATGAGCACCGACAGACCTAGGTAATGTTCAGAACACAGGGGTAGCTATACCCCCTGCCCAGCAAGCTGTTGCATGATTACAAAGTTGCTAGCATGCATGAGGACCTGGGACCTCCTCATTTTCACTTACTTCATAAATCTAGACACAGACCTCACTTTGGGGCTCATATTATTAAGAGGGGACTACAGTGGAAAAACAAGCCCCATTTGGTAAAGTAAATGGTATGCCTTCTTCTGTAGCTACTCATGGTTTATTACTGCTGTATGTTATTTCCAGCAGTACTTATAACAGTGATCATAAGGGACCTTTAAAGACTTGCTGATGCCTCTTGGGCAGTTTCAGAATAATACAGTTTATAAATAATTCTGCCTACATACCTTATGTCTTCGGGACTCTTTTTTCTTGCTTTGTTTGTTATGAGCATATTTGCATGAAAACAGATTTTTTGGATATTTGTCTTTTGAGAGCTATTGTTTATTCTTCCCTCCAAGTCAGAGTCACATGTTTTCCAAGCCATAGTCACTTCCACAGCCAAGTGAAGATCTGTGAACTGCAGTGAGGGACATAACTTAGGAAGGAACAGATAAACTTCTAAGAAACCATTGTTAACTTACTGAACTTGCTTTGTTTTTCTGACTTGTGTTTTGTTCACTAAAGACTCAAAGTTGGCTATTTGTACTGCAATGTAAGTGTGTGTGTGTGTGTGTGTGTGTGTGTGTGTGTGTGTGTGTGTGTTGGGGGGTTCACATTAAAATGACATTTTATTGTACTACAGGTACATATCTTTTATAGCTATCACCCCGCTGCATGCAACAGAAGTTATATATTAGAATCAGTAAAGTATATGTGATTCTTTTTAGTTCATATTATTTTTATTCTCCAAAGACATTTAAATATGAGCTTTTATATTTAGACTTCATTTTTTTGTCTATGACCAGAGAGAAATTTTTTTTAAGTATCAAATACCATGTGGACATGCAGTAAAACTATGGTTTCTATTTGAAATTCAGAAACACACACACACACACACACACACACACACGCCAAGGTTTGCAAAAAACACCTGTACCATTTTATTTCAGTATTTTACAAAGTGTTTCACTGGAATATCTGTTAAAAATACAAATTTATGGCCCTCTGTCAGTTCTGCTGAATCAGACTCTCTGGGAGTAGAGGTGGTGTATCTACATTTTAAGTCAATCCCCTAGGTGTTTCTTATGCTATTAAAGTTTGAGAAACACTTAAACTTATCTCAGAATTAAATTTGATTATTAAAAAACTATGTACTAGTACCTTATTGATTAAATTTTCTAGAGAATCGCTTTAAGGTACAATGATTCACTGTTTTGTACTTGATTCTTATCAAGAATCAGTATAAGAAATGACAACCTGTAAAGTGACTCTGTATTTTTAAGAAACTGTCATCAAACAATAGTTTATTATATATGTTGTCAGAGACCCTCACATAGAAAGTCATGATACATTTCCTTTTAACACAACTAGACTGTGTAACTATGACATACATATAGGAAAGTGAATGAATCCTAAGTGTTCAGAATGATACATTTTTCAAAATGAGCATATTGGTGTATGAACATCATAACATGGAGTAGAACATTATCGGTATTCCTAGAGGCCCCCTTGTGCCTTATGGGAGAGTAACTACCAACCTGAAAATCACAATGTGTGTGCTCTTCAGTATCTGGTTTCTTTTATTAAACCTATTTGTGAGATTTATCTATAATATTGAACATAGTTGTAGTTTGTTCACACCCATTGCTGTTTAGTATTACCTTTTATGATTATTCTACAATTTTCAATTCTATTGTAAATTCTATTAGTTATCTATTGCTGCATAAGAGATTATCCCAAATTTGCTACAAATTCGTATCTTAAAAGAATAAACATTCTCTCACACACTTTCAGAGGATAAGAAAACTGGGAGTGACTACACTGGGGGATTCTGACTCAGAGTCTCTCATGAGATCGTGTTTATGCTGCCAGCAAGGCTCAACCTCTGAAGACTTGACTGAGGCAAAACTGATTCCAAGTTCACTAAGTGTCTGTTGGCAGAAAGCTTCAGTTCCTCACCACATAGGCTTCTTCAATGCATTTCTCATGATATGGCAGCTGGCTTCCCCAAGAGAGTTTTGAGGGAGTGAGAGGGAGAGGGATAGGGAGAGGGAGAGAATGAAAAAGAGGGGAGGGAGGAAAGGGTTTGGAGAGAAAAAGAGTCCAAAAGGGAAGCTGCAGTGTTTGATAACCGCGCCTCAGGAATGACACTCTGCTGTAGTCTGTTGGTCACAAAAACTGTATCAATGCGAGAGGGGACCACTATAAAAGAATCTCAATACCAGGAGGCAGAGACATTGCACGCCATCTCAGAGGCTGGCTATTACAGTGGCTATTGGCGTAGTTTTCCGAGTTTGGTTAATAGGAATATAGTGTAACTTTAAACGTTCCTTTATATATTTTATGTTTATTATACATTTCTGCTAGGTGTATACCTGGTGGTGCATAAGTTATGCAGACATTTACCTTTAGTAAGATACTACCAAAGAGTTTTCCAAAGTGATTGTGAAAATTTATACTTTTATAAGCAATGTTCATGTCGCTCCATGCTCGAAAACACTGATAGTGTATGTATTTTTCTTTTTAGTCATTCTAGTGGTATGTATAATGGTATCTCATTATGATTTTAATTTGCACCTTTCTGATAATTAATGAAATTTATTCCTTTTTCATATGCTTGTTGTCACTTGGATTTTCACTTTTGTGAATCTCTATTCTAATATTGTGGCTAATGTTTAAGCAGTGGCCTGCTTTTAATTATTAGTTTGTAGACAGTCTTTCCATACTCTGGATATGATCCCTTGAGAAATATATGTACTACAAATATTTCTCCCACATTCAAGCATACAGTTGTACTCTGTTAATAATGTCTTTCAATGACAAAAGGCCCTTAATTTTAATATGGTCGAATTTGTCATTCTTTTTCTTTTTTTCTTTGTCTTTAGCTTTTCAAATCCTGTTTAAGAATTCTTTACCACTCAAGGTTATGAATGTATTCACTTATTTTTTTTCTAAAAGCTTTATTGTCCAGACTTTCATATTTAAACCTACAATCCATCCATCTATATATATATATATATATATATATATATATATATATATATATATATCAGTATAGTACACACCACAGTATTAGGGGAAAAAAATGGATAAAATTATATGCTCATAGTAATAGATACAGAAAAGTATGTGATAAAGTTTAACATATTATAATAAAACATTCACATGCATGTTCTCTTAGCAAATGAAGAAGAGAACTTCTTAAATATGACTTTTAAAAAATATTCAAAAATAAATGCAGCAAACATCTTACTTGGTAGGAAAATGATGAAACCATCCCCCCAAGATCAGGAAAACAAGACAAGGAAGCTGCTATCAGAGTTTCTTTACAACATTTCACCTGAGGTCCAATCCAGTGTAATAAGTCAAGAAAAAGACTTATGAGATAAAAAAAAAAAAAGATGTAAAACTATATTAATCTTGGATGACATGCTCATGTATATGTCAACAATGCCTTAAAGAAACTAATACTGTTAGAACTCATAGGTAACTTTAGCAAAGTTCCTGGATGCTACATCAACAGAGACTATACAAACAGACTAATTATATTTCTATATACCAGAAACAAATAAAAAAATAATTTTTTAAAAAATGCCACTTTTAAATTACATTAGATAATATCAAAAATAAATTAGATGTAAGATGTCTAATGTTCTCTTAAAACTAAAAAGTATTTTTGAGAGAAATTAAAGAAGACCTAAATAATGGAGACATATACCATGGCCATGGATTGGAAGATTCAACTCAAAGTCATTTATAGTTCTCACTCAAACAGAATTAAAATCTCTAATTTGTTTGGAATTCACAAGCTGACTCTAAAGTGTATTTAGAAGACTAAAGATATGAGAATAGCCAAGACAATTTTAAATGAGAACAGAGCTGGAGGATTTTTATAACTAGATAAAGCTATAGTAATTAAGATAATGTAGAATTGGTTCCTATATAGATGAAAGACCAATGGAACATAATAAAAAATTCAGGACAAATGACTCTAATACAGAGTCAATTGATTTATGACAAAGAGCACCCTACAGTGCAGTGGTTTTTCAAAAAGTGGCACTGGATCTCTTGAATATTTACATAGGAAAAAAAATATTTACTCTAACCTCACGCCACTCACACATATCAAAACATTTTAAGTTTACTAGTACAAAGATATGGTTTTTTTTTTTCTAAAAAAGTAGTATTCTTTTTATCAGAGGACTTTATTTTTATTTATTTGTTTTTGTTTTAGCTGTCTGGAAACTCATAGATAAAGCATGTCTGATTACAGTAATTTTCTTTAAGGTTTTTGGCATAACTCTCTTGTCCATTTTATTGCATGATTCTTGTTCTTTCATCGTTGCTTTAATGATTCTATTTTATGGGTCTCTCTTTTTTGTGTAAGTTATTTTAAATCCTTTTTGGAAACAGACAGGGTATAAATAATGAATAAATCAATCAGTGAGGCAAGTTAAACTTTTGAAATTTTGAAGCCTGATTGAATTGTCAAAAAGAATGATAGCTCATATAGTAACCTTAGTAATTGCGCTTTGATAAAATTATAACTGTCTAACACCATATTGCTAATACATATTAAGCATATAAATATTACATGGAATGTTCTTTAAATGTTAACATATCAATATTAAAAATAAGTAGCATTTACATAGTGAAAGGATCTACTTTTTATAAACTGCTTGTAATATATGCTTGAACAACAGCAACAACAAAAAGATAGTATGTTCCTCTAAGTCCTCACATGGGAGAAGTATGTAGGGGTGAAGGAATAACTGTGTCGAAGTTAGGAAATGTAATGACCGACACATCTTTCCAGTCCTGTTAACGCTTAAAAGCAGAGGCTTTAGAGTTACCAAACCAACCTGGTCCTGGCACTGACACTTAAAGATTGTGTAATCTGTGGAAAGTTACTTGACCTTTCTTCAGCCTCAGTTTCTTTATATCCAAAGTGGGGATTCAAATACCTACTTTATACAGGGTTGGTGCTGTATACTGCTGAATGTATGCTCAAGACTCACTTTTTTGCAGAGTGTGATTTTTCTAAATCTTAATATCCATCCTTTGAAAATTTCATCTTGAGTTCCTCAAAGAGACTAAAACTTGAACACCTATATGAAAAAAGCTGGCTGAATATGAAATAGCTCAACGAGGAGAGCAGGTTAGAAACCCAGATGATGTGGGGCACATAAGAAATCCTGAGCACTGTGTGCAGCCCATCAATCTCAATGAGGACCTGGGGAGTTGTAACGTCTGCAACTGTAGACGCTGTTGCTGTACTGTGTGAAGCACTACAGCTCTGGCGGGCTCTCTGGGCTCCCATCCCACCTACACACGTGGCAATAAAGTGCAGAGCATGTTCCCCACATCAGAGCAAGAGCTCCGTCCGCGAATAACATTTTAATGACTTCTCTGGTCTGCATTTGCGGAGATCACTCTGGACCTTGAGTCCTGTCTTTTTCTAGGTTAAGACACCTTCCCTCTCAGATCCCTGCATTTGGGGAAATCTCTGTCACAGCGCATTTCCCAGAGAGTATTTTATCTGATTCAAAATGCCCAGAAGGAACCTTTGATCCAAAATGTAAGGCCAGCAGGCAAAACCAGAATCAGGATTTCTGTGGTGGTACAAAAAGTCAGCATACGTTTCAGAGAAGGGATAGGGACAGTTTGTGGAAAAATTCATTTCTTTTTTTCCTACTTCAGCCTGGGTGCTGGTGTTTTCAGGTCCCATCATCTTTAGGCAAAACAGATTTTGTCAGCAAACTGGAACCGAATACTGCATTGCATGAAGTTTCTAGTTTCTTTGTTCTCTTCTGTTGACACTCATATACATTGGCATTTGAATGGTCTTATTGGACTGTTTGAGTGACCAGAAGCACCCTGTCAAGATGCAAATAAGGAAGCATTTTCAGTATTTAATATTAAGCCATCCCTCTCCCATCTCCCCCACCCCCGATTCTGCCATTTCTGCTGCCAGTACAGAGTATTTGCTGCAGGACAGAGAGTGGAAAAACAATGTATCTTTCATTTTGACAGGACCTTGTTCTCCTAAGAAGCTTGTACTTCTTATATTGGGGTTATAATTTGTTGTGAGAAGCTTATAGGCATGCAAATATCTAAAATTAAGCAATGTTAGAGAAAAAAATCAATTCAGTTTTCAAAAATGATTAAAGTCTAGAAATGAATTTTCTATCACACAGCAATTTGCTGAACTGAAGCAGGAGTTATTTTGGATTGAATTTGTTACATAGCTCATGCATGAAATGATCTGTTGCTTGTTCTTGTGAAGTTGTTTTCACACTATGAAACAGCAGAGGGGAAAAATGTATTCTGTCTGAGGCATTGTAAAAATATTGAAAACTCTGACTGAGGTTTTTTGTGGAGGTATCTGACTACAACTTGTCATTTACACTTCATGGGCCAATAATTATTAAGCCAAAATCGCAGATGCTTAGCTTTCAGAATTATCTCTTGATATATAATGAATGCAAAAACCCAACTCTGACACCATGAAACTGTCACTCACGTGATTACACTGCCACCATGTGGTTTAAAAGATCTTTTTCAATTAAAAAAAAAAAAACGTGAAAAGAAATGGTCTCTTATATTTGAAAGGGAAATTATAATAATCTAAGTATTGTTTCTATTTTTCTTGTTTGTCCTCTGTTACAATTCCACAGAGAGTCTATGGATTATCACAGGTAATTGGACAGGGGATAGCAACCTAGAGGTGTCAGTACAGGTACTATTTTAATAATTTTGCATAGTTTGTCAGGGATTCACCTTCTGCCCAGTTGAATGCCATTAAGATGCTTGCAAGGTGATGATAACTTCATTAACCCTTCCTGCGTAAATCTGTCATTTACAGTATCCAGTAAAATCTGAAAAATTCTTTGTCAGTATCTGTAGGCAAGTGGATTGCAAACCGAGGTCCCCAGACCACTAGCATCTGCATCCCCTGGGAACTTGTTCCAGTGTAAATTATTCGGCTCCTTTGGGAGTACCGAATCAGAGGCTCTGGAGGTGGGGCCCAGATATCTATTTTAACAAGATCTCCGATGATCCTGATGCTTGCTAAAGTTTGAGAAGCACTACTGTGGACGATGTACCTGTCCTGAGACAGATTAGCACATATGGCCTTAGAGCTAAATTTAGCAGCTCCTACTCCTGGCTTCTGAAACAAATTCCAAAAGAAGATAGAAAAGGGTTTGAGGACTTCCTTTGAATATGGTCTGCCAGCACCCCGAAGGCCTCCCTGACAAGGAAGATGCAGAGTATCTGTGAGGGTTCCCGTTCTCATCAGCTGCTGTGTCAACGCTTTCTTTTTTCTTTCATTACACCTGAAGATGTTGCTGCGGTCAGTCAGGAATAACGCCTTTTGGGATTATTGGAGCATGCAAAAGCAGCAGTCTAATATGTGTGGGATTTGGGGGATTATTGGACCATACAAAAGCAGCAGTCTAAAATGTGTAGATAATATACATAAGACCATGTTTTCGGACATTAAAAATACAGTTTTAAAAAGAGAAGCTAAAATTTTGAAAGCTATCTAGGCTCTACAAGATGTAAGGAATATCGGGACGTCCTGAAGGTTCCTTTTCCCGTCGTGGGGGCCGGCCACAAAGCTGCTTCGCAGTCCCCTGACAAGCCATGCTAGAAGGTTGGCTCCAGGCTGTCAGAACTTCTGGTGTTTTCGAGACAAGCCAGAAATTAGAATTTTTATGTGAAATATTCCCATTTTTAAATGCAGATTCCATTTTTAATGTATGTTTAATTTAAAAAATGAAAAGATATCTACCCATTTGGTTCGGTCTACTGACCTCCAGATTCTGATCTCTGGGGTGGACAGTGAAGGGGAATTGTAGATGTCAACCTCAACACACAATTACGACACACGCATGTCTTATATTTACGTGACTTACGTCCTCATGTTTTCATCTATCCCTATATGCGTAAACACACATACACAAAGCATGGAAATCCGGTGTCCCAACACAGAAAAAATATTCTGTTGAGAATGAAGTAGCTTCAAACTTAATAAAGGTCAAGGATCTAAGAGAGAGGGAATTCAAAGTACATCCGTGAAGAGCCATACTTTAAGAAGAAAATACATGTTATTTCTAGTAATGTGAGGTAAGCTTTTACAGTATTTTTAAATTTTACAAATTTCATAGCCTATAGAATAAAGGGACTAAAGATATATGAATTACTTGTAGCATAGCTTATTCTTAGGGACATGCAAATACTTCAGAAATATCAAGCTCATGAATAAATTCAGGCACTCGTTTGGAGCAAAAATCATGTTTTAATTATATTTTTTATCCCTGGCTCTGAAGGAGTGTTTAATAAGTAGCCACTGTGTTAATAGAAGAGTCAGTATTGGTTCAGGTGTCACCAAGTGAATTTTCTTTACTGGGCACGCTCTGGGTGGCTGCACCCTCACCATCGTCACTGTGCAGCCAAAGCTTGGAAAACACCACCTTATGTCATTGCAACTGTTGATTTTCTGAAAGATTTTAATGATGAAACTGATTTTAGATAGACTCAGTTTTTCCCTGTGGTTTCTTTCCAAACCCAGTAAAAATCCAGTGGCTCCTCTGGTGGCAGTATTTTTTTAAATTGTCTCATAGGAGAACGAGTTCTGGGGTATGTTACAATGTTCACTCTGAGCCGAAGATTATTCTAGTCACTGGGGGCCAATGCCTGGATATTTTCTCCTCCTGCTGTACAACGGACTCTCGTGGGGAACTAGTTCTTCAGATATATTGCCAGCTTTAATGAAGATTCACCAACCAATGTAGTATTCCACTGTGCTTAGGATTCAGGCAATGGGAATCCCTCACTGTGTCTCCACAGATTTGGGGCTTTCAAGAGTATCTCACTAAAATGCATACACTCTTGATAGGGATGAAAATATGTTTTCCTCATCCACCCAGCAAATCCTTCTGGGAATTTGGCATTAGAACTGGAGGGAGCTGGATGAATACTTTAAAAGACTTCTACTTGGTTTATGACTGAGGGAAGCACAACAACCAGAAATCAAAACAAGTAATTGTACAACAGTATAATTAAGGTGTGAAAAAAATGGTTGAGATCCAATGAGAAAAAAACAAACAAGAAATCTGCCCCAAAGATTCTAGAATCGTTGCATAAGTAAGTTAATATTTAATCTGGACGTCCCAGGATTAATAGGCACTTATCTAGTGAAGAAAGAAGAGACACAATGTGAAGAAAAGCTGGTCCTTTCTCCTGAGGGTCCCCAATCATTTTGGCACCAGTGACTGGTACCCCTATGAGAATCTGATGCCTGATGATCTGGGGTGGAGCTGAGGCGGTGATGCTAGCGTGGTGGAGTCATTGCAAATACAGATGAAGTTTCACTCTCTTGCTCACTGAAACTCACCTGCTGCGTGGCCTAGTTCCTAACAGGCTACAGGCAGTACCAGTTCGTGGCCCAGAGGTTGGGAATCCCTGGTAGAGTATTTGTCGAGTATAATAAATCCAACAGCTTCTTTGAATGAAGAATAAGTTAGTGGAAGAAGGCTTTGTGTGTTTGTAGTGTACTGTGAGCTGTGGAGAAAATAAGACTAGAAGATTGGTTAGGGAGATATAGACCATGAAGGCAACACTAAAAACCTAAATTTTATTCTGTAGATTAATGCCATCTCTTGCATCAGGATCTGTTGAGGTACTTTTTTTAAATGCAGATTCCTGAATCTTATCACAGATCAATTAATCAGTATGTCTTGGAGACTGAGCCAAAGAATTAGCATCTTTTGTACTCTGTGAAAACCAATGCTGAAAGCAATGCTTAAATCTTAAAAGATTAATTTTTAACTCTTTTCAGTGCTCAGTATCTTATGGGATCTATCAAAAGCTATAGAAATTCTCATTAGTAAAATATGTATGCACATTCATTTTTACTCACAATTCCAAAGAGATTATGAAACCCCTGAGGTTCATAACTCCTGAAACCAAGCTGGCTAACAACTAACTAACTAATAACTAATGTAGAGAAAATCAGATGAGTATCATTGTTATAATGAGGGAAGACTTTAAATGAAGTTAAAGAATACAGACAAGCTATTTCTTCTTAACAATTTTGTCTAGGACGAACCTAATCTCATTCTTTCAATGTTTACTATAAAAGAGACGTGTTCACATTTGAAAAGAGAAAAATTTATGCTGGGAACCAGGGAACTGCTTGAGCATTTCCACCCTAAGTAAAGCATTCAATGAAAAAATTGGAATGTTTCAAAAGAACCAAAAAAATATATATTGAGCATTTAGAAACTGATATATTGTTTTGCCCTGTTTCAAATAACAAATGAAGTTGTTGGCATTCTAGAAAGTGTATAAATTAACTGTTTATATACTTAAAGCTTCACATATGTAGATGGTATCTAAAAATGTTGGTTTCTTTCTGATAATCTGGCATTTAGAAACCACAGTATGACTCTATTTTCTCCAAAATTGAGAACAATATCTGCAAATAACTAAATGGTCTATTGCTGGAAACATGTCACATAGAACGAGATAAAGTCTATGAAAACAACCCTTTAGAAAATTCATGGCTGAACTCTAATGACCTAGATTATTTAATGTAAACATTGTGTGCAATTTTGGATATTTGGGGCACCCCTCCCTAACAGTCAACTAAAACAAGCTTGTTTATGTGGAAGCAGTTCAGAGGCACAACTCACTATTCTTCATACCTGGGGCAGAACCAGTGAACTTCATCCAGATTTGGAGCAGAGTCAACAACTGGGTGAGAGGAAAAGTTTCGACAATGAGGGAAAGAATATGGTGCTTTATAAAGTGCAGAGTTAAGGAGTTAAAAGTGTATTCAGTTAACAGCATATAGTATTATTTTGTAAGCTTTGAATTCTTGATTAACAAATAACATCTTATTGTGCTTCTCAACCTGCAACTTTTTTTTACTTAGCATTACTTTAGAAGTTTGTTTGTAATGATATGTTGGACATACAGGTTGTTTTCAAATTGCTTAAGGTTACCAACTGCATTTCGACAAAAATCTCTGCACACATTTCCTTGTGCACATGTGGCAGAGTTTCTTCGAGGTTCATTCTAGGTGTGAATTTGCTGGGTCATAAGATACTACATCTTCAACTTTGTTTAATAATGTCAAATTGCTTTTCAAAGTAGGTGCAATAGGTATTTGAGTTGCAATTGCATTACTCTATTGTCTAACTTGTGTCAGACTTTCAAAGGAAATATTATTTTTATTTGTATTTCTCTGATTACTGGTGAGGTTTTGCATCCTTTTAAACTTTGTCTCCTCAAGTGTACTCTTTCATGAATTGTTGGTTAATGTCTTGTGCCCTTTTTTCTATGGGTCAAGCACTGATCTAGGCTCCTGGATATATATCCATGAACAAAACAAGGAGCACTGCCTCTTAGAGCTTACAGTCTAGCAAGAGAAAACAGATACTAAGCAATAAACATAAAAGAGTATTTTATATAGCATGACAGAAGGTGATAAGTGCTGTTGGTAGAAGATAACATTAGAACAGGATAAGTAAATGGGATCAGGGATGCAACCCAGGCAGAACAGGGTAGTAAAGAGCAGTCAAAGTGACTTCCTGAGGAACGCAAGGTTTGAGCCAAGGTTGAGAGAATTAAAGAACAGTAAGAGGCCAGTGGATCGAGAGTGGAGAGACAGATGGAAAGAGCTGTACAGATGAAATCAAGAAAGTAGAGCAGAGGGACTGTTATATGGGGCCTGTTATATTCAGACTTTCAGCTGAATGAAATGAAGGATCCATTGAAGGACTTTGAGCAAAGAAGTGGCATGATCCAGCTTGTTATAAAAGTAACAGTGAGTCACATTAAATTCTCAAATGCTCACATGCTACAATTTCTATATAATGAGCAATGTGGCTAAATCTTTCTTTTCTGTGGGAACAATTTGATTATAGATCAACTAACACTGGGAAACACTGAAATGGATTACATCTTGTGCTTGAGATTGAAAACTTGGATAAGCAGCCTGAGTTCTAACTGTTACTTTTATACTTTTCCTTCTGGGCTGTTGCCTTTGACCTCTGTCCCTTACCAAACCCATTTATCACTCAGGAATAAAGCTACCGATTGCTATTATTGCCAACTCTGTGCCAGCCTCTGGGGCCAGCTGTTGTGAAAACATTATCTCTAATGCTTGGCAGAACAATGTCTGGTAAGTATTATCACCTTCATTTTGCAGAGCTAGGATAGAAGCCAAATCTGCCAAACTACAAGCCCTTTATTTATTTATTTTTATTATATTGCGTGTGGTAGGGTAGTTATAGGATTTCTCTTAACTAGATGGAAGCAGTATTAAAATAAAATAGCACTGAATAATGCACAAGGCCACAATAAGTTTTTTAAAAATAATTATTATTTTAATTTACATTATTTCTAAAGTATTCAGCTTTTATCTTCTTTGGAAGTGGTATACAACAAGGGTTGCTCTTCTCTTTTCCTGTTTGTTTTGGTACTTGAAATTAAATAAAATTTATGAAATGAAATTCGGATTTCCAAAAAGATTTATCCTAATTGTTTAGGAAAGTATAAGTTTTAATTTCATATGCTAATCTGCCATGCTAATGTGTCATCAAAACCCAGTAAAGTGAATTCTGAAAGTGACTGATTCAAAGTGTTCTAATAGAGTTAAAATTTTACAAGAAAAATAATTTCTACACCAGTAGACTGTGAATAACAAACAACATTTCGACCTAAGTGAGAATATTCCATAGTACGATAGGTCCATTCTCTTCAAATACATTTGTAGATTCTTGTGCTTCATGTGATGGTAACACACATAGACCAAGCTCCAAATGAATTCTATCAGTTTTCAAATTAAGGTTGAAATGTATGCCTCCAATTCAGTATTGTTCAAAGGCAAGCTTGGCCAAGGGATGCTTATGTTATTTTTACCATAACCATGCAAAGGCCAAATAATAAGAGTATTTTTTTTTTCTGATCCTAGAAGTGTGTTATAATACACATTGCCTTTGAGTACACTTTATTTTTAAATAAACTTCAAGATAGGTCAGAATAAATCACTCTAATGTTAGATTGTAATAAATTGCTAGACATATCATCATTTACTGGAAATAAGTGTTCATGTCTGAGATAGGGAACCTTGGGTGGATGTGAACTCAGCTACCCAGTCACCAAATTGTGACATGAAACAGTGCTGTTCACTGCCAAGCTTACCTTCCAGCTTTGTCTGGGAGAGCTCTTTCAAGTTCACCTCAGTTGGATGGACTTGGAATCTGGAGATTAAGATGGTATGCATGTGTGTGACTGTGTCCAGTTGAAATAACATTTTCTCCTTGAAGATTATTTTTTATAGCAACAACCAAAACAAAAGCAAAACAAAGTGCGAAAAAACAGATTGTCAGTTATTTACTGTGAAAAATCTACCCTTATAAATTCATATATTTAAAAAAAGATATCACAATACATTTTCCCCCAGGATAGACACCACTTGAGAAAGAAAAGTAATTAGCAATTTATTACTTGTCTAGAAAAAATTTGCCAGTTCAAGAAAATTGCCTCTAATTTCTGAGCTGTTCTAACAAAACGTCCCTTTCTCACATAGGAAATTAACCTAGAAATATTCGTGGCCTGTTCTTGCTTGATAACATTTTTGCATAAGCTTTTAAAAGGCGAGGTGACTGTGCGAAGTAGTCTGGTAAATTCTTTCTTTGCAAGAGGAAAAACACTAGTTTACTTGTTCAAGATGATAAAGAGTTAAGCCCAGAGTTCATAACACGAACTTATCCCATGACACCCCCCCTCCCCCCGCTTTAACTTGATGAAAACATGTTCATGTGAAGTGAATTCTGAAACCGAATCCGCTGAACACACTCAGTCAGCATTTGGTACCAGATTTGTACTGTGACATTCAAACTTCTGCCATGGCCATTGCAATGTAAATAGGAAATTCTAAATGTGATTTGAATTGCCCTTTGGGGAGTTTTACACTAAGAGACGGTACATTTCCAAGGTAGCCAATACTTAATATGGAGCAAGCCCAGTGGTTGGGTTGGAGACTGTTCTGCTTCAGAGCACAAGTTGACAGGAAACTCTGCACGCCTTCAACTGGACCGAGGGAATTTGGCAGTTGACATAGCCATATATAGTTTTGGAATAGTTTCTCTTGTTAGAAATGTTTTAGATTAGCCCAAGAAAATAAGCACCTTCATTATTCACATACAGTGATTCAGTTTTGAGGTGACAGCTGCCTATATAGGTTCTGGTTTAGAGACTGGCATAAGCAACGACTGATTTTTTAATTAGCAACAAGCTTTTGTAATTATTAGAAGTCACCTTTTCCTGTAATTGAAACATCTATGCTAGCAAATATACTCTCAACAAGCTCAGATTTTTCCCATGAAATGCATTTGAATTCGTGGATACTGTCATGTTGCACACAGAAAAATGCATCATACATTCAAATTTTATTAGGATGTTTTCAAGATTTTTGAAGTAAGAATTAAATCCAAGGGCATTGGTCTTTTTTTTTATTTTGTGATATTACCTGATATAAAATTCTAGTTGATTCCACCCATAAATAAATTCAGATGTTGAGATGTTTTTAGAATGTGGGATTGTCATTAAGAGAAGTGCATTATTAACATTCTCCACTAGAGGGCCATGGCTCCTTCCTTCTTTGTGCTTTTGGCCCAGGACTCAAATAAATGAGGTAAATGTTATTGTTATTATTTTTTCTTCAAAACCGTTATTTTACATATCTCATATATATCAAAGTAGATGATAAGTGAAAATATTTTTTAAAACTAATAGATGGAAAAGTGTGTAACGTGAAAGCTTCACTGGCAGTTTCTCTCTCCCACCCCACTCTTCAGTTGCTTTTTGTGTAAGTGTAATTGCACCAAACGTTAATTTTATGTCTTGTTTATTTGTTTATTCTCTAAACTATATATTGCAAACATCTTTACCTATCAGTCCACACAGATCTATCTTTTCTTCCATATGGTTTCAGAATATTCTGTTGTATGCCCCTAAAATGAATGGTTTAATAAATCACCTATAGGTACACATTTTGATCATTTTCAATATTTTGCTACTTAAAAACAACTGTGGTGAACGTTCTTGCTTTTATTTCTTTGCACAGATATGAGAGTTGCACCCTAAGTTAAGTTCTTAAAACATTAATAGATATTGAGAATCGTGTCTATCTCCGAACAAAAGAAACTTGCAGTGTTTTGCAGTTACACTACATGTGAAAATGTCTTTTAGCCTGACTGCGGTAAACACTAGGTATGTCAAACCTTCTAATCTTTGCCAGCCTGTTAAAGGGAAAAATAATATCTTGGCAGTAGTTTTAAAATTTCTAAGCCTGTGATAAGTTACTTCAACTAATGAAGTAAATTTAAAACTAAAAAAAGAAACTTGAAAATTTGCTTTACAGATTTTATCAGAAGATGGAGCAGGATGACCAGTTTTGAATAGTTCCAGAAAAAAACATCATTGGGCAAGCTAACCTGGCTTCCATAAACTAGTGATTATAAAATCAGTGCTAGATATTTAACATTTTCCATAATACTTTTATATTACTTGAAAAAATTTATTATAAAAATTTCATTGGTAGATATTATTATTTCTAATATGCAGACGAGAATGAATCTGAACTTCTTTTTGCTTCATCACTATTATGATCTTCAGTTTAAAGAACTTCAATAAGGTATCATGGATATCTTAAAGTGAATTTTATCTCACCTTCTAAACTTGTTTCTCCCTTTCTCCGTAGATTCTATCGTAATTTCCCCATTCTTTTCTCTCCATTCTAAACTACAACACCCACCCTTTCCTCTTGGTTTTTAGCAAAGAACAAAATGCCCAGAATTGAAATGTCAAGTAGGTTTTTTCCTAACAAAATATTTTTATTACTAGGTTAAATATACACCCAAGTAGCGAATTAAAAATAATTACAACAGAAGTTGGCGAGTTTGTCCATTGTCCTCTGACAGAAAACCGGTTCCTTTGGTAATAGCCGTGTATATCCAACATGACCCTAAAAAATCCTATCAAAGGACAAATGCACCTTAGAAAACTGCAAAGCAAGCAAGGCTTGTCTACTCCCCCCACCCACAACGCCCACACTCTAGTGCCTGCATGTGAATACCTCTTTCCTCCTTCATCCTCCACCTAGCTGTGTTTACCTTTGTCTCAGTAATCTACACAGGAAGGGAGATATTCTGAACTTTAATGTTAGTTGACTATGTCTCCAGGGTGTGGAGAATACATATAAATAGAGAACATTCAGAGATTCAAAGGAGAACTTCTCTCAAGGGAATAATTTAGGGGAATAGTGAGCTGGAGATAATATATTCAAATGCAGAATATTTCCAAGGTGGTTTCCATGCCTACTTATATGGAACATCTCTGGCTTTGTATAAATGTGAAATTCCAGATGTAGAAAAATAGAATGGTAAGCAACCATTAGATGTACTGGAATATCACTATTTCTATCAATTTAGTGGTGTGCGCGCTCTCTCTCTCTCTCTCTCTCTCTCTCTCTCTCTTTCTCTCTTTCTCTCTCGTATTTGTTTTTGGTTATCCACACTTGAAGCCTTAGAATGGAAGTTTTTAAATTCACATGTTAGCCTTCCTGGCATGGAAATTTTGTTGAACTTTGGCTGGTGCTAATTGAAGAAACAGACCCTTCTTTTTTGCCTCCTACTCCAACCATTTAAGAATCAGTGTGACTTTATCTCAATAATTTATTTCGAGATCTCTAAAGGTTTTATTGTTCTATGTAATTTTCATTTTAAGTTATTAACTAACATTATGAAATAAAGATAAAACGAGGCAGAATTGTTGTTATTAGCTTGCAGTTTATAAACTTGAAAATATGGCATTGCTAGAAAGGAAAATACATATGAATAAGGAAAAATGAGTGAGTTACATACATGAGTAATGTATGTGGGATGAATTCCTGAGGGTGAATGTTGTTATAAAAATATAACAATTTAATAAAAATATATTTATACAAACCAAAAAAGAGATTTGTGTAGATCAACTTGAATTTATTTCTGCCTTGTGCTATAAATTTCTGTATTGAAAATGTGATTTTAGATTATAAAACTTCAGCTGTGCAGTAATTTCTTATCAGTTGTAAAAAATAACATTTGGACTGAATATTTTTAAATTGTCATATATTCTCTATAACAGATATTGTGCACAAAATTCTCCATGCTGTATGTTAGAGACACAGCATGCTCCATGTTAAGTTGACAGAGGGTCAAATGCTTTTCGATGTGATTAGGGAAACTATTTTTAAAATATTAAAATTTTCCCAGTGATTGAAAACTTTATGTCTAGAAGCCTAGAAAAGAGTCAGTCATTTACCAGGCACTGGAATAGTACACAGAAACAGGAACTATAAAAGGGGGGGAGGGAGGGAGGGAGGGAGGAAGAGAGAAAGCTGACTTATTATATTCCATTTTAGCTTGTCTAGATGGACTTTTGAGAGTTGAATTGTCACCAAGTGTGTTCCGTTGTCAGTCTGTCTCAGGGACATCCAGATGTCTCCCTGGCTGGGTTGGAGCCAAAGGCAACAATTGAGGTGAACAGAGCAGTTCATCCCTGCACCCCAACCTTGTGCATGGGACATCACACTTGTACCTTTTACATCTTTTTTTTTTCCAGTAGATTTCTGCAGCTTAAAATAAATAAAACTCTGTTTAATGAACATACACACAAATATGGGTGGTCGTTACCCTCTATTCTAGAGTTGACTTGCAAAAGTATCTACTTTTTAAATGTTATTTTTAAATTGTTATTTTGGGAAGGGAACTATCTATTTCCAATCCTCGAAGTTGATATCAACTCAATTTCATAACACAAACACTGCTGATCAGCTCAATTAATTCAAAAGGGGAAAAAATCAGACCAATTAATATAAGCAAAATAACCAGATGAGTAACTGAATTTTTCATGTTTCAACTAGCACTTTTGACAGCAGGTTGACAAGTCACAGTAAGAGGTGTATGACAGCATTAGTATCCTTAGGTGTGTATGTATCCTGCCAGCATCCTCAGGTGCACATGTATGCCACTTTCTATTAAGTTGCTTTTTCCAGAGACTCAAACAAATGGTCATATATTTCTAAATAACTAGTTTGTGTCAATGTATAAAACTTTCAGATTTCACAAGAACTTACACTGTTTTAAACTATTAAAAGGAGAAATGTCTCTAGTGTTTCTTGAATGTATCATATTTTTTGGAAACACTGAATTACAGAAGATTCTGGGAGAGCTTATTTGCTGTTTGTGCAAAAAAGTGCTTTTTTTTTTAAACGATTTTCAAAAAGGTATTATTCTGCAAAATCAGTACTTTTATGGAGATACTAAGACAATACTATTGGACTGTCACAAATTTCCGGTCTAATACAGAAAATTCTCACCCTCCTAGATATGAAGCAAAACGTAAATAATAAATACAACTTTCCAAAATATTAGGATCAAGGATCAGGGTTATCTCATCAATAGTAGACATTTTTAAAAATTTAATTTTAATTTAGTTTGGTTTTAGAAACTGGATTTTATGAGCAGTTTAAAAAATATACACAATTTACTTTTCACCTCTAGTTTCTAGTTAAAATGCTGGAAAAAGTAGAGGTGGTGTCATATACCAAGAGCAGCGATGATCTGTTATTATTTAAACTTCCAAGTCTTCCTTTTCCTCAATCGTGAATCCACAGGGCCTCAATTCAGTTCAACTAACATTTAATAAAATTGTAGTTTAACTCACACATGATGAGATTTAACATGCTCATACAATTCTTACTTGATGATCATGTTGGGCCTGGCCGTAGCTCTCTCCTGACCCCACTACACCTACTTCATTTACCAAAACTATTTGTCTTTTCCTGAACAAATTCTTTCCATTTGTCTCCCTGTAGCAGCCTTTTTATCCACACTCTCCCCCATCCCCTTATCTTGCTCCAAATTTTGCAAATATGTCTATTAAAACAATATGATCCACTAATATGATTTGGTTGCAGCAAAGAAATTAAGACATTAATTGGAGAGTTCTCCTTTTCTTGTCTCACTCATAATCTTAGAAAATTTCACTCCCAAGAACTATGCAGTTAACAAGCTCTCAGAATGACTGTTTAGTCACCAAACTATTCGAAACCATGGCAAAGTTTGTTCTTCCATATTTTATTAAACTCAATTAAGTAATGGGGTCTTTTGTCATCAGTCTCAACTTCATCTTCCAAGGAAAAACCACTGCACTTTATAGTTCATAAGATGCCAACCATTCATTTCTTTGTGGTGTTGAAGGGAATTTGATTTATATCTTGCTCTAGTTAAGATGCCCATGTCTTCAAGCATTTCGACTCAGAGTTAGAAGCTAAGGTCAAGTTAACAATGGTACTCTGTCTCCCTGTTTGCAAACAATGAATCACCATTTGGGTTTTAAGACCATGGTAAGCTTTGAGTTGGCAGCTTAGTTCAAAGGTTGTCAGCAAAATGTATGAACGTGGCCTGCATCTGGAACCTCTGATCGTAGATGTCAAAAATTTTCTAACAAGGCCACCAATATAGTCATGAATAATTGGGAAGAAGGAGGAGTGGTTAAAGAAGCATTAGTCCCATGCCCTATTTAGACTGGATTGATTTGATCTAGACTTAATAATATTAAAAGCTCTTCTAGTCATTCCCAGGGCACAAATGAAAATGCTTTTAAATTATTAAGAAAGAATGTGACTTATTCAGGACAATATGTAAGGAGAGAGTGATAAAATGAAGTAGTTCATTTCAATCCTTTACTTTGGACCAAGTAAACTACCATTAGGAAAAGAAAGAGCTTCACGGAGAGTTGCAATATTTTATTACTTATTGAATTGGAGTTTGTTTTGGAGAGTTGGCAGTTCAAGTAGCTGAGGTTGAGATGAACAATTCATAAAACTTAGGGACCAGGTTCTTTCAAGCATCTTGTTGTTCTTACTCTTAAGAAATTTGGACAAAGTGGTGACAAATAAAAAAGAAAACATCTGATTAACTTTGAATTTTTTCTAAATAAACTCAGTGCCTGCCACATGGTAAGCATTGAATTAATATTTGCAAATTGAGTAAATAAAGCATTAGCTAATGTTTATTAATGAGTATTATACCTTTTTAAAAAAATATTGGTGTTAAGAAATGCATGGTTTTCACAAGACATGACCTAAAAGCAATGAAGTTATGGTTTGAACTGACAAGAATCTGCTTATTCTAGTATATTATTTGATTTCAAGGTAACATTAATTGCTTTACTTGTGTTTCTATTTTTGCTTCTTTGTTTCTCTATAGTGATAAAGGGGGAATAATATGTAAGATGCCAAATAGATTTCTGTTTGTCAGATTGGGATTTGAACTGACCTCTGATACAGAAGTTTCCTTAGCATATGTGAATACCATTTGTTGATGTTCATCAACCTTAATGTTGATATGAAGAAAGTTTTCATTACAAATTCATTACACCCAAAATTAACACTCTAGGATGATAGTTAAAAACGAATTGCCTTGCTTCCAGTAGCAAATCTGTTCTGGATTCTATAAGCTTTATTTTGAATATACATTTAAAGGTTTATTAACACACTTGAGCAGAAGCACGAACACTGGAATTTTTGGATTTCGCAGTTTCGTGCTTACTATGAAAGCATCCTCTCTACCTGGTCCTTCCCTCTTTGTCAAATCACCTTATTCCTTATCATCCAGTCTGTGAGTTCTGAGTCGATAATGCTGATAGCTTTCATTAGTATTCCAAAGGAGGATTTTTTGCATCAAGTATAATTGGTGCCATCCACTAAATCAGTAGATTGAAAATGGATGTCATTTTTCTGTATACTACTCCTATCTTTTCTTTAAATTCTATGGATCTTGAAAAAAACCCGATTGATGTCATAGCTTCCCAAATGTGATTTCTAATTGTTTCATAAATGAGCAGAAAGATTTTAGGATCTAATCTTACTTATTAGTTACTATGATTTCAAATATAGTATAGCCAATTTATTATGCATTAATAATAAAGTAGAATGTACCAGGTCTCCATCATGAGAAGTGTTTTACTAGTTATTTTCATAATAAAAATTATTTGAAATTTAAAACAAATGGAGCTATGAAAATGACTAAATCCAATATAGCCCTCAAAGAGGGGGTGACTTTCCCAGAGTAAATGAGTAAGAACTGATATCTCCCAATGATCAGTGTATACCTGTTCTCACTGTACCATCCTGATTCTATGAAATGAGGTAAGGACATGTATCATAGGTCCTTTCATAAGACCCATAAACCAGTAAGGTAAGTTCATACCCCCTTGTTAGTGCAGTAACTCCTGGAAAGAAGTATAAGGTAATGTTTAAAAAAATGATGTTGGGTCATCAGTGCTGACTCTGGCTGTGCATGCTTTGGGAAAATAACTTCACATTCGTTTTCTAATCTTCCTTTGTAAAATAAAAAGTAATAATTTTTTTCTCACGGGTTTGTTTTGGTTATCAGATAATACAGTATAGGGCTTAGAACAGGTCTGACACATAGTAGGTACTCAGAAAATGTCAGCTCTTAAATTATGATCCTTTCCTCAGATCCCAGACAGTCTTTTCTTGTATCTACTATTTAGTCATTTTCTTATTTCTGCAATCTTCTGTTCCTCTCCCTACTTCAGTTCCTGCATTCTGAACATTTACTGGAGGTTAGATTCTCTTAATCAAAGTTTTAACCGTACTATTATGTTCACCTTTTAGTAGTTACACAAAACACAAGAAGATTGAAAAACAGACATGAATAAATTAACCCTATCAGAATAAGTGCATTTTTTTCTGTGAATATTAATATAGTATATCGTCATGAAATTGAAATGTTAAAGTTCTAGAATTGTGACTTATTGTTTGGCTTTTATGGGGAGCACTAAGAGGAAATGTTGCTAGATATTTATTAGTACTCTCCACGTGGAGGATGACATCCACTAAGTTCTACATAAAGAAAATCAGCCATCATCAATGCTCTTGTGAGACACCATAATAACAATGGTATATAAGATGTTCAAAAGAGAGCATCATCATTTTGACTTCAAAACTGAAATGCTTCAAACATTGTCTTAGGGACTATGCTGTATATGAGCATTTACTCAAAAAGTAAGCCTAAAAGAAATGAACTGGGTGGAACTTGCTTTCAGAACCTATTCCAGCCCCATTGTCTTAAGATCATTGCTCTTTTCTGATCCACATGCTTATGCGACTTTCCAATCTTGAGTATCCACATTCTGTAGTTCTTGCAATGTCACTGCTCTTGCGGCCAGCACTCTCCAGCCAGTGTTCTGATCACCAAGGTAAGCTGGACAAGCCTGTTATTAAAAACAACAAATAATGAAAGAAATATTTAGAAACAGAGCCTTTCCTCTGTCATTTGCTACGATTTATTCCATCCCCCAAAAAATATCTTAGTACAACTCCTTATCTCCATTTTTCTCAAAATCTCCAGTTCAGATTCATATTGTCTCTTGCTAGGATGCCTGCAATAACCCCCAACTGGGCTCCCATCTTCTAATCCAATATGTACACTATAACTCTGATTATAATATTTCTATGGCAACCGGCAAACACCCGATTAAGGCTTCAGTGAGATGTTAAAAATGCTTCATTTTTAAGGACCAACACAACTCTTCAACATCATACTTGTTCCTAAACTCTGACCTCTAGCCATAAAGCAAATGTGTCTGTCATTTTCAATAAAAGACTTCATTTATTCGTTCTCCTCCTTCTGAGTGATGAATTTCTATTCACTCTTCTAGGTCTAGTTCTAATGCCACTTCTTTGAGGACACCCTGGTTCCCTCCTGATAAGGTTAACTTTCTTTAGCATGACTTAGACTTTTTTACATGTCTCTATTAGTGGCAATTGTTAGATTGTTCTATATTCATTTTTCACATGTCTTCCTGAATCAGTCTGTTAGATTCTTGAAAACAGACCCTAGTCTTATTCAATTTTATACCATCAGTGCCAAGCATAGAACCCTGTGAATAAACACACCATAGAGGGAGCCAGTGGTCTGTTTTTGTGTGGAATCAGCCTTTTACACAGTTGAATATATTGGACTAGAGAAGCTTTTCTTCCTTTTTTCTTTCCTTCATCAAACGTATATTGAGCGCCTTGTGTGTTCCCAGTTCTATGTGAGATGTCAAGCACATTGGAAATAATAAAACATTGCCTTTGTCCTAGAGGTGCTCTCAACTTTAATATAAATGAAAAACAATAAAGTAATAATATAATTTGGGTACCAATAGGTTAATAGGAACCCCCTTCATGTTTAAATTGGATTTTCTCTGTTGGATATCTTACCTGTAAATTGAAAATGTTGGTCTAGATGACTGAGGTCCAGCATTTGAAATAAGTACATTTGAAATGATCACCTCCACATTGTGCCCTGACACTTTAGCATGTGTAATAGTTATTGGTAGAATCTCCTCATAGTATCTTAGTAGCTCCAGGTGAATGGAAGCAGACATGAAGCATGACTTGAGGGTAATGTCATTGATCTGAGAGTTAGGACCCCGGATTCTAGTTTTAGCTCTGCTACTGATTAGCTATGACCTTGGGCAAATGATTCAGCCTATTGGATATCTTATCTGTAAATAGAGGATGTTGGTTGGTCTAGATTCTAGATCAATGGTTCTCAATCAGGAGTTCACAGAATTTAAGTAATATATATATATATATATTTAGTTCTCGCTGAAGAGTCACTGAGTTAGAATCGAATCTCCCAGGATGAGGCCAGGCTATGTGTATTTAGCAAAAAAACTTACTGATGATTCTAAGAGGCTCTGACCTGAGCTATATCTGCTCTAGATGATATCTCAATATCTGAGGTCTCTGGAGGCCCCCACCCTGACTGAGACATGCAGACTCTAGGCTTACTATAGTCTTTATCCTTTAATAGGCTGTGAGAACCAGGAACATTGTTTCATGAAACAATCAGATCAGTAGCTGACATCATAGGTCTTCCTGAAAGAGAGGAAAGAGATGCAGAACAAAGATAAGACAAAAAAAAAAAAAAATACTTGTGGGATGCTGATAATCACAGCCAGCCCCAAGGCTATTCGCAGCTTCTTGAACTTTAAGATGGACCCAGGAATTCTGATGCCCTGACTCCCATATATCTATTCTCAGACTGAGGCACAAAGATCTGTGTGAGCTAATGCATCGACCAATGAAAAATGAACAATTAAAACAATGAAGTTGTCAGTTCTTTTACCTGATTGCAGATAAATAACCTGCCTGTCAGGCTGGCTGCTCTGCTGAACCATTAGTTTAATACAAAGACATTCCGAGGAATGGGTGGATGACAGCTGATCTATCACTAGGCTTTTGATAAAGACCTGAGTGAAATATACTTTCATAAACCACCAAAGGTCAACCCCAATTTGTGAAAAGCAAAGTGTTAGATGAAATTTGAATACATCTCTCTGCCCATCATGAAAACTATAGGCTTTGTTTGTTTGTTTGTTTGTTTGTTTTAACTAGTAGGAAGGTAGGTACTTGTGATGATCTAAAATATTTCTCTGCTTATGCTTATTTAGGTTGTCAGGGACACTGCAGCTGTAGATGGCCTCGGAGGTTGTAACTGTCACAGTGGAGACACTGGAATCTTTTGACTCCTCAATGTATCTTCTTGCCAGGCTAGACAGGGTCTTTACACAAGAAGTTTCTCTATGTAGCTCAAACGCAAAGACAGTCATGGATTTCCAAACAAAAAGTCAATTCATTGCATTTTCTTGTATTTATGACTTGAATTCTATATGCCATCTCATAAAATGTTTGCCAGCCAGATATATTGGTCAGGGAAAATAATTACATAAGACAGTAGTAAGACAATTAAAGTCAAATTCATATTTTCTAGTTGATGCTTCATTTATCTTTAAACCTTAGTGGGAAAAGTAAAGTTATGAAGCACCTTTCAGAAGTCACCTTGAAGAAGATAATTCTTATTTCTTAGAAATAAAAAGAAACATTAGAAAATTTACCCTATAGTAAAACTAGGCGAGGGGCAGTGTTTATGAGATGCTCGGTGCTTGTCTTTCAAACTGACTGTCTCAGCTTGAATCTAGGCAAAACTGACTCCTTGTTTTAATAAAAATAAATAAAACACCTGAGAAGCCAACAAATCAAAAATACAATTTTCCCTTTCCAAAATCCAGGTGTATCTTCATGGTCAGAGTGATATAATCCTACCTAAATCAAAAATAGTCACTGTCAATCTATTTTTATTTTTGAGTACATCTACTAGTTAAAGTAAAATGTAGCTTTCGTATGGAGTGGCAGCAGAAATCTACACAGAAACCACATAACAAGGTCATTTTGTTTCCCAGAATGATTTCAACTAGGAAGAAGCATCAACTTATTACTTTAAACTGGTTTGACCAGTCCTTCTAGAGGCCTGAATGGCTAATCAGTAAACAAAGTGAACAAGAAATTTTCGGTATAAAACTTTCCAGGCCAATTTTCCTACCTAATAAGTTATACGATGGCTTTGTTGTCCAGCTTTGTAATCCCTTCACAGTTATATAATATTAATGCGCCTCCCACTTCTTAAGAAGCAGCCTTGAGAGAGTGGGGAAAAAGTTCAGAGCTCATCTTGAGGGCGCTGTGGTTCTGTTTCTAGTTTTGCCAGTTATTATCTATCATTTTGGCAAGTGGTTCAATACTTACTTATCTTATTATGTGCACAATAACGCCTGCTTAAAGGAGACTTTATGCATAAAAGCAAACACTGTGTTATGGAGAGGAGCTCCTAATGCTGTTCTTTTCCAAATGGGGAAGTAATGTTAAATAAAGCACTAAGAAGAGCAAGTAGTCCATGATCTAGAGACTCCCAGTATGATCTGCAGTCAGTTCTTCATTTCACTGAACTTTAGCTATGTGAGGTCTCATCTTCCTAAATATCACTATAGATGTATTTGGGGACCCAAGCTGCTTCCCAGGTTCTTATCGGGTCCCACCCTTCTCCCAAGAATTCCAAGTCCTTCTCAATGTGATTAAAACTTGTCCTTTAGATGCATTAATACTAAAAATTATTTTTTTAAATGGTAATGGTTTTTCCATATAATTTTTATATCATATAGTTTTTAAATCTGACATTTGCATTTATTTCTATAAAGTCTGTGAGTGAGGCTATTATTAAGAACATGAACCTATATGATAACATGGTCTCTAAGAGATAAATCAGAAGCTACTTGAAACATTTGGTAGCACAGAGATTATGGTAGGCAGAATAATGAACCCTCAAAGATGTCCAAGTCCTAATTTCTGGAATCTGTGACTGTGTTGTCTTACAAAGCAAAAGGGACTTTGCTGAAGTGATTTAGTTAAGGATATAAGGATGGGGAGATTTGCCTGTATTACCTGGGTGGGCCGAATGTAATCACAAATGTTCTTATACAAGGGAAACAGGCGATCAGAGAAGCAAGAGAAAGCTAAGCTGCCAGCTTGGAAGATGGAGAAAGGGGCCACAAGCCAAGGAATATATGTGGCTTTTCGAAGCTGGAAAAGGCAAGGATGTTGGTTCTCCTCTACCTTAGGTTTCTGGAAAGAATACGAACCTGCCAACACCTTGAGTTTAGACTTCTGACCTCCAGAACCGTGACGTAATAAATTTGTATTGTTTTAGTCACTAAATTTGTGATAATCTGTTACAACTTCCATAGAAAACTAATGCAGAAACATTTATAATAATGGAAGCCTGACTATTGTCTAATATACATACATACCATTGCCAACAGATTTTTTAGGAATCATATCTATAACTCATTTGTACCTGGGTCTTTCCCTCTGAAATTTTTTCCTTCTCCCTATCATTTTTATCCCTCCCTACCAATTCCCCCCCCCCTACCATTTTTCCATTCCCTTCTGCTTCTCACTATGTATACTTCTTCTAGTGTTTCAGATCTCAATTAGTCATCTCCTCAAAAAGAACTTCTGAAACTAAACACCCCCATCCCACTCCTGCCAGTCTAAATTGGGCTCCCTGATATTTTTCTGTCATAGTACCCTGATAACATTTTAAAATTAGATATTAATTTGAATGGTTGTTTTATTTGTTTATCTGTTTTATTTGTTTATCTCCCCACTATTGCAAGTTTTGTGAGTACGAGAATCATATTTGGGTTTGCTCACTATTGTGAACAAAACATAGGTATCCAAGAAATATTTCTTGGCTCAATGAGAACATTCCAGAATTCTGCATGTCTTGTAAGATGGGCTAAGTCATGCCCTATAATGAGGTCCATCTGGAAGCATGAGGCAATAAACTAACACGCCACCTTCTCTTTCAGAGGACATGAGGCAGGCTTTGCATTCTTTCATTTCCTCTGAAGTCTTAGTCAACATAATTATTATTTATCCAGCTGACAGTTGATGGATGTTTTTCATGATGCATATGTTAATCTAAGAAATATTACAATATTTCCTAAAAATTCTGTTCGCATAACATTTGGAATGCTTTTTATTGCTTTAATTTTTATTTTCGTTTTATTGTTTTGCAATATAAATTGTAAATTTCTTCAATAATTTTTAACCATCCATTTGAGAACTGACTTTAAGAGCTTTAGGAGGTCATGGGTAAATTATTTGTATCTTTTGCAAATTTGATTCCTCTGGGGTTTAAGAATCAAAGTCAAAAATGTGCCTCAGCTCTTCTTGGGATAAAGTAGTAAACATCTGTGAATGGTTTTATGAAGCCTCAAAATATTGAACAATTAATGAGAATATGGATAAATTTTATTTACATGTGTTTCAGAAACTTTGTCATGTCCTTTAAATGTCTTTTGTGGGTTTTTTTTTAGAAATATTTCTTTTTCTGCTAACAGATACAGGTAAAAATGGACTTTAAGCATTAATTTTTTCCATAATCATTCTGAATGTTTTTATAATATTTGCCCTTATATAGCACCTTTATTAAATGATTGATTCATTTTAAATATAAGTATTTCAATAGAAAGGAAATGGATTCTATTAAAGCACTCACTATGAGATTACTATATGTTACTATGTCCACTAGGCTGTTCCTCATAACAATCTACAAGATAGATTTTATTAATCCCATGGTACAAAAAAAGGAAATTGAGGGTCTTAGAGCTTAAATAACTTGTTTAAAGCCAGAGATAAGGTCAATGGCAGTGCTGTGCTACCTGATCCAAAGTCCACGCTGTTTCCTCTAGATCACACAACCTTTAATGGATACTTGCAGGCCAACACAGTATTCATGATGGCTCTCTCAAAGCAGACCAGTTCAAATGGTCTTCCCTCAAAGACCTATGCCAGTACGCCCCATGCCTCAAGATGGAAAATGGCTGAATAGATTGGGATACCGGAATTTATAACACAAACCCTATTGTGTTCAGTATAGCCATTTTGATTTCTCAATGTTATTAATATCCATAAAGTACAATGTTTTCTGACCATATTTACTGTGGGAAGATCACACTTTATGCTGACATAACCCTGTGGCAAAAACAAACAAACAAACAAACAAACAAACAAACAAACAAACAGGTCTTCCTAATTATAGAAGGAATTTGATGGAAGAATTTGTAATAACTGCAGCTCTTGGCTTCTAAAGTTATCAGAAGCCTCTAATAAAACATATTTCAATGTTTCTGGAGCTTCTTTCATCACACTATAATGTAGGCGATACCTTCATGTGTTTACTGACAATGAAGTGAAGGAAGTAAGAATATCACACACATCCACTCTCAGTCACCTCCGAAATGCCAGAATCAGTTATTCTTGCTTAGCAACTTTTTCAGGCAGTAAAGCCAAATATGCTTTTTGGCGTACCTGGCAAGTTCAAGGTAAATGCTTCATAGATATGTATTTGAACAATCAGTAATTCTCAGATAAAATAATGTGTACACCAACAGCAGAGTACATAAAAAGCTGTTCAGAAACTGAGTCAGATTCCACCTAATGCTCTTTTATTTGTACATACCCAGTCAAAAGGAAAAATAAAACCCTCTTTTTAGATTTTTACCTGTGTTTCATTAGCCTTTTTTTAAAAAAAAAAATACTAAGCAAGCAACCAATGGCCCTTAGAATTTCTACCATTGCTACCATTTTTTACTTAGGATGAAATATTCTTAAAAATAGTGGATGCTAAGAAAACAAATCACAATATAGCTACATAGTTAACAAAAAATCATGGATACGGTGAATAAGACAGTCAATAACTTCTCCTATGTGAGGTCGTTTAAAACAGGTTGATGCTTTCATGATGCCAAAATCCTTAGGTGATAAAATAAAAAAGCTAATCCAGAAATTATTTTTTAGTTTTAGGTCTTCAAGATATATAATAACCAACTTGTTGGACTTTTTTTTTTTTTTTTTTTTTTTTTACTGAATTTGTTTGAATTGTCTCTAGACACAACCATGAAACTCAACATGTCTACTTGTAAGCTGAAAAATACCTGGAAAGTCTTTTTATTTTCTTAACAAAATGGCATGATATTATTTAGAAGTTGGAGCAAAAGCTTTTAACTGCTCGGCCTGTAAAAGGAAACAGCACAACTCAGCAGAGCAGCTGACAAGTGACACAAATACAGTACATGCTAATGTGCAGAGAGAAACAACCTTGAGAATTTAAACCGGCTGCACCAGAAAAAATATCTTTATCCAGATATGTGGTCCCTCATGAATTATACTATTATTTTAGTTGATTTTACCTGACATCACCCTATGATTTTCTTCAGTGACAAGAAAATTGCAGCAAGCCCTTGACAGTCGGTCACAAATTGACTGAACAAAACAAAATCAAAGAGTGAAGTAATCCCCAAGTAAATTTAATGAAACCTAAATCCCAAAGGGCAGCACACTTCTGTAGGCAATGGTCTTATTTAATAAATTTTTCCCTGCTTTCACTTTTAGAGCTATATTTACACAGACAAATTTAATTCATTGGGTTTACATTTCCTCTTCCCCTTAGTTTGTCCACCAGGCACATATGGGAAGGACTGTAAACAGCTATGTCAATGTTCAGCCGAGAATGAGCACTGTCACCCAGTCACAGGGAGATGTACCTGTCTGCCTGGCTACCATGGAAACCGCTGTCATCTCCGTAAGTGTGTTCCCTGTTTTAGTTGTTATTTATCGAGGAGACGCCGATAAGCTGGTCATCACTCCAAATGCTAAAGAGCAAATGTCAATTCACGCTTCTAATTTATAGCAAATCTTTTGGGAATTTTTATTGGAATGGTTAAAAATATATACTTCCACATGTAACTTATTCTATTTTTCACTTTCTATTCAAAAGAGTCCCCCCCCCAAAAAAAAATAAACAAGAAGTAGATGAAGAGAGAGCTATAAAATAAAATTTGAAATGATTATTATAAATCAGTATAGAATAAATAGCAGCATTTTAAAGTGATTCATAAAGTAAGTTCCAGATTCTGCTTAAGAACAATCAAATTAAACAAATTGTTATTCTAGAATGAAAACAATGACTTGCTTAAAGAATAAAATGCCAGTTGGCTCATTGTCGTATAATAAAAAAAAGAATAGTCCCTAGACCAAACACCTTATATTGATCTGTTAGGACATTTTAACATTGAAAATGGTTATAGGAGAACACACAATCAAAAGTCCCAAAGAGAATGTTAAAATGTTCAGTCAGCTACTTAATTTTTAAGCTTGTAATTATTTGTAATGTACTTTTTATAGGTTTAAGAATAAAATGATTTGGCCTCAGTTTTATTTTTCCCCTAACTTGGCCATTGCTAGTCTTTTCTCTCTAGTTGCTCCAATAGCAGATTCTTTCTACTTTCCTTCTCTAATTCTGCAAGTATATAGATGATTTTTGGAATTTCCTCCAAACACCACCTATAAAACCTAGACTCATGGTAAAGCTATTGATTTTAATTTTCTACAAGCCACAGAATGTATATTTTGAATATCGCTTCTCTTTTTCATCCTAATTTTAAACATTACCAGCTAAAAACACAATTAAGTGTGTATAAAATGGTTTCAATTAATATTGCGTTTGGAACCCATAACCACTGCAGTTATTCAAACTTAAAATGAAGACGTAAAATATAAAATTAGTAAAATTTTCATTACTTTTTTAGTTATGGCAAGTTTCAAGTACCCTTATACTGGAGAAAGAAGTGGTTCCCTCACATTCGATTCTGTTACATTTCTTAGAATTCCTTCTAGATATCAAGGATATTTTATATTAATAAAATAATATCAAGTTACATATAGCTGGTAGTCCTTCTGTTTCAGAAGGCCAGCTACCCTGGGTTGAAGGAGGATAGCTTCGCCTTATAAAAGCAAGGCTTGGGCAGGGAGCTGCTCCCTGACTAGTCGGATTGGCTTAGTTCCAGGCAACACGTGGTTGGAAGTTGCTGCAAAGGTTCCTTGGCAACATCTACTGTAATTACAGGACTATGAAAAAAGGTTCAAGAAAATATCCATAAAAGGTGTAGCTGGCTCAAAAGCAAAAGTTTCAGCAGCCAAAAACAATTGGGCTTTCATGTTCTCAAGTTTAGAGTGTAGAATCAAAATTTTCTTTCGGCAGAGGTCAGAGGAAGCAGACAAATGTGCAGTAGGAATCTCACCACTTGTACATAATTTATAATGGGCAGGTCAGTCTCAGTGCATGGATAGCACATGGGGAAAACAAACTGACCGGTAGATGTAAACTCATCGTGCTGTGTATTTTTTGACCAATAAGAAATTATAGAGTGACTACGGACCCTGGAAATACTTCATTTCTCTAACCTACAATACTCACTATTTATAATGACTTTCTTTGAGAGAATTTAAGATATTGAGGTCCTCTAAAAACATGGGCAATTCTGTTGACAGTATTCATAAAACACCCGACACTTGGTATAAAATGCTTTGAGAAACATGGGCCACAGAAGATCTCACCTGTGCCAGGAGGAAGATATTAAGATGGTGAAAGAACCCTGGCTCCAATGCTCTTGCTCATAGCAATAAAAATTCAGACAGACCAAATCTTAATTTCTCTTTTAAGTACAAAATAAAACTGCATAATAATGGCCAGTGTATGTGTGAGTAATCTGGTCAAATACTAGGGAAACAGACCTCATAAAAAGCAGATTTATGCATTGTATTTGCTTCAGAGCTACATATCTCAAGACGCAGTTACAACCTTGCTTGTTCTAAGTTCCTAATGTAACTACCAAAGTCATTCACATCATTGTAGTGAACAGTAGCCTTTAGTATTTAAACAAATCAGAACTGTGAGTTCATATCCAAACTCCTTCCTTGTCAGGCTCTTTCAAGGAGAGGTGATAGTGCAAGGATGGGAAAAAATAGTTACCTTCTAATGGAAAATAAGTAAACATCTCTTGCCATAGAGACAAAAGTTCCTGGGAGAAGTGATTATAAAGGATAGAGCAAAGGCCAAGTAATGATCAAGATGGAACGTTAGGAAATGGGGGTGGGAAGACTAGATTTCACTCAGACAAGCCAAATGAAATCATTATGTCCTGGACGTTTGTTTCCTTGTTAAATTTAGTGAATGTTTGAACAAGAGATATGTGCATTGTTCCAGAAGTCAAGCTTTTACATAGCTACAGAATTATGTAAGAATGTGGAATTGTCCATAAAATAACTTATTAGGGGAAAAAAGTTATGGGCACTTCTGTAAACAAATACCATACTTGATATAAATTTAATGAGTTACAAGACTAAAACATTAGCACATATACTGTCTTTTAACAGATGGTGTACTCACTAGCAGATTAGTTTCATCAAGTTCAGTGTCCCTATTTCAAAAGGATAACTAAGTTGATAGCTAAAACGCAGGTAATTTTTTTATATATACAAAAAGAACAGTGAGGGATGATTCTATTAAATGCAAAAACACCATTAGGATAGTTTGCTAAGTGAATATACATAAGGGAGAAATTATGTTTCTGAAGTAACTTCAACTGACATAAAAGTGATCTCAAAATATAGGCCTTTGTATATATATAGATAAATAGATAGATCTATATCTATATATATCTGTATTTATATTTATATCTATATCTATCTATATCTATATAAATAACATATATGTGTTATTTAAATTTATCAAATAATTACACATAATCTCTTTTTAACTTAGATGCTGATTCTTTGATACCTATAATTATATTCACAGGATAATATGTTCCTTATTATCAAGTTCAGAAGTTTCACTTTATCAAGTGTTGCTCTTTACTTGCACAGAAATCCATATCATCTTTCGGTTCATAGTTATGTAATTCCAGAATTTTCTATACCAATCAACTCTTATAAACTTAACCGCCTTTGTGGAAGCAAGCAGTACATACTAGATTACAATGTTTTAAACTTCATACTTTCAGCTTGCTTTATGTATAGTTACTCTAATATCAAGCAACCAATCATTTTTTAAAGCATTGTACATACTAATGATAAAATAACTAATGAAAAAATTTACATTCTAAAAGACTGACTCAGATGCACATTAAAAAATGTTTATCATGGTGAGCAGGAGAGAATGAGGAGATGGAGACTCCTTTTTAACCATTAATGTTGTTTGTAGGTACACTTTATTGAATTTTTGTGAGGGAGAAAAAAAATTGGGGGGAGGACTAAAGAATGCCATGTACAAAAAAAAAAAAAAAGGTCAACAACTATGAAAACTGACATTCCTTGGAAAGAGGGAATGATAGAGGAGAGTGTGAAATAAATCCATCATTTCTTATAGAAAGGAATAAAGAAATACAATAGCTATAACAGAGAAATAATCTTTGGTATGAATAAGTTTAAAGTGTTTTGCTTTCCATCTCTCCATCATGAAGAATTTTATTTTAAAACCAGAAAAGAAGCAGCAACTCTTTGAGACTCAAGGTGACAACCATGGGTTTTAAGACAGGATGTATATGTGGGAATTATATGCAATTTGGACCTCCATAAAACCATTTTTTTTCTTCTACCTTTAAAACCTGCTACATGTGAAATACTTTAAAAAGTATTCTTTACCATCTGATTCTTACATAAAAATACAGGATAAAAGGGAAAGAAGAAAGTATCATCTGGTCTAGTTTAGTCACTTTCAGAGCTGTGCTTCCAAGTGAAAAGATTTTCCAAAAGAAAAGACCTAAGGCAAATATCAAATATTTTGATGCAGGTCAAGCAGGTAAGAACAAAGTAATGCTATGTGCCCACCAAGAGTCCTGCCACCATTAATGAAAATAATAGCTACCATTGACAGGAGATATCTAGGTTTAGCAATGTGCTAGGTACTCCACTTTTTCATATTAGTTCCCATAACAGGCCTGTGATTTTGTTATTACCCCCTTTGGGAATAAAGAACCATAAGCTCAAAGAAAGAAGTTACTTGTCTATAATACAAGTAAGTAGAAGCTATAGGGTTCAAATCATAGTCTATTCAAATTTAGCTACAGCATTGTATTTTAAATATATGACAAGAATAAAGATAGTTATCTTTAACCAGTGAGAGAATTTTGTGCAATAAATATTTTAAGTCACTTCATTCTGTAGGCCTTAACTTCCTCATCTTAAAAATAAGTGTTGAACCAGATAGACCTGAGGTCTCTTGAAATTCAAACTTCTATGATTTTAAGACTTTAAAGTTTTCCTTAAAGGCTATACCAATTGACATTCCCACCAGCAGTGTACAAGGGTTAGCTTTTCTCTGCATCCTCTTTGACATTTGTTATTTCTTATCTCGTTGATAATAACCATTCTAACAGGTGTGAAGAGGTATCCTACTGTGGTTTTGATTTGCATTTTCCTTATCACTGAGCATCTTTTCATATGTCTTTTGGCCATCTGTATGTCTTCTTGGAAAAAGTGTCTGTTTATGTCTTCTGCTCATGTTTTAATTTAATTGTTCTCCTAGCTAAACCTTCAGTTTTTCAATCATTGCATAAATAATGTGGTTTTCAGCTCATTCTTTGTCCTGTACAGTCTCTCTTTATCTTGTAGTCTAGCCATTTATCTATCTCTATCACAGGTATCATCATGTAGGCCATGCATTCATAAATATAAGGGCAGAAAATTAATAACAGAAAATAGAGATACTTCCTCACTGCTTGGTGCCATCTTGAATTCTCACTTGTATTAAACCCAAATTATTCCCCAGAATACAAACTATAACACTTACATCTTAATCAAAATGATAAATGTATCTAGGCTGGAATGAAATGGCCTTCTTTGGCGAATTTTTCCCTATTCTGAGTATTTTCTAAGAGTGGATAGATTTCCAAGGAAGTTCACAGTTAAGTTTCTTGTACCTCATTAATGAGCAACATTAGGAACTTTATGTCCCCATTTGTGTTTCTAAAACATCTATCTATACTATCTCATATCTGCAGATAAATCCATCCCTTGAATCAATAGCCTGAAGGTGACTGAAAATACTGCCAAAGGACAGTAACTGGAACATTGAGTTAACCACACGTCTATGAGCATGAATTTAAATACTGATTGCTTGAAGTTACAGTACCACATATGATTTTGTTCTCCTTCAACAGAATGCCCAAAAGGCACTTATGGGCCATATTGCCAAAAGACTCGTAAGTGCCTAAATGGCGGCAACTGCGACACCATGATTGGCACCTGTGACTGCCCTCCCGGATTCATTGGGGCTGACTGCAGTCAAAGTAAGTCACACTACCTATTATGAAGTGGATATGCTAAAGCAGAATTTTTTAAGAACCACACTTAGGGAGTGAATATTGTTGGAATGATTTTACTTAATAATTTATTGCAGTAACAGCAAACATCAATTGGCCTAAATTCTAGGTTGAGGAGTACTTACACCAGGAGTTTGATTGAGAGTTGAAGTCAGTGAACGCAGCTGAAGAGAGCCCTTTGGTCATAACTTCTCTTGCTCCAGCAATGCCAGACTTGGGTCAAGATTTAAAAATCTATTTGGCAAGATCAGAGCAGATTAATCTTGGGGTTTCTCTATACACAGTGTCAAACTCATTGTTTAAAGTTCCACAATTTCGTTTTATCCTCAGCAATTTTCCAGCTCAATATTAAGCAGTTCCCCTACTTATCCAAAAATAACTAGTTTCTTAAAATCCAAAGATCTTAACTACTTATCACAAAAACAACTACTGACATAATTTAAGGGACCAATTGTGAATTAAAGATCCCTTAAAAATGCACTGACTTAAACACTTTGGAATTATCCTTAGCAAATAGGATGTGCTTTTATCAGATCTGCAGTGTCCTAAATATTTGAATAATTTGCAAGATGAAGATGACCTTCAGGGAGGATAAAGGAGGCAATCAGTAGGAGAGCATGTGGTGGGGAGGTGGTCCTGGCAATATTGTATTCTTTGATGTATGTGCTATTGATAAGGTTGTTCACTTTGTGATCCTTTACTGATCTGCTCATTTGTGTTTTTTGCCCTATTCCGTGTCTTGTACTTCACAAGTAAATAGTAAAAGAACAGTATAATTAAATAGTAAAAGTACTTTCATTGTGAACTTAAGATTTCTTCATTAGGAAGAATGATAACGAAGTTGTGATAAGCCAGGGTGCTAAGTTGTTTGGCGTTTTGTTGTTGTTGTTGCTGTTTTCTTTGTTTTGTTTGTTTGTTTGTTTTTAGGTAAATACCCAGAAGTGGAATTGCTGGGTCATAAAGTAGTTCCTTTTTTAATTTTATATATGCACCTCTATGTTCACTATAGAATTATTTACAATAGCCAAGGTATGGAAACAAGTACTTGGTCATAAAAAAGAATGATATCTTACCATTTACAACAATATGAATGGACCGAGAGGGTATTATGTGAAGTGAAATAAGTCAGAGAAAAACAAATACTATATGATTTCACTTACACATGGAATCTAAAGAACAAAATAAATGAACAAACAGACCTATAGATACAGAGGAAAAACTGATAGTTGCTAAAAAAGGAGAAGGGTTGGAAGACTGGGTGAAAAAGGTGAAGGGATTAAGAAATATAAATTAGTAGTTATAAAACAGTCATAGGGATGTAAAGGACTGATAGGGAAGGTAATAAATAATATCGTACTAACTATATATGGTGCCAGGTGGGTACTAGACTTATCTAGAGGATCACTTTATAAATTATATAAGTGCCTAACCACTCTGCTATAAACCTGAAATGAAAATAAAATAATATTGACTGTTAAATATAACTAAAAAATTTTAAAAAGTTGTTATGTGCTAAAGATATTCAAAATGCTTATCTTCCCCAGGCAGGTAGTTGCTCTGTCTTCCTTGTATGAGGGTGATTTTAATTACTCTGCCTCAGTACCCTGCTGTTCTGAAGATAAAAGACGAATGAGACAAAGTCCTGGCTCCTAGTAGCGGAAAATTGAAACTTAGTGGATACTGCCTCTGAGGCCTCAACAGCCAAGTTATCTTTGAGTTAAAGCCAACCCATAAACATGTCCTAAAGGTTCTGACTGGCTCTTTTGTGTTTGTTCTTCAAAGAGAATCGTTGGGAGAAATTTCCTAATTTTCCCAGGCCAAAGCATCTTCAAAAGCTATGGTTTCCCTGAATATTGGGAATATTTTTGCCTTCGGAAAGCTGTGATCTTGTACCTGAGCAATTTTCCTTTTTTGCTTTCATGGGTAGATAAGTCAGAGCCAAATCTGCAGCCCATCTCGTTCAAGTTCAAGGAATTATAATATTCATTTATGTATACATTTTACTATATTTTCCCTTCACTTGATTCTCACAGTATTTATTTTATCTTTGCGTGTTACCTGTAATTTGGTGGGCATCTCAATGAAATTGTGAAATGAGGTTGCAGTAAAACAAAAAGCAAGCTAATTGAGAAACATGTTAACTTATTAATAAATTAATTTTAATTAGCATTAATTAACATAATTATTTCAATAAATATAATTTAACAGATTTGTTCATTTTTAATAAATAACAAATAAATTAGTAAACACAAAAGTAAATATTTGAAAAAGTGAAAACTAATGGGTCTTATTTTGATGTATAAAGTGTAAACTAAAATTCCATAGTGGACTTTAAGAGACAATATGCTCAAGATTATTACACATACAATACACACACACGCGCGCGCGCACGCGCGTGCACTAAGACAGCCATGAAGTAAAACAAGACTGAGTCTGTAAAAGTCATTTATATCATATATGTAAGTGTTCGACACTAGATATTTGGTTGGAATTCTTGATGTCAACTAAAATTGTACTAAGTAAGGAACAATTTGAATAGTTCCTTTTTGTGTTTTGTTTTGTTTTCAAAGAAACCTTTTAAGTTGAAATCCAAACCGAAGACAAGTCAGGAAAACCTATTTGATTAAAAAAAAAGTCATGTATTTACCAGTTTTTAAAAATCTTGACTGTCAAAAGGTTTTAATAAGAAATATCTGATTTTGTTTTGCTCTACTTTGTTTTGCCCCTTTCTGCAGCTTGTCCTGAAGGTCACTATGGGCAGAACTGTGTCCAGCACTGCTCCTGTGGCTCAGGACAGTGTGACCCAGTAACTGGAAAGTGCCAATGTTCACCCGGCCAGATGGGAGCCAGGTGTCAGCAAGGTAACAATGACTGCAGGGTTAGCTTGTTCATCCAGGCATTAACTATGCTAAACTATGAAGGCAGATTTTGTGCCACGGAATATAATTAAATGAGGATTGTTTACAATACTTGCTTCTTAAATGTGGTTTTAATAACATGGAACTACATTGTCCTGTACAGCTATGTAGGAAAGTCTAGTGGAGGCTAAACAAAAATTGAAAACGAAAAGAATATTTCTGCATACTCTTGACTAGGATTAAATTTTAAAATAACTTTGGCTAGCTTTTGTAAAACTGCGAAAAATTATGTATCAGAGATGTCTAATTATAAGAACTGAAGAGTTCTATAACCTTTTATACTTTTGGATGCCTACTGAAAACTGTAAGAAAAATAGGAGACAGAAAGAAAAACACGATCTCTGTTTATAACTTTAAATTTTCTTGTCTTAATCATAATATTTATTATTATCATAATAATCATAATAACAGAAAATCTGTCAAATCCAGTGAAATGTGGACATGTGGAGAGGATCCTGGACCCCTACAGCTCTTGAGTGGGACCAGCAGTGCAGCCACTTCTCCAAGGGTCACACAGAGAGGTAAACCTAATGAGCCTTTGTTGAAACACAAAGGTTGGGTGTGTGGTCAGGCTAACGGGGCTTCCTTGAATCCCCTGGACATCATAGAGTGGCAGGAAGAGTAGGATAAAATCAAGAAATGAAGAAACATATCATCTTTTCAACTCTGTACTAGATAGAGGGGACTCCATGGGCTATAAGCAGCCTTGTAGCTAAAAGGAGACTAAGCCTACACACACACACACACACACACACACACACACACACACATACACACATACCCCAACTCTGTGTCATATGGAGTTTTTCTCTAGGCCAAGAAGGCTTCTTACTAGCTGATTTCTAGCCCCAAATCCACACTACTCTTCCACAAATAGCTAAGCTATAAAAGATTAAGTTAATGAAAGAAAAAAAACAAAAAACAAACAAACAAACAAACAAAAACCTAAGCTATGTCTTAAGAAAAAAAGCTTTCCTCATTTTGGAGACAAAAAATGAAACCATTCAACAGAGAATAGAAAAGTTTTGTTATGGAGCAAATGAAAATGTTAACCAAAATTTCTCCCCAAAATTTAAGGGACATAATAAAAAAAAATGTCCTGTATAAAATGTGAGTGCAACGCAGAGATACAGGGTTTATGAAATAAATGAAAACACAACAAAAGAAAATGAAAAATTGGTAGAGTTCAGAAAGAAGTGGAAAAGAAAATTAAACCTCACATCATATGAAGGAAGGCTACACTGAATGCAGGTAATAGAAGGATGGAATCTTCTGATGGGACAGTCAAATACACAGAGAATATGCTTGAGGAGAGTGAAACAATGAGATAGAAAAGAAAATATGTAATAAAAAAGAAAAATGATCAACTGTAGTATTCAAAATGTTTTATCTGAAATGAAAGATCCAATGCTACATATTGAATGAATACATTCTATCCCTGAAAATACTTGTTCAGATAAATCATAGGCAAGGGAAAATTCCACTTGGGAATATAAGAAAAAATATGAGATCTCATGTGAAAGGTAGGGAATCAATATGGCTTGTATTTCAGCAATATTCATTGCTATCATATGGTTAATCAATGTCTATGAGGTTTTGGGAAAAAATATGACTAGAGTATTTTATACACAGTTAAACTGTTAAATATAACATGTTGGAAAATAAACAACTCTTTTTAGTAGTAAAAAGTTTCTGGGAATATAATAGCTATAAAATATTTTGAAGAAATGAATAAAATATAAATTTGAGCCCCCAAGTAATAAATGGAAAATCTCTGATAAAAAGACTATCAGTAAGCACTAAACCTATTTTGATTAGGAATAAGTTTAAACCAAATCTGGGGATTATGGTCACATGATAAAAGATAAAGATAAAAATATTATAAATTATAACAATATTGAGACTTTAGCACAATTTTAACAAGCATAAGCTGGAAAGGAAGAGAAGGTGAAGGAGTATAAGTATATTGTTATTTCTTCATTAATAATTGTGGGATGGCACAGATAGCTCTGTGTCAAAGCATGTTTAAATATGATAATCAGTAATGTGTGTTGGTAATTCTGGAATTTAGAATGCTATAATTGACAATTTAAGAATAAAAATATAGCCAACTAAAATCAGGTGGAGGAGAGAGATGAGTAAACTTAGCAGAAGGCAGAGTGTCGATATGTACTAAATCAAGAAATTCATTATATTATATAATGTTATATGCACTATCTAAAGAAGATTCCCTAGATTATATAAAATTACAAGACTTTCGCTTAGAAAAAGGTAGAATATGTACACTTTTCCTTATTCTTTCCTAAAAACAGTAAAAATTCTAGAAACTATATGAAAATGAACATAAGAACCTCTGAAATATGGAGAGAAGGCAAATTTACTAGGAACGGTGGGGACCTAGGAAACAGCATGATGGTGAGTTCTCTGGGTCTTTTTTGTCTAATATCTTTGACTGGGTGCAGAGAAGCCTGAAATCCAGAAAGGCCCATCAGTGCGGATAAAATAAGCCGCAAGATAAGCCTGTTTCCTCTAGTCAAAAGATCAAGAAAATGCTAGTCTAGCAAGATTTAAAAAAAATAAAAATAAAAAACTCTTAGACAATAACCACTTTACTCCTGTCAAATGTTACAAAATAAAACTATATCTTCAATCCCAAGCCCCCAGCAAAGGCCAACTAAGGAATCTACACTTCAAACTCCACCAGGATGTAATGAGGTACCCCTCCCCCTACACCATAATGGAGTGAGAAAAGGCCTAGTTGAGCTGGGACTTTCATCCCTATCAAATAGGAACAGGACCCTGCCCTGGCAGTGTCAGGGTGAAACATGTGTAGAACATGAACTTCCACCCCCACCAGATGATAAGGAGGAACTACCTCTTTCTGGTAGGACAGCATCACAGGAGGTCTAGTGGAGAGTCAGGACTTTACAACTACCAAGCAGCAATACTGACACCCAATGCAGTGTCAGTAGCAGTAGAGTGGGAAACTATAACGAGGCATCTCTGCCTCTCTTGTCAGCAGAAGCCTAGTGGGGAGCCTGAACTCTGGGATGTGTCATGTTTATCCCCCTCTTCCTTGAAGACTTTGTGGGGAACATGCACTTTAACTTCTATCTGGTGAACCTCTTTTCTCAACAGTTCAGTGTCACCAGAGACTTACTAAATCAGGAGACTTAAATGAGATCCAGAGTCTCATACCATAATATTCAAAATGTCCAAATTTTATTCAAAAATTATTCATCATGTCAACAACCAAGAAAACTTTAACTTGAATAAGAAAAATCAATTAAAAAACACCAATACTCAGATGACATTGATAACAAAATTATCTCATAAGAACTTTAAAGAAATCATTGTAAAAATGCTTCAGTGAGCAACTATGAACATGGTGGAAACAAATAATAAAAGAAATAGTCTCTGCAAAAAATAAGAGACATAAAGAAGATGTCTAGAACTGGAAAATACAATAACCAACAACGATCATGTCGATGGATGGGCTTAAAAGCAGAATGGAGAGGACAGAGGAGCACATCAGTGACCTTGAAGATAAAACAATAGAACTTACCCAACCTAAGCAACAGAAAGGGAAAAGAAAACAAATGATCAAAAAATTAACAAGGCCTGTGGAAAAGCCAAAGCAAAAGGACCTGTGGAACCATAATAAAAGGTCTAACATCAGAGCCTCAGAGGAGAGGCAAAAGAGGACAAGGCTGAAAATAGTATTCAAAGAAATAATGGCTGAAAATTTCCTTAATATGACAAAAAAATATAAACCTACAGATTCAAGAAGCTGTGTGAATGCCAAAAAGGATAAACTGAAAGAAATTACACAAAAGACAAATCAACATCAAACTTCTGAAAACTAAAAAAGAAAAAAAATCTTGAAAGTAGCAAGAGAGAAATATCTACCTTAGCTTAGGAAAAAAAAATACTCTAAAATAAAATGAAGATAAATAGATGGGTACAGATACACCAATACCTATGAACAAAAATAAAGCAATAGTCATGACATCGGTATCAAATAATGTTAATTTTATGGCAACAAACATCTAATGGGAAGGGTACTTATAATAAAGGATAAAATTCACACTGAAAATTAATATGTAATGGATATGTATAAAACAACAAAATATCGAAATCATAAAACAAAAACCATATGCTAGAAAGAGAAATAGACAGCAAGAGCTTATCAGTAGATTAATTTATTTATATTAGCCCATACACGTATAATCATATAGACATATATGCATAAAAATAATCTTATAGAAACTTGAACATAATAAAGTATTTCTAATTGCTATAAACCAAACTCTGTACCTAAAAGAAGATATCATATCTTTTTTCCAAGTATCCATGGGATATTTACAAAAATTAAAAAAGAAGGTCAAGCAATTCCAGAAAGTATAATTTATGATATTCTACGATTACAAAACGATAAAACAGAAACTAACAAAACTAACTCTCTTGCTGAGGAAGAGAGGTCTACCATATCACATAGGCATTTTGAAATTTCTTTCTTAAATAACCAATGGCTTAAAAAAAAAAACAATTTTTCAGAAATTTAAAACAGCAATTAATGACATCCACAACCTATGGGGTAATTCAATAAACAAAGGAAAATGTGTATTACAAAATATTTTTGTTAGTAAATAAGAAGTGATGAAAATAAGTGAAAAAATAAAGAACAATAAAATACATTTAAAGTAAAAATGAGGAATTACTAAATTAAAACATAGGAAAAATGTGAATTATTTAATAAGTTCTATGACATCAAACAACTAGCAATCTAGACAAAAATAAAGTTAGATCTCTACTTTATTCACTAAAATTACTTCCAAGTATATAAAGTACTTAAAATAATGACAAAAATTATGACAGTACTAGAATTACCATTAGGACTTTTTAAAAATTTATTTTGGAAGACCGTATATAAATCTTGACAAAAAGAGAAAGCTTATGAAAGAAAAAAAAAACATGGTGTTTTGATTTAAAAGAAATAAAAATATTTTTCAAGGCACAGAACAAAAAAGTATCAAAAGATAAACAAACCGAAGAAGAAAGACGAAGCACCAATTTTCTTAATAAACAAAGAGTTCTTATAAATCAATAAGAAAAAAATCCATGACACACATAATATCTTAGAAAAGATAATAAGCATCATTCATAATGTGAGAAATCCAAATTAAAGTTGCAATTATATATCATTTTACTTATCACATTTTTATAATATAACAGTTAGGTTAAAGATTGAAAAATGGACACATTGATAAGTCTCCTTATTAAATTTGTAATTTTGTAAGGAAATTTGATAATATTGTCATGATTTAGAAGCATATATCTTTTTATTGAGAAAATCATCTGGGGACTTACCCTTCAGGCATAATATTGTATATAAATACAGACCTCCATGAGGACATTTATTGAAGTGTGTATAGTAGCAAAATATTTCAAACCAACCTACTTATCCATCAATAATGGAGTGGTAAACAAAATTTTTGTTAGGTGCAACAAATCCTATGCAGCTGTTAAAAAAGAATGAGGCAAGTCTATTATATGTACTAATTTAGAAAAATCAAAATATATTATTACAGAAGTAAGCAAATTTCACAATATTATCTATCTATATTAACCTTTTGGATAAAAAAAAGGGTTAATAAGTAAGAAAGATAGACATTAGTATGCCTTATTAAGTATAGGGTATTTCTGGATCTATTCAGTCATTTATTTATTCAATTCAACAAATATTTATTGAATGCAATGCCACTTTTAAGCATATGGAATATATGGATAAAATCACAATATCCTAGTCCTCCTGCAACTTGTTTTCTAGTTGAGAAAGGAGAAAATAAATAATCAATAAATAAGTTAATTATATGTATGTTAATAAGGAATAAAATCTACAGTAAGATAAAAAAAAAAATAGGGCATGGTACGGGGCTTCAGAGTGCTAGGTGGTTGAAATAGTTAATCCAGTGGTCAGGGTAAGTCTCTTTGAAAGAAGTGAGGTTTACAGTACAGAAAAAAAGATGGTCTAATGATGTTTTGGACAAAGGAAACTGGAAGAGTGGAGCACAGGGATGGAACACTTTTCCATTTACATACTGTTTGAAATATTTATCATGTAATTATTATTAACTTTAAAAAGCAATAAAGCTATATAAGTAATTCTGTATGAATATTATTCTAAGACTTAGACCTGTGGAAAGAATCTTTTCTAAGTCTATCTCACTTTACCAGTTATGTTTTTTGTCTTAAGTGTCATTTTGAAGTCCTATGCTTTCACAGATTCACCAATTTCATCAATGCATTTCAACATTCATGTTGAAACAGGTCTCCTGGCTGATGAGGTTGTTTTAAAAGGTTGGAAGAGAAACACATGAAAGTTTATTTTAATAGTATAGGACTTACTGTCATTGATTTTGCTTAATTTGCCTTGAAGGCAAATACCAAAAAAGAATAATTGACAGTTAATTCAAAGTAGCCTATTACACATCTGACGATAATCCAACCATTTGTTGTACAACTAAGACTGTTATTTAAATAAACAAAATTAATACCTTTCTTTCATTTGGTACTAAAGCGAAGTGTACTTATTCCTTCAAATAAAGGCAAGGACGTGTCATACAGATTGAATTCAAATACATGTTCTCTTATGTATTAACCAAATACTTTGGAGCAAGTAAAAAAACCCCAAACTTTCTAATGTCTCTCCTGCTAGTTGGAATAGAAAGAACGGTTGATGAGAAGTTAGAAGTTTTAGGTTTGAATATTGGTTTCTATCTCTACTGGCTTAAGCCTAAACAAGATCTAAGTCTCTGAGTGTCAGTTTTCTCAAGTATAAAATAAGAATACTGTACCCACATCAGAGGGATATTATATTCGTGAGTATAAAATGAGATAATTCATGTGGAAAATATCATTATGTAAAAATACTATATACTAGAGGGTATAAATGGCAGGCCCTTGGCCAAATCTAGCCACAAATGTGTTTGAGTTGGCTGACAGAGTTTTGGCTTCCACAGTGCTGTAAAAACAATTTTAATTAGTTGCCAACATTTAAAGATTGGATGATTTTATATAAAATATGAATTTTTAATTTTTGTGAAAAAAATTATACATTAAGCCCACATTCTTACGGCAAAACCAACTAAATGTGCGTAGTGTTTAGTCTCACTTTAGAAAGCCTTTGCTCTCTCATTGGTGGCACTATCTGTCTTTCAATTATTTTCTCCCTGACAATGGAGGCTTAATTTTCCTTATGTCTGGTCAGCTTCACTCACTTGTATCTTAACCTCTGTTGGCAGTACATTTTTGTTTGTGTCACCCACCACTGTATGCTCAATTGCTTTTCTGATTTCATCAGGAAGACATTAAAGAACCAACTTTTCATCTGTCTTCTTTCTCAATTATGAAACTAAATATATAAAAAGTTTTCACTGCTAATCCAGGATTGGACTCTGCTTGTTCACTCAGGCATCTCCAGGTCCCAGGCACATAATGATGGGCTCAATAAATATGGAGTGAATGAAAACATGAATGAATGATGTTATGTGCTTACTACCTTAAGGATACATCTGAGTATTTGTTTTAAGTTCAAGTCTTTCTAATGCTTTTGCTTTGTAGACGTGATTATCTGAAGCAGAGAAAAATGTTTGCTTATTGATAGTTTTATTTAGTTTATTTTTTTATTTTTACTACAGGTTTTCCCCAAACAAGGTATGGCCCAAATTGTGAACTAAAATGTACCTGTAAAAATGGTGGCCTTTGCAACCCTGTGGATGGAAGTTGTACCTGTGGCCCTGGATGGACCGGAAATTATTGTGATGAAGGTAAGTTGATTACTACCTTCTTTCCCTCAGTAAAAATTCAGAGCATGGTGCTGATGATTGATACAATATGGTAAGGCCTACAAAGAGACTAGTTTCCAATAAGTTCATTCAGGCTATTTATAATTATGATTGTATTTCCAATAAAAATGATGTTATGATAATACTGTTTGATTTTTGTTACCGTGTTACCAAAATACCACATGAAAACTCTTAAAATTCTTAAATATTTGAAAGTGTTAACATGAAAGAGCACCTCTGAAACCTAAATCCACTCTCCTTCCAGCCGTTTTTAAGCCTGAATCATTTGTGGATGCAAATCTGTTAAATTTTGAGTTCCTTGACTGAGGCAGAAGGGTTTTAACAATGACTAGGCCTTGAAGCAGGCCAGAGGCAGACTCTGGGCCCTGGACAGAGCCAGCTCACGTTAAGAGTGGGTCCAAGGGTAAAGAGGAGGATGCTGGGAGCAGGGGTCTCCAAACTTTATTTCATCAGGAAAAATTTAATTGTCTACCACTATAAATGCATTTTTACTCCTAAGTAACATTCATGTGCTTCTCAACTAATACCTTATGTATATTATAAAATATAGATAAAGTTTTAAATTGATAAAGAATGGATAAAGATGAATATTTATAGTTGTTCTAATGTTTTCTGTCCAAACCACAATTGATTATTCTGTGAAACACTGGAGAGCGTGCAGCCTACTTAGAGCGCACTCTGGTACAGTGTAGGTGAGAACACTGCTGGGGCCTTATACTTGCGGCCCCCTGAGTAAAACAAATCCACAGTGAACTCTTTCCTGGGTGGTTTTGACTATGGGGCTATGGCTCTTTAGACCTGCGGCCCTGACAAACTATCACAATGGGTATGAATTTTCTAATATTGAATGACCTTACATTCTTGGAATAAGTACTACTTGTACATGATACATTACTTTATAATGCACCGTTGGTTTCTGTGCACTTATAATTTTTATGAATTTGGTATCAATATTCACAAATGAAATTGAGCTATCATTTTTCATGCATTTTTTTTCAGATTTCGGAATTGATGTTATACTCACTTAATATAACGCATTTAAAGTCTTCCTTCCTTTCCAGTCTACTGTAATAGTATAAGTAGTAGGGTGATGATCTGATCTGTAAAGGTTTGTAGAATTTTCCTGTGAAATCTAGGATGGGTGAGATACATATATTTTTTAATTCAGTAGCTGTTTTACTATTTTCTTTATTGTTTTTCTATTATAATTAGCCTGTCAAGGTTTTCTGCCTCAAATTAAGACAATTTTGGTAAGTTTTCTTCCATAACTTTTCCATTTCATTTAGGTGTCTATATTTTTTGTCTTATACTTTATATTTTTATTCCTTTTGATGATCATTTCAGATTTTTAAAACATCGTATGTATTTATGCTTTATCTTGATTAAGTTAGCTAATCATTCATCTTTTTATTTTTTTATTAATTCCACTTATTTTTTTCTCTGACTTCAAATTCATTACAAATTTGATTGTCTTAACTAGAACTAACGCCTGGGTGGTTTCTTTTCAGAATGTTCCCCTGGGTACTATGGCCCAGGCTGCCGTTTTAATTGTACGTGTGAGAACAGTGGAGTTTGCAGCAGGTTTTCTGGAAGCTGCGAGTGCCTCCAGGGGTACTCTGGAAGAGACTGTGAACATGGTAAACAGAAAACGAGTGGACATATTATGGTGTTAATAAATGTTAAGCTTTAAAACCTATTTTTTAAATAATAAAGGTAATATCTTCACATTATATTAAGTTGGATAAACGGTTAAATCTCTAACATATATTCTTGCAATGTATTTCATAGCTCTATTTTAAGTTCTAGATATTGACCACTGCCACGATTAAGTAATTGGGCTTGTTTATTCTTTTTGGAGCTACTGTTTGAAAAATGACTGTGAATCTACGATCATCTGGAGAAGACTCAGCTGCTGGTCTTTCTAACCAAAATCATTCTACTTCCTCTGACTGCCTTTAGGCAAAATATAGACAAGGAAGCTGCTTTATTTCATGTAATCCAGACTTAACTCTGAAAGATCTTCAAGTTCTCTTTAAACATATTTATCTATATCACTTCTTCCTTTGGACATCATTCGGACTTCATTTTCACCTAAAATTAGGAAATGGAAGAATTATACAAAAATTTGTCTTAGTTGTCAGGAAGCTCTGATGGACAACAGAGTTTTAAGAGAGCTTAGGCGCAAGAGTTATATATGGCTTAGTTCTGCCACATAAAAGATTATAAAAGATAAACTATTAATATTTCAGTTTCACCATCTGTAGAATGGGATTAATAACACTTACTTTAAAAGGTTATCATGAGGATTAAATAAGAAGATACATGTAAACATTTAGGACTGAGTCATGTGGCAAAAACCAGACTAACGGTGACTATTTAGAAGAATTCTGAAGTGATATTAACAATGTTGAAAACTTGTTTCCGTGTTTTTCAACTTGTTTTTAGCATTTGTCAAACATATTTCACAGGAACAAATTTTACTAAGCCTTTTGAAGTTCAGAACTTTTGCCAAACTTTCTAAGGTTTCCTGGGTTCAGGGAGTACCAAAACAAACGTCTCATGGCTTTTAGTTGTTTATTTGTTTTGTTTTCAAAATTGGAATATGAGATACAAAAGAGGAAAAGAAGTATCTATTCAAGGCTCATAAATTTTATACTATATACATCTTGCATCCTACATACCCTACTTTCTGGGTATCAAGGAAGATTTCAAGCAGACAAGAGACAATATTCTAGTGAAATAAATCTGTAAAGTGGGTACATCGTTGATTATTAGGAAAAGGAGTCATCAGTAGTGTCTACAGCATATAGAAGCTATAGTGATAGGTTAGAATTTTAAAAATCTGGCCTGGGGTAAAAATATAAATGGATGAGTAGAATATTTTGGAAGAACAATTGACTGTATTTGGCATTTAATTTGGGCATGGAGGTGACAAAAATCGAGGGATCAAAGATGGCTAAAAAGTTCCAAGCCAAGGAACCTGGAAAAATTGTAGTATTATTTAGAGAAATGGAAAAGTCAAGCAAGACCACCCGTATGAACTCAGTTTTATAGATAATTAAAATAAATGAGATAAAAGAGATTTGATTTTTCTATGTATTCTGAATAACAATTATATAAGAACAAACATAAGAAACCCGGCACTGGATCTGCCTTTGTTATTCACTTTTAAAGAGTTATAATAAAATTTAAAAATCGAAAAGTATATATTATATAGATATTATATAAAATAATTCATTCCTTATCTTTTTTTGGTTTTACCTTCTTTTTCTGCTCCCTGAATGTGAGTTTTTCCAAATGTTGAGTCTGTCCTGATAACTTCATGCATCCTGGAGGAGTGTCATACACATGAAGCCTAGGCAAATTCAACTCTAGGTGCCTGGGAAGGAGGTAGGGGCAACACAGAGAAAGAAAGAAAGGAAAGAAAGTGAGAGAGCAAGAAGAGAGAGAGAATGGATAATTAAAGGGTGAGAAAATTTCATCCTCCTCCCATTCCCATTGGTGAGTGATGAGCATAGCCTTAGAGAAAACTCAGGATAGGAAATGGGGATACTCGTACGTATGCAGGCTTAGCTCACACACACCCCTTTCAGACTGAGCATCTCCCTGGGTAGATGAGAATTTTAGCATTCAAGAAAATGCATTTGTTTGGGTTACATAGTCTCTAAATGTAAACCAAATACTTTTTTTCTGATGGTCAACCACAAAAATATTTATCTTCTCCAACTATGGAAGAAAAACAAGTTATTCTGGACTCACTGAGAAACAATTCTACTTAATGGGTCATCTATGGAAATTTTTTTAAAATTAAATTTCACTGACTTTAAAACCTAACTTCTTCATAAGATGTTAACCTACTCTATATACATCATATTCCCTGTCTTGTATTTCCTCTCGCCTTCCTCCTTTCCTCTCCCTTTTCCCTCATACCCACTTCTGCCATTCATTCCTAGGACTTAAAATATCAAGAGCTGTATGAATCACCTTCTACAGATACCCTCTTATTTATTTAAAGAATTTAATTCAAAAAAAAAAATTCTTACTAAATTTAGCCTATATCTGAATCTTGAAAACATTGTTCTTTTAAAGGTTTAGGGTATTAGAGGGTTTTGGTGAAGTCTTTGTCAGATTGTAGCACATCATAGCAAATAAATTTTATCTACTTGAATATATATTTAAATATTTTTATGTATTCTTCTAGACTACTTGTAGAAAACAACACTTGATATATTCACTTATCTGTATGACTAAACTATTGTCAGTATACTTCTCCATGTATTTTTTTTCTTGTTTTCTAATTGTCTGCTCTCATCTCCCTCTTTGGTCCTGGGAAACAAACGACCTAGAGCATATCCTTTCATTTTCCCTGTATTTATTCTTAAAGCTAAAATAGCATTTTGCCATTTTTCTTCTCCAGCGTGCCTTCATGGATTTTATGGTTTGAATTGTGCTCACATTTGTGACTGCAAAAATGGAGCCAGCTGTGATGCAACGAGTGGGCAGTGCATTTGCCCAGCAGGTTTCCATGGCAGCCAGTGTGAAAAAGGTATAGCCGGAGCATTTTTAAGCACGTGAATGGGGAAATTCTGTGTGACTATGACGTCCTTCTACCTCAAGGCAAACATAAACCCAAATCAAAAACTTGTAATAATCACCTAAGCTTTTGATTTAGACATTAAAGTGACAGGAGTTTACTCTCCAGACAATAAAATGTGTCCTTTTTGATTTTGCTGCTTATTATTTAAAAATTTTTATCTTCCCCTAAATGAAATTGTTTAATATCTCAAAACACCTAAAGCTGTTAGTCTTCAATAGACAAAAATTCTGCCTCTGAATAAGAATTATTTTTATTAAATGCCTTTTAAAAAGTGATATATGTTGGGTTCAGGGTATTGAAATAGATAAAAGATCTTTATGAAAAATATTTAAAGATGTTAATTAGGCATTTATTCATAGGAAGTAATTACAACTATGAATGTGGCTGAAGATCCAGTAGTGAGACTTTGGGCTACTTAGTTTGAAACAAAATATTGTGAAGTCCTATATAACTGATCAACCCTATTCAAAACAAGGCCAGACTTAGATCTCAGTAAACAATTCAAAGTCTCATTTTATGTCTATATCATGTGTGTTCTTGTGCATACAGTTAACAACAACCACTGTAATGATAATGATAAAATATGATAGTGATAACTCGACTTTGTTTAAATTAGTTATTTCCTTTTAAAGTGATTCATATATTAGTCCCATATTAAATCCTCATATGTCACTAGAGCTTTACATATAGTATGTCTTGTTCATCCTTTAGCCACTTACTCATTTATTATTTAGTGTTAAATTCTGGGGATATAGTGGAGCTTACAATCTTCTGGGGAAATAGTAAATAAATAAAAAACATTTTAAGGAAAAATATTAAGAGTAATACATTTGGATAATAGATTTGATCTCCTTCTTTAAGTTCCTATCTTCAGAAAGTTTACTTACATTCTAACAGGTACAAACCAGTGTCAAAGTAAATCAATTTTAAGACCTGAGTGTAAAATCATGTATAAAATAATGCTTCTTTCTGAGAAGTTCAAAACGTGCCTCTGTTTTTCTCACCAGCAAATCTCATTTTATCACCCCACTTTGCTATTTGGGTCTCAGTTTTGAGGAAATTTTATCTTTAATCTCAATTTAAGTGCATCAGTGAAAGCTCAAGGAGTCCAAGTTTCAGCATTTCTTTTTCCTTGGCAGAGTGTCCACCTGGAATGTTTGGAGACAATTGCCATCAATTTTGTGACTGTGAAAGTGAAAACTCCTGCCACCCAGTAACTGGGAAATGCCTCTGCCCACCTGGGAGAACCGGAGCCAAATGTGAAGCTGGTACGAGTCCAGTACCTCGTGATGCCCCTCCAACTCATGGGTGATACAGAGATATAATAGGCATTTTTATACTAAATATGTTACTCAGTTAACGAGCATCATACCACCACTCCTTGTCACCTTGCCTTAGTATGATTAATCCGAGTATGTAGTTGTTACATCACAAGCACCCAAAGTCAGCACAGCTGACTAAAGACACCTTGTAAATACCTCATGGTAATATAGTTAAAAACCCTGATCACAAAACTGTTTAGAGAAATTACTAAAATTAGGATAATTAAGGTACAGTCCAGGTAGTATTCTTGAGAACCAAGTTCCTAAGTATTCTCTGGGAGCTGAGGTTTATACGTTTTCTTCCCTTTCCACTCACAGGAAGACTGGCATAGAAGATAAAGTTCTAAATCATTAGGGATCATCATAAGAAGAGAAGAAAGTAGTTTGAGTGAATCTTTGACTCATCACTTGCTATGAAACTTAATGGTTGCTTACTAGATGAAAAGGTTTTATATAATTCACAATAGCCCTGAAGGACTGACCTGCCACAGATTATAACCCAAAGTAGGGCATTTAATCTCAGAATTTACTTTCCTCATCTACAAAACAGAAAGGTTGAGGCTATATATTTCTAAGATCATTTCCAACACCAATCGATGATGATTCTGTAATCTGAGATTTCAATAATGCTGAAATACCCACAGTAACCTTCTAGGCTACAGGCGAACACTATTCACCAGCTCCAACTCCCTCATGTCACCTTGCTTCTGAGAAATAGCAATAAAAGCTACTTTGAATGCCAGGCACCATCATAAACATTTTGTGTGTGTTCATTTACTCTTTACTACAATCCTATCAGGTTGTTTTATTTTTATTCCTATTTAACAGATGAAGAAGCTGAGCCACAGAAAAGGGGTAAGAGGCAGAACCAAGATTTGACCCCAAACAGTCTGGTTTCAGACCTTGGGTGATGCTGTTAGTAGACAATACTGTACGTGTGAATGTCTGTATATAGTCCAGCATAAGGACACTCCAGTGGCTCAAGAAATTTATATTCTTTCCTATCCGTCTTTAGTAGACTTTTAAAATTAGGCTAAGGGGTCATGAATATCAAGTTGGAATCCTTTTAGATCTTCCAACTCAGAGGCTTGCTGGTCGTGACATTTCATTTTTGCAAAGCTGCTTCATTTAAATCTCTAATCCTTGTGTTTTACTGCGCCACAAGCTTCTTAAGAGTTGGATCCATGTTTATTTGTCTTTTATCAAAAAAAAAAAAAAAAGCTTAGAACAAGGTCTAGCACATGATAGTCTTCATCAAATTTTTGTTGAAGAAATTCTTGCTTCTCAGCATTCCTCATAGAGTCATGGTAAACGTATATCTGAACCTTGTCATATCTAAACAAAATCTTTCAAAATAAACACCAGAATGGGTAAAGGGGATCAAATATATGATAACTAAAAGAAACTGGACTTTGGATGGTGAACACACAATAGAATATGCAGATGTCAAATGATAATGTACATCTAAAAATTATATGATTGTATTAACAATGTTACCCCAATAAACTTATTTTTAAAAATTAAAAATAAATAAACAAATAAAGTGAACATCAGCATGACATCTTAGTGAAGCCACAATACAAATGTCACCAATGAAATGCTCACTAAAAGCAGAATGCTTATAGTATTTGTGGTGTTCATCTAAATACTGAAGAAAACCATTAATGGTTATTAAATGTGTATTAGTATGCCAGGACTTTAATTTATACAAGGTGCTTTTACTATCATCACCATTCCCATTTTATGGATGAGGGAGATGAGGTACAAAAAGGTTAAGTAACTTGCCCAAGGTTACACAGCAATCTGAGTCCAGATTTAGACTTTTAACATCTCCACTATACTGCCTCTCAAGGGAAAGAATGGAACTGAAATTGCTTTGGTTGTCTGTCTGCACTATCTACTATGCATTGCCCATTAGCCACAGGTTACTATTTAATTTAAACTTAGTTTAACTGAAAATTCACCTCCTCAATCACACAATAACATTTCAAGTGCTCAGTGGTCACATACCGTTAGTGGCTCCAATATTGGATAGCACAGTATAGAACATTTTCTTCATTACAAAAAGTTCTGCTGGACAAGCACTCAGCAGGATTTAAAACTAGCCACTAAACCAAGAGAGCTTATAGACAGGCTGGAAAATAAAGCCTCACTCTATGGACTTTTTATGGACTAAATTCTTATATCACATAGCCTCTTTCATCCACAGGTAAATTGCCATGTGATAGTGGATCATATGTATTAATGTGCCCATTCTCAGCGAACACCTCAAGGCCCCCCTTGTCATGAGCTCTTTGGGGGTACCCACAGCCTACACAGATGTACTACAGAGTCTTTTATTTGCATTTTTATTTTCAATTAGGCACAGTTCATCTGCAATATTAACTGTGAGCAGCTGTGTCTATGCAGGCACTATAAAGATAAAAGACCTCATTTTAATTTGAACTCTGGTAAAGGACCTATTAAACAGCCATAATGTTAATTCATAAAAGAATGTAGCAACTTTTTATGGGATTATTTCCCCACCCCCTTGGTAAATTAACATTTGCAGACATTCAAACAGATGTCTTAAATACACATCGTTATTAACATGAAAATGTGGTATTTTTGTAAATTAAAATCAGATTCTGAACTGCTCAGGAGAGATTCTGACTCATAACTTTTTCAAACAAGAAAACTAGGTCTTAGCACTAAACCAAGTAGTCCTCCCACTCACTGGGCAGAGGTGGATACATTAGGCTAAATTTGAAATGACACAGGGGTTTTTTTTTTGAATTTTGATAAAGTTCAATGATTTAAAGGAAAGATTCATTTCAGAGCAGAATTTGTGTCACCTCTGAAGCTCCTATTTGCTCTGTAAAAAGAATTAATTGTAAAATTTATCTCATGTTTAAAATCTAACTAGTTAATTAGGGCAAGAGAATTAGACCACACCTTAACCTACCTTCATTATCCAAGAGAGCAATAAGTAAATAAACATACAACTGCTTATGGGGTATTTAGGGTGAATCTCCAACCTAGCAAGGAGAACTTTTAGGCAATAAAGAAATGTGTAACAAATGTTTTCCCAAAGACTCGAAATTCACTCCAGTACCTGTATCCTCATATTTATATTGATATTTCTAAATTTCCCCTTTCCAGCTTTCCACTTCTTTATTTGGCCTTTAGTCTACATAAGCTTGATACCTTCTGTCTTTCCACATGGTAGTGAAGAATGAGCACTAGATGAGAATTTAGAAATCCAGCTCTGCCATTTGCCAGAGATATAATATTTGAAAAGGTCCCTTAAGCTATACCAAACCTCAGTTTCTCTTTCTCTACCATGAAAGAGCTTACCTCACTGCCTTACCTACCTCACGGGTTTACTAGAATCAACTGAATTCATGTATTAGGAGCCCACTTTGTAAGCTTTTTAGAGCTAGGTGACTCAATATTGCAAAGCTAAGTTTCTCTAATTCTTAAACAGTGGTAGTAAGATGAATTACTCCTCAGTCTAGCCTGACTGAATCTGACCCCATTTTCTGTTTCCATGGGCTGGGCTGGGCTTTCTACCTAACCTCACGATTCTTCAGAAACAGAAATCTGTTAATTCTCTGATAATTCTCTGCTGATGTCAGATTAAGACCAAATGCCCAAGCTGGGATATGATGTCTGGGGGCACCTTTTAGTCCACGTTTAGTTATTTTGATAAAGCTAACACTTTTTATTTCCTTCCTTCATTTCTCTATTGGTTGTAATTGCAGTGCAATCGAAGTTAAAGATAGTTAAATCCTTTGAATACATACAGCAGAATTTTACAGGATTGGTTACACAGGGAATTTCTGGCCTTTTTAAACATATTTTAAGAGATGAAAGAGTTGAATGTAAAGCTATTTCATTTTCAACAACATAAGTACAAATAGTTGTGTTTTCAACCTAAAGACAGATTTCATATATTGTGTATTCTGTGGGAGTGTTGGCTTTTTCTTACAAGATAACTAATTCGTTTTTTCTTGTGTTCCTCACACTACTGCCATAAGCTCTATTGAATAATCTAATTCTGATAAGGCACTTAAAACATCTGAGTTGCTGTCCTGTCTTTTCCTCTTTTCAATTTTGTCACTAACTTCCTTGATGCTCCCCAGCCTCCTCCTGTTTTCCATTAAAGATCTTACTTTAATTATATAGCATTCTAGCATGGGGAAAAGATACCTCATGGTTAACCAAAACTCTTTACAAGTCTATTATTATCTTATCGAATTCCAAGAAATAATAGTAAAAACTTGTTTGATAGAAAAATATATTTGAATTACTTTTATTTTTTACCTCATAGAATGCAGGTCAGGCCAGTATGGACCTAACTGTGCTCTGAAGTGCCAGTGTGTCCACAGAGCTCACTGTAACCCTCTCAACGGGAGCTGCAGTTGTCTCTTGAAGAGAATGGGTCCAACCTGTGAGGAAAATGATTTGGAAGATCCTCAATAACCGAAAACTGAGAGCTTTTCAGTGGGTGATTAGAATGTTGCCGAGGTTCACCCATGTTTCATCATTTTAACTTTGGCAGAGAAATGTACTCTTCAGCCCAACCTCTCCTGTCGTGAGGTGAAAAACAAGACGTCTCAACTTTATGGTCTTCAAGCATAAGTTTCATCCTCTAGTCTACCCTTCCCAACTTTCTTTTACTGAAGAACATGCCCAAGAAAAAGAGAATATTTTTCCAAGATCCCAATTGTAGTAACATTTTGGACTAATAAATGAAACCCTTTTTTATATGCACAGGCGGAATTTAAATTTGGAAGTAAGAATTGCCTTTCAGTTCAGGTTGGACTGTACTGAAATATTCACACCTATTCACTGAAGACCTCAGCAGTCATTAAGTAGCTGGATTCTCTTTAGAAATGTCTAGAATTTCATCTATTTATTCTCAGTATCCTGCTTCATAGCTAAGTCGGCTTCAGATTGTTAATGTATTATATTTCAAACATGACTTTTGGTGTGGGAGACTATTAAGACTTTAGCCACACAAAGATCTGGGTGAAAAGTATGACGTGCACACTTACAATGAATCATCAAAATGTTTAGGGTGTTCTCCTAGTCACTGGTCAGCAGACAGGAAACAAAAATGAGTAGACACGATCAAGGCGAGTGCCTAGGCTTCTCTGGGGGACACGAATTGCCCACAGAGTGGACCTGATCAGAATCGGCCTTTTAATCCACATTGGTAATCTTGATCCAAATTGCTCATCATTTAGGTTAGCTTGGTAACCACTTGTAAGTACAAGCCCTGTGATAAGCCCAAGAAAAATACAGCAATAAATATTATTGTATTTTGTTCTCAAGTAGTTTAAAAGCATTTAAAATATCAAACTATTGGTTAATTCACATTACATAACAGTATTTTATTGATTGGAAATGTTACTCATGTTACTTATGCTTTATTGAGATAAAAATAGAGAATATCGAAATTATATGATTAATGTATATTGTATAGAGTAGCTTTTAAATCAAAAGTGATTTAGAGTAGAATTGACTGAAAGATTTATGAAAAATGTTTGTTGTTATCAATTCAGTATAGTTCTGATCTTTACTTAACATTTATCTTCCTATATCTCAGCACATTAACAGAGATGTAGCATACCTATAATAGATAGCCATGCCATATTTAATGTTATTAACTCATATAAAGTACTTCATTAGATTAAATAGCTTCCCTAAGAGATTATTAATTGGGTTTGGTCTTAAAAGAGCCACAATCGACTTATTTTTTTTTCTCCATCTACAGTATTTGGAATTAAAGTTTTATGTTTATATTTAAATCCATTTTAACTGTCTTTATCAAATCAGTTGAAAACTATTCTTCATTATGAATATTTACTCATTTTTATTACCTTTTATTTTTCAATCTTCTCTCAGCTATCCCCACCTGACCTGCAAAGAGAATAAAATATATAAAATCAGAAATCTCTTTTAGGCTCTTATCCACTGTTGGATTCCCTTCATTTCGAGACCAAAAAAAAAAAAAAAAAAAAAAAAAAAAAGTGACTGTAAACAGAGAGAAAAAGCAAGAAACCAGGTTTCTTCCTCCTTACTAGATATATTATCTCTTACTAAGACAAACAAGAAATTCAAGATTTGGCAGGGAATGAAAGTAAGAGATTTCTTTTCATGGAATTATTTTCTTACATATTGCTTAACCCTTTATAAATAAGAAGACATATGTAAAATGTTAAGCCCAGTTCTTGGCAAATGGCAGATGGTCCATGTACTATCTTTTTTCATCCTCCTTTCCACCCCAAGCTCTAAAACAAATTATGAGAGTGGGGAACAAAGCATAAACCTGTGTTTGCACTATCACATGACCCATCAGACAAATTGAGTTTCGTTTCCATCCTTATACCATTCAACAGAAACTAATACAAGTCACTGTATCCACTTCTCTTTATAAAACTTTTATATTGTCTTTTATATCAAAAAAGAAAATAGAAAAATGTTAAAAAATCAGAACATCACCATTTAACGTTTGTTCACCTTGAAAAATCTTGGTTTAGGTGGTACCTGCAAAAGTTAATGCTCATGTGGTAAGTCATTCTTTCTAAAAATATTCTAGTTATTCCACTTGAGGACAGTAGCACATTTCTAAAAACCATTATAGGTGAGGACATTTCATTCATGGACCAACATATAATAAATGTTAATCTTGAATAATTTAATAGCCAGAAAATTACAAATTAAAATTTCCTTGCAAGATTATATAACTAAAATTTTAAAAATTATTTTTTTAAATAACTACCATGTTAAAAATGCTTCAAATTAAGAAAATATACAATGACTCACATTTCTGAGCAAATAAACAAAGCATCCTTTTTACTTTTATAAGAATTTACTTGAGCTTTCTACATATAAACAGCTATTCAGATACAGTGGAGTATAATTTGGCTACCAAGAAATAATTTGCACAAAATTTTCAAAGCTTCGACTGCTGTTTACAAGTAAAGCACGATTTAATAGGCATGTCCTATTTAAATTAAAGTTTAATGTCAAATTAAAATTATTGTCATTGGGTAGAAATACCTCGTTTTACTCCTCCTACTTTTCCTCCCTATATAATCTGCTCTTTGAATTTAGAAATGCTGACCCCAAAAGAAATTCATCCACCCACAATACCCCTTTACAAAGGTGCCTATGCCATGATGTTTCAGGCTTTCATTTGAAATACAAGATCAGAGTGGGGATTATTATGCTTTTCTGCAATAATATAGCTCAAGTTTAAAGAAAACTGAACTGATGTGTAGAAGCATGCTGGCTAATTGGAGTTTCCATCTAACATGCCTGGGATATACCATTTCAGTTTGACACCTAACTTTCCCCCTACTCCTTCTAACTTCTGCATTCATTTATTGAGTTTTCCAGATGAGACAGCTATTCGACACAGGTTAAATTATTTTTAGAGAACTTGGAAATCATTCCAAGAGTTAGTGGCAAGAATGGCATTTCCTTTGTTAGAAATAGCAAAGAGGGTTTGGCTTCTCCTGGGCCTCTTTCACCCTGGTTTCTCCAGGACCTGGTAATACAGACGTAGCAAGAATTTGAAAAAGCATTTTGATGAAGTGAACAAATAATAGCAACTGTCTACACTGTAGGAGTTATGCGTACAATTCAATTGAAATAACTTTTCATGGTTTTATAATAGAAAAAAAAATCCAAGTAGTTGAGCTTTTAAAATAGATTTCAAAGCGATTCCAAATATTTGATCCTTTTAGCTAATCATGTAGAAACTATTTTCTACTTTTCCTACTTGTTTTTCAAAATAAAAAAATAACATCAAAACCAATAATTAAGGTCTCTAGGGAATATATTTAAAAGCGGTAGATATCTCTTTTTTATATTCATCTCTAAATCTTTTTTTGGAATTATGTAAAACACCATTTAATCATTCCTCATTTTAATGTTTCTGTGCAACACAGCTCAAATTTTGAAAAATATTAACTAATTTAAATAACTAATATTAATATTTTATTAATATTCTTGCACTGGATATCTTAAATATATGCAGAAAGTGTCATAATAATGCCTCTACTTAAAAACAATATAAGAATATCCATGAAATATAACTTTATTGCTTAGGCTTTATAAGAAAAGTTCAATAATAGCCCATCAGACAAATAGGTTCATGTGAAGAATTGGATATTAAGTGCTTAAGTGTTGACAATATTGGCTCTTGAAATGTAGAGCATTGGTTTGTGAATGAAATTCCATATGTAAGATTTGGATAAATTTTGGAGCAAGTGTTGAACATGTATTTGATGAATAATGAAACTTGTGACTGATGAGCTATCTAAATGTTCAATTGGTAATATTTCAAAGCAGTTATTGACTGAAAAATGCCTTCATTATGTCACTTTTAACCATTGCCTAAAAAGCAATTTTCTATATTTTAACTTTATCCTGAATTTACTAACTCACTCAAAAATATTTATTAAGTGTCTTTAATACTAAACACTGTTGGAAGCATAAAAAACATAGTGGTGAACAAGATGAATGTTGTTCCCTACCTTCATAAACTTATAGTCTAGAAGACGATATTAGCCAATGGAAGCAATATTTTTAAACATTCTTAGCTTTTCACTGAGTTTTATAGTTCATCAATCTTTTTATAGTTTATTAATCCTTTCCCAAGTCAATTTTTCACAAATTTGTTAATTTTCTTATATTAGTGCATACTTTGATAAATCAAATGTATTCCACCTAACCTTAAAAAAATCTGGATTTTATTCTTAATGCCCCTACAGGAAATGAAATATATTTTTTTTAATTCATGAAGTACCACTTTACATTTATAGAAAACTGTACTTTTTTTGCAATGTAAAAAGAAAGTCCACTTTTAAAACTGTTGTCATAGCTATAATAACAAGGGAATTTAGGAAATGGAAGCAGAGAATAAAAAAGTATCTTATTTTGACAACTACCACATCCTTTCTGGCATATATTGCTACCTTCATTTTTGGTCAAGATAAGTGTTTCCCACTGATAGAAGAGGGTTTTTAACATTTTTTTTGGGGGGGGGGGTTAAATGTTTTTAAGAATCTAGTTTTATTACAAGACAAATAATTCTCTCAAGCACTAAAAAAATCTTCCAATTTTAGTGGTGTTTCAAAGCAAGAATAGATTCTTTCTCTTTCTTTCTTTCTTTCTTTCTTTCTTTCTTTCTTTCTTTCTTTCTTTCTTTCTTTCTTTCTTTCTTTCTTTCTTTCTTTCCTTCTTTCTTTCTTTCTTTCAATTATGGTAAAATACACATAATATAAAATTTACCATCTTAATCATTTTTAAGAGTACATTTCAGTGGCATTAAGTACATTCACATGCTTGTTCTCTAATCACCAAAGATTATCTCTTTTAATATAAGAACTTCTTCGTGCCAATCGAGTAACATTAGAGTCCTCACTACAAATTATTGGTCTACTTGAATAACAACTTGTGTTGTTATTGTGCCTGCACCTGTGACATTTTTCATATTCCGTGAATATTTTGATTATTTGAAAATATACTTTCTATATGTTTCCTCCTATTTGCTAGGTATTTCTGAATCAAAGACTTTTTCACATGTAAACAGTTATATTTTTTCCTGGGGATCATGTGACTAGAAGAGGGGCCATTTTTCACTAAGCATATCATAGTTGTAGCTCATTCACTGCATCATGTTTCTAAACATGCTGGAAAAACCAGCAAGCAATCAGCAAACTCATTGTGCTGTATGAACTCTTATTCAAACTTGTAATTCTATTTTGAGCATCCTTCATGGATTTCCCAGATTTTGTAAGCTTTTCCTAAATACCTGTTCCTTGGACTTCACTCTGGTTTTCAGGCAGTCACACAGTTCCCAGACAGTGGTACAGAGGCTCCCCAGGCCTTCAGGCCTTAAACAGTGTTTCCCAATGAATATTCCATAGAATTATAAATTCATTGTATTTAGCAAAGGAGAAAAGGGAGAAGATGGAGGAGAATTGCTGGGTCTTATAACCAATAATAACACCAAAAACTTCGAAACTCAGGGTTAGAAAGAGATAAATAGTATACTTTACTACAATACTTGCTAGGAGCTCTAATATGCTGTTGTGATTTGTGAAATTCCCATAAGAAGAAACAGCATGCAAATAATTTCAAGTTGTTTAGGAGTTTTTGAGGAGCATTTTGAAAGACTAGCATCCCAAGGACCACTTTTTGTAAAATATGGTAATAGATGTATTCTTGAGTGAAGCCCTCAGAAACACATTTGGCCTGGTTATTCCGATCACACTTTTTATGGTATTTAAAGTAACTGCCTGAGAGAATTCTAGGCAAAACCTATATTACTTTATAGTTTCCCATGGATTTGCTATAAGTCAGTATTTCACAAAATAGAGCTTTAGAAATGCAAAGTAAAATATTTATGAAACTCTTGAAAGAGAGATCTGCCTTACTTGCTTATGAGATTAATATGAGAAATTGTACAAATACTTCTTTAAACATTAAGAATAATTAGGAAGATGTGGAATAAATTGTATTATTTTTAAATGAAATGTTATGAAAGTTATACAGGAACATGTGTTAGAAAATAAAGACAAAAATTTTCTAAATACATCAAAAATTCCAAAGAAAGAATGTTCAATAACACACTAGAATGAATATAGTTCCCTTTTAAGAATTATTAAATGGTTACATACTTTGTTGTCATGTCATAATTGAAGTGTGTGGATTCTAATAATATTAGAGTTATTATGGTCTATGTATTATTTGTTAATGATCTTTATATCATTTATTAAATATTTGACATAAATTACCCCCTGCTCTACGTGCGCGCGCGCGCGCACACACACGCGTGCGCACACACATACACAAACACAGACCTATTTATGTTGGTGGTAAAAAATTGTGGAGAATTCCCATTTGTATTATACATTTAAGACACTTTCTGTTAAAATTATATTTAAAAATTTGAATTATTCCAAATAAATGTACACACTGTGGTATTCAGAAAATTATCTTTCTCACTTATAAACATCTCCAGTTCAATATGACATATTTATGTATATTTAAAAATTAATAAATTGTAGATGTGGTTCTACATCTGCTTTACATGCAGAAGGTCCTGTGTTCACACCCCAGTAGAGCCACAATCCATGGTTTAAAGCCATGCCATCCTGAATAAGCCTGATGTCTGATCTCAGAAGCTAAGCAGGGTCTGATCTAGTTTGTACTTGGATGGGAGACCACCTAGGAAGACCAGGTGCTGTAGGCATAAATAATAATAAATAATTTTTTAAAAAATAATAAATTGTGATATAAATCAATTCATACAGGACTGAGCTAAAATACATCCTTCGATCAAAATATGAGATACTGTCACGTAGCTACATTGTGTGTTAGAAAACCAAGCAAAACAAGGGAGTAACATTTATGGAGTAGAGAAACTTGTATCTACACAGAAGCACAGTATTGGAAAAAGATCTTCAAGCTCCTCTTGTCTTTTTGTTTTATAGGCAAGGAAACTGAGGCTCAGAGATTTAGGACCTACGGTGAATAAATCACAGAACCAACACTTTCTTGTCTATCTCTGCTCTCATGCTTTTCATATTTTGCCTTTCAATTGCTGCCTCTCTAAGACGTGTGAGAAATTCTTTTGGCTAGGAGGGTTAGTAAACTTTGTTTTATAGAAATCCCTTTGAATTTTAGCTTTAGTATCATAGAACTTTAGAACTTGCAGTGTCACCATTTATTAGAAAGTCACACTATATCTGTGAGCAGTAGTTAAAATACAGATATAAGGAATTGAAGCCAATGAGAGGTTTGTGGTCCTGTAATGGTTTCACTGCCTTCCAAGAAAATAATCATCTCGTTTTTAAATCTATTTTTTTTATATCTTCTTTGGCATATATTATTGAAACCTTACACTATATAAGACTGATTAGCCTACATATTTTAACAATATCTTAATTTGCCACAGCTATCAATTTCTATAATAAATGATAAACACAATTCCTAGATGTAAGCCACACACACATGAATTCTTCATTTAAGTTAATATCTAAGTGTCAAATCTTTGAGAAGCATTATTGCTTTATAGACTTACTTGTTGCCATTAGAAAAAGTTGCATTAACTTTTTTTTCCATTAGTATAAGAGCACTTAGGATGGATGCCTCAGAGACATTAATAAATTTGTTCTGTAGACCAACCAACCAGGTCTACTCTACTTCCTGGTAGTTTACTTACTCAACAAAGACATATTAAAGGAAATTTAGAATAGTTAAATAAAAATAATATGAATGTGTGTACACTTCTAAAACAATGGTTGTCATAGTTGAGTCAGGAAGGAGAACACCTGAATCATGGTGCTTAAGGTGGAATATGAACTTTTGGAATATTTAATGATATTACATGAGCCGGAATCAATACTACTTAGAGAAATTATAATTCTAATATAGGTATATAATACAAAAAAATCTTAAACACAAATATATATAACCACAAAAATCTGTTAACTGTTCAATTAGGCACAATCATCTTTCTGAGAAATTCCATCAACATGTATTTTTTGAAACTTGGACATTTGCTTTGCCAGACTTAATAATTATTGGACATTAATTTTTTAAAGGAAAACTTACTGGACACAATGGTAAAGAAAATCTAATCAAATGTGAACTTAGAGAAAGGTTGGCCATACTCAACTAAGCAGTGGAACCCTTTCCAGTTTTCAGCACACCATTGTACAATTTGAGAACTATTGTTCTAAATTCTATATTATGGTTTGCTGATCAATAATTTAAATAATAGGTAAATACAATATCTGTATTTCAATCTATAAATGTACAATTTTTAAAAACAGAACCTAAAATTTTATTCAACAATGTACTTTTTTTTTTACAGACCTGTATGTTGTAAAATGGTGCTTATTTTAAATAAATGTTTTTATAATATATTTTTTGTGATAATGCATGCATTAAGAATCATAAGCATAACTAAAATATTACTTTGGAGATGAATTATTTAAACCTAAGAAATCAATAGCTAGCTACAAAGAAAGGTTAAATAAGTCTTATATTTGTTATATCCCCAGTATTTGATTTGACAATGTCAGTTCACTGGCTGATATGATAATTTTTCACTCCAATTATTTGAAAGTATTTGCTTTGTCAAATTAATCATTTTGAGAGGTTTTCCTTTCTCTTTCACTCATTGGTCTATTCTGGCATTTGTAGGTATTTTTCTCTTGGATATTTTATCCTGATTTTTTTTTTCTTTTTCCATCTTTGTGAACAATAAGAATATTTTATCTTTTCTAACTCACAAGGTTGATGCCAAATTATTTGTTCATGAGGGAATACTTCTTAAACACTAAAGTATTATATGTATGTTATTATTACCTTTTTCATCATTATTTAATCAAGCAAAATGCAATGAATCAACTGGCTCAGTTTATAGATAAAATGGTTTTTACAGATGTATTTTCTCAAACTGATTATGTGTGTTTATCTTTGGGTGATAATAATAATTATATAACCAGCTAATGACACTTATCAAGTTCTTAATATATACCAGACATCATCATAAGCATTTTTCAAACATTTTACTTAATCTTCACAATAATTATTTGGTAGATATGAGTTGGCATTTGATTTTTCATTTTATCAGTTGAGAAAGTTGAGACCTAAAGGAATTTAATATTTGCTCAAGTCATATGGCTCCGAAGTGGGAAAGAGCACAAGTTTGCCTTATTCTGGGGATCAAGCTCTTCATTATACCATGCATACGATTCTAAAACTACCATTGAGGATTAAATCTATAGCTGAAAATTGTGGAAGATAGGAAAATTTTGGTAAATCCAAATGAAAATGGGGTAATACCCCAAATGTTAATCATAACACATGGATTTAGTCCCATTTTCAACCACCATTATTTTGGGTACATAGATAATGCATGTCTCTCTCTCTCTCTCTCTCTCTCTCTCTCTCTCTCTCTCTCTCTCTCTCTTTCTCTTTTTTTTTTTTTTTTTTTTTGACATGCATAGAAGCAATGATCAAAAAGATTCTATCTCTGGGTGATCTTAACTTTAGACAAAAAAATAAAAATTCACACTAATTATATCTGTACCTCATTCTCTCTCAATTCCCAAACAGATTCTTAAAATTCAGAATAAGGAGAAAATTCTTGGGTAACTTAACTAAGGTATTGAATACTTCTTTTCTTAGCTTATAACAATATTTCCAGATAACTTTTGCCCCTACTTATCTGTCCACTTAATTTCAGACTTATGCTACAGACATTCTTTGTGGAGAAGAGGGTATCAGATTTTCTTTTCATATTGGTTGGGAGTATAATATTCCATTTCTCGGGAGTCACATTCCTGAGCTTACATTCCTCATTTAAAAACTTTTGATGATGACACTGTGTGATAAAGAACCCGGCATCTCAACCATCCCTCTCCTACTTGCATTTGCACATTCATTCTACCATGTGCATTGCAGCCACATCAGAGAACTTACTCTACCTACCCTTGAACTGGCTGCACCTTCATGTCATTCTTTTTGTTTAAAGTACTCTATTCTCTGCATGCTGAATTTATTCATCCTTAAGGTTTATTCAAAGAGTTTTACCTGGCCCTAAACCCCCCACCCAAAAGTAAAAAAGTATTTCTTTTCGGGCTTCTACAGTACAGAAGCTGGCACATAACAGGAGAGAAATAGTGATTTATGGAATTGTCAGCTGCATTAAAAATGAATTGGGACTGATCTACCTGTCAGGAGCCCTCTTCTCTCTTACGAAATTTAAAGCTCCTTGTTTAAATTTCAAACATTCATTTCCCTTGTGGCTATAATTGGCTTGGACTAGCAATAGCCAAATGAACATATGTGGACAGTAGATGCCAAATAATGCAATTTTATTGAAATATGCATGTGGCTTTTTTGTTGGCGGGAGAGTATACTGCTATCCCACCATATATATTTAGTTCGAAAAATGCAGCATAAGGAAAAAGCCAGATCCCATCTGCCAGGCAAAATAGCTATAAAGTGAAGAAATCAGATTTTTTTAATGGATCCATTGAGAGTAACTTGAGTTATTTTTTAATGTAAGGGCAAATAAACTCTTGAGCAGAGCTGCAGAGCCATGTAGTATTCTTTTAATTTATAGCTAGACCAAACCCAAATCCTGGTTTTAGCTAAATTAGAATGTTCCCAGAAGAGAGAATGATTAGACAATTCAAGTGGACTTACGCTGGCCTTCCAAAATCTGGCTCACAGTCTAAGGGGACTAGAATTCCACTCTCAAATCAAGACAAGTAAACATTTCTCCATATATTCTCACCACACGACTTGGCTGGATGTTTCTGTTTTCTTTAGTATGTGTCAACAATATATGGAAGAGTGTTGTTCTTTCATATCCTAGTCTGAAGGAGCATGAAATAAGGACAAACACCTGTTCTTTCTTTTCTTCACCAACATGTTTCCATTTTTGGACTTCCATTTTGACAAAAGCTTTTTTCTTTATTAATAGGCTCATTTGAAACATAACTCATTCATAGGACTTTAGTAATTAACAGGCAAAAGATCTATATTGATAAAAAATTAATTGTACATTATTTAAAAGCATTGCAAACAAACAGAGTTATTTGGAGCTTGTCTCTATTGAGATGCATTATGTTCCTTAATACTTCATATAATTCTCCTTTATGGAAGGACAGAGAAGAACTCTGCAAAAACATGACTTTAAATCTATTTTTCTGTATCAATTGAATATCTTGGACAGTGGTTTAACATATCTGCCTTGGGTATGGAATAACTCTGGCCTTAATATGGACATTTTCATATTATATTTATAAAGCATGACAGGTTGTTTGAGTAATTATATATAAAGGCATTTAAAATTTTTTATGCCTCAATATCAGAGTTGGGAAACCTGACTTTGTTTCCCAGCTCTACCTCTGGACAGCTGTGTGATCCAAGCAAAATACTTATTCTTTTAAAATTCATTTTCCATTGGGACAGAGACAAAGTTTTTCACCCACAGTGAGCAAGCAGTTTAAATGAAAACAGAGAGCACAATGCCTGGAATATATAGATAATAAATATAAGTGGAATCTGGACTATTTAATATAAGTTTTAACTGTTAATATTGATACCTTTGACAATAATGATAGTGGCACATAGATTTTTGCATTCTTACTGAGTGCAGAAAACTGGTCTAATTCAGCACCGTATGTGTATTAGCTTCATAACTTTTATAACAGCCATTAAAGTAGTTACTCTTATTACACTCTTTTATTTATACAAAGTAAGTCTGCAGCCTCATAAAATAATGTTTTGTGCAGGACAGTACTTTCCAAACCAAAAAATCAGAACATGGGAAGTGACCGTGGAAAGTTTAACATGATATATTTATAATTAGAAATTCAAATCTCATATCCCAGAATTAGGAGTTATAGTTCTACTTTCTGTGACATGTCTTTATATTCCAGAAGCAAAATACAGATAACCCTTAACAACGCAGGTTTAAACTATGAGAGTCTACTTATATGTGAATTTTTTTCCCAATAAATACAGCACAGCTATATTAATATATATTAATTTCTAATTATTTATATTCAGTTATTTTTACTAGAAAATAAATGGGTTTTGGTATTTGAAATAAAGTTTCTAATACTATTTGGTTTATTCCTGAGAGAATGGTGTTACATTTGCTTCCTACCTGGGATCGAGAGTTGAAGATGTCACACTCATTGGGGATCACACAAGAGGCCTCTTGAAATATGGGGCTGGAATGTCTTAGAAGGTTGATCAGAGAATGTCTGTGTTTTAAAGTAAGATAGTATGGAAACTGAGGTAATAAAGAAAATGATGGATAGCATGGGTCATGAGTAAATATAAGATCAGATGAGTTGTAAAAATCTGAGCCCATCTTATCCTTTGTGTTTATTTGTAGTCCCTGCAAACCCCAAGCCAAAGGAACTCCATCTTAGTATTTATGATACATAATTGACACATTGTAGTAAATTGTCACTTCTATTCTAGTTTAATCAGATGCTTTATCATGAGAAACGTACCGCTCTTTTAGCATTGTTCTCAATGACAATTTGCACCCGTGAATCCTTGCAGTCAGCATGCTCTGTCAGTATGGGAGGAAACTGGAAATGAGTTTGGGAGAAGGAAAGAAATGAAAAAGAAAAACTGAGACTTTTGACCTCTAGAGTGTTGGGCAAATATGTTAGCAATGTTTAAAATAATAAAATCTGAGGATTGAAAGCATCTTGACAACCCCACAGTCTTAGTTCTCACTCAGTGAAGCAATCATTTTTATAACCATATGTCTGATATCCACTCAACCTCTTCTTGAATGCCTTCAGTAATTCTTGAATATCAATCTGTTTCCTTATTGTTAGAAGTGTCTTAAATTAGGACAAATGCTGACTCCACAGGACTTCTCATCTTTGGAAAATAAGTCTTGATGCTCTTCTACTTGACAGTCTTTCAAATGGTTGAAGCCAGCTTGTATGTTTCATTACTCTTTTTTCTCCAGGCGAAAAGTCATCACTGCTTCAACAGCTCCTGAGAGCATTCGCTAACCTCCTTTGAAAGTGTCCCAGATTAACAGTGAGTTCTTTTCATAACTGCCAAAGCTGTAACTATGGTTTAAAATATATCATTACATAAAACTTGTCTTTTCCTTGATTATTTAAGTTATATATATTTATCATGGCAAATCACCCATAATCCCACCCCTGAGATAACCACTGTTTACATTTTCATGTGCTTCCTTTCATCTTTCCATATTTTATAATATTCCATAAAATGAATTATGTATATGATTTTGAGTCTTGCTTTGTTTCTAATGCTATGGCTTAAACATTTAACACTCTTTGAGAAGATGTCTGCAACAATTCCTGCTAAAACTAGTATTCTAAATTCTGTCTTGATAATATCTTCTTCTTGATCCCTTCACCCTAAGTATCTGCAGAAATTCTTTTTGAAGCACTTAGTCAATATCAGGACTAAGGCTTTAAAGACTTGAAGCACTTGCCGGTAATCATTGACAACAAAACACTTCAAGTACAACAGAAAGCCAGTACTTTTATTTAGAAAGTTGATTTAAACTGAGAACACTTCTCTCTTCTTTGTTGACCAAGTCTTCCTTCTTGAAAAGACACTTCTGAGGCAGATAAAGAAATTTACACTCTCTATTCATAAGGTATTTAATCTTTGTATTCTCATGATGACAAACTGAGAGCCATTAGCCAAGGAGACTCTCTCCTGATGACAGAGGTGGATCCCCAGTGAAAGGAATCAAATGAAGGTGAAGCAGCACAAGGCTTTGTAACCATAGTTACTTTAAGTCAAAGATTATAAATGTATTGTTTCCATTATGAAAGATGCATTAACATTCCTTTATGTTTAGTCTTAGAAACCTTGTTATCATGGCTAGCCTGTTTACTTACTTATCTCTTAAGAGATGGCTAGGCTTAATTAACATTTAAACATTAACCTTGCAACTATGTCCTCGGAGGTAGCAGACATGGTAGAACTCTGAAAATGAGATGGAGTATTCTCAAAGAAATGCCCAAATTCTAAGAGAAGCAAAAACTTTATCTTATGAGCCACTTTAAGAATTTGTTTCTTCTGACCCAGAAAATTCTGGAAATGCACTCTTATGTCATTATATACACACCTGAATGAAGTGAAGGGTGAAATGAGGGTATTTTGGAAAGCAATTTTTAAAAACAAAATTGCTATACACTTTGCAGCTAATCACTCATCTACTTGTAGCAGATGTTTTCTTGTAAATGGTAAAAAATATTCACAGTAAACCACTGGAATGATTCACATGTTTATAACAATGAAGTAGAATGTTCTTTTATGACTAGGCTACCACCACATTTAGGGAAATTGTTGTCTCAGATATTTTTTTACCCTTTGTAGCAAATATCCTGTGTCCTATTTTATCATTTGCATGAAAGGCTGGCTATTGTACACTGTTATCTATTAGAGAAGTAATTTATTGTTGCTATTTCCATGGGGTTTTTTGAAGAGAGGGCACCAGTATGAGTTGTCCCTAAGTATTTATAATGAATTTCCGGGGTAAAGGGCTTTTAACTGGCTTTCCAAAACTATTCCAAACTCTAGCTTTATTTGAAATATTCTCTTAAGTTTTTTTCTGCTTTATGAAGCAAAGAGAAACTTGACTTTCATTCAAAGCAGGATGATATTACTTATCATGATAATACTCCCCAACTTGACTCCCTGTGCTTACCTGACTCCTACGCGTCCTGCAGAATTTAAACAAAATTTTCTCAAAGAAACCTTCTGTTTTACTGCATTAAATGAATCAGCCCACTACCCCTACTACCAGATCACATATTACACCTTTATAACACCCTAAATTTCTTCATGAGAACTAACAAACAATTTTCGCCAGTGCCTATCTTCTCCAATTAAGCATAAAAGTATGTCAAAACAGAAATCTCACCTATATTTTCTTAGTGTTTTCTCCTGAGAATCAAATATAGTGCCTTACATGTGGCAGGCCCTCCATAAATATTTACTGAATTAATAAAACTGATGAACTAAATAAACTCTATTAGGGTCCTTGAAGCATGAGTTTTTCCATAATATTACTTTATTAGTTGTATTTGAGAAAGGAGATGAAGACTACAACTCCAGTCTTTGGAAGGCAAAATCTAGAACATCTGAACTGAAGCACTCCCATAGTTAGTGACACAGACTACTATCTTGAGGGAAATTCGAATTTTCCTCCCTCTCATTCTATCCTCTATTCTACCTCAGCAGAAGGATAAACATGAAGAAAAGGCAATATTGGGTCATAAACAAGGATACAAACCCCTCCATGTGACAATGGAAATGTTAAAACATCTTGCGCTCCAATAGAAAATTTTTTTTGTAATTGGGAACCAGTTTCAAGCTCTTGGTAATTGAGAATACATGCTCTAGTAGAGAGGAATTAAGACTTGTGAATTAAAAAAGGATGCTGTCATAAATCTAACTGAAAGTTACCTCACAGGGCAGGTCATGGGGAGTGTCAGTCACTCTTAGGCCTATAACTTTTAGTAAAGGGTTTAAGCGAGCCCTGTCCATTGTTCTTGTGCATCCAGGTTAACACACCTTTGAAATGCCAGAAGTAACCCTCTTCTCCAGAACTCTCAAATGTGCAACCACCATCAGGGGAGTACGTAACCTTGCTTTCTCCTACCTTCATATAAGCTTCCCTAGTTCCATCCTTAATTCCAAAGGTATAAAATAAATTGAAAAACTATAATTCCCTGAAGCATTTGAGATCTTACTTCCTGGCGCTATTGTCAGTTTTGTCTCAAATAAATTCTTATAAAAAATTATTTACAGGTGTAGATGCTTCTTGTGTTGACAGAGCATATACTCAACAGAAGTCTTTAAAATTTTTATGTTATTATTATTTCTATTTACCTCATCCAGGATATTTACTCTGTTATAGATAAAATGCTAATACTGCTTCATTATAAAAAGAAATTATATAGTAAAAATCTTAAATGATCTTCTTTGGTAAGTCTCCTTATTTTCAGAGAATTAAAAGAGTTATTCCAGGAAATTACAGTTCATACTGGGAAGAAGAGAAAAACCTGTGCAAAAGAATTCCAAATAATTTGTGTAGATACTCTACCCCAGAGGAAGTGAAGTATAACTCCCCATTACTTAAGTATGGGCTGAGCATAGTAAATTCTTTCTAAAGAATATAGTATGAAAAGAGACTGAGAGGAAGAGTAGGTAAATCTTACATAAACTCCCTCAACTAGGTGGTTAATAGTGATGTTATGTTGGCAGTATGTACCCTTGAATTGATATGATGAAAATGATACCTTACTTCTGTGATCTTCCTCCTCATCATCACAGGCTAATCATAAGAAAAACATTGGCCAAATCCTAACAGAGGGTTGTTTCACAAAATACCTGACCAGTACTTTTCAGAATGATCAAGGTCATCAAAACCAAGGAAAGTCAGAAATTGTCACAGCCAGGAGGAACATAAGGAAACAAATGACAGCTAAATGTAACATGATGTACTGGGTGGGATAGGACACTAACTTAAAAATGAAGAAATGTGAGCAATGTGTGTACTCCAGTTATTAATAGTGTATCAATATCAGTTTATTAGTTCTAACAAGTGTGCCCTACTAATGTAAGATGTTAATAGAGAAATTATGTGTGGGAATTCTCTGTAGCATATTTATAATTTTTTTAAATCTAAAATTGTTTTAAATTAGAGAGTTTATATTTTTAATGACTTTTTAAGCCTTGGAAATTCGACTAGGTTAAAAACCTTGTAGTCATAAATTTAATCCTGTTTACTCTAGTTGTTTAAAAAAGAATAGAAACTATATTTGTTTCCTAGGGCTGCCATAATAAAGTACCACAAGCTGTGTGGCTTAAACAACAGAATTGTTTAATAGTTTTGGTAGAAGTCTGAGATCAAGATATTATCAGACTTGGTTCTTTCTAAGGGCTAAGAAGAAAAATCTGTTCCATGCCTCTTGCCTAGTTTTTGATGGTTTTCTGGCAATCTTGGGCATTCTTTGATTCGTATCACTCTGATCTTTGCCTTTGTCTTTGCATGGTACTCTCCCTATGTGTGTGTGTGTCTGCCTCTGTCCAAATTTCTGTTTTATGAGGATGCTCATCACACTGGGTTAGGATGTACGCTATTGACTTAATTTCAATCATCTGCAAAGACCCTATTCTCAGCTACTGGGAGTTATGACTTCAGCACCTCTTGAAGGGACACGATTCGACCCATAACAAACACAATCTTTGAATTTTAAATGTCTGTTCATCTAAGAAGTCACCTCACTCATTGGATGACCAAATGAAAGTGGTAGTGTTTTAATAGGACTAATATTTTCTTATACTCCAATAACTGCCACATACTGTAAGTGACCTTGGAATTAATTACTGGTTGTTTTATAGGGCTAATCAAAATTTCAGGTTTTACCACATTTGAATTGACACCATCACAGCCAAAGCTACAGATATAACTTTCAACTACTTAAACTGACAAGAATATTTAAGCTCAAACAAACACAAGTACACTGGATTTGGATGTGCATATTTCTCTTTTGTTCCCGCTCCACTTCTCTATCTTCCTCACTTCTAACAATGCTGAATAGTCAAAGTGTTCAAATATGGTTAATAAGCAACAAAACTAATCAGTCATAAAGAATTTTCCAAAACATAGTTCCAAAAAGTCTGCTCAGTCCAGCCAAGACTTTTGGAGATAATATATAGGTAATAAGGAGTCCTCAAGCTACCAGTATTATAAACTGCCTTACGTGGGCACTTATCCTCTTCTCTCATTGACCTGGTGCAATAGATAGACAGCTATTACTCTTTTTAAAGGCTAATTCACCCATTTGGGCTTCAAATCATATCACTTCAAAAAGCCACAAAATAAACACTATGAATAAGTAAAATATGTATTTCAGATAGTATGTTAGATAGTAATAAGTGCTAAGTAGAAAAATAAAGCATGGAAAGGCAATATGAAATGATGTCAGACTGTGCAATTTTAGATAAGGTGTCCAGGAATGGTCTCACTGGGAAGGTAACTAGAGACTAAAGAACTGAAAGAAATGAGAAATTCAAATACGTGGATATCTTCAGGGAGACAATCAACAAGGTTCCAGGCACAGGGAACAGCTAATGTGAAAGCACCAGGAGGGAACATATCTGGCAAGGTAGCTGGAACCGAGAGAATGAGGGGAAGAATATTAACAGATGAAATCAGAGAGCTATCAGGGAACCAGATCGTTAAGGTGGTTGTTTAACATAGTATTTTGGTTTTTACTCTGAGTGGTATGGAAATCCATTGAACTGTTTTTTGAAAAGAGGAATAATAGGAAAATAATTATGTTTTATGAGTAGAGAATAAATTATGGAGAACTAGGAGCAGAAGCAAGGAGACTGTTTAAGATTTATTGCAATAATCCAGGCAAGAGAAGATGGTATACAAGATGTCAAAAGTGGAGTTAGAAGAAGTTATTTTGAATATAAGTTCATGCAGAGCGAAGAAAATTTGCCGAAGCAATGGATGTGGAGAGTGAGAAAGAGAGGAGTAAAAAAAAAAAAAATCAAGATTTATAGAAGAATTGAATTGTTACTTAACTGAAATGGGAATGACTACAGAAAGAGCTAGAACTTTACTGGGGAGAAGTAGTTATTAGGAGGACAGTGTTGGACATGTTAAGTTTGAAATGCTTTTTAGATTTTCAAGTGAAGATGTCAAATAAGTTCTTGGAGACTTGAATGCAAACTTTAGGAGAAAAGCCTAGGCCAAGACATAGAGTTTTGAGCCATTAGTAGATAGATGATATCTTCAATCAAGAGACTAGATGAAATGACCTAGGCAATGAATGTAGACAGAAAAGACAAGTGGTCTAAAGACTGAGCCCTGGATGTTCTAGCATCTCTTAATTTTTATTGTCTGTCTGATGTTCCTTCTGTGTATTTTCTGCAGACTCATTCCCTCTATAAATAACCATTGATGGTTGACATTGCTCTACTATATATCAAACTCAAAAAGCTATCCTAATTAACAGAGCATAAAGATATAAGTAGATCAAATGAATAGGATCAAGATTCCATCAATACCATCAATAGGCTGATGCACATATGAATATGTGGTTTACAACAATGATAGTATTATCATAGTGGGGAAAGATGGTCTTTTCAACAAATGATACTGGGGAAATTGTCCATATATAGATAAAACGAAGGAAAATAACCTTCATATCATATACAAACATCAATTTCATGTGTATTGTAGATTTACATGAGAAAAGTAAAACAATAAAGCATCTAGAAAAGAATTATACTCATAATCTCATTATAGGTGAAAGCTTCTTAAATGAGAAACAAAAGCATTAACCATAAAGAAAAGATTGCTAAATTGGGTTATATATCAATATTGAACATTTTTGTTCTTTAAAATATGCCATTAAGATAGTTTAAAACCAAGCACCAAGAGGGGAAACATGCTTTCAACATATATTATTGGTAAAGAGATTTTTTTTTCCAGATTTTATGAAGAACTCCCACATAAGAAAAAGAAAGAATCAGACAACCCGACAGAATAAAAGGACAAGAGAACTGAAAAGACACTAAACACACACATGCACACACACACGATGATAGTAAATATCCAGTAAATATATGGAATATATGAAGCTATTTATACTCATTACTAATCAGATAAATGTGAATTAAAATCACATAAGAATGACTAAATGTTATAATACCGATAATAATAAATACTAAGGGGTAGGAGGAATTCTCACACACTAGTTTTGACTAAAGCTGACCATACTTTATGACTTTGTACTTTTACTTCTTCATATATTCCCAAGAAAATGCAGAATATACATACCAAGAGATGTGTACAAAATTATGCACTGCAGCATTATTTACCATCATCAAAACTGAAAACGATGTCCTTCAACAGTATGACTAAATAATCTGTGAAATATCCATTAATGGATGGATGTGTGTGTATACACACACACACACACACACATACATATAAATTACTATATATGTATAATATATATACTATATGACTTAATTTGAATAAAGTTTAAAAACAGGAAAAACTGGAATGTTTACAGTTCAGGCTTTGATGGTATTGAGAAAAGCAAGGAAATTATTATGTTAACATTCAAAGTGTTGGTAATTTTGAGGGAGAAAAAGTAATTGAGAAGAGGCACAAGAGGGCCTCCTAGGCACTGACAATATTTTAATTCAGGGTCCTGATGAGAGTTACACAAGTATTTGCTTTGTGATAATTAACTGCATTCTCAAAAAAAGAAAAAAATGATTGAATTAAATTAGTGAACTGAAATAACTACTACTTTTTTATAGTTATCTTGTTTAGAGAGCCTGCCTACTATAGTGTCATATGATATATTTTTTCTGATTTTATTTTGGGTAAACTCTAGAAATTACTATAACAGACAACAAAGGAGGGATATAGAACATTGTAATTGTATCAGATCAAGAAGAAGAGCCTATGATCAGGGAGAAGAAAAGTTTTATCTCACTTGACAATCTGATAGATACTCTGATTGATCTTGGAACCACTCATGAGCCAAAGAAGAAAGTATTCTATGACCAAGTACTAATATCTACTGTCTAGTCCATCCCAGCTGCTATAACAACATACCACTGACTAGGTAGATTATAACAACAGAAATTTGTTTCTCATCATTCCAGAGGCTGGGAAGTCTAAGATTAGTGAACCAGCATGGTCGCCTTCCGGTGAGGACCCTCTTCCTGGTTCATGGCCAGTTCCTTTTCTCTGTGTTCTCGCTGTGCTGGAAGGGGCTATTGAGTTCTCTGGGGTGGGACATCTTTTAGAAAGCACTAATCTCATCCATGATGGCTCCACTCTCATAATCTAATTACCTCCTAAAAGTCCTACCTTCTGACACCATCACGTTGGGCACTAGGATTTTAACGTATGACTTCTGGGGAAACACAAATATTCAGACCATAACATCTACTGTTAGAAGATATTTGCCATATTTGTTCTAAATTATATAGTTCCCAGAAAAGAGATGAGCTTCAAATACTGATGAAAGATGAGTTTTGGAGGGAAGGTTCAGTTAAACCTGGGCTTAAATAGAAGCTCTAAATCCTGTGATATAAACTTAGCTTTTGCTTTACCTTCTGAATAAAAAGAAGATGTATTTTTAGTATAAGTGTGTGTGTGTGTGTGTGTGTGTGTGTGTGTGTGTGTGTGTGTGTAATGGAGTGGAGTGGAATGTGAAGTGGAGAATGATTTCTTAGTAACAGGAAATCATTAAGTACCTTACTCAGCAGAGAAGAGAGGTGATGTAAAGCTAACTTGGAGGACAAAGGTTTCTCTTAGCATAATCTTTTTACATTTGTATTTTTAAAAGTGCAATTGACTTAGAAAAAATATTAGAAAATATTTGGGAAAAAATACGGGACATGGCACTGACTTGGAACCAGAGTCTTGGTTTCTAATTTCAGTTATGTCACCAGTTAAGTGTGTGAACTTGTGCAAATTAATTTTCTTCTCCAGACCTTTGCTTTTTTACCTGTCAAGTCAGCAATTTGGACAACATGGTCCTTACATCCTTGAATTCTATGGTGGTGATCTTTTGATTCAGTGGAAAATCTACGAGCATTTGTGCCAGGCCTTTGTGACATAATGTATGTTTCTTAGCTTCCCTGAACCTCATTCCCTCATCTGTAAAATGGGAATGAATATATCCACATCATTTGATTGTGAAAGTTAAAAAGATGAAATTGTTAATTGCTCAGCCTTGCACCTGGACCTTAACAAATTTCCAAAAATGGTAAATTATAGTTAGGGCTGAAATCATCTGCATGGATCTATTTCACCTATATCTGAAACCAGGAATTCCCCTTTGTTCTGATCTAGAATAATTAGTATCTGGATCAATCATTTGGTAACCCATTCATCATGTGACATCTCTTCCATTTACATTTTAAATATTACCTAAATATTATGTTGCATTACTAGTAATGATGACAGGAGCCATTTATCCATCACCGACTATGTACCAGGTACTGTACTAGGTAATTGCACATAATCCTCATAGCAGCAGTGTGAAGTAGGTGTTTCCTTGCTTGAGGGTTAGGGCCAGGTCATGTTTCAATAAATACCCCCACAGCACCAAGCACAACACTTTGAACACAGTAGATGCTCATTATATATATTTTTGATTGACTGAAATGTAGCAGTGGGTCCCCTGCATCTCCCTCTAATGTATGTAGTTATTTGATTTATAAGAAATTCTTGTCCCTGGCTGTGGTCAGCTATTGAATTTATGTTTGAAGAGAAAACCATAGAGTTTGGCAATTCTGCAGTGATAGGTGATGTGTGATTCATTTGGGGGAAGAATAGACATTTTCTATTCAGACTTTGAATTCCTGGGTCTTATGGTTAGTTAATCATGTCTATAGGAATGCATGACTGAGCAGACAGATTCAAAGGTAGGAGACTTTAATCTAAACTACTCCATTGTGTTTTTCCAGATATCATCTTGTTGCCCATTGGTAATGTTTTCTATAGCCACTGCTCAAATGTAAGAGAAGAATACAGTCTGGTGTTTGTTCATCTTAAAAGAAATTTGTCATACAGGAAGCAGGGTCCAAGCTAGAATCAGTGGGTACCTAAGATCCATAACATGTGACCCTTCAAAGTGGCCAGGATATTTCCCAAATAAGTCACATCTGTCTGTATCCTAAGAAGCTGCCCGGGTTGGTATACAATGGGAGACTCCTGGGAACACGTCCTTCACAAAAGAAGCTTCAAAGCAGAAATTAAAAACAGTTCTGGAAGCTTCTCAACAACAGAGGTAGCAGGGTGAGAGCTGGCAGACGTCACAGAGAGCCACCGTTCCAGCCGCTCCTCTCAACCCTCACCTCCAGGAGGCTGGCACAGCAGTTTCTCCTCAAGTAATTACTCTTGGCCTCCTTAAATTACCCCCAGGTTCCCAGTGGATGTTTTTCTTCACTTCCTCTATGAAATTACTTGATTCTGAGCATTGGTGGGGGGCAGGGAAGTAGTCTTGTAGGTGCTGAACAATTTCAGTTTCACCAGTGGGAGAAATGGCCCTGTAAATACTTTCAAAGAGAGCCCACCACGTCCTTCAGAAGGAAGAGGAGGCCGGTGACATGAATACGATTATTGTAATGGAGCAAAATGCATGACCCCGCGGGATTCTGTTAAATCCAGCAAAAGGGAATGCCACAGTTAACCATATCCCTGGGGAGCACTAAACCTGAGGCAGACTTATTAATTAGGGCTTCTGTGGGGCACAGAAAAGGCGGGGCGGGGGGCTTTTTTAGTTACAGAGACAGAGCTCCATTCTAATCTATTTCTTTTTATGGGGGCAACTCCTGTATCTTTTTTTTTTTTTTCCCAACCAAACATATCTTTTTTTTTTTCCAACCAAACATTTTGAGCTAGCTACATGCTCACAATATTCCTGTTGTGCCAAAGATTATTTTCAATTGAAAAAGAGAGCAGAAAAAAAATTTTTAAATGAATCAGTAGGTGGAGCTCTTTCTTTTTATTTATTTTTCAATTCCAGGTTTCATTTTTAGTGAGGGGCTCAGAGTTTTTGAATAAAAAATAGGCATTTTTTAAAAATGAAAACACATATATGATGTGCTTTCCTAATTGAAAGGGTATATTGTGAAATCATTACTGTCACAGAACATTTGTGTTGCATGAGAATGCTTAAGCAAAGAAAATATATAAACCTAAATTGACTTTAGCAATTTGAAAGTGATAGTGGACATCTGTGTTCAATAACTTTTTGCTGGTAACTGGTGTTTAATATTTCATGTCAAATCAAGAAGAGTGATAGAAGGTTTTCTAACACAGAGATGGCTGGCATTTTCACAGCACAGCCTGCCCTTTGTCATACTCACCATAAAGAAACCTGCTGTAGTGAGGGTTGAAACTGTACCATGTCTCCTTTTTTGGAACTTTATATAAACTTCCAGAATACACTAGTCTCTATTTTCCTTTAGAATGATGTCTATAAGAAAAAAAAAAATGCGAAAGGACTTCTAAAGCTCATTATTTACTTAAGGGGAAAAGGTGTGTGTGTGTGTGTGTGTGTGTGTGCGCGCGCGCGCGCACATGCATGTGTTGGGGTTGAGGGGCTCTTGGAAGAAATTCTAGAAGAATAAATCATCTAGAACAAATCTTACCTTTGTGTTTTCATCAATCCTGATTTTTCCTAGTTGGTGTGCAGTGATGTTTGGGATCTCAGTTGCCAATAGAAACATACCTTCCTAACAATGAAGTATGTCTACATAGTATTTTCATTTTTATGTAGTTAGGCAGGATAGGGGTGAGAAGTGGAGAGTAGGGAGAAAGAGGTTTTAACTTTATAACTTTATAATTTCTTTTTACACATCATTTTAGATATGAAATCTCGATTCTGAAATACGTTTGTCTTAGCAACAAATTTGTTGAAGGAAGGACTGAGGGGGCAGCATATTCTTTGAATGGACCATGGGATTAGCACTTAGTATTAAAAATGGTCATCGTGACCTGCTAGTCATGTTAGTTAATGCTGATCTCAAAATCTTATTCCATTTAATTCTCAAGAAGCTGTACTCTGGGAACTGCTTTGAATCATATATAATGAAAGTAAAATAAGAAGGCCCATTGAGTTTGAGTTACTCTAGACATCTGGCATCTTGGCATAGTTTATATTCATGTTGATGTAAAAGGACTGTATATCTGAGCAAAGAAGTGTTCCCTTTTCATCCCCTAATGATACTGTGGTCCTAGAATGATCAGAGTCTTATGTAAATATATACTTTTACTCATTTTAAAGAGAATAATTCTAGTTGCAAAAAGCAAGATGTGGAACAAATTCAGAAAACTGGAGTAATTTGCCTGAGTGCTTAAATTCATCTAACTTAGATTCAAGTATGGAAGGAAATAGGATTAAGCAAGTTATTTAAAATTTTATAGAAAAATCTCCATCACCAAAGATATGTTAAAACTAATGAATTCAATAAAGTTGCAGGATATAAAATCAGTATACAAAAATCTGTTGTTATTCTATACATTAAGAATGAACTGTCAAAAACAGAAATTAAGTAATCTATTTGCAATTATTTCAAAAAGAATGAAATACCTAGGAATAATCTTAACTAAAGAAGTGAAAATATCTGCATGCTGAACACTGTTAAGATATTGATGAAAGAAATTGAAGAGGAGACAAATAAATGGAAAGATATGAAAGAATTAATATTGTTAAAATGTCCATACTACCTAAAGTAGTCTATTGATTCAATGTGATGTGATCCCTATCAAAATTCAATGACACTTTTCACAGAAATAGAACAAGTAATCCTAAAATTTGTGTGGAGCCACAACAGACCTCAAATATCCAAGGCAATCTTGAGAAGAAAGAACAGAATTAGAGGTACCACACTTCTTGATTTCATTACAATGCTACAGTAATCAAAACAATATGGTATTGACATAAAAACAGATACATAGATCAGTAGAACAAAATAGAGAGCCCAGAAACAAGCCTACACATCTATGGTCAATTAACTTATGACAAAGGGGCCAAGAATACATAATCAGGAAAGGAGAATCTCTTCAATAAACGCTGTTGGGAAAACTGGACAACCACATGTAAAAGAATGAAACTGGGCCCTATCTTACCCCAGAGACAAAAACAACTCTCAATAGATTAAAGACATGAACATATAATCTGAAATCATAAATTTCTAGAAGAAAACAGAGGGAGGATATCCCCTTGACACAAATCCTGGCAATAATTTTTTGGATTTCCCACCAAAAGCAAAGGCAATAAAAAGAATAGTGAAGAAAGTGAACTACATCACACTGTTGAACAGCAAAGGAAACCATCAACAAAATAAAAAGGCAACCTATGGAATGGGAGAAAATACTTGCAAATTATATATCTAATAGGGAGTTCATATCTAAAATATATAAGGAACTAATACAACTCTGCAGGAAAAAAAATATCCAATTTAAAAAATGGGCGGAGGGACATTTTTTTCAAACAAAATATACAAATGGCTAACAAACACATGAAAAGGTGCTCAATATCACTAATCATCAGGAAAATGCAAATTAAAACCACAAAATCAACTCATACCTGTTAGAATGGCTGTCATCAAAAAGTCAAAAATAACAAGTGCTTGCAAGGGTGGGCAGAAAAAGGAACCCTTGTGCACTTTTGGTGAGAATGTAAATTGGTGAGGCCACTATGGAAAACAGTATGAAGGTTTCTCAAAAAAATTAAAAATAACACTAATATGATCCAGCAATTTCGCTTCTGGGTATTTATCCTAAGGAAACAAATCACTGTCTTGAAAAGATTTCTGCTTCCTCATGTTTATTGCACATTTCCCCATCATTTAAAATAGCTAAGACATGACCACCTAAGTGTCCATTAATGGGTGAATGAATAAAAAATGTTATATATATCTATGTATATACATGAACACACATAGGCACAATGGAATATTGTCAGGCATAAAAAGAAGGACACCCTGACATTTTTGACATGGATGAACCTTGAGGGCATCATGCTAAGTGCAATATAAATACCGTACAATCTCACTTATATGTGTAATCTTTAAAAAAACAAACTTATAGAAACAAAGAACAGATTAGTGGTTGTCAGAGGCATGGCATGGGGTTTGGGGAGAAATGGGCTAAGTTGGTAAAAAGTTACAAACTTCCAGCTATAAGATTAGAAAGTCTTAGGAATGTAATGTACATTATAGTGACTATAATTTGTAGCTATGTGAAATGATAGGTATTAACTAGACTTGTGGTAATTATTTTGCAGTATTTACATATGTCAAATCATTATGTTGTAAACCTAAAATGAATACATTATATGTCAATTATAGCTCAACTAAAAAAAAAAGAATGAGGTACGTATGTATTAATTTAAAAACAATCTTTGGAAATCTCAGCGACATAGGAGAAAACACACTAGATAAAAGAGTAGGATTATGCTCAGTGATGTGACCAAAAAAAATGGCAAATCAGGCTAATTTTGCACTAAAAAATGTATATCTGCAGGCAAATTTAGATAACCGAACATAATAAATCACATGGAGAGAGTATAGAGAACTTATTTTGTTTCAAAGTGGCATTAGCCAATAATATAATGTTTTCTATTTTTCTGTATGTCTTGAAAAATTACAATCTTGTTATTTGAATGTCATGAATCTCCTATGAGGATCGAGGAAATGCAAGCATCTTCCTTGTTGGGGACATACAGAAAAAGGTGGCTTAACAACGAGTTGTTCTCAAGATTACGCAGAACCTCTGTGAGTGCATTTGTCCAAAATGCTAAGCAGCATGGGTAGGGCTGGTAGCAGGGGCCTTAAGGCCGCAGCCTAATCGCCTGCTTTTTCTCTTAAGGCAGGAAATTACCGTTGTCCCAGACTTGGGCATTCAATGTGCAGCTTGCAGGGCACCAAGCTGATCTCCCTGGCAGATGTTAAAATGATAGAAAAATGCAGATAATATACATGGGAAAGTATAGCCTTTTCTTTCTATAGCTGCCAGGGTTATCTGCCTTGGGGCTTAGTCTGGTTTCCATGTATTCCTTAAGTAAAATTCCAGCCATTGTGGCTAGTGAAAAGGGTAAAAGAAAAAAGATGTCATCACTCAAATGTTTCCCAGGTAGCGTATGTTTATTAGTCATCAGTCTTACATATCACTATTCAATAGAAAGGTCCACATTTACAGTAACCATGTGCCCCTTCATTTTCTCCAGGCTGCAACTAAGCCTGGACAATTTAAATGACTATAAGCATCCACTTGTGAGCCATTGTAGCTTCTTGCCAAGTTATTGTGGCGTTGAAGTCATGGATGTGAACAGAACTTTACAGTAAAGTGAGAGAAAACGATCTTTCCAGCAACATATCAAAATGCCCCATTTGCCTTTTCATCATCAAAGAAGATCCAATACTCAATCACAGAATATTATCATTCAGAAACCCGTCTCATTTTATTAAGAGCCTTCTTCAGCTCCTTAATTGCAAATCAGCATGATCTGTTGCATGTAAATAAGATTTGCTTCTCGATTGTTAGTTCCCATTATCTATCTTATCAATAATCACTTGTCTTCTTTTCAATTTTAGACATTAATTATCTTTTAAATCAAAATGAAATGTGTACTTGACAACTTCTGACTCAAGCATTTGATTTTCCATAAATCCTGGAAATGACACAGTATGCACTTCGCCTCTGGCACACTTCTTCAAAAACTAGAGTTATGCAAGTAGGGACACTTGAGAACTAGGGAGCCTGTTCCTCAAAGCCTCCCCAAGTTCTGGGAAGCAGTGGCAACAGTGGCATGTTGAAAATGACAGGAACAAAGTTACTTGATCATGTGGAATTGAGTGTGTGAGTGTGAGTGTGTGTGTGTTTGAATATGCCCCCCCCAAAAAAAATTGAGTTTTATTTCCCTATAGTCTTGAGCAATATTTTCCTAGAGTCTAGTAGTCTTCTCATTTGTTTACACTTTCATGATAATCTTTGATTTTCAAGTCTGATTTTATTAGAATCATGTTTCTCATCTTCTTTATCTTACTCAGCCTTTTAATCAATTATACAATTATAAATTTCTCTTCTCCAAAATATTCTCATCCAATTAAAAAACAAGGTTATTTAAAATTTTCACCTTTCCCCGATTCCCACACTTCCTCCTATCACAAATATAAAGCAATTGGGCACACTATTGATCAGCTCATTGCAGAGTTCCTTTACATTTGATCATTTTAATGATCCCATCAGATAGATAAGAAAGGTATTGTTCCCCAATTTTGAGAGGTGGAAAGATACACACAAAAGTTAAGAGTTGTCCTGTGTTGTAGCCATCCATGGACATTAGAGGTCAGGAGCCCTCACTCCTCACGAGCCCTTCATGGTCATCAAACTGCTGCATATTGAACAGTGTACCAGGAACTGCAGTCAGTGCTTTACATTCTTTATCTCCTTGAATCTTCGCTAAATACCATGAGGTAGATATTAGAACCTTTATTTGAAAGATGAAAGAGCAGACTTCAAAAGATTACAAATCAAATAAGCAGGAAACCCAGGGCACAAAACTAGGTCTGCCTAATTCACAAACTGCTGGTATAGTCACTATACTCTTTGTCCCCCATACTTTGTGGTCCACAGCTAATGCATGGGCTGCACTGGTCATCAGAAGCAATAGCGCTGACTTACTCTTGATGACTGTGTATTGTTTTTATTTCTCTGAATTCTTATAAATATAGCTGTGGGAGAAATAAGAGCTGATAGTGCATATTACCAATCAAGACAAGAGTCTAGCAATGCCTCACAAGACAAGAGTCTAGCAATGCCTCGGAGAGAAGAAAAACAAGGCCACAAGAACCGGTTTAGAGAATGAAGTAAATTGGCATATGATTATTGGGTAAGTAGAGATTTTTGTCTCTATTTTATTCCCCAATGAAAAGAATTCAGTGCAAATATATATTATTATAAGAATAGATTGAAGACTGTCTGATATGTTGTAAATGCTTGTTCTAAATGCTTCTCTTGTTGATATTATCCATCATCTTCCCTTCCCGTGTTATAAGACTTATATGAAAGGGAAGACAGATCTTAAGCTGGGGAAAGACTAGTACTTTCTGTCACTATGGATCTTGTCAAAACAACTGTCTCATTGTCATTACTTTAAACAAACCTGTTTACTTTTAAACTATCCAAATGAGTTCTTCTTTTTCCTTCCAAGATTTACTTCCAAATCTACAAGCAATTGTTTGCAGATTTGCTTCATCAAACACACCTCTTCCTCTGTTCTAGTGGAAGTAGAATGTCATCTTGTCTCCTCACAACCAATGCAAAGAGCTCAGCTTCAAAGAAGGCTGGACATCCTTCATTAAGTACTTTTGTCATTCCCTTTATAAAATTACAAATATAAATATAAAATTATAAATATATATATAACTCTTTTTAAAATTTTATTAAATCAGATGTTAAACACTAGGTCAGAAGCCAAGGCAAGTAAAGGTGACTTTGCCATTACCAGCATGATATGTCAGAGAAAGCAGTAACAAAATTTTGGTGTATTTTTTTGGTCTGTTTGTTCTAAAAACCATTCTATTGAGGTATGATTGACATGTAAAATGTTAAACATATTTAATACAACTTTAGGTATAAGTATAAACCATCACCACCATCAAGGCCATAGATATATCCTTCACTCTCAAGATTTCTTCCTGGCCCTATACTACTATTATTGTTTTCTGTGGTGTGGTAATTACATAATTTAAGACCTATCATCTCCCAAAAAATGTTAAGTATAGCTATGATCTGAATGTTTGTGCCCTTTGTCCCCCAAATTCATATGTTGAAATCCTAATGCCCAATGTGATGGTATTAGGAGGTGGGGCCTTTGGGAGGTGATTAGGTCATGAGGGTGGAGCACCTATAAAAGGGATTAATGGTCTTATAAAAGAGACCCCACATTGCTCCCTACCCCTTCCATCATGTGAGGACATGGCACGAAGGTGCTAGTTATAAACCAGGAACAAAGTCCTCAGCAGAATGCAACCATGCTGATGACTTGAGCTTGAAATTTTCATCCTCCATAACTGAGAGAAATAAATCTCCACTGTTTATAAGTTACTCAGCCTCTGATATTTTGTTATAGCAGTCAGAACAGATAAGACAAGTATACAGTATAGTAACTATAGGCATTACACTATATGGTAAATCTTCAGAACTTATTTATTTTATATAATTGAAACTTGGTATCATTTGAACATCTTCTTCACATTTTTTCTCCCTACAGTCCCTGGCAATCACAATTCTACTCTCTGCTTCCCTAAGTTTGATTATTTTACATCTACACATAAATACAATTATACAGTATTTATCTTTCTGTGCCTGGCTTATTTCTCTCAGCATAATGTTCCCCAGTATCATCCACGTTGTTGTAAGTGGCAGGATTTCCTTCTTTTTTTAAAGCTGAATAATATTCCATTCTATGTATATATCATTTTTTTTATCTGTTCATCATTGGTAGTCATTTAGGTTGTTTCTATATCTTAGCTTTTGTGAGTAATGCTGCAATGAACATTAGAGAACAGGTATCTTCTCAAGAGAGTAATTTAAATTTCTTTGGATAAATATCCAAATGTAGAATTTCTGGATTAAATGGTAGTTCTATTTTTAATTTCTTGAGAAACCTCAACATTATTTTCCATAATGGCTATACCTATTTACATTCCCACTGACAGCATACCAGGGTTCCCTTTTCCTCACATTTTCACTAGCACTTGTTACATATATATATTAATAGCCATCCTAAGAGATGATAGTTCATTGTGGTTTTGATTTGCATTTGTGTGATGACTAGTGATTTGAGCACTGTTTGCCATTTATGTCTTTGAAGAAATGTCTATTTGGGTCCCTTGAAAAATTTTTAATTGGGTGATTTTTGTTTGTTTGTTTGTTTTTGCTATTGAGTTGTAGAAGTGTCCTATTTCAGATATTAACCCCTTGTCAGATATGTCATTTGAAAATATTATTTTCTATTCTATAGGTTGCCTTTTCATTTTGTTAATTGTTTCCTTTGCTGTGCAGTTTTTGTTTGGTTGGTTGGTTGGTTTATTTTGTTTTGGTCCCACTTGCTTATTTTTGCTTTTGTTGTCTTTACTTGTGGTGTCATATTCAAAAATCATTGCCAAGACTTATAACAAAGAGGTTTTTTTTTTCCTATTTTTTTTCTGGGAGTTTTACGATATCAGTCTTAAGTTCATCTTTAATCCAATTTGAGTTCAATTTAATGTATGACATATGATATGGATTCAAATTAATTTTTTTTTACATGAGGACACTAAGTTTTCCCAGCACCATTTATTGAAGGGACTATTTTTTCCCATTTGTCATCCTTGGTGCCTTTGTTGAAGATGAATTGAGGTATATGCATGGGTCTTTACTATAACTTTGTAATATATTTTGAAATCAGGGAGAATGCCTCGAGGTTTTTTTTTTTGTTCAAAATTGCTTAGATTCTTCAGGGTCTATTCCATTTTCAAACAAATTTTAGGATTATTTTTTCTATTTCTATGGAAAATGCTACTGAAATTTTGTTGGGGATTACACTGAGTTTATAGGTGGCTTTGGGTAGTATGGACATTTTAACAATATTAATGCTTATATTAATTCTTCTAATCTTTCTCCTTCTTGGTTAAATTTATTGTAAGTATTTTATTGTATTTTATTTTTTGAATGCTATTGTAAATGAGATTGTTATCTTCATTTCTTCTTCAAATAGTTCGTTGTTAGTGTATAGAAACACAACTGATTTCTGTATGTTGATTTGTATTCTGCAACTCTACTGAATTTGTTTATCCTTTCTAACAGATATAGGTAGTCTTTAGGATTTTCTATATATAAGATCATGACCTCTGAAAATAGAGAATTTTACTTCTTTCTTTTCAATTTGGATACCTTTAAATTTTTTTTAATCTAATTACTCATATTAGAACTTTCAGTACTTTGTTAAATAGGAGTGGTCAGAGTGAGCATCTTTGTATTATTTCTGATCTAAAAGAAAAACTTTATATCTTTTCAACACTAGCAGTGATATTAGCTGTGGAGTTGGCATGTATGGCCTTTATTATATTAAAGTATATTCCTTCATACCTAGTTTGCTGAGAGATTTCACTATGAAAGTATGTTGAATTTTGTCAAATGCTTTTCCTGCATCTATTGAGGTGATAATATAATTTTTGTTATTCATTCTGTTAATGTGATATACCATAATGATTGATTTGCATATGGTGAACCAACTCTTCATCCCAAGAATAAATACAATTTGATGACGGTGTATGATTCTTGTATTGTGCTGTTTAATTTGTTTTACTAGTGTTTTGTTTAGGGTTTTTGTTTCTATGTTCATCACGAATATTGTAATTTTCCTTCCTTTTAGTGTGCTTACCTGGCTTTGGTATCAGAGTAATGCTGGCCTCATAAAATTAGCTTGAAAGTATTTTATCCTTTTTCATTTTTTGGAAGAGTTTGGGAAGGATTATAATTAATTCTTCTTTAAATTTTCAGTAAAATTCACCAGTGAAGCCATTAGGTCCTGAACTTTGCTTTTTTTGAGAAGTTTTTGATAACTGATTCAATCTTCTTACTTTTTATTGGTCTTCTGATTTTCTATTTCCTCATGATTCAGTCTTCGTAGATTATATGTTTCTAGGAATTCATCCATTTCTTCTGGGTAATTTAATTCATTGGAACATAATTGTACATAGTGTTCTGTTATGATTCTTTTTTTCTGTAGTATCAGTTAAAATGTCTCTTTTTTATTGATAATTTTATTTATATATGTCTCCTCTCTTTTTAATGTAGTTAGTTGGCTAAAGGTTTTCAATTTGTTTATCTTACAATTTAGAGATTTCAAATGATCTGTCTTTGAGCTAGCTTATTTTTCTTCTGCTTAATTAAATCTGCTGTTGAAACTCCATATTGAATATTTCATTTTAATCACTGTGTTCTTCAGCTCCAAAATTTGTTTCATTATTTTTTATGGTTTCTATATCAGTGGAACTTCTTATTTTGTTCATGTATCGTTTCCTGATTTCATTCAGTTGTCTATCTGTGTTCTCTTGGAGCTCCCTGGGCTTCCTAAGACAATTATATAGAATTCTTTGTTGGCCAGTACAGACAGAAAACCATGCATAGATCTCCTTTTTCTTAGGGTCAGTTACCAGTGCTTTAGTCCTTTCCTTTGGTGATGTCGTATTTCTCTGATTTTTTGTGATTCTTGTAACCTTGTGTTGATGTGTATTTGAAGTAGTCACATTTTCCAGTTGTTACAGACTGGCTTCAGCAGGGAAAGCCCTTCACCAGTCAGCAGCCAGAGATTTTGGACAGGCCAACAGGCAGACTGCTTTCAGAATCCATGGACTGGAGAGCTTATACATTGGATAACAAATAAGCCTGCTGCCTGGGTCTACAGGGGCTAGTCTGTCATCAGGGTCCACTGAGGTGAGCCTACTGCCTGCGTCCATTGGTGTGGGTTTGGAGCCTGCATCCTTAGAGGCCTGCATGGAGCCTGGGTCTACAGGAATGGGCCTGAAGCCTAATTCCATAGGGGACAACTTGGCACTGGGGTGGATCTGGAGCCTGGGTCCACAGAGACTGGCCTGGAGTGGGAACAAGCTGGAGTCTGGATCTGTGGGGGCTAGTGCTTTCTTAAATACAAATTAAACATGTTGAAAAGAATCATTTTAAAACTAGACAACCAAATAACATTGCTGCCAAAATTTATAATGAGTATCTCTCCTATGACCTTAAAGCATGTTGTGATGTAATATATTAACATTTGGTGCATTATTTGTGCCTATATCTTTCTCATTAAACTGAGAGCTATTTTAAAAATCAATTTTATTGAAGTACATTGTATATATAATAAAATGCACCCATTTAAAGGTATACACCCATGTAATTATCATTGAAAATGTATTTACATCTGTAATCACCATCATAATAAATACTTAAAACATTTTTCTTACTCCAAAATACTTCCTGTGCCCTTCCCAGTCAGTCCTGATACTACTTCCAAACCTAGGCCACCACTAACCCTATTTCTATCACTACAATTTAGAGTTTTATATTAAATGAACAATTCAGTATTGACTTTTTGTTTTTGGTGTCATTTGCTTAGCATAATGTTTTTCAAAGTTATCCACATTGTTGAATATAACAGGAATTTATTTCTTATTTGTGTGGATGTATACTACAATCACCTGTTGGGCACTTTGTTTCTAGTTATAGAATAAAGTTCTTATGGCAAGTCTTTGTGTGGACATTTATTTTTGTTTCTTTTAAGTAAATTGCTAGGTATGGATGTGCTGAGTCATATAGATAGTATAATTAATTTTATAAGAAACTCCGCAAATGTTTTTTAGAAGGTTGTACAATTTTACATCTCCATCAGCAATATATGAGGTCCCAGGTACTCCATATCACATCCTCACCAACACCTGGCATTGTATTGTCTTTATTTTAGCCTTCTGAGTGAGTATGTAATAATATCTTATTATGGCTTAAATTTGCATTTACATGAGAATAAATGAGCTTGAGTATTTTTTCATAAACTTATTTCCACTTAGATATATTTGGTAAAATGTCTGTTCAAGTCTTTTATCCATTTTAATGGGATTTATTTTCCCATTATTGATTGCATTGGAATGTGTAAATTCTCAGATTTATGTATATGAAGATTTTCTGTCAGCCCATAGCTTGCCTATTTACTTTCTTAAGGGTGACTGTTGAAGATGCCAAATTTTTAATTTTGGTGACGTCAGATTTATCAACTTTTTATTGTTTGCATTTTTTGTGTTATATCTAAGAAATCTTTGCCTTCTCCAAGGTAACAAAAATTTTCTTCTAGAAGTTTTCTATAATAATAACTTTTATATTTAAATCTATTGTCCATTTTGAGATAATTTTTGCATGTGGCTTAACGGGTGAGGTTAATTTTTTTTCCACCCAGAGTTCTGGCAGCATATGTTGGAAAAAATAGCCTTTCTCCATTGAATTACTTTGGCACCTTTGTTCAAAATCAATTGACCACATCTACATGGGTCTATTTCTAGAATCTCTATTTTGTTCCATTGAACTTATTGTCTATTTTGATAGCAATACCACACTGTTTTGGTTACTATAGCATTATAATAAGTAAGACTTGAAGTCAGATAATGTAAGTTCTCTAACATTGCTCTTTCTTTTATAACATTCTTTTGGCAATGCTAGGTCCTTTGACTTTCCATATGAACAGTAGAGCTACTTTTTTAAAAGCACATAAGATCAAGATTTAGATTGTGTTGAATCCATACGTAAATTTGAATATCGAGTTTTCCAACTTATGAACGTGGTGTAATTGCTTCATTTATTTAGGTCCTTATTTTTTTTGAAAATGTATATTTTTTAGATTACTAGAGTATGATATCTTATCTACATTTTATTAAATTTACTCTTAATTGCTTTATATTTTTGATGCTATTATAAATACTATTTGATTTCAAATTTTACCTTTTTTGCATGTATCTAGAAATATAATTAATTTTTTGTTTTTTAACTTTATGTCCTGTAGCTTTGCTAACTCTTTTACAAGCTTTGGAAGCAATTTTGTGAATTCTATTTATGAATTTCCCAAAAGAAAATTTTATATATATATTTTTTTTGTAATCTTTTTTTTTTTTTTTTTTTTTTTTTTGCATCACTTAATTGGCTAGAACTATTAGCATAGTGTTGAATGGTGATTGCTCTCAATCTTAAGTGGAAAGATTTGAGTCTTTTACCATAAAGTATTATAATAGATGTAGATTTTTCTAGGATGTTCTTTATCAAGTTGAAGAAATGTCTATTTCTAATTATGGTATTTTTTTATTGCCAATGGCTGTGGAATTTTCACAAATAATTTTTCTGCATCAATTTTGATGATCATATATTTTTTTATCTTTTATTCTGTTAATATCATGAATTCCATTGATTGCTTTTCAAATGGGAAGCCAAACTTGCATTATTAGGATAAACCCTAACATGACGTATTAGCCATTTTAAAATTGTTGAATTTGATTTGCTAAAGTTTTCTTAAATATTTTTGTGTTGATGTTTATGAGGGTTACTTTTCTGTAATCTTTTTTTTTCCTTAAAAAGTTTTGCATGAACATAAATTTGAATCTATTTGGGTTGGGAGTTTACTTTTGGGAAGGTTTTTAATCACAAATTCAATTTCTTTAATGGATATAGAACTATCCATATTTTAAAATTTATTTTTGAGTCAATTTTATTAAATTGTCTTAAAAAGATCTGTCATTTTCATTAAAGTTGTCCAATTTATTACCACAAAACTGTTCATAATATTCCCTTAATATCTCTCCAGTATTTGTAATGATTTAGTCTGTTTTAGTGCTTACATTAGTAATTTTAGTATCCTTTTCTTTTTTCTTTGATCATTCTAGCTAAAAATTCTTTAACATATTTATCAAGATTTTTACAATTCAGTTTTTGGTCTAATTGCCCCTGTCTTCCTAATTTACTCTATATACCCTTTGGCCTTCCCTGTTCCTTGAGTATGACATGTTTCTTCCCATCTCAGAGTTTTTGCATATTTGTATATATACTGGTTTCTCTCTTTGGATGTTGTCCACTTCCCTTCTCCACTCACCTAAAATCAACTCATTTTCTCTCCCCTTTCACCTGCCAAACTCATTATCCTTCTGACTGAAATTTTGCTTAATCTCATAGGTCTTCTCTTTCCTTACCATGAGACTCAACTACCTCTAATATAACACTCAAATCACTCTATTATGTTCTTTCATGTTGCATTATACTTATATAGTTACACTTATGTATTTAGATACATATTTATGTATCATATCTCTTTCCATGACCAGACTGCAAGCTCCATGATGTTAGAAACTATGTCTTTTTTTTTTTAATTTTTATTTTAAGGTCCCTACACAGTACTCGACTGTAAAATGAATATAAAACAAATTAGAATGTAAAAAAAATAATACAAGGAAGGTACAAGAGATTTTGAGTGATCAAGTGACATTGTCCACTTTGTTAGAAATGATGGTCTCACCCGTCTTCTATTGCTCATGGAACCAGAAAAGATTATAAGAGAGTTGATGTTTTCCATTACCTTTGACACTATGCCCCTAAACAAAATGAGTGTCATTTATGTTTGCCATTCCCTGGATTTTCTTACTCTTTTTTTGTTTCTTTAGTATTCTTCTTTTCTTGAACATCATCTTTTTCTCTCAAGTTACTCCCATTTCTCCTGTCATATAGGAATGTGGCTTCATGAAAGCACATTTCCTCTCCTTAAATATTTGCATTTTAGAAAAAGAACACTAAGGTCTTCATACTCTTGTAATGGAATTCTGACAACATTAACAAAGATGGATTCCTATTTTGATAGCCCTCTAGCCCGTGCTTAATGTGTTCATAAGTGTTATAGATTCTAGGATGTTGATGGTAGCCTTCCTACTTTTCCCATTCTTGGAATCTTTTTTAATTAGTCATGATAGGCTAACAATTCCAAATGTTAGTTACTTGATACAATAAAAGTTTATTTTCAGGAATACAATAGTCTAAATGCAGTGTTCTGGATTGAACAGCCCTTCAGGCTGGCTTTCTTCCAAGGAGAGACTCCCCTCTCATGGCTTTGTTTTTGTGCAACTGTATCCTCCTCTAGGTGCTTGCAGTTCTTCAGTTCTACAAATGGGGAGAGATAATGTGAAAAGAGTGCAGGCTCATTTGTCAGAAGACTGTAGACACCAACTCTGGAAATGATTTACGGTGATTTTATCCACATTATGTTGCAGTGGAGGCTGGGAAATATAGTCTTAGTGCCCAGGAAAGAAAGATAAAAAGTTTAGCGAATAAATAGCAAGCTTCTAACACATCTTTAATTCCAAGGTGAAAGTTTACTCCTAATCCCTAGTGTATCATCTAGAAAATCTTATATGTTCAGATCTATATTCTCACATTTCCCTCACCCCAACCTCATGAGCCTGTAATCTTTACATATCCTTCTGTACAGCATTTTAATTAAAAGTTATTTTGTTATTATCATTATTGCATTGGTATGAGGAAGGGTGCCTAGCATTAAAAAATTATTTGGAGCACCATTTAAAATATATATTACTACCTCCATTTATCTGGACTCTGACTTTACTGGAGTTTTTAAATAACATGAGGAAACGTGAACAAAAGACACCCTATTTGTAGAGGTTTTTTTCTTGAAGTACCTTACTTTCGTGAGAAGTAAAAGTATAATATTTACATAGCCACCAATTTTATCTATGATTAGTACTTCATTTAAAGAAAAAACAGAACTGGCCTTGCAGACATCACCGCTTCAGAGCAATGTGTGCCCAGCCATGGTCAACCCAAACATGTTCTTCAATTCGACATCGCAGTCAATGGTGAGGCCTTGGCCCCAAGATGGTTGCAGGCAACATTCCAAAGACAGTAGAATATTTTCATGCTCTGAGCACTGGAGAGAAAGATTTGGTTCTAAAGGTTTCTGGTTTCACAAAATTATTCTGAGATTTATGTGCCAAGGTGGTGACTTCACATGCCATAATGGCACAGGTGGCAAGTCCATCTATGGGGAGAAATTTGATGATGAGAATTTCATCCTGAAGCAGGCAGGTCCTGGCATCTTGTCCATGGCAAATGTTGGACCCAACACAAACAGTTCCCAGATTTTCATCGGCACAGCCAAGACTGAGTGGTTGAATGGCAAGCATGTAGTCTTTGGCAACATGAACAACGCATGAATATTGTGGAGGGTATGGAGTGCTTTGGGTCCAGGAAAGACAAGACCAGCAAGAAGGTCACCATTGCTGACTGTGGACAACTCTAATAGATTTGATTTGTATTATCTTAACCACCAAACCATTCCTTCTGTTGCTCGCGAGAGCACCCCTCATCCTGCTTGCTTGGAACACCCTATTATAATCTGCTTTCACTGTGGTTCTTTGGGTTCTGGGTTTTTCCTTTACCTCCAAGTCTAGCTGGGTTGCAGAGTTAAGTTTATGATTATGAAATAAAATTTAAACAACCAAAAAAAAAGAAAAAGAAAAAATAGAACTGCTATAAAAGCTTTAGCTCTCCGTGACTCCATAAAACTCCCTATTTTTAGTGTAAATAATAAACCAGACAAAAGTGTAGGCAGATTCAATGAAGACAGAAATTAAAAGGTCAAAATATCTTATAGCTATTTCATCATCAGTCCTACTATTTCCTCCCAATTTAAAAATTTTTTGTAGATATTATGTCAATTCTCTCCGATTCCATAGAGAATCACAGTTTATACATGACCGGATCCCATGTAGCAAAACTTCCATTATATCTGCAGAGCAGAAAACTCAAGAAATAATTATAAATTGACAAATGTCTACTCTTTTGGATTGGCCTATTTAATCTTACCAATAATTATGTGTTCTGTTAGGTTCATCCAATTATTATTTGATCAGCAAACCATTTTTATTTTAGGAGGTAAATGTGATAAACACTGAGTATCCAATATTCTAGTGAATTTTAATTGCTGAGCAATAAAACTGTGGCTCAACTAGATTTAGCTCCTAAACTTTAAAGCTCTCACTGCAATTTGATATTCACAGGAACATCTTCCCTTGCCTTGAAAAACTGGTTTATCCCTTTGTTAAAAATTGGTGAACTGAAGCTATAGGTAAGTTTGAAATTTGAAATTACACCTGCTGAGTTGGATACAAAATACTGAATTACCGATAAATATCAGATTTCAAAAGATCTTTTGTTTGTTTCTTCAAATAATAAGTATAGTGTATATTTCTCAAATCCATGGCTTCTGTGACATGGTTCCAATAGTTTTATCTCGATATATTTTAAGAGACAATTTTAGAATCACTGGTTTTTAGAATAAATAAAGCTGTTAGGAAAAAAACAGTGTAGGATGTATACTCACTTCTCCTGCTCTACAATTTATTTTAGAATCCTTGTAATAAAGTATTCTAAATATCATAATACTGTATATATTCATCTTCTAAATATCACACTGGAGTATATCCAACAATATTAACATCAGAGCAGGGTGAGTATCCGATCAATTTTTGTATTTCCAGAACCTTGGACAACACCTAACACATAGCAGACACTTGATAAATGTGTGGTAAACAAAAGAATTAATTGATTTTCATTTTGTTTTTATAAAAATAAAACAAAACAAAATTGCGTGATTTTTAATCTGATAAATTGTATAAAACATCACACATTCTTTTTTTCTAGGCCACTCTCACCTCCTAACCATCCAGTTCTCAAATTTCTCTGAAAAATATCACAACATGACTCCTAGTATAATCTACATGTGGCATATAGTAAATGTTTAATAATATGCATTTAGGGAATGATTGCATGAACAAATATGATGCTCAATTTTTAAAAAATGTAATAAATTACATAAATTTGTGAATTAAGTTTAGATATGGAAATGTTCCTTTGAAAAAGAAAGGGTTATTGTCATGTAAATACAATCCTATATAGTTGATGGAAATAATAAAAATATTTTGGTAAAAGTGTATTTAACCAATTTTGTGTTGTACCAACTTCTACTTTTGAAAATAGCATGGACCATTATTTAAATTTCAAATTTTTTGACGTAATTAAAAAAATGTTGTGCCTATAACATAATGTAGTTTTTCATTATAATACATTGTTCATATATTGCTTACTTAGGATAAACTAGTCACTCCAAAGATATGAAAAATTATCATTTGTAATAATACTACCATCACTTATTGAGTGTTTACTAAATTCCATACATTATATACATATAAACAACTTCTTATTATACATTGATTTCTTTTTTCTGAAAATTTGTTTATTTATATAATTTTTAAATATTCTATATTTCCAAGACAGTAAATTTTATGAGAGCAGGAAATAAATACATACTTTTTACCACTATACATTCAGCATTTGGTATGGAATCAGTCGCACATTCGTTAAAACAAATATTTATCAATAAATAAATTAACATTGCACTCATCTTACTTACAGAAATAACTTATACTTAGAGGTAGTAAGAAACTTGCTCAAGGTCAAAAAACAAGTGTAAAGCCAGAACCTAAACCCATATTTTTAAATCTCCAAATCCATGCTATTATATGCTATGATCTCTAGCTTTTGAAAGCAAGCACAGTGTTTTCATTTCTTGGCTCAGTTTTTACAGGCTGCTATAACAAACTACCACACTGGTTTAAATAGTAAGCATTTATTTCTTGCAGTTCTAGTGGCTAGGAATTTGAAGATTAGGGTGTCAGCAGATTTGATACCTAGTGAGAGCCTGCTTCCTAATTCATAGGTAGCCATCTTCTCTCTGTGTCCTCGCATGGTATAATGGAGCAAGAGCTCTCTGGGGTTCTTTCTAAAAAGCGCTAATCTCATTCATGAGGGCTCCACCTTCACGCCCTAATTACTTTCAAAGGCCCCATTTCCTAATACCATCACACTAGAGGTTAGGATTTCAACATGTGGATTTTGGGGAGACACAAATATTCACTCCATAACACTCATTTATTTTCCAAACTAAATGATATAATACATGTTATTGGTTTATATTAGAGACTTAGATAAATGTCTCTAAAGAAATAATATGGACCACAGAATAACTAATCCATAGGTAAGAAATATTTTTTTGGACATTTCTGGTTGAAGAGGAAGATTAAAACATTGTTTATCTTTAAATTTTAAGTCAAATAAGGGTGAGGGTTGCAAAGTCCAAAGCAGTGCATGGAGAAAAAAAATAAAAGAAAATAAAAACAATAACAGAAATCTCTGTCTCAATTAATTATTTTTAAAAAGATAAGAAGAAAAAGGATAGAAAATCCGAATATAGAAATAGAAATTTATATCAACTAATATGCTAATAATCATAATTGTAATTGTTCAGTTAAAAGTTAGATTTTTCAGATTGAATTAAGGAAATAAAGCTATATGTAGTTTGTAAGAGACACTCCTAATGCACAAAGATACAAAAAGCTGTGAGTCAAAGATCTAAAATGGTATACCAGACGAATACTAGCTAAAAGAATGCTGGCAAGTTATGTATATAATATCAGTAAAAATAGACTTTAAGACAAAAAGCTATATTGGGTAATTCGTAACAGCATGAATGAACTTTGAAAATATTACACTGTGTAATTAACCAGATAAGAAAGGACAAATATTGTATGACTCTACTTATAGGAGGAATAGGCAAATTTAGAGAATGAGCAAATTTATAGAAACAGAAAGTAGAATAGAGATTACCAGGAGCTAGGCAGATGAAAGAATGGGGAGTTATTATTTAATGGGTACAAATTGGGTCTATATGGTATGATGAAAAAATCTGAAAATGGATGGCTGTAATGATAGCACAACATTGCAAATGTCTTAATGCCACTGAATTGTACATTTAAAAATGACTTAATGCTTTTAAAAAGTATATATAAGTAAAATTTTCTTAAAAAGCTTTATTAGGTATACAAAGTATCATTACATAGAAATAAAAGTTCAATTCACATAGAAAATATCATTTGTATGAACCCAATTAAATAGCCTCAAATATTTACAGAAAAAAATAGGTGTACAGATAAAATTGATAAATCCATTTCTATAATGGAAATTTCAACATGTTTTTAATTATTAATAGATCAAAGCAAACAAAAAATTTATGTCGATACAGAAAGGTTTTAATAAGCTTGCTGTAGTAAAAATATATAGTACATTACACCCTAAAGTATAGCATACACATTTTTCTCAAGCACATTTATAATATTTACGAAAATTGATTATGTCTATATTCGTCTATAAGGCAAGTCTCAATCATTCTAGCTGGTACTCTAAGAAAATAAAAAGTAATTAAAGACATCAAAATGGACAAAACAACACCAACAGAATCAAATATGAGTTGTTGAATATGAGAATATATAGTAGAACATTAAATTAATATACAACAATCAGTTGCATCTTCACAGAGCAGCAACGAAGATCAGAAAATATATATTTTAAATGTCATTTATAATACAATAAAAGCTATAATCTATTAGAGGCAAATGAAACAAAAGATGCATAAGACTTAATTTAAAAATATTTCTAAATTTTATCTAAATAAATTAACTAAAACCTAAATTAACAGAGAGATACTTTCTATGTAAATATAGTCAATGTTATGAAGATATCAAATGTCCCCAAATTGATAGCTTTAATGTTATTCTAATTAATATTTGAACAGAGTTTTATGAAAGATTTTAAAATCATATTCCAATATTTATGTAGAAAAGAGCCAAAAGTAGCTAAAATATTCATTTCAAGGTAGGATGATTTGTCCTATCAGGTATTAAGAACTAAAACAGAGCTCTAGTAAATTAGAAAATGTGATATTGGCACATGGATGGACAGATTGACCCATAGAACAGACAGAATACAGGTTCAGGTATAGAAGAAACCTTGATAATATAGGAATGGCATGGCAGATCCCTGGGGAAATAAAAGACTAATAATAAATGTAACTAAAAAGAAAAATTCAATTCATATTAAAAATTAAATTGTACCCTTCCTCTCGCCATATTAAAATCAATTGTTAATGTTTTAAAGATTTTTTATAAGACATAAAACTAAAATTTTTTGAAGAAAATATTAGAGAGGTCACTGAAATTGGGGTAAAGAAGATTTTTTACTGTGTAGAAAGCTCTACCTCAAAAGAAAAAATATAATGAATATGATTACATTAAGTCAACTTTTGTATCTCAAAAGAAAATGAAAATATAAGTCACAAGCTCTGGGAAGATACTTAAAATGATAATTAACAAAAGATTATTATCTCAAATATTAAAACAAAACTTACAAGTTACAATTACTCTATAGAAAAGTAGACAAAGATATGAACAGGAGTTTCAGTAAAGAGGAAATATTTTTGTCAAGCAAAATCATGAAAAGAGGTTTAATTTCATTAGTAATAGGGTTATAAAAAAAATGACACTGTGCAATAGCCACCATTTTACCCATTCAATAGGCAAAAACTAAGAATTTGACAACACAGTAATTAGAAATGATATGAAAACTCTTAGGCATTGCTAACTTTTTAGTTAAACCCTTATAAGTATCTTATGTTTCCTACGAGGACTCCATCTAATAATGTACTCAATTTTGTTTATGTCTTAGTTTTTGGGCTCATCGTTGTTGGGGATATCTTATTTTTAAACCATATTTGTTTTTAAATTTGTAATATTCTTTTATACATATTAAAAGGAAAATGTAAATTTTAAGTTATATGGCTATTATCAGTATAACAAGTCAATTAAGAAATCTGAATTTTATTTGTGTTTATACTCCCAGGTTCAAAGTCATTTAATTAGACAGAGTCTTTTAGTGATACTAATCACATTTATAAATGAATGTTTTTGAAGCATTTGAGTTCCTGCATTTGTGTAAACCTGAGTTCTGAAATTTCCCTATTTCTGAAATTTAGTTGTATTTCTCATAAATAATCATTATAATCAAGAACATATTTTTTACAAATTTCAAATTATTTATTATGTTTTACAGTTCAAAAAGTGCTTTTAAATATAGCTGACTCTCCCAGTAAGCTTGGGTGGTGGATGGATAAGGCACTCGTTAGAGGAACTATTTAAATAAACAGAACCTAAATCTTTAAGAGGGTGAATGACCTAAACAGGTCCGTACATGGGCTAGTTGCATAGTTTGTACTGTACTTGACTTTTCACTCTGTTTTCTGCTCTTTCCCCTACATCATTTTACCTCTAAAGATAATAATAAACTGGTAGGTCTGTGAAATGTTTCAGCACTTTCAAAATGCTTTCCATTTCATGTCATCTGTTTTGATTCTCACATTCACCCTTCAAGTTTCTTTAACATATTCCTTTCTTCTCATAACATATATAGCATAATTTAAACCAAATATATTATTAGCTATGAAAATATAAGATCTTTCTGTTAAAAATTTTACTAATCAAATCAAAATAATAAAAAAATCTTGTTTTTGTTTTATAAATCCCATGGTTGTATTCACTAATTTGTCCAAGAAGTAAGTTAAAATAATTATTTTTGAATTTCTTGGTTTTGTTTTGTTTTTGAGAAGGCAAATAAATGAATGAAAGAAGGAATGAACTGTTTTATCATCTAAACAACTTCTGCTTTTCTGGGTTTATTGAAGATAGAATGAAATGCGCTCCCTGCCTTCTAGAAATCCATTTATTTGTACATTTGTACATTTAACAAAATGCAAAAAAAAAACAAAAAAACTTTTCAGAAATATTTCTTTAAATGTGCTGTAATGTATAGTATTATTACAAATGAATAATGTGGTATTATTTAAAAGTAGGATTTATTTTTATTCTTATTTATAAACATCCTGCTTAAATTTTTCTCACTCTCTCTCTAAAATCCATGTGGTCTTGCCAGCTAATGGTAGTCTGGTTATAGGCAAACTACATTTCACATCCCATCAAACCCACCTGCTCACACTTGGCAGGGTTTGGCCTGAGTTGCTGCTCATTAGAGGCTCTGGCAAAGAGAAAGAGTGGGTGGAAGAAGCAATGAAACCAGTGCCTGAAAAGTGAAACTGAGGTTTAGGTTTTATATGGGATTTTATTTGGTGAGTGGTTACACTGCTTTTCATTATACCAGATAACAGGTTGCTGGCAGCATATTTAAGAGATATGGAACTTTTAAGGGGCTGAACATGAAATTAAAGCTTGATGAAATGAATTCTAATCTGTGCCCCATAGTCATATGTGTGCCAGGAAACTTACATGCCGGTGCTTTAATTGTAATTGGTTGTTCCCTTACAAGCGGCAACAATATCCACTTTGCTGCACATGGAGAATCTAGGAAACAATGCCATTAAGAGTTTATATGCCATCTTATGCTCCACTCTCTTCATAACATTACATCAGTTCTACAGGCATTTTCTGCCCCATTTACCAAACTGGCTCCAGTCAATGAAGTTTTGCATTATATGCCCCCAGGGAAGAAAATAATGCAAGACTTTTACTGTCCATGTTAATGCCATTTAATACATTACTCAAACACATGCTTCAGACCAACAGTTCTGATTACACAGTGTTGGTTTAAAGTGGCTTCTAAACTGACTCCTTAACTGGCAACTTCTCAACAGCTCATGTCTTCCCAAACCTCTTTTTGGAGGATTTTGGGGTTGGGAGTTGGGTGGGGCACAGTTTGAGATGCTGCAAACACTCTTAGTTGTTTTCAGTGTTACAGCTTTATTGCTAAAAAGGAAGAAAAGGGGGTGTCCAGCCTGTTTGTTTAACTGTGTTTTCTAAAATGTGTGTGTTTAAATGTTGCTTAAACTGGAACTAGTCCTCACTTACCTCTTGGGAGGCTATCAGTGAAAAATGGTTTAACATTCTAAAAATGATGTGAGTCCAAAAGTTAAAGTTGGAAGTGGGAGTGAATAGTGAGGTAGAACAGCATTCCGTCTCTTTTTTGGAGGACTTGGATTTCACTCCACTCCTTTTGAAAGAGAAGAAAACAGATCCGTCTCCTCTCTGTTTGGATAAAGAAGGGAGAAGGCTTAAAGAAGAGAAACATTTTCAATACCAGCTGTTCCCCAGCTCAAGCCTGCATAAATCTATTCTTTCTTGAGCTGGAGATATCAGGACAAAAGTTTAAACTAAGTGGAAAATAGAAAGTGAATCAATGATGCCAATTTTATGATTCTAAATTACCAAATTGTTTAGAGGAGACCGAAAGGCTAAGAGATAAATTCGCGACAGTTCAGTCTAGAATCAGTGATAAGAGCATAGTTACATCTGCTATTCTGTAGTGAGAGCTTTCAAGGCTTCTTTGTGTGATAAACCCCAGTTGCTAATTCTTTTCACAATGGTCTCCAAAATACTTAAGCAATAATTACCAGGTGTGCAAATCAAATAAGGCCATCTCGAGACAAAGCAGTTGGGCCTCTTATTTTGGGATAAGTGTGGTTTAAATATCTCACCTTAATATAGTCTTAATAGCAGTGTCTTCATATTAAAACTTATTAGCGAGTCTTAATATTTAGAGATTTTCCCACCAAGTTTAATGACTACTTTGAAAGATTTAACTCATAAACATGTTGCTAACTAAATTTACAGAGCAAGTTTGGGATGTGTGTGCTTACGCTTAGCAAGAAATTAACTGTTTTGTAAAAGGTGTAAAATATGAATCAATGAGCACATCAAAAGGGAATTTAAAATACTGTTTCAGTATGGCCTCATAATTTATTCATGTTGGCCCTCGACAGTATGTCTGCTTAAAGCTAATTTGTGGGGTCTTTAGGCAAGCTAAAATTTTATCGTCACTTGCCCCACTCAATTTTTTGACAAAACATTTACTAGGAAATCTTTTTCCTTGTCTTATCCAGAAGCTCTCATCCTGATATTTTCCATTTATTTCAATGGCACCGATCTTTTTAATTTGCTCAAATGCAACTTACATCTTTTTCCCTATACTATTGTATAGGTTCTATATTATTGCCTGTATTTTTCATCCTTTCAAACCACCCTCGACCCTGTTATATGAAAGGTCATGGATTTTGGAACTCAAGAGACCTGGCTACAAGCCCCATTTCGATCACTTGCTGGTATCTGCTTTTTTAAAGTGAATGTTATGAGCATCAGTTTCCTCTTCCAGACAACGATAGTTTTGTAGGGGTAATATAATAATTAGATATACTGTACAAAGATCCTGTTCAACTGATAGTAACTATTAAAATAAGAAACTCAGGGAAGGCAGGATAAAGACAGATGACATGGCATTTTTGCCCATTTCAAATAGACTATGTGTTTGTTAGGCCAGAAGACCGTGGAAGCAGCCAACGGTCCACAAGAGAGCAGAGAGTCTTCTCTGAGAAAGAAGGCCTTGGCCATGGCTTCACTTCCCCAGTGACTAACTCATCTGGGCAAGAGAAGCGAAGCCTGAAATGTTCGAATTGCTGTGAGGGGAAGTTAGCCCGACAGGCTGAGTTGCCTTTCTTGTCCTTGGCATTGTAACAGTGCACGGTCTTCTGTTGTTCCTGGAACCACTCAAGCATATAATGAATGGAGTACCAGTGATTGGAAACGGTCGGCCCTTGATGATATTTCCGCAAGTTGTTTTCCTTCTACAACTTGGTAATGGATTTTTCTAAGTTTAACAGGATAGTTGAAGTGTCTCATGATTTTATATGCTGTTGCCCCCTCTAGAGCCAAATCTGTCCAGTTATCATGTCATTTTTTTCAACACCGAAAATCAACTCTTCTCCAAAATCTTAACTGTTTTCTTTGGAAGGTTACGTGATCCTAAACAAACAAACAAACTGAAGAGCCATTCTGGTTTTTCTGAAAAAATTTGAACTTTATACCTTTTGTAATGAGTTACATTTTTTGAATATGTAGGTTAGGTTCACTGAATTCTGCAGGGGTCAGGGGAGAGGAAGGAATGTATGACAGTCTTCGTACGGGAGGGAAATGGAGCTCTGTAAGGCTGACCCATTTCTGTGTACCAACACCTGGCAGGCAAGTTGTAGAGTAAGGAAGAGGTCCAAATTGTGAATATTAAATAAAGCACTGTGAAGACAGACTAGCCAAACATACATGGGTTAAAATTCTCAGCTCTACTACTTACTCAATGGATGAACTCGGACGAACTTCCTAAATTCCACAGGCTTTAATTTTTACATCCTTGTAGTGTTGTGAGGATTAACATGAATTGAGCACTTATTATATGCTGACCACTTTTCTAAACACTTTGTTTGTAATATTCCATTTAATTTTCACAACAACCCTATAAAGTATGAAGCAAATATTATTTGGCTTATAAAAATGAGGAAACTAAGAGAAAAGACACCTGGCAGAAGGTAACAAAGTTAGTGATGACAGTTAGAATTTTGACCTAAGCAGTTTGACTCCAAAGCCCATATTTTTAACCACTGTGGTATAATTAAGTTACTTGATATATTACCTGGTATATAATTAGCATTTAATAAATGAGAAATTTCAACATATACTTATATATCATTTATATATTTAAGTATACATTCATGTATATTCAGTTTTTGGAACTTTGATCAAGTATCAGCAAACTTTTCTTCTAAAAAAAATAATAAGCTTTAAGAATTTGCTGTTAGAGATTTAGAGTTGGCAGCTGCACTGGTCGCTGATTTGAAGGATCTATTCACAAAATCTCCCCACCCCCGGCAACCACTGAACATTGAGTGTAAACACAGAGATGACAGAGATGCTCTAGAGTTGGTCTCTATATCGGAGGGGTCTTTTCCCTTCTCTTCTTCAGGATGTGATTTTCTTTCATAAAAAATATATATATATATATATATATATATATATATATATATTAAATGAAGTTATTTTTCATTTCCTCTTATTCTGTCATCTTTAGCTTCACTATAAATTGATGTGATCTTATGATACTTTTTTCCCTCTTTTCTGGATTCATATTTTTGCAATCAGTCTGTCAACTAAGCTTTCAGCAGTCGAGTTTCTGTGTTCTAGGTGCCATGAGGATAGTCCTAACTCAGTGGCTACACACTAGGAGGCAGAGTCCCTTTTTTCACTACCTTCCACACAAACCAATACCATGCCTTAACCATTTCATGGAAAGTCCCTGCTCCAGTCCATCCTGAATACAAAACTACAGAATGAACCACAGGTCCTTCTACATGCCTTCTATAAATGCCATCTCGCTTATTCCTCGCCCCTCCCTAAGCAAGTGAAAAAAGTGAATTTAAAAGGCTTCAATACTGAATTTAAAGTATGGAATCAATTAGCCTTACTTTCAGATTTCAATTCTTTTGAGCACCTTAAAATGTTCCTTGATTTTCAGTATTATCTCCCAATATGAACATCTTTCTCCAGCCCCACGATGTCCCTCTTTCCAGTTCTTACCTTGTTTTCCACAAGCCTTTGTGGCTCTGCTTCTACTGTCACAGATTTCGGATGTATCCCCCTCACAGATGCTCTCTTGTCAATCTACCTAAATTTGTCAAACCACACTCTATGACAATTCTCTGTATCCTAAGTATGGAATTATTATTCAATAAATGATTGGTTACATACTGATAGTTTGTGAACTTTTTTTGCCACACATATATTTAGATACATGTAACATGAAGTAACTGCATATTGTCAAGTCTTGTCGCTGTTACTTAGTTTGGATTCTGTTCTCTTATATGGGTTGAAAGCTGCTTTACGAATGTTCTCTACACATTTCATTTGTGTTTGTTTAGTTTCTTATACTACCTTATTTTGATGAAGAAAACTTGATTTTCAATTTTTTCCATTTAGTTCTGTCATCTGGTCTCCTTTAAAGATCCTACTAAAAGGTTTTCTGAGATAATAAAAATATGTTATTAGTCCTTTATTCTTAATTAAGTCTAATTTCTTTTTATCATCCTTCATAATTGCTTAAATTTAAAAAGTCCTTGATTTGCTCTTTCTTCTTGATTTAATCCTTAATTAATGCCTGTGTATATGACCTATTTTGGAATCATATTATTTTAAATAACTGCTTTGTCTAAGAGGTCAATAAACCAACCAAGAAACAAACAAATAAGTAAATAAAGATAAATAGATCAACCAGCTAAAAAGAGCCTTTGGGTAGGAGAAGCCCAATACTATTTTGATATTCTTGAATGAATTCACATGAGAAATCTAGATTTATGCAGTACATAAACTGAGTTTAGCAACCAAAGCCTGACATTCCAGCAATTTCACCAGACTTGTAAAAGCTGTTATTTTTGACTGAATAAATGAAATTTGCATTGATTACTTAAACAGACTGACATTCATTTGCATGAACATGATAAATCTACAGCTATCACACAAGCCAAATAGCACGTTCCTTGGAAAATAGCTCCAGTGTGAAATTAATAAGTTATTTTCCTTTTTCAACATGGGCAATAGAAACATTTCGGTTTTGCTTAAGTATTATCTATTCCATCTTATACATTGTTTACTTTTCTTAATATAATAATAACACCATGGCACAAATGCATTCTTTCCATATGAGATAATTATATAAATTAAGTAAGTCCAATACTTACACCTAGCTTGAATTCAAAATAGTTTTTTTTTTTAATGTTTTGATTAAAAGCAAGTAAATGAGCATATGTCCAATTACGTTTTGGGTGCAATAGTTTTAGCCACCACATTTTGGCGTTTTATTTTATTAGCTAAGAGTTCACATATGGTTTCCATGTCTCCAAGCTGTCTTTAAGGATACAAGAGTTGAATAACCTAACATTGTTTTCTTTCCTTTTCTCTTCCAGCCCCCTCCCTGTTTCTCACATATGTTCCCTCAGAGAGGTACTTCTCTTAGTTTTAAGATTATATGTGCAAATTGTGAAAAACCTGAAAGTTTGTTTGTGCTTTGAAGAAATGATGAAAGAAATGCTTTGAACCCTAAAATTTTTACCTAATGAAAGAATCTGAAATGAATGCCAAAATGTTTACTATAGAAACAGCAGTATTAGTATACAAATATATAAGGCTTGCAATGATTATTATCTAGCTACTTCCCTCTATGGCCTGGTGCCACACTAGAATTTTTGTAGTCCCTGCTTTCAGAACCCTCCCTAGCAGCTTCGGAGTACAGGAAGGGGGAAGCTAAGTGAACATCTTAAAGACTGAAATGTCTAAGATACAGACAGCCCTGCTGGTGAAGGACGCAGGATAGGGGAGCACAAAGAAACATATTCAGCTCCTTTTGGTTTCAACATCCCGCCCTGTGTATCTGTGTTACTGATATAGTTAATGGTTTGGAAAACAGTAAGACTTGCATATTTTGGCGGAGAGTTCAAGAAAACCTTTCTGAATAACTGACTACAACTCAGTTACTTTTTAAAGCTGTCATTCTAACATTTCAAGAACTTTGGGGTAACTCAACTCTCTTTTTTTTTTCTGCTGTCTTGCCTGTATATTGGAAACATTATATCCAATTGCCAAAGTAGAAATTTTGAACATATTGTTTATTTACAAAGATTTCTGAAACAGCACACACATGCAGTATTAAATCAATATTAGACACTCATCAATATATATTTAATTAAAAAAGAAAGACAATAAGATCCTGAGATAGCTATGCTAAGTGTTGAACTAAGCATTCTATAAGAGTAGATCAGATCCCTGGCTTTTGAAGATAAAACTTTAAAAGTTTCCATTATTTTTAGACAACCCTTAAGAACCAGGAAATGGAATATTTCTTTTTTTTTTTTCTGAGGAATAAATGTGATGGGTATACAGCTGATATGATAAATAGTGTTTGAGCTACACTGATCACCCACCCAGTCCAGCCGATATTCTTCTCTCACTTTGGTATGCAAAAATGTCTTTTTAGATGATAAAAAAAAATCTTCATTTCTTTATGGGAAATGGATCACAAAAGAAAGCCAATGGTTTAATAAATGGCTTTCATCTTTTATTTACAAAATCTTTAATGATCTAAAGGAGACATTTAGGCTTTTTTTTTTTTTTTTTCTCAGTTCCAATACATTTGAGCTGTGGGACATACACCAACAGTGATATTTAGAATTTGAGCTTACCATGAATGTCAAAGTGCAAATATGTTTACTACATTCAGTTCATTTTCCAAGTATGTCTCTCACTTATGTTAACCTTTCTATATTTTGACTCATTTTGACGTTTTGCAACAGTCAGTTTTGGCAACAAATTGCCAATGAAAGTTAAGGTGTCACGAATTTATACTTGAGTCAGAAATTTCAATTTCCTTTAAATGTGGCAGAAATATGTTTAAGATTAATCGATCACTGAATTGAGCCTAGTGACTTATCTGTTCATATCACATGATATAAAGTATATAGAAACTTATGATCTCCAACTGTGGTAAAACATAACATAGACTACAGTTCCTTTTATTGTAGATCTTTTGTTACTAAACTATTTCTGAACTATTCGATCTTTAAATTATCATTCCTTTTAATACTATTTAGAGAGAAAATACATAGCTTTACATGAATATTCTCAGGAATAGTAATTATTAAAATATAATAGAATTAGTAGGTACCATTTATGTAACATCTACTCTGTGCCTGGTACAATGTTAAATGTGTTACATACATTATCTAGTTTAATGCTCTGAACACAACCTTATCCTCATGTTGTGCATGAGAAAATGAAATCTAGAGAAATTACAAGTAATTTTCTCTAATCCATCCATAAGTAATAAAACTGAAGTTTTAGGCCAAATCCATCTATCTATGAAAGGGTTAGTAAATTTTTCTAATAGTGCAAATTTTATGGTAGAAATTACCCTTTTTAATATTAGAGCAGTTAATATAAAAAATTATGTGAACTAGAAATTTTGAAAAAATTCATTGGAAAGCATTTTTAAAGGAGGCATAATTTTTAAATGGAAAAAATTGCAGTAATATATGCATGTGGTATAAAATTTAAAAGTTAGAAAATATTATATAATAAAAAGGACATCTTAATCTCACCTATAATCCTCAGTTTTCTTCCTAAGAGGAAACTAAAACCACCTCTTTCTCATTCCTCCTCAGAGATACCTGCCATGTAAATAAGTAGTATACACATACTCACACTTCTTGCTTACTCAATCCCCAACAAATTCCACTTCCTTATAATGGGAGCCCATTCTGTTCTGGATAAAAGTGTGCGCAGCTAAAACACAATATTTTCAAGGCGACTCGCCATTTGAACAGCTATTTAATATAATGCTGACCAATGACAGGGAAGCAGAAGTCGACAGCTGGGGATTTTAGGACTGTCCTTTGGAAGAGTGCAGAATGTAGTTCCACTTCTCTCTGCCTGAAATACCAGTAAAATGTTGGAAATGAAACAATCACCTTGCAATACGTAGCTGGTAAGCCACATGGTGAGAATTAATGAGAGAAAAAAGAAGAAACTTGGATCTTTCCTGGTATAATTGTGTTACTGTAGTAGGACCTCATAGCTTCTACATTAGAAAAATTAAATTTCTAATTTGCACTTCATCCTTTTAACAGCAGCATAGTATTCTACTTTGTGGATGTAATATCATGTATTTCTTGCCTCCCATTAAAGTCCAGTTAGTTTGTTTTAATACTCCCATGAAGGACAATTCTGTAACAGGTATATGTCATTCTGTGCATGAGTACATATATTTGTGCAATAAATTTCTAGAAGCAGAGCCACTTGGTCAAGGGGTATACATGTTTTAAAAGCTTAGGTGTTGCCAAATTCCTTGTCATACAAACAGTTCCAGTTTATGGACATCATTTCTTGAAAAAGAAGGTTTCTCCACATAATTATTAATGTAATATGTCAAATTTTAGATTTTATTTTCCAAACTAAAAATATATTCCTATATAGTTTTAATTTAAATTCGTCATAAATAAAATTGAAATCTTTTTTTTGTTATATAGCCATTTGTTTTTTCTCTTCCAAAGTCCTTGACATTCTTTGCCCAAATTTTGTGTTCACCCAATTATTCAAAGTAAATATTCAAATATTGAAAATAATTCTTTTATTTTTATTTAATTAATAGAGTCCTTGTTTTAAACTTGTATATTACTCATTTATGTTTTTTTTAATCCATGTAGAATTCTTTTGCATTTGTGCAAGTGAATTTTTTTTTAATGGCTTCTAGATTCACATCTACTTGTAAAAGCCCTCCCCACTCAGATTATACAAACATTCTTCTTTGGCTTTAAATGTTTGATATATTTTAGGGTTTATTTTGGTGTATCATGTGAGGTAGAGGGATTCAACTCTATTTTCTTCAAGATATTTACTCAGTTGTTCCAACATAGTTATAGAATAAAACCTTTCCCCTTACTAATTTATAATGCCACTTGAATCATATACTAAATGCCTATTCATATTGTTTGTTTGTGGACTTTTGGATTGATTTCATTAATCAATCTGTCTAGTCACGTGCCAGCATCACACTGTTTTAATTATTGTAACTTTACAATGTGGTTAAGCATTGGGCTTGGTCACTCGTTATTTTTATTTTTCAGAATGGTTTTTGCTCTTCTTGCTTCTTTATTTTTTCACATAAACTTTAAAAACAGCATGTCTATTTCCAAAAAAAAATATTATTTCTTTTAAAATTTAACATTAAATATTAAGTTAACAAAGGAAAAAATCTTTGAGATGTTATATCTTCCAAGCCAAAAACATTATACACATTTCTATTAATTTAAGTCTTATTTCATTTCTTTAGTAGTATCTTATGATTTAATGTTATACAACTTATACATGTCCTATTAATTTATTCTTTCATATTTCACTCTGGGGTGCTATTGTGATTATTATAAAAAGGATGTTCATTGTATTGCTTAACTTGTCATTTTTACATAATAATTTAAAATTATTAACATTCTCCCAACAAACTTATCAAATGCATTTATATCTCGTGCAGCTTTTTAATTCATTTTCTTGAATTTTTCAGATGAGTAAACATATTAGACATAATGAATATTTTCTTCCTTTTTAATTTTCAGGCCTATTATTTCTTCTTTTTTCTAATGGCTAAAGTAGAAGTTCAAATTCAAATTAGGGATCTAGTTTAATTTAAAAAAAACTTTGCTTCCTACTGCCATCTCCAAGGCTATTATATTTACCGTGGTACAGACTTTTCTTTGAAGATCTTAACAATTTATAGAAAATATATGTTAACTCCAATCATTTTGCGGTGGAAAACAATGTAGTAGAGAAAGATAGATGATGATAAATATAAAAACTATTGAAAGCCAATAAAATTCCTAAATAATAAAAATATTTATAAGACTTAAAAAGTTAACAATCTCACTTTTAAAATTTGTATTCACAGTAATAAAATTCTATTTAAAAAAACAGCATTTCCCTAGAGTTTAAACAATAGAAATCTATTTGAAAAATTCCTTACCCTGATCAAAATAGATGTTCATATGTATTATACCACTTTATAAATATGTTCAATATTCTTTATTAAAATCAAATTTCAATTATTTAATATGGGATGTTTTACATCTAAATAACTGGAAATGTTAAGATGACCAGATAATTTTTAAATCTGTAAACTTTAGATAGAATTGTCAAATGTTTAAGCCCTCTCTGTTATTTGTTGTATTTCATATTTGATTTTCATGAGAAACAAATGGATAAAAGGAACTAGCACATAAGAAAAATGAAATATATAAAATAATGAATTAAATGAGATCAAAGATGATAAAGTCAGTTTACTGTGGTGAATAGTTTACCTATTTCAGATGTTGATCTCAAAACTAATTTCACAGCAAATTCTTTCCTTAAAAAAAAAAGAAAGAAAGAAACATGTCATGGCCAATAACTGCTGAAAACTGTGGAGACTGGCACTTCCAAATGGTTGGCAGATTATTAAGCCAATTTTTATTGAGTCCACTCTAGCTGTTGGAGGGTCTGTGATTCCCAACTGTTTCACATCAGAGAATGAAAACAAGTAGGACCCAGCCAAGACCACATTGGTGACTGCCAGCCCCTTTATATGCCAAACATGAAAGCAACAAGTCCAGATGCTTTGATCCTTGCATATTTGGACGCAGCCCAAAGTTATAGAAAAAAAGCACAATTCATGTTAGGACAACATACATTATAACTAGAAATCAATCAATAGCGCTGTGACCTTCAAACTCAGTAAATGTTTGGAGTTAGTTTCAGAGCATGTAATCTAAATTGGGGATTGGAAGTTGGAACTTGTCCTAAACTAACAGAAAAAAAAATGTATATTTTTAAAATATAGAGATTAAAGGAAGCAACAGATGAAGTTTTAATTTATGTGTGTATGTATATGTATATATACATATATATTCATAAAGAATGCATTCTAATTTAAAAGACCCTAAATGGTAAGAAAAAGAAAGGCACTACCACAATGAAAACCTCTTTTCCTGCATATAATTAAAAGAGAAACTAAATTGTGGCAGGAAAATATATTGGAAGGAAATTATGAGCTTTCTCCCAATTTAGGGTAAGAGAATAATGAGATAATTTAAGAGGTGAGTCACTTCGTTGCTAGGACACTGTCCTGACTTGCAGCAGATCTCACCCTGCCAACTCATGAAACAATTGGCCCTAGTATTGGACGCATGTGGGCCTAAATTCCCCAATACAGGTATATTGAAGAACTGGCAATGGCAGAACTGAGCAGAAGAGTTGATAGCCAATATGAATTTGGGCACAAGTAAAACTGTAGTCTAAATGCTTGTATTTTAAATCATTGCCTGTGGCCAGGGTAGTTACTTGAAAACAATCTTCTGGGATAGAAGAACTAATGTAAAAAGTAGCTTAGCTTAAGGGGCAGTATCTGGCACCAGAAAGCAATTAAAAGTAATTTTGCATCCTTTATTTTATTTTGTTTTTTAACTTTACAATAATGGTTTGACTGTATTGTCAAACAATCTCTGTCTAGACTACATCGTGTTAAAGCCTCACCGTTTTGTATTGTAAAGCTTTTGAATTGTTTCTGGCACCAAACAGGCTGTTCTAACACAAAAGCTAATTTGTGGTAATGCTGATAATGTTCAAGAACCTGTTATTAAGATTTTTGTCTCTTTTCAAATTTTTTTTAAGTATACTTTTTCTTGGTCAGAAGAGTAAATTAATGGTGGTGATAATACTTTGCAATTTCTACTGACATGTCAAAAAGGCAATGTACAGATAATCTAACATTTTCAAAACCTTCCAGGAACTGGAGAAGCCAGTTCCTGGAAGATTTGGTCTCAACCTGCGAAAACAACTTTTTCTCCTCCCTGCAATATGAACTTACTCAAAATGCCTCACAGTATCTCCAAGAGAGCTGTGTCAGGGAAGATCATCATGTTATCAGTTTGACTGTTATCCTTATGTGTTCTGGATGTCTATAAGTGTGCCATGCACAAAAGAGGGTCTATTAGTACATCTCAATAAGATAACAGCAAGTTAAGGCACATGAAGGTGACCTGTTTGGAAATGACCTCATTTACCCAAGTCTGAGAACAGCTTGACTCAAAACTTAGAAATATTGACCTACCACCATGGAATTCATATTTTGAATTAAGATTAGATTTTTAATTGTTGTTAATCATTTCTTAACTGATCAATGCTCCTATTTTTATATAGGTATTCCATTCTCTTGGAGGAATTCTTTGACTTTGAAGGACATGTCTACTAGGTCTATTTCTAAATATATATATATATTTAGAAATATATATATGGTGAATTGGAAAAAAGTATTAATCTATTCATTCTTTATTGAACCCTTATAAATTGTGAAAGACTTTTTTGGAGGCTGAAGGGGATTTTAAAAAGTGGAAAAGTATGCTACAGTAGAAGGGTCACAGACTTTAGAGAAAGAATGTTTAGTCTAATCCTGTCTTCTTTACTTAGCAAAGACATGGCCTTGAAGAAATCACTATTCTCCCTGTACTTCAGTTTCATAATTTTTAAAATTAAAACAAGTCCACTATCCTGTACTACTCTGGTTTTTGAGATTTAAGGAAGTAAATATTAAATAGATCAATATCCTTCATATCTGAAAGCATTTGCTACTAATTAAAGTTTTTGATTAATCGTAAGTGAGTAGTAAAAATAATATATCTGCTTTAATAGTTAATTCACAAGAAAACATCGAGCAGACTGGAGTAGTGAAAAGAGGCTTCAAAGTTTGAGAGAACCCCAAAGGATGAGTATGATTGATGATTATACTAGGTCAGGAAAAAGAAGAAACATATATAATTAGGGAGTTCTGTGAACCATATAAAAGTACAAATATACAACAAATATTCATCCAGTTCATCATTAATTCACTGGAAAACATTTGTTTAGTATGAAGAGGACAGTTTGCTGCCATTCTTTTGGAGACAGTGGAAGACAAAACATAGAGCTTTCACTCATTTCTGATATGCTATAAAGAATTGTAAAAGCTGGGGCAACTGTGTCATATTGGAGATGGGACAAGTAAGAGATGTATACCTGAGAGACGAGAATATAAAAGAGGCTAACAGGAAATCTCTGGTCCAATTTCTCCAGCCCTAGCTTGCCAAGTAGGGAAGTGACACTCAGGCCAAAATATAGTGATGTATTTTTGGAACAACTTCTGGCTTAGTCCTGGGTTTGGAACAGCCACGGAGGGGTATTTTGGATGGTGTATCTGGTCTACTTTGTGTTGGCACCTCTGATGTTGTTCTGAAGCTAGGTGAACCACTCTGTCTTGTCAGAATGCAGGCAACTCTGGATGTCAGGCAGATGGCCAGGAACACCAAGAAAGGCCTGAAAGAGGGTCAGAGGTGGAGCAGGAAAAAAATGAGTTCAGTCCCATTCCCAGCTGGAGTACATACAAGAAGTGCTGGCAGTATGCACACCTTATAGTCCAACAAAGAGTCTGAATAAAAGACAGTGGGTTGCATCCAGTAACTGAGATGGCCATAAACTTGCCAGACAGGTTGAATGAAGTGACAAGAGATTACAAAAATGAGAAAAATACATGATATAAAAAAAAAAATGAGAACAGAAATGCAGCTTCAGGATAAAATCTGTCTGGAGATCTGTAATGCTCTGTTATCTCAACTCTGCTTTGGTGTCTCCTTCTTTCTCTTCGTCTTTGTCTGCCTTCCATTTATCTGACAAAATCCTTTGTCTTCTTCCTCACTCCCTCACTTTCTTTCTTGATTTCTGTGCTTTGCAATCAATTCCATGAACACAGTTTCAGGTTCAGGATTGCACACCAGAATTTCTTGTATATTATTTTTAAAGAATCATTTTTAAATGAACAAATTAAATGTTTAAGATTGTATACCAGATATTTTCATCTTCAGGTAATGCTGATCCAGCTTATTCCAGATGAACCCTCCCAACCAAAATAGGAAAAACTAAACAACACGCAGACACATATACACACAATTACCCCTCTCTCTCTCTTTCTCTACATAGATGATGATAAAAAAGATAGAAGATAGATAGATGATAGAGATAGATGGATGGATGGATAGATAGATAGATAGAATTTCTGTGTTTAGCAATCAGGGAGCTATTAAGGCAGTGAAGATAACAAAGATCAAAATTTTCATAATAAAGGAAGTGTAAAGAGTTAAAACAGTGAGTCCAACATCCTGCATTTTCTCTCACCATTTACTGATTCACAGCCAAAGCTATGAGGCTAAGAATTTGCATAGATCCTCTGGAAGTGCTGAAGAGTAAAAATTGGAGTTAAGGGCTCACCAAAAAGGATCCCTGGGGTGGGGGGGAACAGTTTTTCAGTTGGGACGCCCCAAGGGCTACACTTTGAGTGTAGGGGTAAAATGGAACTAGACTGGCCTACCTTAACTGCCTTAACAAAAAAAGATGACCCTAAACAAACAAACAGGAAATAGGAACAAACTCCATAGAAACCTAGGTATAGTAGTGATCATACACAAACTTTAAAATAACCATAATTACTATATTCAAGAAATCAAATAATAAAAGGATTTCAGCACTGAATTGAAAGCCAAATATGGAACAAATGCTACAATAAAACACAAATATTCTTAAATTGCATTTTTAAGAAAAGCAACAACTAAATCATTTTATGAGACGCACGCTGTAAATATTGAAAAGTTTAAAATTTAAAGGTGGGAAAAGTTATATTTTGCAAATCATAAACAATCTGGTACAGCTATTCAGTAGTTATTCCTTATTCATGGTTTTGCTTTCCACAGTTTGTTACCTGCAATCAACCACAGTCCAAAGATGCCATATGGAAAATTCCAGAAATAAACAATCCATAAGTTTTAAATTGTGAGCCATTTTGTGTAACAAGATGAAATCTCGAGCCATCCTACTCTGTCCCACCTGGGGACAGAATCACCCTTTTTCCCAGCATGTCCACGCTCCCTGCTTCTTAGTCACTTAGTAGCCATTCTCAGTTAACAGACCAACTGCTGAGGTATTGCAGTGCTTGTGTTCGAGTAACCTTTATTTTACTAAATGACCCCAAAGTGAAAGAGTAGTGTTGCTAGCACCTCGGATATGTCAAATAGAAGCCATAAATTATTTCTTTTAAGTAAAAAAGATATGTATATATAGGAAAAAAAAAAAAAACATAGTATACACAGGGTGTGGTATGATCTGCTGTTTTAGACATCTGCTCAGAGTCTTAGAAAGTATCCCAGAGGTTAAGGGTAGACTACTGTAAACCTTAATTTAGAAATCATTACTAGATCTAAAATATTTAAAATTATAGTTTTTTTCTATTTAGGAAAAGCAAAATTGATAAAACTAGAAGGAAATATCAAAAAATATACAATTGTTTTAATATACTTTACTCAGGAAATGAAAAAAGAAGAGAAATTAGTAAAAATATAAAAGAATTGGCATGATTAATAAAGTTGACTTAAATGACATCTATAAAACATCACACCCGACATCAGCAGGATGTATATTCTTTACCAGTGCCCAGGAAACATTGACCAACATTGAGCATATGCTGAAACATAAAGCAAATCTTCGCTAATTTTAATGATCAAAACAATTTAAAAATATGTTATTTGACCACATTAATGAAGCTACAATTAATAATAAAAACATTTTAATTCCCCAAATATTCTTAAAATTAGTTGCACACTTCTACATAATATGTGGGTCAAAGAAATCACAATGGAAATTAGGAAAAATAACTGAATGATAATTCACAACTATCAAAACTTGTGAAATGTAGCAGCTAAAGCTTTGCTTAGAAGTACATATACCCTCAAATGCATAGACTAAAAAAAAGAAAGAAAGAAAGTTTGAATAATTATTTAAATATCATCTCAAAAAGTTTTTTAAAAAACAAGAAATAAAAACCAAAGAAAGTAGAAGAAATCATAATGTGAGGGCCGGAATTAATAAAATAAAAAAGAAGCATACAATAGAGAAATTCAACAAAAGCAATAATTCTTTTAAAAATACTAATATAATTAATAGCAATAAAGCAACACTTACCAATAAACGAGAGAAATATATTATTAAGAATAAAAATGGTAAATTCTACAGTGATTAGAAATAAAAATAAAAGAATATTATGAACAATTTTATGCCAATAATGGGAAAATGTCTAGAAAAGAGTTTACACAATAGTGTCCTAAATGAACTATTAGCATGATAGTAAAATACTTCAAATAAGTTTCAGATCAATACCTTCTGTGAGTCTAAAAAGCAATTTCTTTTAGGACTATTCAGATTATCATTATGGTAATTTCCTGCCCTTCATACTGACAAATACAGGCCATTAGAAAAGATTTTAACAGCTGTAATACGGAATTATCCCTTGAGGTTTTAGTTACTAAATTACGTATGGGGAGTTTTTAGAGGGTGATAATTTCATAAATTCATAGAATAAATGAACTTTTGGTTGGATGACGTGGTGAATGAGTTGAAGAGTCTTACAACATTTCAGCACTTTGAAGAGTTCCTTAACATATATGCCAGCCTTTGCTGACGTCCAACAGACCTAAGTGTCTCAAAATCCCTGGTGATGTGTCTGAATGTCTTTTCAAAGAAAAGACTAAAAATTTGATGCACAAGATGCTCCTTCTTTTCTCCATGCAATTCTTTTCTTAATCTTCTTCTCTGGCTTCTCTATTTCTTTCCTCTCGCTAAGAGAAGACTTTCCCAAGCTCTATCTTCAGCTATGTCTCCTCATATTAAATACAATTCCACTTAACCCTTCTTTATGACAGACTCCCCAAAATCTCTAAGCTTAGCTTCTCTACTGACACAGATCAAATCATGCTCTTCTCATCTCAATGTCAAAGGTCCTTGATTCATGATTCAAACAATTCTGCCATTCGACTCCAAACTACCATTCCAGCTTTCACTGTCATTAACCACCCCTGCCTCACCTTCTAACCAGAGCTCTACTTTCTTGTCACAATGCCACCTGCACCAGCCTATGACATTCTCTGTCTGTTCCAATTCACTCTCGCATTCTTTTCTATCCCAGAAAAGCCACTTTCTCCTAAATCTACCTCTCACATTCTTACTCATCTTTTCAAGGGCTCGCTCAAATTCCATTTTATCTGAAAAACTTCTTATAGCGATTGCGCTGTTCTCTCCCTTCTCTGTAGTCCCTCAATGATTTTCACCTTTGTTAGTTGAGTGTTTATTCATCCTGTTTATGTTTTTCATAATTCAGTTGTATAATTGCTTTTTCACTAGATAATAATGTTGAGGATCACTTTTTATTTATCATTGTTTTCCCCCAACTCTCAGTCCATAATTTATACAATATGTTTAATAGAATCCTTTTGACTTTTGAATGTTCATTCTGGCCTTCTACTCATTTTGTTCATGCACATCCCTATGACTAAACTCCCTAGCAGCTCCCCTTGGAAAAATCCTGCTTATTCTTTAATATCCAACTCTTATGTCATTTCCTTAATGAAGTTTCCCCCTTCACCATATAGAGCTAAGTTCAGAATTTTACATGTAAAATACACTCTTTTATTAAAATGTCTAAAAAGTATTTCTCACAAAGACATGCTTTATTTGACACTAAGTTTGTGATCTGAAAGTTGAATTGTATTTACATATGTTTAGTATCATCTTGAAACATGTTTTAAGGCAGCTTTGACTACCTGCAGTTTTTTCTATATTTAATTAATTTTACTGAATGTGGCAACCAGATCGTGTGATAAAAAATATATATTCCCACTAATATGTGTCTTCTAGAATAAAGAACTAGAGGGCAAAAGCAGTTGCCACAAAATCGCAGAATCAAAGAGAAAGTATAAAAGAACAGTGCCAGGAACCTCAACCAATGGTTCAGCAAGATTGCTTTTGGCACAAGGTAACTGTGTTTTGGGGGAAACTCTGAGTAGTTACTGCACTTCAGATTTGATCCACGTAGTTATGCCATGGGAACAGCACTCTGTCAAAAATTCAACATGTTCCAACTAAACATATTCATAAAACTTTAGAGCATATCCATGGAGTTTTCAGGACACAAAACTCAATTTATTCAACTAAAGGTAGTATTCTTTAACAACAACAAAAATTCTAACTTATTGAGCATTTTTGATGTAGGCATAAATCCAACATTTGATTGTGTATTTTCAACAACTGAATAGTGTATGTTCTGTAGCCGAGATTCCTCATATGATCCAGAAGTTGTGCCATTAAATAGTAGTTTGATCCTGTCCTGGGCCATATTTCTAGATAGACAATGGCTTGAGATATTTGCTTAAGTTGGCAGTCAAAAAATTATCAAGTATTGCTTTCATTAGAAATACATTTTAAAAGATGAATTGTGTTGCTATATCTCCTTCTCTACTGCTTTAAGAAACTAATAAACCTTGTTCAAAACACTGTGACAGTAAATTGGAATATAAAGAAAGATGCCAGGTTTTGCCATAAGAAAAGTCACGGTTGAATTTGGAATACAGAAAATATGCACAAAACTCTAAATAATGATAGGAAAAACTGAAAACTAAACATATTCATAAAACTTTCTCTTACATGAGAAAGGATTTAGCAGGTTATGAGGATGGAAAGCCAAAGGTTTCAGATGAAGTATAAGTCAGAGAAAGAAGCAAAGTTCTTTAATTTTCTTAGGTTATAGGAAAATTTACATTACTTGTACAACTTACCAGTAGCACTATCAGCTCAGATACTATATGTGCAGGTTGCATGTACATATTTGGTTTCTCATCTTTTCCAATAGTTCTCTCATAAGTTGTTCTTTTAACAGGCTGAGTTATTTCTACCACAGAGATCCTTTAGGCAGATTTCAATAACAGAATTTGTATAAATTATGTAACAGTTTTAGATTCTGAATTTTAATCTGGTCATAATTGGCATTAATAAATGAAGTTGGATTTTAATGAGGAAAATGAAGTAGACTTATTTATATTTGTGGAAATAATTCTTGTCTAAAAGCATATGACCCAATCTAAGTAGCTGATGAGATATAAATCATTTCAACATAAGCTTGAGAATGTTGCTTTAAATGGAAATGACTAAGTTATTTTAAAATTTTATTTCTATTTGCCTAAGATAGATCTTCAAAGCTAGATACACACCACAGTACTTACCCAACATAAGTGTCTTTGACTGAAGAAATATCTTTAACAGAAATAGGGTGTACCAAGAATTTTTGCTCGTGTCCTTCCTAAAATTGTTTAGTTTTTTCCATAGCTAACAATTTGAGATAAATCTGAAATATTAATTTCACATTTTTCAACCACATTTTCTGTGGATAGTTGCATTCATTCATAACTAAAGACTCAATAAATCAGCCAGTGTTTATTGACTGCCTGCTATGTGCTCTACTCTAGGCTCTGTTTTCCATGCAATTAAAAAGAATACTTTCCTGGCTTTGAAGAGACTGTAATCCAATTGGGAAGAGAACTGGCACACAGAAATAATAGCTACCTTGACTAGACTAAATAGAATCAAATTTTTCAGAGTGGGAAAGGCCTTAGCTGGGGTGAAAAAAAAAAAAAAAGAGGAAAAAATTTATTTGTTGGAATCCCAGAAACTGAACAAGCAGGGCTCAGTAGGTAAAGAGTGTTACAAAGCCAAAGAACAGCACTCACCCCCACCCGGCATGTCCCAGAGCGGAGGCACACATCCATCAGAGCAAAAGGTGCTCTGCATCCTAGCAATCCAAGTACACTGGCCAACAGGGCATCTTTATAGCCTCTTCTCTCATTTCCACAAGCCTAAAACATATTTCCTCAAAGTCTACCCCAGACGCTGCCCCTTCTTTCATGATTCCTGATTGATCCAGCTGTTTTCTTTTATGAACTCTTAGTCAGCACCTCTCTTACTACAAGACCATTTTTACTTTGTATCATAGCTCCTGGTGTCTACGCTTTAGGTTCTCACTTTTCTCCAAAAACTTCCCAAACAAAAGGACCAAACATAGTTCCTCTTTATTTCTTTGATAGACCCTAACAAGAGCTATGTATTCAAGGACTGTTTATTGAATGAATATATATGATAGTAACTAATCAATGATATGTGGGATAAAATTTACATTACATATCTTTCTTTATAGCCACTTAATTGATTCTCAACAAACCAACTGAAGTAGCACTCTAGGCTTTTGAGCAGAAAAAAATCTCCATGCAGATTACATATAAGAAATAATCAATGCAGTATAGGCTGTTAGGGAAGAGTCTTTAGGTCCCAACTGTGAGGTGACAAGGGCTATTAGCAGATGTGATGGAGGAGAGTATGAAACTACATGATTGAATAGGTAAAGGACATGAAAAAGATAGATAATGACTTAGGTAATATCCGAGTTCCATTAAAATTTGGATAACGTCTTGTGTGTCATCATAGATATTAAGCAAGTGATTTGCAAGTGAAAGAGGATAGATAAATGGAAAGAGCACTGCTAAAACCAACCCCAATCTGGTTGTTCTTTAGCTGTGTGATGTTAAGCAAGTTATTTAACGTCTCTGATCCTCAATTTCTTCAACCATACAATGTAAATAGTAATGTTGAGTTCTCTTGATTGCTGTGAAGAACCAAGAGAAAGTGTAAAAATGTGCCTATTGTACAGTGTCTGGCACATATGAGCCAACTGGTTAAAGGTTATTATCAATGAATGCTGAATTTATGAACAAATGCATTAGGGTGGAGTCGGAAGGGAACTAGCAAAGAAAGGACATTGAAGGAGTAAACAGGCCATTGGAAGATGAGAGTGGTTCACAATTAAGAAAATCAGTGGAGGATTTCAATGTCCTCTGATTCTTTCAATTGTGGCAAAAGACCATGCCAAAGGGGTGAACCTCTTATGAAAAAGAAGCTGGAACCAACAGAGTTCCTTGTTGTGATCACATAAAGCGTACCATGAGATGAACTGGACACTTCTGTAATATAAATAATTCTGTGGTTGTTAGTATATATAGTTTGCAGTTAGGATAAATAACTATAATTACCATTTATGGTTGTGTGGCTTAACCAATTATTGGGCAGTGTTAGTTATGGGAAAAAAGATGAAGATAGAGGCGGAGGCCTTAAGTTATTGTAGCCACCTGAATGACAAGCACATGCGATAAAGACTAGCCATTGACATGACACACCATTTTTAAAGTATATGACTCTGGCTCTCTTTTTTTCAGAATTCCCAACAGTTAAAAAAACGAAGGGTAGGAAGCTGATGGCATGAAAGCTTTTAGACATCCTCAGGATATAGAAACTGATTTCAAAATCCCTTAATATGTCAAGACAATTTTGGTAAAAGAAAATGCAGGTTCAACATATCTGTACTATGTAATTATACTCCAGAATACCTATTGACTGAGTAGTTGTACCGTATGCTATGTTCCTTATACCTAAGTAGTTTAGACTGAGGACAAATGTATGGCATTCAAGCCAGCCTCCACCTCGATATGTGTCTGGGCTCTCATTACTAAGCCTAAGCAACTTAGACCAGAGAAGCTTCCTACAAGGCACCATGGCAGATGCTCCAGAATGTGCCACCCCAAAGTAAGACATAAGGATTACTTTGAGCTGATCATTTCTTGGGCGGAAGGGGGGGGGGGGGGAAGCAGACACAGGAGAAGTTCTAAAAATAATGAATTTATTCCTTTGTATGGGAAATCTCCATTCATAAGGGTATCTCCCTTTCTGTACCAGGAAGAGAAGGATGACACTAAATCACGAGAAATTCTAATCAATGGTGAAGGTACCTAAATTAAATCAGCTTAACAACCTTATCTTTGTTTGCTATGCTTCTCCTGATAACCTCCAATTACTGGCTACTCACACCCAACATCTTTGTTCTCTTTAGTTGAAGAAGGTATTTAAGGTGGTGGATTGGGCCATGTGGGGAAGTCTTACTCAATTTTCCTGGGTATCTCTCATATATACATGTTATTAAACTTCTGTTTGTTTCTCTGTTGCTAATCTGTTTTTTATTACAAGGGGGCCTCTGCCACAGAACCTAGAAAAGTAGAAGGAAAATTATTTGCCTCCCCTATATTACCAGTCAGGCTCAGTATTCCTTCTCATTGGACCTGGAGTCAGCATCAGAATCCACCTCAATACCATTCTCTAGCCAGTCAACTACAAATGAATTGGAATTAACCTCTAACTTAAAACCCATGTATCATTCTTGGTTCAGATATTTATTTTTTAAAGCTGGAATCTAAAACACATGCTCTCTAAAATTTATGTCTAGCTCTATGCACCTATAAAATTCTCAGTTCCAATAATCTAATTAGAACAAGGTCACGATTATATAAGAAGGTATTTTTGAGTATTGAAGCTTTAAAGTAAGTCAAGATTAACATAATTTATGTCTGTGGTTACATAGATAACTATAACTTTATCTTAGTATCCTTCAGATCCTTCTAGTTGTGTGTATGTTTGTGTGCAAAATTATTTTATATTTAATTTTACCCATGTTCAAAATTTTATCTCATATTACTTAAGTTCATAATCTCTTTTTTAAAAATAGTTTTTGTTTTCATTGTTAAGTGATTCTGAACTGACTCATAATTCAGTCTGAAGTCTCCTAATCATTTCTCTTGATGTTATAATCAGTCTGAAATATGATGACACTAAAACACTTTTTAAACTTCTGGCACTTTGAATGATGATGCTCTGATTGCCTTTCAGGAGAGTATAATTGGCAGTTCTTTTTTCAGCCTAGACTTATTTCCAACAATTTGAGAAGAATAAATATTTAAACATCAAATATTCCAGAATTTATAACTAGTTTGTGATCTTTCTACACCCTTATATATTTTGAAAAAAATTTTCTTATTTTCTTCCTTTCCTCTGGTGCCATCTCTTGATTTTTGACTCTTATTTTACACAAAAGACCTCAGAGTTGTAGGTATGACTTTATACTTGCATCCTTTGTCAATTCTCTTTCCCTACTACACAAAATGAAGGATTAGTCTCTTTATATTTCTTTCCAATTTTGTGCAATATTTTCCTGAAAATTAAAGTTTGAGCAAAGAAGCTATACTATGTGGCTCTTTCCTATTTCTCCTATGGCATCAAAAGAGTAGGTTTTACTGTGATAACCTTTTAATTCTATAGAAGATTTATGCATGGCTCTACAATTTTCTCACTATTTATATTGAAGGGACTTTATTAATTAATTTAACTCACCTAAATCATAGTGCAAAATTAAATTGTATTTCCAATAATTTTACTTTTTTTCATTTTTCGATTGCATACATTTATCGAATGACATTAAAGAATGGTATGAACAAATATTCTGGGCCGAGAAGGAACACATAACATTTCGGGGGTTAATGGGCAGGTTAGCTTGGCTGGAGCAGGGTGCTTAATGCATTTTAAAGAGAAGTAATGGTAGGTATAAAGTCTAAAATCAACCTATCACCATAGGGTATTACAACTTCAAAAAAGTGCACACTCCTGTTACCTGGGTGTCTTTACAACATTTTAATTTGCATTAGGGACAGGAGAGCTTGCTAAGGTTTCTTCAATTCATCTTAAAATTAAACACTCTCGAGACCATTTTTAACAACTCTTTAGGGTCATTCCAAAACACCTCTGTTCTGGAGATTAATACTCTTTGATTCTGAGCCAAAAGCATGGTTTTCAGATGTTACAATTACCTGTTCGGCTTCTTAGGGCAATTATTTGAAAGGAGTAAATGCTTCTGCTACAATTGCCTCTGTGGGAGCCACAGTAATTGCCATTCATCAGGGCAGCAACCTGCTGAGGGCATCAATTCATAAACTCTGAGCCATCAATAAACTGGAACCTGTGCCCCTGGTGCCAACATTCTTTACACAATGAAATATTATTACTGGCAATTAGGTAAACAATGAGCCAACCTGGAAGTGGAAAAGAGGTTGCCAATGACCACCTTAGCAAGTTATCCACAGATGTCTTGATTCTTTTTCTGCAAGAGAGACACCTTGCAATAACTCTTTTCACACTACCAGGAACCAAACTATTACAAACCTACACAGATAAAGAATGAAAAAGAAAAAGAAAAACAATGTTTACAAATGAGTTTTTGTTTTAATCAGGGAAGGTGTTGTGAGAAGGTAGACAGTAGCCTTCTTATCATAGATATCCATGAATATCATGTGCTGCCTGTGTAGGTAGTTGGTGCAGGGTAGACTTGGGGGAGAAACGAGGCCATGCCACTGTATCCAAGGAAGCTAACTCCATGGGGACAGTCCTGAGGCAAACTGAAAGTGGTCAGGGAATCTATGTACTGAAAACTGATCTTTTGTGCAGTGCTTGAGTGTTAAAAGATTTTGTCATACATCATGAAATTTGATCACTGCAATGTACAAAGAGGTAAATAGGATGGCCATTATTACTACTCTGTTATTGTTTTTAATGAATGGAAAGGATTAAGGGTTAGGGATGCTAAGTAATTGTTCAGGTCACTGAGGTCACTCCCAGACCAGTGTTTTTCTTACTCTGTCTTGTTGTTACCTATTTTGTTCAGATTTTCCCACCTTGTTCAGATTTTCCCATCTAAGGTGCTCAGACCAGTCTGGAAGCACATTTCCAACTCACTCAAACCTTCCACTAAGCACTTGAACCCCAACCCCCTACCTTTCAGAGCAGTTCCTCTTACAGGATTCAAACTTGAAGAAACAGGGAAATGCTACAGCCAAGGAGAGTGATGGAAACTTGTGGTGAAGCCTTCTCATGCTAAAGTTAGAAGACCAAGGGGCGAAACTCTAGGCACCGCTGGTGGCTTTGGACAGAAACGGAGTTGTGAAAGTTATTGGAACTGACAAACACAATGGTCACGTTGAAATGCAATCAGGAAGCTGACGTGTGATGATTGTTTGGGATGTTTTATGAAGTGAAAAAGAAATTCCCAAACCAGATAATTTCAGTCATTTTTCTTTCTATGTTGGAATCGATGAGTCCCTCATCCCCACTCCCATTGTTCTTTCCCAAATAAATAATGCTACTGGAAGCTATTTGATGGGATAAGAAAGTACTGCTAAAATAATAGAAATCGGTGAGAGCAGAAGTGGTGGGAGGTCAGGAAGTTTTAAAAGGCACATCAGAGAAATGATTTTGTTTGGGGTATGTTCTTAAATGCAGTGTGCACGTGGTCAGGAAATTCTTTTGACTGATAAATCATATTTTATTTTTAGGTGACTCAAGTTTAGTAGATTCATTCTATATATATAAAACTAGCTTAGGTTCGATAAAATATGTTTCTGAAAACTGAGCTGGATATAGCAGTCTAGTGGTTAGAGTGCAAGATGGAGGACTAGGAGTTCTTAATTTTATTTTTACCTCCACCACTGTCTCCTGACTTAGTGTGAACTGGCGGAAGAGCAAATGACTTTCCTTCTCCTGTTCATCTGAAACACAAAAACAAACAAAACCATGGATTTTTTTCACCCTCTTCGAGACACCTTATTCTGGTGTCTCTTATTTTCCCTTTTCTTTTGGAAGACCATGCAATGTATAAGATAGATATTATTTGCACATCTTTTAAGACCAGTTTAAATTTAAAAGAAAATGTCAAAGACAGGACAAACCCTAATGAGAAGTTCAGAGCAGTTATATTTGATCTTTGCTCGGAATAGGAACAAAAGTTTAATGAAAGGGACCTCGAAAACTAAGTGCATAAAAAATATTCTAAAGAATGTCCTCTTAACCTCTATAAAAAGACTTCTAAGGTTGTCCCAGCTCCTGACGATAGGATTAATCCTTAGACCCAAGAGAGGAAATAAATATTAGAAAATAACTATTAAATAAAATACTCCTCAGGCTCAAAAATAGAATATCCTGGCGTAGTCCATGTCCATAATTTAACAAGTAAAACAATGACGACAGAGTTACTTTAGATTTTAAAAAATCATGTTAGAATTAGTAAACATTTTCACAAGAAGATGTTATTTACTTTTTTACTGCTTTCCAGTGAGTTTAAATGCCTCATTATTTTCTCTCTTATTAGGTTCTAAAGTGTTGAGAGCCAGGACAATGTGCTCTATTTCTTATGGACTGTCCATAGCTGCGGACGCCATTAGTTGACAGTGGGAAGTACCTGACTTTAACCTAAAGGATTTTTTTTCCTCCTGGAAATGTGAAATTCTCCTTTTTTTTTTTTTTTTTAAATTACATCACAGACATAAGCTGATATAGAATCAAAATTATAAAAAATTTAGAACATCAAATATATTTAGTTTATACTTTATTTTGTATTGTAATATATATTTTTATTTTACATGTATATATAGATTATATTTCTATATTTTATGGTATTTACTATATAAAATTCACAATACTCATTGTTACACAAAACCCTACATGTTTTTTGGCTGGTCTAATAATCAAATTAACATCAGGCAGGTTAATAGCAGAAAAATAAATTTAATTACATATGTTTGAGGGCCTAAAAAGATTATAAGACACATAGGCAGTCAGGCAATTGAGGTTAATATGTCATCTTGAGTTAAGAAGAAGGAGGCAGAGTTCTGGAACATCAAAGGGAAGGAAGATAATTTACAGGGAGATGGAAAGAACATTTGGTAAACAAATGTTTGCCGTGCTATGCAGAGACCTTGGTATAAGTAGGCCCTGTTAAATTCACCCCAGTCTACCACGCCTAGCTCATAATCATTGCAGTTACTGCCACTGATAGGTCTTCTTCCTGGAACAGGCCCTCTATCTAAATTTTTTTAAGCACTTAATAGGGAGTTAAAAAGAAAAAATTCCTGAGTCTTTTGTGTCTTAAAAATAAGCAGCCTAAAATAATCCTCATGCCAAAGAGACACATTTTAGAGTGGCAAATTTTGCTCCCTTGCAGTGTCTTTAGAATGAGTTGACAGATTCTTTCCCCCTGACTTTTTAGATTTTACTCTAATCATCACTGTTTTATATTCACTCTGGTTAAACATACCGTTTTATAATCCCTTTGTTTGTTTGTGAATAAGTGCTAATGCCCAGTACACATGATTAGTTATTTCCAATTACGACCTTTATTGAAACTCTAGACTGGAGGGAGTTTCAGAGGCAGAGACACTAGGCTGCATTGAGCCTAACTGGTTTATTGGAGTGTTCCCCGTGGCACTTAAAAACACTGGCACAGAATTTGGGATTGACTGCTCACAGTTGTACATTGTTAACTATTGCTCATGAATGGATATCATTTCCAAAAATAGATGGTAAGGTCACTGAATATAGCAACCATAGCTTCTTACATGATTCATAGCATTTAATACAATTCTAATAAGTGAGAGCAATCTTATTTAGTCCAAAATTTCTCAAACCAAAGAGTACAGCAAACTGGTAAAATATAACAATTTTTTTTACCTCATACTAATAAATCGCGCACGTGTGTGTGGCTAATGTATAGTATCAATGAAAGGACATTCAGCCTAAGAAAAAGTCTTATAAGAGTTTACCTGAGCCAAGTGAACAGTTGCCAGCAAGCAAAATATCAATGGATTGAGATATTACTCCAGAGAATGGCAGCTTTACAGCTTATTTTATAGATTAGAATCAAAGAAGATGTACAAGGCATTATATGAAATTCACTAGTGGTAGATTAAGAAGGTGAGAGAAATAAAAGCAGGGAAATCTCTGAGGTTGAGTGAAAAGTTAAATGAAGAGACACACACTTCTTTTACATTGGTGGGTACAGGCTAGTTAACACTAACAGCACATAGAGATGGTATGTGGGCAACAAGATAACTCTATGTTCTCATGCTCTGGTACCCACGATTGTGCCTTCAAGGGGTCTGGAAAAGATTACTCTGGCATTTCGAAGGTGTGTTATCTTAGATGCACAAAGACAATAGACAATTTCAAAGTTAAAAATTAGCCTTTGTCAAGGAAACTACAGGCTTAGGATGTGACTACCCACCATGACCATCTTTTGGTTAAGAAGTTTTACATTCAGACCACCCTGTGTCATTACTTTGGTCACTGGGTCTGTAAGGCCCACCATGTGGGCCTCCCCAGAGCTTGTCAGGTTTGGCACGTGGTCCTTTTTTTGTCCACAATAGCTAATGATACATAAGAAAAGACACACTGAAGACTTCCAGGTATAGAAAATGAAATTTGGCCTGGGTATTTAAATGAATCTGATAGTCACTTATTTTAATTGTTAGTTGTACATTTCTTTACATAAGGAGAAATGCTTTCAAAATACATTCTTGACTCAATAAGAAAATGTTCAACTCTTATCTACTGATTTGTTATTAGGAACAGTGTGGTCACCATTTAAGGTTGGTGAGCACATAACAAAGTGTTATATATTAATAGAATAAACACAATTCTCTACAACAAATTGACTGACATTCTAACTAATGTCTCAATAATTCAAGTCACTAGTAGTTGGAAGATAACTATTAAAATGAACATTGAGGAAAACTGCTTTTTAACTGATAATAGACTGAAACTCTTTTATGATGACAATGAAGAGATTAACTATAGAGATAACTTAAATTTTATGGCAACTATTATATAAATTTTTGTTAACATCATCTTTCACCCCCACCAAAAAAAAAAAAAAAAAAAAAGACTAATGCCTAATTCAGTGCTTTGCACTTTCTAAAACCTACGTCAGCAGCTTCTTCACTAAAGTTTTCTGAATTCACTTTTTCCCTGGAACACATCAAATTTACAGCTACTTATAGATCATTTTCCTCTGAATATGATCTGAAAACTAGACGAATTACTTTCCACAACAAAGAATGAAAGGACCACATTTGACAGGTAGGAGAGGTAGAGACATTATCTCACAAAAGATTCCACCACTGGCACAGCAATACACAATAGAGAGGGATCTTACCAGACCAGTGCCTCTTGCAGAGGAGTAAGGGGTTGGTACCCCACAACTGGCACCCCAGCCTCTGAGAGCTGCACTAGAGAGACAAGCTTCCAAAATATCAGGTGTAGAATACCAATGGAGCTGATGTCTAAGGGATTGGTGTGAATACATAGACAAGGCACTCCCTCACTGCACCACTAGAGCTCACTGGCATGTGTGATCAAGACATTTTCTTTCCTAAAATCAGCGAGAGAGCCCTCCCTGCTACACTCTACAGCTGCCTTGTTAGAACCAGTGAGTATGTGCAATCCACATAGGGGATACTCTTTGATCATTGGACCTTGGTGTCCAATAGAGCTAGTATAACCGAGCTCCATGAGACTGTAACAATCTGAAAGACAGTTCTTGGCAGGCCACTACCTCCAGGGCACTACACAAACGGCAGACTAAAACAACTATAGTCTTCTTGTGAAAAACACCTATTTATTTAGCTTGGAGCTTCAGTCTGAGGGACAGGTTTCAGGTTCCCCACATACCTAGAAGCTAAGGAAATGCTCCCAGGGAACAAAAGCAGGGGTACACTATCCTTGTGTACCCTCTTAGCCTTGCTACAGTTGGACAAGACTTTCCAGAAAGGAACTTAAACACTTGTCTGAAATCCTGATTTCATCGATGGTCGCCCAAGGGACACCTTCAGATTGTCTGGTCTAAAGGACACCAGTTCTAACAGCTGCAGAATTATGTAAAATTGCAGACTATAAAAGCTGCTGCTTGAGGGTCTGGCTTCCAATCAGCCTGAACTAGATGCTAAATGAGATTCCTCTCCTTGGAATACTAACAGGTCTTTGTACACCTCAAATGTGAGGGCATATCAAGAAAAACTCAGGTAGACTACACAAAAGCAAAGGTGCAGGAGATGGCCCACAACTAGGGCAAAGGGGAATAAGAAGGATCATAGGCTACATAAGGTGTCTCCTTCAAGATTGAAAAAGGTAGCTGTTTCACCTGATACAAAGAAGCATGCACAGAGAGTTAAGAAAAATAAGTTAATAGAGAAATATATTTCAAAAGAAGGAACAAGATAAAGCCCCAGGAAAAAAAAAGGTCTTAAGGATATGGAGATAAGTAATGTACCTGACAAAGAATTTAAAGTAATGGCTATAAAGTTTCTCATTAAACTCAGAAGAATGGATAAACCAGTATGAATTTCAACAAAGAAGCAGTATAAGAAAGTATAAAAAAAGTATAAGAAAGTATAAGAAAGCACAAACAAAAGTTGTAACAGAACTAAAAATATACTAGACATGTTCAACAGCAGAATGGAGAAAATAGAAGAATGAGTCAGTGAGCTAGAAGACAGAGCAATAGAGCTCTCCCAGATAGAGCAGCAAAATGGAAGGAGGAGGAGGAGGAGGAGAAAGAGGAGGAGGAGGAGGAGGAGGAGGAGGAGGAGGAGGAGGAGGAGGAGGAGGAGGAGGAGAAAAATTATGGAAAGTAAAAAATTATATTACAAGACTTCTAGGACAATATTGAGTAGAGTAACAGTCACTTTATAGGGGTTCCAGAAAGAGAGAGAGAAAGGGCCAGAAAAATTATTTGAAGAAATAATGGCTGAAAACCTCCACATTATGGGAAAGAAAATGAACATGTATAGGTTTAGGAAACCAGAGAGTTCCAGATAAGATGAACCCAAAGAGATCTTAACTAAGACACATTATAATTAAAATGGTAAAAGTTAGGATAAAGAGAATCTTAAAAGCTACAAGAAAAAAAACATTTTACCATGTATAAAGAAAACCCCATAAGGCTATCATCAGATATTTCAGTGGAAACTTTATAGGCCAGAAGGGAGGAGTAGGACACATTACTGAAAGAAAAAAACGTACAACAAAGAATTCTCTCTCAACCAGGCAAGGTTAGCATTCAGAAAAAGAGAGATTAAGCATTTTCCAAGCAAAAGCTAAAGTTTTTTTCACCACTAAACTGCCCTTACAAGAAATGTTAAAAAGACTTCTTTAAGCTGAAAGAAAAAGGCAGTAATTAATAATAAGAAAATATACAAAGATAAAAATCTCACCGGAAAAGGTAAATATATAGTAAAGGTAATGAGACGGTCTCTTATAAAGCAAATAAATAAAAAGCAGTAAAATTAACTAAAATTAACTAATTAACTAATTGTGATAATTAGTTAAAAGATGAAGAAAATAAAAAGAAGTAAAAAAAGTGTTATAAAAAATATACAACTTGGGTGGGATATAAAACTGTAAAGCTTTACAGTTCAAATTTAAGTTTCTTTCAACTTAAAATAGACTTTTATATACATAGGATGTTATATGTGAACCTCACAGTAACCACACACACAAAAATATATATAGTAAACACACAAAAGAAAATGAAAAAGGAATTTAACCATTACACTAAAGAAAGCCATCAAACCACAAGGGAAGACAGAATGACAGGAGTAAAACAATTTTATTATTGTTTAAGCTAAATTAAGTTTCAGCTTCAGTTACACATAAACTGAAGTACACTAAGACAATACTCAAAGAAAAAGAGTAAAGAGGTAACACAAACTTCTTTCAAATTACAATTTTTCCTGGAGTCCATGATTGTTTGCCAGATTTCCCAAGTTATTCAAACATCAAAGTTAAGATAAGTAGCAATAATCACAGATCACAGAGGTAAACAATGAAAATAACTCCAAATACAGTTGTAAGCAAGTCTCAATTTGCTCTAGTGGTGGTCCTTTGCTTACCCACTGGCACTGCTGCTACTGCTGCTGCTGCTGCTGTTGTTACTATTGTTAAAGCCTTATTTTCTGTAGCTGTGGTTTATTAAGCTTTATTGCATAAATGAAGTAATTTGTTATCTAATAAACTCAGAATATGGTTTCTTTGCATCACCAAGAGTTGAAGCAACCTGTCACTTAATTTTGTTTATTTCTACCTAAGAACAAAGAGACAATCAGTTCTCAGTTCTCAAACAATGCAAAGAACCACTCAGGTGATTGCCTCAGCTCACCATTGAAGATATTTCCTTCAATGCATCATCATTTGACTCATCCAGTTAATGGATAATGTCCTCGTACTTTGACAATTTCTAAGCAAAATATAATCTTTCTGTTTCCTTCACAGCTAGCCAATTACTGTTGATTATTAAAATGTACAGGATTCATTTTTCTTTTTTTGTCCCTTATTCTTCAATAAAGTATTTCAGTAACTTTATTTAAAAACAAAAGACAGTAGCAAGAGCAGTCTGGAATCAGTTTTCCTGGCTTCAAAAACTAGTTCTTAGTTACATGCTTTTGTGCAAGTAGCAGCCTTTCTACATTAATTTCCTCATTTGTAAAATAAGGAATACATAGACTATATATCATAGAATTGTGGGGTAGATACCATGTGTAAATATATGTTAAGCACTTAGAATGATACCTCACATACCATAAATAATTAACTATTAATTCACTCATTCATTCAAAAAATAATTCATTGAGATCCTAATATGGGTAAGGTACTGTCCTGGGACCAATGAGAATGCAAAGATAAAAAGGTCTGGTCCCTCTTAGCCTTTAATAAGTTAACTGTCTGGTATGGAAGTTAAGGCATAAACAAAAATAACAATGTCATATAGTATTCAAAAATTACCACTTAAGTATAAAATGGTATATAAAGAGGAGAGAAGTCAAAGGTGGGTCAATGCCAGTTTTGCTTTTCCCTTATATTTATGCAATTTCTATAGTGCAGTGTTTTTCTATCACTATGAAGATTCTTTTGTCAAAGCTTTCTTTCAGGTCTATTGTTTGTTTTCCCATTAATTCAGAGAGCAAAGTAGCACACATATTATAGTAGCAAGCAAGGATGCTAAAGAAAGTACCAAACATAGGGAACATATTGTGGCCTTCTCCCTGGCCACTAGCTGAGTAGAACTGACCTTACCTTTCTTCGTGACTCATTGTGCCTTGTAAATACTTTACTAACTCTGAAACATCAAAAATAATATCCTATTGAGCTTTGAATCTCTAATATTTAATAAAATGTCCCTTATTTCAGAGACATGGCCAATTAGAATATCACTTTCTCCTAGCCACAGTGGTTCAGAAAGGGGAGAATAACTCAAACAAGAGTCGGAATCCTCTGCCAAAACAATTGTTGAAAGGCTTATTGTGTCTACTGATTTTGCCAAGTTGTTGGAATATGAGGTGCAGTTGCCAACAACCATCTTGCTGCCACCTGGAGAAAGTCTTAAAGGGAAACAAAACATAGGCAAGAGAGCTAGAGATATAAAGAGTGAGGGAGAACACTGACAATAATAGAATGCTGAATTTAGCTGGGCTTGGCCCACCACTTGGTCTTCCCGGTTAATGAGCAAACACAATCCCTGTTTGCTTAAAACCAGTCTGGATAAGGATGTTGTTTCCTCACATACAAGACCCAGAGTACGTGTTATTATTATTATTCACAGTTTTTTGTAAGTAAATCTTCTTAAAATGTAGTTTTAGTATTTGAATAGTTATGGAGATAAAACAATCATTAGCATTTCCATTGCTCCATCCCTACCACAATCCTCAATATTGTCATTTGCACAGAACTTTACAGCTTAAAGAAAATTCCTCTGTCACATTGGATTTTAATTAAAGTCTAACTATCAAGAAGAGAAGTATTATTATTAATATTTTGTGTGCAAGTAAATTAAGGTCTTGCTTAGTTAGGTAACTTGCCTAATTTAACTCATTCAGTAGATGAATATTTATTTTGAAAAACAATTTTCCATCATAAAAATAAATGTATATTGACTTACACTTGTAGCCAAGATGGAGCAATGACTCAGATTTACCATTTACCCTCCTATCTTAAACAACAGAAAGCCAATGAATAGAATACATATAAATAAACAATTTTCAGACATTGAAAAACAGGTACCATGAACACAGGACTATAATCTCTGAGAAAAGAGAAACGAGGTGAACCACATACTTATACCAATTTAATGTCTGGAGGCAGTTTTCAGGCTATAAACCAGGAGGAAAATTCCAAAATGTGCCTTATACTCTCTTAGAGTTGAGGAGACAGAGAAAATAGTCCAGGGAGGCCTAGGCAACTAGAATTTAGGTGCAAAGTACTAGAAAAGAGGGAACTTCAGGTTGCCCCAGAGAGTTACAAAGATTTGCAGAGGAAACTCTTCTTTTTTGACTGAGTACTAACTAGTGCATACTGGAAAAAAAAAAAAAAAAAAAGATCTAAGATCAGACCAATATGAACAATATGAAAGTAGCTTGTGTTCCCACCAGCCAGAGCGGAAAGACCTTGTAATATAATGAAAGGGTACAACTCTCAGAGGGTAGTGTGTCTGAATTAGCCCTAGATCAAAGATGGTATAGTTCCAGTCTGAGTCTGAAGGCCTGAGAACAAGGAGAACCAATGGTGTAACTTCCAGTTCAAGTGCAGGGGAAAAACCAATGTCCCAGCTCAAAAACAGTCAGGCAGAGAGAGTGAATTCTCCTCTACCCCTTTTTGTTCTATTCAGGACTCTGATTGGATGAAGCACACTTGTATTGGGGAGGGCAATAAGCTTTACTTAGTTCACCAATTCACATATTAGTCTCATCCCAAAACATCCTTACATATAAAGAATAATGTTTAACCAAATGTCTGGGTATCTTGTGGCTCTGTCAAGTTGACACATAAAATTAACCACTACAAGTATAAATGCAGCAATAAGTTAAAAGTAAAAGAATGAGAAATGATAGACCATGAAAACACAAATTTAAAGAACTCAAAGTGCCCATACTAATATCGAACAAAACAGAGCTCAGAATAAGGAAGATTTTTGGTAAAGGGATCAATTTATCAAGAGGACAAAAAAATGTCAAAATGTGTATGCATCTAATAACACATACATGGAGCAATAACTGTAAAAAAAACTGACAGGATATATAGTAAAGTTATTATTATGGATAGGAATTTCTGCACTCTTCTCAGTAATTCATAGAAGTAGACAAAAAATAGTAGTGTTATAAAAAATTAGTGGTGATTTTCAAATACCATTACCAATAAGTCTCACTTTGTATTTATAGAAAAAACCATCCCAAAACAGTAGAATATAATTTTTTTAAAAAATATACATGCAATATTCTGGAAGACAGATTATATCCTGAGCCAAAAAACAGGTTTCAACAAATTTAAGAATATTGACATAATAGCGTTTTACTATTGAAAAAATAAGAAATCAAAAACAATACCCAGCAAATCTCAAAATAATAGAAAGTTAAACAACACACAGTGGTCTAAGAATAATTACAAGAAAAATTAGTAAATATTATTGATTAAGTAGAAATTCAACCTATCATAACTTGGGGGATGTACTTAAAGCAGTGTTTAGAGAAAAATTTAAACTTTAAATGCTTACACTACAAATAAAGAAAACTCTTTAAATAGGGATCTGAATCTGCACCTTAAAAAAACAAATACAAAAGAGTAAATTAAGAACAAAGTAAACAGAAAGAGGAAGGATAAAGAGCAGAAGTCATTGAGAGAACAACAACAACAAAAAGAATAGAGATAATTAGTAAAGCCAAAATTTATATCTTTGAAAAGAATAATAAAGTTGGCAAACATCTTATCATACTGATCAGATAAAAAGAGATAATATACTCATTATCAATATCATGAATTAAAGAGGACGCCATGACATATTCTACTGATATTTTTAAAATAATGAGAAAATATTAGCAACTTTTTGCCAATTTGAGAACTTTGATGAAATAAACAAATTCCTTTTTGTGCAAATTACAAAAGCTCATTCAAGAAGTAACAGATAACCTAAACAGCTCTACATTTGTTAGAGTAATTATAAGTGTAATTAAATCTTTCCACAAAAAACTAAACTAAAAAAAAAATCTCCAACATCAAATAGCTTTACAGGTAAATTCTAAAAAACATAAAGAAGAAAGACTACTGATTCTATAAAATTTCTTCCAAAAAATTGAAAAGGAAGAAATACTGTTTACCTCATTTTATAAGGCCAAGATTACCTTGATATCAAAAGACAGAAAATATAAGGAAATTTGAGACCAATAAGCCTTATGAACATTCTAACATAATTTTAGCAAAAAAAAAAAAAAAATCAGAAATATCTACCAAAGAAAATACATTATGACCGTGTAGTTTCTAACTGAAGAATTCAAGGTTGGTTTAATCTTTTAAAATCAAAGGGATTCATTATAATTATAGGGCACCAAAAAAAAAAAACCATATTAATGCAGAAATATATTTGATAAAATATTTTTATATTTGATAAAATTCAAAACTTATTCCTGATAAAAACTCTCAAGAAACAGAGAATAGAAAAAACTTCTTCAACCTGATAAAAGGAATCAACTAAAAGCCTATAGCTATCTTCATGCAAATATTAAAAACAAGGCAAATATTTTTTCTCTGTTCCTTTTATTCAGTATCATATTGTAGATTCTAGCTAGCATGGCAAGGCAACAGAATAAAAAAAGACAAACAGTTTGGAAATGAAGCTGTACATAGTCTAGCTAGTAAACCCTAAGGAATTTACAAAACTATTAAAACTAAAAAGTGAGTTTAGCAAAGTTGCAGGAATCACGGTCAATAAACAAAAACATCATATTTCTATATACTAACAATTAATATTCAGAAATTGAATTTAAAAAATTATGCCACTTACAATATTATCAAATAATATAACACTTTTGGTATAAATTGATCAAAATAATAAAAATCTGTACACTGAAATCTACGAAATATTCCTGAGAGAAATTAAGGAAGATCTAAAGAAATGGAGATATGTACTATGCAAAACGATCAGAAGACTGACCATTTAGGTTATCAGTTATCACAAAATTGAGCTATAGATATAACAGAATTCCAATTAAGATCCCACAAGCACTTCTTTCTTTGCTGGAGATTTATAAGCTAATTTTAAAATATGTATGAAAAATATGTATAGCAACCAAAGCAATTGTTAAGTTTGAGGATTTGCATTAGCTGATATCAAGGTTTATTAAGAAGCTACAGTAATCAAGTACAGGTGCACAGATAGACATAGAGAGTTAAGAAATGGATACACATATACAAAGTTGAACGATTTTGGACAAAGGTGTTAAGGTAACTCGATTGGAAATAGGATAGTGTTTTAAACAAATTGTACTATAAAAATTGGATATCCGCATGGGAAAAAAAATAGACCTACACCTTTATTTCACATCACACAGAAAAATATTTGCTTGAAATGGATAATAGACTTAAATGTTAAGAGGTAAAACTATAAAAATTAACATGAACACAAAAGAGAAATTCTTTGTGACATTGGGTCAAGAAAATATTTTTTGGATGGATCACAACAAACATAAATCATTAAAGAAAAATTGATAAATTTATTTGATCAAAATTTAAAAAATGTTTATACTCTAAAAGATACTGTTAAAAGGATGAAAAGGAAGCCGTAGAATGTGAGGAGATATTTGCAGAATTATTCTTTATATTTCTAGTTTGTATATTTGTGTTTTCTTACCCGACCTCATTTTTGTTATTAGATAAATAGTATTTTATCTTTTTTTGGCTTTAAAAAATTTTTTTTAATTAATATATTTATGGTGACATTTATTAATGAAATCCAATAAATTTCAGCTGCACACTTTAACAGTAAGGCATATTTACACTGTGTGTTCATCTCCCATAGTTAGATTACTGTCACCACATATTTGACCCCCTTTACCCCATCGCCCTCCCCCTCTCCCTCCTTCTCTTTGGTAACCACTAGTCTCTCGTCCATATCCATCAGTCTCTGTTTGTTTGTCCTGTTCATTTGTTGCTTTTACGTTTATATCCCACATACGAGTGATATTATATGGTTTTTAACTTTTTCTGTCTGGCTTATTTCACTTAGCCTGATTATCTTAAGGTCCATTCTTGCAGAATTTTAAAAATAAAGGCTCTATATACAAATATGTAAAGAATTCTTACAACTCAGCAAAAGAACAAAAAGAATAGAATAAGACTGGCAGAAGTTTTTAAAAGAAATTTTACCAAATAAAATTTACAAATGGCAAAACACACGCATGCACAAAGTTGCTTAGAATTATTAATCATTGGGGAAATGCGAATTAAAACCACAGTAAAATATCATACACTAGAATGGCTAAAATTTAGAAGCATATATAGGAAAGGATGCGGAACAACCAGAACATGTATTGCCAGTAGAAATGTAAAATACATGTTCATAATAGGAAACAGTTTGGCAGTTTTTTCAAAAGTGAGAATACGTTTACCATACAACCCAACAATCGTACTCTTACATATTTACCCAAAAGAAATGAAAGAAAATTCCTAACCGATTCATGGGAAGGACACTAGGCTACTGCTTAGGTTCACTAAGAATAATCTAATTCAGAATACGAACATCTCTTTGTGAGCTATCTGTTTAGTTATCAGAAATAAAATCTGGGGCTATTCTGAGAAAAATCTGATTCTATTGCAAATAACTCAGAAAACACATTAATGTTTATTAGTTCAAAAATGATCAACTGAATGACATTTAGAAGATGATTAAAGAAAATGAAGTAAAATGAGTAGATATTTTTAACCTAGATGAAAGGTTTGGGTACAAAACCTTGTACTTCAAATATCTGTATTGTCATTACACAAAAACACACATACTTCCACCTATGTGGTAATGACAAGTGAAACCAATTTCAGTGTGCAATGAATTTAACTTAAGTAGAACTTCCTAATAATCATAGTTACCCAAGAGTGCGAACAAACATGCATCCTTTAGGCAGAGTAGGAAAGCGTTTGGTGTCTAAGCATATGATACAGCCATTGTACAGAGTACTCGATATGGTTAAGTAGTTTTCAGTTAGGTAAACTTCAAATAAATGACCTTTAAAGTGATTTTTTTTAACCGAGTCACCTTTAATCATGAGACACCATCAAGCCTTCAGATTTCACATTTTCAGATTTGTTTTCCTAGCTCAGGACAATTTAGGAATAGTAAATTAGAAATGAGAAGAAGTAGTTGACCTAACATTTTTCGAAAATTCTTAATATGTATTTTACATATATTATCTAATTTATTCTTTAGGGGAAAAATAGGTTACTATTAAGCCAATTTTGTAAGAGGAGAGAAAAGTTCATATATTGAAATAACCTACCCAATATCGAAGATCTAGTTAGCAAAAGAGCCTGCCTTCTGAGGAAGCCATATTTCTCTACTTATTAATGGCTACGTTGCTTCTCAAACCACCTCTTTCTAGTGGCAGGAGGTGAGAGCCAACAAGTCAATGATGGAATGACAAAGATTCTTATAAATCAAATCAAATATCTTAAAAGCACAGCTGTCTAGGGCCATTTAATGTAGGTACAAACAGCCTCTTCTATTTTAAAAAGCTCTGGACTATATCACTGAATTATAAGAGTATAATAACTGAAATTCATTTTACTTTACAAGCTCCACATCATCAGAAAATACAAGGGTATATTCAGTATGTCATTTCTAAGAAAATCAATGCCATTGCCATTTTTAAGCAAAATTTTCCCGTAAACTGTTTCATTGCTTCAGAAAATTGTATTGACTGAGGGTCACGTAAAAATCCTCTCATCTGTTCTGTGATGGAGTTCAGAAGTTTGCCTCAATCATCTAGAGACAATAGAGATATGTGATAATGCCATCAGGATCATTTGGTTTCAAGTGACAGAAATTCAAATGGAACCAGCTTAGACAGTAAAAGAAACTTATCAGAAGCCTACTTTTCTAAGCACAGGGAGGATAGTGGTACAGCTAAGCCTCAAAGATAAGTGAACAAATCAATTGATCTTCCTCGAGTGTCTCTCTTTCCATCTTTTGTCTTTCTTGTCAACTAGGCTTCTCTCAGTGTCACCTTTACTACCTACCATAGTCTCGTTTCCTTCATGTTGTGGATAATGTGGCTGCCAGAAATACCTTAGCATTGCCTCTTACATTTCCCATCATTCTAAATTGCAGGAACTACCCCTTGTCTTAGTTGTACCTGAAAACCATGGTTGAGGACTTTACCTACTTAGTTTAGAGCAAGTGTCTAACAGTGACACAATCAGTAGTTTCCATGAGAAAGAGTTCACATAGAATTACAATGGCCCCTGAGGGACCAGGCAAGGAAATTACAAGACAAGGAGATACCACAATTAGCATCTATTATATTTGGCCTCCAGTCGAATTAGGAATTTTTAGGGAAAATTCTACCAAAACATGAACAAATTTTAAACATAAAAACTTGGGTACTTAATGGAATAAGCTTCAATTATCTAGAAAATGTATTTTTTTAGGACTTTTTATTATTTAATGATGGTATGAGGCAAAATATATATTTTAGTCAAAGCCTTTTTCTAATAGTCTTAACATTACTAGAGTATTAAATTGCTAATGGCCTAGGAAAACACAGCCCTTTCAGGTATCATTGATGTCTTAACATAAAATTGAGTCCTTGGTAAAACAAGTTTTTCTAAAACATTTTTGTAAAATATTCCAAGAACTATAATATCTTCTAGTTCAATTATTCTAAAGCCTTAGTTTATGAGTTGAGGTGAAAGTGGTAATATTATTCTCTTTTACTAAGTCAGAAGCCAAAACTCAGTGAGAGTAAAACATGAAAATGTATGTTAATCATTAGAATAGGCTTAAAAATGTATGTTCCAATGACATGGCTATATGGACACAGTTTTCAACTAGAATACTATTTATATGAAAATTCAAGGAGCTGCCACTAAGAGAGAGTTTATGCTGAAAGCAAATTGTCAGATCTGAAATGTAAGGCCGAAAAGCTGGTCTTGAACAGATTAAAAAAAAACACACAGCAAATAGACTGCATTGTTGTAGGCTGAAGTTCATTTTCAGAAATACATTGCTCAGCACTAAAGTGGACAGTCTAATCAGTTCCTCTGCAGAAACAGCAAGATTTTTACAAATGAAAGAAAATCTACAGAGATGAAGCTGTGACTGGAAAATTTGATCCACATGGTTGTATTTTTAGATCTGTCAAAGATTGACCTCCATTTGCAGTTTTTCTAGCAATAGTTTAATCTAAAATTAGCCTATATATAGCATTTCACTATTTCATGAAGTTGTGCTATATATTGTATCTTATACATTATTTCTATAAAGGTTGAATATTTCCTTTATTAGTGCAAATAGCTTTTCTTTTTAAGCTATTCAAATTGTATGCTTATTCTGTATATATTTTATGTAATTAACCCCAAATCACTATCTGTGATAAAAAAAAAAAAAAAGTTTAGTGGAAATTCACAGAGAATGGAATGTTCTATTTTGTTTCTTTCAAAATATCTAAAGGGTAAAGTGATGGTGAACATATGGGGAAATTCTCACTGCTGGAATCCAAACAGGAAGATTTCTTATTTTCTCAACAGTTTGTGGGAAAATCTTGAGTATGGAAAAATAGTGACTTCTCCATATTTAAAACAGACACAACCTGGTTGTTTTCACAAGCATGTCATTATTATTTCATAGATAAATGAGAATATAAGTGTGTCAACACATATATACATGTGTGTGGGTAACGTGGTATCCAGTGGAAAAAAGTTTAGAGAAAAATCATTGCCCTATTTTAAAATATGCTTTTACTAAACCTATTATTGGCAATTCAGTTGACAATCATATTACTGTGTGATATTCAAATGTCAACTGCATATCTCATTTTCAGCTAAGACCATTACATCATTCCTTGTCAAATGCACTGAAATATGGCTAGGACTAGCTTTGATTAGATAAGGTACCTCATGCTGGTGTTAGCAAATCCAACCCCAGGGATTGATTCTCAAGCTGAGGGAAGTGGCAAAGTTATTATTGATGATGGTGCCAAAGCTAACAGGTTTCACATGTCCTTCATGACCATATGGCTACAGCTCTAACAGTGACACTGTTAAGAGCCATTTGTTCAAGTGTCCTAGAATCATTGCTGGAAAAAAAAAAAGTGAAAAATCCATAAATTTTAAATATCCACAAGTGTGGAAGTTTTTTTCAACTCATTGGTTTCCTGGTTCACTGCGCTTACTGGAATTATATGAAAAATAATCCTATATGTATGCGCAGTAGTTTGTCTCATTAGAGAGACCATATAATCTATACATTAGAATCTAAACCCAGGGTTTGAGTCTGGGCTCTGTGCAGTTCTATCTGTATGACTTCAGCAATGTTGTTAATTGCTATAGATATCAATTCTTTTACCCAATTATAACTATTGTGAAAATTAAATATAATCATGCATACAAATAAATGGTAGCTCTTCTGTTGTGTTATTTATCCTTTTCTCAACTTCATGAAATAGGTAAGGTATACATTATAGTCTTGTTCTAGATCAAGAAACACATCCAGCAAGGGAAAGTGGCATGCCCAAAGTCACATGGCTAATAAGGGTGAAAGAGAATCAAGCTCAGGTCTCCTGATTTTCAATTCAGTGTTCTTAAAGTGTCTGTAAGAAAAAGAAACCCTGTAAATTAGACTATAATTAAGGTACCGCTATACTTACAGAGGCAAAGTGAAATAGTGAATTGGTCCAATTACCTCAATAATTCAAGCCCAAAAGTACCAAAACACTTTTATGTAGTATGTCTGAATATTTCAGGCCAAATATCTGAATAATTGCCCAATTATTCATATCATTTTGAATATATGTATAAATCTGGTCCTTTTTATGGGGGAGGGGATGAGGGTAGGCACTGAATCATGTCTCCAATCTTTCCAACCTAAATAAAGAGTATTATTTTTCATTTTTACCCTCTAATTTGTTTCGTAATCTAGTGACTATTTTATATTAAATTGAAGTTTGTGGATAAATGGGAAAATCTTTACTGAAATATGGTACTTCCAACTGTAATTTTGGTTTGAATTAGGCTGCTTACAAGCTCAACTTCATATAAGAGTGACAAGCCATGGCCTTCTTTGCGGATATGTGTTAAGGGGGGCATGGTTCGAAACTCTTTCAGCTTTTATTCTAAGTATGGAATCAAATTCTGATACTGAAAAAATGTTTCAACTCCATTAAAAAGGGTTATATTCAAATCAGTCCAAGATAATTCTGATATCAGGAGAACACCAAAATTACAGTTATTTGAAACTGAAAAAATCCCAGCCCCTTTTTTTCTGATCCTTACAAACCATATACCTATTTCAAGGTAGAATTAAACTCTTCTAATTATATTTCCTTAGGTGTAGCCCTGAAATGAACATAATATCAGTATTAAAATAGAAATTAGTCACATTTAGAAAACAGCTAACAAAAGTTGGTTGTTTCTTTTTTAACTATAGAAATACACATCAATTAAAATAGATTGGGCATAGTTAAAATTAGTGCATGTATGAAAAAAAAATCTGTCAGCTAATCATCACTTATGTTTAGTAATAAACACAGTGCTTAGTAGAGTGTGGGAATAACGTTACCACAGATTGACAAGCTTATTATGCTTTGAACAGGTACTACATAGAAAGTGGGAAAGCAAGTGTCTTTGTTCACTGTGAAGTTTATTTTGTAGAATGATCCCTAAAATGAGAAAGGAAGAGGTTCAGACTCAATTAGAGCCCATTTGAAAGGCTATGTTCAGTATAATGGTGCGAGTGTAAGTTCCTCTACAAGAGCATGCCCACCCTCTCTTGTGTCTGCTGCTGTATTCTCTGCCCCACTAATCAACTTTCTGATCTTTGCTCTAAAACTTGTCCAAACTGAAAGACAATGAAAGATCCCCTCAAACCAGACAACAAGAGTGTGCCCCAAAGTAGATAAGATTGCCACTCTCCTGGCTTTGATGAGTATTATCTTTGGAATTTTCAACCTATGTTTTTAACATTCTCTGTACTCTGCTACTTCATGTATTCTCTTGAGTGTGAAATGGAAGAGGAGGGTCAGCGCCTTTAAAGAAGAGATTGATGGGAAAAGCATCCCACATGTAGGAGAACCTCAATAGACCTTCAAGAATGAGACATGAAAGTAAGCCTAAAACACAGAAAAGGAAAATGATAGAATAGGAAGTAGTTACAGCTTAATTTTTTAAATATATTTTAAGGGAAGAAAAAGCCCACTTTTAAACTTCCCTTGCACTAAGCACAATCTGTGATCACTGTTTTTCCTCATATTAATCTGAAAAGGCTTATTATGGAATGAGTTAAGAGAAAAAATATGTATGTATGTATGTATGTGTGTTTATATATATATATATATATATACATATATATATAGTCATATTGAGATTACTAAAATACCATTATTTTTTTTAAAGGTTTTTATTTAAATAGCTGTCCTTTGGCTCCAAAGGACTTCTAAGAATTTTTCCTAAGGAAATAGTCATAAATGTGCATAGAGACTTAACTTTAAATCTGTAGAATTACAAAAATGAAAATAGGAAACTGATTAGAAACAGCATAACATATGTATACAATGGCATAGAATGCAACCATTAAAATGACATTATGAAAATTTTATTTAGTTTGTATACATCTGTTTAGTTCTTATAGTGGGCCAGATACTGGCCAGGCACTGGTGTACAGCAGTATCTGTTTTTGTAGACCTCACGTTCTAGCAGTAAGACAAAAATGGAAATAATTATTTGTACTTGAGATAAGTGTGATCATATATTAACAGAAAAAAAAGGTTAAAGGACATTGTGCTTCTGATTTTATTAAATATGTGTGTATATATATGTGTGTATAAGTATACATAAGCTGACTCACACACACATAATATATACTCGTACTTTGTATCTGTTAGCTATTACTGCATAACAAATCAACCCCAAATGGCAATCATTTATCATCACTCATGCATCTGTGCATCACTGTAGGTCCATGGATTGGCCGGAACAGTTCTGCTCCACTTTTCTCATCCTCCTCAGAAAAGCAAGCTAGCCTGAGTTTGTTCTTCTTATGGTAGTGTCAGAGATAGGAGAGAGAGAACAGAAACAGAGGGGGATCTCTTTAGTTCTAGGCTTAACAATATTCAATGAAAAACAAAAAATCACAAGATGCCTAGGTACAATATTAGTTACCAGAATGGTGGGATTGTGTGTAATTATTAATTTCTTCTGTTTACTTTTTTAAACTTTCAATGACAAAAATGTACTTTTTATAATCAAATCCCAATAAAAGTTATTTTAAATATTTCACTAAATTGAATTTTCACAGGTTTCCTATTTATTATGTCTCTTTTTTATAATTATTCATATAGCAGGGAAGCCAACTGGAGAAAAAAGACCTAACATTGCATAATGTCTATTTATATGTCAAAAAGTCGTAATTACCTAATGTGTTCCCCACCTTTGAACATAAACTCTGTATATTAGGAAAAACCTAGTCTTTCCTCCTGTGTGTCTCCATTGCTCTCACACAGAACACTTCACTACTGACACTTGTGGTTAGAAAATGTGTGGGTTTTTCCCCCACCATTCATGTCTCTGAAACATCAGTTGGGTATATTACAATTTAACTCATTCTGATATTATTTACTGGGAGAGAACTTCAAATACCACAGGTGAAGAGCTCAGTCCTACAAGACTGCTCTCACTCCACTTCGGATACAAATCACACATCCAGGTTGACACCTGTGCTTCCGATCCATCAGCTATATAAATCTGAGGTTCCCAAGACCTCCTTCTCCAGTTTGATTAATTTGCTAGGGTAGATCACAGAACTCGGGAAAACGTGTTAACCAGTTTATTAAAAGAAGACATGGATGAATAGCCCAATGAAGAGATACATAGAGTAAGGTCTGGTAGGGTCCTAAGGACTGGAGGTTCTGTCTCCATGGAGTTGGGGTACTTCACCCTCCTGGTACATGGATGTGCTTGCCAACCGGGAAGCTCTCTAAACCCTATACTTTTAGGATTTTTATGAAAGTTTTATCATGTGGCCATGATCCATCATTAATTCCATTTCCAGCTTCTCTTTCCTCTCCAGAGAATGTGGGCAGGGTTAAAAAATTTCAAGCTTCTAATTGTAGCTTGTTCTTTCTGCTGACCAACTCCTATATAAGAGCCCGCCCAGAGTTGCCTCATTAAAACAAAAATTGCTTCTAGTGCTCTTATCACTTAAGAATTCACAACAACTTTAGAAGCCCTGTGTCAGGCATGGGAAGCACAGATATATATATATATATATATTTTTTTTTTCCTATGATCTCAAACTTTGTACCACTGATAAAGTAGTAGAGAATTATGAAGCTAATATTATCCTTATTTATTTCCTTTCAGCATTTAAAAGAAACACCCAAACTAAAGAATTCCATTCTAGCTGGTTTACAAAGATTAAACTCTTAAGTTTACTTTCATTTGCATGTGTGCAACTCTACAACTCGATATTTTGATATGGAAGGAAACTAGATAACACCTTGAGATGCTGTTGTTGCTTTTCACAGGGTGTGTTGTCCTTCACCTTACAGGATATCTCATAGTGGCACATAAAAGGATGCTATATGTGCCATCTGTGTTTTTTTTTTCCTTCCTTTTCTCTTGTAAGTAGGTGGTGTGTGTGAGTGTGTGTGTGTGCGCGCGTGCACACTATTTACTGGTTTAGGAAGCCTCCCACCCCCCATTTTTTGTGCTGTGATTAGAATGAGTGGTAGACGTTTCTAGTGAATCGTTCCATCAATTAGGTTAAAATATTAAAAGACAAGTAACTTGAGAAGGAAACTTACATTTCTATAGCACTTTACAGCAGATGTATCCTATTTACTTCTTTATTTTATTGCTTAATGACTGGATCTGCAGTAATTGCACTACTTGACAGATATTTATTTGTAAAATGTGATTCATTCGGTCAGACACTTTTAGAATGATTTTCATGCCAAGTGTTAAAATGGTATAGGCTTGAGTAGCTCTTTCAAAAGATGCAAACACGCATGCAAATTCCATGCATCAAGCACATCTACTTTCGGCTCTTTTTATTATAGAAATATTCCAGTTGACAAAGAGTGCTAGTGAATAGACGGCAGAGACTTCTGGACTTTAATCAACCGCAATCACTGGCAGAGTTCAGAATTAATTTCCTAACCATGAATCACCTGCAGACAATGAATCACGTTCTAGAGAATTTTTGCCAAGCAAAACAAGCCATCATGTCCTGTACAACTTTTGAGGACAGCCCCATGGAAACTCACTTGACTAGCATAGTTGAAATAGTGAAAAGAAAAGAATACTAGAGAAGAGTGGAACAAGCTATCAAACAGTGTCTGGTGACATTCAGCTTTACAGGGACAAGGGAATCAAGAGTTTAGCATGAAAATACTCTTTCAGAAATGGTCTACTCATTTGTTGCATGCTATTTCTAAAATATAACTAATGAAAATCAAGGTAAAAGATTCTTAGTTAATACCTTTTGGTGACGAAAGTTTCTACACATTATAGAAATCAGAACATTTCTAACCACTCTTTAACCAAAGCACTCTCTATGAAAAGAGAGGAATGGGAAGATTTCAACAAATATGCAGATAGTTCAGATGAAGAAACACTTTGGATTAAAATAGTAAAGTCATTTATACACTTAAATTATTGATATGACTGCCTCAATTTACTATTTTCTCTTCCAGCTATGAAAACAAAGGAAACTATGACTTTTATTTGTTTCTAAACATTATTTAAAAAGCTGAGATAGCAAAAAAAATTGTCAACAGAATAAAGAGACAACCATCCAAATGGGAAAATATGTTTGCAAGCAAAGCCTCTGATAAGGACCTAATATCCAAAATATACAAAGAACTCATACAACTCAATAACAGTAACAATAACAAAAAAAAAACAATTCAATCAAAAATTGGGCAGAGGATCTAAACAGACACTTCTCCATAGAGGACATACAAATGGCCAACAAACACACGAAAAGATGCTTCAGTAGCTATTAGGGAAATGCAAATCAAAACCATAATGAAATATCATCTTACATCTGTTAGAATAGCTATAATCAACAAAACAAATAATAACAAATGTTGGAGAAGATGTGGAGAAAAAGAAGCCCTCATACACTGCTGGTAGGACTGCAAATTGGTACAGCCACTATGGAAAATAGTATGATTTTCCTCAAAAAACTAAGAATTGATCTACCATATGATCCAGCAATCCCTCTACTGGGTATTTACCCCCAAAGACTTGAAAACCCATATCCGAAAAAATATTTGCACACTGATGTTCATAACAGCATTACTCACAGTGTCCAGGACATGGAAGCAACCAAAATGTTCTATGATAGATGATTGGATAAAGAAGCTGTGGTACAAGGGTGGCTCCATAGTGTAGTGGTTAGCATGTCTGCTTTACACACAGAAGGTACTGGGTTCGTGCCCCAGGTGGAGCCACCAACCATACCTCGGGTGCTCCAGGTTCCTGGTGCTCACCGTGAGCATGTGGGAGAAAATGTCCTGCCTTCAGAGATCTAGTTCTTAAGGGGGGACGGCAACATCCGTAGGTCAGGGATGGAAATGGGAAAGGGAATTAAAGAGGGAGAAAAAAAAAGGAAGAAGCAGCTGTGGTACATATATGCAATGGAATATTACTCAGCCATAAGAAGAAATGAAATACTGCCATACGCAACAACATAGATGGACCCCGAGATAATCATGCTAAGCGAAGTAAGCCAGACAGAAAAAGTTGAAAACCATGTGATATCACTTATATGTGAGATATAACTCTAAAAGCAACAAATGAACAAAACAAACAAATGAGACTCATGGACATAAACTATAGACTAGTGGTTACCAGAAGGTAGGGGATGGAGGGTAGGGGTAGGTAAATGGGGTAAATGGAGTGAGATATGTGGTGACAGAAAGAAATCTAACTGTGGGAGGTGAACACACAGTGTAAATATATATATGCTTTATTGTTAAAGTGTATAGCTGAAACTTACTGGATTTTATTAACTAATGTCACCATAAAAATATAAATAAATAATTAAAAATTTAAAAAATGTTAAAAAGCTGATATAAAATTTAGTTGCAAAACATACAACAAAAAATTTAGCATTTTACATAATGTCATCAAAACAAGAACTGATCACTTAGGATGGAAATTTCTGTATTATCAAATTTGAATGAAATTCATTTCAAACTACATCAACACCTAAATAATATACAACAGTAAAAAATAAAAAGATCTTGGCCAACTCAAGATATTTGACATATACTGCTCCAAATCATGCATGATATTGCAAAGAAAATAAATAGAAAATTATTAGCTAGGAAGAATAATGAATAATAAGAATTTGTGAATACATTATTAGACAAATATTAAAAGCTAAACCAAAGACTAGACAATATCCACATTCATAAACTGGCTTGAATTTGTTTTTATCGATTGATTGATTGTTACCATCAAATAAATTTGCCTTTATAGATTCGTCCAATTTTGGCATGTGAAAAAAAAGAAGCAAGATTCATATCTTATGGCACAGAATGAAATAATTTTCTAGACAGGCAATTAATATTTCAGTTTACACCATGGAAACAGGTAAATCAAGCTATAAAGTATCCATTGTCAGCCACTTTAGCCGGGTAAATGGAACACATTAACCATCATTATTATTGAGTGAAGCTAGGTGGAATTTTTGTCTTCAGACCTATTTTGTCCTTCACAGTATGTTGTCTTCAGACCTTATTATTCCCCATTACTTGTTGATTGCCTTGGCATTGGGGCTTACAATTCTCCTCCCTTCCACAGGTTATGTTATCATTCTGAGATTCTGAGTACCTGGAAAGATGTGTGTTCAACCCGAACAAACTCTTAGTCTCATTTCCAGTGACTTTTACCTTTCTGTGCAGTGTCCTTTAGATACCCATCACCAAGCTATAAATCTGGGACCTTAATCTTAACCTAAAACTGATCTTAAATTGTATGTTCAGACTCTATGATTATTTAACTCAAAATTCTTATTCTCGGACTGTAGCTTAATTATATCCAGTGTTTTACTCTTTAGAGTCATTGTTTAGACTCTTAAAAAATAGTGTTGAGAGACCTATTGGCACTTTATATTGTTCTAGACACTGGATTTCGTGGAGTGAACCAAGAAGTCAAAGACGTCTGCTGTCATGAAGCTTACAAAATCCTGCTTCATTCTCAACTTTCTCATATCTTCTTTTTTACACAGCTTAAGTCCCATAGTCCATCATTTCAACCACTCTTTAATATCTTAACCTCTTTGCTGATTATTTTTCCATCATCTACTGGCAGAAGCCCAAGCCTAGAGGATTCTGACCACCTCCCTTCTCAATATATTCACCCCAGTGGCTGAACATAATTTGGAGGAAATCATATAACTGTGCGGATATATGCCACAATAAATTCATGGTATCCACAAGCGCAATGGGGCCCTCACCACATCCCAGAAATCCTTTTTACTATGTTTTCCTAGCTACTTTTCTGGATCCCATGGTACTTATTTCAAATAGACAAGCAAATTTAATAATGTTGGCATCCAGGGCAAGCAGTTCCAAATGAACCTACAGATCAATTCTATAATTCAGGCTATTACTAACAGATGATGATGATTATTATGAGTGTACATCATCTGGAAGCATCGTTCTTTGACTAATCGAGGCTCAGAGACTGAGGCAGATAGAAAAGTTTCTGGACCTTGGTGGAGCAACTGATTCACTTTCACTGGAGTTAGACATTTTCGTTGGGTCTAACTTTAAAACTCAGCTTATATTCAACAAGAATAGTTAAAGTAGGAAGCTTCCAAATGTTGTACATAGAGAAAGAGTAAACGTATCAACCTCCTTGAGCTGCCTGACTAGCAGCTGTACCACAAGGTGATTAAGGCTGCTCCAAAACTTAGTGGAACCTTCAGCAGTCAATCAACAATTTTCAGTCTTGGTTTTCTGCAAAATACACATAGTAAAGCCAACTTAATAGGGTTGTTGTGAGGATCAAATAAGAAATAAGGTTAAGGTGTTTAAAACATTAACAGTCCCCATAAACACTCAAAAAAATGTTAGTTATTGTTGCTGATTCGATTTACATTCATAATTCTGGCTTCATTTCTCACCTTTCTGCCACACCAAATTAAAATGCCATCTGTGTTTATAACCTTTATTTCCTCATCTCTCTGCTATCTCTTCACACTACCATTTCTCCGAATCTATTCTCACCGTTGTCATCAATGGCCTCCTTGACACTAAATCTCCTAGACTTTCTTCCTGGTTCTTGCTTTATTGATCTATTAGTATCATTGGATACTAGAGACTGTCTGTTCTTTCTGAAATACTCTTTCCCAAACTTATATGAAGAGACACACTTCCTTGACTTTTTTTTTATATCTCAGGAATCAAATCGATTCAGAAGATAAAGAATATTTGCAAATTAAAGTGGGATAACAGTGGAGGCTAAAGATATGATCAAGGTAGTAAAACAGAAGTGACCTGAGGATTTGAGAGATATTTAGAATAGAGCATCAATAGGCCATTGTGAAAGAATCAATATGGTGAGCAGGTCAAGAGTGATGACCTCCTTACCTGCTTTTTCAGGATTTCTGCCTGCCTACTTTTTTTCAATACTGGTGTTTTCTAAGATCCTATAATAGGATCTTTGTTTTCTCACTTCATGTACTTTTGCCCAGAGTGTCTAATATACTCTCATAGAATTGCTATCTCTACTCTTTAGGATGAAGGCTAAGCTACTATCAAAAAAGGAATGGCCTAAAGAATGAGGTTTATCTCTTTCTTACCTAAGAGTCAAGACGCACATGGTCCAGCATTACAACAACTTTGCTCCAAGCAGTTACTCAGAGACCCAGCTTATTTCATCTGGCTGCTCTGCATCTCTACATCATCTGCATTATCATTGTCCTCTATTTGAAGGGTTTCTGTTAAGTTCAGGTTCCTGAGGGAGGGAAAAAAGAAACGAGGAAGTTTAGAGGTAGGGACTACTCTTTAAAGAAATGGTATGAAATTTGTATACATCTTACCTATTTACATTTCTCTGGTGAGAATGTGGCCAAATGACCACCGGGTTTCACAGTGAGAGCTGGGAAATCAGGACTTTAGTTGGGTATCCTCAGAGAGAAGAGGAGGATAAATTTTAGTGGACAACTAGCAGTGTCCACTACACCATCTATAAGCCGTTAGCTTGAAATTCTGTATCTTTAGCCAAGAACACTTGCCTTAGCTTCAGACTCAAACACCTAACTGCTCATTGTACAGTTCCACTCCAATCTCTCACTTACACCTTAAATTCAGTACGCCCCAAATATAATTTATATCCTCCTACATTCTAGAATATTCATACTTTATTTCACCAGAAATAACTCTTCTTCCTTTGCTTCCCATCATAGCAGTAGAAACACCATGGATTTCTCCAAAATAGATGATGTAGATTATCCTTTACTCTTCTGCCTCCATCACTCTTGACTTCTCCTCCATATCAGTTCTATCTCAGTGGTCTATTGACATTTTATTCTAAATATCTCTCAGATCCTCAAGTCACTTCCATTTTACTACCTCGATTATATCTTCAGCCTCCATTGTTATTCCACTTAAATTAACAAATATTCTTTATTTTCTGAATAAATTTAATTCCTTAATTTGAACAGCAAGAATTCATATAGAGAAGGCTATTAAGTTATCTGAATCTATCTGGTATAGTGACTAGCAAAAGTTTAGAGAGTAGAGGGCTTGTATAAAAATGGACCTGAGTCTCTCCACTCCTGAGTTGGGACACCACGAGCTCCACTAATGATAGTGCAAATAGCTAGGGATTCTTGCATTCTCCAAAGTGAAGTCTAAGTGATCTTTCTAAAATACGATTCTAATATTATCATATTACAACTTTTTAGATCCTATTGCCCTTAGTATAAAGTCCAAATTCTTAACATGGCTTAGAAGTCTTACATCCTCTAATTTCTACTTAATATTGCCACTCCTCACTTTGGACTTTTGACTGAAGATAAGTCATTTCTTCTGGTTCCTTCTATGCACCATCTGTCCCTTGTCTTGAGACTTTTGCACCTGGCATTTCATTTGACTAGAATTCTCCACCTTAGTCTTTGACCCTTTTGCCAGACTAATTTCTAATCATCCTCGAGACATCTGCTTAGTTATGATGTCTTCTAGGCAGTCATGGGACTCTCAATGGCACATGGGATTAGGTGCCTTTTACAATTTACCCCTTTTGTACTTACCCTTCATTACACTTATAAAACTTTATTATAATTGTTTTTTAATCTATTTCCCCATTAAGGACATAAGCCCTGTGATGACAGACTATCCTGTTCACTATCGTGTATGCAGAACTTTGAGTTTAGAATGTAGTAGATGTTCAATAAATGTTTAATAAATATTCATTTAATGTTTGAATGTAGGAGTAGTTTGAAATGAATATAAAAGTACTATGAAAGTATTTTGTGGTAATTAAAAATTCTTGATACAATTATAATTAATGTTATTTACTAGAGCACATTTTTATTTAGAAAATAATCCAATAACATTTTGAGAGTAATGAGCTAAAATGAATGATGTCAGAACAGATATGGAAATTTCAGAGTCAGCCTGATGTTGATCTCTTTCCCTTGCCTGAGTCCTCATGTACAGTCCACGTGAATAGAGCTCTTGCCTAAGTCCCTCCCTCTGGTTTCTTGAGGCTTACTAGGTGAAAATTATGAGGATGTGGTGAGCACAGAGACTTTAACCCATCAGCTGAACGGACTCTTCCGTATGAGTCAAACCTCTGTTGAGTACTTAACGAAACAATACTCAGCCAGAGTGGCAATTAGTTATAAGTGCGTCAACAGTGGTTACTGATAACAAAATACCAATGTTTATTAGTGGTGTCTTTTTAAATTAAAACAAATTCAATGCCATCTCTATTATAACATCATTCTTACCATTTTTCATTCTGATATTTTTTTGAATGGGAAAGAAATAATGCAGTCTATGCCAGAGCTGACAATGACAGTTGACAATGACAGATATACATGTAATAGACCATCAAGTTATCTGGTTTTAAAAATGGAAGCAAGTGTGGTTTACTCTTTTATATAAATAAGTGCACCTTTACATAGAGAATTTGGAGTAATCACTTATGAGCTAAACAAGAGCAAGCTAAATTTCACACCACCATGCTAGAATTGGGCAAAAGGAAGACTCTGTAGCCTGAGGAAAAGCCTCAGGACTGGGTAATGTTGTTAGAAGAGAAGGATGGAGTTGGTCTGAAAGCTTGTGGGTCCCAAGGAGCTGCGCTTAGCTCTTCCACTGAGGGAGAAGCAGCAATTCCACCAGCGGGTTCCAGCGGATGCAAGATCAAGCTAATTCTTAGTTACCTGAAAGGAGTATGTATGCTATCTTCCTGGGGCTATATGGGTGTAGTCATGAGTTTTGTAAAGGCATTTAGGGCCTTGTCTGCCCATACATCAGTTACATATTAGTTTTTTAAAAGTTGTATTACTAAAACTAATCACACTATTATATTTTGAACATAACATTTAGTCCTACATTCAACTGGCGCTGTGTTGCAGCATATGTCCAAAGAGAGAAAATCTCATTGCAAAGAGGAATTTATATGGAATGAGATACTAGGCTCCAAAGAGCAACTATCTCAAGATCCTCTGCCAATACAGCTTGTGCATATCTAAGAGAAAGAGAAAAAAGAGACAGCCCTCCTTTAGGCTATCTCTATGGCAACTTCACTGAAGCCTCTCATTTTACCTTGACCTGTTCTAGCTCCTGATCCTGCTAGGCATCCCTGTGTTCTTGCACTTGAAAACATCTGGAATATAGCCAGGCAAAGGTAGTATGTTCTAGGATGCAGAAGTCTGTAGAATAACTCCTCTGGAGATGTGATGAAGAGAATTCGCAATAGTTTTGTAAGTTTCACATTAACACAGTCAGGTCCCACAGACCCAAACACGGACATGTACTCTTTCTTAATTGCATTATTCTTTTCTTGAGTCATTTGTTGTTTGCTGTTGTCCTTGTTGCTCTCATTTGGTTTGGTTTATTTGAAAGGTCGATACTTTTTAAAATACGTTAACAACTTATATAAACGTGAAGAAAAATTTCAGAGGACATTGTGTAATGTCTGAAAGAGTCGTGAGTCTCACTGTTTCTAAAAATTTAAACATTTCAGCCTTGCTCTGGATGAAGAATCTCTACCCCTTGCAGACATCGATCAGCTGTCTTTCATCTTCCTCCACCTCGTGTTCAAATTATGTGCGAAACTATAGCATTTCAGAACTAGCTGCTCCCCAGTGAATCCTAATCTGTCCTAAAGACCATTTTCTACCACCCTGAAGGTTTAACTACAACTACATTTAATTGGCACTAGTGGGCAATTCATCGGGGGCGTTGCAGTGTGACTACTCAGGAAATGTCTGCCTGCCATAGTGCTGGCAAGCTTATTCCTCTAAAATCTCACAAGATCACTTGTCGAAACGTTTTGTGCTGCAGTGTTGATGATATGCCCAGTTCAATCAATCAATCACCAAATATTTATGTTAAATGCCTGTTCTATCACTATCGCTAGCATGAAATTTCCCCTCTGTTGGCTGAAGTGCTCCTGTGAATGGTGTTCAGGCAAAGGTCAGGGTGATCTTTGTCTGACCTCATGGATGCATTCTGTTGTTTCCAGCCCTTTCAATGGAAAAATCGATTAAACCACCAACAAATAGTTATTGAATATTTACTGTGCATCCACGTTTTAAGTAGGCTTATATTTCTTCTAGTCTGGTGAAACTCTCAAAACAGGGTCACTCCCTCCCCTCTTTCCTTCCTTCTTTCAGTAATAGTTTATAATATTAGCACCTAAAATTTGTATAAAACTGTGTCGTTAACAAAGTATTTTTATTCTTCACCTTACCAAGAATACTGAGAAGGAACTTTTCCTTTTCCTCTTTGACAGCAGATGAACAAGGAGATTTGGATTTGTCTAAAGTCATAGCCAATAGGAAATGGGGTAAATACTCAAGTCCTCTAACTCTGAAGTGAGTTTCCTCAGACCCTCCATTTCTTTCTGCTACACATACAGTATTGCAATAAGTGCTATAATTGGAGAATAGAAGGTATAAAAAGATCAATAAATAAGATTTTAACTTCAGAAATTTAGTATCAGAGGTAGCCCAATGATTTTATTTCACTTTAAAACAGTACTAAGAGCCTGATGCCTTTCAGAACTCCTCTCTCATCTCCAGCTAGACAATCAAAATCTTTGGAGTCTTCCACAGTTGCCTGGCCTCAATAAGAGTCCTACTTGCATGGTTCTAACTAGGGACTGATTCAAACTACATTTCTCAGAGCCATGCTTCTCAATAGCTGCTTATCCAGCTGTGTCCATTTCCTCACCCCTCTTCCCTCCTTACCAGCTCTACAATTCACTTCAGTATGGCTGTTGGCCTTGCCCTATAATTCCATTCGAAGGATTTGTGGTATAGCCATGATCGGCCTTCAGTTCACTCACATCAAAGACATTTTTTTCTCTATCTTTGACTTGAGTAGAGGCAAAACAGCATAATGGTAAACAAAGTATGGAACCGTGAAATCAGGCTGCCTTGTTTGAATCCTCACTCCACTATTTACTAGTTGTGTGATCTCAAGCAAAGTATTTAACCTCTATTTATCATCCCCATTTCATCCATAAAATGGGGATGATAATAGTATCTATATCACCAGTAGAAGGATTCAAGGAGTTAATGTATGCAAAATCTGAGAAAATGTCTGACCCATATTATTAAATGCTACAGGTCTTAGCTGTTACTAAATATACTGTTTATTTTATTATTAGATATACCATCTCATTGGATAATCTGGTCAATAAAATAATTTTATAATCTGGATCTTTGATTGAATTTTTGGAGTTCAGTTGTTATTTAGAGATGCCAAGAATCCCAGAGGGAGTCTAATGGAGGTAGGTGATCAGTTGCAAATGGAATGCACATATTTCAGAGATGCGTCCTGCCACAAACCAGCAAGTATTTCTCTGTTCGTCATCTCTTGTCAGTAAATGAATAAGGTTAAAAGGGAGCATTATTGTGTTTTCCTAGTTCATATAAATCTAGAATTCTATGATCTCTCTTCTTGAAGTTACTGGCTTTTATTAGACATGTGAACAAGGATAAATTTTCTCAATAGTAAACACTATAATTCTCATAAGAATTTATTACATTAAAGTCATTTTTAGGGAAGATTTCATGATGAGATGTATCAAAGGACTTTTATGCTTTTAAAGGTAAAATCTTTTTGAAAATTACAAACTAGCTTATTTTGAAGAATTATAGTGAATGACAAATTACACTCGTCAAAGTAATTGAAAGTGTAAACATGTATTGATTTGATATCCTTTGATATATGTGTATTTTTGTTTGTTTTTTTATTCTGACCCTCAAGGGTTAGTGCATGTTTATAAAGGGATATTTTTGCTACTAGAAATTAAAAGATTTTAATTTTTAAAAAATGAAAGAATGGTATGTTACTGTCTTGTTGCTTCTCTAACAAATTAGTACAACCTTGGTAGCTTAAAACAAAATGTACTCTTTCACAGTTTTGGAGGCAAGAAGTCAAAAATCCAGGTGTCAGCAGAGCCACACTCCTTCCAGAGGCTCTAGAAAATATTATTTTCCTTGCCTCTTTTAGCTTTGGTTAGCTCCAGGCATTCCTAGGTGTTTCTTGGCTTGAGCCACAGCCGGCTAATTTCTGTCCTGTTTTCATGTTGCTGTCTCCTCTTCTCTGTGTTTCTTTGCGTGTCTTTTATAAGAATATTTGTCATTGAATTTAGGACCCCTCTGGATAATCCAGTATGATCTCAACTTGAGATACTTAATTATATCTGCAAAAACCTTTTGAAAAATAACATCATATTTACATGTTCTAGGAGTTAATGCATGGACATATCTTTTGAGGGGTCATAATTCAACACACTATAGATGGTTATTATAATACTGCATTGAGACTTGACTAAGTATTTTTAAAGTTAATTTTGATTGCCACATACAAGTTAGTTTTGGCTTATATATCATTTTGGATTGGTCATATACAAGGTCCATTCTTTTTATTGGTTTACTATCCCTTGGCGATCTTATAAAAAATTGCACATCAGAATACCAAGTTCACTCAAATATATACTTTTTGACAGGCTCTTCCCCTAAATTCTTGATTGACATATCCACCTGCCTTCTTGACCTCTCCATGTGTATCTCTCACATACAAGCTGAACTTAGTCTTTCCCCCTAAACCAGCTATCAATGTGTTATTGAATCTAGAATCCAAGGAATAATCTAGAATACATCTATCACTTTCATCTCCAATACTGAACCATCAATAAGTCCTGAAGAGTACATCTTTTATTCAGATAACCCTCCTATCTCATTGATACTACTGTTATCTTTCACCTGGTCTATTGCAATAGCTTTAAAGTGCTCTTTTCTCATCACTCTGACCCTTGTCTTTTCATTTTTTACATATCAAGCAGAATGACACTTTCAAACACAAGAAGATCTTACCATTATCCATTTAGATGGATAAAGATGTCTTTCTTATACTTTTATAATAAAGACAAACTAACTCCTTGGTGGGGCCCGCAAAACCGTATCTCGATAGCTTTGACTCATATCACACTCCCTCTCGCTTTCTTACTACCGAGTCATTGATGATTTTTCATTTCATTAAGAATTCTTTGCTCATTCTCACTACAGGGCCTTTGTGCACACTTGCCCTCCTGCTTTTTCTCTCTTCTTTGCTTCATGAGTTCCTATTGATATTAACATCTTGGCTATATCATCATATCCTCAGGAAAGCGACATCTAACCGTACAGACGAGACAAACTCTTCGCTTTTCTTTTCTTTATAGTGTTTAGCATGATTGTAATTTTATATCCCTTCATGGATTATGTCTGTCACATATAGGAGACTGTCTGAGGCTATGCCTTTGGGGGAAGGTGGTTACTGTATCCCCAGGACCTAGCATAGAGATGCTGCAATCCATATATACTGGTTGAAGTAACTTAACCCTGGACACTTGTGTTCAGCTCTATTTCTATAACATAATGCTTGGACATCATTTTACAGAGAGTTAGCCACATGAATATATATGTGTATATATATTCATATATATATTCATATATAACATACACATGTTAATTATGGCAGAGTAGCTACTAATTATGCTAAAAACCTGCCATGTTTGAATAGATGTAGTCATAGAAATTAAAGTCAAATGAACTAGAGGTTTGTTAAACAACATCATAATTTGCATGACTGATGCTCAGGCATGGAAGAATAGGCATTTCTAATCATTTTTTTTTTTCTTTAGATTGCTGAGACTGCAATTCCTGGGTCTTGTCTACTCATGGACAGTATTATTACATGGCTAAAATGTAACAGAATAACTTTATTTCTTAGCTGTCTTATTTGTGCTCTGATGTATAATCAGCCTTTAATTATTTTTTTCCCTAAAAAGAGACTGTTTTGTATAATAATGACTAAACTTAGACCCTACTGATATTCTCATAACCACAGTAAGAAAACAGGTTTGAAATTGCATTTTTTTTTTTTACATTCAGAATGGTCGGAACTATATCAAACTTCAGCCTTTTGATGATTTCATAGATGAATAAAAATGTAATTGGTTTTATTCTGCTACCCCCATTCCGGTAAGTACTTAAAAATTAAATAAGTAATTATTTTATGGCCTTGATGTTCAAATATCAGAGACTCGATATGCTACACAAACAAAAGTTGATGATTTTACTTGAAAAAATGTTTGCTGTTAATATCACAGAATTTTTTTTTAAGGCATCTGGACAGTTCATATGAGTGGCCACAAGAGAGCAGTAAGAAATTAAAGCTTAGGAAGATGACTCATAGTCATACTTTATGTGTCTTTTGCTATTAAGAAGAATTGAAAGACAGATCTACTTCTATTTGTTCTTAAGCTTAGAAATAGAGTTTAGAATTTTTTAATTTTTAAACCCTTTTAGGAAGAATATAGATGGAATTAGTAAATTAAATGAAAAAAATCTTGAATTGGGGCTTTTATGAACCAAGTTCATGTGTGAAAGTAGAAAAAAAAATAATCACTTTGGGCGAAGGGACGTCTTTAGCAGTCACCCAGCCCATACTTTCCGATTACACAAGTTAGACAGAAAGGTATGTAACCCATTTACAAAGCCCCTACAAGATTCTGGCATCCTGTTCTAGAACATGGCCAACACTTTAAAATGTTTACTGTTAGGAAATATATTTTTACGTGTAATCCTATTCTCTCATGTTGTAATTTAGCTACTATTTTAAATAATATCTAAGGGTACCTTGGATCTTTCCTGAAATTCCATCTCTACCCATGCCCTACCTTGCCCACACAAATTTTTCCATTTTTTACTTGGAATTTTGGATGATGTGAATTTTAAAAATGAATGTAAAAATCATGAATTTGCAAAATAACCTTCAATAACCATAATATACAAGATGTTATTATAGGAATGAGTCTGAAAAATGATTCACAACCAATGGACAAATAGATAAGGGACATGAACAGGCAATTTGCAAAAGCAGAATCTCAAATAGTCAATAAACATATGAAAAAATCTTTCATGCTTAACAGTAAACAAAAAAATACAAATTAAAATGGGACGTTTTTATATTACTTGATAAGTACGGATTAAAAAGAATTATAATGTCCAATGTTAAGGGAGAAAAGCCACTCACAAATACTGAGATGTTAAATGGAACAACCTTTGTGAGGGCAGTTTGGAAAAACATACCAAAATCTTTTAAATGTGAATTTCCATTGACCTAGCAATTTCATTGGTAAGAATTAATCCTATGAAAACAATTAGACAAATACAAGTATGTGATTTAATAGTAAAAAGAACTGGAGAAAATAAAATTTTAAATTGTCTCAAAAGGAAAATGGATTAAATAAGTTAGTATGCAGTCGTGCAAATTAACTACTATGCAAATCAATAAAAATACTACAAATAAATATTTATTGGCATTGAAAGTTTATGGTATATTTTAACTTAAGATTGAGAACATCATCGTATGATTTCACTTAGGAAGAAATTGTGAATGACTGCATAGAAAAATGTCTGAATAATACTCACCAAATAATAATTATGTCTGGGAAACAGATTCACGAATGGTTTTTTTCTTTCTTCTATAGAACTTCCTATAGAGCTTGCATTTGCATTTGTTTGTTTTTAATCAATTAAATCAATTACATTTGTTTTTAATCAATTAAATCAATTATGTTACTTATAAAATTAGTAAAAATCACAGAAAGCTACTTCTATATTGGAAAAAAATATCCTTGGAAAACCTTAACAGTTGGTTTGGTGAAAACATAGTTTAATAAATATGACCTATGGTTATGCACATTTCTTAGTAATATTAAAGAAAAATACATAACAAGCTACCAGGGTATATATACAAGTTCTGTCTGTATACTACTAATATCACTAGACTAAATGTAAAGAAAAGAAAAATACAAATGGCTGATTTACTTCATAACATAAATAGTATTGCTTCAAAAAGAGGGAAAAAAAAAAAAAAACCCTTCTCACCTCTTACCCATGAACAAGCTAATAACCTGATACTCAACCTATTTTATTCTGTCTAGATATTCTAAGTGATCATATCTTGTTGATTCTCAGGCCCATGTCAAACCTACAATTAATATAATGAAATATCTTTTGAAAGGACTTTTACTGAATGTGGCTTCTGTGAAGTTGAAGATCTATATAGCAAGCAGTAACTTTCCAATTATTATAGATTTAGAAAGAAATATTCTGTTTCCTATTATAAGCTACTAACATTTTTCTTTGACTCTGTTTATATTATCTCATGACTTCTAGAATTATCAACAACTGAATATCTCTTATGAACCTAGTACATGTTTAGACCTCAAAACAAACTGCAAGATAAATATTATCCTTAATTTAAGATGTCAAACAAGAGGTTTAGGACATTGCCCATGAATGGCATAGGAGAACTAGGAGAATAACCCCTGCACTCTATAGGCCTCATAGCCTTACATCTATTTTTTTTTTTTTTAACATGGAAGAGGCCCTTTTTCCCCAATTGCTCACTTTTTTCATCCTAGCATTTCTTCATCCATTCAAGGCACTTTTTTCTCCTATCACTGAACCCTTCCAGATACAAAAAAAAAAAAAGTCCATGAGATGTTTTTGAAGAGCAAATTTTAGTGTCTTATAGTTTTCTCCCTGCCTGTTTGTGGGAATTGAGAGTTGGGCTGTGTGGACTGTAGTAGTGAGTACAAGGCAAGGCAGCTGGGTGGGCCAGTTCAGAGCCTCCTCCCCAGCTTACCACCAATGGTTTGAATCACTCTGAGGTAATTGCCTACTTGCACTTTATGGTTCCTCATTTGTGAAATCCAAACAGGCATCGTTGACACCCCCTCATTGGTCAGTTACCACCACCCCACCTTAAAAATTATTTTATCCTTCTTAGAAAAGTAAAAAAAAAAAAAAAAAAATGTGTCATGGAGATGTGAAAGCAGAAAAGGAAGTAAGTGCCCCTGTTTTATCCATTACATTTGAAAATAAGTCTTTAGCAGCCAATTAAATTGTGTTTAATAGCTGAGCCTTTAAATATTCTCAACTGTGTGGCTCACAGGATGATTTAGAAGCAGGATACTGATTCTCTGGTTGCACAATAGAGACAGCATTGGCATAAAAGATGAGTAAATGTAGTAGTCACTTCTAGACTTCCTCTGCTTACCTTTGCAAAGGAATTATTTCACTGTGCCCTGGCCTTTACCTTTTTTGGTAACAAGCCTTCTTGAACTTCTGAGGATCTACTAATTCTTGCCAATCTCCTTTCTTTTCTATTCCTTGAACACCAATCTCTTTCCACTCCCAGGCCTTTGTGCATGCTTTTAAACAACATGTTGAAAATAAGAAAGTAAATTTGAACTTAAAGAAAAATCCAAAGGGAATGAAACAGAGCAAAGACATTCAAACAGCAAATAGGCAGGACGGTAGAGATGTAAGAGATGAGGAGGGAAAGGCTGTGGGTGGGGTGGGAGATTAGACATGCAGGATACTTCCTTTACTATCAGCTCACTGAGGCTTTGTGTGAGTCACCTAACATTAATCTCATCTGAAAAAAGAAATGTGAGAACACTTCCTTAAAGAAATTCCATGTGAGTAGGTACAATAATATATAAATCTCTTTGAAACATGTTTCTATAAAAACCCCAGGTATTATTTTTATCTCTTAGCTCACTTAGCCTCCACATTTTAAGAATTAATCATGGAGATATACCTTGCTGACATTAAAATAGGAGTGTTATCATGAATATTTATCTTTTTATGTTTAGAAACTTGGCCTTTTTAGTAGAGTTGCTAAGTTATATGGCAACTATGAAGTTGCTCAGCTTAATTAAAATAAAATGTCAGATTCTAATTCTACTAATATTCACAAAGTGCCTAGCATGTATTATATTCTCTCTCTAGGTGCTAATAGAAACTAAATACACTGAGGGCTCCGGCAAGAATAAAGGCAACTGTAGAAACAAGGGGATAAAAATTAATGGTCCCAGAGTTAGTTATTGTAAATTAAGACTCTGAAACCATTCCTGAGCTACTTCTAGCTAGTAGGCTTACATAAACTCAATGATTTGGTCTTTCATCCATCCATCCAACAAAACGTGTATGGAGTAGCTATGTCAGGCCAGACAATGGCCTACCAAGAGTAAGACGAAGTCTCTTTCCTCAGAAAACACATTCTCATGTAGGAAGATAAAAAAATAAAAAATAAACAAGTAAGCCAATGAAGCAACTAGATAATATTAGAGAATAGCGATTATTGTGAAGGAAATAAAATAAATTAATTGAAGGAGAACTCCTCAAAGGATTCTCTAGATAAAGTGGCTCATGAAGAGTTATCTGAGTTGGTGATATGATGAGTCATCTGAGAACCAAATGATAAATGAGAAGTCAGAAGTGTGATGAGGCAGGAAAAGAGCCTTTCAAGAACAGGGAACGGCCAGTTAAAAGGCTTCAAGGCAGGACGAGGAAGAAGGCCACTGTTCATAGAATAGAGTCTGCAAAGAGAGAGAGAATGGTAGGAATTGAGGTCAGAGAAATGGTATGGCCCAGATTGTGTCAGGCTTTTGATGTCACAGAAAGGAGCTTGGATGTTGTTGGTCAGAGTGAGATGAAAAGTCTTTGGAGGATTCTAGTACAGGTGAGAAACAAGCTTATTTACATTCATTTTTGAAAGAAACTCAGGCTATTCTGTGAGAAATGGACTGTAGGAGAACAAGAATGAGAGGAAGGAGATGAGTTAAGATGCAATATGTCAGATTATAAGCTTAAATAAGCTTATGTGGGAAGTTTATATAAAAAGCTATGTAAGTCAGGTGAGTAAATAAAGATGGTGCAATGGACCATATTTATCATGTGACATCAAATAGTACTGGGGTTTTTTGTGGTACACATAGAAGTGTTTGGCAGTGTTCCTTTGAAAGACAATTATATTGTGTCACTAAACTTGGTGGTGATGGTCAGAATTAATGCATAAAACAGATGAGCCACAGCTCCACACTAGAAAAACACTTTCACTTTGAGTTCAACTCATGATGATTCTTTTCTCCAACTTACAAACATTGTACCAGAATATAGAATGTGAATAATACTCTGCCTTTACACCCCTTGGATTTTCAATCTCCCGAACCACTGCAGCCAAGGAAGAGGGAGGCAGGGTCAGTAAGTTGCTCATGTTAATGTGGAAAATGAAAGGTAGAACTGCTCGCAGAACACAGGTACTATGCCTGGGCTTCAGTAAGGCAGTAATCAGAACCACATTGCTTTGTAACAGGAAATCTGGGCTTCTAAGAACTGCAAAGTGGAGATTTACCAACTGAACTAATCATTCAAAGAAAACGTCAAACTGCAAAAACAGATTTTCATATTCCTGTCTGCTTAAAGAGCAGAGGTTGGGGCTCCTGCCCAGCACAGATCACAAAGGACACAATTATCTAGGCTCCACGTTTCAGTAAAAAGTTTTGTCTAACTGTGCCAGATATTGTTAAAAATACAAAGAACCTTGTTCATAAACACCAGGCTTTCTACTGATCCAAAAGCACATGTTTATTTGTGTGGTCAGTGGCCTGCATATTTTAAGAATCATGTAAATAATAAAGTCAAACCACTTTATTTGGTAAGAGTGAAATTGATGGCCCAATAATCAGACACATTTGTGGGTGGTTGTATCTCTACATATGCTATTGATAAGAAATAGTGACTGTATATATGTGAGAGAATTTATGAAAACACACTGCAAACTTTACATCTTCTTTTATGGGAAGGAAAGGCCTTTCTCTTCATTGCTTCATAAACATGATTAGAAAATATAATTTTTAAATATTAACTATAATCACTATTTATTAGCTATGCCTCCAAGTGAAAAGAAACAACAGTTTAAGAACCATCAGACCTGGAGTGGAAAATGTTTCTAACCATTAAATGTAATCAGAATATTTGAATAATTTTTTTTTTTTTTATGTCTTACCACAGGGGGAAAAGTAGATAAGTTTACTTCTGAAGTCGAAACGATTGTAGCTCCCCCTATTTAAATCCTAACCAGAAAGAAAATTAAAGTTGAAAAAGTCTTCAATCTCATTGAAAAAATTGCCCAATCATAACTAGTTTTCAGAACATGCAGATGTTTCTTTGAAATGTTTTAACGTTTGTTTTAGACCAATAAATGATTCTTTTTTTAAAGCCAAATGTTCAATGAGTAACCATTTTCTTTGAATTTCCCTGCTCTTCTTCTGTATCTTCTGTCTGTAGACTCCAGCTACAGAACACTACTCACTACAGATAGGTGAGTCCAAGCTAAATTTATCAGCAATTTTCAACCAATTTTTTTAAAGGTGCTAATAGAAAAATCAACATAAATGTTGTCTATTTATATATGCATTTTTATTTATAGTCTATTTGTACCTATTTATTTTTCTCAGATAAAACCAGAGATACATTAAAATTAGAACGTAAATAACTTAAAATTATTTTCTGATTTTTGGCATAGCATAGTTGATCCTTTGCCAATCTTTGCACCCATACCCAGATGGCAGAGATTTTACATTTGCACCCAACAGCGGGTGCAGTTTGGTCCCATACTTTCTCTCAGAGCCTGCATGAGACTTCTCCACAGTTCACCAGGTAGTTGCTACAGAGAGATAAAAGCTAGTTAATGAGACGAAAACTCTTTGCTCTTCCTGACCAACAAACAAATGCAAGTGAGTTTTTTTCACATGATAGTAAATGTTCAAAACAATTTCTCTAGAGCTCATTTATGGCATGCTTTTTATAAACTGCCAAAGAAAAACTGCAGGGGACCTCCAAGACTGAAAAGTACAGAAGGTCAGTGAAACTGGATGTGGTAAAAAGCAAAAAGAGAAATAAAGGTAGTTCACCTCTGTTGTGCACGTATTATCTAAATAGGCTATTCAGTAATGATGCTCAAAATGGAAAGGTAATGTGCCCAATGAAGTTAGGATCTAATCTACATCTTCCCAATTCACCATGTTTCTACCATAAAATCTTGTGGTATATTATGGTTTTTGTCTGTGAACTACAATTTGTGTGTGTGTGGCAGGGAGGTGGCATTGTTTTAAAATGTAATTTTACAGGAGAACTGATTAATGGAAGTCACAGACTGGGGGAAATTTTGGCTTTTATTTGAATCAATTGGACAGAGGTTCTTTTGGGGTATCAGAACTAATAACAAGTAAAAGCAGAAAACAATATCTTTGATTATTAAAAAGGGGGAGAGGAAAAGAAAATTGCAATTTCAGGTGTGCATTTAAAGAGTTAGGACTCAAGTACTGCTTACTTGCAATCTTAGGAGTGAAAACAGATCCAGGTTAAAACAAAGCCAATATTTGAGCAGTAATTAGTAATGTGAATTCAGAAATCTGTCTAAACCTTGATTAGAAATAATTGCTACTTAAAATATCTTAATTTATTTTAGCATTCAATGATGTAAATTATTTTGGTCATTTCAATATCCTTTTAAAAAACTCAAAATACACTGTCTACAGGCACATAGTTTCAAAAGGGTTAAACATATGCTCTTCTAGGAAAAGAGACTGACTTACAAATTTGTAAATTTTCACTGAGTTATATAAAATAAAAAGTTAGTCCTTTCCAAAGTTAAAGATAAACAATGTGTTTCTTCTCAATTAATTATGGATTCAATATCACTATCACTCAAGGAAAATATTTAGTATAAATAATCTTAAAATAGCAATATAATAGTTATTTTTAAGAGTATATCATTTAATCTATGATATTACTGAGATTTTTTTCTAGAAAGTATTTAGCTCACTATGATTTATTATTATATTTGAAATAGTAAAGTAATTTAGATTCACCTTAATTCTCAGATCCAGTGGTAAATATCTTTGTAAGTTTTATCTTTAGGTCAGTCCAGGGAACTAGAACAATAGTTCATGTCATGAAAAGGTGGTTGGAGTAAAACCAGTTGAAATAATTTGAAGATGAGTAGGTCCACTTATATAACTATCAGTTGTCTCCTTTCCAAACAAGATCTTGAAGAGTAGCCTGTTTTACTTGAATGCTGATCCTAAAATAGTTTTGAATACTTTCTACTTTCCATTATGAAATTCACACTTCTAGAAATTATGAAAAATAATTTGCTTCTATATCATTGCTCAATTTTAGAATTGTAAATGACCCTATGTGGATAATAAGTATTTTTGCATTTATTGTCAAACATCTCCAACAACCCTTCTCCTAAGTGTATGTCAAGGCGAGGAGCATTTGTGAAATAAACAAAGGGGAACAAACAAGAAGAAATAATTTGTCTCATTTTTGTCCTTGTTTTACGAGAGAGAGAGAGAGACTCTGTACCCTAAGACTCAAGATTTAGAACCACTTTTAAAAATATAGAATCATATTGAAATTTTTGCAAGCAGAACAGAGTTTCTTATCACTGAGTCATACTGTCTGCAAGAACTAAAAAGGATTCTTTATATTTTGCTGTTTGTGTGTTGTAAGTCTTCTAAATTTTCTTTTCCAAACCAATGGAAGCACACAAATGTTGCATTGTAAATGCACACAATAGTGTGAGCCAATCTGAAATAATATGACTGTTGTTGACTATGAATCTTTTTAAAAAACATTTTTCCCCCGGCAGCTGCTTCTGACTTCAGTTTTAGAACATTATTTCCACGCATATCCATGAATTATTTAAAATTCCTAAGTTTGTAACTCTGTGCTCCTGCTGGTTATAACGTGAATTTTGAACCATTGTCCCGAGAAAGATAAATCACACACAAGACTGAATTCCATAGGCATCCTTCTTTATGTCGATAGATTTTTCCATAAATGCTTTTATTTTCCACAATGATTTAGTTGTTTAGCAAAGTGAGTGAATAGTTCATTAGTTTTAATATTAACCAATGTAAAATGAGAGCTTGGGTAGATACAGTATCTACGAACATAATGGAAAACAGTAAAGAATAAGCTTGCATTATAAAAATTATATCTAGAAACATAAAAGTCTCCTGCTTTCACCTAATTAAAAATCATCAAGGATGATTCGGCTCTCTAAAATTTTTCCACCCATAATTTTTCAAATTAATTAAAGTTTTATTCAAGCATCTTTTTTATATATCAAAATATGTGGTTTAGAAAATTGCTCCTTATTGATACGTGACAGTCTCAATTTTTCAGCAAAGGAAAAGGCATTAAAACATCCCTTGCTATCCAAAGAAAAAAATTTTTTAAATCACCTGTCAAATATTTCCAACAGAGGTGATCTTGTAGAGCCTAGGCTGTAGACTGGCTCTCCTTTTATTTGGGAGAAAGCAATACCACTTGGGTGGAATGGCACTGAGAAACATGTAATGGAGTCAGTCTTTCCAAATGAAACTGAGCCTTTTTTGCTTTCTATTTTTACTTTTGACTTTTCTTCTTTCCTCTCTTTTATCTTGCTCTTTTCTTTCCATAATTTTCTTTATGTCCCATTGAAACTTTGGCCTTCTTTCTACTCGACTCAAATGATGTATCTAAGAACAAGCAGTTTCTTCTATTTGACTCGAATTTTCATCCAGATGATTTGAATCCTATAGATACACCATTTTTCAACATTCAATTGTGGGGTTCAACTACAGATGCCACAGATGCAAGGTGCTATAATGGAATCTTATAGTATCTATTGGAAAAAATTGTAAGTAGAATTCTTTCCCTATCAACTCTCTTAAAATGAAAGGATCAATTTTTTAAAAATAAACTCAGGTTTATGAAAGAATCATCAAACACAAAGGCATGCATGAATCATTAGGGTAAATTATCTAAGACATATTTTTGCAATTTGCTTCTATTCCAGATGTTTGATTATTTTACTATGTTTGAAGAATTAAAACTTTCTCTTCTGATGTTTTTTGCATTCTCCAATAAATGTTGTTTATAGAAACTGTAAACAAATCTGACTGAATATGTAAAATTACCATCTAAGAATACAGTTTAAAATAATCATTTCAAAAGTATTTCAATAAAATATAGGGTGATAGTATTGAAATTATTAGTAGAAAATAGGTTTTCAAAATTTGTTCTGATAGTCCAATTATAAAAAATTATATTCTTAATATATTTTAATAATACCAGATTCCTCAATGACAGAAATTAATATATAATATAAATATAATAATATAAAATATTTTAGGACATTATTAAAAATAAAATATGTAGATTTTATTTTTTAATTGCTATAAAATTTTAATTTGCATTAATTTTTTTAAGTCAACAAATTTTTAAGGAGTACCATATTACACTTTATAGAGTTTTGACATAATATGAATTTTTAAAAAGGAATCAGATTTCCCTAATGGTTTTGAAAATTGTTTTAGGAATGTTCTTAACTTTACAATTTAGTGTTAAAATAGCATTAAAATAATTTAAATTGAAACTTGTTAAACTAAAAAATTAACATTGTTAGACATTTTAGTAAGTTATTAAGTAAAAATTTGTTAGTTCTTTCCATTACAGAATAAAATAGTACACTTAGGGAAATAATATTGGCCGTTTTTCTCAATAGCGTTGATGGGTATGTATTCCGCCCTTGTTCTATGGTGGTGAGCAGAAACAAAAAGCACAAAATATTTTTTTCTAAACTAGTATGAAATCTGTTTTCAAGAGCTGGAACAGATTTCGCATGTATGGCTCTCAGCTGTTTGTGTGTTTTTTGAACAGGATATAGTAGTAACTTCCTATAATTTTTAACTCATTTGAAAAATACACTTTTTCCAAAAGTTGTAATAACAAAAGATAAAACCAAGACACATTTATCGCAGAAAAGTTTAAAACTATATATGCTTTTTGCAAGGAAATTTTGTTTGTTTTTTTTTCTTTGAATGCTTTTGCAAATAAGATAGAACTCATGATAAGCAAAATATATCTCGCAATAAAGATTACATATTAAACAGGTGGTTAACCCAAAGTGCAATATTCTCCACCTTTTCTAAATTATTTGGAAATAACTTTTCGATGTCAAAGAATAGCTTATTTATTTATATTTAAATAATGTTTAAAAAATGATACTGCACTTTTAGCCAAGAAATTACTTAAATAAAATTATATGACTTGTGACTAACACTGTGTGCTTTTGTTTTTAAAGGAAAAAAATACAGTTACAAGTACACTGCTTGGTTGTATTTATAGAGTATTTTTATTGTTAAGTTATGCTTTAAGAGCTTAAGGAACATTTGAGAACAATAATCAGCAGTGTGTAATGGTATTGTTAGTGTAGTCCTTTCTATTGAATTTTCAAGATGTTGTAAAATGAGATTATGTGAGTAGCACCTCTGGACACTTTTTCCCATCATTGTGTTGGTATCAATCACTGACTTCCACCATTTCTCTGGGTATTAAATAGAAACACTGTTTCCCACTGCCTTGATTGGAGGGTTTATAATACATGACAGAACTGATAACCCTGCTGAGATTAAGCATTGTAACCTTACGAAAGATAAATGGAACCTGCAGCTCCAGAAAGTGTCTCTAAGACAGACCTGAGAAGGTATAAGTCTTACTTTCGTTTCTTATTTTCACAAAGTACTTCTCCCCCTAAGCAAATCTGACTCAGAAAGACAGTGAGAAACCTCTGTCTTCTTAAGCTTCAGCCGCAGTCGGGCAGCCCTTGCACAGGCGGAGGCAACCTTTGCCAGATGCCAACACATTAATGCCTCTCAGCAGAAAGTGTGGCTCATGATCACTTTCTGGGTGCGGACATATTGCCAGCACACACCGGATCAGTTTGCAATTGGCAGGGCTTAGCAGGGCTGGAAATTGAACCATTTATGAAAAAGGGGTGTCTATTCCTGGTTCTGCCCCTGGCGTCATCTATAACTATGGAAAAAGCCTTCTCACATTTGCTTCTCAATTTCCCACATACACAAAAAGAAATTTAACAATCAATCATTGACTCTCCTCTATAAAGAGCTGTGGAGATCAGATATTAAAATGTTACCTAATCTGATTTATTGAGGATGGCATAACAGGTTGTGAGGTCTGGCTCAGAGATCAATAGATCTACAGCTAATCACTGGCATTTAAAAGATTTCTCCTACATTGTAATCAACTTCGGAGTTCACGGGCAACCACCCATGATCAGAAGTGCAGAAATTGCATACCCTCCACTCTCTAGACTAACCTTAAGAAGGCAACTATCTCGATGTAACCCTGGAGAGTGCCTTGTCAGCAAAGAACTGCTACCTATAACTGAACTGCTTTTTTGTATCTTTTTGCCTAATTACTGTCCTTACTCATACTGATCACTCTTCTAAATCCACCCAATGCACCCAGCATTCTCATTAACTTTGAAACTTCATCCCCACCCAACTTCTATGAATTGCTGTCTGGGTTCTGGTTTAAGAATCCTCTTTCCTCTCTCAAAATGTGTAATGTGTTACATTTCATTTTGATAGGAGATATCAGATGACCCATTGGAAAGACTATAAGCAAAGCTTTGAGTAGCTGTTGACAAAACACTCTTGTACCTGCTATACAAGAGTATTTTAATTTTACCATTTAACAATGTCTTATTCCAAAGGAATTATTTTTATGGCATTTTTTCTAGAAATTTATGTTTTAAAAAATGCTCAAGTACAGAATTTTCCTGAAAAGAGATTTAGTTAATGCAAATTTACAATAGATAGTGATAACCTGGTGCTACTCTGAGCTTAACAAATCATATATGAAGAGTTTCCTTTCTTTCTGGGTCCCTTATTCCAGAAGGATTAGCAAACCATAAGAGTATGATAGAAGAGGGGAAAGGTCTGAAAATAAAATAACGTTCCCAAGAACCACACAAGGTGAGAAAGAAAGATGAGTTCAATGTATACAATAAAGCTGTATCCATTGGATCTATTAAAAATTAGAATCTTCTTTATGAGAGTATCTGAGACAGGCATCAAATGGTTGCAATGAACAAAGTCTCACTCCAGCATAATTCTTTAAAGGAGATTATTGAAATAAAGAAAAAAAAATCAGGAGACACTTCTAGGACTCAGCTGCAAGCAGTGTGGTCAGGCTTCCAAGGAACCAAAAATAGTGTCAGGCATCTCCTCTCCCAGCCCTTTCTCTGGGAAACCACGGCCTCTTTTCTATCTTTCTCTCTTTAAATCTGCTACATTCTTCTCTTTGCAGAATAGATTGACCCTTGGAAATTTCCAATTTCTGAGCCTCCATAATTTCAACTTGCATGTGGCTCTTTATGTTCTCGCTGTATTATAGGCCCCAAACAGCATCTCTCTGCCATTTCTGAGTCTTGTAGTTCAAAATTTTCCAACAGGATTTTATCACTTCTCTTGTCCAGTTTCCCACTTGATCCAATTTATTGTACTGAGTGGGTTGGTTCTACCAGCTACCGTTATAGTCAAGGCCTTTAGTCAAGTGCAGGGACAGGGAGCAGATTATTTTGGTAGGGAGTCTGGTGGAGACAAATACTAGTATCTCTAAAACATGATAGTGAGCTCCCTCAAATAGAGTGAGTACTGAATAATCATCCTCCAGTACTATTGTAGGAATATATACCCATAAAATCCTTCCATATCTTGATCCTATAAATTTCTATATAAGTAGCAGATTTTAGGGAGAAGTTTTTTCGAATTTTTAGATCACACCAAATAGGTGGCTGACTACATTCCCGTTTAGCTAGCCTAGTGTTTCTCATGTTAATATATGTGCCCACCATGCAGGCATCCAGTCATCCTTGACTCCACCCTCCCTTTCACTTCCCAAATCCAAGCAATCAGCTGAAAATGGCAATTCTATCTCCTAAATTACCCACTGTTCTATAGACTTTTCTATTAGACTATTAATGCTATCCTAGTCCAAGTCGCCATTGTCTCACATCTGAAATATTTCAAATGTCTCTTAAGTTGTCTTCCAAGGTCATTTTAACCCCATTTTCCACACTGCAGCTAGAAGGACTTTTCTAAGCAATTCTGATCATGTTGACCCCTGTTTAAAATAAGACTTATCAGGCTCTAAGTTCAGAATCAAAAACTATTCTAAAATCTACACAGTCTGTGTCTTGCTATGCTCTCCGGTCTTATCATATATCACTTTGCTCTTTCTTCTCAGGGCCACAGCCACACAGTTTAATTTCAAAAATGGAAATATACCAAGTTTTCTATCCCCTCAAACCCTCTGAACTGTTACTTCCTGTACCAGGAACATACTACTACCCTTAGGCTAGATAAGTTCGACTGAGCCTTCACATTTCAAATTAAGTATCACAACTTCAGGGAGGTCACCCCTGTTGAATGTTTGGTCCTATGACATGTTGTTATTGCTCATTTGCAACATTTGACTCTATTTGGTGTCTGCCTTTCCCACCATAGTATAAAATCAATGAGGACACCTGTTAATGGCTTCATGGCAAGGACAGCATTTAATATAAAATATAACTCAATAAATATTAGTGGAGGGAATGAATTAATGGTATGCTTAGATCTAATACAAGCATTCTGAATATGTGAAATTCTAATTTTTTTACATTTTCAGAAATGATGAAAACTTCACACTTCTTAAAGCCTGTAAACATGATGAGGGAGAGCCACATACTTTGTGAAAACTTCTGCAATTAAGGGCATATTTTTTAAAGTGTTAAATTCTTTTCCCACTAGAAAAAAAAAACAAAGAAGGCTATATAGATTATGTTTGGTATAACTAAACATTAGTATAATGACATCTCATAAAAGCAAGAAAATAACATTTTAATTCTTCTAAGAATTTAATATATCGAGCATCTAATATATACCAGTAATTATTCTAGCTATTTAGATATAGAGTGAAAACAACTCTTACCCTCATGAAGTTTATTCTCAGATAATGTAGCATGGTTAATTAAATACACAAAAATAAGAAAAAAAATGAAAACGCTGAAATATTCACACAGACTTAGCCAAATAATTTAAAACAAATATTTCTGAAGTTAAAATAAAATAATAACTTTTTTTTTCTCTTATCCATTAATCTTCTAGGCAATCTCCTAGAAGATGCATAGAGACACAAGGGTAAGATGTTGGGTATATGATAGAGCGGAGGTAGAAATAACTTCTTTGTAGATGTGCCATTACCGAGCTTTATGTCTAAATGTTTTTTAATGTAAATAACTTAAACATTTCAAAGCAACAGAAAGGCTAATATTCTTATGAATTACCCACTAAATTCTACCAAAGAGGTTACAAGGAATAAGTTAAGTTCGGTGACCCTCCCCTTTTCCTTCTGAGAGCCAGGGTTTAAACGGAGAGCAATGATAACACTGGGTAGCAGAGAGATCATGAAAGTATCAACATATATGGCAGTCCCCAGCTCAGATTGGTTATGACAATACATGAGAATCTAGATGCCAAGAATTGAAAAGAAACCATGAAAAATGGGGTGATATGATATCCCTTTTAATTCCTTTTGTTTTAATTCCAAGGGATTCTATGTTGGTACAAGCCAAACAATAGACTCTGTAAGAACAAAGTTCACAGTACAATAGAAGCTCCAAAATGGATGTTAATGCAAAAGGAAATCAGGCCACTTATAAAATAGAATACTGCTTTTTGTGTTAAATTCACGCCAAATTTAACTCAGAGAAGATAACTCTGATATAGAGTGCTATGACTTGCATTGGTTCAAACAGAATCCACGAGTATGTCTAACAAAGGTCATCAATGAAATATCTGGTAACACTAAGAAATTGTCAATCATTCATTCATTCATCTGATAAATATGTCTTGAGTGCCTACTGTATACCAGGTACAATTTTAGGCATTGAGGATAAGGAATGAAATAAAACAAACACTGATCTCATATACAGTATAATATAGCATGAAAAATAAATATATAGCACACAAATAAATACATGTCTAATACAATGTCAGATTAAAAAGAAAATATAGCAGTGTAAGGAGATAGAGAGTGCTAGAAGGTGGTATTTAGGATGAGGCAGGTGCATCTGGCTTGTCTCTTAATATGACATTTATATTAGAAAGGAATGAGACAGAAGCAGCATGTTCAGAGAGGAGTATGGAGTGATAGCTTGGGTTCAGATCATAAGAGCACTATGGACCATTATAAAATATTGGCATGGCCTAGACTAGAGTAATAGGAGGTAGTACAAAGTCAACAAAGAAAAAAAAAAACGGGAGCTCTTCCAGCCACAGCATTTTACTTGGCTCGGTCCAATTCAAGATGCTGACAAACTTCAGGTCTGGCACTTGAAAGACAAAATTATGGTGCTTAAAATAAGATTTTCAAGTAGATAAGGTATATTTGAATATGTAATTGTCAATTTTTTTTTTTTTAAAAAAAAGCTTTTTGCTTTCTTTGTTCCTTTCATGATGGTAGCAGGGGTGAATTTTGAGAAGGGGCCAAATATCTATAAAACATTTATCTGCCCCATAGATAATTTCCATAGAATTGAATGCCATTATTTAAAATAGTTTTTCTACCAATCAGCCAAAGCCTGAAGCTTGGCACAGTAACTAGTCTAGCCATTTTAGAACTATCTTAGGAGAACTTTGTCAATTGTGCTTTAATTTGAGAAGGTCATTTTCAAATCTCATTCTTTTGACTGTTCTAAAGATTGTATGTTTCAAAGTATCCTTTTAAAAAGTAGGTTTTAAGTGCTTACAGATTTTTACATAATAGATCACTTCGATAATTAAATTTTACCCTTCTGACAAGAGACAGATCAATGAATTCTTAAGGATTAGGTAGGAGTTAGTCACAAAGGGGCATAAGAGAGTTTTGAGGAACTATATCTTTATTACGGTAGTGATCGTGCATTGGTCAAATGTGGGGTAAGTTTAACTGGATGTAAATTGTGCTTCAATAAACATGACTTTAAAAACTTTTTAATAGGTGGAGAAGGGAAGAGATGATGAACATCTATCTATCTATCTATCTATCTATCCATCCATCCATCCAGGCTCAAAAATAGAATTTGGTGCAGGTCACTGTTGATCAATTGGCAATGAAAACCCCATCAAGGATGACAAAGAGAGCATCAATGGTCCCTGACTTGTACTAGTGTCATTAAAATGTTCACTAGTAGAGCAGAAAAACAAATGACATGGATGATTGAGGCTCTGTTTCTCCCTCTGGTGACCAAGTCAAAGATATGACAGAAACAAGGAGCAAACAGCAAGGAAAAATTGCCTGGGATCTAGATGAACAAGCCATGCACCAAGGGAGACATCTAAGAAATCACCCTGCAGTGGGAGAAGGTAGAATGGGGCGAGGATGTGAGGCTTCCTGGTCCCCAGTGGCTGAGTAGGACAGAGGCTGTGACGGTGGCAGCCGGCAGCTGCAGACACCTCTTAAACAGGCCATGTCCGCAAGCAGACTTTCACAGTGATGGACCTGTGCGCTCTGAGCACCAGTGCATGTTTGACTGTGCAAGGGGCACCAGGGACTTACAGGAGGACACTAAGTTGTTGGAGTGAGGGCTGAGGCGAGACTTACTCTGTACAGAAGTACCAGCAGTATCCATTGTTCTGTTGAGCTCTCCTACCTCCCAGTGGGCGGACACAGTGCCACCATAGTTGAGACGTCATCAAACTGGAGAACAGAAGTAGCTCAGCCCAGAGGATTCCCTGAAACTCCACCTCCCCCAACTCACTGCCCCTCTCAAGCCATATCCAGGTGTATTCTTGCTTAGTTAAGTGCCACTTGCTGAGCAGCACCTAGACTCACACTAGTGGCAGCTGGCCTTAGTTTCTGGTGTGGCCTTTTGAGGCAATTTCAAGCACAGCATCTGTGGATTGTTTGCTGAATCTTAACAGGTAGCCCTGAAGGGGCATAGGCCATGGCTAAATGTGGCCTGCAGCTGAACTCCTCTCAGGACTGTGCCGCTGGACACTTACCAAACAAAGCCTCACTAATAAGACTTGGAGACTTAAGAGTTTTGCTTAGGACTTAGAACAGACACAGAAAGGCAGCCAAAATTGGAAGACAAAGAAGCAGAAACCACATGAGAGAACAGAACAAAGATCCAGAAATAAGGAAGTCAAGTAATCTAACAGATGCAGAGTTTGAAACACAAGTTATAAAAATGCTCAATGAATTTCTGGAAAGGGTAAATGAATTCAACGAGAATTTTAAGAAACAGATAAAAAATGGAAAAGAAAATTATAAAAGAGAATTAGTCAGAAATGAAGAACGCATTATCTAAGATGAGAAATATATTAAATGGAATAAATAAAGTGAATAAAGAAGAGGATCAAATGACCTATATAGAGGATGGGAAAGCCAAGGACATTCAATCAGAATGGCAAGAAAAGAGAAGCCAAGACTATAAAAATAATTTAAGGAGCCTATCAGACACTATTAAAGGTAGAAATATTTGTGTTATAGGGGTATCTGAAGGAAAACAAGATGTTGAAGAGTTATTTGAAGAAATAATGGTGGAAAACTTCCCTAATCTGGTGAAGGAAATAGACATAAAACTCCAAGATGCTCAGAGATTACCAAAAATCAGGAACCCAAAGAAGCCCACACCAAGATACATCATAATTAAAATGCCAAAGTTTAAATACAAAGAGAGAATCTTAAAAGCAGCAAGAGAAAAGCAGTTAGTTACCTACGAGAGAACACCCATAAGACTGGCAACTGATTTCTCAAAAGAAACTATGTAGGACTGAAGGGCTTGGCACAAAATATTCAACATGATAAAAACCCAGGATCTACAACCAAGAATACTTTATCTAGCAAAGCTATCATTTAGAGTTGAAGGACAGATAAAGAGCTTTTCTGACAAAAATAAGCTAAAGGAATTTATCAGCACCAAGCCAGTATTACAGGAAATGTTGGAGAAACTTTTTTAAAAAGAAAAAAACATGTATCAAAAACAGGAATAAAGAATGGTAATAACTGCATTCCTATCAATAAGTACTTCAAATGGAAAAGAATTAAGTGCTCCAACCAAAAGATAGAGTGGCTGAAAGGATGTGCTCCTTACAAAAGACTCACTTCAGATTAAAAGACACACACAGACTAAAAAGAAGGGAATGGAAAAAGATATTGCCTTGATAGACCTAGAGGGCATTTCACCGAATGAAATGGGTTGGATAAAGAAAGACAAATATCACATGTTTTCACATACATGTGGAATCTAAAGAACAAAATCAACAACAACAACAAAAGCAAAAATAAACTCATAGGTACAGAGAATATTTAGAGGAATACTAGATGGGAGGAGGTTGGCTGGACAAAAAAAAAAGGCAAAGGGATTAAGAGATACAAATGGATAGTTGCAGAATAGAAATGGAGATGTATGGTGTAGCATGGGGAAGATGGTTAAAATGTTGTAATAAATATGTAAGGGGGAAGAAGAGTACTAGATTTAGTGAGGTGTCACTTTGCAAGTTATGTGGATCTCTGATCACTATGATATACAACTGAAACCGATATATTATTTTATGTCAACTATAATTGAAAAAACACTCATTAAATTGTATAATGTAAATACAAGCAACTAATAATCTATTATATTTCAATAAAGATGGGGAAAAAATGTTCACTGGTGGGGTATTTGGATGAGATGTTCTAATAGGCAGCCTCTAAGATGGTACCCAATGTTTGACGCCTCCTGATAGTCATGCCCTTGTGCAGTTTCCTCTCACATTGAATCAGGATGATCTGTGCACCTTATAGAATTCTGCCAAAGTGATGGTATGTGACTTCAGTGGCTAGGTTATTAATGCATTGAAATTTCTACCTTAATATCTCAGAGCATTCTCTGAGGGAAGCCAGCTGCCATATCATGAGGACTAATAAACAGTTCTGTAGATAGACCCTGCAGCCTAACAACGATAGCTAGCAATAATTTTCCAGCCATGTAGAAGTGAATATTGCAGCTCCAGTCAAACTTTTACATAGGTGTAGACCTGGCTGATGTGTGACTGACCCTCATGATAAACATGGAGCCAGAGATTACCCAGCCAAACCATTTCCAAATTTGAGGCCCAAAGAAACTATGGAAGATGATAAATGTTTATAGCTCTTTTAAGCCACTAAATATGAGGAGCAATTTGTTATGCTAAAATAGATAACTAATACAGACATTGATAGAAAGAAATATATTAAAAGGTATAATATAGCATATATTCGAGAAGTATATGGAAATAGTAATTATAAGGACTATAAAATTGTATGGCTGTTGATATGGGCAATAGATACATTGAAGAAAGGAAATAGAATGCTTGCCAGGATTATTCACCACTTAAAAATTAAATATAAAAATCATTGGATCTCCTTGGCAGCTAAAGGGATTCTAAGCTCCTGCAGCTAAAAGGCAGAAAAAGTGAGGATTAGGCCTAGGGTTTAATTATGAGAGTAACTAAGCTCCAAAAGAGACTAGATTTTTAAAAATTCCATGTCTGCAATGCTAAGATTGGGACCCTTGAGTAGAAGCCATGGAATGCTAAGTCTTGGGGTGGGTACATCAGTGTCAATGCATTAAAATATCTTGAATACATAGATTCTTCTGAACCTCCTGAACCTGCATAAGTGGCCCACCCTCTCTGTTCAAAGCTAACACCTCTCTTATCTGAAAATGATGCAAAGATCTCAACCTTGTGGGACTAGCCATCCCACCTCATACCTCCTGTTATGTCTTCTAAGCCAGGAACTGGAGTTGAGCCTCAACATAACCCAGCCAGGAAAGGGCTGGGGCTGCTATGGAAGACAGAGTCTATATATCAAAGGCCTGGCAAGGCCTAAATAATATATGTACCCATAGGTAACAGGAGAGTAAGTACAAGACTAGATCCTGAGAATGCTGGATTACGGTGGGTAGAATGTAAAGTTGAATAAGGAGGAGTTTATTAATATTGGGACATTCAATTATTACACAGGATTTAACATCCTGGCAAGGTGACTCTTGGAAATTTGTTGAAAGAGATGGCCTATGCTAAGCGAGGTATATTTGTCACCTATTATGGTAGACGAGTCAGAAGCAATTTTAAAAGGCTGGGGAAAACGGGCATGCTACATACAGTGCACGTATTTCATAAGGCAGAAAGCCCACCATCCCTATTCTGTGGGAAGGCCAGAGGACACTGTTTCCCAAAATGATAAAAAATGTTCAGGTCAGAGGGGAACCAGCATTGCTGAGAAACTATTAGTAGCTGTCCTCTAATGGCCATGCTGATGATAGGAGATACGCCCATAGAATTGTGCTCCCTGATATTAATGGGGATAAGAACCAAAATAATAACAGACGCAAGATGGGAACAATTATTATAATGTGCACCAAGGGTAATGAGGCAGCTGAGAGTGTATCTAATAGTTATTAAATGTTTGTTCTTCACCTTTTCCAAGTGGACCGTGTAGGTGCAGCTCCGGAAACCAGGCAAAGCATGTTTCCTGGAGGATGACAATGGACTATTAAAAACTTGACCAAATAGTAGCCCCACTTGTAGCTGCCATGCCAGATATTGTACCTTTGCTAATGCAGATTAATAAAGTCTCAGGCACATTGAGTATGGCCATTGATCTGGTAAATGCATTCTTTGGTGATTTTATCAGAAAAGAAGATCAGGAACAGTTCATATTTACTTGAGACAGACAACAGTATATGTATAATATATAATATATGTATATATGTATAATCTCGTCCTCTCCTACCCCTGTCGGAGGATTGTGCAAAGGATCTGGGCCATATAGATATTCTACAGAAAATCACATAGGTCCAACATAATAGAATGATCGAGCAGTGGCAAGTATGTTGGAAATCTTAGCAAGATATGTGCATTTTAGAAAATTGGAGATAAACCCAATGAAGATTCGGAGATCTGTCATGTCAGTGAAGATCTTTGAGACTCAATGATCTGGGACATATCGGAACTTTCCAGCCAATATAAAAACAAATCATTGCATCTTGTATCTCTCACCACTGAGAAGGAAGCAAAATGCATAGCAGGCCTCTTTTCATTATAGAAGTAGCATATTCTACCATTAGAGATATTGTTTTGATTCAAATACCAGGATACACAAAAGATTGACAGCTTTGAGTAAAGCCAGAGCAAGAAATGGTTCTGTGGAAGGTACAAGTTATAACGCAAGTGGCCGTGCTCATTGGGTTACATGACACAGCAGATCCTATGGTATGAGAGCTATATGTAGAGGGTAGATGCTATATAGATTTTAAGTCAGGCCCCAGTGAGAATATCACAACATGGATCCTTAGGGTTCTGAAGCAAAACCATGCCATTTGCAAATGAGAATTGTGTACTTCTTGGATGCTAGCTTCTGGCTTGCTACTAAAACATAATATAGATGCCTGGCCATGGTATATCAATTGATCATGTGACCAGAACTACCCATCACAAATTGAGCTCTTACAGACTCATTAAGTCATAAGTATGAATGTCCAGCAGCAATCCATCATTAGATGGAAGTAGTACATCAGATTTGTAATAAGCATGGCCAAAGGGCACAAAAAAGCTACATAAGCAGGTGGCTCAGATTCTGATGGCATTTAGCACTCTTATACAAACACATCTTCATGATGAGAGGAGGAAGATCCTTTATAACATGATTAAAGAGGAAGGATGATGTGATGTTAAGGTAGGTTAATGGATGGATGGCTCAAACTGCTTACTTATGTAGGCCAATAATTAATTTTAACATTATCACCACCTAACTAATGGGTAGTACTAAAAGAGATTGGTGATGGGAAATTCTCCTAATGAAAAGAGCTGTGAACAATGAACTTTATCATCCTGGTCACTGGGTCACTCTCTTTGTATGGAGAAAAAACTAGTCCAGATTAGAATGTGCATAGATTTATAACTGATTTGAATGGCTATTTCTGGAACCTGATAAAGATTGACAAATCCGAGACAAAGAGGTTTATGAGAAAGAAATATGGATGAATTAATATGAGTGGTCATGGCAGATGAAGATCTTTGTATCACATAATGTCACTCACAAGACATCTGCCAGAGACAAGGCGCTAAGCGACAAAATAGAAAGAATGATTCAGTCAGCTAACATTACCCTTCCTGTCATTGGCAGCCCTATTTCTTGCATAAGAGATGCATGCATGGAATAGCATGGTGGGAGAAATGCAAGTTCCTCATGGGACCAAAACCATAAGCTTCCCTCACTGAAGCTGATCTGCTACTGCCAGATGTCCAAACTGCCATCAGGGGAGACAAACATTGAATTCTCTATTCAGCGATCCCCAACCTTTTTATCACCAGGGACCGGTGCTCCTATGAGATTCTAATGCCTGATGATCTAAAGTCAAGCTGAGGCAGTGATGCTAGTGCTGGGGAGTGGCTGCAAATACAGATGAAGTTTTGCGTACTTGCCAGCCATTCACCTCCTGCTGTGCAACCCAATTTTTAAGAGGCCATGGAGGGTACCATTCCACAGCCTGAGGGTTGGGGATTCCTGTTCCATATGTTACCATATTTCAAGGAGAACAATTTTGGTGGAAAGTTGATAACACTGGATTTCTTCCACTCTGAAAGGCACTGCAATTCATCTCGAGCAGAGTCAACATATATTTTAAGTACAGATTTGCTTCTTTTGCTTGAGGGCCTCAACTAGTATCATTAGCTGAGGGGGTACAGAGTTTCATTACCAACATGCGATCCTACACAACATTATATTGAACTAAGGGACACTCTACAGCAAGAGAAGTATGGCACTGGGCACATGACCATGGGATCCATTGGTCTTATCACAAACTACACCAATAGAATTATGGAAGAAAGTAGTTAAGGGTCCACCTTGGAGAAGATACACAATAAGGTTGAGGCACCATCCTCCATGATACAGTATATAACCTAAATTAATGATCATTATATGGTGCTCTGCCTTCAATACCCAGAATACCTGAACCCAATATCTAAGGAATAGAAATAGGAGCGATTCCACTGCCATGACTCCCAGTGACAGTTAATTTTTATTATCCACACCTGCAAGTTTAGAGGCCTTTATCTCAGAAGGAATTGTTTTCACCAGGGAACATTAAGCTGAAAGTTGCAGCTGTTACCTAGTCACTTTGGGCTTGTCATGTCAAGGGATCAGCAGCAGGGAAAGAGATTGCTATGCTGGCAGAGGTAATTAAACCTGGTCATCAGGAAGAGGGAGAGTTGCCATCACACAAAGAAGGTGAGGAAAAATAGGTTTGGTACTCGTCTGATCCACCTATGTGTCTCTCGATACTTCCTTGCTGATTTTGTTGGTGAAGTGAAGCATCATGGACTAAGAAAGACATGGTAACCATGAAATCAGACCTCTAAGAGATGAAAATCTGGGTCATCGCCACAAGGTAAGTCACCTAGATCAGCCTATGTACTAAGGAAATTTAAAATAGGTAATAAAAGAGGGAGGTGATGAATGTCAGTTGTAGCCTTGATACTGCCATAGCAGTAGCAGATATAGTTCATTCTGCTAATGTTCTTCTTTTATGTTTCTGCAGGAAAATATATCCATCAGAATCATGAAAGAGCTACTCCCAGAAAGTGGATATGAGCAATACCAAGGGTGGTCTCTGTGGATGTTGTGATGTGCTATGCATATTTCCCCACTTCAGTACTAATTATTTAGTCCTTCAGCTACTGGAAATTGCCCTCAGATAAAAGGAGCCACCTTACCTCAGACCTTGTTCCCTCCCCAGAACCAATCCTCATCCAATGACTGGTTGATGCTGGATGTAAAGGACTAGTTGCCTTGCCACAGTTTGAGATAATTGTGAAGGCCATCTCAGCAACAAAGCTCTCCGCAAATGGAAAGAGATCTTTGTTATAATTGCATCAGCTCAACTTTTGTCTCCCCCTAGTCCTGCCTCTTTTACTCCCTAAGGCATTGATTCCCGAAACACTCCCCAATAAACTTTCTGCACACAAATCTCCATTTCAGTCTCTTTCTCAGAGATCCCAACCTACACCACAGATTAGGTGTTATTATTATTAGAAAGTATATATAAATTTAAGTCTGTTCTCACAAAATAAATTATAAGGTTAATATTAAAATAAATCCATTACAGTTGAGGATAGTGAGATTTAGAGAACTTAAACATCTTACCCAGTATCACAGTCTGTAACTGATAGAGTCAGGATTTAAACAAGGTCAGCAAATTTCTCAAGCCTGTGCAAAGTTTTATGAATGGCTGAGTATTGCAACTATTGGTAATAGCATGAACAAAGATACAGATATATAATGATGATAGATAAATGATAGAGAGATAGATAGGTAGATGACTTGCATGGAGTATTCTATGAAGGGCAGTAGTGAATGGTGGCTGGAGTTGGGGGACATGAGGAGAGGTAGAGAGAGATAAGTCTGAAAAAGAAGAGGTCAAATTGAGATGAGCTAAGAATACTACAGCAGGCATGGACTTACCCCAAAATTGAACCAGTTCTGTAGAATTCTCAATAATACTCTTATCCCCCAAAACGACAACAAAAAACCCAATATGGCTTCTGGACCAGGGGAAAGAATGGAAAATTTCCACATGCCCCCTGAATTGTGTTATATCCTTGCCAGGTCTGGGAATAGGCAGAGGGGTGGAGGAAGAAGTTTATGGCAATAGCATAGAAAGAAATCCAAAACTCCTCTCTCCAGGGCTTATGGGGTAAAGGTGCCAGTCGTGGAATGCTGCACTCTCTACCCTCCTGTGTTTATTCAGCCCTAGGGCTGAGGTTTGCCTTGGAGTTGTAACCTTTATAAGGGGTTTGCTTAATGACAGAATTATTCAGCTGCATACCTCACCCCAATTAGAAAAAGGCTGTTTGGATTCTAATTGGCCTTGACACAAGTCTGCTTAAAGAGATTCCCCAAGAATTATAGAGCTACTTTCAGAGTTTGACTTGGCCAGGAATAAGAAACGTAACACGGTTTTTCAAATTTTCTGTACTTACCATGAAACGACGAAGCCACAGGTATCAAACATGCTTTGTTTTTTTTGTTATAATCACATTACAAATTGAACATTTCCACATGTGAAAGTTGGCAAATCTAACATGATGATTATGAAAATTGTAATTACATATATCAGGTATATATGACCTACATATTTTCGCTCACACAAAAGTGTATTTTCTCGAGTCCCTAGACGTCCACGTATAGTGTGTTTATAGGATGTAAAACCATCATCCTATATATAAACCAAAAATGTATATTTTTAAACCGTTATCACCAGGTCAGGTGATAAGTCGACATAATATTTGGAAGGTTCGTATACCAGGAAGGGATAGAGATTCCCAAGTTAACCAAGAGGAAATGACTAACAATAATAGGTTGAAATCAAGAAGAATATAATTTGGACTAAATGTCAGGAGGAGAAAAAATAAGCTTCCTGGCTACAATAACTGTTAAGCTATGAAATGATCCCCAAGGGAAGTGGAGATCCCTTTCTTATGGTGGGCTTGGGAAATGAGGCATGCTTTCTCGGAGTCCCTAATAACAAGCCATTTCTCTTGTGAAGAAGAAGGAGCACCTTTCCGTTCCCATTTTCTGTGACTTGTATTAAGGAAAAATCTCAAAAATAATCATGTAATTACCCATTAAATGTTCACCAAACCACCTTTAAAAGAGACCCTGTATTAACCTTGTCGTGAACATTATGTCTCCTGTTCCTTCACAGCCAAGAAAAATCCCACAATCACGCAGTTTGTAACAGCCTGGAATTTTTTTATTCCAAACTCAGCTTGGTTCTGACGGCCATTTGGGGGTCTTTTACTCAGCTCGGAGCACCCCTTCTTGCCACTGTAATGGAGATATTTTTAAGAAAAGCAACTGTATTCATTGGGGTTTTTGTCCCATCTCTGCTCAATCCCAACTGCTTTCTCTCAACCAAGACTATTTCCTAGTTCACAGAGAAAAGAAATGAAAGCATAAAGTATGAGCACTATCAAATTCCCTCTCCACCTACATATTAATTTTTATCCATAATTTCCCTTCCTTCTCATAGAGGCTGAGACCTTCTTTCTGTCTCCACTGTGAGCTACATGCTGACCCTTATCATCTCCTACAGGGACTTGCTATGTTGGTTACACTCTTTTCAAGCTCTCAACTACTCCCACAAGGTTAGTCTCTTCTCTCAAGCATGTAATATGTGTTTGCTCACCATTTGTGTGTGTGTGGGGGGGGGAGGTGAGGGAGATGCTTCTCATGTCAGCTCTTTAGAAGGCAGACTACACTGCTGGTGGGCACACCCCAAGGGCCAAGGTACAGCCATTGTTGTTGGCAGGGAAAGAAATGTGAATGGAATTTGAACTTACAGGTTGGGTGGCCTTACATATGTATGTATGCAGGGTTCCTCACAGTATGGATATTTCAGGGGTGAGAAGAAAAAAGAGGGGCCTCCTGCGGACTATAGAGGGCTGGGGTGGGCCTCTCCAAGCTACTACATTTCAGAGTAGAACTCTAAGGAATTCAAGAGTTCAAAAGTCAAGCCTGGCCTTCCAGATGGTTATACAGGTATATTTATCAAGTTAGAGGTGTAGGACATATTGGACAGTTTGTTCTACTGGTTCACAGCTTTTAGATATTGCACATATGGTATTTTGCAAAATAGCTTCCTATGTTCACCATTCTCTTACAACACTTATTGTTAAAGTCATAATTATCCTTTTCCAGTGTTTCTATTTGATGCTATTGACCAATTTCTCCTCCAGAATCTCTTTCAAGATCTTACAACTGTTTCCCAGTTTCCTTCCTTTCTCTCTGTCCTTTCTTAGTTGTCCTTCAAAGGCTCCTCATCTGTCATCAGTCATCTAAATGATAATATTTCCCAGAATTCTGTCCTTTGGCTTATTTTCTTCTCATTCTACATTTCCCCCTTATCATTTCTAGGTTTTTACTACCAAAAATATAACTTACATCAATGGGTCTTAGCCTAGTCCCATTTTCCTATCTCCAGACAATTCCTTCAATTGGGCAATATCATCAGAAAGTTTTGCATGCCCTTCAGACTCAAAATGGCCAAAGTCGAACTGATTATTGCACTCTCTACTCCCCTACACACACGTTTCTCCTATTGCATTCCTTACATCTACAAATGACACTACCATCTACCTAGTTTCCCAAACAAAAGTCTGAACATTATTCTTGAGTACTTTTTCTTTATGTTTCTTATCTAATTCTGCACTGACTACTATTGACACTACTTCTTAAATCCCAATTGACTACCAGTCTCTCCTCTCCATGCTTCTTGGGATATGCTTAATCTGTAATATGTATTTACCATTTCTCCCAAAGATTATTACAACACCACCATGCTATGAGATGAAATTCATTAGTGGTTCTAAAATCATTGTATTGGATCAGAACTAATACTTTTAAAAAAATTAAAATGAATAGAATAGAATGGAACAAAACAGAAAATATCAGGGGGAAGTGCATGAGTCGAAGGTAAATGCTGTTTATTGAAAATTTTAATGGATTTATATGCACATTCATATATACAGATATATAGATTATCTGGTATGGTTTCTATTCTAACTCTGATTTCCAGTATGTGTATGTTAGGGTTGATTTCTCTTTCATCACATATTAAAGGAATTCTTTAACACCAGATAATGTATCATTCAATTAAATTCTGGCACTGTCTATCCAGAGATAGCATCAGATCCCATAGGTCAAGGGTTCAATCCTACAAGACTGTCTCTCCACCCCAACTTTAGACACCAACTACAAGTCCAAATTGTTACTTGTGCTTCTGATCAACTGGCTATAGATCAGAGATAACAACAACCTCCTTCTCAGATTTGGTAAATTTGCTAGAGTGGCTCACAGAACTCGGAAACATTAACCTGCTAGACCATGAATTTATCATAAAGGATATAACTCAGGAACAGCTAGATGGAAGAGATACATAGGGCAAAGTATGAGGAAAGGGCTCAGGTGCTTCTGTGCCATCCAGAGCTAGCCACTCTTTCTGAATCTCCACATATTTATCAACCCAAAAGCTCTCTGAACCCCATTCTTTGGGGTTTTATGGAGACCTCATTACATGGGCATGATTCATTAAGTCAGTCATTGGAGACTGATTCACTCTCCAGTCCTCTCCTCTCCCCTGAGGTCAGGGGATGGGATTGAAATTTCCAACCCTCTAGTAACTTGGTTGGCTCCATTGGCAACCAGCCCCCGTGCTTAGGTGCAGTTTAAAGGTCACCTCACTAACATAACAAAAATACTTTTATAGCTCCCATGTCTTAGCTTTGTGACAGAAATAGGGAAGGCCAAATACATATTTCTTATTATAAATCATAATATCATACTTGGGTTGCAATTTAAAAATTATTATTTTTTAAGATGGATAATAGTTGCAAAAGTTTAAGAAAAATTGAATTAATTATTCAGTTTCTAGTCTTGACCAGAGCAATCCTTTTTCCTTGGGTGAAATTTCTAGTTTCTAAATCTGATCACATTTTAGTACTGATAAACTCTTCAGTGGCTCCTCGCGGTCACCTGCAGGAGACATCTAAAGACTTCATATAACTTTACAGATCTGTAGTCATCTGGAATCTCCAGCCTCATTTGCCACTCCCTCCCCATATGCATCCAGCTTCTTATCCAAAAAGTCCTCCACAATGCCTTGAACCCAGCATTCTTTTTCATGGCTCTGGGCTCTTACAATGCTGTTTCTTTTGTTCAAATTGTGTTGTCTGCCTCACTAAACTACACAACATGTAGGCTTCTGGTTATTGGTGTCTCTGAAATATTCTGAAATGTCCTTGGGTAGAATTTTGTGTGTATGCCCACAGTCTCATGGTAGTCAGCAAAATTTCTACATTTTGAACTCGATGCAGGGCATGGGGGGACCCACAAATTCCTCCACACCTTCCATGCGGAATATATTTTCTTCTAATACATTTGTTAACTTTTACAAAACTTTAATTACAGTTTATATACAGTTTTGTTTTTGGCATTTTACTTTAACATGGTTTCATAGAATTTTTTTCCACATTATGTCATTGTTGTTGTTGTTGTTGTTTTTTAGCATAGCATTACAAATGTCTTTAATATATATGATCAGATGTGATTTGAAAAATAAATCTGCCGATGGTTTAAATGGCTGCTGGAAGTAAACAGACTGGAATCAAATAAATAAATAAATAAATAAATAAATAAATAAATAAGGCAGAGCCTACTTGATCAGCCAGGCAAGAGACAAGAAAGGAAGAGGACAAGAATAATGTAGGGCCATTGAGAAATAAAAAGGAGAATGAAGGCACTGGAACAAGTACAAGAGAACTTGGTGAAGAAGAATAGACAGGCCTTGTAAAAGATTCCATATGGCAGATCAGATAGAAGCAGGTATCTCTATTAGATGATGCTATGAACCAAAAAACAGAGGAGACATCATGGAGGGAAGTTTTATAGAAAACAATAATGAGTTGAGTTTGTACGTTAATATAACCATCTGAGGATCCTTCAACACACAGACAATAGTTGAATGAGAGTTTAATAAATATAAAAAACAAGTTAGAGGAAATGTGTGAAATATATAATTAAATGAAAAGAAATTTCAGTGGTAAAAACTATCGTGATAGATTTTAAAAGATTAAATATAATTTAGAGATTTTAGGGCAAGTATTACCTCTGGGAAAATAAGAATTAATTAAAAAATGTGATTCATGAGTCAACTATGAATAATATGTATATAATCATAGATAAAACAAATTCATTATCATAATTTTTAAACACTTAAATTTAAACTATTTAGCAATTATTATGTAACTATGTTGATAAGATAGGAAGAAGAAATATGGAGTGATTATGTAGGACAGCTAAATTCTTATTTTCCATAGCAGAAATCTGAGGATAGTATCTAAAAACCGAAATGAATTAATGAATAGCAATACAAAAATGTCATTTATAAATGAATATTTAAACACCTAAAAGGCTTGAAATTGTGTACATGTGAAACAGGAAAAGGAAATCAGACAAGAGGCCAATAGATTTTTTAAAATATTTATTATATGTAAAATAATTTTCCTTTTTAAACTTGATAATAAATAATAAGCAGATTAAGGTAAAAGCCTTATAGATATGTATTTTAATGCACAATTAGAAAAATATGAATATCATAAGTGCCACAATCATGAATTATTACAAAGTGAATGCTCACAGGTACCATCACTCAGATTAAGAAACAGAATGTATTACCATCCAGAAGTTCCTTTTTATGCTTGTTGCATCATTAACCCTTTCTTCTAACACAAAATTTACCATTATCTTGACTGCTATTACCATAGAACAGTACTGCCTGTTTTTTAAATTTTATATAAATTAAGTAACATAGTATGTTTTCTTTTGCATTTAGTTTCTTTTACTTCAAATTATGTTCTGTAAAATTCATTCATTTTTTTTCATTTAATTGTAGCATTAGTTTTTAATGTTATGTAGTATTTTCCTGTATACAAATACCATAATCATTGATATATTATTTACTCTACTGCTAATGGATACTTGAATATTTTACATTTGGAGGCTATTAGAAATAATGTTGCTGTGAAAATTTTCGTACCTGAATTATGGTGCATATGTATATATATTTCTGTTAAGTAGCTAGTGTATATGCTATCGTATGTATTCAGTTTTCATAGATAATGTTTAAATAATTTTCTAGAGAGGCTGTACCAATTTATGTTCCCACTAACAATGTGTGAGAGTTACTATTGCTCCACATCATACCAACATTTGGTATTGTTGGACTTTTCTTTTTAATAGTTTTTTTTTCAAGTACAGTTGGCATATTATATTTGCTTCAGGTGACAATACAATGATTAGACATTTATATAACTTATGAAGTGTTCAGCTCGATAAACCTAGTACCTATCTGACACCATACTTAGTCATCACAATATTATTGACAATATTCACTTGCTATACGACTATGCTATGCTATACGTCTTCATGACTATTTTGTTACCACCAATTTATACCTCTTATCGCTTCTCCCCCTTTACCCACCCCTTCTCACCTCCCTCCCATCTGGTAACCATCAGACTGTCCTCTGTAGCTGTGAATTTGCTTCTGTTTCGTTTGTTTGTTTATTTTGTTTTTTAGATTACAACATATAAGTGCAATCATATGGCATTTGTCTTTGTCTGACTTACTTCACTCAGCAAAATACACTCTAGATCCATCCATGTTGTACAGAAGGAAAGATTTCATTTCTTTTTATGGCTGAGTAATATTCTATTATATATGTGTACCAATTTTCTTTATCCATTCATCTACTGACAAACACAAGTTATTTCCATATCTTGGTTATTGTAAATAATGCTTCAGTGAACATAGGTGTGTGTGTGTGTGTGTGTGTGTGTGTGTTTGCGTGTGTGTATTAGTGTTTTGGGTTTCTTTGGATAAATAAACATAAGTGAAATTACTGGGTCCTTTTTTTCTCTTGTTATAGCCTTTGTTTTAAAGCTTATTTTATCTGGTATAGGTATTGCTATCTCAGCTTTTTTTATTGTTTCCATTTTCATAAAATATTTTTTCCATCCCCTTACTTTCAGTCTGTGTGCATCTTTTGATTTGATGTAAGTCTGTTGTAGACAGTATATGTAAAGGTTTTGTTTTCTTATCCATTCAGCCACCCTAAGTCTTTGGATTGGAGCATTTAATCTATTTACATTTAAAGTAATTATTGATAGATAGTAGTTAATGCTATTTTATTATTCACATTTTTTATTTCTCCTTCTTCTTCTTCTTCTTCTTCTTCTTCTTCTTCTTCTTCTTCTTCTTCTTCTTCTTCTTCTTCTTCTTCTTCTTCTTCTTCTTCTTCTTCTTCTTCTTCTTCTTCCTCTTCTTCTTCTTCTAGAAATCCCTTTAATGTTTCTTGTAATACTGATTTGGTAATATTGAACTCCTTTAGCTTTTTCTTGTCTGGGATGATTTTATATCAGTCCTTCAGTTCTAAATAATAGCTTTGTTAGCTAGAGTAATCTTGGTTGTAGTTCCTTGCTTTTCATCACTTTGAATATTTTGTGCCAACCCCTTCCGGCTGCAGAATTTCTGTTGAGAAATCAGCTGACAATCTTATGGAAGCTTCCTTGTAAGTAACGAATTACTTTTTTTTCTTTCTGCTCTTAAGATTTTCTCTTTGTCTTTAACCTTTGGCATTTTAATTATGATGTGCCTTGGTGTGGACTTCTTTGGGTTCTTCTTACTTGGGACTCTGTGCTTCCTGTACTTGTAAGTCTATATCCTTTGTCGGGTTAGGAAAGTTTTTCATCACTATTTCTTCAATCAGGTTTTCAATCCCTTGCTCTCTCTCTCTCTCTCGTCTCCTTCTGGTACCTCATGATGTGAATGTTGATACACTTGATTTTGTCCCAGAGGCCCCTTAAACTATTCTTTCTTTTTTTTTATTCTTTTTCTTTTTGCTGTTCTGATTGGGTATTTTCTGCTATCTTATCTTGATTTTCTACTTCATCTACTGTTGATTTCCTCTAATGTACTCTTCATTTCAGTTATTCTATTCTTCATTTCCGACTGGATCTTTTTTATGTTTTCTATCTCCCAATTTTTATGTATCTTATCTCTTTGTTGAAATTATAACTGAGATCATTGAGCATCCTTAAACCAGTGTTTTGAGCTCTGCACCTGGTAGATTGCTTGTCTCCATTTTGTTTATTCTTTTTCTGGGGTTTTGTTTTGATCTTTCATTTGGGACGTGTTTCTTTTTCTTCTCATTTTGGCTGCCTTCCTGTGTTTAATTCTATGTTATAAGTTCTGCTGTGTCTCCTGATCTTGGTAGACTGGCCTTATGTAGCAAGTGTCTTTGTGGGGCCCAGTGGTGTAGTCTCTTTAATCACCTGGTCACTTCAGGTATGTTCCTTATGTGGGTTGCGTGTGCTCTCCTGTTGTGGTTGAGCCTTGATTGCTATTTACATATCAGTGGGAAGGATTGACTCTCAGGCTGATTGGTTTTGAGGACTGACTATGATTATAGTGGAGAAGCTATTAAACAGGGACTGACCTGACACAGTAGGATTCACTTTAGCAGGAGTCTGATGTCTGCCAAGTCTGCCCTTTGGGTGTATCTTTTGTGGAGGTGGTTGGGTGGTGCTCTGGTGTGGTCTGAAGCTAGCCACTTGGTCTTTTGATTTGGGGGCCCATTGGGGGTTGCTCTGGTGCAGTCCGAGGTCAGCCACTTCTTGTGTCTTCCTGGAACCACTTGGTATAACCTACAAAGTGATCTGCAGATAGTTGCCACCTGTTCTGGGCCTGGAGGTGCCAGAGAAAGGCTAAGCTGAGAACTGAGGTCAGCTACCACTAATCCTGGGCTTGGGGCTGCTTAGCAAGAAGTATGGGGAATGCAAAGATCAGATGCTGCTTGTTGGGGTTTATGAAATGTTAAGAGATTTTAGAAAAAGCCACAATGTGAGACAATACAGGCTGTTTGCAAGGAAAAAAATCACTAGAAGTAGCGTGAGTGGGCCTGCAAGTTGGTTGGAATGAGGTCTCAGGGAATCGCCAGGGCAAAGTGAACAGTGTTAGCCAGGTTAATAAAGACTCAGCAGGCTGGGTAGTGAGAGATATCAAAAAAATAACCATGGATTCTGCTAGCAATTCTGTCTAGGAGAAAATGGTTCCTCCGCCCTCATCTTAAAGCCAGATAATTCAGTTCCTTCCCATATGTCCCTGATGCATTTTGAGCTGTTGCCCCAGTATTGGAGCTCCAAGTGAGTGAGTCCAAGAGCGAGTAAGTCCATACATGAGCCCTTCAAAAGGAATGCCTGGGACTCCAGTAGCCCTTTGTCTCACTCAGCCACAATTTCTACTGGTTTCTACAGCCAGAAGTTGTGAGGACTTCTCTTTTCTGGCCTTAGAACCCTGTATTTGGAAGCCTGTCATGGGTCTGAGACCCTTTGCTCCTCAGAGGAAAGCTCTGTAGCTGAGAGAGCTGTCCCAATTTTTAAATGCCTCACATGGGTGTGGGACCAACCCTTTCCACATCTCTGCCCCTCCTACCAGTCTAGACGTGGCTTTTCTTTATATATATATATATATATATATATATATATATATATATATATATAGTCTTAGTTCTATGACTTCCATTCAGCAAGACTTCCGACACTTCTCGATGATGGTTGTTCTGTAGTTTAGTTATAATATTATGAGTCTTTTTAATTTTAGGAAGTCTGATGTGTATGAAGGGATATCTCATTTCGGTTGTCTACAATTGCTATTCCTTAATTTTTCACGAAGACAAAATATTTACATATTATCCTCTGTGAAGTATCTATTTGAGCCTCTTGCCTATATTTCTTTTAAGATTGTCTTTTTCTTATTGATTAATATGAATTAATTTTATATTCCGAACATAAAATGTTTTAATTAATTATCTTTTTGGTGAGAAGTTTTGCATCTCATTTAAGAAAATTTCTTTATGTTGACATCATGAAGACATCCTAACTGTACACTATGTCAAAGTTTTATTGTTTGTGTTTTACTTTTAGACATGCAATTCACCTGGAATTGATTTTATTATTTGTTATGGTTCAAAGTAGGTGTCAATTCTTCCTAAATTAATTTGTAGATTGTCCTGGTTGGAAAAAAACCAAGTCAACAGAAATTTATGAAATTATATAACTTATTCTAAAATTTCTTTTTAAAAAATAAATAAGTAATAATAGCCAGGACATTTTTTAGAAGTTAAACAATTACATGGGGTTGGCTCATGAGTTGTATAGGCAGTACACTAGACAATTCCTGGAGCTGGAGGGAGAGCACCATTAATTATAGTTTATGTAAAAAGGATCCTGAAAAATGAGTTACATACAACCTCCATGGTTGCATATAACAGCTTTGACCCTACTACAAAATCTATTAAAAACCTACGTTGATTAAAACGATATGTTATATAAGTTGATTGAATAGTGCAAACAGTGAAAGCCCTCAAATAAACTAAAATTCACATAAAAATTCCACATATGAAAAGGTGGCATTTCAAATTAGCTATAAAAAGATCAATTATTAAACAATATTGGGAAAACTAAATAGAGTCTCCACCTTAAACTTTACAGCAAAAATAACTTTAGATGAAACAAAATATAATTTAAAAATAATCAGCATGGGGAACTTCTGTCTATGTATGAGCAAACCAAAAAATAATGGAAAAGTCATTGAATATTATTGCAAAAAATCTCTGCAAGGTAAAACCAGAAAATGGCAAAAGACAAGTTTAAAATTATGATAAATATTATAAATACAAGACTGTTTAAGTAAAGAGCTCCTTGGAAAACAAAACCAAGAATAATAGAAATACAAACAAAGGATTGGAAGAGATATCTAAACAGATACCTTACAAAAAAAGAAAAACTAAGAGTCTGTAAATATACAAAAGATTCATACAACCTCACTCATATTGAAAGAAATACTCTATGTTTTAGAATCTTAGATTGACAAAAGCCAAAATATTAGATTATTCATTGTGTTGGTATGAGAAAAGTCATATATTAATAATGGGAATATTAATTGGTGACAACTCTTTAATGATTAATCTAATTTAATTTAGCCTATACCTTTAGATATTGCGATTCTATTGCTATTTACCAGGATATTAATTAAAGTATGTTCCCAATAGTAAAATGTTAGAAATACCCCTAAATGTCCATTTACAGGGGATTGGTCAATCAAATTATGGTACAATGAAATATTATGTACTTTAAAAAAGAGAAGCGGAGAAGTAGGAAGAAGAGGAGAAAAACAAGGAGAAGGGAACTTTATTTGAATCTGTATACAATTATGTCCAAGATAAGTAAAAACAAAACAAAACAGAAGTAGATAGTATGCTACCATTTGCGGGAGACATAAAGAAAGCAATATGCACATTTTTGGAAAGACATCCAAGAATCTTACAACAGAGTTTGTGTTTGTGAAGGGGAACCAGACTGCTGGGACATAAGGGCAGAAGGAAAATTTTTTTTTACTATTCTCCATTTTATAATTTTTAAATTTTTACTATGAGCAGATGTTATCTATGCAAAAAAAAGGATAAATAAAATAACTTAATGAATATCAAAAATAAAAAAGCAGGAGGGATTACAGTGAAACTCATTACTTGTAATTTAATCAGTACCATTTATTACACATGAATTATACACGAAACTCTTCGCATGCCTCAATGTTTGCAGTTTTCTCCCCTACTATGTGGTTGTTGTTACTATTCCCCCATCGTCATGCATTAGTTAATAACAAAGCTGTGATCCTTATCTGGGTGAGTCTGGTTCAAAACATGTGCATTTTGCACTTTGCTTTTTCTTGCTGCAACACTTTGTGCTGAGATTCTTTTGACAGTGCCACATCCCACTAGCTAACGTCTAATCCATCTATCTTTTCACTTGACCTTCTGCAGTCCCTTTCCACCCCCTCATACTCACACAAACCCACGTACGTGTACATAAGGAAATGACTTTGTTTGGAAAGCAACCACCTACTGTGAAGTGACCCAAAACCTTGCACTGTTCCATGGATAATTGTAGGAAACCAACAAATAGTTTTCATGCTCAAGACATATGTGAATAATTGGTCAAAGTTAAGTGGCATCCATCCTACTCTGCATAGCTGGACTGTTCACGCACCCCTCAGCCCTTGCATTCCTTTCCAAAGTGTTCTGTTTACACAGGCAAAATTCTGAGCACATGGCTATATCTTAGGCTGTTTTCATGATTAGACTCCAAATAGTCCAAAGACAAGGAGCAGGTTACAGTTCATATAGAAAAATGTAATTTCTGGTTAATTAGTGGAAAAGTAAAATAATATCTTTGTCATCAGGGTGGAAGAGTGATTGAGTTCACAGCCTGTGGAGTTAGATACACCTGGGTGGAGTCACGGTTCTTTTATTAAGCTTCTGTGTAATCTTGTGTAAGTTTCTTAACATCATTAGTTTCAATTTCCCAAATGACAAAATGGTAATAATAATAATACTGTCTATCTTATGGACAAAATTGTTATGACAGTTAAAAGAAATAAAAGCATTATCCTCGGGGCTATGTGCATAGTAGGGATTTGATAAATGATAACTATTGTTTTAGGTACTATTTGAATATCTCACAGGCCAAACCATCAGGAAGCCCTATAGGCTCTCCTTCTATAACATAGCCTAAATAAGACACTTCTTCACCTCTTCTGCAACTTGTTCCCTGGGTTATCTAGTTTCCTTGATTTTATTCTTTCACTACACATATCAAGGTGTCTGAGGATCCTTCTCCCTACATCTGCTACGAAATTTATCCAAATCCACAGAAGACTTCTTTCCAGCATCAGGTCCTGACATGAATGTTGCCAGCTCACAGAGGCTTGCCCCAAACAAAGTACACTTTTGTTTTGTATATCCTCCAAAGCCTAGGGCAGTATTAAATAAATATTGGCCCTTCAAAATATTCTTGTACTACATTGTGTAATGTCATGTAACTTTCAAATAAAACACATTAAAATTTGTTGATTGTATGCTGAATAAGTGCCACCTTCACATGTTTTTTCTCATCATCATGGAGCTAATTATTTTCTATCACTGTCTTGATAAGGGAACCAAGGATCAAAGAATTGCACATTTTGCCGTGTATTGCCGTGTAAGATGTAGAGATTTATTTAAAGCCCACGGAAGAAATTATTCTCATTTTAATTATTTAAAAACTTTTTATCATATTCAAGAAGAAAATCTCAATTCAGAACTAGTGTTTCTCTGCCATTTGTCTAACATTTCCTAACATCCTCTTTTTTTTTTTTCAGTAAAGAGCAAGTAGACAGAGATCTCAGTCTTAGGTGGGCAACACTGTTGCATTAACTGGAATAGGTCAGGTTTTGCTATGGGTAAAAATCACACTCAAAGTCTCAGTGTCTGAGCTGGACAAAAGTATATTTCTTATTCACAGCTCATCTCTTAATGAGCTGGTGTTCAGGATGGAAGCAATTCTATGCCACCACTAATCAAGAACCAGGGCTGAGGCTCATAGCTGCATTGTCATCTATAATGTGCAGCTTTTTTCTGCGCCAAATCAGAGGAAGAAAATTAAGAGAACTGTATATTGTCAATTAAATTATTTGACCCAGAAGTGCTATATGTCACTTCTTCGTAGAGTTTATTAGACAGAACCAGTCACATGGACCGCCCCCCGCCCCCGCCCCCTGCTCCAACAGGAATGTGTGCTTTCCAATATGCCCGGGAAGTGGTAACATTGACTACAAGTATCTCACTAGAATTTAATAATATTGCTACAGTTTTTCATTGTATCTAATTTTAAGATTGACATTTATGGAAAGTAAGTTTCTATTTCTATGATCTTTTAAAGTAAATTCAGGTGGCATAAAGATATAGCAAAAAATTGTGGTGATATCTAAATTGTTAAAATTTGGGAATCAGTGTTCTTACATAAGGTCATACAGCTAGTTTGTCAGGGAAAAATAGTAAAATTCCAGGTATCGTGGACTCTGCACCCTCCCAAATTGCTGTTGCCTTTCCAAGAACTGTGGTAACCAATTAATCCTATGCAATAGTCCTGTCTCTTCTGACCACGTAGAAGAAATTCAGAACTAAACAATCTATATCTTTATCTTTTAGAAGTCAGTGGTTTTTCTCAAAAGAGGTTACAAAACAATAAAGCTAAACGAATCTTCCTATTTAAACTATTACAATAAATTTGCTTATCAAAAATTTTTCACTGAGATTTTTGATTCATCCTGTTATTTTTTAATCTTTCAAATTGAGGACTTTAGTCCTCACTTTTGTCTTTAGCAAGTGACTTTTGATGAAAGAATTGGTCCTTTACTAAAATGAAGGAAAGCAGAGCAAAGCAAAATAAAAATCTGCACTCTTCTCTCCTCCTTCTGGCCTCTTCTCCCGTCCCAGGCAAACAGAACGCCCAGGTCGCCGCCACCTCGCGCTGCTTCACATGTCCCAGTCTTGCCCATGCACAATGCCTCAAATCTGTCCTCTTACATTCTGTTTTCACCCTACTCTAGTCTCCCTTTTATAAAAATACTCCTTCCCGTGGCTACCACAGAGATTCACTATTTCAAATAATGCCGACTGAAATGACCTGCTATCTCAGCTCTCCTAGAATAATTAATTATTATTTTAAGTAAAGAAAATGTGGCTGTCACAAGCCTCCTAGGCTTGCTATCTTTGCTTCTTTGGGGGGATCTCTGAATCTTTTTCCTCCCACTTGTTATGCCGCCACTTATTATGAGACAACTGGAAGAAGCCAAAATTTTATACTGTAGGTAAATAATGTAGAGAAAATATTACAAGTCAGCTTTGCCTTTTGAGATGTCAAATTTGGGGCACAAATTAGGTTTTTACACTAGATGCTTTTGACCACTTCTTTATCACTCGTATGTGCTCACTACCATTCCATTACTTAAAGGAGATCCATTTCTGATGAGTAGTTACAACTCCAAACTGAAATGAAATTAATAAGAATCAACATGCAGAAAATGAGTACTGTAACTCTACTTTTATAATATGTACAACAAGTTTGTTGCCTTAAAGACATATTTCCTTTTTGTTGATAATGTGTAAAGACAAGTTCAAATAGAGTCCAGCACCTATGCTATGGTGTCATTTGGGGGCACATTTGGAGGCAATCTGACTCCTGAACTCATTATAAAAACCCTTGACCCAAGCAAGCTCCCTTGCTGGACACCAGAATTTCACTCGACACTCCTCACCATGAGAGTGGTTCACACTGTAGTGACCCACAAAGCAGAAACTTGAGTTTAGACTCCAAATCAGCAGTGTGACCTTGGTCTTGGACAAAACCATCATTAATCTTTCCAGATCTCACTTGTGTAGTGCTTAGGTTGGTCTCAACCAACTCTCAAAGCTGATGATCTGAAAGCAGCTAGTCATTCTCTTAGGAAAAAAAGTCATTTTTGTTCTTTTTGTACCATTTAACAATTTGGAATAAACTTTTTTGGTTTATATAATTTTTTTCTTATTTAAAGAGTAACACATGTTTATTTTTAGATAAAATAAAAATGTAGATAAGCAAAAAGAAGAAAACACATAAAATCTACCCATAATCCTAGTAATCAGTAAAATGTTACACTATATAGCTTCCAGCCATTTGTAATCTGATTGATTGTTCAGTTAATAATATGTTGAGATTATCTGTCCAAGTATTTAACCATGGTCATGCAGACAGCATAGTTTACTTCACTGAGTCTCTTTTGTGTGACTTCTGCATTGATAATAATTTTTGATTGTTAATGTTTAATAAACTTGCATGTTTGCAAATATCGGTATGCAGTGCTAACTCATCTCTTAGGATAAATTCTTAGAATTCAGCCTCTTGACCATGAGATATGCTCACAAAAAGAAATAGGTGGATTTTTTTTTTTTTAAGCAGGAGTTACCCATTCTCATTGAAAACATTGAGGATATATACTATAAAAATTTATTTCCAATTCTAAAGGTAATCACTGATAATAGTTTGGTGTATACCTTTTCAGGAAATTCATTTATTTATTCATTGACATAACAAAATTTATAGAATAATCACAGTGTACCATATTTTGTACTAGTCACTGGGGATACAGAATTAATCAAAGTAATCAAGTGCATTCATGGAGCTTAAGGTTATAGGAGCAGACATCTTAAATTATGTACAAATATATATGCAATTACAAATTGTAATAGGTATGCTGAATATATATAGTAAAGAGTTTGATGAGAGACTAAAACAGGACTACTTAATTTATATTAATATGTTGAGGAGTGTGAGAAGGTATCGGAGAAATTTTTTCTGGAAAAGTAATAGATAAATTAAAATCTGAAGAGTAAGTGAATTTAGCAAATAAAAATGTAGGGAGTGGGGTGAGGGGAAAGGGTTCTGGAGTGAAAGACAAGAGAGAGTGACTACTTTTTGACTACTCTGAATAATGCTGCTATGAACATGTATATATAAATATCTCTCTGAGACCCTGCTTTCAATTCATTTTGTATATATACACAAAAGCGGAATTGCTAGATCATATGATAATTCTATTTTTAATTTTTTGAGAGACTGACATACTATTTTCCGTGGTGGATGCACCGTTTTACATTCCCATCAATAGTGCACGAAGGTTCTAATTCTCCACATTTGCACCAGCACTCGTTATTTTCTGAATTATTTTGATAGATGCCATCTTACATCCTTTTTCTAAATATGTATTGCACCAAGAACAGTTTCTTGTATTCAGAAATGGGTTATGCACAATATAATGAACAATATCAACCTAAGTCTCTTGGGGAAGAGCTGGCTGGCTCTCTATACTTTCTTTTTGGGAGTCCTAGACCCAGTCTATTTGTTTTTTGTTTTTTTTTTCCTTTACTCTTCTCAATTCTTCTCACATTCCTTCCATTAACATTTCCTTAACTTCTTAACTGTACGTATTTCACATTTGCTTTCTCTCATAATGAGTCTGCTTACTATTTTAGAAAGGGTTTATTTAATTTATGCCTTGTTAATAATTTCAAAATATAGGTTTGAAGTAAAAGTTTTTTGGGGGGAGGGGTTTTGTTTGTTTGTTTTATTTTTTCAGAAAGGGTAACAAGGAAACTCAAAACACCTGTTAGGAATATGCAAACGATATGACTAAGACCCTTCTCTTATTAAGGAAGTATTTAGAATCTTTCAAAAGCACTAGTATTGCTGGTTCTGACTTGAGATAACCTGAACAAAGAAAGCCTGGGAACCAGTGCTTGGCACTCACCTTTCACACTCTTCACAGCCAAGACTCAGACGCCTAAATGTCTCCTGGGCACAGATGCATCTCTGACAGCCTTACTCTCCATGGGCATATTTTCTTGATTTGAAACATTCCTTTTTGTATTTCTTTAACTGTGCCTGAATCAGAAGGTCTGAAAAACTTGGCTAAGTGTGGGCTAAAGAGTCAGGCACCCCTGGATTCTCAGCCAGCCAGTTCCCAGCCAGATGACTTTGAGCTGGGATCTTAAGCACAGAGCTCCAGTTTCCTCATCTATGAAACAGAAATAAAGCTTCCTGCATGCAGGTCTACTGCGATGATTAACTGAGGCAGGGGATATACACACTCCTGGCATGACACTGCAATAACAGGCGGTTTAAACACGAATAACCCATTCTATTTATTCTGTACAGAAATAAGATAAGTTGATGGACATTATCAGAAAATAAAAGCATGAGTGCGCCTATTCTATGAATGGATTTAAAAGGCCTTGACTTTTTAAAGAGCTCTCAACAATTATACTGGCTGTCCCATGTTTTCAAAAAAACTAAGCTTTATTTTTCAAAACCACACATTTGTTCAAGAAACATCTCTAACATTTTTTTTTTTCTGGAAAACATCCACTTTTACTTTTGAATAGTTTATAATAGATTCCTGTCATATCCTGTTAGCATAGTGTTTGTGTGTATACACACACACACACACACACATACACATACATTCTATTCTTTTAACTATTACCATAAAAATTATAAAATGACTTTCATGTGTACAACTTTTACCAAATATTTCCAAAAAATGAATCTTAATTTTCGACATTCACAGAAACCCAGTGCAGTAGTAGGAAAAGCAGGTCTTATTTCCCTGGTTTCACAGATGAGATTTTGAGAGGTATGTGACTTGCCTGAGACCTCAAAGCCAGCACAGTTGCGGAGCCAGAACTCAAACCCAGGCCTTGGGTTTCCAAATCCCATACTGTGTCCGCCACATCTCACCGCCTCCCCACAGGGCCATGCGGTGGAGGGCTGCTGGCGAAATGAATGGAAAAGAAAGCAGAAATGTAAGGCTTGAAAGCCTTTTTGGAATTTGGAGGGACTAAGTATTAGCAAACAACTGAAATGTCATGCTCAAAGTCAAAAAGAATTTACTGCATTGGGAGTATTCGAATTGCTTCAGAATTTATAGGTATATTCTTTAAAACAAAGAACCAGATCTCCACTTTCTCAAGTGTGTTGTTCTTATGTCCCAAATACTAGATTCTTCTTCTTCTTTAAAGACTAGATTTATAGCTTAAGTGTATTTCCTGAATACTTCTTCCTGTGCACACTTTCTATTTTTAAAAATCAGTATTTATACCTCATATATTTAATTCTTATACTACTGACATTTAGAAAGGATGTGAGGAAGCTTCTTTATGTATCTGGCATTGTGGCTAAGAAATAAATGAATGAAGAAATTCGTCTGGATCTACTTTCATGTGTCATACTTATTTATTTGTCAGGCTTTTCTAAAACCTCTACAACTGGCCAAAATTGTAATAATCATATTCTAAAACAATTGGCATTATATTTAAGAAGCAAAAAAAATGTTCGTAATTGGTTTCCCACCAGAGAATTTATCATATGAAAATACCACCCTTCACATTTCAAGCCTGTGTGAACATATATGAACACACAGAAACAATTACATATATGAAAATTAAAATACTATTATACAAGTGAAAAACAGAAAACCTAAACTTTTAACAAAATTGGAAGGATTGAAGAAATTATACATTAAACCTGGTGTAATACAGAACAACTGCTAAATGATTATTTTGAAGAATTTTAGCAATATGCAGGAATTTTTTTTTTTTTTTGCCACAGTAAAGAAAGAAAACACAAAATTATGTCTATCCTCTGATTATAACCTGATAATTTGCACATGGACAAAGACTTAAAAGGATCATAGAAAATTTTAAGGGTTTGTTTTTATTTTTCCCTTGTAAATGAGTTATCAACATCTGTGTAATTAAGAGAAAAAAATAAGAAACAGAACTCCTTTTGGCATGCACTATATAAAATTGAGTAGGAAAACTGTAGGTCGCTCTGTCCTAACTAAAATGGATGTTGTGGACATGGAGCGATATCAAGGCCATGTATGTTGCTCATGAGCACTGACTGTACCACATGGGGAAAGTTCAAAATGATGAGCAAGAGATACTGTAACTCCTTATGGACTAAGGGTTATCCCTATGTCAAATCAAAACAGTATAAACATACTCTACATTCCATGTATCTGTTTGGGCATCAAGGCCCCAGACTTCCTATCATTCAATCATTGGGTCCCATAGGGAAACTAAAATTACATGAGAAGGGAAAATACCACACAGTGGGAAAAAAATAACCATTTTTGTAAGTCTTTATTTTTTTAGTTGCTCCTCCCATAGTAATGCACTGAAAGGCATAACAGTTTATATTGTACAAAGCATTTGAAGAAAGTACCTCAACTTGCCGATTATTTCAAAATGAGATTACAAACAAAAAGAAAACAAATCTGGTTCCTCAATAAAGGGCAAAATAACTGAATACAGTCTGTTATTTACGTCTCTCTTTTAACATAAGGTCTGGAACACTTCATTTTACAAATAGGATTAACATGAACATAACATCGCACAAGCTTGCAGACATCCAGCATAAAATATGGGGTACAGCTTTTAATCAGAAGAATCATGCTTTCATGAAAGAAATTATAATCGTTTACACAATTGAATCGATTTCAGTATTACAAAAACTAAGTTGCATCTATTCGTATTTAGCTCATTAAGAAGGAAAACAAAACAACAACAACAACAAAAAAAGGAATGTTAAGAAAAGCCAAACACCATTTGGCACCCCCATACACAGGTCAAGTCACCTTGGTCCTTTGAAATTCAGAAAGGGGTGTGCCTCGGACGTCAGAAAGTAGTGGCTGAGTGGAACAGTGCTATTTTAATCAACAAACAATAGTTTGCCAACAAATAAATACATGATACACGCAACACACAAAAAAATTAAACATTAAAAAATAGTGACATGATTGTCTAAAATTAAGATGTTATTACAGGATTTGGCAAACATTTATTAGTGTAGTGGTACAGCGGTACTGGTGATGAACAGGTTACTTCACTGACTTAACCTCTTTGAGCATTGAACATCCATAGTTTACAATATACACATACCCTTTCTCCCTAATTTTAAACAAAGTACTTAAGAAGGCAAAAGTTAATGGGAAACAAGTACTCCCTGTTATCAGTTTCTATAATAATCGAGTGTGCATTTCATCCAACTACTTCCGTCTTCAAAGGGTTAAATTACATAAAACTTTAACAAAAAAAAAAAAAAAATTAAATCTGCAATTACAAGCAACTGTTCCCAATCATGTGTCAGGTGATCTTGTACAAAAAAAAAAAAAAATCAGTTTCTATGGAGTGTTCGTTTGTATCAATGCTGCCATCTCAATTGTCCCTCTCACCCACCCGCGCCCTAGGGCAGGGCAAACTGGAAGATGCCTTCTGCCCAGCAAGTTTTTCATTTTCATTGAATCACTTTAAGTCGCATTGATCCTCCAGAAGTCAGCAGCTGCCTTTGCTGTGCAAAACAAAATATCGAGAATAAATAGTTTCTTTTTCTTCCTTCCTTTATCTTTCTTTCTTCATTCCTTCCTTCTCTTCTTTCTTTCTTTCTTTCTTTTTTTAATCATTCAGTTTAAGGTCACCAGACTTTAAATGAGTGACCCGTTAGGTTTCTAAGGCATTCTGCTCAGCAGTCTTTTAAATAGTCCTATATGAAAGAGCCATGCTACTGTTGGACTTGGTCCCACTCCAGTCGACCTTAGTAATGTCATACGTGGCTTATGGACTGAATGGCACTGGATTCTGCTGCGGCCCTTGCCATACTGTGCCACACGGTGGAAGAACTGTGGGATGTAGAATGGAGGGACTCCTTCTCAGATAATGACAACATCATAGCATATGCCTGGGGTAAAAAAAAAGGAAAGACTCAATAAATGGCATTTGAAAAACCTCACTTTTAATTTGAAGGACACTATTGATAAATGTCAGAAAGAGAAGGGATCCTGAGTAAGGCGTCCCTCATGGGTCTGTTTGTAAAAGGGCGAATGTGTGCACGCGTGTATGCGTGTGTGTGTTATAATGACTTGGAGTTACTGCTGACCTTCAGTGTCTGGGGACCAAAACAGTGATATGATGATCTACAGAATAAAACACTAATTTGCCAACCCAAAATGTTAATTATGCCTCCATTAAGAAATGGGAGTCACCCTCCTCCCATAGTCATCCATCCACTGTTTACGCACATGTTCAGCTCACCAAAAACAGCATCGTGAGCTTATAATCGAAATTGCAAATATGAGTAAGATATAGACCTGCTATGAAGCACTGTGGTCTAGTGGAAGAAACAGTCCAAGTGACTCCTGTGCTTGATTGTACTTTATAATAGAGAGCACTGAAAGTGAAATGACTTGCCCAAAGTCACTAAACTAGATAGAGGGGGAGGCATAAATAAATCTTATTTCTGCCCCACTTTTAGTCCAATGTTCTTTTTCCGTTCCCCTCCATGCTTGAAGTTTCAATGCTGACACCCAAAAATATTGAAAGTTTAGGTAGATCAAGTCAGCTCTACCAAAAAAATGAAACAAAGTGCAAGACTCAACAACATTCTAACCCCCTTGTGCTCCGATGCCTGTTGAGCAGAAGGTGCAGGGAGGTACTCTGTGAGGAAGTGCTCTTTCTTCCCTATTATCATGTCAGATTCTAAGTAACTGTTCGGTGAATCCCCCATTTGCTGCCAAGGAAAATATTCAAATGAAAGGTTTGGTCTTGACTTGGGAGTGAACTTTTCACTGTTGATTTGCTATTGTTGGTCTCATCCATTGCTAAACTTGCTTGTCAAAATGCTGCTGAAGTGGAATCATTAAAGTCCTGCCAAAGACATTCCACTGTCTGTAAATAAAGACAAAATGCCTCTGTTGTTAAGTAGAATTTCATCTCTGGGAATCATGCTGAGACATGTGGCCGGTCTGTGGTTTCTTCCGTAATCATGGCATTCAGTTAGAAAATCTGCCCTTGCAGGCTGATTTTGATTTGCTGGGTGATTGCTCTAAATGTACACATTTGACTTTTATGTATGTAATTTGCCTTCTGGACCTCTACAAAAATCTCAGCAGACATACAACAAACATTTCTTAAGCATCTATTCTGTTCCAGGCACTGTGCTAAGTCCTAGAGATTCAACGATAAATAATAGAGTCCCCATCTTTTGTACTGTTTAAAATATGAAGTGAACATCGAACTTAAATCATCTATTCTAATTACATATCCACTTTTAGAGGGCGACATAAAGATTATTCTGAAATAGGTTTAACAAAACCCATTCCTATATTTGGAAAGATGAAAGGAAGTACAGAGAAAATTTTGGAATCCTGAGTTTTAATCCTGGCTTCAAACCTGCCTCTACTCAGCTAGCTGTGTGACCTGGGGCAAGTTGCTTAACCTTTCAAGGTCACTTCCCTCATTTAAAATAGGGATAATAACAAAAACTTATCTCAAAGAGGTAAGGAGGAAACACAAGCACTAACTTACATAAAGTGCTTAGATCATTGTATCTAACATAAATAGTATCTATAATCATGAAATTAATTTTTGTAGGATAAGGTTTTCCAGAGAAGATTCAGGTACAATGCAGCTACTGTTGTATTGGTCAACAATTTTGGAGTCAACCATTATAAAAATCACAGAGTGAATAAATATTTAATGTTTTTACTAAAACATCTGAATTTATTCAGATTCTAGAAAATGGCAAGTACAGAATACCTGCCTTTTAGTAATCAAAGGAAGTAAACATTTTCATGCACAAGGATCAATGCTCAGCACATAACTGACAGTTAATAACAACTGAATAAATGAATAAAAAGTCTCATAAAAGAAAGTTTGAAGAAAGTCTTTTTTCCAAACTGATATATGACTTTATCATGTAAAAATAAAAATAGGATTGAGCTGGAACTGCGTGTGAAATGCTAATATTTCTGTGATGCTAATTGTGAGCCCATCTGGGCAGGGACTTTATTTTAAAAGGCTGATACTGAAATATATCATCTCCATTACCTCTATGTTTTAAGGTCCTCTGCTTTCTATTCACATCTTAAAGTTTAAGGAATTTTGGGGTATTGTGTCTTATAATAAAAAGTATTTTGGAGGAATAATTTTTAAAAATTAAAAAAGAGAAAGAAAATCCTAGATTCCCCAATATCTTTGATTAACTAGGAAAGAAGAATGGGAAATCAAGGGTTTAAAAAAAATACTAGCTACCTCTTATGGTTGTTGCTAAGTGAAAATGAGATATTTACTCTGGGTAGTTAAATGTTAGAAAGTGGAAAATTCATTTGTATCCTAATTGAATCACAGAGCAGGAAAGAATCTTAGAATCTTCTCCACTCACCTCACTTTGTAATGAAGAAATGGCACCCATAGTCATGAAGTGATATGTTTCAGTTCATGGAGTTTGGCAACTCCAGTGTTGGGGCTCATTGCTTTTACTTCAATTCAGAAAGAACATTTATCCTGTCTATTATCATACATGACACCTTAGAGTTTTTACTGAATCGACTGATATTTAAAACCTTGTATTATCATATTGGCAAAATATTTTTTCCATCTTGAGATATGATTATATTTGCTGTTAATACCAGCCCAAGACATCTCAGCCAAATAAGAAGTCATTTCCAAATGCGCAAGTCAATGTGGCCACATGGTTTGATGTCAGGCCACCTCCAAAATGGACTAACAATTAAATCAAATGACCAACAAATATTGTAATAAAAGGAAGTTTCTTTTTCTTTTTTTAAAATTGACCTGAATGAATAATCTGGTTGAGTGTGGATACCAAGCAGAAAGTATTGACTTCCATTTTTTTTTTTTTTTGTGATAAAAGAACTGAGGCTCTTTTAATTGGTATTTATGGATCCTTAAATGGATTTACTTTAATTACTACGGTGCTGATAAAATGTGATAGAGCCCAATGAACTCAAGTACCATTCATTCATTCATTCAATAAAAATTGATAGGTTTGATTTCCAGATCTGCCTTTAAGTTGCTGTAGACTTTTGGCAACTCATTTCTTCTCATCCTCAGTTTGCTCCTAAGTTCTATAATTAGATCACTTGTTAATTAGCTACATATAGTAGGGACAAAACAACAGAGAATAGAATTCATTTTCCAAAAATCTTAAAATATAATCAGATTGACAAAAAATTATAGATGCAAAGCAATTAGAAAATAATTCTGAGGTAATATATATTTAGTTGCAAGAAAACATGGACTATATACAGAAATAAGGGAACTGCAAAGTAAAATAATGGCTTTGGTTTTTCAGAAGTTTCTGTGCAGAATGCAGCCATATTAATTGCTGTATTGGTTAACTATTTTGGATTTGGTCATAGAATAAAGATTTGAACATTCTGAGTAAAGCGTCTGAACCTGTTCAGATTCTAGACTACTGCAAACATAGAATATCTGCCTTTTGGCAAAAAAGGCACAATGTCATTATGATGCTATACTGCCAGAAAATATATACCTGTGATTTGGACTTTCTGTGTAACGGCTGTTTAAGTTCCTCTGGCACATGGGAAGTACTAAAAGAAGAGAGCTCAGCTTCAGTATATTGATTATCTTCCATTTTCCTCATTTTGAGGCTATCTGTGAAGTGCCTTATATGATCTAGAGCAGAAAGTCCAGTTTTGTATTCTTCCTCTTTATACCTAAAATGAACCAATAGGAAAGCACAGAGGATTTTTTTTTCTTTTTCAGTTTGTTATGCAACCAAATCACTTTTCATTTGAATCTACACAGTTGATGAATGTCATATATTTGCAGTATAAAGTAGCATGCATCAATTATTGGGTTCTTTAAAATGTTTACACATATTATTTTAAAAATATTTTTCTTTTAAGAGTTTTCATAACTAAAGCAAGCATATAGTTGAGATAAAGAGGTAAAGTCAATGACATGTGAAATAAGCAATGCAGTGGAGACAGAATTCATGTTTATAATTTCCGTTTAAAATAAGCCAGTTATGATAATATTTAATCAGCACTATCTATGTGAAAATATAATATTCCCATCAATTTAACTATTTGTTTTAAAATTTTTCCATCTGAAAACCTATCATAACAGATTACATACATACATACATATCAAATAAAGTGAAATTTATCACAATAATATTGGACTAATAACACATCAGATTATTGAATGAATTAGATAATATTGAAATCTATTTTTCTTTGAGTTTTTTAGGTAGAGTCTAAATAAATGATGGTACACTTGTGTAATTTTCATTTATCCTTCCTACCTCAGGTTAATCAGAGTTCCACGAACACTGATGTATTTATATGATTGCAGGTTATGTTGATGGCTACAATATTTTCATGTATTTAAAATCAATCCACTGTGTATGCTTTGCTAATTCAAATTCAACTTTTATAATTTATTATTCACAAATTGCTTATCACTTGAAATGTTGCTCTAATGGAAAAACAGAGCAGGAGGAGTTATGACCGTGTGTATTTGTTCTTGCTTATTTACTAATGTCACCCGAGGCACTTACCTCACTGGAGAAGTCTTGCAACTCATCTCCAGGGCATTGGTTTCTTCATAGTCATCCTCAGGGTTTCCTTCATGTAAATTATTTGTCACTGGTTCCTTTCCTGTTTTTACAGTAATATCATTGTCTTCATCTTCCTCATCTAACAACACCTCATCTTCTACTTCTTCATCATCCAGTAAATCTGAATTTTGACTCGTCACTAAAGCCTTTTCATCCTTAAAGTGACTGCCATTCATTCTTTCAAAAGCATAAAAAAAAGGGCCAGTTACTACTTTCATGTTTAAGCATGTCTTTAGCGTTTTTATCATGTCTTTCTAACAACAGGTTAGATTTTCAAACTTCTATAGCAAATTTTTAGAGTTTAGGCTTAATGGCAACCATGGGAAAATAATGTAACTTCACAAATAATAAAATGAAAAAAAATAATTGGGTGGTTATTCAGATTATAAATGGAGCCTCCGGCAGAACTAGAAAAACAATCTCAGTCTCCTATTTCTTATCAGGCTTTTCTCTGATAAATGATATTGTTATATATGCTATAAAAAGCACACAAATGGTTTCTCTACATAATTTTACCTAATTACCATGTAAGCACCCATCATTTAAAATAATGGATTTCTGGAAAACTTATATTCTTGAGCAACACTGACAAAAGTTTCAACACGCATGCCTAACATAAATCTAAGAGTTAAAAAAAGAGAGTTAAGGTAGCTGCCAAGGGCCAATCAGCATTTCACATATACCGTTGGTGGTGTATGCCACTTAGACATCTACTCAAACTTGGAAGTGATTGAGAGCTCATTTATTTGTACTATTTTCAAACTATCCTTGATGGTCGGAATGTAAAAAAGTTCCTTGTTCCTATAATAACATTGGGGTGGGAAATTAAGTAAATATGTAATTGTACAAAAATCTTTTGATGCTTACTTAGCAAGCATGTCTAATATAATGATAAAAATAAGATTATTATATTTAAAAAGCCATTCATAATATTTTATTTTGTGGTTTTAAGAATTGCAATGTGATTTAAAAGTTTAATTATAAAAACTAATTTAATTACATAGAAGTCCCAATTTAATAGATTTGAGATCATTGATGAAACTGGAATAAACTTTTCAGGTGTTAAACATTAAAATGTGTGTAAGTAGAAGTAAAATTTCAAGTTAAGAATTAAGTTATAAAAGAATTATAAATGTTTTAAAGCAGAAAATATATTCTCTTAATCTTCTCCTTATAAAGGTATATGATCAGGGAAGTTAAGGCGCTTGCCCAAGTTCAGAAAGCTTGTTAGAGATTAAACCATGATAGACATCCAGGTGTCCTGATTCCCAGGCCATTCATCATTTTTCCATTTGTCTTGTTACTTTACCTATTTACTAATTCGAAAACTTGCTGAGGCCGTTATTGTTATAGTCATGTAAAATTTTCACACTTAATGTAACTATTTTTCAGATTGTAGAAAATCAGCTATTAGTGATAGACCCCCATCACTTTCCCACATTTAAAAAAATGAGTGTAACTTAATATTTAGATTTTCCAGGGCTAAATAAATAAATAAATAAATAAATACAACAAACATGGGTGTGACAGATGCTCATAGTAAATATCCATTTGACCAGCAATAGTCACATCATTAAGTTTTTTATGCAACCATTCTCTTAAGCACTTTTATAAAAGAATGATGAAAACATGTTTTGCACAGACATAAATTATTTTCCAGTTACACTGCCAATTTGCTAGCATTTTTAAATGGATTAAAATTGTTATTTAAAAAAATGAAAGAAAAAGTAAAAGGACAAAAGAATGTGTGGATGAAAACCAAAAGTAACAAAGTCAACATGATTAAGCAAACCTATTTGTTAATTAGGCTTTCAAATATGGCAATTTATGGGGAATAAATTATTCATCAAAAGTAGCCTGATAGGAGATGGGGGGAGGGATGGGCAGGGAAAGTTAGATGACTCAGTCTTCTTACTTCTGTGCTGTTTAGACATGTTGGAGCCAGATGTTGCAGCTATATGGTTCACGAATCTCCAATTAAGGGCTAGAAAATCTGAATAGGCATCTCAGAGCCCAAATGATATTTTCTGTAATATTCTTATTTGAATCATGCAGCTATCATTATCAAAATGTAAGACTGTTATCTTTTTTACTTGTCCTTACTACTTTGTACTTTTGATTATCTGCCTCATCTCTCTCTCCCCTCTGTCTCCCCTCTGTCTCTCTCCCACACACATGCACACAAACACACACATACAAAACTGGGTAACAGAGCAAAGTATACTTCCAACTGTCCAAGTGCACAAGTTTTAATTCTTATAAGATTTCTTAGAGACTGGGAACATCATGCAATAGCAGATCTCTCTCTTTTTTCCTTTGATACACTTTATACAAGTTGAAGGTCAGGAGTAGTTATAATTTTTATGTTTTCTTGGAAAATAATGTTTATTTGAAGTTTGCCTTAATGGAAAAACTATTAAAAATAATTCACTTCGACTTTTAACATCACGGTAATACTTGTGTGATGAAAAGTAATGGTACTTTCATTAACTAGTTTCATATTACTTTAAAATGAACAGTGTAGCATCCTAATTTAACAGGCCATTGAATAGCTATGTTCAGAAAAACCTAGTTCTCAATATCAGATATTTAATTGTAACTTAAAGATAATTTATCAGGAATTTTGATAAATTATAATAATGTTTCATTAACATATTATAAAATGTAAAACATTAGATAAATGTTATCATTATCAGCAGCATTATAAGTTTTTCTTCATGAATTAAGCCGCATGTGTTTTATGTTGATGGTAAGAAGTAGCCAGGGCACCAGATCACTAAAAACAAGGATGATCACACAGTGAAACGTGCCAGAATTAAACAAGTCTCCACTTAACAGCATATAAGGTAATGATATAATCTTAAGATGTCTAAAATGGTTTCTAAAAAGATATTCAGATGACACTCAATTAGCATTTTATGTATAAATATGTACATATATAAATATATATACAGATACATATGGTCATATATAGTCAGATAATAGTCACATATTATCTGTACTGCATATAATATGTGATATATAATATTAACCATTATTGACCAGCGATGCAACTGAATCCCTGTTGTGACTTTCCCTTCTACTTGGCAAATTTTGATGAAACAGGCAGAACAGACTGGTGGTAAAAAATACACACACACACACACACACACACACACACACACACACGAACACACGGACTTTGGAATGAGACGGACCAGGTCAAATCTCACTTACTACTTATGTGATGTCTGGCAAGGTATTAATCTTCAATGTCTCCCTTTTTTCACTGATAAAATCACTTAATAATAGTCGGTATCTCATAGGATTATTATGATCATTAAATTAATTGATACATGTAAAATGCTTTAAAGAGCATTTGGTATTTAATCTGTTCTAAATAAATACCAGCCGTTGGTGGTAGGAGCAACAGCAGTGTCACAAAAGTAAGCATAGCAAATGTATTTGAAAACATGTTTATTTCAAAAATTATAGAGTTTAAAAAAGAAAAAAACTAGCTTTACCTCTCCTCTGTATTCCTGGGAGACTGGCTGCTGTGGTTGCTATTCCCAATGAAATTTCGAATTTCTGTGAAGTAAGCATCTTCTTTGTCATCGAGAATTGCACCTGTACTTTCTAGTTCAGAATGAGGCGACGATGTTGCTGTACCTGATGGAAGAGAAAGCCTTTTGTGAAAAAGACTATTATTTATACGGAAGTGTATTTTGAATCTTATTCCTTCTTCATTTGGTCAGTGTTTCCCTCCCCACCCCCACTCCCCCCCCCCAAAAAAAAACAGGTTCATTTGAATATTAATAATAGTAACTATAGGAGGTCAAAGTCTTCCTAATTTATCATATTACACATGCAAATAAAAGTCCCTTGGGGAATATTCTGAACCATTAAAATTATGAGGTACAGTCTCCCAAATATGTTATTTCCCCCACTAGCTTCCTCCTAGTAGTCCCATTGTGACACGGAAACATTTTTATTCATACAGCAAGGAGATGGGGGAGGCAAATTACAGAGAGGTCTTAAATGGATTCTGCCAGAAGAAACTGTACACACAGTCCCAGTTGCAGTCAGGATGTATTTATGGCTCCCATGCTAAAGTATGTTACCAAATAAAGACTGAAAACATGCTGAAAATTCTGCACTCTGACTTGGTGGACTAAGCTGTGGGTAGACTCAGGACACATAGTCATAAATTGCGTACAGTATTAAAAGGACAATATTAGATGTGCTGATTACAGGATGATCTTCAGCTTCCTTACCTCCAAATTAGAATCATAATGCCTAAATCATAAGATTGTTATAAAGTTTCCATACATTTGTACAATTATAAACACTTTGTATTATTTAAATGTTACATTAACATTTACTTCATACTGTTTATTTGCCCACAAAATATCTATAATTTAATGGTTCATCATAATAATCTAGAGGACAAAAACAAGAGGTTAAATGTTACATTAACATTTACTTCATACTGTTTATTTGCCCACAAAATATCTATAAGTTAATGATTCATCATAATAGTGTAGAGGACAAAAACAAGAGGTTAGAATATCCCTCATCTTAATAAAGTTATAGTATGGGTCAACAAATAAATATCCAACTTTGACACATCACATTTTTAACTTATTTTTTTTTCTGACATAGTTCTGACTAGAAAAATTACAATAGTATACTGTAAAGATGCACCTCATTAGAAAGTATTTTCTATTTTGTATTAGGCTCCTGTCTCTAAAATTGGATGTTTTTAAACCATGATCATTATATTTTTGGCTTTGAGGGAAATGAACAGTATCTCTCTCTAAGTTGTAGTCATCCATGATCATAAGAAATGTGCCTGTACAGTGGAGTAAGAATTCATAAAAAATAATTTGCTTAAGTAAAGATTTCTGCTTCACATAAATCCAACTTTTTTCTGTTCTTAAAATATTGTTTCCTGAACTCCATGCTCGCCCCCACCCCAACCCCAAGTCACTTGCTTACTTTCCTAGAAACAAATTGTGGCTACACAGGTTGGCTCCACAAACATACGCCAGCTGGTAAGCATTAATTAATGGTTTATTATCTAACAATTAGAAGCCAAAGAAAACCTACCATCTCTTCTATTAACTATGTGCTGGCAGACCTGGGTTAGGGAAAGTTTTTTTTTTGTCACTTTTTACTTAATTCACCATCAGTATTTGTGACCAAAACCACACACCACTAACACTTGTTATGGTTTACTCTGATCATGCCCACAATCTTCTATCGCTAATCTCTAAAAGATTACCCTGGAAAGGTTGTTGGAACTCCAGGCCTTCTGCAAAAGCAGCCATAGTTTCTTGGTTACTATTCAGAGCATGATACTTTGGTGCTCCATTCTGGAAATCCTGCCATTCCTGGGGGGACACGTTCTGTGCCAATAAGTGGAAAGGCTGTTCCTTGCAATTTAGGAAATCTTGATTTATAAGTCTCCTGTGAGTCTGGGTCATGATTCTCTTTGCTTCAGATTGCCCATTGAGATGAATCGAGGAGAATAAAAAATAATTCAAATAAGGCTCTGAGTTGTATATTATTCAATGACCACATCACTCTAAAATCTCAAGGAAAACATGCTGCAAATTTTCACAGCAAGATCTGAGCTTTGTGTCAGAGTGGAATGAGAGCATAAAAATTATCTTTTCAAATAAAGTAATAAGCCATCTTCTTCTCATAACACAACTGATTACCTACCAGACATGTTCCCATTCTCATGTTTCTTTAGGTGTCTGTCTAAGTTGGTCTGTTGACCGAAACACCTATCACATAAGTGACACTTAAAGGGCTTCTCCTTATTGTGGATGTTGCGAACATGCCGCTGCAAGTTAGAAGATATGCTAAATGATCTGTCACAGTATTTGCATCTGAAAAAGAAACAGAAAATTTGCAAGCAAATCAAAAGATATTTTTCAAGACTAGTAAACCTGATATCCAAAATTGTCACCCATAAGACAACATTTAGAAAAAAGGCACAGGCAATAACACTATTCATAGTCGATATTTCAATTCAAATTGACTTTGATCGCCTTAAATATGTTCATGACTTTATAAAATACAATTAATAAAATGTTAGTGATTTGATTGCTCCTAAATTTATTAATCAGTTCTAATATTTTAAATAAACCTCTAAAATTAAAGACACTAAGAAAGAGTAGTAGTATATCTTTTCTTAGGATTATGCAGTTAAATTCTTTATAAACTAATCTGAAACAAATTCACATATTCTTCAAATAAAGTAAAAAATCATTTTTAATTCAAAATTTCAAAGTCTGATTAAATAATTTCTTAGTATATTCACTTTCTCTATTGCTAATCCTAAAAGAAATTCCTTTATTTTCTCCAAAATAGCAATAAACATACCAGAGGAAATGTGAATAGTTTAGTCTGATAACAAAGATGCTGATTTTCATAATCTGTAGTGATTAGGAGCACCCACCCCCCACCCGAAACCTTTACTCTATTAACCTAAACTGTTAGAAAAGACAATAAGACTGCCACTAAATTCTCCTTTTGGAATAAAAACAAAAGCCTTCATTAGCCTCCCTCTTCCTACTCCTCCAATTTACCATTCCTACTTTTCTTAAAGAGTTTGTGGTAGTTCTGAACCAGGTCAGTTTTCCAGAAAAACACATATTATTCGTTAGCTAATTGTTTCTGACTTCCATGAGATTAAAAAAAAAAAAAATCATGAATTATTTCGAAGTTCTCCTTGAGACATAAAATAAAAATGTAACTCTCTTCCACCTCCTGCTCTTAAAGGTGAGGAAGAAAAGTAGTAATTTGTCAGGTATTCTCTAGTATCTTAAAGTAAAGATTGCATTATATGTTTATGTGATTTTTTTTTCTATGTGTGTTGCTTGAAATAAAAAATCAACTTTCTCCAGATAACTTTTAAGTGAAAATTTCTAACTTAGCAGCCAGAAAATCCCCAACTCAATCTTTCATGTATAAAATGCCCTTCTCCTCCCACTTCTGAATGCAGACTCAGTGGCTCAAGTGCTCTATATCAAAAATCACCCCATTCCACTCCAAGTGTTTGGGCTTCTACAGCTGTCTCTACGTGATGCCAGAAGTCTAGTTAGTTCAACGGGGAAAATAAATCTGTTAAACTAGTTACTTTGGCATAGTATCAATAAACCGACTCAAGGACTGATTTAATTTTTCCCCCTTAAAAAACTGTTCTGGCATCATGTGGTTCCACAACTTTCCTCACTTACAATATTAATTTAAAAATGTGTAAAACCCCACATTGATAGTAGTCGTAATATTTTAGCTTCTGCTTTATATATGCATATATGTAGTCATGGTTTTTTGTGCAATAACCTTTTTGATTTCCAAGGCCCACTGCAATGAGAATCATGATACAATCAGCACAATCGTTTTGTATTAAGTAGAACAGCTTAAGAAATACCGATACAGAAAACTTATACTCCTGTAAAACACTTTAGAAAAATTTTCACTCAAAACATTTTCTACACAAACCATGAGGAAGAGAAATTTTGTTTTTGACATGCTTCCAACTTTCTGCCTGTATAAAAAGGGGCTTTTCCAAATTTAATAAACATCATCTACTCTAATATAAATAAAATTGGCCAATAAAGATGTTCTAATTAATAATGATCTGTTACTTTGTATCTTTCCTTTGCTAATGTCTGGGCCAAAAGGTTGAGTGCTCCTAAATAAAAAATCATTCCATTCTATCCCAATGAATTAATAAGAGCTTAACAGCCTAAGTTTCAGAGATACTTAAAATGAACACAACACAATCACAAGCAGTACACTATTAACAATTTGGATGTAAATGTAAGGGTCACAAGAGCCATTGGGATCATAGTATGATATAAAAACCCAGATGTGAGCTCCAAGCTTGGGTCTTAATTCTGGATCTATTAGTACCAGATTTTACAGAAGGCAATTAGTAACTGTGGATCTGATTTTTTTTTCACTTGTCAAAACAGAGGAGCTGGATAAATAAGATTTCCAGCGAGGGCAATATTTTTAAAAGTACACAGACAATAACAGCACTTTTTATGTGGTGGAATAAAACTACTGAAATGAAATATAAAGAAAGAGTAAAACGAGCATTGATAGATAGTATCATAGTCGCATACCAGACCCTTGGCCACAACAAAATATAAGTGTGGAAATCTTTTCTTTGACTTAAGCAGAATTACTGGGATTTGAAATTTTCTCAAAAAGGGAAATTGCTTAACACTTTCCATTTTTCTATATTTCTGAGACATATTATATCAAGTTCGTCCTATCACATACAGAGTAGAAATATTACTTATAATTAGTGATTTATAAAACATTTAGAAAAGCAGAGAATCTAAGATAGTATTTTATTATTTTCTAAGTTTAAGTACCCCTAATTTTCTTCTAAATTTTTCATTATTTTCAAATAAGCATTAGTCTGTCCATTTTCTTATTCTTGTATATAAAGTCTTTGAAATCTCATAAATTATTTATTTTAATAAAAAAGTGAGCACTCGGGACAAAAACAATTTTACACATATGCAATACCTAAGAATATCAAAACAGACTAAAATTACAATATTACATCGGATAAATAACATTCATCCTTCGAAGAACGAATGAGTACCTAATACTACATGAAGAGCACTGCACATTAAACAATGTAGATTACACACACACACACACACACGCACATATCTATTTAGGTGAGGCAACCTTTGGTTGACTTTACAGATAGCAAGGACCTTGTCAGCTTACAGTCTCTTATTTTTTCTTTTTTACACCTATAGCATGGGGTCTTCCCTAGTGGCCTCCCATCCAAGTACTAACCAGGCCCAACCCTGCTTAGCTTCTTAGATCAGACGAGATTGGGCTTATTCAGGATGGCATGGCCATAGACTGTAGATTATATTTTAAAACTGGAAGGGAGAATGTACTTTAGAAATTGTGGGTGGAATTGCCCCTTTTTATATAATATATTCTACTTTATGTGTCCTATCCCTAATTCCACATTTTTTTCCTCCTTACAAGTTTAAGGTTTATTCCTTAAATCTACTAACGGGACCTGTGGACACTGACTTAATTGTACCGGGAAAACAAAGTTATATGTCAGTTTTTAACTCCTAGCAGAGATTTAAGGCTTGGAAATAAGGCTGCAATGTCATGATTACTGTCAATTAAAATAGCATTGATTACTGAGGAAAGAAAACACTAAAATAACTTTTCAAATAATTAAAAATTACTAACATTTCTTAAAAATTTATTAGATGTTGTTAGAACTTTTAAACTGAGATGTAAGAACATTTGATCAAAGAAATCGGGATTCTCCTAATTTTTATCCTTGCCATTATTTAATTCTTCCCTGACTCAAAATTAAATAGACATACATTCAAGCATGCACAAAAGTAGCATCCTTTAAAATTGTAACTGAGTGCACTTTAATTAGTACATTATTGATCAAGATATTTTGTAAAAATCATTGTCAAACCTGTAAGGCTGCTCTCCTGTATGGGTTCTCAAGTGCCGTGTTAGGTTCGCAGACCTTGGAAAAATCTTGCCACAGTATCTGTTATGAAAAGATGTTTATAAGAGAAAGTCGACTTTATTTCATTCAAGCCACAGAGAAGCCAGATGCTTATTCCTGATTTAATTAATCTTACATGGAACTCACATGTCTTTGGTATTTAAAATTTGCAACGAAGCCATTCTATAGATATAAATAAGTCTACAAATAAAGGCTGTGTTATGAGGTCTGATTGAATTTGATTATGCATAAGCAAAGAGTGTACAAAAATAGACTTTAGTTTTGATAACCCTCATACGCCTCTTTTATTAACTTTGTATCTTTACATTCGCAAAACTGAACCAGACAAGGGGATAAAAAAATGACAAGAGTCTGTGATTCTGGGTTGATATAAACAGATTTCAAATGTTTCAACTCATTTTACATGTTAACCACAGTGACAACTCTCTGTACATCGAGTGGTATCAGATCAGACAAGATTCTAAGACCTCATCCATCAAGGTATGTTCCTATAAAATCTTTTCTGGAAACAGAATGACACATTTTCCAAAGAGCAGATAAATTGATATGCCTGACTCAGATGCCACAAATTTCTGAAGACAATTCCGATATTATAAGCACAATTTATTAAAAAAAGAAAAAGAAAACAGAAATAAAAATGAAGCTTTACTGTATTACTGATGAGTAACAAGAAACTTATTAACTAGCTTTCTTCACTTATTGACTTTATTCGTCCTTCATTAATGGCCTTATTCTTCAATGCCATGACAATTAATAAATCTTTGCTTGAGGACAGTAGTATTATACCTTTGGATGAAAATAATTAACTGTGAAAGAAAATTCATAAATATCAAAGTGAAACAAGTAGATAGTATTTGGACTGTTTCCAACCTCATTTATTACAACCAAATGGTTTGTGTTAAAATTCTCATGTAATAATAATTTTTTAAAACCACAATTTTTATATCTCACTAAATACAGACTACTTTGAAGTGCTTGAGATCTATCATGGTCGCTATTAATCATCCAATCAAGAATAATTTCCAAAACAAACAGCAGGGACTTTGAAATCAGAAGGGAGATTTTTGGAAAGCCAGCCATAATTAACTTTGCAGTTACCTGCAGGTATAGCGTTCTTTTCCTTTCCGCAGAAGGTTCTCTGGAAGGGCATTGGGAGGCGCTCTGAAGTTGAACATGGAGGGAACCGACTGCAGAAGTTCACTGGCATCAGGTTTCAGGGCACTGAAGCTCTCTAGCTTCTCCGCCATGTTTTCAATAGCTGACATCTGAAAGGTAAAAGCACAAGACCATGAAAGATCCATCTGACATCTTTTCTTCCATAGCAATTGCTAGCAAACCAAGAACATCATTAACAAAAAGGAAGCATTGAATCTACTGAATGCAATGGTCTGTCGAAAGAGGTTGCAGAGTCCCAATATTAAACAAACAACAAGAGAATTTATTGATTTTGGAAATAGCAGAGGTTATAGAGCTTATAAAATGCCGGGTGGACTTTTTCATAAGACCTTGGTTAGATCATTTTATAATAATCTGCTATACAACTGAGCAATGAAATACATGAGAGATAATAACGTTAAATTAGATTTTTATTAAGTTAAATGAGAGCATTCACATTATGTTATGGATACCAATAGTGAACTAGAAATCCTAGGGAAAGGACCTGTATGTCTGCCTAGTTAATAAAAACCATAGGAAGCATGGCGTTCCATGAAAAGAACTCTCAGCATGAAAAACGTCAAGTGTTCCAAAGTTACAGATTAAGCCAAATGTGTGTAATGCAAAAAGAAAAATTAAATGGTTAAGAGGTGTTTTGCCTAAGACTATGTTAAATTAATATCTGGATATACTGGATTTTAAATGGGATCATGTACAGAGGATTTTGATGAAATATTAATTTGTTCTGGACAAAGATGGAGTTGGAAGGAGAGTTCATAATATTCTAACTTCATATAACATAACTTGGCATGGGTGTTAAAAGATAAGGGGAGCAATTAGTGTAACCACACTCTTAGAGAAACGTTCTTGAAGAAAAACTACCCCACCTAATTCTTCCCCTTAAACAATCTAATTTACTTTGTTTATAACCTTCAAGCTTTTGTCCACCTATGCATGTTTTTGACAGAGTCACAATCAGAGAGTGCATTTAATTTTAAAGTTAGATTGATCTTCACCATCCAGTTACAAGGACTGTCTCCATTCCTCCAACACTCCCAAAATGTTAAGTTTCCTCAGTGCTTACATTTTATTTGGAAGCTGCTTACTGCTGAACTTTTTAAGTAGAAAAAGCAAACTCTCAGGACATCTTGTTAAATCAACTCTCCCATTATTTATTTGGTTCTCAGGGCACTATGCCACTGGAGAGCTCAGAGAGCTGTTAAAAAGGTGTTTGCACTTTATATGCACTCTGAATGTTTCCCAAAGAGCTGGGGTAGTAGACCAGAAGACTCCATGAAAGGATTAAAAATGGTTAACAACTGCACATGCAAGCAACCATTCCATCCAAGAGGATGATTTTTTTTTTAATTTAATTTTTATTTTTTTGCAGATGAGATGGCAGGACAGATTTTGAGAACTAATTTAGAAGCTAGGGTTAAAAATAAAAGGCAAAACTTCCTATTCAAAAGGAAAATTAACAAAATAATACATTTCATGGACACAAAGCTGGACAGAATACCATTTTGACTTCTTAGACCAGAGCAAATTCTTCACAGAATAGTCTAAACATGATTCTTTTCTTACAAAGGAAATATTTTAGGTTTGATTCTTTAAATGGCTATTCATGTTGTCGTTAGCTCTCTTTCTTTTCCCTTCATCCTGGAGCCTGCCCTCCCATTTCATGCCCAGACTCCTAATGCTAGCTACAAATTGCAACGTACAGGGTACCACTGCCAATTTGCCAAATGTCTTTCTTCAAACACGGTGCAAAAAAATCTCAGAGGAAAGTCAAGATACATTTACTTGTCAGACGACAAATGTGAAGGCATCGGGAGGCGGTAGGGGCTATAAGCTCAGGGGTTTGATTCATAATCACTCAGCTGCTAAAACATTCTCCACAGATGCAAGCGGACAGCACATTTGTCACTATGAAGGATTTTGACACATACTGATCACAGGGCAGAGATATGGAATGATGATGCTGCTCAGAGAGGTTGGCAGAAACTCTGTCCCTGCAGAATACGGTCATTATCCCCCCTCTAGCCAGAGCATTAGCATTTTCATATTACTTGGAATTTTATTTATTAAAAATCAATCCAGAAATATTTTATGATACTATTTTATTTGCATTTATTTCTTCTAATTGTTCCTTGCAGAAAATCATTCTGATATTCTACCCTCCGTGGAATAAATTGTCTGAATGAAAAATGACCTCTGGCCTTCAAGCTGATTAGCAGTAACAAGGCAGGGTAAGGGTCATGATCGCATATATTTATTGGACAGAATAGTAAGTGCATGGGTGATGATTATAAATGTTTTATTTATGTACATTTAATATTTGAGTAAAGTTTCATTATCTAGTGGTTTTAAATCATTTGAGTGTCCGCCCTGCTGACACACTCAGATTCCTGTGGCGATATATCTTATAGAAACCCTTTTCCTTTTATATGGAAAAAAGCTTACTCATGACTATTATTATTCTCAACTTTCTTCTCTAGCCCATATAAACTACAAGTCCTTCAAGTTATTTAAGAGCAATTGGCTGTTGAGAAACATGTCTTGATTTAGCAGCTGCTAATAGCTCCTTTTGAAGAAAGATCACTGTGATTACCTCAAATTGTTTCGATTTGGGAAAACCATCAAGAAACAAGAAAATATATTGTGAGTTTGATGACTCAATAACATTTTTAAAGATAATAGGAAAAAGAAAAGGGGATACCCAAGTGCCTCTCCTATAAGTCACCCCCATCTTGGGCTTCTGGTGTCAAACGAAAAGAGGATTAAATTGGAATGGGGGAAAGGGAGAGAAGGAAGATGGGAAGTGAGTCGAGGGGAGCTCTATACACACACCTCCCCCCACACATGCATACCATACACAGAGACAGACAGACACACACACACACACACACACACACACACACGCACGCACACACACACCCCTTCTGTCTAGCTAGCAACCACTGAAGCAACATAAAATCTATCACTGAATCCTTCCTTTCATCTTCATAATATTTTCTCTCATAGCTCTTGACTTCAGCTAGAGAGTAAGTTTTCCCATTAAGACAGATAGAAGTGACTTACACATCTGCCATTTGGGGTAATTTGGCAATGCTGTGACTATTAGCCCTAATCAATATCTTACATTAAGGTGTTGGATTAAAATGTACTTTATCTACCATATGGGTCAAAACTCTACCTTTTCCTGACGATCTGGGCTGACTCATATGAAGTTCCTCCTCAAATAACATTCGTTTTACAGAAGTAGTAAGCTTTGACAGTCAATTTAAAGTCTGCTGTGGTATTTTAAAAATCAAGATGAATTGGAATAAATGAAACAGAATCTAGCTATATATTTTTTCAATTAGGAAAAATCCAATGAAGAAGGCAATGTACACCGCTATGAATAAGAAATTTGTTGAGAACGGGGAAAATAAAGGAGGAAAAAAGTTAGATGGTGTATTTTAAAATGTATTGCTTTGTGTCCTATTAATGTCATACCCTAATCTCTAATCAGTAAATGAGTTTTTTTTTCTATGGAACAGTAATCTGTATTTACATATATAATAGCTGTTGATGGTATCTGCAGCCAAATGTCGGGAAGAGGAAGTCATTTCACCCCCTTCCAGTTCCCAAGAGGCTATTAACTTTATACTGACGCAAACTAATATTTAGACACGACTCCCTAGCTCTTACCAAAAAAATGTAGCTATTATCTCTAGTCAAATAAAGTTAGTATTTTTAAAAACATGTCAGCAGGCAAGATATCATCAACTGGGTCCCAAGCGCTTAGCTTAACATTTATTATCTGGCAACCAATAACTGATGATATAAAGAAGTTTCTCATTAAGGCTCTTAGAGTGACAATCTGATTATATGAAATGATATATCTAATGGCACCATGCATTATGTGACCTAATGTTTTACAAATTAGATTGCACATGCCTTTATCATAAAATAACTTTTCATAAATAACTTATGGTGGGAAAGTTTGTAGATTTGGTAATTTTCTATATTTATCCACTTGATAATCGAGAAATCTCAAAATCATGGCCATTTGGGGGGAAGTAAATATTCATATTTTATGTTTATCTCACTCCATGTATCACATTCTGCAATCATAATTATGAAATCACTTAAAATTTTTTACCATTAAAAAGTAAAAACATATTTAATATTTCCCACTAATATTTATGTTTTACAAAATAAATGTAAACCATAGCTCTGAAAAACCTATGGATCAATGGTATGGAGTGTTTCCAAAACATTCTGATGGCAGTTGCTATACCATTGCCTTATCAGGAAATGGAGTCTAATTTAACATCTGAAGTTGACTTCATACGTTGATGGAACCATTGGCTGTTTTTGTAGGGCACAGTACCTTATGCCTGAAGCAGCTAACAAAATAGCTAATGGCAAGTAATAATCTACCTGGAAAAAGATGAGGGCCATGAGGCACGACACTCAGGATGTACCTCTGCCAGAAAGGCATATGAGGAACACTGGAAATATAGGCCAAGATAAGAAAAAAAAAACCCCATCTACTATACAATTTTGCCTAAAGCAATGTCTGTCTGTCTGTCTATCTGTCTGTCTTAAAATGAATGAACTTAATCCTTAAAAGTCTATCCGAATGAGAAGAATCACAATTCATCACTTAGTCCCAGACAAAATAAAATGGAGAAATTTCTACTAAAGGAAAAACCAACATCAGATAGAGGAAACAGGTAAAGGCTAAAGTGCTCCAACTTAAAAAAAATTTATATACAATTAGATGGTGATTAAAAGGAAGTTGAACTATATCCCAAGATTTTACCCAGAAGATACCTCAGAATCAATATATTTTGAGTGGAGAAGAGAATGAAGAAGTAAAAGCACATACACTTTTGTAAGATATGTTATTTGTATATATTTCTATTAACCCAGTGTTTATCTGGGAGTGAAAACTAAATAAGGGCTATTTTTTCTTGAATAAAAAATAAATCTGTTCTCCAATATCATTAACTGATAACTGACTGTATCTGTAAATAGAACTGAAAGCTGAGGAAGTGAGAACCAATGCTAAAAGATTTACTCACTAGTTAGATATGGACTTTTTAAAACATTTAGTCTTATTTCTCCATACTGCTAGAACCAAGTTCTGTTCTAGGATATAGTGATGTGAATTGCAATGTCACCTTGTGTTTACTCATAAATTCAGGTTTTATCTTTTTGAAAGCTTTATCAAAAGCATCTTTAATATGCTGATACAGGTTCCCCCAAATAATGGTTGTTTCCACTTAGTGATGCATCTCAAAGCCTCTTTTAACAACATGCTCCTAAGCACCCAGAAAGAGTTCTACTTCAAGGTATAATTATGTGTAACGGCTCAGATTTATAGAATAAACTTCTTTCTGTAAACAATTTATAGCACACTAAATGGCCAATTATAACAAAGAATTTTGCAGCTTGACAAGCTGAAAAAGTATTTTTTGAAGTCATATCATTTAACGGAAAGGGGCTCAGAATTCTTTATGTCTATAGAGCAATTTAGAATATAAGTTGTTTTCCTTTTAATGCTATATTACTTTAGTTAAAAATATAAGTAGGAAACTTACCCAAGTTCTCTGATCAGGCAGTTGGAACTGGGAGCAAAATTGAAACAAAAACAAAAATTACTCCTGTATCGGTATCTTTACTGTAATCTATCCTTTGAGAAATTAACATTTAGACTAATTTAGTAATGTTTGCTTATCAGGTAACTATATCTTGAGTAAAACTTTGCAAATAAAAATGAAATATCTGTATAACACTGTTGAGTTTCCTCTATTTACCTAAATTAAATTTTAGGATCAAGGTTACAAACCAGAATATCCTTTTTCCCAGGAAAGCTAACCACTACCTACTACTAACTCTTGATTAGCAAAACAGACATTTCCTTTATTCTTGTTTTTACTCATTGCAAAACGATTCCTAACTTTTATTTTAATAACTAAAAATTAAGTAATTTCCTGAAAAGAATGTGGTCTCTTGTATTTTTATGTTGTTAATAATAAGAAAATAAGACATTTACCCAAATATAAATCACCGAGTAACAAAAGGTATTGTTTTTTGAAATGCATTGTTTGATTTTTATTAGTATAGTTCTTAGACCATCAGTAGTCAGAACACATAGGGATATTAATTTAAAGAATGACAAAAGTCTAGTTACGACAACTTATGACAAGAATCAGTGGACAAGCTGAAAAAGTATTTTTTGAAGTCATATCATTTAACGGAAAGGGGCTCAGAATTCTTTATGTCTATATAGCAATTTAGAATATAAGTTGTTTTCCTTTTAATGCTATATTACTTTAGTTAAAAATATAAGTAGGAAACTTACCCAAGTAGTGAAAAATTCTTTCATAAAAGATAGATGTCATACCTTTAAAAATGTCATTTTGCCAACACAGTTCCATAGTATAGTGCTTAGTACATCTGCTTTACACGCAGAAGGTCCTGGGTTCACAGCCCAGTGGAGCCATCATAGTTCATGGTCTATGGCCATGCCACCCTGAACAAGCCCAATGACTGATCTTGGAAGCTAAGCAGAGTCAGCCTTGGTTAGTAATTGGATGGGAGACCACCTAGGAAGTCCAGGTGCTGTAGTCATTAATAATAATAATAATAATAATAATAAAAATATATATGTCATTTTGCTTGGTTAAAGGGGATATATATTGCTATCATAAGTTTGGTATCTTTAATAAGGAAGATACATAGTTTTTAAGGATTAAATGTTTATCACAAAAGAAACAAACAACAAAAAATATTTCTTGAAAGCAAAATAGAAGATGAAGGGCAAAAGATTTAAGTGATTTCGCATCAAGATATAAATGGTAATTCGAGAAAAAACCAAGTTTTTCCCAAGTAGTAACAGGATAGTCAGACACTTTAAAAAAAATCAAAATGAATGAATAAAGGACAGAAGTAGAAATAAAACAGAGTCCTTGTTGCAGATGTCAAAAAGCCAAACATCTGAAAATAAAACATATAAATAACCAAAAATAATATTAAACATATAGGAAAATAAACCAAGGAATAATAGCCAGGTTTAGAATAGTGTTATTGCCAAATGACAGTTCAAATGAGCTACTAATGAGAGCAAAGTACCCCAAAAAGAAATCAATGGAATGGGCTTTCCAAAAATCACACAGCAATACCACTCCCTCCATCTCATCTACCTGCATCTGTGTCTCCTTTTCAAAATTTGACCTAAACTGAGACTCCACAAATAATTTTCAACCCTTCAGCCAGGAAGAACCACTACAGTGCTTATTTCTCTATAATACTGAACTAACTTATTTATATGAGAAAAAATAGAGGGCTCAGGAATCTTCCAGTGGCCCAACAGAGCAAACACATTTCTTTAAGAATTGAATTAAGAAAGGAAATTATACCTCAAGAATGACAAAAAGAAACAAAGAAACAAGCAAACAAACAAACAGTATTTATATTTTAATTTTGATATATATGTCCTTATGTCTTCTAGGTGTTTTTGACAAGAATTTTTAAAATATGTTATTATTGAAAAGGCAGTAACATTGTCTAATAGTCTTTCAATAAAATTCAATAAATATCTTTTGAGACATTCACCTGGGAGGGACATGCTGAGTGGAATACAAAGTCATACGAAAAATGTAAAATCAGGTTTGCCCAGAGACTACTCCTACCAAGTATTAACATATCCATTTATACGCTCTCCCTAAAGAGGAAATGTGGTCTCCTCTTTACTATTACAATAACCTTGAGAAATAGATAGGGTAGTTATCATTGTCATTCTGAAGAGGATGATACAGAAGCCCTAGAGAGACCACAGTGATTTGCTCCAGTATATTTTAAATGGAAAATAAAGTAGTAAATAATCTTATCTACGCACTTATTAGGCTACAAAATCATGGCAAGCCCTGGGATCAGAGGCAAGTCCCTCCATTTTGGCTTCTTGCTCTGTGCCACCCTTATTGCTGCCCTGAGACAGCACCAAGAACGCAGTAAGCATCTTTGCAAGTTCTTCAAGATACATGGTATACCCCCGCCAGAGAAACTGGCTCAGGAGATGGCAGAAGGGTATTTTACTGACATTCCTTTATATTCAAAATGGAATACTCCTGCACTCACTATTAATAAGAGCTTTTCCTCATTTAGGTCCTTCCACACGCCAAGCACAATGCTAACCACGTTAGTACATGAACACAGTTCCTCACAGCTACCCCGGTGGAAGGAGTGTCACCATTACATTGACAGAAAGGTCTCAAAACAGATGAACTGCATTGCTCAACACCTAAGTACCTTTGCTAATCAGTAATAAAGCCAATCGTAAAGCAGTTATTTTATTTCTGGCCCCAAACCCTGGGCAGTATTTGTTTGTTTGTTCATTCGAGGGCGGATCTTGAGGCTAGGACAGAATTTGATAGAGTACTAGAAAAAAACAAACAAACAAACAAAAAATTCTACTGAATCTTTAGAACATTTGAGGCATATTTCTGAAGACCGATGAAAATGGGGTGACCCTAGCTTCTCCCAGGCAACAGTCTCTAAGCCATCTGTATCCCAGTAATATACAGCCATAGCTGAAAACAGCTATGATGGTTAGATAAGTAATTAAATATTTCCATAGTCGTTAGTAAATAGCCTCTCTGCTCCAAACACCCTGAATGTCCTCTGCTTCCATGGCCTCCCCACTCAAACACCATTCATACTGCCCCTGCATCCAGCAACTAAAGCATTAAAAGTCGGTGCAGCAAGGGTTCCAGAGCCCTGCTCCAGAATGCAGGAGTCCATTCAAATTAATCAGTCTTCATGACATACCAGGTCTTAAATATTTTGATTATCACTCCTGGGTCCTATTCTAAGAGCAACACACAGCAATAGGCAGTCCTTTGCACCATCATATTCTGATGTGGAAAGGAAACACACTTGGCACTGTGGGCCCACAGGCGTGTTTGCAAAAGTCTGAGGGAATCATTGCTGTGCTCCAAGCATTATCCATGTATCCCAATCTTTTGTGATCCTTCATTAACTCTGGGACTATTAAAAGATCACATGTTTTCTTATATTATTTGGTTTAAAATATTTACATACTATATTTATAGCAGTTGCATGCACATATGGAGTTATTGGTAGACAAATTCGGTCATCTTATGAACTGGTAAATTAAACTTAGCTAGCTAGAAATCTGAATTTCGGAGAAGATAGAAACTTGACACCCAATTTCCTCATCTTACAGATAATGAAACTAAAACACAGGTGGACCAAATCACTCAAAGACAATGAATTCCAGTCTTTTTTTTTTCCTCCGTAATACCATGTACCCACAGTACTTAATTTTGAAGTGGTTAATTACTAGATTTTTAAGGAGAATTAGAATATTAAAAAATAGATTACTGTAATTAAATGTATATAACTATAATATCCTTATAAACATTAAGTTATATTTGGGAAGAGAGTTATCAAGAGAGATATACTTTTTTGTGTAATATTTTACACAAAATGTATATTATGTTTACATTTACTAGTCCATAAGGCCTAACTATAAAATATAGGTACCCAATAAACATTTACTATTTTAGAACTTGGTTCTTTTCTATAAAGTAATTATGTAAATATATTTTTCCCTAGCCGCCCTATGAAAATGAATATTAATGGAAATATTTCTAACCCTTTTAATACTAAATTATATATTTTCTAGATTTGAAATACCAGAAGATGGTATTTCAGCTCTCATACTCTATCATTCAGGACTTTGGGAAGGTACTTGAAAAAGTGAAGAAGAGGTAAAAGAGAGGCAGGGAGGGGTAGCAAGAAGAAGAATCATATCCCAAGATGATAGACTTTAATTACCTCCTAACTTTCTATAAAACAGCTTGCATAAAATCCCACCAATTTTATTAGAAGAGCATAATGGTTGGTTTGAATATACTGAAATAGAAGAAATTAGTTTACTGTTTTCATAAAATTTTTGTTTACTCTCTATGAAGACTAGAGTTTGTATCCTTTAACAACAAATAAATAAATAAATAAATGAAGAATTCGAGTTGTTTACATATTTGTTCTTTTGATACAATTCTCCACGTTTTGATTGGTATGTAAACCAATTTTTTAAAATGACTAAATATGTAGGGACATAAAGATGATCCAATTCGATAACACTGCTTTGTATTTTCCTTGCAGTGAGAAACTGTATATATTTTGATAAATGGACACAACTCCACTCAGCAAATAGCTCAGTGTATTGTGGTGAATTCCTGTGCAATTACAGAACTTTGCTGGAATAGCCAGTGTGGTCTCTAGATAAATTCCTTCACCCTCTATGGTAACAACTTGTCAGGTAGACTCATTTCCTGTTTTTATCTAAGCACTAAAAGAACACGAACAACCTTCATGAGTTTAGGACAAGTCACAGTGCGATCCATTTCTTACTATCGGTAATTTTTAAGCACAAAAGACAACTTCAATATGCATTTTCTTCCCGAATTTTGCTTACTCCAAAATACACTTTGGCTCAATAACCAGTTAATAGCGGACAATAACTGAATACCAAAATCATGTTATTTTTACACATATATTAATTACTTTTACTCTAAAGAGTTTGGGTTTAATTCTACTAGAATTTCCTGTGTTCTTCCACGCCAGCGTCATAGGAAATCCTAATGTTCTCAAGATTTCTTTCATTTCATTGCACCTGCTTTTCAGGATCAACAAGTTAGTTTACAAGCTTGAGTTCTCAAATTCAAAATACTTACTTGTGGGTGAAATAAGAATCCTGGAGAAGGTCTCAAGTATTTCTCTTTTAAAGCTTCAAGTGGGTCAGTTAGTTTTCTTTTCTCTACTCTGAAAGGTTAAAATTAGATTTTGGAGATGAATCAGTCTCATATATCAATTGCTACATAATCACTGACATTTAAAACAGCAAACAATAAAGCAAATGGTAGGTTTCTGGGAAACATACTAATAAAAATATAAAGACATCTGTTCAGTTCTTGAAGAATACTCATTGGATTTCTGGGCGCTCAGTAAAAGAAGGTCCTATTTACAATGGAAAAATTCTATTGAATGACTAGTAATTATAATGAGGAAATATAAAAAATGAAGAGTCATGAAATCAGAGGCATTGGTGACAAATTCGTAACTTTCCACTTCAAACGTAGACAAGAATGTTTGGTGATTTTGAAATCATAAGGACGGAGTTCATTTTGAAAATTAAAGTCATTTTCTACCAAGAAAGTGCTCCCCAAAATATTTATTATATTTCTTCCATATGTGCTGAAAACAGCAGGAGGGTTTATAAGCATTACCGTACATCCTGCTAGCTAGCCACTCTTTGAAGTATAAGTATCTTCTTTTGGATGCCACTGCAGATGACCAGGACAGGTGAAATGGGGGTGGTGGGAAGAGGAAAAGAAACCTTTCGAAGATAGGGAGAGACATATAAAACTTATCTGTATATCCCTTCTACTTTAGAAATGTTTGTCATTTTTATTTCCTATTAAAAACTGTTGAATAAGTACACTTTTAAAGTAGAATAAAAATAAATTAAAAATAGCTACCACTCGAAATTTTATATATGCTATTTTGCATACAGTATTTCACTTATCAAAATAGGTGCTCTTATATATCCATTTTATGGATGGGAAAAAAAAAAGTTAAGACATGGGAAAGATGAGATTTCAATGCAGGTCTTACACTAAAACTGGGGTTTAGGTCTTTCATGAGTTTAGTAAAATGAACTAGGGTCTTAATTGAGACTGAAATAACAAGGAGAAGACTGAGATTAGAATAAACAAGAGGAAGATTAGGAAGTGGTGAAGAAGAATGCAATGGGTAATTGGAGGAATCAGAAGCCTATTGGCATTTGGGAGTGTCTAACAAAGAAACTCTGAGAAATGATCTTCACAAAGGACTGAGACAAATCACTGAGTTGAATACAACTCTACTGAAAATGTGTAACATATAATCTACATACAATATATGTAAGATGTTTTATCTTTTTTTCCTTCTCTAGTAATGGGACTGCCACAAGAATTAATATGTAATAAATGGGAAAAAAAAAAAAGTCTCCAGGCATGGTACTGATGGCTCTGAAATATTTTTCATTGTTCTTTTTTAATTCCCCTTGTCAAATTCAAGGGTGAGTATTCTTTAATATATTGGCAATATTTCTTGGTCAATGTATTGTAGATAATATAAGTAGAAAAAGAATTTTAAGCACAAAAATGTTTGCCCCTTTAATACCTATTAAGCAATAGGAACTCAATAAATATTGTTGAACAAAAGAATAGCATAAAATCAGTTCTTCATAAAAGAGAATTGGGCAAAAATATGCAAAATACTTGCATCTTAAATAAGCCCAATAAAAATTTATCAACATCTTCCATTAACTTTTATTGACAATGTTCAAGATTTGAATGAGAAAGTAAATGTAAAAATGCTTAGTAATATTCCAAATATATAATACATATAATTATTATTATTCATACCTTTTAAAAAAGACTAGTATTTAAAAACTAAATTATCCTGAACAGTCGAGTGTTGCAGTATTCTGCCTAACAGGCTTTTTATTAAGCATGTATGTATGCCCCAAAGAATTTCTGGATGCATCAAAGGAAACTGGCATTAAATAGGGACGTGATTTTTAAGCCAACCATTCGCATTATATACAAAACACTTTTGTGATTAATATTTCATTTCCTTTGGGTTCCTAACAGATTTATTTAGAAAGTACTTATTAAAGATGTGTTGGTAGGTTAACAAAGAGTAAACTCTTCCTGTTCTATGCCCCATATCATCCCAAACAACCTGACCCATTTAAGTACCCACACATATTTGCATTAATCCTTCAGGAGCCTCATTCTTCCGCCACTTGACAACTTGCTTTAAATATGGCTTTCCCATATTTTCCACTTAAAAAAATGTGTTTAAAAATAAATTTATTGTCAAGGGAAAGAACTCTGTGGGCCTAGTCCAAAACCCCAAATTCAGAGTCATCCAAAAATAAGTTCAAAATTAATGAGTCGACTTTCTGAATAAAAAATGAATTCACTAGATCAAACAACTTTGCCTTTTGTTTTATAATAATTAAAATGGTTTCTTAAAAGCTGTAACTTTATAGTGTGAACACTACCTTTCATACACATATCCACATTTAATCATCTCCCATCTACCCTTACCTGTAAATAGGGTCCATAAAGAAAGGAGTGGGTCTAGCATGCTGCAAGGAACCATCTGATGCCGGTCTTGGTTCAAGGTTGCTTCCTTTCTTTTCCCCAAACACGTGGTTTTTTCGAGGCTCAGTAAGCTTTGTCCCACTGGCTCTACTCCTACTGCCCATACTTAGATCCAGGGGCTGGTCTTGACTTGTGGCAGGCGTGGCTGGAGGCTTGGAGGGTACTGGAGTCAAGGGCTTCTCATCCTTTCGCTTAGTGGTGAGATCAAAGGGAGACTCAGAGCTTCCCTTCTGCAGTTTCTTTACTTCACTTGGTGATTGGGGTTCCATTTTCAAAGGTAACGACCTCAAGTCTCTATCAGGAAATGGGTACATTGATTGAGAGAATGCTGGAAAAAACGGGAGGGGAAACATGGAAGGGTAAGGTAAAGCTCCAACTTTTTTGTCTTGCAGCCCCACCAGTCCTGTTGAACCAAAGTATTTTTCAGCAATAGAAGCAATAGCCTTTATAGAATCATTCACAGCTCCTGACACCGCAGTTTGCTCCTCTAAAGATGGTGAGAAAATGGAATGATTGCTGTATTCTTTCTTATTATGTATTGAAGCCAGATTCTGAAGAGGGCTTACTTTGTCTTTGAACATTTTACCATTTTCTTTAAATTTTTCTTTATCACTTTCAATGTCACTTTCCAGATCAGAGCCCGAGGTTGTTTCCAGGTCACTGCCACTTGGCGTACTGACATCATCAAGGTCACTACTCTCTGACTGGTCACTGATTTTCTCAAGGGGCCTCTCTTCAGAGGACCTCTCGGGCTGGAGCTCCACTGGCTTATTGTCCCCTACAGGTGGGTGTTTAGATAGTGCCTTCAAAATATCCTGTGTAGCTGGCAGTATCTGAGGATGTGTCATGAGGGGACTTTGACTTTTGTTTGTCTGTTCAGTACTTGATAGTCCTTTAACAGGAGAACTAGCAGGTATCAAAGGAGGCCTATGGTACAAGCCGGAAGGAAACAGACCAGGGAAGCTAAAAGAAAATCCAGGAGCTGTTGGAAAGGTAAGACCAGCAGGATGCCTATTGGCACCAAAATAGTCAGCAAGGCCCGGGTTGGCATGACTCATATTAACCATGGACGTTTTATCCATAGCTGGGGTTCCAGGAAGTGAAATGCCTTGGCCAAAAAATCCACCTGCCGCAAAATGGTTCTTGCCCTCACAAAACCTCCTGTGTTTATTTAAGGAAGACGTAGTGCTGAACATTTGTCCACAGTCTTTGCACTTGATTTGGGTTCTGCAATCAGCATGCATGCGCTTATGACGACAAAGGTTTGAAAACTGAGTATAGGATTTATGGCAGACCTCACCTGTGTGCAAACAACAAAAAAGAATCTCAGGCTTTATGGCAATTGCTTCTGAATTTAGCAAGTATCACAATTGGTTTACCCAAAATTTCAATTAGGAAGCCAGGAAAAGATGTTGGAGGCACCAATCTGGGTGCTCCAAACACAGAAATCCCCATTTCACTAGATTCCAAAGCAAGGCATCCAACCTGACAAATGTCTTGAGGCAGCACAAATATTTTATCATCCCCACTGAATAATATTTAGCATCATATTTTTGTCTTTAAATATTTATGAAAAAGTCAAATTCCAGCATGCATTGATTTCCCACCCAACCGCTACACTAACAAAACCTTTAAAATTAAAGTCTTAAGATGTCTAAACATGAAACATAACAGGAACCCCTTTAAAATTTTAGACCACTTTTAAAATTCTATGTTGTAAGCAGCAGAACAAAATAAAACAGCTTTTCGCTCGACCAGAAACTTCACCTTGATTCCCTCTCCCCATGGGGAAAAAGCCTGCAACTCTTCTACCATTATTTAATTTGTATTATATCATATGCTCTCATCATTCACACATCAAAGCCATACAACAATGCACATTGTGTATTCTGAGACATTTTTAACAATCATTTTCATGATTTGAGAAAGACTGACATAATTTACAATGGCTCTATTTTAAGCCTGCAGAGGAAACTAAATTGAATGTAGCCCATCCTGCATTGCTGGTTCCCATGAACTATGATCACGTCCTCTGACTTCCCCTCACACCAGTGGTTGTGTTAACCTTCCTGCATTTATGAAACCCCCGTCCTTGGGAAACATGTCCACTTGTTGTCATATCTTCGCCAGTTATCTCAGGGCTCGACTTCTATAGCCAACTATGGTAAAGCAGGGGAGAGTGCAGTGCACGCTCTAATCCAGAAGGGACACAGCAGTGGGTGCGGCTGGGAAATAACTCTCTTCGCCGAGAATTGCCAAAAAAGTAGAACATCTTCCTCTGCGCGTATGTGCAAACAGATCTAAATATATTTTAAAGCCAAACTACGTAGCCCTTAAGAACTCCTTTGCTAGGTAAGAATCCCACTCACTTCACAGTCCAGCAGGATTATAGGATCTGTTTCTTAAGCATCACATTTTTTATTTTACTTTCGTAACAATGAGCCCACTTTATGTGTGAGCTTAATTTAATGTTCCTACGCACATTTAATACATACAGAAACATGATATACCTTCGGTAATTGTTGAAATAAATTTATATAAGAAATTCAATGAAGACAAAATACAACATTTATTGCTTTCATGTGACGACGGCTGTTAAGCAGAGAATGGCTGAGCTCCTGAGTCAAAGCAATAATAATTAAAAAAAAAAAAAAAACTCATTCAAAAGAGATTTTATAAGATCTTTAGTCATGCAAAACTCAGCCAGAACTTAGATTATCCCATACACTACCAAAAAGGAAGCACCAAGCGATTTCATATCTATTATTCCATATTTATTTATTTTACTATTAACGATTAAAATGCATTACTACATACATTAGTGTGCCTAGTAACATTAAAGTAGCTTTCAATTGTGGGATGATTCATAACACTGTAGTGGCTATAACATGCGTTTTAACAGGAAAAGAATATGTGAGTGGTTTCTTTTCAAATCATTCAACTGGAATATATTGACCAGAGTCTGCTTTAAAAGCATATACTAGTTAACCATATACAATACACAATATACTATAAATTCTTTGATACTAATTAAAACCATATGATGTAGAGGGTAGAAACATGAGACTTTCACTAGTTACACTAATTCAGCTATGAGCAATAACAAGAAACAGTAAATAAAATGTTGGAATTATAAAAGTGCACTCATTAAGAAAGTGACACCTCCCTCTGGGCATTAAAAAGCATTAAGAAAATGTCTTGATGGGTATTCAAGCAAAGTTTAAGTTTTTGAAGAGTTTGTAACTTTTGGCAAGAAAATGTTGCTCTTTATACTTCTTTCTTACAGCTGGATAGATTTAAGAAAACCAAGAGCTTCTCTGTATCGCAATAGCAGAAGGTGCATTTGACTTTTCCTGGTTGTACCCTCTGTTACATGGATAAGTGGTATCTGTGTCAGATTTCAAGAACATAGAATCTAGGATGTTTCCTTAGTCAGAGGCTTTGTTTTTCTCACTTGAAGGCCTCGGCTGGCCCACCACAAACCACCAGGCCTCCAGGTAAACGGCCGAATTAATGTTGAAGTCTATACTCTACTGTAATTTTCTCAGTAATAAGGAATTAGGCAGCAGTTAACGTTGCATTTTTTTACTTATTAAACAAATTAAGAGGTATTTTGAATATATTCAGCCTATTAGAGCATGTGGTTTCTATTTGGGAAGGCTGGAGGTTTCTGTAAAGGCAGTGAGTAATTACCTTCGTGCTGGTGACTTTGGGCTCAAGCTTGGCGGTACACTGTAATAAGAGACAGTTGCCATAAACACACCAGTGGGGGTAAATCGTGGTGTGTGGCCTTCTGGTGAGAAACAGATATCAACTCTAGGTGAACCTCCTCCACTCCAAAGTCTCCATACCAACTCCTCTTTTGTTCTGAAATTACATGGCTATTATTTATAATTACCCCATGGTTCTCTGTCAGATTTATATTTGAAGAATGCCATCTGCTATTTAAATTTACCAATAATTACTGAAAATACATTCATGAGAAATAGTTTGTGCAATCTGATTGGAAAGGGACACTCTATGGCACTTTAAAGTGAAACACTTGACTTCAGCACAATTAAAATTCCAAATCCCAGAATCTTAGATGATAGAATCTATATTTTGCGACTTTTATTTTAAATAACAGAGAAGGCATTAAATGGGTGTTCCTAATTCATCGTGGTCTATTCCATTCTTTTTACACCAAAACGTAATATATTTATTAAAATATATTTCTGAAAAATCAGAAATAAATGAATTGCTTATGCCTGTAGCACTTAAAAGTACATTTTGGGGGTATTACAAACTAGAGTCAGGAATGCAATTTTGAGACAAGAAGTTTAAGATGTCTGTTGTATACTTTATTTCCTGACTTTCACCAGAGCTTTCCCAAGAGAGGCCAGAGCACCCATTTAACTATCTGCCAGTCCTCTTCACTCCACCCAAGGAATAGAAGGAAGTGTGAGCACAACAAGACCCTAGTGTAAGCTAGAAAGGAAAAGGAAAGCTCTCCTGGTGCTTGGAAGCACAAAAGAGAAGAGGGCTGTGGTGAGGTAAAAAGGAGGAGGGCCAGTCTCTGGCATCTCCACGTTGGTGTTGAAAATTAGTTTTTTTTTTTCCCCCCATTAGGTCCCGTAGTAATGTCTCATATACCTACTACAAACCATCAAGTATTTGTCAGAACAACTGGTTTGCAAGAGTTCCCAAGCCAGAGGTTTTGCCAACTACTGAGTATGCTTCAACCAGTTCTTTCCTTATCTGGATCCAAAATCAGTCTCGAAGTTTGTAGTCCAGCTCGGTGAGTCACTGAGTTTATATGCCCAGCCGAGCAATGGATCAAAAGTCCAGAGTCATTGCCCAGATGGAATAACAACAATTGATTCTTCTATGAAATATTTCAGCATAGAATAGAGGACAGGACTGGGAGGACAGAAAAAGCAGCAAATGAGGGTTTTGTTTTACTTTATTTGAAATGTGTTACTAAAGTGCTCTGCACAGAGATGTTCTAAGTAGGTGGTCAGATTGGATGTCCCCTGAAAACACACGAACACACTGCCAGTAAATTTGCTTTAGTGCCGTGAGTTACAGAAGCAGCGTGTCCAGCATCAAAGTGAAAATGTTCTGCTTTTCAAGTAACTGAGAACTACTGATCCTCAGCCTGCAATCGGCAACAACAGATAGATTAAAGGACATTTTATTCCCCTTTCTCTCTCCCCACACACACATTCAGGCACACAGTCATAAGCCTACTTGCCAGGTGGGGTTCTTCCGGCTCTTTCTGATCCAGAACAGGTTTTTATCACTTCATCCTGGTTAGTGGTATCTGCTATTTGCTGTTTTACAAAGCCTTGAACATGTTCAATGCAAGACAAATCTGGTTGTCTCTATTAAATCCTACCTGGGGAGGCCTCCCTTTCATTATTTAACGACTTCTCTTTTCTCTACCTGTTACTGATTTCATCTAAAAGAAAACACCCCAGGGATTATAGACAAAATACCATGGATCTGGTTATAAAAGATTTCTGGTACTAGAAAATAGCCCTACTGGATGGGACCATAAATAGCTAATGCCGAGACCCCTCTAATGGCCATGTGTGGCCACTCTCCTGGTCACAGTGCCTTTTGGATGAGAGACAGATGCAGGAAGGAGGGCTGGAGTTTTAAAAACTTACAGATAAAGGGCTTCACACTGCTGTGGATGTGCTTGTGTTGTTTGAGGCCCGACGAAGTGGCAAACGTTTTGCCACACTCCGGGCACGCGTGGGCCCGGGCACCAACGTGCTGAGAGCGAATGTGCCGCTGAAGGTTGCTAGGGTCCGTGAAAACCTGCTAGGAAACGAGTACTGATTAATCAAGAAACTTAATTCAAGGCCACAATAAAGAAGACCAGGAATGACTCAACAAGGAATTTTGTTTTCATGTTTTGTTTTTGATTATCTGTTTTCCCCAAAGACCAAAAGGAAGTCATATTTCCAAAGTGCGAATGCCCTTTGTAAATCATTTGGCTCTCTATCCACAGCACAAAGTGTCCATGGGTATCAGCTGAACAAAATAGTTAATGACATTATTAAACCATACTCAAAGCTGTTTTGATCCTATTTAGAGTGATTGCAGTTGAATAATAAAATGCTGGCTTTGACATGATTAAAACTGGTGAGCTATTTCCATCCTTTGAAGAATATACTATGTGTAAAATTGGGGGGGATTTTCACTAAAGTATCTCACATCTATTCAAGGAATTCCCCTACAGGTTAATTTCTAACACTGTACTTGACTAAGTTACCATCAAACTAAAATCATTTTTGGACACTTTACTAATTAAGAATAGATGGAAAGAAGGAAGGAAGGAAGGAAGGAAGGAAGGAAGGAAGGAAGGAAGGAAGGAAAAGCCACCCATACATTTGGAAACAAAACAACTCTAAAGATAATTTCAAAGGTTACAATTTCTATTGACATTCGAAAAGACATTCAAGTGCTATGAAAAGATTTTGAAAATTGAAATCAACTTTCATGACACCAGGACATCTTTTAGTTAATTGAGACACATGAAAATTAAATAACGTGAATTATTTTTTCTATAATGGTCAAGCTGAAGTGCATTCATTTCACCCTTATGTTGTTTTGCACTGGTCACTAAGGGACTATACTTTTAATTGGAATTAAGTCATGATTTATGGTGAGGACTTGGGTGGAAAAATCTGCACAAGTAGGAGTCTCCCATTCTTTCTGAATAGGCATTCAGAAACTTTATGTGACTTCCTCGCAAATTGCTATTAAAAGAAATCAGTAACATACATTGGATAAAATTTTCATTCTCCATAAGGCTATAAAACAACTCCATGCTGGCAAGCCAGTAGCGGAACCAGGAATTTACCAAGGATGTCTGACACCTAGTTCTGGAACTCACCATTAAGCCTCACTTCCTCCCTTACAAAAATAAAAGGATACCCACTAAGTGTTTTTATTCACTGCACTAATGCCTTTTAGCATACAACACTTAGTCTACTTTTCTCAAGATATTTATAGTTTCCCCTCTCAAAGCTTGTTTTTATATATCGTAGCAAATGATAGATTAAGAGAGAGCAGGATGACGGAGAGGCCAAGTAGTCTACAAATTCACTGTACCTTGGCACAATTTTCACATTCATAGTGCTTTCCACTATCATGTGACATCTGGTGGCGAATTAAGTTGGACTTCCAGTTAAATGCCTTGGGACACTGATCGCACTTGTATTCCCTCTCTTCAGTATGTGACAACATGTGTTTCTCCAGGCTGTTAAGAGAACAATTAATCTAATAAGACATAGTGACAAAGAACACATTCATAAACAGAACGTCATTTTATTACTGATCCAACTGGCAATTTAAGAAATAAGAAAAGAAAGCTGTTGAGGTGAGGAGGAGGAAAGAGAAGAAACAGGCTTGCAACAGACAAAAGTACATTTCATATTTCTAGATTGTGTCTCTCACTAATGCAGAGAAGTACTCCTGTTCTTAAAAAGTAAATCTGATACTGCTAGCAGGGATCAACTATCAATTTAGGGGCATGATAAACAACTAGCTATATGTCCAGTTTTGGATTCACTACACAATACTAAGGGTAACACATATTGCTAATACCTAAGTCAATAACAAACACACAAACAGAAAATGTTAAGAAAATGCTTGATAACATTCAAGGAGGTAGTCTACCTAATGTACAGAAACTCTAGATTCAAAGAACTATTTTGTTTTTACCTATGTCACTAGATGCGTAAACTCTAAGCTATTTACTTAAAGTGAACTATAAGCTAACTATTCAACAAACAACTTCCGAATATAACCCTGGGATGGATAAATGAACAGGCAGATGGACTGACAGATGGATATGTATGTGTACAGATACAGAAGTAGATAAGAGATAGAAATATTTTCATATATATGTATATATATAACCTGTAAAGGGAGAAAGGGAGTATATAATATTTTGAGTGGATGCACTCTTAAAGCCCCTCAAAAAAAATGTTACAAGTTTCTCACAAGCATAATTTCTCCATTTTAAAGTTTAGAATACTTTCCTTCCTTTTTCTAAAAATTGTATATGAAATATGCATGAATATAATCAAAAGTGAATATTATAGATAATGGAATACTGTGATATTCAGAAGGTATTTGAAATGCTTTTGTTAATTAAACACACACACACACACACACGCACACACACGCATGCACGGATACTACCCCCACATAAAGTAATCAGAGCTCCTTGGAGAAAAAGCCTGTTTCAGATTTAAACAAGAAAATATATAAGATGTGCCTGGAATATCTTGTTATGGCAAAAAGCAAGAAAGCTATCGATCACGTCAAAAGAACTGGGGTACCAACTTGAAGAGAGACCCATGAGCCAAAGATGGGGAAATTTAAGTATCAATAAAAATAATAATCTCATCTTTTGACAATAATAATATTCAAAAGCACACGAATAGAACCTCACTGGTCGCCCTTGAAAGATGCTGGGAAGCCAAATCGTTATTCTGAAAACTAGTAAATAAAAAAAAAAACTCATCCACATGACCTGCCCCGTCTATATAAACTGTACCTATGGGTGAGTAAATAAACTATGAGGAGAATTTTCTCTGCATGGAATTAATCCAGATAATAAATAATGACAGGATGATAGAAGTAGAATACATTCATTTTGCAGCCCCTGAAGAATTAATGAAGTAGGCAATCCATTATGTGCCTCTTGATGGAAATAAATAATACCATCAATGAGGTATTCTTCACAAGACTTTGAACCTAAATGTGATCAAGGCTTGGGATATAACTTTGAGTTTGCAGGAAATAGGGGCCTGGAGAAAGACGTTAAACAACAGTAAGGGGATATAATCAGCAGAATTCAGACTGGAGGAAATGCTACAGGAAAAGCAATTCAATTTCTTCTATAAATAGATTATGAGAAAGAGACAGACAGAGAAAGAATAAATGAGAGAGAGGATGGGAATGAAAGAGAAACAAGCTTACTGACTTTGAGGGAACCTATAAATTGAAAGAAGTATGAGATTTGTCAACCTACTTCAGTAATGGACCTTATTTTGATCTTAATCCAAGCAAACACTCTGAAAATTATGAAATATTGGGAAAATATGAACACTGACCAAATATTTGATAAAATTAAGGAAATGTTATTCTGAAAGTATGTGTCGAACTTATGTTTTAAAGAGTCCTACTTTCTACAGATACATAATGAACTATTTATGAATAAAATGATATACATCCAGGATTTGTTTCAAACAATCCAAAATGCATATAGCTAAGACGAGATTGGACTGGTGTGATAATTATTGAAGCTGAGTATATGGTGTTTCATTACACAATCCTCTCTAGTTTTGTGTATATTTGAAATTTTCATAATAAAAAGTTACTTTTAAAAAATCTAGCAAGCATGCAAGCACCTTTTCCCTTCCATATTTTATTTCTCTGTAAGATGAACACTCTAAATATGAATATCAAGTAAGACTTCTGTGCACCTAGAAGATATTAACCAGCGTTTGATAGACTACATGCACGGGAGTGTGTGAAAAAAATGAAATGCCCTTTCCCATATCATGATAAACTAGAAATACCTTTCCCATATTTTTTTCTTTTCTTCAGCTTCCTCCCTACAATTCTATTCACATTGGCACATGAACTTATTTTTCCTGCCCCATGAGTCAGTCGAGTTGTTAATGCTATTCTATTTGAGCACAAATGGTGATATCTCTGAGAACAAAAGGTACCAAGAGAGTACAGGTGCGTGGAGTTACAAGAAAGGCCCTATCTTTATCTACACAATGTAATCCTCTGTTAATTACACAAGTTGAAAGGTTAATAAGAGAGTTAAGAGAGAGATATCAACTGCAGGTAACTCTGAACTGATTTAGGGGCGTTTTCTAAAATCACTGTACAGATTGCGAGATTGTCATCCTTAACAACCCATGAAGGCACGCCATGTTATAACATATATTTATTCCGATATGTATGTCAAATCATAAGCTCTGAAATTCAGTGGTAAAAAAATAGCCTATACACTGAGTCTTATTCCTGTCCCCTAACTCTAAGGGCATGATATAGCTTTAAGAGAATACTAATTGGCTGATGGGGGGGGGGGGGGGACAAGATAGCAAAGCAAAGAGAATTTTTCTTTGCTTCTTATCTAGCATAAAATCCACGTTGTTCCATGGAATTATCAGTTATCAAATAATCAGTGATAGAAAGAATTAAAGGCGAGTGGTTCTCAAAAAAAAACACAAATGTACATTATTTTCATAAACACAGAAGCAATCCAGTCAGTCATTACTTAGAATTCACTTTTTATAGAATTTTATCCCAATTTATAAAGCTTTGCTCAGTCTTCCGGGTTCTTTCCATCTTTTGCATATCAACTTTTGTGTGTGTGTGTGTGTGTGTGTGTGTGTGTGTGTTTTGCCCTTTTATTCATCAAGAGGAGTGTTCTTTTCTCAACATTTTACATAAAAGATACAGAACAGAATAAAGTATATCATGTCGAGAAAGAATTTTTCATTTGTTTGAAATATAAAGTCACAATATATAATTCAATAAAGTGGAAACTATTCCGAGAATGTAGGTTGTGCACATAGCTAAATTATATAACCATTTGGAAGCTCAACGTCAGGTTTTATAGTGACATGCTATATCCATCCATCTGACTGAGTCATCGAAAAGCAAATTTTGAGGGTTCATCCAGTGCCAGATAGTTAGGTTTCCTTATTGTCTTCCACTAAATGTTTGACTGAAGGAACTAAACTGACAGTCAGCTTTGGCATTAAGTAGAGTTGACTCAGGCTTAATTTTACAACTAGTCAGAATAAGAAGTTTTCTGCACCTAAGAAGTGTTAGTTCCTACACTTCTAGTAGGAAGTAAGAATTACATTTTAATGTTTAGTCTGTCAATTTTTGTTTTATAATGCTGTCCTTTATTTTTGATAACAGAATTGAAGGAAATATACTTAATCCTGAACATCAGAGATATTGTTTTACAGTATAAATACTTGTTCAACCCATTGGAATTTATTATTTTTAGTTTGTTTTTTAATTTGGACACAATTATATTTAAAAGACATGCTGTGATGCTTCAATTACCAAAAAAACATGTTTTACCAAACATAGATAACATATTTATTCTCTATATGAGCTTATGTAAGAACTAAAGATGAATTTAAAGGGTACTGGCAAAGTTCTCTTATTCCCCCAAACATTTTCTCTCTAATAGCTAAATTAGGCCTGAATTTTTAAAGCTAGAGTTTCATTCTTTTGATTCAAGCTCTGCAAGAAATGAACTATACTTGATGCCTTTTTAGTAATTTGTGCATTGAAATGAATGACTGTTATACAAAATCTTTTCCTATTAGAGGCCTCCCCAGAGAAGAGGATGCAGGGCAATTAATGGAGGTAAATAGGAGAGAGAAGAAGGTAAGGCAATAAGAAAAGAAAAGACACAAAATGGTAAAATGAAATAGGTGGAGTGTCCAAAATAAACTATGAGTAATTCATACTCTTGAAAAAGTCCAGTTAATATACCACCATACTCATTTAAATACAATGATGTTATGTTCACTTGAAATTCTGATTATGGGTTCCAAGGACCGTTTCTGCACTTAAAAGTAAAAGAATGAATACAATTATTAAAACTGTTTGTGGACCAAGGCAAAAACCATTAGGTAGAAACAAACAAACAAAAGCCTATTAGCTGGTTATATACATCCCTGATCTGAGAAACCATTTTGTAGCATAAATATCTGTATGGTTTTCAGAGGGTGGGCTCCAGGATTGCTGTTTTCTTTAATAGAAATAAAAAATGTTCTTGAATTAATTTCAAAAGGCTATAAAAAGTTTACATATGACTGAAATATGATTTTCATTGTGCTAAAAATAAGTATTAAAGATTTTTTTCATTGAGCTCATGTTTGTCTTTTCCTTTTTGGGAAATTCCACCTTTTCTTCACTGAGCATGATTTTCTTATTCTTTTATATGCAGTTTAAATAGTTGAAATTAAATCATGGGTTACATTGATCTATCAAAAGACCATTTATCTTTCATTAAGAGTACCTGAAGTGATCTTTCTTTTATTTCTTTTTTCTTTTTTTTAATCATCTAAATGATTCTAGAGGCAGCTTTACTGTTTGGCATAAAATTACTTTAATTAGTATCATTGTTGTTCCAGCAGTCTTGATTCTTCCTCTAAGTCATATTTTACTGCAGTGTTAAGCTTTCAGTTGTCAATAACACTGCTTAAGTAAAAATAAACATTATTTTGTATCTGGCATCAAAATAACCAATTCCAACTTCATTGTAAATATTTCACAGATGAGAATTTCCCAAGAAAAATGATTTCTGAATATGTTACTAACACACTTGTCCGGCTCATTGCAGTTCCAAATTTCTCAACTACATAAATTCTGAAAATTCAGCATAACGACAATTTATCGCGGAGTAAATAAACATGTTTTGTAGTGCAGCATGCCATTTCTAACCTTTGCAAATCGGGAAAAACTTGGTCACATTCCTTACACTCCTGGATTGCATGTATCTCTCGGAGATCATTTTCACTTTCGAGTTTTTGTTGAAAGTCCTCTTCCACCATTGAAAATGCCGAATGAGGGGTACTGCACGGGAACTTCTGGTGATCTGCTAGTTCAGCCTTGGACTCAAAGAGCTGATCACAGTCCTCACAGCGATATTGCCGTTCTTCTGTGAAAATAATTCAGGTATTACTAGGACCAGGAGATCAGGAAGTGCTACCACAAATGAGCAGGTATTATTGAATTTGGAAGACATAATAGAAATTATTTGGCTGTACTTCCTATCACTTCAACTTTAACATATGTTAAAAATCATGTATATAAAGAAGCCAGGACGAAGCCTAGAACAATAACATAAGTGATTACTGTGTCTACAGTATAGACTTCTTATCAGATGAACTTTATGACTAAACCCTTCTAGGATTTAACATAGTCACTGGATATTAAAAGTATTAATGACCACTTACTGAGAGTATCTATTTCTCTAGCCCTGTACATGGATTTTTGATATTCCTTAAAACCGAATTATGAGGAATCAACTTTTCATCCCAATTTTCAGGTGACAGTATTGCAGCTCAGAAAAGTCCAGTAACCAGTCAGGAATTCTAGAGCTAAGTGGTCATGCCAGGATTTGAACTCATTTTTGTGCCGTACTTTTCCCACTATGCCACATTACCAGGGAGAAACATGGGACACACGGTCCCCTGTTTGAGCCATGCTTAAGCTTGGTTAATGTCAGAAAACTTGAAATGTTTCATTACATTCAACATTATTTATAATGGGACACGCAATGTTTATAGCACTCTTTTCAGCTAATTTAAGTTACCTGAGGGTCAGTGCTAATTGGTAAGGCTTTGTTAAATAGCAAACATGTCATGAATTAGCACTTTAAATCAGTAAGATAAAGAGTAGTACTGGGGACTAGAGATAAAAAGGTTACAAAGTATCAGGTAGTGATGGTATTGTTTCTATTCTTTCCATTTGAATAGCTTTTAGCCTACTCACAAGGCCATACTGTGCACTGATCACAGGACACAATCACAGAAGTCTTGAAATCGGCTCATGATGCTAAAAGACGCCCAGAGCAACAACATGAGATATAATCCCTGTTTTATAGACCTGCAGACAGGACCTATAACCAGTTGTTCATTGACTGAACGTTTTTGAGGGAATATTTTAGTCACCTACTAAATGCTAGGCATTTTGCTAAGGTATTAATATATACGAAACTCAAGGGGATATACATGTGAACAAACAGAGTGTGATATATTTTATGACAGATGCATGCGTAGGGCCTAAAGGAGCTCAGAGGAACATGCCTAATCCATCTAATCTGAGGGAGAGAGGTTCAGAAAATGTAATGAGTAAGAATCAGTCCGGTGAAGTGAGATGATGGAGGACACTTCAGGCAGCAGGAACAGCATGGGCCAATGATGAAGGCAAGGAAGAGCATGGCAGGCTCCCTGAAGGCGAAACGGCAGCGAAGTATGACAGGTTTACAGGGTGCATGTAGGGAAAGAGTGGGAAATGAAGTTAAGGAGTGTAGCAGGTCACTAGGGTCTTTTAAGGTCCCTGCCAGGAAGGGAAGACACAGACACTGAAAGGTGCAGAGCCCCACTGCAGTGTGAGAAACCAAGCAGAGAGGTCCAATGAGACAATGCTGCTATCTTTTACAGAAAGGTAAAGAAATTCAATAGGGTCTGTCAACTACTTTGGACGTAGAGAATTAAGAAAGAGGGAGGTATGCCAAAGCAGACCGCCTCCTTGAGGTTCTCAATGACGTTAACTAAGTAGTGGAAATATTTTCCCATCGTCGGTTACACTGTTCACATATTTAAGATCTACATGTAGATCTCAGCCAGCAGTCTGAACACAAACAAAACCTTCAGGCCACATAATACATGGAAAAGGACTAAGTTTTAAAGACCACAAGACATTGGTTTGAATAAGACTCTACCACTTTCTAGCCATGTGGTCTTCACCAATTAACCTAGTTTATATGGCCTCAGTTTCCCTATCTGTATAATGAAAATAATTCCTTTCTTATAGGTTTTATCTATGTGTAAAGATTAAATGAGACAATAACTGGGGAGCACATAATACCTAGCATACAGTAGGTATAGAATGTATGCATTTTCTCTTTTCTAAGAAACATTAAATCCTAGAAGTATAAAATACATATCATCATTTAAACATTATAAACATTATATATAACATACTGGCATATGGATGGATCTGGATATGACACATTGTAAACAAAAAGCAACTGATGGCTTCAAGGCTGTTGTAAGGGCAGGTACCTTATGAATGGCAGCCCTAAATAAAAATAGTCACTTCTGTTTAGGCTTTTTAGAATAGCAAACTAATCATTTGAATTTCCAGAGATAATTGTTTGAAAATCTTTTTAGATCTAGCATTCACTAATGAAGGATGGCTTGTACCAGAGAAAGCCCAGATTACAATTTTATCATCTCAGCACTCCTTGCTTCGGGTCAGCCTCTCTATTCATGTTCAAAACTCTACTGGGCTCATTGAGAACACAGGGTTTCTTAAAACCATATGCTTGTCAGAGCTTCTAAGAAGAAAACAATTTCCAAAAGGTTCCCCAAAATACAACTGGTATAATCTACAAACGTTCAAATAAAGAGCCAGAAAGCGTGGTAGCGTTCTTCACAGGAGCTGCAGCAGCAGAAGCTGAGGTTCTCCCATTCTGAATGCCAGAAGGATGGGAGGTGGCTCAATCTCCTCCTCTCTGCTACATAGAGATAGGGAGCCCTTCCCAAATGCCCTTCCAACCACAAAAGGCTTTAAAGACACCATCGCATTATGTTACACCAAATCACATTGTATCAGGAGAGAGAAATAGAAAAGAGAAAGAAAAAGTATTAAATTCTCATGCCAGTGATACAAATCAATACAAGTAGAATTTTCTCTTAATCATCCCTGGGCATTCATCACTTGTAATTATAATTATTTTTGATCCCCCCTTCATTGGATTTAGAATAGGTAGATCTCTGTCACATAAAAATTCCTCTGGCTCTAAAATTTCCTCATCTGTACTTTTCTCCCAGTCCCAACACCCATCCCAAATCCCCACCAACCCCCTTCCATACAATCATTTTGGCTAGGATCTTACTCAAGTAGAAACACTTTTCCCCAGTAATAGAACATTAGATAGGAGAAATATCAACTAGATTTATAAAGCCCGAAACCAAGCTTTCTGGAATGACTTTTGCACAGTGAAAGAATTCTCACCATAGTCTAAGGCACTGACAAAAGGTGTGATGTCCCAGCCCAAACCCTTGACCTCCACTCAAGGAAGATCTTTGCTTATTTTAGTTTTACAGTCATATTAGCCAGATGTCAAACCAAGAAAATAGCCCCTTCAAGAGAAGGTCTTTGTTAAAACTGACATTGAATAGCCAGGAAAACTAATGAACACCAGGCGTGATGGGCCCGTTTGGCTGCTCTGGCAGTCCCCGTGTGAGGGTGATAAACATGGCAGTGTGAGCGCAACTAACCATGGATGTCGGGCGCCATGGGGTCATGGGGATAGTCTTCACTCTTCATGAACAGCAGGAGCTCCTCTCCCGGTGCAATGTCTGCGACTACTCTATAAAATATCTTCAAAAGACAAAAAAAGGGGAAGGGGGGCAGGGATGGAGGGATGAAAGAGAGAAGTGAATATTAAGAAAGGGCTCGATATCCATTAAGATAACTGTACATTTTCTCGTACCTTTTATTCCTTTTAATTTTTTGAAAGAAATGTGTGACTTCCTGTGTTATATCCTGAAAAGTAGCCCTCTGATGACAAATGGAAAGGTGTAACTTTCATGCCAATTCACAAATCTTTTCCAAATCCTACTTCACAAATCATATTTTCTTAATGCAAGGCTTGATTTGTCACATATACCCGTTGTAATGTTTAACAAAGAACTTTCCCTTCTCTGAATTCCTCACTCTGGCGAACCACACACATACTCAGAGAGCTGAGTGTGTGTTGCATGATCTGGCAGTGGTCTAGTTAAGGGTGGCAGAGGCACAGTTACCCACTTTGAGCATGTTCTCTCTCAAAAGTAGCACCTTCCCGACAAGGTGCTTTTAAGCTAATAGTTTGGAAGGACGTGACATAAAGAATTATAACAGCAAGATTTGTAGAGAACATAGTCAAAAGAAAGTATTTTGTGTTTTAAAACTTAATCCTTCTCTCACCAATCAGGACCTGCTCTCATGCCCTGGTCTTGATCCCACGCTTTGAAAACAGGTATTATGCCTTCAACTGACTCACTCACCTCACTGAGGTTTGGGGTGGTGCTTATTCCCCTTACTTTCTAGCAAAATGTTGAAGAGAGGAAGGATTTCCTAAATCCATTAATGACTGAGTAATGAGCAGTGGGGCAAGTGTGAAAGGAACTCTGACCTTTAGTTTCTGAGAGCTGCCTAACTTTCCTCTAATTAGCTCTGTGACTTTAGGCAAGTCATTGACCAATTTACTTGTCCAGGCTTCAGGATTTTTTTTTTCCATCTATAAAAGCATTTAACTTACAATACATACAAATATAGAATCATTATGTTACACAGCTGAATCTAAGATATTGTTATATGTCAATTATATCCCAATGAACAAACATTTCATCATGAAAATATTTAAGGTGCTTATTCGTTTTACTATAAAAATGTTCTTAGTTTTTAATTTTATTCTGATTATTTATTAATAATAATTTTATAACCAGATAGAGAGGTATGAAAGAATGAAGTTATATAATTAACTGGTGAAAAGGAGACCAATTTACATTTACAAACACACGGACACACAACATACCACCAAAAACAACAATGACAAAATAAGGATTCAGTTCTGCTCGATCTCAATCCAATAGGGAGAAAAAGCACATAACAGAAGTTGGTACTTAAACCCTACTAAGGAAGGGGAAGGTTGCACTGACTATGATTTCTTGCAGGATTATTTGATATTTTGAACTGAGAAGAGTTGAATAAATTAATGTCTTATGAGATCAGAAGAAATATGCATAACTTTAGTTGCATTTATTTGTTTATCTTTTGAGAAGCATAGGACATTAAACATAAGTACGTGCCCCTTTATTCCAGTAGGTGGCTCTAAAGTCCAATTGTTTATTTTTCTATAAAAAGACCAGAGCACAAAATTGTGCTAAATTCAAAAACATAACTCAAGTAGGAGCATTTTCTGCTTGGTTTCTTTCCTATTGAAATAAAATTTTTTTTTCATTCAACAGTAATTTAACCATGTGAAGTTGGTTTATAGAAAATAATGTCGAACATAAAATGTTGCTATAATATGATATAATATAACCTAATATTTTTATATCTATCCATGAATAGAATCCAGACTATCTTAGGAAAATTACTCCTTGCTAAGTGATCTTTCTACAAAAAACAGTGAATTTACAGTTAGTATCTTATTTAAACTTAACCCTCACATTTTCCCTTCTTTCAAAGTACACTGAGAGGAATAGTTCAAAAACTTACTAGATTAAAAAAAAATTAGTGTTTTTTTCCCCCAAAACTTCCAGTTAAATGCTCATAAGTACCCTGTTTCATTCTGGAGTTCTGTTTCCCCTTAGAAAACAATGGACTTCTCTCAACAGTTTGAATCACCTCTTTTTTTGGCATCTCTCAAAGGTTTAACTTATTAGCTTCCTTTCCAACAACATGTTGACATTTGAATTGTGACATATTAGAACTTTTCAGTGGCTTCTCGGAAATAGTGAGGTTAAAGAGACAATACTCTGCAAGAACGTAAAACAGTGTAGTTGTCTCTGTTGGGGAATGCTGCTCAGATATACATGCCAGATCTTTAAGAAAGTATTATGGTATCACCATTTCTTTGTAGATCGCTATTAATCATGTCTCTTTTAATTCCATTTTAGATTTACTCAATCCAATGTGAACAGTCCAAGAAACAAAAGGAAAATGATGGATACATTATAACTATATATTATAAAGACAATTCACTTTGCAGAGACATAGATCATTGCTGTAATTTCCCTTTAAGTGTCCAGATTGTCATGTGAAGAATATTGAGTACATAAAAAATAAAAGACATGGAAGAGTGTTGATGTTGGCTTTATTTACTGGAGGTAAAGGGTGACATTCCAGGTTGTGAGAGGCACGGCAAAGCAGAGTGGGTTTTAACTTCAGGGTGTTCTTTTTGATTTTAAGTGAATTTTTATGGTGCTCATGAAACTGAGGTTTGAAAAGAACTGGCAAGCTCCGGACGTAATGAGGGCAGATTCTGGGCCTCCTTCCTCCTATGGCATTAGGAATGTGCCTCGAAGTCCCATCTACCACACCCTTACAAATCTAGTGTTTTTTTCAAAGTGTTGTTACCACTTGAGATCTTCATTTTATCTCTTCTCTTAGGATCTTAGAGAGACTTAAGTAAAAGTATGGTTTTCCTCTTATAAACACAGTGACCCCAAAGTATAATTTGAATGCTTGAATTCAGAGATACCCACATATAAAGTTAGTTTATGTTCTAGCAATAATAATGCACCAGCAGGAGTCTGAGAAGAAGAATAGTTTAAATAAAAACATGACAGTTTGTTGCCTCAAAACAATTATGTGGAGGAATGATGGAATATAATGTTGGAGAAACCAAGCTTTTCAGAAAATAACATATCACATCTATGCTTTTATGTTATAAAATAGGTGTTTTAGTAAATAAAAATATAATAAAGAACAGAAGGGATTTATGTAGCTTTTCCTGGAAGTTTGTATATTAAGTAGGCTTGACCATGCTTATAAAAATGAAATCATGATGTCTTTAAAATCAGTGTATTCTCAAAAACTCGGCTATATTGCAGAGCTATGAATTATATGTCATCTGAGTTGTGTACCAGAAGCAGAGACATGACTAATACAACCTCTCTGATTTTTGTGTTTGAGAAAAATGGGAGTCATTTAGTCCATTAAATTCAATGAAAGAGTTAACAGGGTTCCTCTCTCAGCAGGAGGTTTTATGGAAAAAGTTACCTAGATCCAAAATAAAAATGTCCTGGATCTGGGATTTTGAAATGAAGTCAACTCAAGAATAAAAGGGGCTCAGAAGTCTCAAACACTTAGAAAACTCATTCAAAAGGGTTGTTGATTTATTTTTGCTCTGTCTCTTTCATAATGCTCTATTGGAAGGAAACAACCTCTATTCTTCCCTATATGACATGAAAGATAAGAGAAATGAGGCCTTATAGTAAGAAAATAAGATTATATGGGAATTCCATTTTTTAAAAAAGGCATGATAAAATATTTTAAATGTTTTAACTCATCTAGAGTTTCCTATTTGGTAGCCAATATACCAATTTCCAGAAACACAATAAGTTATGAACACTACCTAATTTTCTATACATTTGAAACTTTTGAAAGTCGAAGTGGTCTTTTCATTTTGTTTTTTTATTTTTGTCTTTGCAAGTATGGATATTACATTTGCATCTCTGAATACTTAAATGTATGAGAATAAATATTTATAGTAAATATTAATAGATATTTTTATATTCTTTTTAAAAAAATTTTCTGAAATAGAATACTAGTAAAAGTATTCTATTGAAAAGAAAATACTAGTAAAAGTATTCTATTGAAAAGAAAACTAGAAAACTCCTAAATTGTTCATTTTTACTACTGGAGAAATTCACAATTGAAGGTATAAATATAATATTATATATATACATATATATATAAATTACTCTAAACACAGCTACTAAATTTAATAAAATCTTAAAAACAATTCCAAATGCCAAAAGGAAATCCATTCAGTTAATATTCACAAGGCTAAGCTAGAGATAAAAGGCAGTGGTGATGTGAATTTGAATTAGGAAATTTTAAACTTCCAAAAAGTGTATTTTCATACATTGTTATGTATAAGTATATATGTGCTTAGATATGTTACATATTCTATATGTGACATATAAATGCCGTGAAGTATACATTTTGGTGAAATTTTTAAATTTGAATAAAAATTAGCAATCTTATATTTTCAATATTAATATAACTGAATACTTACTGGCATAGAATTGATTATATATAATTATATATTATATATAGTATGTGATATATCTTATATATAATTATATATCATGTACAATTGGAATTAGAATTAAACATATTTTACTAAATATTCATTTTCTTTTATTATTTAAGTGTAAGAGGATAGCTACCGAGGAGACTATGGACACTTATAAGTGTTCTGATAGGAAAGTTAATAGGCTATAAAAGACTTTCAAATTCTGCTTTATACTGTCAGAGTCTTTGTTCAACCTAATCCTCCATCAAACTGATGATGCTACTATTTGTATTTATAAATGGTAATAATGGGGGTTCTTGTTTATTATCCTATAAAATAGAAAAATCTAGAATCTGTCAGACTAGCTTTGCTGTCTAGTTTGCTATGCTTGGATCGATTTAAAGTATTATGTTTGTACTATTAAGACAGAAGAAAAATTCTGTGCACAAGAGGGAAAACAAGAAAAAAAGAAAACACATCATTTTAAAAAGATGAACAAGGCCTCATTGTTATGAATCCCCATTTATTTTTCCTGGTCAAGCACTGGAAGTTTTGTGTATGCTTAATAGACTGCATTTGGCATGTCTAAAAATGACAGAAGTGTGAATTATGAATGACCTTCAACCTATTCAGGAAGTTGTAATAATTGAAATAATAGAGAAATGTACTCCCTGCAAGATCTGTACTGAGAGACAACTTTTTCAGACTATTGCTGTCTTTTCACTTTGAAGTTGACAGTTGATTTCTTCCTTTCTCAGCTCCCAAATTCAGCCTGAATGCTTTATTTTCTACAGCTCCATTCAATTTGCCAGTCAGAAGACTAGGAAAAGCTGAATGGAACTTTAACATTTGGAGGTTAGGTGGGAGAGAAAGTAGGTGGCAGTTTGCATGCTGAACAAAGTCAACATTTGATATGAACACATCTGTCAGTCTTGGTGCTGGAGAGATGTAACATCAAATCCACAGAGACAACGTGTGCAAATGAGCTGGCTTTAGGAAATGTAGTCTGGACCTCTGATCTACCCATAGCGATGTGGAAAACCCCAATTCAGAGGGGCAGAAATGATGTCAACTTTTTAGCTTCTAGAAGAAAGACCCTATTATATGTTCTGGGCCTAATTAGTAAGAGATAACAAGAAGTGTCTTCAGCAGACAGAGAGATTGATGACAGAATGTAAAGATATCTGTCCAACAGAACAGAAGCTTTATCATGGTCAAGCTTTGCCAAAGCAAACCCTTCTTACTTTCCTTAGTTTCAAAGAGATGGTATCCTATATTTTCTTCAGGGTGACAGTCTAAAGATTAGAAAATATTAATTGAGAAATATCAGGTATTGTCTTGCTGGTTCTTAAATTAAAAAACAAATGTATATCCATCGGTTATTTTCAGGACAAAAATATTCATGGAGAAGTTTCCCCACACACATTTTTAGCTCTTTGTTAATACCATGAATAGAAAGCCAACTATAATTTATTGGATGAAACAAAACAGAGAATTAACTGGAATTTCTTGTTTGTGGAAATAGGGCAAGTGATAAAGACCCACATATTATACCTGGAGCCTGCAGTGTACCCAGCCTGGAAGCCTTGCAAGTTGTCCCTTTAAATAACCTCTAAGGATCGCTCTACAGACCCCACAAGAAATATCCTTAGTCACCTGTCTTTAATATAGCCATTTCATCTGATTCTATGAATATGGATCATTGTAAATGGTTTCCGAGTATTTGGGAAAAGTTTCATCATTACACAATGAGAAAGCTAAAGATCATCTTTGGGTTTTTGACTAAGCTGGAAGCTGGAGGCTTTTCTTGTGTCCTTTACCAACATGTTTTCCTCCTTGATGGCTTGTAATGCATTCTGATGATCATCTTTTTAGCGCCACTCCAGAAATAGCTGGAGTATAGTATGGATGTGATGCTTTGAGATCTTCCTGAATGAGAAGTGTTATATATCATGCAAATATTAATTACTTAAAATGAGCACAGAATACTCCAGGGTGTCCTATTTTCCATTTACGTGGTCTGTGAATCTTAATAATAATTCCTAGTGTATGTGGTGTTATGACAGTGTTGTGTCCTGGGGATTATTACACGAGGAAAAGTTTTTTTGGGGGGTGGAGGGAGGCAGTGCTGTTTATTTTATTATGTAAATATCAAATGGCAAATTATGTCTGAGACAGTTTCATCTTCGGGTGAAGGAAGTAACTTATCAGCCAGACAACATCTCCCCAAAGTCAGCTTGGGCATCGTTCACAAAGTCAGTCTCTGGGTATTGCCAGCTGGCATTCATCTTAAAATAGCAGAGCATAACTTTGGTATAAAAGTGGAACTTGACTTAAAAGCAAAGCGAAGAAAATGCACAAAGCCAATAATAATTTTAACATCAAAAGAGGTTATAGAAAATGTGGACAAAAATCCTTGTAAAGGAAGAGCAAACTAACAAATTACCTGACAATCTACGCAAACATTTTTTATAAGTGGAAAGAGGCTAACAAATTGCATTTTGCTTTTTACATAGCTGCTCTTCCCCTCTTCTTTGCATAAAGTGTATGAATTGGATGATGCAGGAAAACATTTTTTTCTCAGTAAAAAGCCAAAGAAAATAATTTGATAATTGAGCTCATAATAAGCTTGTAATAATAATACTGTTCAAGTGTCACAGCACTCTGGCAGAATCATTGACATGGACCTAAGGAGAAGGAAAGCGGGTGTGCCAACTCAGCCATGATCGTCCTGGAAGCAGTTAAAACTTTATAAGGTAAAGCACAAACGAGAACAATGCCTGTTCCAACTGAAAACACTGTAGAATCTTGCTGCTGTTCTTTAACCACGAGAGAGCTGGCAGAATCTCCTAACTGAATTCCAACCTTGTATTCTCTGAGGGGCACTCGTTCTTCTATATCTTATTTCAAAATACACATCAGGCATTAGATAATTTCTTATCGACACATTTCTTTTTATTCGGAGTGCACAGCAGACTTCTCTTATTCTACTTACTAAATACCAGCTGTCAAGGGCCTGTTTAAAAATGAAAGGACTTATCACCTTGTGTAAATGACAAGATTAATAATGCCTTGGGTTTCTGAGAACTTTATTCTACTCATAGACCATGTTAGGGCAGGCCAGACATTTGAATGAAATCATGTTCGTTCTTATGATGCAGAATACATACACACATATAAAATGTTACCTCAAAGTACACACTCAGGTCATTCTAATTATCATGTGTGGAAAGGCAGGTCTTGTTTAAGTCTAAAAAGTAAACTGGCATGAATTGTGCTTTAGTGGCATGATAATAACCAGTATGGTTTCATTGTAAAGAAGCATTAGAGGAAAACTTGTATCCAGAGAGCTATTACATAAGTACACAAAACTTAGGAACACATCTGAGATGAGAACTGGCATTGTTTGAGGTGGATAGGGGATCTATGGGTCATCTTCCCTTTGATTTAGGTGAAGGATATAGAAATGTGCAGGTATGAGGAAACTTATCAAAGCACGGGATAGGCAGGACCAGGGCGAGATCAAATCTAAAACAATGTGCTACATTCAATCCTCAAATTGGTAAAAGTAAGATATCTACGTCATGTCAAAGGAAAGGACATCAAAATATTCAGAATAAAAAAAAAAACTCAGTAAATCATCTAGACATTTGGCCTACTTGACATTAAACACATGGGTACTTCCAGATGTAAATGAAACCTCTAGATAATTAATAAACCATTTTCTTGCTTCCTCAGCATGTTTGGTCCTCTTAAAGACCTATTTTGGAAAGAGCTCTCATCATCCAACTCTTTGCTTTTGCTCCTGCCCTGTTCTATCTCTCAGTGCCAGTTCTTGCTCCTGAAAGCAAACAGGGACAATTTCACATTATTAAAATTGAAGCATTGTCTGCCTCAGTAAAAATGTTCAGCTAGACACTGTGCCACAGCAATATAGCTATGTAGCACTTCTCAGAAACTTTAAGGAATAAAGGAAAAAAATCATTAAGACTTCAAGGATGAAGAGCCTTAAGTGTTTTTAATACATCTATTATTTTATGACTTGGGTATGATTATGGTCTTAATTTACTAGTATCTTTGGTATAGCTCTCTTTTACAAAGATAAATTACTATAGTTAATACAATATCTTCAGGGGAAATAAGGATATCAGTCAGAAGCTACAGCTACTGTGGCTTAGTAGTTTTGCCAGTGTTTTCAGGATTTCTGTCTCTGAAAACATTACTGCAATAATTTTGAAAACATGAAATGAAAGAGATCTAAAAACAATAAGTTGAGTCTTTCTAGGCAGCATCGTCAAGAAAAAAAGCTGCCACAAAGCTAACCCTGGTCTGAAAAAAGAAAAATCTGAATAAAATAACTCACAGATTTCTATTAGAAAATTTAAACTCAGGAAAATCTCCTCAAATAAAATACTTGCAGATACGTATTAGAAAAATGTCCATCGAATGGTCTTTGTTTTTATGATACAAAAGATTAAATCCTTTATCAACTTTACTTGAAAATATATGCTGTTTCTAAGTACTTCTTCGGCCCCAAACAAATCAAATATGGGTTTTATCCAGTATACATGTTTTGAGTGTCAAACTGTATTATCATCTTAGCAAGCACATTTTTTCTCTTTTATAGAACTCCTCTGCATCATTAAAATATCTAGTACAAATTGATTAAACTTGATTTTAACATTAGAATTTTTAAAAAATCTGTATCTTTGCAAAATAAACTCTAATTTACATGCTCTTGTTTTGTTCTGGGTCCCCTTTTCCCATCTTTGTTAGATATCTTAATTATTACAATGGCTAGACTACGTTTGAAAGACTCACTGAAATTCTTCATGTTTATAGTCCAAGACTTATACCTGACATGTTACTAAAATTTATTTTATGAACTTGAGCTCTATCTGATAGTCAGAGCAAAGAGAAACAGTTTTTTCAATTTCTTGTAGAGTGTTTCATTTGCTTTTGTGTTGTGCAGGTGAGTTAATGTTGTTCATATTTACTAATTACTCCTGACTCAGGGTCTCCCTTTATATCTGTATAGGAAATATTATCTCTTACAATGAGAATGTCCATTATGTGATGAGTTGTGTTTATTCGCCATTTGGCAGCTCCTATTCCTCATGAAAAAGAGAAAGAAAAAAATAGACCTAGAGAATCTCTTTAGTCAGCTCTTTTATCATTGTACCTAGTCCAGCATTTACATTTCGAAGCTGTCTAAAATTGCTAGTCTTAATTGGCTTTTAGAAATATGCATACATGCTTATAGATGAATATGTTTATAATACATGCATACATTATTTAGGTATCAACTGATCTAAGTGTGATTGTATGCCTATATGCCTATCACACAAATCTGACTTTTACCTCTGACTTTCTACTCTCGTTGTTTATGGGTGAACTTACTTGACCATGTAATGTCAATTTCACAATTATGCTATTTGATATGCACTCTGTTACCATCTTAAATTTCTGCCAGCATAATACATGAGTTTAAAATAAGTACTTACAGAAATAATAAGTATGTGTCTAATGTTGGCCTTTTATGTTTTTCCTGATTAATTATTTCCCTGGTTCTTCATTAAAGTATAAAACCAGCATATTTTCTTTTGAAAGCAATGCATTTGACAATGTGCACCTCAAAAGTAACTATGTTAAAAATTATAAATACCTACTCTAATAAGCAGTCTAATTCAGAGACAGAAACAGCAAAATAGTTTCCCTTTTTAATATAATCAAGATTCCCAATGACAAGAGTATATTTATTATAAAATATTAGACACATAAATAATAAATGAAAAAATGAATTGGCCACCAGTCTAATCTTAAATGACCTTTTCACTGATCCCACAACCATTTTATCTGTCTAAGGAAATAGCTTTTATTATAAGTAAATATGAATAGTAAGTAATTATTATAATATAATTACATTATTTCATCTTATAGCTGCTTTTTTGAGGTCCTCTAGTTTCTTTTTTTAGGAAATATACCACAAAAAATTCACTTATTTACAACCCCATGTATTTCCCACATCTACAAATAGTGGATGATCAAAAACTGTTTGTCGTTGATGACAGTAACTCATATGACAAACTTGGGATATTTGTGCTCAATAATCAATAAGCAATTTAACAATATTTTCCTTTGTCAATAATGCCTCTTGTTTTCTTACAGCAAAAGGAAACAATTTATTGGTTTATGATTTTTGATATATGTTGAATATTTTTAAACGATTCCCGTTTAAACCTATTTTACAATTTACTACCTCTTATACAGTTTAGTCAGTAAAAATTATCTGATAGCTGGTAAAATGCCAAAGAATAATCTCATAATGATGACTGAAATAGAGTCTTAGACTATATGACGCTAGCATTACTTAACAGCTTTCAATTGAAAACATCTAATTTAAACTTTTCTTTTTCTTAGTGGTGATTTTCATACATTTGCCAAGCAACTATTTTAATATGGTCTATGAAATGTAATTTGATTTAGGTTATCACTGGGTTAAAAGAAATAAACAATGATAACATAATTAAATTCTAACTAAACGATGTTTATAAAACAAAAATTAACAGGCTGAACTCCTTATTGTTTAGGTATTGTCATGCTCAGTTACAAGATTCATAACCTAACTTTATTGAGTGCAAAATATGTTTTATGATATTTTCATGATCTTATTTCATAGTTATTATTAGTAAAGTTAAGCTTGCTGCATGGACCTCCATAAAGCAATTTCCAACAGTGATATTTTTTAATTTTCTACATATACCAAAACAAAGTATTTTGATTAATCTAAAGATGTTTCTCATTTATTATTAGGCAAATCAGTATAAAATACATAATCAGATAAGTCCGCACATGGATAATATATATACTTCTATCTACTATGTCTAATAAAAACCTATATTATATTTCAAGGATATCTCTTCCAGTTTCTGTGTAAATTCACAAAGTATTCTTGATTAGCTCAATACTTTCTATGAATGTCTCCCTGTTATGATGGTAAAGAGAAAAAAGTCAAGAACAGCTAGCAACAATTAGTAATCAATTTTCAACCATTCAATCATATTCAGAAAACTAGAGCTTTTAAGAAGTTTACTGGTACCAAGTGAATAAACTACTCAAAAAAGTAGCAGTGAACAAAAACAGTACTGAAAATGACTTTATTCTACATCTTACTTATATTTGTGTGTTACCTTTCACCATATCAACAAACAGGCCACAAGGGTCTACTGCAGCTCACTGTTATTTTTATTCTTCAGGCTTCACTGATACTTTAGTGCTCTCAAAGAAAGACAAGAAAATCTTTACAACATACCTGATCATTTATCTGGCATGCAACGAGGTTGTGCTGATCATAACAGCCAGCGAACCTGATGTACTTGAGCCAGCTTCCTACATCTGGTTCACTAGCATCTATGCAGAACTTCACATTGCAAAACTCATCTAAGATCTAAAAAGAAGAAGATGAGAACAATCAATTTCCATATCAGTTCATTCATTAGAATGATTAATTGCTTGAAAATATTTTATTCAAATGTATATCCCTTCTTTGAATCTTTAAAAAAGTCAGACAGCAAGCATATTAATAAAGGAAGAATAAGAATAAGCTATTTTAAAAGTGACAGCATACTGTTTTTTCTAAAGAAACAAAACAATTGTAAATTATTACAAAAATTGATTAATTGGTTTCAAAATATGCTTGCTTTCTTGTTATGCATGAATGAGTGTTATTGACTTAATTTTATCCAATGTGATTTAAATCACATTCAATAACATATATTAACATAATATTTCTAAACTAAATAGTCAATATTTTATGTTCAGAGAGTGTCCCCATGGAAATATATACTTCCACATTTTGCACTTTAAATTAATTCAATTAAAACACTTTAACTTAAATATTAAATTCATTTTCAGTTTGCATTTCACTACCATAAAATCACACCCTTAATTGAAGATAATAAGATTTGTCTCACAGATGCTTCTGACCAAACTAAAGAAAAGCAAATGAAAACAAATGATTGGTAAACATTCATGCAAAATATGGCAACCTAATGTTTTAGTTAACACATGCCAATGTATATTTCAATTTTACGTTTAGTAAACAAAATAACAAAACTGGCTTGTGAGCCAGCAAAAAAATATATAAGAATATTACAGCAAATTGCCATCATTACCTATGGTTGTGTATTGTTATTTTTCATTAGATTTTACATTCAGCCTGTCCTAAATATTAATCATTACTTAGGACGCCTATTAAACAAAAAATGGAACTGGGAAAAGTCCATTTTTTAAAGTTTTGCCTACTTAAAACTATTCTGATTCACTAGTAGCAATAATTTTTCAAACAGCAGTATCAAAAGCTGCAGAGTTGTTGACCTGATGGTGAATAATCAGAAAGGCTGGTAGTGTTAACGTCAATCAGTTAATGCAAACTTGAGGAAGTTTCCTATCAAAGACTAAACAATACAGTCTAGAACAAAAATTAATGAATTAAATAAGCCCCACAGAACTCTGCTGCATCTATACTTGTATAAAAGTTAAAATAAATTCTTGGGTATACAGACCAAATTGCATAGAATTCAGGTAATCACCCAGCTGCAGATTCAACTCATTAACTCACCACAAACTTCAAGAAGAAGCCCAGTGCTCTGAGGGCTCTAGTCAAGAGGCACTATGAATAAGCCTTTGGCCATGAGGCAATTAAGGGCAATAAGTAGTTCCACGATTTAAAAAGAAAAATCAGAACAGAAGATAGAGAATGATAATTGCTACACACACACACACACACACACACACACACACACACACAAATCAAGTCTTTTCTAAGGACACTTCTTCACATTAACAACAACAAAAAGTCTACATTAAACACCCTCTCTAAAGAGGACAGATTTTAAAATTTTTCTTATATGTAACATTACAAACTTTAAGTCATTTTCTTTAACTCTCATTGCTGAGTAATACTAATGGAATGGCAATTTAACATTGCCCCCTCCTCAGATGTCTAGAATGAGCATAAATAACAATAGCAATAGTAAAAAGTTGGGATTGTTATTTTGTTTGTTTTCGGGGTTTGTTTGGTTTTTGGTAGATCTTTCGTTGTTTGTTTCCTTGACTAGGGAAAAAAAACAGTTTTACTGACACACTAGAGAAATATTTAACGAAGGAAATAGGGTGAAGTCAATGAAATGCAACACCAGTTCCATTTCATATTTGCAGAAAGACGTGGAAAACTTGTTAATTTCAAAGTCAAGAATCATCTATCCCCTTTAGCCTTCCAGCATTCCCTTTCTGCGGGGGCAGGGAGTTACGTGTTGCATATGCTGCACATAAAACCTCTAGGTGTAATTTTATTCCGTGTTAACATTATTGCCATTGCCACTGTCAACAGTGAAATTAATTTAAAAACAGGTTCATTTCCAAAGAATGTCTTTTCATATATATGTTACATGATTATTCAAATATTTCACCAACATTTCTTACTCTCAATATTCTTGCCCCAACACAAAAGCTTAACTTTCTCCAGAAACGTTTCCCCACTGAGTGAATTATTCACTTTTGATTTGCTAGCAGAACTGCGTTTGTCTCCCCAATGTCTTAATCGTCTTGCAAATCTCGAATAAAATATAGTAACACATCTCCCGTCATTTCATCTAACACACTCCTGTGTTTTTAAAAGTTTTCAAGTTTCAAAGATAGCTTAAAAAAAAAAAAAAGAATTCCCTTTAGGTAGACTTTAGAGAGAAAGCTCCTTTCAAAAAACCAACAGCAAAGGGGGGGTGGGGGGAGATCGCCACAATCCAGCCAAAGAGTCCGAATGTGACTTTCTCGCGAAGCAGCACACGATGTTGGACAGCAAAGCTGTTACTTGGCAAGGTGGAACTCGGCCGAAAGCGGCTCCAAAGTCGCGTGGCGGGTGCCAGGAATTCAGATTTTGGCAGCCCCACCTTCTGCGTCCCTGATACCGATGGACAGACACACGGAGGGAGGGGAAGCAGGAGAAGAGCGCGAGGAAAAGAGGCCGACAGCCGGCAGAGAGACCCACCGAAGGCCGGACGACCCACCCCGGAGACGCGTCCAGACCGCACCGTTCCACAGGAGGAACAAGGAAATCGCCAGTCCCGGCAACGTAGATAAGCCGCCGGGCTCCGCGAGACTGAGAGGGCAAGTAGGAAAAGGAGGCTGGGGGGAGGGGCGGGTGGGGGGCACCGGGAGAAGGGGTGCCAAGGCAGGAAACTGTCCGAAGTTACAAACTATGCACATCGCCAAGACTTTCTTTTTTTTTTTTTTAAACGAGTTCTCTTACCTTAAGATTTCTATGGCCTCAACTCAGCAATAAAACGCAATCACAGAAGAGTTAAAACAAACAAAATAAAATAATCAGCATCCCCCAGTTTTCCTGCACGAAAATCCTTTCAAACGATCCCGAGCCACATTTCGAGATGTTTAAAAAAAAAAAAAAAAAAAAAGCCTCGCGTCTCGATTTCCGAATGGGTTTCTGATAACTTTGTCCGTCTCTAGGATCTGCTCGCCAGGACCACGCGTTTCAGATTTATTGTCCGCCAACAGTGTATTTTTAAGACCAGGAAAGCAGCCTCCTCTCGTCTGGGTGACCGGGGTTTGGTGTGTTTTGGTTTTTTCCCCTTCCTAAATGAGCTCGGAACTATTCCTTCTGGTTCACATCACCTCCCTCTTTTCTCACTTTCTCTTGCTCTTATCAGCCCGATGTGTAATGAAAGTTATCTGAAACCCACTAAAACTTCTTTCACTTCTCTCTCCCAGTTTCAAAGGGGGCAAAAACAGGCAGGAGGAGGAGAGTTTGAAAAGGTGGGGGGCCTGGAGAGGCGAGGGGAGCTCTAGCCCACTTTCAGATCCTCCGCAGCGCCTTCCCTGGTCTTAGATCCTCACGGGATCGTCCCCTTTCGCAACTCCAAGCTCAGCCGCCGGGTTTCTGTTTCATGAACTGTCTCTTTAAAGAGGATCTGCTCGGCCATCCAGAAAGAACCCGGGGCGAGGGAGAAAGGGAGCTATCTCCCGCCGCCCAGAGTGATCGGAAGCCAGACGGGCTCCTCTCTGTAAATTTTTAAAGTGACAGCAGCCTCCTCTGGCGGGAGAGGTCACAAAAAGGTCGCCAAGACCTAAGTCCTATAGGGACAGACTGATTATGGATGCACCATTCCCCTTAAACATGTAGATTTCTCTGGGTAAACAACCAATGGGGAGATCCCGCCAGCCAGGATTTCTTTCCCCAGGGAAATATCCTCTGTTTCAATGTCCTGAAAGCACAAGTGTAAGTGTGTGTGTGTATGTGTGTGCGTCTGTGCGCGCGCGCGCGCGTACGTGAGTGTGTGTGTGTGTGCGCGCGGGCGCGCGTGTGTGTGTTGGGGATGGGGGATGGGAGTAATGGGGTGGAGAAGTGCTTTCGGGGGTGTGAGGGTGTGTGCACCGAGGCTGGGGGTGGGGCGCTGGAGGACAAGGATGAGGTTTAAGGTAAAGGGACGCTGGCTCATGCTAAACATAATTAGTTTAGAAATTCTCAGAAAACAGCAACTTAAGAGTGAAAAGTTGACATGTACATTTCGTTTTCTAAGCATCAATTTTTATTATTGAAATCCATACTCCAATTTATTCCCTCCATTATTATAGTTAATCAGCAGATGAGCACGCTTTTTCCAAATCATATTTTTCTTAGGAGTAATTTAAAAATCTGAAACATTATTCACATATAACCTGCCCAAACAGTGTATTATGGATTTAGAGAGGTTGACGATTGTCTGGTGAATTTTTGTCATTTTCTTTAATATACTAATTAAAACACTGTGATCGCCCCAAAGTGAAATTAAGCAGTTTGACAACTCAAATTATCTTTAAACTTTTGACATTATAAATGCTGCTTTAGGTGATCGGTACTATAAGGTGATTAATAACTTTCTAACATACATGGTCTATTTTTATTGACACATTTCAGAAACTACATTGGAAGAAAGAATATAGGAAACGCGAGGCAAAATAAAAGGGTCTGTGGATTTACTTTAGCCAACCTTGGAAATTTTAATAAAATCCATCAGTTAAATGGAAATAAACGCTTTTTATCACAAATCTCCATTCATAAAAACAAATGGACAAAATCCAACTTCTTAGCTCAACAATGGAAAGTTAAGCAAAGTAAGCGAGTCAAGGGACACTTGAGGGGGAGGGTCGGAGGGAGAGAGAAAGGAGAGGAGAGCGCGCTTATGTTAAACTTTATCTGCAAATAGGGACAGGTCCCTTTTTTGTTTTCTCCAAGTACAAATAGACGTGTAAATCTAGCAGATCTATATTTCCCCAAAATGCTTATTTGAAAAACAAGAATAGTAACTAAAGGGAGGGATGTGGGGGAGAGAAAATGACAAGAGGTGGTGACTAATTCGTTTTGGTGGCCTGTTATCTGTGACATTGAACTGTTATTTCAGATAATGGCCATTGTTTGAGGGAAAATCGCACAGCAGTGGTAGGTAGGACAGGAAAAATCCTTTGTAAATAACCTGAAACCCGGTCAGATATTCCCATAGTGTTCGGTGCTTGAGAACCTTTAAGAGCTCCCGGTTTGCTGCCATTGATTTCCTGCCCTTCCTCAACTTGCCCATTGTCGGAACCCACCCCCCCCCCCGCCCTTTTTTTTAATTTAGCCATAAATTGGACCGGCTCGAGCTATGAGCTGTTCTATTTTCTTCCTGTCAGGATGAGGGATTTGTTTTATGATGCATTGTGTATTAAATACAAGTAATCTGGGGAACCGATTGCTTCAGACAGTGCGGCCTGATCAGGGGGTCTGAGAGCTCAGCGCCCCAATCCTCCTCCCAGCCCCGCGGCCCCCACCTCCTTGCCCTTTATAAAGCTGTTCTGAAAAGAAGGAAACATCGGTGGGTAAAACAAAGGGTCGTGTGGAATTGTGGCAGGTCCTCGCTAAATTAAGATTTCGTGGAAAGGGCCTCTGAGTTTTTTCCTTTAAATTGGGTTGGGGTGGGGGGGCGGGGCGACTTTTGAGGTCCGGGAACTTGCAGGTGCGGCAGGAGGCCGGTAGATGGCGATGCACCCCGAATTAAGGCGCAGCGCTAGCGGTTCCAGCCACCCAGGTGAACCCGCAGCCGCTTGCCCGGCGCGGTCAGCCGGGTTTTGCCCTCCGACTTGCCCGTGGTCCCGAGCATTCCCGAGCCTCAAGCAGGGACGAGAGCATCCTGCAGTCCAGACCCGCAGACACTGACTGGCCTGAGCTAATACTATTTGTACGTATCAAATTCTCTTCCTCAAATAGAGCCGAAAGATTTAACACTTTCTTTCTGAGACCTTGGGAGATTTATCTAGAGAAATGAGGCAGTTAGCTTCATTCATATTATTTTGTTAATATCATCATCCGCAGTCTTGTTCTCTACTGAATAATTTGTGAGAAAGACTAAAGGAAATCATCAGAAGGACCCAGCAAACACAATCAATCTCTCTCTCTCTCTCTCTCTCTCTCTCTCTCCCCGCCCCCCTTCCTCCCCCCACCTCGCCCCCACCCTCTCTCCCACCCCAAACCCCTCTCCCCTTTGATTATATAGTAATAACTTCATGTAAAGGCAGAATCAACACACTTTTTCTTAACGACACAAACTGAAGTTTAAAATAAAAGGTCCTGAAATCCCAGAGTAGCTAGATGGGCCTTGTTTCTTGTAAAAGCACCTCTTGATATTTAAATACTCACTCTTTAGGAGAAGACCCTAACCAACCCACCCTGATTAGAAGAAAGCAAACAAGAGGAGACAGGGCTGGAGGAAAGGTTTTTGCAAGGGGCTTGTTTTTCTCCCTGGTTAACTTGCTTTCCATCAGGAGATTTCTAAAATAATAAAGACAAGGAGCCAAATACCACCACCAATTCCCTTTATTCCTTGGGATTTCTGGTGAAATCTGTTTACAGTAGTTCCCAGTTACAAATTAATCTGCAAAAGCCGCTGTCTGCTCAGCAGTAATCAGTAACATGCGCGTTCTGCAGTGTTTAGCACTGCTCTTGAAATGGGCTATTAAAAATAATGGTTTTACTATAATCTCAAACCAGCTTTAATTTGCAAACATGTATCAGGACAGATGATCTAAATATTAAGGGGATGGAATGGGACCACATACTACTAAAAATGTATAACTTTGGGGAAGGCAGAAAATAGAGTGATTCATCAGCAATGATTAAAAAGAGAATCATATTTTAAAAACATTTTTCCAGAAGGAATGATTATTTTTTTCTGCCCTGTTCTGTTAATTGTTGTTTACCAGGGGGAAAAAAAAAGAATTGGAAAATATGAGGTTTGAGTATAAGTTGATAGATTTTCTGGGAGCTGTAAAGAACCCCCTTTGGCAGATGGCAAGACTAGGGTGGGAGAGGTTAATGTGTTTTCTTCCTGGTTTGAAAAGGGCATAAACCCTCCTCAGGCCCCTTCCTTCCTCCCCCATCTGGGTTGATTGCAGAATCTTTAAAAGGCTCAAAGATTTCCAATAAGGCCACTGGCTCTGCCATCATTGTGTAACTGTTTATTTAAAATAAGTCAATATATTAGTTAAAGCAGTAAGAAGTTAGTGTTCCAGTATTCAAGTGATTCCCACAAGACTGTAAGCTGATGCCTCTTTTAAGCCTTAAACTTCATGGTTGTCCCAGAAGTAAAAGTTCTGCTAATGGAGACCCTATGGGCATGGTACATTCCAGCACATCATTAAAGGAAAGAAAAGCAGTCCAGCCAAAGCCAGATGAAATGACTGCACTGTCCACTTTTAATAGGCTTCCTGTGGACAAACAGCCCTGTAACACTCTGCAGAGGACAATATTTAAAAACAAGACAACTTGCTGGCAGTTTTCAATACCATAAAGTTAATAAAGTATGTTCCCATTCACCCTGACATTATGTTTTTAGTTTATAGAGGAAAGCACTTTATAACCTCAACCTAAGTAGAGTTCCCTTAATTCTGCAGCTTTGGGTTTCTTGAGGTGGCTAAACATTCACTGACTGAACTCCAAGCCTGACATTTTTGTTTTAACAGTTTTTCATACAAGTGTATTTTTACATTTCTCAAGTGCAGTTTCATTCATGGAGATTCTGTTAAATCCTGTTTCATACAGTTCATGTCAAGAAACATAAAATAATGTGAGAAATTGACATTTGGCTGAACAATAAATGCCTGCTAATTAAATTAGCTTCATGTACAGATATCGATGTATGTTTAAAAAGAAAATCAATGCTTCCTTTTCCACATCAGAAAAGGATTTTGTAAAATCTTGCCTGACCTGTGATAAGAAAAAAATATGTCTTGAGGACTCAAGAGAATTCCCACTGATTCACATATAAATATTTCTTCTAATACAGAAACTCCAATTTGTTTCTCCACGTTCTTTCCCTCCAATTCTTGACTAAGTCTTCTCCCGTCTTTTTACTTAAAGAATAAGCCTTATATTGAAGCATAATGTTTAGGCAACAGACACTAGACCAGAAAATCATGAAATCAAAAGTAATATTATATTTAATTTTAATTTATATGTTTTAATCAGGGGAGTTTTCACAAGCTTGATTCCTAAATTTGAAGGTAGATTCTGTGATGCTAGGTAGGCAGACCCGGCAAAATGGTCCAGCACCATAAGAGTTTACAAACAAAAAAGGCTCTGAATGTCTATAGTCATCAAGCCACATCACCACTGCTCAGGAGAGATATTTGCGGTCTTTCTTGATGGACTTCACTTTTTTTTTTTTTTAATCTAGGGTGGGAGATGGGGGAACTGTTTTAAAAAAAAAAAGAAAAGAAAAGAGGAAATTAAAGGTAAAAAAAAATGTAAATAAAAAATTTCCCTTGGTCTGGAAATGGGCCCGACTGAAAGCATGTTAATCTCCACCTCAGTAATTTGGTTCTCCAGGAGAAGACAGAAGCCCTGCTGCTGTGCCCTGCACTTCATAAATCACATCTTTATGTGGACAAGGTCAGGGCACCTAACAGCTCAGACATGGGCCTTTGCAGTGGCTCGAGGATCCAGGCATGTTTACTCTCCTGCTCGGCTCTCGGAGGAGTAGTCCAGCACGCTTCTAATTACTTTTGATTATTTTCATTTGCTGGGGTCAGTCTGGCTTGCCAGGACTGCTGGAGGGTTGATTTCCTACAAATCTTGATGTCTTTGTAGGACGGCACTGTGTGCGTTCAGAATCAGCACCCTGTTATTACAGCACGGGATCCCTCATCCTAGATACTGTGATAGAAAAGTTTCCCCAGTGAACCATTACCTACTTCCCTTTTTATTAATTAACTACACAAGCATAATCACCTATCTGATCTTTTTTTTAAAAAATGCAGATGACTTCCTTAACAGTTGAGTATTTTATAGTATATTTGGCCGGAATGAAACTGAATTTTTTTTTTTTTTTTTTGCTTCAACTTTAAATATATTTAGTAATGACTAGCAGCTCTTTGGAAACTGAGATGAAATACTTTGCTGAGACAACAGCTCTAGTGAATAAATTATTATACTCAAAGATTTATTTCCTAAATTCCAATTAAGGCTGCCATATTTAAAATTTTTTTGTTCGGCTATTTTGATGTATTTCAGTCCTAAGCTATTATGCTGAGTGGTTATTTTGCAGGTGAAGCACAACAACGAGAAATGTATACCAAGCTTAAATAAAAACACTGTGATAAAATAAAAGCTTTAATAAAATACAGGAAAAATTTTGGTAGAGAAAAAGAGGGAAAATATCATTATTTTTCTCTTCTTTGTCCCCCAAAAGTAGATATTAAGAGCTCAGATGTGTAGCATCAAAAGATAAATTCAAGGAAAAAAATGAGCAAATAAATATCCATAAAAACTGAGAAAAAAATATTCACCAAAAAAACACATAACACATCAATATAATTGTTCAGATAATAAGCGTTTTTAGATCAGTGAGCAAAAATCATTATTTTTATTTTGTAGAAGATAACTTGGATCATGATTATAATTGGTCAAAAAGCCAAATTCCTCATTTTTCCTAAGTTTAGATCAAAGAATTAAGGCACTAAATGCTTTTGGAATTACCTTTGACTCTGTAAGAAATTAATTTTTTATTATTTCATTAATTTTCATTAATTTTATCTTTTAAGATAGCATTTAAGCACTTTGTGCAATAGCTCTAGGGCTGGCCTCTTCTCTGAGACCTTAGGAACGGCTTTTAAAAGTGCTTTTAGACTCATAGTCTTGTGGGGAAAGTTAGTTGAAAGACCTTTCTCTTCTCCTGTCCCCACTACTAGCTGTGTGCCTTTGGGTAAGTCGCTTAACCTTTGAGTCATTTTCCATGAAACTTTCATAATATCAGCCTAATAGGAATGTTAAGAAAATAAATTGGGTAATATGAGTGTGAACTGCTCTGAGTTCATGGGAACAGGTCAAAATACTATAAGCTTCACAGTATTTGTGTTTGTGTAATGAGTTAGAACAGAGTTACATATACACAATAAGGAAGATAGTCTGGTCTACACTTTGGGGAATGGTAAAGTAAAAGTATTTTTCTCTCCTCTTTCTTCCATTCCAATGCCAGTTGCCCTAATCCTTACCCTGACCTATAGAAGACAAGAATTTTAAGAAAAATGTTTTTTTTCTCTCAAGCTGTGCTACCCCTGAAGATGTCTGTCTCTGTCTGGCTTGCAGCTGAGTTTGTTCAGTCCCACCCACTGTGTTTTCTGCCAATCAGTAAAAGGGAGAGTGCTGAGGCAGAAGTAAAATACCAGTGAGATCCAAGATCCCTGAAAACTGGGGTAGGAACCCCCACCCCCACCCCGACTCACACACACAGGGGAAGAAGGTGAATTAGTTTTAGGTCGATATTTGTTACCAAGGCCAGGGAATTTATCCTCTATAAAACCCTCTGGCGGACTTTAAATGCCAGGATGGCAAGAATTGGGTCTATCTATTTTGTCCCTTTTGCCCAGAGCCTGACATAATGTCAGGAATATAGTAGGTGTTCAGTTAATGTTGGTTGAAAAAAATGTATCAGGTCCTCCCTTGATTTTAATTCCCACCTAGTTCGGATGCCTAGCTTATAGACGTATTACCTCTCATTTGAGTTATTACAATGACCTCCTAACTGATCGTCTGACCACCGTTTATCCTCCCACCAGTTTCTGCTCTACATCTAATCTTTCCCAGCATCAGATGTTTACCACTCCTCTGTTTAAAATTTTTCAGTGGTTCCCTGTGGTATAATAATTCAGTACAATCTCACTCCATATTTTTAAAATAAATGAGGCAATGTATTTAAATCACTTAGAATCATGCATGCCACATAGTTATTATTATCATTATTACTATTATAATTGTAATTATAATCATTATTGTTTCTCAGTCTATAATTCATTTTGCCTCAGTTATCTTAGATGAAATCTTAGTTGTCCTTCAAAGCCCCCCCCCCTTTTTATGTCCATTCATTCCTACTAACCAAGTTTGACCTTTTCATGTTTCACCTCAAATCATCTGTGCTTCTCTCTTGCTTTTATAGCCAGTTCTACCTGAGCTTACAGTTATTTCTATAATGTTCTTATCCTCCTTAATGGCCATTGTAAGATTCTTAAGGATGAAATCAAGTTTTATTTACACTGACATCTTCAGCAACATCTTTTTATGATAGACTGAATTACCTTTGAACTTACTTTGCAAGAGTGAATTACTTATGGCTAAATTTCTGAGGAATTACTATATTTAATATCCAAGGAAACTGCTCTTTTACCCTGTCCCTCCTGGGGAATCAATCGGTGCACTGCTAATTCTCTTTTAAGGAATCGAGAGAGAGAAATTCTTGTCACTGCTGCATCCCAGGAATAGCACCTTATTGCTCTTCCTCCTCATGCCACCTACAAAATCGCTGTTTCTGTACCAACTGTCAGCCTTCATCTGGTGCAGACCCTGGACAATGTCCTGGCCTCCTCCCTTTCCTTTATCCCCAGTAAATACTAACTCCCCTGGTCAATTTACTCTTTTCTTACTACAGGGCTTTCCCCTTCCCACTGGCACTGCCCTAAGAAAGCCCTTGTCATTTTAAGCCTGAATGTTATGATATCTTTCCAACAAAAATTAGTCTTCCTAATATAATAAAGTTACAACAACGTTATTGCTGAACTAAAAACAAACCAAAAAAGGTAAAAAACAAAGAAAAACCACATTAATTTGCTAGAAAATAAAGCCCCTAATCCAAAATGCAATCGCCTCTATAATTTGATATAAAATTTATCATTCCAGGATCATTTACTGATTCTTCCCTCCACACAAATCTTTAGCTCTGGTTAACACCTGGGGATAGAGAGTAGAAGCTCTTGGCCCTTTAACTGTGTGTTCATGCAGGCCCTTCACTTTTCTTATCTGATATTCACAGCATTCAGGAAATGAAACAATAGATCAAGGAGGTGAAGTAATAGTTCTATTTATCAAGCTGATACATGGTTCTCCAGGGTCCCTTCCTTGAAATTCTTACAGTATTCATTATTAAAATCATTTGCTAGTCAGTCATGATATTTAGGGTCATTTGGGATATTTCTGTTATCCACCAATCTGCCTATAAGCTGTTTGATGGCAAGAAATGCCCTTCGCACCGGTATTTTCTACTCAGTGAATTGTTAACAGTTATCCCCTGATAATGTGTTCTGTGGTCAGAAAAGTAAAGATAGCTCCCTCTTGGAGCTTCACAGTGAACATCAACTTCATAAGTGCTCTAAGAATCTCAAAGTCTAAAAAGTCCTTCTGTCAAGAAGCTTTTTTGGCTTGTTCAATGTGGCATGAACGCAGATATTTAAACATGTATCAAAGTCCCTTTCTCCTGCTGGAATGCCAAAGGGAACAATTTTGGAAGTAAAGCTTTGTATTACTTTGCATCTGTTTCAGCAAAGCCTATAAGCATTCCCCCATATATTTTTCTATCAATTGACTGTTTTCAACTCTTGATCGAAAAATGTTAACTACAAATTAGTAATAGACAAATAGAGACAAAAGCGAGCCTCAACTTTACATTCAACTTGAAAGCATTTGGAAGGTCTATCAAGCTCATAAACAAAGTAGGTTATTAGAAAACTTAGCCAGTTGATTCTATGCCTGTGAAGTGTTGTAACTGTAACCGAGTATATGGTATGAGAACCTTCCAAAGGACTGTGTACAATCTCATTTCAAAATCAATCCACCCCTTCCTATCCTCTTCCATTACAAGCCTTTCTAATACATGGATTTTTCCCATGGGCATATTTTCAAGCATCATTTTATACTATTTGGGCTTCACATAAGATTTGGCATTATCTAGATATCTATTTCTCCAGGAGAAAGAAAAGCAGCAAGGAGATCTCAATCTAAGGATGCCTGAATTAAATGTTTAAAATTTGCCTTTTCTCCAGTTTTTGATATTGGATTCATGTGTTGTGCCTGCCAATGGCTGTTTAACCGTTAAACTAAGTGGACATTAAATCAGATGGCATACAAAATTACAGGAATTTGATCTTTAGATAAACCACAAACCCTGATGAACTAACATTGTTCCAGATGAATTAACTCATCATCCTGAAGAACAGAACATTTCACAGGAGTGACCACACAATCTTCTTGTAAAGAGCGCTAATGGCTGTGATTAATATGTGATCTACTGAAAGCGCTTGCTTCTCACTAAATAGGCATACACGAAATGAAAGTGGGGAGGGATGGGGAGGCAGCTCTGGCCCCAGAATTACTGCTTCACTTCAAAGCTCTGATGGCCCGTGCTGGTTATGACGTCTCTGCTAAGGAATTATCAGGCGATGAGCAATATGTTAAGTTCTCATCAATGTTTTAGTAAAATATTTATCTTCTCTTTATGTTAGGAAAATCCTAAAATTCCATTTTATTATGTCAGTGACCATAGATGGATACTTTAAAAATTAAAAAATAAAACCTCTATAGAGGCAGAAAAGTATAGTAGGCTTACAATCCCTTGGAAGGATGTCACATCTTTTAATATGTATGAAACAGTAAAATGTCAAATAATGGTTCAAGTACCAGTGAAATCTCAATATCATTGTGAAAACATGGGCATTGACTTCAGTTGTGGCTTTAAAAATATCTTTTTATAAATTGTGTTGAGTCCATTCTTCAACTTAAATAAAATCCTAAAATAGCCTGTCTATAAAGTCCAGAATTAAGTACTGGTCAATTTCTAAAAAAAAAAAAATTAAAAATTGCAGATTCTTAAAGGCATTTGTGTTTTGATATGTAGTTCTTGGCTGGAAAACAAATTCAAGCTTGCTAATGCAGTGCCCTACAATCAGAAGGGAGAATGCCAGGAGGGACTTGAATGGCAATACTTAAAGAGAAAAGAAAAATATACACCCTGATTCACATACGATTTCTCTCCCCATATGATCTGGACTACCAATTCACAAATGAGTCATGGAACCCAGTCATGAGATGAAGAAAGGTGAAATTATAAACCTAGGAACGTAAGATTAAAATGACTTCAGATTTTAAACTCATACTTTTGTGTAATATTAGATTGTCTTTCACAATATTATATTCCTCCTCCTCATTTCCACTCTTATGAGAGCTAGCAAAGTTCATATAGCCTCAAAAAAAATTTTTTTTGGTATCCAATCTAAATGATTCACTAAATACTTTAGTTATTTAACTTATTTGTATTAATTTTGTGGGAGGTTTCTGTTGTCTCTGCAAAAATTACCATAATAAATGTTTATCATTTCCTGTACAAATATCTTTGGTAACCAATGCTGGAATATTTCAAGAAAGCCATTAAAAGTCTTTATAAAATATAATTTGCTGAATTTCAATCTTGGAAAGCATAGTGGAGTTGAACAAGCTAATGTTCAACTGCTGTGAAGAGAAAGGAGGAAGAGGGAAGGGAAAGGGGAGGGGGAGATGGAGAATGATTCTTTACCAAGAAAAAAGTATGAGATGGAGACATGAATCGTTTGTTCCTTCCATAGGAATCGGTGTTCAAATGCCTTTTGTTTCACAAGTACAGTATCTTGTTGTATTAAGTATGACTCTCGGGTTTAGAGTTATGTATTTTTTATGCTGTGCAGCCCCTGAGTGCAAATACACTGCTTCCTCTGATACTCAACCAAAGCCAAGGAGATTCTTTTCAACACTAGATGGTTTAAGGGTTGAACAGGAAAATTTTGATTATACTTGATTTTCAATTATTTGCATACTATAGAATGCAAGTCCATAGTAAAATGTAAATTCATGGAACTTGGTTTAGGTTTTGAAAAATATTCCATAGCAGTGACAAGATAATAGGTAAGACAAATGAATTAGTGAATCCTCTCCCTACAGTATTTGTGGAAAGCAAACCGACATTTCTTTTCTAATTCTTCCCTGCCCCCAATAATTTTATTTAATGTGGTCCAGGTGATCCAAGGGGCTAATGACACTCGTGACCCAGCTGTCAAATCACCCACACCTACAGTGTGGTGGCAACAGTCTGTTTTCACAAATGACCTGCCTCTTGTGGCCTTTAGCAGGGATGCTGATGGGCCAAATGTGGTAACTTGACATAATGAAGTAAGAAGACCTTCTTCCCAGGGCTCAGCAGACCACAGGTTTCTTCTTGACAAATATGAAATCAAATATGAAATCACTTGGGCTCATGAGCATTCAGTCTCATCCCCAGTTTCTTGCTAACCCGTAGACTTCTAATGTTAGAGCTCTCGATCGATGGAGTCTGCTTCTAGTTATGTGATACCGAGTTGCTTAAACTTCTTGAACCGCTCTTTGAACGTCTTTAAAATTATGATAATGACACCTATATCACAGGAGTTCATTAAGAACAAAAAATAGGGACGATGTATATAAAGCATTTAGTACATAGTAGAGACTTATAAAGAACAAGAAGAGCAGAGTGATTAAAAGCACAGACCCTGGAGGAAGACAGCCTAGATTTAAATAACAGCTTCACTATGTGCTAGGTGAGTGACATGTACCATGTTACTTATCACTTCAGTTTCCTCATCTGTAAATGAGGATAATGATAGTATCTCATAGGGTTATTGAAAGGATTAAATAAAATTATCCATGCATAGCACTCAGCTCAATGCCCAGCACATAATAAGCACCTAATAAATCTTAGCTATTATTAAATGGAGTTCTAACTCTATAAAATAGTTGTTACCTTTGATATAAATGTCCTCTATGTTTTGTTTTGTTTTGTTTTTCATAGATATCCTGATATCAGAAGAAAAACATGTTTTTTTCTAATTCATTTGCTAGTCACTCAAGCAGCAGTTTATTTCTGAGAAACAGAAATGGAAATGTAAAGAGCCAGAGAAGAATAACCAAAATAAGTGATACAAATGCAAATTCATTATGGCATTTAATAACTAAGTTAGGAACCCCAATCATAGTCAGGAGAAATATTTCCTGACAAGGGAATTTTTTGAAAATAGGTAAAAGAAAGCTCATGAAGAGAAACAGAAATCTTCATAATTCTACTGGAAGTGATACTTTTTGAAAAAAAAATTAACCTTGAAGTACATTTTAGTCAATATGTGGAGCAGACTATTAAAATATATAATTCTTCAGAATGTGGGGGGGGGGGAATGAAAGACGAAACAGGCAAGGAAATGGGAAGAAGACAAACAGTAAGATGTTTGTCTATAGGAACTCAGTAGAGGTTGTTACATTTTGGGTGTGTAAATTTATTCTGTTGGCTGGGGTCAGAAATGTGAGTGGACATCCATTGGAAGTGGATCCTCTCGTGCTGATCAAATGTTTAGGTGAGATTGTAGCCACCACCTTAAATACCACCTGATGAAAAGCTGGGCCATAACTTCCCAGTCTAGCTAAGTGGCTCTCGGAATTTCTAAATCATAGAAACTTTGCAGCCACTAAGTATTGGGGCAATTTTTTTATGCAGCAATAGATACTCAATCATCAGCCAAGGCTCTTTGGTGCAGTTGAGGATTCAGTCTCCTGGCCTCCACTGATTACCAAAGAATTCAGGCTCCTGAAAGAATACTCTTCCCCTACACTTTAACCTCATTCCCTCGTCCCATCCCACCCCACCCCTGCATTTAGCCTCAGCCTCTGCATACCCTGCTGTAGCTTCAAGGGGCAGTTTCACACTCTCATCTAATAAATACTTGACTCTGGTTCTGCTCATGAACCTGCTCATTGCTCAATAGACTCACTAGAGCATCCCAGGAGCCATAAAGTTGAGGAGCATTGGTGAATAAGACTTGATAAGGACAAATTATGGAAATATTTCCAAAGCCTGTTGGAACTGAGGCTATATTGGACTGAAAACAGAAAAAGGCAGTGATTATAAGTTTCACAGTAGTGACACTATGACATCAAGATTTCAGAAAGATCTGTTTCCTATTTTCAGAACCATCACATAGTAGATCATGAGCTTTCAAATGATTTAGGGACATGTACCAAATTAGGGTTATATTGCTTTGTAAATTCAGACTAATTTTTTGTTATTGTTTATAAAATGACTAAGCTGTTGATCTCGAACATAGACGTGCCCTATTAGATTGATTATCAGAAGTTACCCCCCAAATTTAGCCCAATCTAGAACGAAGGCAATACACTGTATTAGTGCCAAAAGCATCAGTGAAAAATAGTATCAGTAATCTCTGTTTTTCCACCCTCCTGTTCCCACTGCCATGGACTAGGACCTTGCTGCTTGCCCACAGAAGCAGGTCATCTCCTGAGAGCTGCAGCCATTTCTGATAAAGTAGTGATTGGCCGCCATTTCCATGAGCTCCCAGAGAGATTACCAGTTCGCATAAGTACCAACCAAACTTTATCAGAAGTGACAGAGAGCATAGTAGGGATAACATATTATCCTTTTCAAAGGGCTTTCACTTAACTTTTTAAATTAAGTTACTAATGATATAAAATCGTGAGAGGGCATGCTAAGTAAAATTATCACCACAACAAAAATGAGAAAAGAGATGCAGACATTAGAGAACCTGCCCAAGGTTTCAGTGGAGTGAGTGGTAGACCTGTGGCTGGAGGGCAGGACTTTTGACTCTTAACTAAGCTTTTTCTGCTATGCCAGTGCTTCTCCCTCTCCCCAGGCACAGGCTGGATTTACACTTAGTGTTTCGGTTTTTTTTCTCTTAGAGAATCTGGTAATTTTACTTATCCCTTCACTTCACTTTGATATTACCTTTGAAGTTTTCATTTTTAAACATTTTCTTTGAAGTCTTTCAAATTACAAAAGCAATACATGCTTGTTTTACCAATTAAACAACATGACACAAAGGTGTTTCACTGTTCTGAGGTAATCAACATTTAGTCCAAGTAGTTTTCTTCTTGTAGTATTCTTTGCCCACACAAAATTAAGAAATATATATATATATATATAATGTGTAAACATATATATGCTTTTCTTTTATAAAATGGTGCTATACTTTATATATTTTTTACAATTTCCTTTTAAAAATGTGACATCTATATCTAATTTAAAGTTATTTTTCTAATTTATTTATGCACACATACAGCCACATGTAAATACATGTACACATACACAATTTCACATGGACTCTTGGGTTTCAGAGTAACTCTGGGTTATCTCCCCAATCCCACACCACTCTTTCTAATTCCTCAGCTCTTGATTCACAGGTTGAAAATGACCAAACTAAATATTCTACAAGATAAGGTTTAGAAGCCAGAGGGAATAAAAAATTAATGTAAACTATTGTCCCTGCTGTTAAGGCCCATGCAATCTATTTAAAGAGACAAGACTAAGCTACTTGAAAGAACAGCTAATAGTACAAGACTGTTAAGTCATTAAGTACTAAATTATGTGGCTCGTGTGATAAGTGCTGCAGAGATTCAGACAGGAGGGAGATGCGTAAAGGCTAGCACGGTAGGGGCAGCTTTATGGAAGAGGTGAGACTTTTGCTCATTCAAAGGCTGGGCAAAAGTGGAAAAGAATATTCCTGGGGAGCTTACCATGTGCTAGAGTTAGGCTAAATGTATTTTCAATGTTTGTTTAATTGCTTCGATAAAACCCAGCATCCTATTGTTCCTTAGGTGTATAAAATCATCCTCATATGTTTTAAAAATATAGATTATAGTAGCCTAGGTATGTGGATATTCATGTTTGTGTTCTAAACAAAGAGATTAATATTCCTGATGATTCTAATATGTGCTGAGTGAATCTATCAGCATAAATTAAAGGAACATTGAAAAAATAATTGTTCTAGTAAAATCTAAATGCGATAAGTAAGCACATGAAACTTCTGGAGTAATTATTTAATTAAGAATAACTGATATGTACTAAAGGTACATATCTATGCATAATGCTTTATAAACAAACTAGAAACATTTTATTTCAGATAATGGGTCTTCTGATTTGGTTTAACAGCCAAAGACATAGTCTATGTTATAGTCAACTTATTTTGAACAACAACAATAATAACAGTAACAAAAATCACAAAGAATTTCTAAATCATAAGAATTATGCCTAAGTACATATGCTCCAATGCTGTTTTCTGTGTTGTAATCATTTGGAAATCAACCCATGGAATAACTTTTTAATAAATTCTTTGGTTTAGATTAAAAATGTAGATAAAAGATATCTATTTTCTTTCAAAGCAAGTTTAAATATTTTATTTCTAACATTGGTCAGTCTTGTTGATTTCACTCATTTATTCATTTATTCTGGAAAGAATTCAGACATTGCCTGCCTGCTAAGTACTGAAGATGGGCAGTGAATGGAGGAAGAGAGCATTACTCCATTATGTGACTCATCTGATTGGCCTTGCCAAATTCCCATCTTTAAAAATCCCACTGGCAACAGTGTGGATACTGGGTGACCAATTAGAAGCTATTGAAGTAGTAGATGGAAGAGATGATAAGGTGTCAGAATAAAATAATAAAAGGTATCGGAATAAAAAACAGTCTTGTACTATTAGCTGTTCTTTCAAGTAGCTTAGTCTTGTCTCTTTAAATAGATTGCATGGGCCTTAACAGCAGGGACAATAGTTTACATTAATTTTTTATTCCCTCTGGCTTCTAAACCTTATCTTGTATATTCTATGTCAAGTGCGTATTATGCGTTATTTCACTTAATAACTAACGGTTGGCATTTTTAGTGTTACTGAACTAACCACTGATTGGCAGAGACCCTAAGGAATTATTAAGCTAACCTCAGCTTAATAATAAATATGAGATAAGTAAAGGATGTACTACTCATTGAGTATTTTCAAGATCAACCTAGACTCCTGGGACATTGGCCAAACTATACTGCATATTTGTAATTAACACAAATTCATCTTTTGAGAATGTGAAAACGAAGACCAGAGAAGCAACATGATATTCCCAAGGCTTGATCAGAATCAGAGTGAGAACAAATTTGTACCAATGCTTAGTTTGTGGCATTATACCATTTTCTCAATTACTTATCTCATTGATTAATATATTTTAATTACAGCGTTTAGAAGAAAAAGAAAAGAAATGGACGTGACAAAGAGAAGCACTTCTTAGAAGTAAAATTCTAATCTACTAAGGTTCTCAAAAGTGATGCTAGAAATATATTGCCTATCCCCATCTTACATTCTTCACTTAGACCTGTGTAAAAACATAAAGATAAAAACAAAAGAAGAAAAAATAATGTTATTTTTCTGTCTATAACTATGCATCTCTCATAATAGGGATACTCATAAAAACAATAAAATCTGATTTTTAGCATTATGTCATTAAACTGTAATTATGTCTCATAGCCCAAGGAAGGTCGTTTGGGGTTATTAGTGGTGGTTTCCTCCTAAATCTAGCATGTCTGCCCTTACTATCTGCTTCCTTATCTGATTATTTACACTGTTTGAAACTTCCTTGTGTTTTTATCATCAAACACCACTTGTGGTCTGTATCCTGGGCGCAAGGCATTGACCCCATGTCATTCCTTGTCTAAGCCACGTTCCTAGTTAAGTTTCCTGACAAAAGTTTTGTCTACACAATAGCCAACTTAAGTTTTGACAGAAAATAAATTGGCTTATAAAAGTAACCCTTAAAGTGGGAATCTGTTCCTCTCTTTTAAGATATCTTCTGAAATCATTTAATAAAAGTTCTTAAAGATTTTAGTAAAGACACATATGGATAAATGTAATCGGAAAGCATCTAAGATTTCACCTTTTAAAACTGTTTATTAATAGACATAAATTGTTTAATGCATCCTTACACAATACATTTCCAAACCGTGACTATGCTCAATGACTATTCACTCTAGTGAGAACTAACATGAAAATGCATTAAGAAAATAAAGTGAAGTTGTAAAACTGATTAATTTCAGTAACAAAAGAAGATATAATATAATTAAAATGTTGCAACTGCACCAGATGGTCAAGCCATCTACACCATATGAGAAGTTTGTAATTAGTCTATGTTTTGCATTACTAGGAAAAAAATACATGGTTTTAGATATCATGTTTAAAGCTCCTAAAGAACCCAAAGTTGTCATGCTAAATACAAGAGATCTAAAGATCTGCTGTTACACATCCATTACATTTAGTGAGCTGTCCTACTAGCTTTTTTGAAGTGCAGTATACGCGATCTTGCAAGGCGAAACACTTTATGTACCATACGAAATTTGAGGCATAATGTTTAATGTTCACAAGATAAGTTAACAAAACTATATGCCGGTGACTTTTTTATTTCCCTGTTTTATGTCCTTCAAGTACTTTAAGGAAAGATAAACAAGAAGGTAGAAGAATAAAATGTGCCTTTTCTGTCTACCTTTTTCACTCTTTTCTAAGTTAAATTATAACTGCTGATTTGCACCCAAGGAAGAAATCATGTTAAAATATGTTTTTTTTTTTTTTAATGTTTAGATAACAGCTTTCAAAACACAGCTAAGTAAAATGTGTTTTGAGATAGAAAACATTTGGTCTTTTTTCCAGCTTTCAACAGCTTAAGTGAAGGGATTTTTAATGTTCCCAAACAGCTGGGCCATACTCTGTGTATCATGAATTCCACTCTCATTGAAGGATCCCATCACTGCATTGAGAAGTTCCCTGTTTTCTTCCTGTTCCTGCTGCTTGTTCATCTTAATAGCTTCCCACTATTATCACAGCTTTCTCAGGGGTACTGCTGAAAAAACTTATCCTTGAACAAAACAAAAAAAAATATTCTTAAAAAAAAAAAAGTGCAAATGGTTTCTATTTATTGTGTGGCAGCTATTGAAAACAACAGGTAATGTCCACTGGAATAATAATAATGGTATAACAGGGAGAGGGAGATTGTATTCTTATTTTCAGGATCCCATAACTTTCTCAAAGGTGCTACTTAACATTCCAGTACACATTATCTGAATTGCCTAAATATTTATCACTCTCTCAACATCACTCCAAACATATGCTCAAAAGGAGTTTTTTTCAGAACAGCTAAATATTTCACAATTATTTTCAAACCCCTTCCCAAGTAAGGAATTATACACAAATGCACCTATGCATCAGTACTTATTTATGCAACTATAATACGTAAGGTAAGGAGAGGGTATGGATGGCAATCACATATAATGTTAATTCAATGTGGAAAAAAAGTGATTAATATAAAAAATACCAAAATATTGTAGAATGACTGTTTAATGTAAATGTACTGAATTAAAGTACATCGTATGTTTAACAACAGGTTTACAGTTTTACAGCCTAAAGAGCAAAAACAATAGTTCAAAAGTTTGTATATGTTAAATAGACAAACCTATAAAGTATGTTCATAAATGTACATAAATTACATAAACCAGCAAGAAATAACAAAAATGTCATTGTCAATTTTTATAATCCATTATTTATTGTTTTCTAGCAAATTTTACTTTTTTCTTCATTTATTTGTCTCTAATTTAGGAAATGAATTGAATGGAAATGTATCCCCAGCTGAATAGTTTATTCCTGTGCCTTATTCTCCTCACCTTCCAGTCATACTGTAAGCCTTGGGGCCTTCTAATCTTTTCTAAGAGCTATCGTTAAGTGATTTGGATGGGCACTGAGTGGAAGAGAGAACTGCTCCATTATATCTATATCTAATTGGCCAAGGAACTCAAGGTCCCACATGGTAAAAGAAAAGATGCTGTAGTATTTATTATCTACTGAGCAGTTCTAAATGATAACTCCTAATATGTAGATGATTCAGATGAGTAACAGTTATTTGCACTGCTTTTACAATCCTCTATGATTGCTTTTCATGGTTAATTTCTACCTTCCAATCCCTTCTCCCAAAAAGGCAACATGTTCTTAGATAATTAAAATTTACTTTATGTGTATATGATCTACACTTCTATGAACAGACATGCAACCTTAATGTAGGAAAATTGATTCCATAAGTATCATAACACACGTGTGCACACATACACACTGCTTCAACATTGTTTTTAATAAAATATACCAGAATGGATACATTTAAATGGCTTTTAAGTACTTTTCCCTCCATTTTTGGTACTTCAATCAACAATGCTATAACTCTAGCAGAGTGAAATGCTTAGCCTCTCTGATACCACCTTGTTCTAGCCTGCTTTGTCCCCATGGCATTCAAGCTAATAGCTTCTGCTTAGGCTTGCATATAGATGTGCTAATCATTAGAGAAATTCTGCTTGTGGTTTGAGTTTTACGAAAGTAGCCCCTCACCAGAAAGTGCCTCTCTCAAAGAGATAAGAGAAGTCTGAACAAAAATAATGAATGCTTTTCAAAGATTTGCGGGAACTTCATGACTGGACTCACATCAACTAGAGTCAACAGACTAAGAACAAAGAAGTTTCACAGTCTCTCAAACCTCAGCTGGTACCCAGATTTCTGCTGTTGTCAGTCACCTCATGACCTTCTCATTTCTTCTTCCCTTGCATAAAAGAAGCCTCGACTCTGTACTTTCTTAAAGTGGCCACTAAGTCTCCCACCTTCTCAGTTAGCCCCTCCTTGATCAATAAACTTTTCCTTTCTCCAAACTCTGACATTTTGAGTCTTGGTCTTTTGAAACGTCGGGCACACAGACTTTACTCCGGTAACATTACCCAGATGCTGACTGATTCTATAAGAGACTACAATTTAAAAATATTCTATGTGAAATGAAATAGGTAAAATAAATGAAATAAATAAAATCCCTGAGAAATAAAAGAATAAGAGGATATCTCGTTATATGAATACATGAGTATGGGAGGAAAAGATACTTTCAAAACTACTGCAATTTTATTGATAAATAATTTGATCACTTTTAGAAGAATTTTTTTAAATGAGTTTTAGACTTTTCATAATGAGTTTTTGTTGGAAATACCTCAGATTCCAGTGCCAATGCCGATAATTTTTCACCTTATAGTGTTATCAGTTTTTTTCATACTGCTTCAAATTAAGCTACTTGCTTTTTTTATTAAATTATAGTATTGTTTTATTTTGTTTGTCTGAGTGACATTAGGTTAAATAATTGTAGCTGTGAAATTGGTAAATTGTCAGTATCTAGATTAAAATACTGCTAGATCAGATTTGTTAACATCAATTCCATTACAGTTTGTAATGAGCAAACTAAAAAGTTTCTAAATTTATTTCCTATATTGACTTAAATGTTCTATGCTGACCTTATGTCTACATTTATATATCTATAAATATTTATATGTGTGTGTGTGTGTGTGTGTGTGTGTATTAAACTGTCTTGGAGACCTCACTAGTCCATTTTGTTAGCTTCTTAGTGCTTAAACCTTATAGTCAGACTGGGCTAAAAATAAGTATACATTGGTTTTCACTGAGGGAGTTCTTCTGACTGAAACCAGACAATTGGCAAGTCACACAGAAAAGCTGGAAAACTAGGAAAAAATTCAAATTTCCATACAAAAAGGTAATTTCTTTAATGTAGATAAAAATTCAAAGACTATAGCAAAAGGAAAATATTTATGATTTAGAATAGATTATAGATAAAATTCACCTGCATTAAATTTAGATATATTATTTATAGAAAATTTGTCATGTGGAACAGTATAAAGAAAATTATATTTGCTCAGATTTTAGTTTCTGCACTTTAAAAAGTTTTAGTTAATATTTTCCCTTTATCTAGCAGAAGTTCACTCCATAAGCATAGACTAAATTAAATTTAACAATGTACTCTAGCAGAGGAAAATAGCTTTCAAGAAGAATTTGTTTTCAGTTTTATTATTTAATGTAGGGAAAAAATTACACCTGATCTTTAGCACAAATGTAATATTTACTATCTTATCCTGGATTACAGTTGAAAATGTTTCCGGATTCACATATATTAAATAAAAGAAAGACTTCAAACTCTGACTGAAAAAGAATCAACATCTAAAGTTATCAAAAGAAAAGTTAAATTAATCTTGTTAATTTGGACTCATCATCAATATATTATAAAAATTATTTATAAATGAAAAAGATGGTAATTTTATTTCCAAGTGTGTTCTGCTATGTTCTTTGCAAACATTCCACAATCCAAGTGGCATACTTTCTCTCATATTACTAAATGTTTGCCCTGACCTCAGAGTGTTAATACAAATAAAAATATTGACATTTTTCACACTTATTCAATATCCAATGAAAAGAAACTTAAAGTATTCAGAAAGTATATCTTGTACTTTATAAAAAAGAAATCTTCAAAATAGAATTCCAAAATGTAAAATAATATATCCCCGATAGTGAAAGTAAGAAGTAACCTTAAATTTCTCTGAAGTATCCTAACTTCCTGCTTAACTATCTTATCAGAAGTATATCTTAATAAACAGAGGGACAGTACGATGCTCTGTTCTGTTCAATTCTATAATGAGGGCAGTTCCACCATCCCCCTCCCCATGGGAAAGAATAAAATGTCAGACAGCCAAAATACAAAGGCCAAGATGATATGTTACTACTGGTCCAATGAAGTAATATTTTAGGAAAATTATATTTAGCCATGTATGTAATTCATACTGGAAAAGAAATCCCAAGACTATCACAAAAACTATTTCATATACATGCCTAATGTTGCAAACTTTCTTCTGATTGAATTATTCTATTTTTACTTCTGTTGGTTTAGATATTTATTTTAATTATTTAAATTGTCTGTTCCAGCTCAGACCTTAAAAGTCAATACCAAGCCTTCTTCTCTTAGACGTAACCCTTAATTTATATTGTTTCCCATGGTACTTAATTACAATAAGTCAGATGAAGACACAATTCAAAAGTGTACACACTTTTGTGAATGCCAAAATTGTGTATTTTGCCAAATTTCTTTTTTCTTTCAGCACTGAGTGGGTAAAGCTATGGTGATTTCTCTACTCTGTATTATGAGCCAGCTTTTCTAATTCTGGAAACATTTGAACAAAACTTCACAAGGAATCCCCTCAGTAATTTACCTAGGACTAGGAAAACTCAGTGTTTCCTCAAATAAAAGTAGCAGCCAGGGATGTCACCCTTCATATTATAAAAATTATGGTACACTGTTCAACTTGGAAGTTTGAAATGAAACTCAAACTAACTATATTAACTCATTTTTAATAAACTTGCTGGTGCTTTTGAGATTCTACCCATGATGTCCTTTTACACCAAGGAATGAATGGGCAATACTGTAGACTTTTTACTTCTACATTCAAAATCTAATGAGCAGTGTTTCATTTGTAAATTATAAAAGTCTTATATACACATATGATAAAATTCCAGTTGATATTCTGCTTTCTATGTTGTTAAATTTCATTTTCTTTTAAAAAGGAAATTTTCAAAATGTACTGGAATTTCTTTTTGTCTTTATACCACTGTATGCTTATAAATTCTTTGCATTATTTTAAGAATGTTTCTCTCTCTAAGTATACCCATGCATAACTTAATTTTAAATATGCCAATTTTCTACCACAAAATAACACTTTTTTATCAAAGAAACAATAGTGAAGATTTAAAGGAAGATGTTGCAAGTAAAATTATTATTTTTTTATGAGTTAGAAATATTTGATGAGATTTTACAAATTAATTATTGGTTTTCAGGGGAAAAAATCTAAAATAATCAGTAATAAGTAAGATAGATTGTTAAATTTTTATTCATTCTAAATTTTTTGTTAAAATTTATTCTTTTTGGAGACAATGTCCTTGTCATTTTTATATCTTTTTTAGTGTGTAGCAAGCATAGTGATTTGTATACAGTAGATACCCAATACATGCTTGATGAAATATAGATTTGGAATATTATTTTATAACACAATTATTAAGATCTTTAACATTTTATGTCATGGCCATTATAATCCTCTAAAAAGTGTAAAAATGGTCTTTTAAATGTCTTTAAAAACTGACCCTCCCAAAATGAAAATAATTATAAATAAAATAAATAATTATTAGAATAAATAATTTGATCGTCATTTGTCAAGCATTTACTCCATGTTACTCTGAGGCAGAAAAAGGAAATAATAAAAATGTATAATAGCAAGGGTAAAAAGTTATTTCTCAACTATTGTAAAATGGAAAAATCTCTTAAGAGAAAGAGGAAAACTTGCCTGGAAGAAGGACTAGAAAAAACTACTAAGACATAGATGAAGGTGTGTAGTAGGGAAGAATTATTGGCCTTAGTTTTTCAAGGGAAGTCAGAGAACTGATTCTAGCAAAATAGAAGTTCCCAAGAGAGACAATATTAATACCAAAGGGACACTAGGTCACTTCGTAATGAGTAATAGGAATTTAAACCAACATTCAATGGGCACCATCCTAAGTGGCGTATAAGACAGAAGAAACTCATGTAAAAACTAATAGGCAACACTGACAAAGAAAAAATAGAGGAATGAGAAACAAGAAAAATTCCTTTTGTTCTAGACACTATAAATGTCTACTAAGAGGAGTATATGCAAAATTAAAAAAAAAAAAAGAAAAAGAAAAAAAAGTCTGCCTATGGTTTGACCTGATACAGAAATGCTCTTCATGTTTAAGAACTGGGATGCCAGATGCCTTGTATCAAGTAATGTAATCATGCCAGCTCCAAAGACGTGAGTTTAATTTTTCAAGTTGTTTCATACAGGTTATTATCTATTTTATTCAATATAATATTTCCAAATATCCTCCAAAATTCTGGCAAATGTTCGTTTCTTTTTTTTTCTTTTTCTCTTTCCAAGATATTACGGGTTTTCACTTTATTTCCTTCTGCAGTTACCTTTGTAGATATAATTAAAGTCTTAAGATCTAAAACTATCCCCCAAATAAACTTAATCTCAGAAGAAACAAATTATGACTACAAATTTCTTTCTATTGATATGGAAAATGGAACAGAAAAGAGATTATATAAAGATGGTAATTGACATTTTAATTATGAAATTGAGGATTTTGAATGCTTAATAGCTATAAAAGAAGTAGTAAACCAAAGGATAAATATGATGATTATGTGTCCATAGGCTAAAGGAACATTCACTCTTCATCATGTTTATATTCCTAACATGGTATCATAAAGGCCCAGTGACTCAGGAGGCTGAGGCGTAACATCATAGTGTCTGAGCTCCACAGCACCAGTAGCTAGCTTTGACACGTCACTTAGCTTCTATGACTGGAAAAAAGGGTGAAATCGAAGGTCTCATGGTGTTATTGGATTCATGTGAAAAGTAAAGTGCATTGGATATCAGAGCACTTTATAAAACTCTACAGTTTATTATCAGTTAAAGGATTGTTACAATTATCTTATTTCAATGAAAATATCTTTTGGTAGCTTACTTTAAGGAGAGGGATGGTCCTATTCGTACCATCCCTATTTCCATCTTTAGCAAATGGTGTAAAAAATGAGTATAGGAACAAACATAAAATATAGGTGAAAATTACAACATATGTCAACAATTTGACATCTAAATTATCAGTTACATCAACAACATTTCAATTATGGATAATTTTTAAGACATTTTATCAATATAGTGCTAATGTAAGAATCTTTTTTCTAAACCATGACTCTTTGTACCTTCTAAGAAAAGGCACTAGATCTAAGATTCTGTAGAATAGTGTATAACTGAAGATGTATTTGAAAAAAGCAATTTGTCAGTGCTAAGACAAGGTCATTTTCTTATCTTCCCTTCACAACCTGACCAACAGTATTTTCAAATTAAACAGAAGACTATGTTGCTTCCCAGGGATTTATGCAATCATCTGGCACATTACTCAGATGAGCACTGCTGGCCATTACTTAAGAAATCAAACACAACTTTATTCACAGAAACCAGGCATGAAAATAACTTCTTAAACCTCAGGCTTTTAAAAGTGGACTTCCTCTTCTGGTAACTACTGATCGCCTTTTCTGTCTCCTTCACTCACTGGGTGGATATTTACCTGCTCTAGTGAGGGGAGTAGATACTGGAGTCTGAAATTAGACAGACCCGTGTCTCAGTACTACCTCTGTTGCTTCTTCTTTCTACCTCCATGATCTTCGAAAGTTACCTAACCCTTCTAAGACTTTTCCCTCATCTATAACATAGTAACAATAATAAGAACCAGCACTTACAATGTGCTATATATATTCCGATGGCTTTGTGTCTATTATATCATGTAATTCTCCCAATGATCCTAAGAAATAGATATTATTTTCAGTTCTCAGTTGACAAAACATGGATGTTTCAGGGGCAGATTTGAATCATCTGTCTCTAGAGTTCTGGTCTGTACTCTGTGTTGCTATTTCTCTACATTTCACAATGTTTGTATTAAAAAATCAATGTTTGTATTAAATGCTTTAATAGAAATAAAATATTTGTGATGGATGGGTACTCAAAAAATGATTCCTTCTAAGTCTTTCAGAGATTCTTCTCTATCTTATATGCCAGGCTTTCACCCAAACATCTAGACATGGCCTTAACCCACAGGAGCTAAACACCATCAAATGAATAAATATGACCAATTAAGACTCAAGAAGAACCCAGAAGCCACAGAGTCAAGCTGAGCTTTTATAGTTTTCAAATCTAATTTATATTAATTCCACTCTGTTTTACTTCTTTAGCACTTATCAATAGGCTCTAATCTAGAAGGATAAGGGATGTCTCCCTCAGGAAAGGATGTTTAATGAGACACAAAACATAACAATGAGGCAGCCATGTGCAAGAGAAAAACAGTCTGATAGAAGAGCTTTTATAGTTATTTGTTCCATTTCTAGCTTCCTGACTAGTTTACAAACCAGTGGTCCCCAACCTTGTTGGCACCAGGGACCTGTGCTCCTATGAGAATCTAATGCCTGATGATCTGAGGTGGAGCTGAGGTGGTGATGCTAGCGCTGGGGAGTGGCTACAAATACAAATGAAGCTTCACTTGCTTGTTCATCTACCGCTCACCTCCTACTGTGTGGCCAGGTTCCTAACGGGCCACAGACAGTACCTGTTCATGGCCTGGAGGTTGGACCCTTGATACGGACCACATCTATTTTATCGTCTGACATAGGCCTTCACCATCAGCATGAGCCAACCACAGTCAGTGCTCAACACATATTAAGCAGATGAATGAATATGTGTAAGAACCATGTGAAAGCCCATGGACAAGTTTAAAGAACTGAGAAAGGACCACTGTGGCTGAAGAATTAAGAGAGATGGTAGTCTAAAGAGTGTACAGGAGCCAGATGAGGGAGGGCCTGATATGATATGAATTTTGAACTTCATCATGAATGCAACAGAACACTGGAGGGTTTCAACAGAGGAGAGACATAATCAGATTTGGGTTTTTAAAATATTACTTGTGAAAAATGGTGATATACTTTGACCCTCAAATAGAGCAAAGCCAAAGCATCAATATTGAGAAGGACCTGGGTCCCTCAGAGTCAATCTTACCAAATTTCAGTGGGTTCTACAGGCACAAGCCAGAGCATGGAGCTTGGTCGGGGAACCAGTGTATGGCTGGCAAATAAGCGGCAGGTTCTGGCCACGTATATAGTGGAATCAGGGGATGTGTCCCAGCTTAGATAAAGTTCACAAAACACATGTAGCTTTAAAGCAATAGTATCAACATGCTAGATTCTCCCATGTTTGATACTTCAAGATGAATATTTAAAAGATAAATTGCTCAGTTCTTTCCCTCTGTATTACTTAATTTCTAAGTAGTGATAAATCCCAGGATATGTTATTTTAGATATCCAAAGCTAAAGTTTTATTGTTTTTCTTATAACTTGCAAAACTAGAAAGCCACTTAAATTATCCCTTTTGTGAGGTTTCTAACCTTTAGTAACATTGAATACTTTCCCCTGCACAAGACCTTCATGGGCTTCCACTCAGATTAGGCACTGTTAATCACAGAATTACAGTTCATTATAATTTTGAAATTTTTGGTTTGGGATACACTATACCCATATTATTTGTTTAGCAGAGTAATAAAACATAAACGTATTCTAAAAAATTAATGAGAAAAAAAGGGTGATTAAAATCTCTGATGTGCACTTGAAAGACCAAAAAGATTTGTAATAGAAATGCACTTCTTAAAAAAATATCTAAACCTATTCTCAGGCTTTCTTTTCACTCTATGTATTGTGTCATCCATGCCTTTCTTTGCAATTTATGTTTAAACAAATTTTAGATACCGCAAGCAGGCCTTTGCTCTATGAAATAAACTATGAGATATTAATGCAAAAAAAGCTCTTGTGCTGAGAGCTCAGAAACCCTACACTTCTACTCTCAATGTCAGTGTGTTAAAAGAGATTTTAGTAATGGCAAAGCCAGGCAACAGGGAATAATTAAACTCAAGTTGTCTGAGATTTGCTGTGATGTGTGGAATGATAGTTTCCAACGCAGCTGCTGCAGAATGTTTGCCTAAGAAGAAAGTGTGGTTGACCAGAGGCTACAGTTCAGATGGAATGCAATGAAAAAGCTTGTTGACCTCTGGAACAATAGATGGGGCCTTCTTGAATAATAAAATCAACACAAAGTCAACGATTGAGCAAGGCTGTATGAATAGGGCCATCTAAGTAGCATGCCACCAAAAGTTTTTAAAAGGAGAGAATGACTTCATAGTAAACTGACAAATATCTATGGTTGGCATATTTCTCCAGCTAATAAAGGTGTAGGCTGGCAACCGTAATCAACAAAGCCCTTTGGAGCACCTTGGTTTCCTTTTCTTGATAAAGTTCTTCAAATTCAACTCACTAAAAGGACATATAATATTTCCTTCAGTGGTGCAGTTGGTCTCTTTTTAAGCTGCCAACCATGCAGCCATAAGCTCTTAGAGGCAGCAAGCTGTCTCTTGAGTCTCACACCCCACGCCACATCTGTCCTACCGCCCAGCCCACACAAAGCATGAGTGGTTCCCTCGTTCACTAAGTCCCTGGTGGGGTAGTCAGCACCAAACAGCAGTGCAGCTGGGGAAGAAGGGCAGTCTGTGGGCCAAAGTGGCGCTTTACTTTAAGAATTCCTTTTGAATTTTACTAGTTTTTCCATTGTCTGGCATTTATAATATTGTCACAAAGTAAAAAGGAAATGATTTACCTCTCTTTCCTATCTACGGTACTTTAAGCCTCAGGTCTAATATGCTTTCCATTTAGAAAAATACTTGTATAGCCACTTACAAGGCCTTATAAAGCTAAAGCTTGCCAAAGTAGTTCAAATTTTTCATTTATTGTGACGGGACTTAGTTGGCACTAAATGAAAAGGTTTTACTATCTAATTTTAATGTCAATATTAATATATGTACACATGTTCACAAACAGATATATACAGTACATACACATTCTATGCGGTGTGCAAGTGTCTGTAGGTGTGTGTGGTAATTTCGATGTACAAGGTACTTATACGCTGGCTAATAAAAATCAACAAGATCGATTTACAACGAGCCTAATGAGAAACAATTTCCTGCTACTTATCATGTATCCTACTAAAATGCCCTTTCCCTGATCACCTACCTCCTCACACATTTCCGTCTTAAAATGGCCTTTTCAAGATCATGGGTATTTGAGATGGATGGAACAAGACAACAAGGTTATTTTTATGAAATAAAAGTAAAAAGGTTCTCAGGCCTCATCACCAAAGGTTCTAAAGAGATGAAATGACTTTTTATTTTTTATAAGTATCAGAGCCTCTCAATTTCCTTTCTTCTTCATTTGACCGATAGACTAGCACTTTCTTACTGCATATCTAAAGAAGACATTTTCTGAGTCTCTTTCCAGCATCTTCTGAATCTGTGTGTGTATCAGTGTATCGAAAGTCCTAAATCTAAGAGATTTTAGAAGTTTAATCCAATAAATATTTATTAAGCAGCCACCACGTTATCAGTACTTTTAAGTAGATTTCAAGTCACACATACACATAAAAAAAGGCAAGCAATTTCATATTACTGAGAAAGTTGAGCTAATAATAGCAATAGTTAAAATAACAGCTTCTAACATTGATGATGCCATACTATGTGCTGGGTGTCATACTAAGAATCTTTACATAAAACCGCTCATGTAATCCTCACAATGAATCTGTGAGGCACATACTATTATCATTGCCATTTTCTATTCAAAGTAACAAAAACCAGAAATGTCAAGTAACTTGCACAGAGCCACACAGGCTGGTGAGCCAGCCAATTAGGCTCCAGATTTGAATCCTTAACCACTTGACTTCACTGTTTTCCTATAAACCTATCCAGGCCTCTGCTGTCTAATATAGTGGCCACTAGCCACAGTGGCTATTTACAATTTAAACATAAATTAAAATTAAAACTTTAGTTTTTCAGTCACGCTAATCATAGTGTTCAATCGGCACATGTGGCCAGTGCCAACTGTAATGAACGATGCAGATCAAGAATGCTTCTATCTTCGCAGAAAGTCCTGTTGGTCACTGCTGACTAAAATCTCAGCAGCGGTGCCAGGGATAAAGGACATCCCTTGACTCCACACACCACCTAGTAATTAGGTTAGTGAAATTGATAAAAAGAAACAAACAAAACTCTTAAAAGTAATTCCAGGTTTAAAACATGCCTTGAAGTTTATGTGAGATCATTTACCTATGTTTCCCTAGGATACAACTTTGAGAGTAAGGTGAGGATTTGAAAAGTACCACAGACCTATGTGTCACTATATGTCACAGAAACAGTCTTGTACAGTGTTACCCAGAGTTCCTGGATAGGATGCTTGGTCCTGGATACAGGCAGCTATATCAAGAAAGAAGCCAAATGGACTAAAGTAACCTGGCATAATGGAAAAAGGTAGGATTATGGAGTCAGGAGAAACATCAGGTCCAGCTCCCTGCTTCTGTGAACTTGGGCACATTAATTAAGCTATTTAATTCTTAGCTTTCTCGTCTGTGCAATGAGACTAATAATGTCTCTTTTGCAGGGTATTATGAGAATTAAATGAGATACATGTAGAGTTCCTGCTCAGAGGAGGCCCTTAGAAAACCACACACACACACACACACACACACACACACACACACACACACACACATTTGGAGGCGAGAAATGCAAATCAAACGAGACAACAAATTAAAGAAGTTTAGGAAGAGGGATCACTTGAGCAGGTGCAGAGCTTCTTGAACTGAGTCTAAACATTTACAGAGCTGATATGCTTGAGATTAATTACCACAGAAGGTCACTAGCTGAAAGGCATTTGGCAGGGTGTAATATTAAATAAAGTTGCCGGGGCTCACAGCTATTTAAATGCCTGTGTACTTTAACCACTGTGCTTAGCACTTTTAGTCCCACTTTATTCAAAAGACCATCACCACACTCCTCTCCACTGTGCTTGACATTTCACAAAAGTAAGCAGGTTCTCTCTCAGGCATCACCCCCGAAGGTTCTAAATTGGGAGGTCTGAGGTTAAGTCCACAAAACTGAATTTTAAAACAGTATCCCAATTTTTGATGCACATGGTCCATGTATCACACTTTGAAAAGTATTAGAGATCCAACCTGTTTAAAGTAATGAAGCAAATTTTGAGTCTGCAACTGCAGAGAAGCTATCCAACAACTTTAATTATGGGAGACCTGCTGAAGACTCACAAGTGTAGGAAAACTGCCTTTAATTTGGGCGTATAGAGGTTAACCTCAGGTGCCAAAACTTATACACAGTTCTTAAAAGAGAGTCATTTAGTGCCCATTTACTTCAATTTAGGACAAGCATCCAACAAGATTGGCTATCTGGTTTCTTGGACTAATGATTTTAGAAAAGTTTTTATCCTTTATAGCAATAATATAGAAGCCACAGGTCTCAAAGAGGTGAGCTTCAGATATCTAGGGAACTTGTTTCTCTAGAACGCTAACCTCCCTGATACATATTAACAAAGGAAATATTACCTGAACATCTGTGAGTATTCAGATAGTAGATCCAAAACACAACTGGCTGAACAGAGCTTTTGAGATGGAGTGGTGAGTGGAATAGAGGTCAGACTCTGGAGTTGGACAGACTTGAGTTCCTACTCTGGGTCCGCAACTGCCTAGCTATAAGGCCTTCTTCAAGTTAAGTAACCTCTCTGAACTTCACTGTCCTCATCTCTAAAGTGAAAGTAAAATGACAGTACTCATTTCACTATCTCTCATGAAGTAACATGAGTCAAGTGTGTTGCACAATGTTTAGCACATAGTAACAGGGCACGTTGTTGTAGTTGTTACAATCACACCGGCTATGTGGTGGATGGAGAGGGCTGGTAGAACCAAAGGGCTTATCCTCTATCGGTGGAGTCAATATACGATGCAAGGGAATGGACAAAAGCATCCAAAGAAAATGAATATACTTTAGTCCTCTACCTTTCTCCTCTGAGATACATTCTCTCATCCCATTAGTTCAGCGATGACTCTGCAGTAGATTTTAATCTCACCCACACCTTACAATTCTGAGAATCTTTGTTAGATTCCTATCTCCTTGACTCCAGACTTTCCCCCTTCTTCTCTACTCTGCACCTGCCTTTAAGATCAATCACCCTAAACACCAAAAATACCATTCTTGTTATTTCGCTCTTTTGCTCAAAGATGTCCTTGGCTTTGTCATTGTAGCAACAGTAGCAGGAGGAGCAGCCAGAGCCCATGTTCACTAAGCAGCTCTTTCTGCATTGCAGATGCTGGACCACCAGCTAGCATACAAGTATAAGTAACATCTGCTCTCTGCCACATGAGAAGCCATGGGGAAAGCAATCTGGAGTGGTGGTGACTGATGTGTTAAGGATTCTAGAAGAGATTTATGAAGAATGTCCTTCTGCAGGCTCCTTTCTCAGGAGCAACTGTGAGAGCAAGGTTTGAATTGAGCCAAGTAGAGAAGGTGGAGGAGAACTTGGAGATCAAACACAGGGGACTGACTTCATGGGGGGAAATCAGCATAAAGACACAGAGTGGTGAAGAAGTACACCGCTTTCAGGAGAAATCTGAGTGAATGATGATTAAGATGAGGGGCAGATATAAGGGAAAGATAAAGCTAGAGTTTGGAACTAAGGGTCATGCATATCAGATTTAATAGTTTGGCTTTCTAATTTTCAAAAAATTTAGCAGCAGAACACTTTTCTTGTTTTCCAAGCAAAGTCTTAGGCAAATCCACAAATATCAAAAAAATAAAAAGTGATGCTGCATTGGCTGAGGACGAAGTAAGGAGTTAGGAGGCAGACCTATTCAGCTTTCCCCTCCCCCACTGCTAATCTTTAAGGCGTCTTTGAACGTTTCTAGAACTCAGCAGAACATAGTTAAAAACTACTGCTGTGGACAACAGAAGGCCAGAATAGTGCCTTAAGAAAATAAAAGATTATCTCAGGTTTAATGTTTGATGTTTGAAAAGAACTGTCTTAAATGGCAGAGAGATCATTTAGAACACTCATGCATATTCTTGGCAATCGATGGCAAAGCCCTGAATTAAAGGGAAAGCAGTGTGATTTGAAAGAATCAGGCAGAATCAAGAACTATCTCTGGGGTGTAGAATATTAAATTTGGAAAATCACTGGATATGGGCGAAGAGAAAAGGAATACCAAAAGTCCAGGTCAATTTTCAAGTTCTAGGTTGAGAAACAAGATAGATGATGAAACCACTGACTGCAATGGGAATGGGGGTAGGAGGATGAGTTTCACTTCATCTGAAGTGGGATAAGATAGTCTGGTAGAGATGTTCAGCAAGAGGGTGAAATTTGTAGATTTGGAATCCAAGATAACAATTCTGGAGTCTTCAGTGAATAAACAGATGGTATCTTCAGGTGGATATCATGCAAGGAAATCAAAGACTGCAGGAAGAAAAGAGGGCTGAGGTCTGGACTGGGGGAATCACCAACATCTGAAGTTTGTGAAGGGAATGATAAGAAGAGCCCAGAAAAGGAAATAGAATTAGAGGGGCCCCAAACCAAGTGGTGGTCCAGAAGCCAGAGGAAGAATAGGATTCAAAAAGGAGAGACTCATCCTAAGAATATTATAGAGGAGCGAGGACTAAAAGAACATGCCGGGTTTGGCAGTTGGGGATCACCACTGTCCTTTCAACTATTGTAGGGAAAATGAAAGTTGTAATATAATGCAGACTGAATGGAAATTGAAGAGATAGAGCTGGTAAAGACTATTTGTTCATGAAGAAAAGGAATGCAAGAAGGTAGTGACCTATCGATATCCTGCTTATCTTTCAAAATCTTCCTTGAAACTTCTGCTTACTATAATCCACAATGACCTCTTTCTTCTCTGAACTCCAAGAGAAGTTCATGATCTATAACCTTTTTAAAATAATTTATCATTTTATCATTCACTGCCCTAGATTATTCTCTTATCAGTAAAGAGTATTATCTTGTAAACTTCATAGCTCCTAATAGTGCCTTTCAGGAGCACAATTTACCTTTAAAGGGAATTCAGCTCAGTCTCTTTTTCCCCCACTCTCCCTGCCCTCCCACACCCATACTCAACTGCTATCGGTTCATGGACTCTACCATGCATTCTCTTGCCTCTAGGCTGATATCTAAACATCTTTTCTGCTAGTACATAACTTCCCTTCATTGGAATAAAGTTTAATTATCCCTCGGGTGTTGGTTTAGATATGCTTCCTCAGGGAAACCTTCTCTGACTCCCTCTAGACTTAGTCGCATATTCTTCTCACCCACCGCCCATATTTGATATCTTGTACCTTTGCCATGATAATAACACTGTACCAGTTCAGTTGACTATGTTTTTCACTACACCTCCTGAGAGCAGGGAAAATGTCTGACTCAGCTCTAGTTTATCTCCAATACCTAGCTAGATGAGTAGTAACTGGCTCAGAATATGGACTCAAGTATTTGAGGAAGAAGAGAGAGGGAAATGAATAAAGGAAGGGGAAGAGAAAATGGAAGGAAGGAAGGAAGGAAGGAAAGAAGGAAGGAAGGAAGGAAGGAAGGAAGGAAGGAAGGAAGGAAGGAAGGAAGGAAGGAAGGAAGGAGAAAAGGAATTTAATTTGGTTCTAGTCTTAGCACTGCTGTTTAATGGGTGATCTCGAGCATACATTTTGGTTTGTTAATCTACGAAGCCATATCACGCTAAATTTCTTCTAAAATCCTTTTCATCTTAGAATTGTACTCAAAAAAGAAATCACACATTTATATATATGGTTCAGATTCCTGAATAGTATTTGCATGGTTAGAGTAATTATATAACTGTGGTTCATGGCTTTCAATAAAATTTAAGCCTACATAAAACAATATTAACTGCTAAAATTTTCTCCCACAGTGTTAAAAGAGGATGATGCTACAATCTGGATGAGTTTACACTTACTAGCTAAATGACCTTGACCAAGTCACAAAGCCGTCCTCTAATTCAGTTTCACTACTGGGGTGGGGGGGGGGGAATGGCAATTGAGGATTAAATGAGAGAGGTAAGCAAGAATGACTTATGAGCTGCAGTTGGCTTTACATAAGTTAGTCATCAGATATTATTTGTAGATGGTCAGCTTTTAGGTTGGAGTTTCATTTACAGAATAGCTACCTTGATTTAAGGAAAGTCACTACTCGAAACATTAGTCACTGACACATTAGTCACTTGACACATTAGTCACTGCTAGTGCAGTTATGATCAATATTCAGTGTGTAGTTATGTGAACAATTTAATAAAAACTTAGAGATTTAAACTTATTCCCAAGCAATAGGAAGGTAATTTATTTACTGTTAGGTATTAAAAGTCTGACTGTACAATGCCTTTCATGGGAACTAACACACATCATGATGCTTGTTATAGTCTTCAATAGGGACCGTTACCTGGAAAATCATGGTAGAAGTTTCCAGTTCAAGAGGGTGCCTTCTCACCCTTCAAAGAAGTTACAGATTTTAAGAGTCTCTTCCTGGCTCTGATCAACCTCTCGCCTTACTGACAGAGTTTCAATTTAACCAAACCTTACTGAAACAAATGACTGCTACACCATACTGTTTCTCATTCTTTACCAAGGAGTTAAGTTTCACTTAGCAGAACATTCATCAATGAGTAAGAAAATGTACACAAATACAAATAAAAATGGAAAAGCCGACACCTTACAGTTTTTTGCCTTATGTAAGCTAAATTTTCTTCCATTGGAAACAGAACTACTTGTGCAGGTGGTTGTTAAATGCTGCCAGCTGCTCTGTGGCAATATAGATTTTGAAACAGGACCCTGAAAAGAAGGATGGAGAGGGGAAAAATAAAGAAAAGGGTGTGGAATAAGACTCTATATTGAACTAATTCCCTGGGTAATACAGGAGAGGGAGGGCAACTTTAGTCGTAAACAGTAAGCAGAATTTCCATTCAGCTGGACTGCAATAAATTTATTTTTCCAAGAAAATGAAATGGAACAAGAGAACAGACATACCTGCTTTATGTTAAAGAAAAGCATGTATGAACCTAATACAGGAAGAAGTTGTTTAAGACTGTACATCCTTTGGAAAATATTACCTCCATAATAGTGCCAGGGTCTCTGTTAAGTCAGGTTATCAGTTACATAAATTAGATGCACACTGGGGCAATCTAACCCCTGCAGCTGTCTGCAGTGTTCATATAATGTACACTTCACTCCTTCATTTGTTCCCTTTTGTCCTCCTTTCTACCTTTTAATTTCTTTAAAGAACCTGCACAAATACTGTTTTATCTTATATTCATATTGTACCAAAAGAAAAAAAATTGCTGAAAAATAATGGATCCAATAGTAGATTCCTGTCATAAAATTAGCGATACTATACAAGCATTAAGAGAGAGCACATATTCACTGTTTTAAGAAATGTCGTTCTCTCTCGATGACAGAAACCTTTCCTTTAAGCAAGTTCTTGACAGTGCCAAAGAATATAACTATTAATGTACTTATGTCAGCTTATCGCCTACCTTGTTTCAGGAAGCAAGAAACAGAATGAAATGGAAAAAGGAGAGGGGAAAGAAAAATAAAAGAACAAGAGGAAAGGGAGTGGAGAAAATACACAGAGAAAAGAGTGAGAGGAATAGAGAGATAAATAAGATATGTGGACCTCAAAAGAGAAGAGATGGGGACATAAAGAAGAAAATAACATCAACCTGACATACATAGGCCCACCTTCTGTATAGCTTTTTACTTGACACATAATTTTGGGTGACTAGAAAGCTTTGTCCTGATATGAAAAAATAATCACAATATAAAACCAAGATGTTAGGATCGGTTTATTTCTGAATAGTCCCAGAGAAGCCATGGGTGCTTACCCTTATGGACAACAGTTTGTGGCACCATTTTTTGCTGGGTCTGCCACTGTCAAGGCTCTGCCTTTATGTTCATTTATGTGAACTCAGCGTCTTATCCAAAAAGAGTCACCCAATCCCATTTTACGAGCTTCACTACTAATTCACAATGGCATATAATATCCCCACATATGGGATTTTAGGTCATCGATGAGGCTGAATGAAACCATTCTCTTATTAAGTATGGAATTTAAGAACCAAACTGCTGCAAGTTGAAACATCAGTCATCGGCTCTCAAAACATTATGTTACAAAGGCTGTGATGAAGTTGAGGCTCTACCCATATTTCCAAAAGTAATGATACTTCATCTTAAAGGCCCACTCAGTTATGTCACATTTGTATTTGCATCCTATAATGTGAATGTATTAGCTCCAAATTGTTTGGTAATAAATCACCATCAAAGAAATATGTTTATTTTTATTTTTAGTATTCATGACTTGCATGATCCTAGAACAACATATATTTAGTACTGCAGAGCAATGAATCCATAACTGAGAAAAATGGCTTTATAGATCATTAAGACCTATGTTGCTTTAACAGTTAATCACATTTTCACTAATAATATAACATAAGTCCTTTACCTAAAGAGTGAAAAATGAATGACTCTTTTGCTTGCACTCAAAAGTCCTCTACTTGACCTTTACCAGGGGTGGAGGAAAATCCAGTGTAATCATTGAAAGCTTTCCCGACAGCAGTATCAATACTTTCATTCAGCCAACAGACTTAGCCTTCAGTTAAGGTCTCCTTGAGTCCCTCAACAACAGAGGGGAAAAAATCTTTCGGGACTCTGCTGTGACTTTGAACCTGAGGTCATGTAGTGATGTCTCAACGAGCCCTGCATCTTCTGGAGAATACCTCAGATAGCTGATTCAACAAAGACAAATATTATGGCAACAAAAAATAAATCTGCCATTTTTAACCTTTTCAGGGAAAGTAATTCACTTATTGGCTTTAGTTAAAACGGCTTACCTTTCTTCCCCTTTTTGTTGTATCTGTGAGTAATTTCTCCAGTCACATTGTTTATAGGAAGTGAAGTTATTCGTAATCATGCCGTAAGAGTATGTACACAAACTGGACATCCTAAAAGACCACTATGTATTAAATTCCTGATTGTTTGACATAAATTCTCTCTCTCTCTTTCACTCCGACAGGAATCTACTCATTTATTTACGAATAGGTTAAGACCTTCGCCTTGTTTCTAACTATGTTCCTAAGTGCTAACATATATTAAGTAAATTTAAAGCCTCTTCTGCATAGGAAACAAATTAAATTGGTTAAACATGGAGAAAGACTAAATGTAATCAATCTCTTGTCATGTTTATGATATCTGAACTCATCTTATATGAATGCTCCAATTTGGCTGTTGTAGCAGATGGGCTGCTTATGATAAACCATAACTACAGACACAGAATGTAATAATATAAATCATAAAGAAGATAAATAATGAAATTCTTTTTAAATAACTCTGTTTAAATATTTAGACAGTCAATTTTTAAGTGTACTTGCACACAAAAATAGTATTCACGTATCTAGGCAAGGAAAGAATGGTACTCAACCATAATATAAATATAATCTAAATCTAAACATTCTGGCCTCAAGGTATTTTAAAAATCTGAATAAATTTTTGGAGTAGCAAACAGTAAAGTGGGAGGCCTTTTTCAGGGGTACTCAAAACAAGAGAGGGCGCTTAGGAATATCTCTTTGCATAGCCCTCCCACATTCCAAATCTCATTTCGGAATTCCAGAATTAAGTAAAGCCTCTCATATCATGATCTACTTTCCACAATAAAGAAAACTCCGCATGATGGACAACTTAGTGTCCATGACATCATTGTCAATTTGTATCAGTTCATGAGCTCTCAGTGCTTAGAATTTGCAACACATTGTCACGTGAGTCTGAGCTTCTCAGAAACCTGAAGGTGGGCTAATGAGTATCCTGAGTGCATAAACGAGGAAAGTTCAGAAAAGTAACTTGTCCAAGGTCACATTATGACCTTATCCAAGGTTAATATGTAGTGGAGCCAAGATTTGAACAGATTATTTTGATTCCTAAACAGGTGGCAATTCTCTTAATTATGGGACTCCAGCCAATTTATAAAGAAGGAGTAAAGATTTCAACTCAGGGAGATTTGGAGTAGATTTTATGGTGCATATAAGCAACCTAGTTCCTTAGTCAACAGTTTGAAGATGGCCAGCAATAAAGGGGTAAGAGGGCAGAAACAGTACAAATGACCAGCCTGGTAGTCGGGAAGGGGACCCTGGGGCCAATTAATACTACATATCAATATGAAGCCACCTTATCAGGAGGCCACATCTACTCTTAAACTTCCAGCACATATGGAAATAGCTGGTTTTATCCATAAGAAGGCTGTGACTTGGTGCACTGTTTCAGCCACTAATAGGAGGGTCTGTTTCCATCTGGGGTACTGACCCCTTATCTACCTCTATTGCAGATTCCTGGTAGGTAGCTGTGTTCCATCTGGAGATGACATTTGAGAGACTTCTTAAAATTCTTTTCTCTAAAATGGCATTGTCCTTCCCTCCCCTTATTTTCTTTTATTCTTTATTATTAATTGAGCTCCTATTAAATGCCAGGCTATGCAACTGCAAACAAGGCAGCCTCAGGCCTGATGTTTATTTGTGGGTACAGACACCTCGGCAAGCACTGTCAAGACCACTGAATATGTGAGAGGAGCACCTGCCTGCGCCAGGGATAGGGCTGGAAGGCAACGGGTCCTGGGGGCACATTTAAACCTTCCCAGATGAAGGCTGGTCTAAGCTGAAACCTAAAGGAAAGTAGGACTTGATTAGATAAAATGGAGGAGAGTAGTGTCCTGTATTAAAATGAAAGGCTGCAGGTGAGTTGGAGAACAGGATTTTGGGGTGGTTTGGTTTGGTTTTTGGTGGAGTGAGGAGGTAGGGTGACAACAAAAGGAGGAAGAGAGAGACAGAGAGGGAGAAAGAGAAAGAAAAGGAGAGAAAGAGAGAAGGAGAGAAGGAGAAGAGAGAGACAGGATGGGGGGGAGAGAGAGAGAGAGAGAGAGAGAGAGAGATTCTTGTCACATGGTGAAAAAAGGAGAAACATGCATACAAACATCAAAATCTGATTTGGTGGGATTTTGTACTCTGTAAATATGTCAAATTGCTCAAAAAAATTAGAAAACAACACGTGCGTAGGAGCTAAAGACTAGGGTGAATAGAGTAAGTCTATTAGGGCCATTTCAATGGCACCAACTAGCTTTCATCTCTGCTGATTCCATCTGGCCTTAAAATAAAAAGTTTTACTCACTAAACTATTTAGGAACCTAAACATGCAAAACTCTGGGCATAAATTTTGTGGTTACAACCAAGGGTTAATTGTAGGTCTGGAATGAAGTCTTGATTTTTTCACTGAGAATCCATGCTCTATTTTATTTATCTATTTCTCAATGAAATTTTTTCCTAGAAATATTGAATTGAGATAATAGAGTCCAGACCTTTTGGTTATAATCTTAAAAAATATATTTAATTATTCAAGGCATTAATGCAGAATATATCAGACATGACACTATTCAATTATAACTACTAATCTCTAAAATAGATATAGAGATCTACATAATTTTTCTTCTCTAAGGAAATTTTCATAGCATTTCCCAAAACTGAAATAATTTTTAAGCAAAAATTTTAAGCTTTACTACTGTGCCTTCCAGTTGTTGAAAATTATGACCAATATGCTCCCCCCCCCCCCCCGAAAGTATTGCACTTGAAAATGTTACAAAAGAACGTGGACATTGTTACAAAAGAATATGCTAAAAATATGCACAGATAGTCCTTTCCCTTTTTAAATTGCCAACCGCCAAACCAGTATTTTGCCATACTCGTTTTGAATCATGTAGTATTAATCAAGAGAGCTTAGTTAAACTAGTCCAGCTCACCTTAATTAATGATACCCATTGAATGACTAAATTGCCTACTACAGTTGGGGGTTCTCTTATACTTTCTGATATAGTATGAATATCAGCTTTGTAATTACAGCGTAATTTACCAAACCTACAGAAAAACCCTCCCTGAATTATTATTACCCACCCTGTTACCCCAATTTGGAAGATGACATCATGGATTCATCCACAACATAAAAGTGATATCTTGTTTATCCATGTTTATCATTGGAGTCTGTTAGATGTTGAACTCAAGGATATGCAAAACAGGGGCAACCTAAGGTTCAACGGCAACCTGGAAAATTGCCTAGTTCCATTCAGACATTTTATGAGTGACTTGAATGAAGGGATAACGGGGTATTGGTGACATAAGCTTGAGGGAGTAGGCCTGGGATTAAAGTAGAAAAACCATGAAGTAATAGAACCTGGACATTATATTATTTTACCAGGTCAGGGCTATGTATCTAAGTTAATTTTTAAAATTTAATACACATAAATATCCAACACTTATGTCTAAGAAATTAATTGCCTAAATACTGAATGGAGAAAGACCTAACTTAATCATAGTTCATACGACACAGACTTAGAGATTTTGGCTAACTGCAAGTTCTATAGCTTATCCCGTGATATAATTACCCATTAAGCTACTACGATCTAAGAGTATTCTTAGAAACATACTGTGCGTAACAAGGGAAAAAATAGTTCACTACTCTGCATTTGCTGGACATCTCTGGCATTGGTGATGTCATCACACAGGCAGCGTAGATCAACTAAAGACTGAGGGGTCTTTAAAAGCAGTGTCTTCTCTTTGTGTAACTGTCTTTGGATCATTCCTTTCTGCTCTTTGGATTTAAAGTTAAAATAAATATATTTTTGCATCCAAAAACATTTTGTAAAATAAAGAATTATTCATCTAAGAATATTTAGACAGACGAGGTCTTCAACATTATCACAAAAAAATACGGGAAAAAAAGAAAACAAATGAAAGCAACACCCTTCAATATTTTCACAGAAAAACATCTGAAGAAAGAAATAATAAATGATGAAATAGCTAATGTAATTTTCAAGGATATCACGGCTAAAAAGCTAAGGCTTATCTTGAATGGTTGGAATATTAATCACCCACTTCGAAAAGATTTTAGAAACAACTTATTGTTATAGTTTAGATACAAAAATCTCATCAGCATTGTGTTTAGGTACATATAAAAAGAAAACAGTATCAGTTGAAATGGATCTAGGCAATCCTCTTATTACATCATTTTCTTTTTTATATCTCACTTTGTACTCTGAAGACACATAACAAGAATAATAAAACTTTTATCTCAAAACACTAGTACTATATTGGCAGATGATTACAACACTTTTATATAAAACTGAATATAAACTTTATTGTATATTGCTCATACATGCTTCCCAAAAATGGTAAGAACGTAGATTATAAAATCAACGATTGAACATTTCAAGATGAGTAAGCATGATTTGAGATACAAGTGAAATTTTTTTTATAAATAACCAAAAAGGTATTTTTTTCTACTATATAAAAACCAAATCTTCAAAAATGCCACTTTATAAACATAATAAATAACAATGACGACAATAGTGTAGGCATGTATGTAGTGTGTGTGTGTGTGTGTGTGTGTGTGTGTGATTTTTTCTCAACAACAGTGAGTCTCAGAAATTGTTGGAGTTACTCTTCTAGAAAGCAATATTTGTATATTTCTCATGCTGATACCATGAAGAGACTATGAGCAGTTGGGTGCTACTCCTGAGACCACCAAGGGTCCTCACGCCTAGCTATGCCAGAAATATTCTACTCCCAGTTGCAGTCATTCAACCTCATAATTAAATATAGCATCAGCCAACTTAATATTAGATTGAACTTGCTCAAGTGGCATTGACCATTAAAAACTAACACGATTATACTTATATTCTGAGTGCAAATACTGTTCCATCATTTGAGAGAGCAAATAAACAGTTAGCCATGACCCTGAAAGACCACAGTCCACAAGAGAACCAAAAGAGTGTAGTGGGAGTGCCCAGAATTGGACTCATGTCCCTTCTCAGTTACTTACACCCACATCATTCTAGCGAGTTATAAAACCTCTTTCAAACTCAATTTCCACATCTATTGTATAGGAATCCTTACAGCTTCTGTTTGCATGATTTTTTTTGTGAGCATCAAATCAGATACTGTACGCAAAATCACTTACATAAACCTTACCAAATGAATATTGCATTTTAGTTAATCCCCAATAAGCCCTCTGCACTGTTACTGTTCCACTGTAATTAAACAAGACTGCATATCCTAAGTAATAGGGTAGACCTGGCCAGTGGGAACTTTTCTTGCAGAGCCAGTGCCATCGCTGGTAGACTCCAAATCTGACCATTGCAGATTTTAGAGTATGGCTAAAAAGAAAACATGAAGCATGAGCTGTGTTTGTTCTTTTTTAGTCTATTCTTAGAATTAACCAACTTTACAGAAGCTTAAGAAACAGCTTCCAATTTTACAAGGAATAAAGTTATAAGCACAAAAAGAGTACATCTGTGTGATAGATAGTTTTCGACTCAGTCCACAATCATTTCTCGTCAGGCTGTAAAATAACTTTTATTAATGCCAATTAATTCTTTCACAGGCCTGTGTCACTTTATAACCCTCTACTTAAAAGAAATCAATTGCATGAGTTCAGCTGAGACATAACCATCATAATAGATGTTTTCGCTCTTGCCTTTACTTTTCACTGATAGCCCTTAAGGTGGTCAGAGGTAAAAGCTAAAGATGCATTGTAGCCTGAGGGATGATTGAATGAAAAAAAAAAATGGGGGATGGGAGCAGAACCTCCTTGGATAGACCAATTTCCCACCACTGCAAGCCAGAGCAATTGATTGATGAATCCTTGCTCTGTCAAGAGGCAGCCTTCAGATTTGATCACATAAATACTCATTCAACTCAAATTCTGCTTGACAAGCCTCAGACAGCTTTGTTCTGTCACAGATATCATTGGAAGGAAAATACTCCATTAATCATCCTTAATTAACTTTACCATAGTCTGCTGAAACCAATATGCTCTCTGGCTAAACCTCGTACTTGGCCAGGATTCTATAGCTATCAAATAGAAGAGAATATTTCAAGTTTCTTCTCTCCTATAGCTATGAACTAACTATAGGAATTCAGCATGAGTAGAGCTCACCGGAAATCATGCCCATTGATTATATGAGATAGCTTATCAGTGGGTACATTCTTCGCTAAGGGAAACATAATTTTAAATGTGACTGACCTGCATGAGGTGGCATTTTATATCTCTATCTCACAAGATGCTCATAAGTTCTAATGTTTCCTTCCCAATTCTCAGGTATCGTATGTCCTGAGATATCATTTACTAAGTAAGAGAAAAGAAAAATTTTAAAACAACAACAATCATAAAGCCTTAGTTTGAAAAATAGAGTTGCTAGGCGCACAAAGTGGTGTGATAAATACATAAACACACATACACATACGAACACCCCTTATCCTTTAGAATGCTTCACAATTTTCATAAAGCTTTAATATGAGACATGATCTTGTTTTGATTTTTTTCTTAATACACATATTAACCATTTTACTCACGTTGGAATTACTTATCGGGAAGTTTTGATAAAAGGATCATAATTCAGTGGTAACAAGAACAAAAACAAAAATGAGAAGTGTTCAAACTTTAAATAAAAATAAAATACAATGTGTGACCTATAGTAACAGAGTTGCAGCGTATTCCAACCCGTCTACTTCAGATGGTGTCTGCTCATCTACAGGCCTTGTGAACTTCGAGACAGATTTTTTAGCAGCTTTGGATCTGAGCCGTGTGTATGTGAGTACAAGCCATTCCAATAATAATGTTAGTGGCCATTTCACATGGTGTGCTTTTAAAGTCCACTGATCCACATTAGAGTCACGAGAAACTGAAAATTATATCATAAAATTCTCTACTCATACGAGTGCTTCTGGGAATTAAAGAAAGGGAAATGGACTTTCAGGGTGATGACGGTGCGCGTGCCCATTCTACATGTGCGAACTAAAAAAGAAGACAATTTAGATTTGTAAAGTGATGAACTCAATAAAGACTAAGGATTAAAGAGTTCTGAAAATGACTGTCCCTTTATAAAAACCCTGGTTGGGCACTATGTTGACATTATATTTTGCCCTCTCACCACCCCCCACCAAAAAAGAGGTAACAATGCAATATTAGGACATTCCTTTGATTTATCATTGCTCTTTCTATGATATTTCAAATGATCTATAATTTTCTATTTGGAGGCAGAGTAAAAAGTCCATGGTAAAGCCCATCTCCATAGATGGCAGATTGGTCAAAATAAATAGCAAATCTTGTTCCCTTTGTGCAAAATGTTATAAAGACCACGTTTTCATAGAAGTCTTAAAACATAGATTTTATTTGCTAACATTAAACTAGATTTCTTAAAAATACATGTGAATGCTAAAAAAAATAGAACTTGATTCAAATATATAAACTACTTATGACCCCGATGCAATGAAAGGTGATACCAAGGTGGTGGAAGCGATTCATAAAAATAGATGCCTTCTTTATTAAAATAGTTCAATAACTTACATTCACTATTACAAAATATGTTTTGTTTTGTTTTTACTTTGAGGATAAAAACATATCTTAAATCAAACCTTTATATCTAACTCTCATTTCATTTTGCTCTCCCCCTACCTAGGGAAGAAAATCAGAAATTGAAATCTCTATTGTTATAGTATGCTTTCGATTTTAAATTCTGGTTAATATTCCTATGAATTATCCTTAACTTCTCCTTTCGTTCACCTACTTCCTCCCCATATTTTGGTGCCATAACTTCTTCCATGGCTTAGGAATGAAGGTACCATTGTAAAGTCTCAAGTTCTCTTTCCCTCATTCCATTCCAAGCATCTCTTCCTTTTCTAATTTCTTCCTTTGCCATGGATTCTTTATCCTTTGCAGACTTTACACACTGTCCATTTCTTTTTTGCTCTTTCCAGCTGAAATCTATTTCCTGGCCACTCTTCCTTCTGAACTTTACAGGTTCAAGTGTCTATTTGCTGTACTGAGTGGTGGGGATGGAACGGCACAGATTACAGGCCTGGGCAGTGGAAGAGGTAGGCATTAAACACTGAATCCTGATAAAATATAAATGATGTGGTAGAAGTTTAGTGTGCTTCGGTAACAAATAATTGGGACATAACTTAGTCTATGAAGACAGTCAGGAAAGTCCTTCCTGTGAAGTAACAGTTAAATGGAAACTCAATGGACAAACGAAAGTTTTCTAGACAAAGAAGAGAGAACGATCACCAGGGGTGGTGTGTATAAAGGGCCAGGTGGGATTCATTCATTCATTCATTCATTCACTAAATATTTATCGATTGTCTCCTATGTGCCTGTCTCTTATGCATCTCCTATGCCATCTATAGTGGTCTTTCATTGGTTGATTTAAAACTGTGATATTTGAGAAAACATGGAACATACTTTTTAAACCCCCCAAAGTATATCTAAACTTGAAAGGATTTTAGAAACAATGAAGAAAAAAACAAAGACTATGTTATAAAGTTACAGTTTACTTAGAGCCTGCTCGGGCGTTCATCTGCTCCTTCCCTTTGTCTCCACCCCACTAATAGCTAAGTGGCTTCCTGGTGATGGGGACCCTCCTCCTTCATGTTGCAGTAGTAACTGGGGGAGAAGAATGAATGATGAGAGGGAAGAAGAAGAGAGAACATATCATTCTTCTTTCTGGTACCAAAGCATTGTGATGCACTTTAGAAATTCCTCCCTAAAACACTACGTGTTTGATATACCCAGCAACATAACTGCACCCATTTCTGGGTCTTATTAAAATCGGGAAGGGGAATGATCATTGATCTTCTTCTCATAACGCCCCGAAGGGACTCTTGCCAATCTGTGCCGAAGAGACTCGATTAGTGGTTATTTCATAAAACATCTACTATATAGGTATGTGTTTTCAAAAGTCAGCTGTTGAACTGTGAAAAAATGTATGCTGTAAATATACTAGGGAAAGTTGTTGACAGCATCCGTTTAGGAAGAAGACAACTTTGCTTTTGTTACTCGAGATATTTAATATCAAGGCAAATTAAAATGTTCTCTATTTTGAGTAAAGAAATGAGTTAATTAGATTCACATGTATGGAGTGGGCATTGGAGGAGGGCCATGAACGTCCTTCCTCATTTCAAAGGTCAAAGACAGCATTAATTATTTTTAACTAATGTCCATTTAACCACATGCAAACTTAAATCAGTTTGGGTCTGACCAATTCAAAGCCATTCTTTGGTTCCCCGCTCTGCTGCAATAATTGACTAGGTTAGACTTTGCAAAGGTCACAAGAATGGACTCAGTTCATATTATTTCAGCTAATAACATAGTTCTTAAATCAAAATCTGAGAATTGATCTTTCAAAGTCATTTTTCCTCTCTGTATTCATATGTAATTTCAAATTAAATGATAGATGTATCCAAACTTCAGTTTTTATTTAATTAATTTTTTGTAAAAGAAGACACAGTGGGAGGGTTTTTTAACAAGATCTAGGTTTGTCTAAAAAAAAATTTCAAAAGAGAATTAAGAAAACCATGGGAAACTTGGAATTTAGTGAAGTCCTAATGAATGCAATTGGACGTGGGCAATCTGAAGGAAAAAATTTAGGCAGACATAATGCCAAGCAAGAGAGAAAATGAAAACGATCTTATGTGAAGTTCAGGCAAAATTGAATACAAGAGAGCCAGGTATTTGGGCCATTAGGTCTCATTGGACTTTAAATTATCACACCGCAAATTAAAATTGTTGCTTTAGAGTAAGGTCCTTCCTAGATCACTTAGCACTACCTGCGCAAGCCTGAGCCTCTTATTGAGACCATAGTTTCATCACGGTTTTACCCTTCCTCTCCAGGAATGGTCTCTCTACCCCTGGTGTGCCAGACCTGTTGCAGACCATCATTCAAATGGTACGTGAAATCTCTCTTCTTCCCCAAAGACTCTCCTAGCTAAACAGCAGTAAGATAGTGATTTCTCCTCAAGACTCCCTTATCTAACTTTGCAACTCCCACAGGCTGTCTTGCTCTCATCACTCCACGATATACATTTACCCCTTGCCCTTTAGATAATGAAATCTTTATTGAATATGTACATCTGCTCAATGTTTATTCAGTTGCATGTACATCTTTCAAACGTGTTCCATGACAGTTTTATCTCTCACACCTTAGATGACAGAGAACATATTTACTTAATGCATTTTGCATTATGCCTCACACTTCACCAGGTGTTGATAATATTCAATAAGTGCATCTGATTATGATATATTCAACTGTCATTTTAGACACACAATGTGTGTGGAGGCGTGTAGAGAAAAAAAATTCGGAAAGAGAAAATATCTTCTAGAATGAAATTTAATCCCTGATTTAGCTATTTTAAAATTATATACTAACACCACATTAACAGAGCTAAAATGAAATAGAAATAGGAATATGTCATTATTCATTTTATGTAGGGTCAGGTCTTTCTGTCTGAATTAAATCATTCCTTTTTCACTAGCTAATTAGAAACCTTTGCTCCCTTAAACTATACTAATAGTGACCTAGCCCATTTTAAAAAGGAGGAGTTTTCAAATCAATGTTAATATAAAGTTTAGTGGTACTTTCAAAACCTAGTTGTAGATTTCCATAATAAATATATTTTATGGAGGATTATTCACCAATCACTCAATTTATAAAGCATGCTTACTATATTTAAACCTGGAAAAGGTCCACTTTTTCCTGTGTCAAAATGCCAGCTTAGCTAAATAATCTTACATTTCTAACCATGCTTAAAGAAACAAAATTTATGTATGGGATGAGAAAGACATTCATAGATAATTTTTCTGGCTTCAGTACCAAGCACATTCATATTTTTCTCCTGAATCTGAAACCAAATGTTTGGTTTCCTAATATTTTTCCTGTCTACTGGATTTTTCTTTCCTTCTTCTATGTGGTCACTCACAGCCTGGCCTTTGTGTATTCTCCCAAGAAAGGATTGTTTATTTATAGTAGCAGTCCTTCCTGGGGCTCCCTGTAGACTCTGTTTCCAATGGCATGTGGAGTTACTAAGCTTTTATTGTTGACAAGTGGTAGGTGGGATACAAGCTTTTGTGGTTAAATTGTTTATTGATAATTACCTGTTAATTACCACACTGCCTGACTCCTGTAATTTACTATAATCATTACTTTCCTTTTTCTTGAAAGCCATGTGCACAAAAAACAAAAAGTAAAGACAAAATATATACCCCCTTACCGTATTTTTAAAAAGTTTTTTTTTTAATTTTTTAATTAAAACCATTTAGAACCAGAATATTTCCTCATCATGTAATATTTGGATTTGGAAAAAGCAAGCCAGTGTTATCAATGTAATGATAACTATGCCTAATAATTGATTTATAACTGATGAAAATAATTTGGGGTGGCAATCATCAAAAAGGTGTCACATAGGATTCTTGAGTTATTAGTGCTTTATTTTACTATAGAATGTTTTCCTTCCTAGAGCTGGCCAAGAAATCTTTACTAAATCAAAGGCCCGAAACAAAATAAACTAAATTTATGTTATTCGTTAAAGTTTGAAGCTTTTTTAATATCAAGATTCCAGCATCCAAAGTCTTATTCCAAAACAGTTACATAATACCCTGGATTTCCTGAGATATGCAGAGAGACCTTTACACTTTTAATAGAGTTATCATTTCTAAAGGACAATCTTGCCTAACCAACCGTTGTGTAGGAATGTATCAGCGTCCAGGGAGATAGTATACAATGGACTGCTTCAGTTTTCACGCATGTCAAGAAATCCACCCTAATCCTCGCTCCCCAAAGCTCTTTCAGTTCTAAGAGCATCAGGTAAAATATCTTGCCACTAGAAAAAATTTAAAGTTAACAATTAAGTTCAACTTTCTGGGAATCAAAATTAGCTCTGCCAGACAAGCAGATGGATTTCTTAGGCATGTATCCTTGAAATGTAATCTACAAGGGACCACAAAGGAGGATGAAATAAAATTCTAAAATAGCAAACTCAAAAAGCCTTGGCATAAACAGAATCATCATTCTGCCATTTCTCACCAACTTCCTCTCATTTTAACTATTTTACTAGGCATTAGCATGTTGTATTGAAAGTAAGCACGGCCAAGGGGAATTCATGAACTTTGCTGGAGCCATTGATTAAAATCAAATTTCAGAACTGTCAGTGGTTTGCACTACACATTGTACCTCCTCAGGAAGCAGCCCTGAGATGAACAGCAAGAATCCTGGTATGTGCCATGTCAATCGATCTATACACATCTTCCATGGGACTCCCCTTGCTAAATGCAGCCCTTTTAAAATATGGGGCAATTTAAAGCCACAGTGGAAAAAATATGGCATTTAGAGTTCAAATAGCTGGACTGGAGTCTAGGCTTGACCCTAACTAGATATATAAACATGGACAAACCAGTTTACCTCACTGAACTTCTTTCTATCTTCTAAAAACTTGGGATAGATAATAATAATATTGATCCAACTCATTCCTTGAAGTTCTTATAATGATGACAAATAATGTAATGATATAACAATGCATAGAACACATTTTATAAACTGAAAAGCACAGTATGAGTATAATACTCATTATTAATCATGAAAATAATAAACATACTTTTAAATAACCATTAAAAGGACTTTGCTGGACATAGAGAATAAATAGAAATTCAAACCTATTTAAAAATCTAAGTAAGAGCGTCAGTACACACACATTATAGCATTTCAAGAAATATTTTTCCTAGGGAGAGATTAAAGTCAGGAGAGGAAATGGAACGGCTTCAGTTGCTGTCATTGCATTCTTAGTATTTTACTTGGGAGAATGAGCCTTGTCAAATGGAAAGACTGAAATGAATACATTTCTCAGCTGCTTAGCAGATATGTTTTCCAATATAAGCTAAACATTTCAACCAACCTCATTTCCATGTGAATATTTGCACTCCTGAATAGATGATGGGAACATTAACGAAAATGGGTTGATCTTGGCCTTGGAATTATATGGCCTAGGTGTAAATTTATTCTTAATCTTCAGCCATTATGTTTTAACATTCCTAGCTGAAATTTAGTTGAGCTATCAAATTGTTCAAAGGCCAGTTCACGCCACAGCCTAAGAACCACTACTGGGAGAAGGTGGAAACCCCAAACCACAACCAAGTCCATCCATAGGGTTTTTCCCCATGAAGGTTACCACAACATACTTAACATTGTTACAGACAAATTGCTACCCTCACCAAGCCAAACAATTGTGCTTTTATATTTTTAAATAGTTTTGGTAACTCTTCAGAAACTTTACAGCTGGAAAGGAACTACATCTTGATAGAGCTACATTTATAGAATTTTGTTCTGTGCCACTTTTTTATTTGTTTCCTGATCTAAACAATAGTCCCAATTGCCAGCTGCACATCAGTTACTCACAGGCCTGGTCTGAGTCTGTGATTCAGCCAAACTCTGCACAATTGTCCCAGCTCCCAACAGTTTATCATCATTGTTTTGTATAATTGGAAACAGAATTATTTATTATACCCCTGCTTATTCTGCAAGCAAATTTACAAGGCAACTGTCTCTCTCAATCTATAGTAGATCTAATGTAAACAGTAATGCAAAAGAGTATTCAGATTTATTACATTATTTCCTTAAAGATCAATATTTAAAATGAATACACGTTGTGCTAATTTAAACATGCAACATATCACAAAGCTATGCAAGAAATTTATAATGGCCTAAGACATTTTTATACTCCATCTTTACTTCCTAAGAATACCTTGTTTCAAGTGGAAAGAAAAAAAAGAGTTACAGATTCAGTGTTAATTAGCCTCATTTATAAACTTGCATCAAAACCTGTAACCTCAACAGACAATAATAAATTAAGCTATAAAAAAAAAAGAGAATTAAAGTTATATCGAGTGTGGCACACACAAGAAAATGAAGCCGACTTTGCCCTACGCAGTACAAGAGGCACAATTCAGAGCAGACAATGGTGTGGGGTTCTACAAAACCAAGCCACAACCTGCTGATCTTAGAGCAGTTATTTTAGTTTTACTCTGCAGTTCCTGGATTCTGTGGGTTTAAATCACTCTCTCTCTTTATTTTGACCTCATCTTGGAGCTTTAAAATAGTATCCCGTTGACAAGAATCTGAGGTCCTTCAGACCTAATATCATGTCAAGCTGCCGGGCTGAGACCTTACATGCCAAGTCCCAGGCTACAATGAATTTTTATAAGTGAGTTATAAACCCCTCAAAAACAGGGTGTATAATGGAAATGCTGACAGACTCTTAACTATCGAGTTTCTAGTGGGTTCCTGTTTAATATACTGTATTTCTTCCCCTTTAAGATATTAATTTACTTTTTGAATGTTCCTTGCTAAGATTAAGCGTAGGTTTTTGAAATGTGTTCATGGGCAATTTATGCATGACTAGAAATGTACTCTTCTCCAGATGTACAGAATACTAATTTGAAAATGATTTATAGGCCACACGGTACTGTACATTCCGTTCCCTTCTGAAAAGTTAAGACAAGGTTTTCTTCTGACATAACACCAAGGATACTCTATATACTATAAATACAGTATATTAGCAATAGTTGTATAAATTCTCAAGCTGTCAACTCTAGATGGGTCAAAATAGGAAGGATAAGCTGCTGGGACCAGTAGAATAAGGAGACTAAAATGGGAAGGTTGAGGAAAATAAAAATTAATATAAACATATATTCAAATAGAAGCTTTTTGTCTTAAGGGAGTTTTTTTCATATTTTGTCCAAATTAGATCTCTTAGAATCTTCGAATGTTAGAACTAAAAAAAAAAAAAATTTAGAAACCATCTAACCCAAACATTGCAAACTGGTGCCCTAGTTAACGGACAAATAAAACCCCACAATATGAATAAGGTACACAAAAAGTTGGCATTTAATGATGCCAATAATAAGTAATTGGAAGATTTCACCCCAATGGCAGAATTTCTATTTTTCTTTAAAAATGGAAAGATTTGGCAACACTTAACTTAAATTCTCCAATAGAATTAATTAGCAGGGAGCTCAGTAGTGGCAGTCCCCTTTAGAATGGGAGTGAGTCCCCTGCTGTGCCAATGTTGAGTCTTTCTGTTTCACTCATTCATGTTCCGGTCTGAGCCCTGATGCATTTATGTCTGTGAATCCTGTAAGGAGATTATCTTGCCTGAGAATCCAAGCTTGCTCATCATAAGGCTGGAATAAAAGGTCAAACCTTATACATTTCCCTGCCTGTCACATTAGCACATTATCCTTCAACATAGTTCCCTTACTTGGTTAATTCCCAATTGAGAGAAAAATGACCCCAGTGAAAAATCAGTGAAAAAGGCTAAAAAATCAGGTTCATCAGTAACTATGGCTTTATTTACCCCTGTGCCATCTGATTTAAAGAGGACCTGGGTGTGCACTGCAGTGACTCTTTGAAGGCGCAAGAAAAACCTCTATTATTCCAAAGCGTGTGTTATTTTAAAGCTCACAAAAACTTTTGCACCTAGAACACTGGTTCTTGAACTTCAGGTTCACTTAAGAATCACCCACAGAGTGCTTAAAATTATTAAGCTTTGGCCCCAAAATAGATTGATTAAATCAGAATTTCTAAGTGTGCAACCCAGGCATAATTTGACAATTTCCTTGATGATTCTAGCAAATAGCTAGGATCAATAAGCACTGGTCTACAAAATAAGTGATGATTTTATTATGACATGGAAATAGTAAACACATTTTGGGGTAGGAAAATGGTGTCTAATAGAAAATGGCTTTAAAAGCAGTTTTAAACTGTTTCCAGATAAACAAAACAATGATAGAGGATACAGTACCAAAATATATATATATATATATATATATATATATCTTGAAACACAGTGACTTCTTTCCTAAACAAAGGAGTTATAAGACTATCCACAGCTACTTGCTTCATGGTAATGTGCTTTCATTGCTGAGGAAGAAAGATCTTCCTAAAATAGCTGGGAAATAAACAGTGAGTCTATGAATGCCTGGTGAGGCAGCAGGGAAAGGTGTAGTATCTCTGAAGGATGACACAAGATGTACAGGAGTTGCAGGTTAAGAATAGTTCTCAATGTTCCCTGGAAAGGAGTTGCATATCCTCAGGAAGAAGTGACTTTCTCAGAATATCCCATCTGGATACACAGAGGACGGAAGTCACATTTACAGTAAGAGCTGAGCTTAGGCAGAGAGTAAACTATAATTAATATCTGGCAAAATCAGCAGAGCAGTAATTTCTCATATAGAAAACTATTTCTAAAAATATAGATATTATGCAAAAAGAAAGACTGTACAAAATTTTACAGAGGAACAGGACCTTTTGTTAGCTTTCTGAATCCTGGTGGCACAAGATCTAAGGATTTAAGTTTCTTAAGCAAAAAAGCAAAAATCAAATACTACTACACACACACACACACAAACACAATACACAAACACATATGTGTGTACATGTGTGTCTGGTGCGTATGTGTATTTATTATATATGCAGATGAAGATCTATATCAATTCCTAAGAATAAGAGAATGCTTCCTGGTGTAAATGATATTAATGATTTTTTTTTTAATATTCTATTTCAAAAACTCACAAAAGATTTAGGTAATACCTAATTGCTTATGTCTTCTGTTAGGAGTCATCAAATGTTGCCTTGTCATTGAAAAGGTTATAGTGTAGAATTCAGAGATACCTTTAACCAATATCTGCAGTCTTTCAGAAATTCAGAAACAGCTCTTCCTTTTTCCCTCACCCTCCCCACCATTGCTGACAATGTGCATGATTACAGAATTAACAACATGTAGAATTTCAACTCTCTTATTTGAGTCCCTATAACAAGCCAAATAATGTGCTAGAAAGTTTACATATGTTATCTTTAAAATTTAAGAGACAGAAAGGTAATTATTACTTTACTTCTTTACAGATAAGGAAATTAAAATTCAGTGAGAGTAAGGAATTTACCCAAGCTCACTTGGCTGGCTGGTAGCAAGTCTGAGGTTCAGGTCCATTTCTATCCCAAAGCCCTTGATCTTTGTGTTATAATGTACTCTTCTAGAAATTATTTACATATACATACTATAAATCTTTTAAACAAAAGAATTGCATATATTTATTGAAATTTGTGGTACAGCTTGTATAAAAAGCCCTCCCTCTAGTTATCTATCTATAAAATAAAAACTCATAACAGTCTCTATTTTTGATTCAAGAAGTCAGTTATTAGAAAAAGAGAACAGTAGAATGGGAGTCATAAATGATGTCAGGTCAATAGCATTGCTATAGATATCCCAAACAAATGATGTCAGCACTTAGAACACATTTAGATATATTTTATTTAAATATATGTCAAAGTAAAGATTAAAATGACCATGTAGAGGTGAAGAAGCATATTTCTAAAGGCATGGAGTATTACTGTTAAGAATTCTATGGAAATAATCTATGCAATATACAATAGATATCAGCAATGAATGACGTATTGACAGATACTCAAGAGTAAAAAAAGAATTCTCAAAGTAATCAAGTAGACTATCCTACAAATATGATAGGAAAACGACTTAGGGCTAAAAAAAAAAAACTAATCAGGAAAAACAGTGATCTCAGTTCTCTCTCTCTCAATCAATCAATTTTATTGAGATGTGATTCATTCATTTTAAGTGAGTAGGCGAATAACTTTTGACAAATGTATATAGCCATGTAAAATCGAGACATAGACCAGTCGCATTTCCCCCAGAGAGCCCTCCTTCATGTCCCTTTTCAATTTCCCCTTTACAGTAACCCACCCCAGGCAATTATTGATCAGTATAGATTAGTTTTTCTATCCTAATCAGTATAGATTAGTTTCCTTGCTTTAGAATTTCATGTAATGTAATAAGAAGGTATGTATTCTTTTATGTCATTTCTCTCACTCAGTATAAGATCTGAGAGATTTATCCATTGCATGGTTTACATAGATAATTCTTTCTTATATTGTTGAGTAGTATTCAAATGTAGAGCACACCAAATCTGTTTATTCACTCAACTATTAATGGATAGTTGAATAGTTTCCAGTTTCCTAGTATTATAATTAATAGTTCAGCAAACATATGTGTGCATGTCTTTTTGAAGACCCTAAGTTTTCATTTGTTTTGCATAAATATCTAAAAGTGAATATCTAAGAACTGGACTATAGGTAAGAAACTTCTAAACTGTTTCTCAAAGTAAAAGCACCATTTTACACTCTCACCAAGATTGCATCTGATCTCTCTCTTTCAAGATATATTTTTCTACTTTCACGGGCTTAAATTTTATCCCTTGGAGACTAGAACATGATTTCAATGGTCATATAAGTTAGCAAAAAACAACACAAACAAAAAATAAACAAAATGAAGATAAAAAATAAACTCTCTAACAAAACAACCTACTATATATTAACCATTCCAGTCATTTGAGTAGTGTATCTGCTCATGTTCTACTATCTCTGACTAAAAGGGAAGGGAAGGGTCTCCTCGTACTTCTGTGTTCTTGTGAAATTAAGCAATCAATGGTCACTTCTCTGATCTCATCTTCCTCAGCAACATACCACCACTTCTTTCTTAAAATGTGCTCTTCTACAAACTCCCATGACACAACACTCCTAATTTTTCTCCTATTTCACAGAGAGCTTCTACTTTGTCTCCTTTACTGATTCCTTCTTTAGATGCTGTAGTATCTGAGAGTTTAGATTTAAGCCATTTCTTTCTCTGCTTTCTCTTCTCTTTATATGCTTCCATGACTTTAACAACCATCTATGCTCACAGCTCCCAAATTTATATCTTCAGTCTTAAGCTTACTTTTGAATTTCAGACCTTTATGTCCAGTTGCCTACTTGACAAATCCATCTGTTTATTAAACAGTTGTCTTAAATGGAATTCTTGAAGTTTCTCCCTTCCCATCCACTCGCTCCTCACTAACACTCTTTTCTCAGTCATTCCTATCCCCAAAATGGCTCCAACTGTCATTTGCTTCCTCAAGCCAAACACATAGGGGTTATACTTGAATTCTCTTGTCCCCTCCAATCCATCAGAAATGCTTTTGGGGAGTTATTTCTCTAAAATACATCTAGAGACTATCCATATTTCTCTGTCTCTCGTCCTCTATACTCCTCAAAGCTAGCACCATTTAAGCAACCACCTCTCTACTAACATTCCTATCCTACAATTGATTCTCCTCACAGCAACCAGAGTGATCTTCAGACAATATAAACTGGATCATGCTATCTCCCTGTTAAAATGCTCTGATGGTTTTCTGCTGATTTTATCCAGAATAAAATTCAGACTCTTATACCGTTACCTACACAGCCCTACCACACTCACATGCCTACAGGACATGGGTTGCAGATAACTGTTATGTCTGTGAATAGAGGACAGGCTGAAAAATGATATATGCTTAACTGCTTGTAAGGGGACCAAATTTAACAAGTGAGCACTTACACTGTATTTTAAAATAGTGTGAAGACCTAACAATATAGGCAACGAAAGTACATTGACTACCTCTACTCTGTGACCTCTACACTACCAGTTCTGGCCCCCACTAAGTCCACTGACCTCAATCGTTCTACTCCCCCCTTGCTTACTGTGATCTTGACCTTTCTTATGTCCCCCAAATATGGCAAACTCTTTCTCGCCTCAGGGCCTTTGCCCCTACTGTTTCCTCTGCCTAGAATGCTCTCCTGGTTTTCACATCATCAGCTCTTTCTATCATTCAGACAGCCCATCTCCAGGGAAACTTTTCTCATCTCCTCATTTAAAGTAGCTCCCTCATCACAATGCTCTCCCAACCCCCACCCAGGTACTGTCACATCACCTTAATTTGTTTCTTTCTTTTTTTTTTTTTTTTTTGCACTTTTTACTATTTGGAATTTGCTTATCTACTTACCAATAGAATATAAATTTTCACCATAAGAACGGAAGCTCCATGAGGGCAAAGATAGTGTCTATCTGCTTCATACTTGACTTGTCGCCATTAGGCACGTTTAAAGTACTTAAAATATATCTGTTGAATTAATGGGTCTTGGAAGATCAAAAAACAGCAAAAAAATTAGAAAAGAATAAATGAGAGCTTAGTTAATATTGTCATGCTTTGGCTTTTAAAAAATTTCCTTTACTTCTCCTTATTAAAAATTTTGTTTCATATAATATAATCATCTTTGTTCCATTTCAATGCTACATTCTCAACTTTTGCCCTATTAAGGGAGTGACATGGGGGTCCATTTTTAAATAGGGACACATCTGAATGACTCCAAACCAATGAGCCTGAACCAGTTTTAAAGATCCTCAGAGAAGAAAATGCCACAGGCGTTTTTGGTGGTTTTAGGCTTTTCTTTTTAAATAAACCTCGCTGGCCCTTAAGGGGGTGGGAGGTTGGGGGAGACAAAGTTATGTTTTTGTATTCTTTAAAGACTGTCCTGATTAATGAATATTTTTGTCAATAATATAAGATTAAATCAATTTATTTGCCTAGAGAAAATTAAGTTTTTATTTGAAAGAGGGTCCTAAAAACCGAACCAGAAGTTTCCGTTTATTTTACCAACTGGGACCCTGACTTCAGCAGTAAACACTTCCTGCTCCCATGGCTGAAGGGCTATATATTATCTGAAATAATTTCTTTAGTCTGTGACTGGAGGAAGAAAAGTGACTTGCCCTTATTTATCTTTTTTAGGGGCTACATGGATTTTAGTGTCCTTGAAAACAAGTGATTGAGAACAAAGAATTAGCAATAATACACATCTGTATGATACCATTCATCTAAAGATCTCAAAGCATTTTTGAGTGTCTACACTGCCCCCATCTTTCAATTGCTAAAGCATTTTGGTTGAAGGCAGGCAATACAGCTATGTTCGTTCCCTTTTGTGGCTTTGTAAAAGCCAACATTTAAAAAAAAGTAACACATAGGGGTGTCAGTGGGAGTAAGTGGGCCTCGCTTGGCTTGCAATCCTAGCAGCCGAAACCTAAACTGGCACACAGGGGATGCCTAATATATATTTGTCAAGTTTAATTATATAATCAGGTCTTTAATATTAGATAATGAAAAAGACATATTTGAAGGGACACATTGATGTTTGCAAACAGGAGGAATGGAGCCCAGGGGCACTACATCTAATCTTAAATTTAAAATTTTTAAAAAATTTTAAAGAGCATGTAAAGAAACTCTCTTTTGATTAAAAACAAACTCTTAAATCTTCTTTTTCAGTGACAGCTTTCACAAGCTCTCAGTTATATTTCGATAAGGGGAAAAGGCTTTTTCTTGTTTGCGTGTTCATTTGGACTCTATTTATTTAGGCTTTAAGTCATTGAGTATTCTAATACTAATAAATGTTATGAGATAAGTTATTTAAATGAATTTTTTAAAAAGTTGTAGTGGGATATTCTGAAAATGTTTATATCTACCTGGATTTATAGATAAATATCTTTTAATTAATAAGAAGTGCTGATTTAATGATTATTATTTTATATTATAATTTTCTATCCATTAAAGTAAATGTCTGAAAATTTACAAGGGAAACAGTCTCTAATATGTGAATTATATATTCTATATTTTAAAATCTAGGTAGAATTCCTCAGCAAAAATCAGAGTATGTGAAGAATCAGAAAACCAAATGCTTAGGCTTCTCTCACAGAATTTTGAAAATAGAAGGGCAATTTTTAGCAAGTCAGTATCATTTATTAAAAGCAGCAATGTTTGTTTAAGTTCATAATATAATGCACACTATTTAATTACTCCTTATACAATATTTTTTTTTAGGTTAAATCCTTCCATTTAAGAAGAAAGGAAAAAAAAAAACCTAATGCGAATGAGGTTTTATGAAACATTTTCCAGGAGACCCATTGTCTGCTCCCACCTCTCCTTTTTTGAAAAACGCAGACCTTCTTCTAAAAGAAGCAATTTTACATGGTGTATAAAATCGACCTTGGACAAAAAAAATGGAACACAAAGATTAATCACTTATGGTGAATTTAAACATGAATCCGTGGAAATTCTCCTTCTCTGAAACCCTCGATTTCTTTTAGAACGTTCTGGTAATAAATTGCTGTTTTTGCCATATCCTATGTCCTTACTCACTGGAACAATTGATGCTTGGCTCCTATTCAACGATGGTTCCATACACTTGTAAAAACAGGGGCCGGTTCAGTTTCTCTTTAAGAGTCGTTGAGCGAAGTTATGCTCATTGATTTTTACTCTCAATATTAAAATTCCTCATTAAACCTGCCTGAAAACTGAATACAATTCCTTTTACCTGATGTGGCAAAATTCACGCTCACCCCTCCCCAGGACCATATTATTACAAAAGAACAATAGATTTCCTTGCCGGATAAAGTAAGAGCAGTGTGACTAATGCACTTTCTATCCTACAGAAGGCCTAATATTGTTAATTTACAAGATCAATTCGAGGAAACCACTTTGAAGGCAAACTCGGGTCGTGCATACGGATCTCTCCCGAAGTGATGTGTCAGTTCCAAGGCTGGCATTCCGCCTCAGCTGGCATCTAGCAGTTTTTGCTCTTCCAGGCAATTTGGCCCTTGATTTCAAACAAATGCATCCTGAAGGCCTAATGCCAGGAATAGTTTGATATGATTTATGCTCCATATTTTCTCACAACCCAGAAAATTTTAGACCTAAAAGACACATTTTTTCATTATTTAGCATTTGCTACGAGCCGTATATGTAAGCCAAAGTTATTTTAGTGTCAACCTTAATTTTGCTGGACCTCCAAGCGAAGTCTACTCCACAGTGCTTCCACCTCTTGTTTATTGAGTAGTAAGAGAGTTTGTTGGCTGCTATCCTTGATTCCTAAGTTGCAAATCTTTCTTTTCTAATGGTAGCATGGTGAAAAGAACATTTGGTTGCCATTGAAGTCAAAATGACCACCACTCAAACTGTTTTTTCCCAAAGAATTTACTGTTTTAACCAAATTCACAGTAATCCTCTTTTATTTATTCAGAGTGTATGAGTATGAAAAACTTAAATGAATTTCTTTGAAAAGTGAAAATCATCTCTTGGTAACCTACCAACCCTAAATAGAAATCAGTTGTGTTGTTTTAGCAGTGCTTAGGTGTCAGTAAATCTTGAAAGCAATATTTGAAATATTCCCAAATCTCTGACATGACATCTGACCACTGACCACCAGGTCATGAGGTGGTGTAGGTTTTCCCTGGCTTGCTGCATTCATCCTTTTTATTATCTCTTAATTAAGGAGAAAGAAATGCACCACCTCTTTAAGGAAACTTTCTTTAAAAACAAAACACACACACACATTAAACCATCTCTAAACCCACTATTTACATGGACTACTTAAAACAAAATAGATATATTGCCCCATAATTTGTCATAAAAAATCTGTCCTAAGTTAAGTTAGTTGCTAATAGCCACACAAATAAACAGAAACGATACCATATTGAACAATTATAGAACACCCTATCCCCAGGGGTTGACCTTGACTTCATTACACAGCTAGATAACAGGAGGGTGACTCATCCACAATGCGGATAATAGGTACCGCAGATGAACTCATAGCAAAATGATGTGGGTTATGACGCCAGAGTAAGCACTGATCATGTGACTCTATACTCACTTCTCTTTGACCTCCATAGATCAGACCTCTCACCATTGCCTAAGCAAGGGAACTGTAGCTAGACCTGGACTTATTTTCCAGTGCTTTCCCTTTAATTCTTCATAAAACAGTTTTGTGAACACAAGAAGACACAAAAGAGAATATGAAACATTCAATTAGAGGTAGCATCTTGGGTTTGTAATAATATAGAATGTTGGACTTAAAAATAATACTTCTCAAGTTCAAATAAATAAGTAGCAAAATCTGTAGCATTTTTTAAAATTGTTGACAGTTAACATAAAGTCACCACTAGTGTAAAATATTTAAAATAAATACAGAGTTCGTAATTCAAGTTATAAAATACCAATGTAGAGTAGTTTATCTCCTTCATCCACAAATATAATAAGTATTTATAGTTTTGCTCAGGTACTGACAACAGTTTCATTATACATCCTAAATTCTCAGTGTTTCTGATTAATTTTTTAATAACTGTATAGTGAAGTTAATGCTTATGACAGTAATAATTGGACCACTATAAATCATGACAGGCTAAAACTTTCATAATCTAGCTTGTAGGTTAATGATCTAGAAGAGGAATTATATATATTATGTTGAAAGAAGGAATTCTTACTATGTGCTTTTAAAAATAAATTAATTCTTAAAAGTTTATGAATTCAGAAAAGTTACAGAAAAATGATCCATTTAATCAAAGTTGTGTTATAGTTTGTGATATTCTGGAAAAACAAATTTTAATATAAGAAAATAAAAACCTCAACAGAGTGATCATAAGAGGCAGGCTGCTATTTAACCTGTAGCAAATCTTTGAAATCTTAATGGAGGACACTGAATTAGGTGTATGCATGCATTAAAAATCTTACTGACTTGTCAAGGTAATGGAAAGTTACTTTAGGTAATAATCCCAACAATGCCACAATTCGAGTGGGAGGTTTACAAGGAAAAACAGGAAGTGATGCCAAGGATCACAAAAGGACACTTCCCTTTTGATTGGACTGAGTATATTAATGGCCCAAGGAGTGCTATGCGCCCAGGGTGAGGCAGGGGGAAGCAGTGTCTCTCAGATAAAGCCTGTAACCTGTGGTCTCACACACAGACTTTAGAACTGTGGAATATCATATCAGATTAGGAAAAGTTCCTATTTTGTGTTCAAATACTCCAGAATGAGGTCTACATCACTGTCAACATTATTTCTTAATCACTTCATATCAGGTATACAAAAAGTCTGCTACTTCTTACCCAAATTCATTCTGAAAAAATAAATTTTCTCTTTTTAATTACTTTCACAATTTTATCTCAATAGAGATTGTTTCACCGTATTGAATCTGAATTTATCATCGCAATGGATTTGGATGGGCATGCAAACTCTGCCATGAACACTTTCTCTTTACTCCTTCCACACCACACACCCACCCACTCAGCCCACACATGTAAGTGCACTGTGTGTGCTTTTCACGGTTATCTTCAATTACGTCAAGCCCTTGGATATGTTGTATCTGCAAGACTTTTGGTACACCATACCTCCCAGGGTCACTGTTGCAACAACTATAAAATTCAGCACATTATCCTCGCTTGCTACAAAAGTAAACACTGAAGTGTCACTGAATCAAAGGAGTTACTTGAAAATAATTTTATGGGCAGAGGTGCTGAGTTTTCTACTGCTCTGCTTCCATCTGAATATCGATCTATAATAGGCCTTTTAAAACAATCTTAAGATAACTCCCAAATTATAAAGTAAACATATAGTTAGCTTTCTTCATGGCAAAACAAAACAAAACAAAAACTAGGTTTAATGTATAATTAGAAAACACAGTTCACTTCCATTTTTTCTTTCAAATATCACCTTTTTAATTAGACCTACCTAGAAATTTTACCTTTCCCCAACTACTGACATTTTATGTGCCCCTTTCTTGCTTCATTTTTTCTTCTTAACACTTATCTATATACTAAGCTACATATTTTTCCTAATATATTTACTGTCTGTCGTCACCATTAGAAGGAAAATTCCAAAAGGCGGGATTTGTGTTTTGTTGACCAGTATATATCCTGAGACTATATGCATAGTTGGAGCTCAAAAAAATTTACTGAATAAATGAATCCGTCAATGAAATCAAAGATGGAGATTAAGGAAAGATACAGTATAAAATAATGCTAGATGTACAGATTCTAGTTTCAAATTTGGGGGTTAGGGGTTCAAAATCCTCTTTCTGCTTTTTATTCATTACGTAACCTTAAGTAAGTTATTATATATACTCTCTCCTTTTCCTTACCTGTAAAATGGGGCATGCTGGAACTATTGCATATTATTATGAGAATTGAATAAAATAATTATTGTATAGAATTAGCATCATTTCTGAAATAGTATGCAGAAAAGAAGTGTCAACTAATATTATTATTATTATCACCATAACCATCATCTTCATTATAATTTTATGAGGGTAGCATTAGATATCAGTCATGAATGACTATTTAAAAATACTTCCATAAAGAACATTTTAGGGTAAATTCAGAAATTATTTCAGTTTTTCTATACATTCTCTGTCTGAATAAACAACCAATGAGACTAACTATCCTCCCTCTATCCAAAGAGAATTTCTTCCTTCCTCCCCAGCTTCTTTCTGTACAAGGATCTGAGTTTTGTACCTAGACACTGTCCATTCATTACCTTTGGCTATCTTGGTAATGGTGATGGGCTTTTCTGGGGCTGAAAGAGATGTTTCAAGGATGGTAAGAGGGCAGCTCCTGGAAGTCACTTGGTCTGGTTTTGAAATGGGTTGGGCTAAGTGATCATTACGGAGTCATCTGACTTTAAAATTTTATGATTTTTTTTTTGTCTAACTTGTCCCTCAGAGAAAGGATGGCAAGAAATGGAAAATAGGAATAATCACTTAAATTTCTTGCTTTCATTAGTTCATTACTCGTGTATTCCCTGCACTCATTCATTTATCCACTTATTCTACATATTTTGACCCTGAAAAAAGGCAGTATGGGGGTTACAAGGATAAATCAGACTGCAGCTGCGTCACCACATAGCTTGGTCCCAATGAGAGGCAGACTAGAGGCCTAAGCAAAATGCTTTCATTGTTCTTTTCACCTATTCTCGTCTTACCTTATCTTATAGATAACCACTAGCCACATGTCAGTATTTAAATTTACATTAATTAAATTTAAAAATTCATTTCCTCAGACCACTATCTATATTTCAAGTGCTCAATAGTCACATGTGGCTAGAGACTACCATACTAAACAGTATAGAAAGAGAATATTTTCATCATTCTGGAAAGTTCTACTGGTCAGTGGTGCTCCATAGAATATGAGTTACAGATAAATTTATAACTAATAACAAATTTTCTGGGGTCCACCATTACCCAATATTGATGAGCTTATTAAAGCAAACTTAATTGAAATAGCAAGCAATAATCATTAGCAGAGATTCCAAATTAGTTTAAAGGTACCTATGGTTTTGAAATTAATTCCAAACATTGGCTACCCTCAGTGCCTTGTTACAGCCTCTTATTCCTGCCATTAGACAACAGCAAACCTCACATATGGTGCCCTGACTGGTCACATGATTTTTTAATATCCACATGATGGCACTAAAATGGCCTATTAGATTTACAGTGTCATTAACCTTCCAAAATAAAATGAGAGTCTGCTCTGGCAGGGGAAAAAAAAAAAGTGTGACTGCTGTTGGGTTTTGGGTAACCAGTCTGTGAGGAAATGCTGACAGGGGTCAGTGTGACATCATCTTTCATTCGGCCCCAAAGCTGTCAGGCCCTCCCCAGATGTCTGAAACGCAGATATAAATTTTCATTATCCGGCAGCAAAGGGCCAGAGGTACACCAAATGAATTTTTTACCAATCAAATTATAGCGCGTTGCCAGATTAAGTGTAAACGCTAATTTTGTGAAGTTTTCTTCTGGTCATTTATCTACAACTCCACAAAGTAACCTTGCTGAAGCTGAAAAGATTTCTAAATCAAATTACTGTTTTTATAATCTCGTTGTGGACACTGCAAAATTGAATAAAAAGAAATTCCATTAAGAATGAACAGTGCCTTCTTCCATAGAACAATTAGATTTTTTTTACATTTTTTTTGAAAGAAAATGCAAAGCCAAGGAATACTAAGGATTCAGAGAAGACATGACTTCACCATTCTGAGCCTCAGTTTCTCCTTCTATGAAGTGGTGGAACTGGATATGGTAATCACTGATTCTGTGGTATAAAGAGGTCTATAATGATCAGTGCTTCTATATTGGCAAATTTCATGTCCAAATTCCTATATTTTTAATATGAGTTTGGAGGGATAAAATAGATCCCAATTAAAAATTTGATAGATTATATAAATTCAACCATATATTTATTGTTTTGAAATTAGAACTAATTTTCCCTTCGAAATAATGTGACACATGGTATAACATTGTTATATTTAATGTTACAATGAACTACAGTTGTAGTATAACAGGACAAGTACTCTATTACTGGTGGTAACAATAATTGCTGAACCACTTGATTCAGCAATATGCACACTGGAAAAGGTATCCATGTTTTATGTCAGAAACTACATCTCCTTCGATTAAGACTCTGCAGCCCCTTTATTCTTCTTCAAATTCCAAACCACAAGGAGTGACTCCTATGGTGTCAGGTAGGACCTCTAGCAGGGTAGGGGCCCAGCCAAGAGAAGCAAAGCAGCAGAAACTGAGGGTGTGGTAAGGGAGGTAAGGAAGGGAAGTTTCAGACGTGGGAGGGAAAATGCTGAGGGAGACTTGGAACTGCTGCCAGGGAAAAAAGCCAGAAACTCTTTTCAAGAAAAGGAAAAACAGCAACTCTAGAATTTTCTTCTGAGCCCCTGGAATACTCTATTTGATTACCATGCCCTAGGTTCTTCCCAGTTAGTCTTTAAAACAAACGAACAAAACTATATATATAAATATATATATATATATATATATAAAGATACATATATATATATATATAAAGATACATAGATATAGATATATAAATATCCTGTAGTAAAAGACAAAGACCACATAGGTTCCAAGACTACACAGTTTTTGCCCAAGACATGGCAATGCTTTATTTCAAAGGAAAAACTAAACCACACACATCGTGGGCCTTTTATCCAGGATGTGGTGGGATACCTGTACTACAGAGCATGATAAGTAGTTTAGAGATTAAATAGAAGAACAATCGGAGAGGAGATGGAGAATGTCAGCTTCTGCAGGGACCATTTCAAGTCTTCCTTTCCCTCACCTCTACCACCAACAATACTGCCACCTAAGTGTATGTTCTAGACTGACAAAGGAGTGTCTGTGTAAAAATAAAGGCCCAGCAGTGATGGAGCATGTGAATAAGAGGTAACTGGATGGAAATCAAAAGCAATGGCAAGAAAGAGTCGAATAGAGCTTTGGTGGCCATCCAACAATGCAAACCCAGGTAAACTGTTTCTGTTTGAATGGCTTGAGGGAGAAGCATGATATCCTAGTATTCTCAAAACCTAGCCCCAATGCATTTAACAGGCCATTGTCATCCATACACAGAAAAGCATAGTTCTACCCTTAGTCAGTCACTTTAGTGGAAAACCTGATGCCTCAGTCTTCCTATTCAGATCTTCCCCAACAAACCTCACAGTGAAAACAGACCAAGGCCACTGGGGATAGAAAGAAGATAAATAAATAATTCCCCAACCCTTGAAAATACTGAGATTGCCCATTGTTTACAATGTGATTTAATTTTAAAATAGCCAGACTGAGTTTAAAATGCATGGTATTCGTAATCCATAAGGGATTCAGAAGCAAGGCAATGCGGCCCACAGAGATTCAAAAAACTCGAAAAGCCCCATGGGCTGTAAGGCCATCCAGCTTGGCTAACAGTGCAACAATCTGTTGAGTTGAGCATAAACGAAGGATACAAATTAGATTTCCCCTGAAAGCCACAAGATTAAACATTAAGGGGCAAGTTCTTGGCAAAATGTATGTGTGTATTTTCCAAAACCAAGTTTAAAAAAAAATTCTCAAAGTCTGTTAAATATATGGGTCAGATTTTCTCATACTTAAATGCTTGCTTAACTTAAATGAACACAATATTCAGGTAAATCAAGACAGAGATGATATTGGTAACCTTAATAAATGTATTGATTTGGAGAGGTCTAAAATGAGTTTTATAGAAAAATAGTATCATTCGATATCGATATGTGAATTTTAGCATGAGATCTGGGCAACCATATAACATTAAGAATATGTAAACTATGGGAAAAATTCAAAATGCATCCTAAATATAAGTGAAGAGATATTTAGAGTTTACTTTCATACCCCATAATCTCTGTGTTAAAAACTAAAGTTGGCTAAGTAGGGATTCTGCTTACAGGTGCATACCTGGAATGCACCATCACCAAACTAATGGGATTAGAACAGGGAGAAGCGGGTCAATGAAAGTAGGAGGATTGCTTGTGTTTTTGAAGCATATAAGAGGGTAAAGGTTTTGCATTATCAAGGGCTCATGGTCTCAGCTGTATCTTCTAAATATGTAACATCAAACCGCTCAAAAAAGGAGCCATACCCAGGGGTCCCTATCCCACTGTCTTGTCTTGCAGATGGAGATGAAATATTAGGTGGCATATCCTAAGACTGTTTTTGAAGAGCCACAGACTGGTAAGGAAAATAAGTAGTACACAACGGAAATAGTTCCAAAAAGTTTTGGTGAAATAGCAGAAGGAAAGTCGGCAAAGGGCTTCTGATTTCGTCTCTTTTCACCCATTTATTAAGTTAACATCATTTCTGAGCACACATTTCATCCTGCACTGCCCTGGAGGGCCAAGTATCTCCTTGTTTTCTTCAAGGTGTGTTCCTTCCACCCCCGCTTCATATTTCTTTTATTCAATCCAAGTGCAAGGAGGTGAAATAAACATTATGGGTAATCACGAACACATTAACGGAATCATCGTATGTAATTTCACCTCCAAAAAAAAAAGAATAAGGGACAGAAGCAGAGTGCAATTTTTCCATAGGGCCTCTTGCCTCTCAGAGTAGTTCTTTCCAGATCTATTATAAATGTGAATAAAGCAATTTGTGTTAAGTATGCATAAAGTATTTTATCTGTTTAAATTTCATGAGTTAAATAGATTTTTTTTTCTTATCAAGATCTAAAAGATCTTTAAAAAGATCTTTAAAAAGATCTTTCTTGTAATTTCTCTGTACTGGTTCTGTGCCTGGAGCTAATATTTATCTACTGTGGGTCAAGGAGGTACAGTTATCCTCTCCGTTTTATATATGAGGAAATCAAGTAATAGAGAATTTAGGTAACTTGCCCAAGGTCATAAAACTAACACTGTAACAAAGAATTAAAACTACATTTTTTCTCCTTTAGATATCTATATATAATGTGGGTATACCCTTTTTTATTCAAGAGACTATATACAATAATCAGCCACGAAAAGAAGAATCAGAGTAATTCTCCAGGGTTCATACATAGAGATTATACATAAATTTCTCATTAATTGCAAGGAATTGAACTGACTTGTGCTATATCTCAGAACTGTACGAAAAACAGTTCTATTTCCCCCATCTACCAAAGAAGATTTTTGTTTTGTTGTATATATGGCACTGAGCAGGAGTCTTTGAAGTCATTTGATTTGAGAAAAAATGTTTGTAGACCACAAAAGGGGAGGAACCCTTGCCCTGCATGTAAGAGGGGTCTAACCTTACCAGTCTTTAGCCTCTTCATGTGTGACCTCAGGCAAGTCACTGCTGTAGGCACTGCAACTTCCTTCTTTGAAAAAAGTATTTGAACAATTTAATCGAATTCACTATTTTATCTTATAAAGTAGCCCATGGTGATAGAGTACTGGGGGAAGGAAGAAATACCTCAGTATTAATAGTAGCTAGTTTACTAATGGCAAAAAGAATAGTTTTTACTGAACGACATTTAGAAAAAATTTCTTATGATCTGAAAAAGCAAAATACAAGTTTTCTTTGTAATATTTTGATTATAAGCTATATGTAAGAGAGAGAGAGAGAGAGAGAGAGAGAGAGAGAGAGAGAGAGAGAGAGAGCACATATAAATAAATTCTGAACCTCACAATTCACGTTTTAAAAATTCTCCTATCTCTTGTGATTCTGGTACAATATTCTACTTCTTCCTCTACCAGAAATGTATTTGCCAAATGCTTAATGGAGTAAAAGTTTTTTACTGAGAAATCCTGTACAGACTTTCCTTTCTCTGTATCAGAGCTGAGAGGTATCAGTGTGATAGATGTCATGAACAGACTCAGACTCCGCTCAGGACGATAAAATAGCACAGCTGAGCGAAGAGAACTTTAAAGATCTGCTCTCTTAGCAACATGAGCAAAAGTTTGGCCATTCCTGACTGGCAGCCTTTTGCCCAGGAAATGTGTTGGGAGGGGAGACATTAGTTAAAAAAGAGACATTGATATAGATGCAGAACTGTGCAAGCCATGGAATAAAATATCTTGCTTTGAAAAGGAAACAAGATTAGAAACACGACAGTAGTTCACGATGAGGTTCTTTGAGATGTGCTTCCAAAAGTGGGAACCTGCATGCAGGAGGCAGGAGGGCGGCACTGCCAATCTGGGGACTTCCTCGCTGTGAAAATGCGTCCAAAACAGTGTGGGTTTGGAGCAGTATGCCTGATGGGAACAATTGTTTTCTCTCTGAGAATCCGTCTCCCAGAGCTCAAGAACAATTGAGACAAATGCATTCAAAGGTCAAGGGAACAGACAATGCTGGGAAAGCCAGAGAACCCAGTGGCTAGTCCCTGAGCTTCCGTCTTCAGAGAGATCTGACAACAGCTAAACAGCCAGAGTAGTTTGAAGCAATCTGATTAGAATAATCTTGAATCATTCCTGAGCAATTTCTGTGGTTTTCACCGAGTTCCTCTACTGTAGTTTGTGCCGCAAATCTACCACAGATTTGGCTAAACAGATGATATTCTTAAAAAGAATTATCTATGGTGGTTTAGCCATATTTCGGGTGATACTATAGCGGGAAGTCATAATGGTAATACTAACACGTGACTTGTTTTTCCTAACCTCAGTGCAATACCTGCTGCCACTTGAATTTGATCATTTAAAGTCACTCCTTGTGCTGGAGGATGTTAGGATCAGGGAATAAAAAGGAACTGAAAAGTAAGAGGACAGATTGCCATGCCTCTTCTAAGCTATAATTTATGCAGAGACCAGTTTTTCAAGAGGCTGAAAAAAAGAGAGGTGTATTTTTATAAGACTACAGTAGACTTTCAAGAAGGTAATATATTCAAAACAAAAACAGGATAAAAATAAAAAGCAATTTATGAAGGAAATTCAGAGATGTGATTATAGTATCATACTAATGACATTACAATTAACCTCAAAGGCATTTTCATGCAAACTTCCCTTTTCCAACATAAGTCACTCAAGCCAAGGAATAATCCTGTCAGACTGAAATACTGCATACTTGGTGTGAGTCTAAAAGTATTTCAGCTTTATTCATTTTGTTTTTATTGCCAAGTTGGACAGCATTAGACAGGGCTGTTCTGGAGTTAGAAGGATTCAATAGTCTGCAGTTTTAAAAGTTTAAGGTGTTTTATGCTCTTAACTCAAATTTACCTTTTAAATCCCAAAGTGGGCCGCTCTTAGAGCTTACACTGCCCACTAATATTTTGGCTCACTGGGTATGATAACATTGGACACAGCAAAGATGCTATTCAATGTTTTTTTAAAAATAAAATATAAAATCACTTGATAAAATGCATGCTGATTATATGGTCCAAGCTTTTTAAACTCACATATATGTGTTAACTGCACTGGCTTAGAGACACTGCTTCTGGCTTTCTGGTCAATGGTCCATTTACTTACAATAAAATCTTCTGAAGGAGTTCCATAAAAATATGTTCTACTTGTGAAAGAAACTGCCAACCTTACCAACACCTTATATGAAAGCCAAAATGCTTCCTTAGGCCGCTTGGAAATATGACATGCTCAGCTAAAAAGTGTCATCCACATCTGTGAGACAGTTGGTGGCCAGGCAGTCAGCAGATACCAAAGAATCCACAATAGCATCTTAACAAAAATCTCTAAAATCAAAGGCTCAGACATTGTGTTCTTCAATTCGGCATGACACCTCCTACTTGGCCTTCTGGTCAGAGTTTCCAGAGACTAGGAAGGCTGAATCATGGATCAAAGATTAAGAGAAGATGCAGATACTATCCCAGGTTAGTAGTAATCACCAGATAAGGAGTTAGGTGAGGGCAAAAGTTGCCCACTGAACCAACCAGGGCCTGGGTTCTAGATGTGTAGTCTATTTCTACCACTCTCTGTAGCTTCTGGTCCCCCTCCTGCAGGTCATTATTAAAAGCTGGGCCTCTGAGTGGCGTGGCTAAGGTGGCTACTTTGATTATACCCTGAAGACAGCACTCCTGAATGTGAGGTCTCTGTATCTCAGAAGCCTCTGCAACCAGGTACTGTCATACTTTAAATCATATATAAGGCTATTTTTTAATCAGTTGTACGGTTCTCTATTCCTTCAGCTATGAATTCTTTTAATACCATAATCTAATGTGGGTCAAAAATATTTGTGAAACATGGACTTAATTAAACATAATAAAACTAAACAAAGAAAAATCCAAATAAAAGAAGATTATAAACTTCCCCCCCAAAACTCAACTTAATTACATTTTTGAGTTGTCTTTCTCGGTTCCAAAGCAATTTTTTTAAGGAAGAGTGACTTCAGGGGACTCTTTATAGGTTATACTTGAATATACAAATTTCTCTTTAAATTTTTCTCTCTTTTGCCAGTAAATTTCTTTGGTGCCTTGAAGCAGTGACCTCTTCTCAAAAGTCACTACTCACATACTTACCTTATTTTCTCTGTAGGCTAGGCCAGAATTTTGTCACTTCAATCTGCCATCTTGGCCTTTCTCTAACTATTCTCTTTTAGTGCTGAATATTCTCTTTTTGTTTTGTCCTGCGGCCTCCCTTTATCAAACATACCAGTTTTCCCTTTCTTGAGGTACATGGGATAGGAAGCATCTTGCCTCCTTGATAATCTGACAATTGTGATCATACGTTACACAGAGGAGCATTAGCTTTTCTTTGGCAACCCGGGTCAAATGTTGTCTTTATGGGGATGTTATAAATAGACCAATCTTCCTAAAAGAAATTTGGATGAATTCCCAAGATACCATTTCATCACTACTTAATTCCCCTTTTTTAATATTGAATCATTCAAAAGATGTTTAATGAACTCCTATTATATATCAGGCTCTAAATTAAGATTTCTCCTCAGGACTCCAACTCACATATTAGCTCTTTCCAGAATAGTTAAATTCTGTTCTGAAAGAACCCACAACAGTAAGGACTAATTGGTTTGGCCTCAAGGTTCTTCCTGCAAAAAGAAAGTGGAGCTTTTATCTTGTAGGGTCTATAATCTAATTTTTACTCTAGGCCTACTTCAATTTTATTTCCTAGTTGCTCATCGTGATGGCCAATCATTGGTTCAGTTTCACAATGGACAAGGTGAAACTAATAACTAACTAATTACTAATCGGTTAATTAATAACTAAGATACTTATGACTCATGGTCAGTGCCATGAAGGACATAAAAGAAACAGGATGATGAGATTAGGAGAAACTGAAGTAGGAACCATTAGACAGCTGTGGTCAGTGAAGTCTCTCCTGAGGAAATGATCTCTGAGCCAAGACCTAAAGTATGAGAATGAGCTTTTCACACAAAAAGCTGAGAGAAGCTCCCCAGAAAGAGAAAACTTTGAGGAGCAGAAAGAAAGCCAGTGTAGCTGAAGGACGTGAAGTGAGTGAAGGGGAGGTGAGAAGGTAAAAGAAAAATCATGTATAGGCCCACAGCCAACGAACGATTTGGATATTATTCCTTAGAGCAAGTTCTCAGTATTTTTTGATTGGTTGCTTAATAAAATAACATGCAAGTGTATATATTTTTCCTGGATACTCGTTTGGTTTGGACACTGTTCCAAAGTTCAGCAATAGGATCTTTTCCCTTCCATAGGTCAAAATGACCAGCTGGTGTAGCTGGAGCTCACAAGAGCCTTCGAAGCTTTTCCTCTTCTCAGCTCATAAGAGAAGAAGTTCAGTTCCAGGGTTATTGTGAATTTATCATTTTTCTCTTGAATTCACCTTTTTGAGTTATTCCAAACCCTGGTGGGCTTTCTATAAGACCATACCAAAAATTGCCATTTTGAGGCCGTTCGACAACAAAAGTGAAAAACAAGTTGGACACAAGAATCACATCTTTTAAAATTTTCCAGCTCCACTACTATAACCTATTATTTGCTGTTTTTCCAAGCATGATATAAGGAAACCACAACAAAAGCTTTTGTTAGGAGCCAACTTAATAGCTGAAAGGTTGATCTTTTAAAAGAAAGGGAAAGCTTCAAAGAACTCGTGTATTGCAATTGGCATAAGAATCACAGTGAGCTGTGAATTTGGAGAGAGTAACATCAGACCCATCAATAGAGAGTAATATGTTTACAGGAGGAAATGAGTCGCTGAGGGAATAGAAGTCACTATGGCCCCATTTTACATGAAAATCCAGTAACCATTTGGAAAACATATATACGTATATACATCGTTCTCAATTATGTTTGTGGTGTGGCTTGGAAATGAGAATTTTTAAAAATAAAATTCTTAAAAAGATTTTTTTTAACCACACTACTCAAAGCTTCAATGAATATTTGACTCAAACCCCAAACACTGCATGTTGCCAGTTTCTTCTCAGCTTTAACTCAAGTATGTCCCTGTGCCAAGCTGATTTTAACAACCTCTACCTTTCTAAGCAGCCCTTTCATGTAGATTTACTTGAAAATGGCATCTCAGCCTCTTGTCACCTCATGTTCTCTTCCAGACCATTCACCCAGGTCAGTTTCCTGGCAGGTCCTCAGCAAGCAGTTGGGGGTTCTTCGGAGTCTGAGCTTGGAGTAATTATGCTCTGTAATTGTGGAGTCAGGGCCTGTCTCCCAGTCAAGATTAGAAATGCCAAGTCATTTCCTGTTTTCAAATCCAAATGAAAGATACTGACGTCTGATACTGGTTTCCTTACGTTTCAATTATTGTGGGGCACCCTGGAGCTGCTTTTGAAAGATTCTCTTTATAGAACCTGGGTCCCCAACATAGTGCTCAATCCTGGACCAGCACTAGAGAATACAGAAAATTATTCCAGCTATCACATTTTGATAACTCCAGGTCATTCTGCCTAAATTATGGCAACCTGGATCCAGGTATGGTATAGAGAATCTCATCTGGGGATGAACTTATTATTGGGCACTTTGTAGAAACAGGAGGGCCTCTGCAGAAAAAGGAGGCGAGAGGCATTTGGCACATGTTAAAGGGTAAAGCACCGTCTTCTTAATTGTACAGATCCTTGTATTTTACAGCACATTAAACTTTAAAAGGAAAGGTAGCAAAATGGAGCATCTGTTTTCTTCTCATATAAATTCAACTCCTAATAAATACTAAGCAGAGTTTCCTCAGACCCAGTTGTGGGCAGATAAGCAGTTCCATACACACAGAACTAATTGCAGTGCTCTCTAAACCTCATTCAACTGTCTTTTTTTATTTCTCTGCCAGTGAAACCAGCTTTTAGCAATTGGGTTTCGGGAAAGATGACATCCCAAAAAAGAATCATAGCCAAAATAAACAGAGTTAAGATGGAGAATAATACTAAAATGTATTCCTATTTATTTTATACTACAGTGCCTTCCATTGTAAAGTGCATTCTGCACCTAAATTAGTCACAGTAACACGATTTTCATGCTGGAAATGAACCTGTGCATGTCCCCCAATTTCCTGACTTTGGAGGAGTAAAATATGTGTTGCTGGTTATCAGATTTTAAAATGTATTTCCCTTTCACATCCACTTACTTCTCTTGAAAGTGACACAAAATCTCTAACATAGTAGATAAGGTTACAACCTGCCTGTTACATTTTATAGCGACAGCTGTATAACATTTAAAAACTAAAATATAAATGTGTCCCTTCAGGTCAACTTCCTATAAAAATGTGCTTATGGTGTAGTTTTCTTCAAAGAAAAGATGAGACAGATTTTGGGGGTTGACACACAGGCTCTAACAATAGACTGGGCCCTGTGAAGCTGTGCATTTACTGTTGCCCGAAGAGATACTCTGTGCCATCCAAACAATAACCACTGCGAATGATGTCAGCAGTCATTTGGTCCCTCTCTCTGCTGCCTTTTTTTTTTTTTTTTTTTTGGTTGGGAAAAATCAGCATTTTAGATTCCATTAAGATTCTTCAGTACTTTAGGTTAAGCAAATTGAATTAAACTATCAATTTAGTCAATTATGTCATTGAGGAAATGATTGGAAGAGAAAGCAAGGAAGACTAGAGATAAGGGATATAAAAGCAATTTAGGAGGGAAAGAGGAGAATAGGGAAAAAGAAAGAAAGAAAAAAAGCACAAAAATGAAAGCGTTAAGAGAAGGAAATGAAGGAAAGCCATGTACTGTCATTGGTTCCTATTCCTAGCTGTATTTCACATTTCAACCTGCTCACCATATGTGTACATACTTATGCTTTTTTTCTTTGCCACTAATTGCTTCTTTTTTGACAATACCATCTATATGTGCATAGTATATGGCTGTTTTTATCACTCTAAGCCTATTAATGCCCAGACTTATGGTTCCCAGAGGAATTAAAATTAACCAGCTCTCTAAATATTGTTTGTGAGTTGGAAAACTCCTGTATTTTAGAATCTCACTTCAGTTGTTTTTTAATTGGTTTGCAATATTTCACCATTTGGGGCCTGCCCTTAACTTTTCAAAGTATATATTTAAAAAAATTTATGAGAGTGATATGAAAGGCAAAACTTAGGAAAAATAAACACTACTTTTGGACAATGATAGTACTTATACTATGATTTAAAGCTTGATTTTATAGTTTGGTAGGGGCTAGACTTTTATTCACTTTCTATTAACTTCTATTATCATTGATGAGATTTTTACCTGTAAAACAAGGTAACAATCTAATGTGCTTTATCAGCAGAAAACATAAGGTTCTATATAAAGCAAATTCTCTTTTGGTGATTTTCAGTTTTAGAGCTAGAGACCCCTAACGTATTAATTTGCTTTTTGAGTTTGTCATAAAATGCTGCTTTGTACAGAACAGAGAAAGAGATTTCCCTTAAAGACTTAGCTTTTGAAGAATGGTCACTTTGTGTGACCCATAAAACAAATCCCTGACAAACTGTCCCTACACCTGAAATAACTATTTATTGTTAATGACATATGCTCTCTCACACACACACACAGCTCTAAAGTATATTAATGGTGTTCACTATTCCTCAAAAATAAAGTGATAGGTACTATGGATAAATGACAACATATCTAAATTAGAACTACGGACTGCCATGTTTCTGTTACTAGGGAAGAGGAAAATATTAATTTTCTTTACAAAAAGAACAAATGAATTAATATAATAGCAATAATGTATGCCATAGTCATGTAAAACAGAGATCATTTGTATCTTCATACTTAGTTTCCCAAAATGCAAAAATTTGCTATCTCTCACCCACAGATCCTTGTATCAAACCATTTTGCTTTAAAAAATAAATATTATCAAGAAATTGTGAGCCAGTACATAAACCTTGAAAATGCTGTCCCAGCCATGGTATTTCAAACAGAAAGATTTCTCACAGGTAAACTTTCCCTTAGTGTTGTAATATAACTAACTAAGGATGACTTGGCTTTCAATTAATATTTTTTAAATAAATGAATGACTAGAGAAATGAATAAATAGATGAAGCAATAAAACCCATGGGAGTACCAATCTGACGTCTATGAAAAAAGAAATCCAGTCTTAGACTGATTTTAAGTAAACTTTTCCACATCTCAGATGATCTTTTATGTATACACTTCCTACATCTGACAAAAAAAAAAAAATTTATTTTCCAAATTTAGATGTTCTAAGTGTTTCCTGAAGAGCTATCATAGGAAAAGGGTAACCCCGACTGATGATAATCAATGAATGAAAAAACTTTTTTAAAATTTATGTAATGGTGCTTTTCTCTATAAATAAATAGCATGTACTTGTATAATAACAAGTGGCATGTGATTATTAATTGTGAATTCCAAGGTTAAGAACCTTTGACTTTGTATATAAGAATATTGAGACATTTCACTATGCTCAGACGTTCAATAAACATACCACTTGCTTTCATCTACACTGAGTCTGTCACTTGACTTTTGACCTTTCATTTGGCACTGTCCTGTCATTTCTTTGGTTTCGAAAATTTTAGCTTCTCACTTGACCTCTCAACTGTGACCTTTCACTTGACCTGTGGTCTCATAAATTCTGAAATCTCATACATATAATTGGGAACAAATAAACAAAACATCTGGATGAAGCTCCTCCTGGATTAAATCTGAGTAAATGAAACATAGAACCACACACTTCAAGACTTCTGTAAGTAATGAAATATCCACTAGGATGATACGTAAAAAGTACAAAATAACTTTTTAAAGAAATGACTATGATACATCAAATTGTTATAAAATACTATGTAACAGTTAAACTACAAACAAAAAACTCAGAATTAGCTTCCATGAGGTGTCTCTGGTCTGATCACATTTTAGAAAAAACTAAATTACTCCAGTTAAAAATGAAACATCTTTCATGTAAATATTATTGAATTTTATCATTTTATTACTCATGCATAGAAGTCAGACCTATTGCCTCATAAGTACCAAGATATTTTACCTGGATAACGATTATGTAACTCGCTATAATATTCAATATAAAATTTGGCATATTTTAAGTGTTATCTGATCATCCTTTATCCCTCACTCTCCATAATACTATTTTATTATCTTTGCAGCATTAATCACTATACAAATGATCTTTACCGATGTGCTGTCTCTCCTCACTAGAATATAAGCTTCATGAGAGTAAGAAATTTGTCTGCTAAGGTATTGAGCCCCATCGGCAAAAGCTATACCTGGCACTTTGCAGTTGTAGAATATTTGTTGAATGAACAAAAGGATGACTACCATAAATGCAAGTGTCCTCTCCAAACATCACTTCATATAACTGCACATCGGAGCAAGTTTAAAATAAATCTTACTAGTTAATTTTAAAGTTATATAGGTCATCAATTTTTTAAAAGTCCAATAGCTTTTGAAATTCATCACAGGCTTTTTAATATTGGCATCTTATTTTACCTTTATTACTCTCTTCCATTAAAATATTTTTCCTCCTACAAAAACCTCTCAAATTAATCTCTCAAGTTAGTAAATGTTGATAATTATCCTCAACTGCTGGCTCTAGTACGAATTTAAGATTGAAGTCATACTTCTTGCTAATTAGAATATAGTCATGTTCCTCTCATTAGATGTCTGTATTAATATATTATATCAGGAAACTAGATTTAGATTCACAGTGACCTGAAAAGAGTTAACAAAACATTAGAGACCATCGATTTTAATATTTTGCTACCTGAAAAGACTACAAAAATTTTGCACTTAGGCATATTCCATCTAAACTTATGATGCACTTCAGATTATTATAAGAAAAACCCAAACAGAAACTACAAAACAAACAAAAAGCAGTCAAATATACTACTGAACAAAATAATTACTAAATAAAACAATTTGGAGGTGATCTCTTCCAAGGGTTAACTAGACTATCTCCTGGACTTTGTTACATAAATTTGAATAAGACATAAAGCTGACCCATTAAAACAAATTTCATTAGAAAGTCAACTTTCTCTTAAATAAGATCTTCTATAAAATCCAATTAAGAACATTTACGTTTGAATACTAAGAAAGAAAAAAGTGAGTTTTCCATTCAAAGTAGTGGTAAAATAGCATTTATGAATATATATATATCCACTAGTCATTTAACGAAAAATGACAAATTGATGAATGCTAAAATGTAATATGATTGATCCTATAAAATTTAAACACCAAATAAATACCAAGAACGTCTTATATTTATATAAATTGTATTGGAGTGTATTATATCTTTAGAATAACAGATATGTAATAAGAACCTATAATAATAGACTAATAATATATGTTTTTTGGAATGTACAATAATTCTCACCTTTTATGGGTCCCAAAATACTTAGGGAAAAAAATGTTAAGAAATGTGAATTGCTGTAAAAGTGAAATTTAAACTAATCACGAAACCAGAATTTTCTAACTTCCTCAAGCTAAATGGTTCAAAGTTGAGTAAATGGTTCAAAGTTTGGCTAAAGTTTGAGGTTCTTTCTTGTTTAATCGAAAGCAGTTCGTTTTTCCTTAAAGGTAATCAAAATAGTCAGACATGGTACAAATCATTTTGTTGGAGAAGAATTATGTCTGTGGTTTATTTAAATAATGTAATACCAATAAGGGGAACTTTAAAGAATATAGAGTATTCAAAATATATAGAGAAATAAAAATGGCAAAACAAAAATATAAAAGAAAATTAAGTACAGGAATTATTTTGCAGATACCACTGATATATTGGTCATACTAACAATATAATATATAGAGAATAAAATCTAAGCAATAACTATCAAAAGAAATAGCTCCAAAAGTTCACCTCAAGGGAAAACTATTAACTATTTATGAATATAAAATATATTATAATCAATATTTCAATAAGAAGTTCTAGAATTTCAGATAAAAACTAATACAGAAACTTAAGATGTTCAAAATTTTTATGACCTAATAAGTAAATTAGCAAAGTTACTACTTCTGAGTCATATCCTACTTTAATCTATTAATATAATCCAAGAAATTGTATTTTTCCAAATAAGAAAAGAATAGAAACACCAGGTACATTTTAAAAATTACAAGGAAATTAGTAACAGAAACAGTTGTGGATACTGTAAAAAGCAATATAGAAAATTTGAGGAGAAAAAGAACAGAGTATCTAAATCTATTGTGTTAGTATAACAAAGACCTGACTTAAAAATAAAAGCAAGGTTTGCTGGCTTTACTTATGCTTCAGGTAGAAGCTTTTTACTACAAGAATTCAACTGCTGAAGTTCATTTCCTGTCTTTAATTCTAAACGAGCAATTTGCTGATAATTTCCTGTCTACATTTTCATAAAGTAGAAAGAACATGACTGGTTAAGCTTAATGTTTCAATAACCAAATAAACTTCAGCAAGCATGGCTTAGGAAATTAGACAACTATCTAGAAACTACTTTTTGATTATAAAATGCCTGAAAATTGTTTATCTCCCCCCCAAATGTTTGAAAATATTTGGAAGGTCTTTGTGATCACCTCTTTGACCCCCAAACAAATAGAGCACCATTGCTTTGCCTCAGTGGGCCCAGAGCAATTAAAGTCAAAAGAATATGAATCCCCCTGAACTCTGAGCTGTTTCAACATAGATGAGGAAGAAATGACCTCTGGCATGGTTTCGCCCTGAAGTCCCCACCCACTCACCCCTGCCCCACTGCCACCACCACGTCTTTATGCCTGAAGCAGAAATTTGCTTAATGTGAACTTTTCATAAACTATGCCTTTGGATTCATGATTATCAGTATTTTTGGTCAAAACTGAACCAGCACATGACTAAAAAGAAGCCATTTGAAATCTAAATTAAGTTGTCAATTAAAGATGAAGAATGACTTGTTATTATTGCCTTAAGATGAGGCACCCTCTTTCCCATGTTGAGATCACAAACATCTTCCATCCGAAATCTATTACAGCATCTGCAGAAGTAGATCTTAGGAAGCGTGTACTATTTCCGAGGCTCAGAAGAGGGCACAGTCCATAAAACTAGGAAAGGTGGGGGACATTTGAAAAAACTTCAATAAATGCCAGTTTGTGCTCCTACCTACCACCAGGTGCCAGCCAGTGATAGAAAAGGAATCAAATACTAATTACAAAAGGAGATTTTATTAGACAGATTTAAGGGGAACAGATGAGCTCAAATCCCCCTTTTTATTCTCTACTGTACCCTTAGCTAATGCTTTCTTCTGTGAGAAAGGCTTAAACAGTAAGCACAAATAGCACAATGAAATTGTCATTCTCTCTCAGTGTGGACCTGGATTATTTCAGCCACCAGCAATGTGAGTAGCTGCAGGTGTTGCACTAAATAAAGTAATATAAAGTGTCTAAATTGTAACAGTGGAAGTACTGTTTCAAGACCCTTGTCTGCTTTTTATTAATAGTCAGATTCCTTCCTATCAGCAGCCACAACTACCTTTACCCTATTATTCAGCAACAATATTTTGATAGGCAAAGATCTATTAAAAATCACTGTTGATATTTTGTGACCATAGTCATTTTGGAGTTGAATAAGCGTTCAATCTTCTCACAGAAGGGGAGAACGTAAACCTTGTGATTCAGGAAAAGAGGAAACCAGGGGTTACAAAGGTGGAGAGGCCAAGTAGAATGAAACAGACCCCCTCCATCAAGTAAAAAACTTGGCAGGATAACTAGAAACAGACCAACCCTAAATCTTTGGGTTCATGAGCTCTTAGTAACATAATTAACTGAAATAAAACTAATATTCCAGTGTTAAGTTTCACTCGAATGTACATCAGTGGTTATAAGTAATAACAACAGGTATAAAGAGTTATAATCAGAAAGTATTCCTTTTGTTTATGGAATGTACCTTAAGGTAAGGAGAAATGTTCCTTAACCACATTTGTGTCATTTCGGAAAAGGGGAAAAAATTATCTACACAAAGAAAACTGTCAAGTTTACCTTACTTTTTCTATCAAGAAGCATGACTTTTGGGGAAGGTGTGCTGATCAGTTATTAGAGGTTTCTTACAAAAATAGAGAGCACTAGATTTCCAAAGCATTTGTTCTTGGGAAAAGAACCTCTAATACCTAAGAAAAAAAGTGTAGAACAGGAAATGTTTGACCAGCGCTGCATCAAAAGATATCAAAAGAATTTCACTTTGGCTATTTCATTCAGTGAATAAAGTCAGGACATTCTTGATTTTTTAATAGTCTCCAAGCTTCTACAAAATGAGTTTCTGAAAATATTTGTGATAGTAAAATTTTCCTAAAAGTTTCTGATGAGCAAAATAAAGTAAAACCCTTCTTGTAGAATAAAATGTAAAAAAGTATTAGCGCTGAGAGAGTAGATAAACAACATTAGTGATCTGTGAATAGCATTCAGGAAATTCCATTTATCTGATGAGCTGTTGGCTAAATGAGCAGTGTTTCATATGTCACCAGCTAACTAAAGCTCCCCAATGTGTACACAGATTTCTTTGAAAGACATTTTTAATGTTTTGCACATTAGGAGATAGTTTATTTAGAAGTAAATGGCAGACCCAACGAAGGAGTCATCTTCCTTTTTTATTATTTTTTAATTGATGTCCATTTGCACCTCTGCACAATACCTGCACAAATCCCTAAATCAGGATCCTTGTCATAGGGCTGCCTGCGGCAATCGGCCATGGTTTCTTTTTGAACAAGCTTTCTTTTAACACTTAAAGCCAGGGATGATTTAACAGAAAGTGTCTCAAGTCGGTGAGCTACAGCCCCCTTAGACTCTACCCAAACAAAGCTACTAATGTGTGGTCAGTTTCTTGGCAACTTCACTCCCGGCTGATAACACTCCTGCCTGCTATTCTCCAAGGAGCCGGCTGTTGGAAGACTGCTCGGAACCTCATCCCCTTGCTGCTCCTGATGCGGGCGATCCTCCGACTGCTCGGCGCCAACCACAACATGCTACCCACCGTGAGAGAGCAGGACGCGGGCTGCTCTAGTCAGGACTTATCGTCTATCATACTGATTGACGAAACCAAGAGTGAGCAGAAAAAATAAACACGAACAGAGGCTGCAGTGTATGGGCCAGTCAGCTGGGAGTTTTAGTATTTGGCCTTGGTGATCCTACTCTCATGGTAGGTTATCTTTTCCTTGTGCTATCATTTATCATAACTTTGAGGGCCAGGGAGTGAAAAAAAACCTACAATTTTTCTATTGGTTACATTCATTAGGTTGGTTTCTTTTTTTTTTTTCTTAGCACTCCTTCCTTTGCCCCCACCCTGTAATAATCCCATCCCCCCAATAGTATTCCCTAAAGAATGGTGAAATTAAATCTAAATACAGTTCTCCCCTTTTACTCCTATTCCAGCATAGATCATTGCAAGTAATTAACCTTTGTTATTCCATCAAATCTAGAATGCAAACCTACATGTTCATTTACTTAAGTCAGACCCCATAATAAATCAGCTTCTATAGCAGCTAAACTCAATGAAGATCCTGGAAGTTGTTCAGTTATTTGGATTACTAACATCTTCTTCTTAAATAATGGCACTTGACTCTTTCAGGCACAAACCATGTTTTGTATTGGTCTTGACAGCCACTATAAAGTACTCCCCCAAGTGTCAGTAACAAAGATGATTTGTATGTGGCTTGCAGTCTTCCAGTGTCTAATAGCTTTCTCATTCCAACCCAGAAACATGGAACACAGGGCAGCTGGTTAAAGCTGATACAAGCATTTCTTCTCTCAGCAGGCTATTCTTGCATAACCATTTATTTTGCAGAGTTTTAAAGTGCCTGAAGGATTTAATTATGTACATAGACAACCCCTATAAACTCTATTCTAGGGTTTTTATTGACTTTTGTGCTGGGCAGCTCTTAGGCATTTCAATTAAGTGTTTTTATAAGAAAAACTACAATATTGTAAAAAAAAAAAAGTTCTTTATACATACTTCCAAACAGTTTTCCCTCTTCTGATTGAATAAACTCTATTTAATTGACAAAAAGAAAAAAGAAGAATCCAGGTTAATTCAAGGTTTAGTTTTTCCACTTTGGAGAAATAGGGGGTTTGAATCCCACACAGGTTTGTGAAAATGGACCTGCCAAAGTCAGTGAAGGAACAAGGGCAGAGGGCGGGGGACAAGATTACTTTGTAACATACTCCGAAAAGTCACAGGGCTACCTGTTACTTGGGAGTTTACTTAAACTCATAAGGGCAAAAACCTAAATGCAAAATTTTACATGTTCCACTTAACAAGTGCAGAATAATAAATTACCAAATTCATTTGGATCACCCGCCTGACAGGTCTAACCCTCAAAAGTCTCCAGGAGACCCCAAAGCCGCCTTTGTCTGCCTTCTTCAATTGCAGGGCTCAAGTATTTACAAGGCTTCTGCAAACCTGCCTTCATTATGATGTGGGATATTTCAGTCCCAGCAGGTGGCCAACAGGAGACCAGACCTGCCTGTGAAATATGTAATACTTTTTCATATACTTTAACCAGAAATGTGCCCCTCCACAACTCTCCTAACTGTTCTAATTTCCCTTTCTCCTCTTAATCTCCTCAGCAAGCCATGAGCTTGCATTAAAATCTACCTAAAACATTTCACCCACAGGCAATGTAATTCTGAAACAAGCAACCAACATTTCACAGCTCTGGAGTAATAGATTAATTTGAACCTAATGTTGCCTCGTTTACTGCTCCAAATGTTCTGGTGTAGACATAGCCCCAAGGCATGGTGCTGTGGCATGCACAACTTTGGGAGCCGGAGCTACAGTTGGCTTAACATCTGTGCATCACATTTGCCATGTGCCTCATTATCCTGCACCCCACTGTGCCTACCTGTCCCCCTCAGCTTCTCAGCCACAGGCGATCCAATTTTTTTCCCCTCCAACTAAGAATCTTTGTTCTCCTTCTCACTTACTAAATTTTTGTGAGACCTCTGCACCCAAGCCGTGGGGATTCCGTCCATGTGAACAGCTCAGGCCCCTTAGATTCTTAATTCTCCATTAGGAAGAGGAAAATCACAGCATTAAGTTTCTGACATGTCACTGCATAAATTGTGCCATTTGCAGAATCTACCAGAGTCTGGGACCAAACACAGGAGCATGTAATAAAGCATGGCATGGTTGGTTTTGACTTTAACAAGTTTGGTCGGTTTCAATTATCTGTAAGCAAAGAGTTACTTCCAATTCCAAATTTAAGAAGGATCAAAAAAATATTCACAGAAACAAAAGATTGTCACATCAGAAATTAAAACCAAAGGTCTTGAGCTATTGAAGGAGTTAACATTTCAAAGCATATTGCCACGAATAGTTGATAAATACACTTCCCCCTCCACACCCCCCCCCAAAAAAGGCTTTAGAAATATATGTAGTAACCAGGCCAAACAGCTGCTTAAATTTTAATCCTGCTTAAACTCTAAAAGCATCGTATGACTCCTTTATTGGTTTTCCATTGGAAGTGTTTGGGGCACCCATTTAACAAAAGGCAGAATAAAGATTTAGTCTTGCCAAAATAATTTAAAATATACAAAACTTAAATAATATCCATTGTTGTTACTATGTATAGGTATTAATGGTATGTTGTTACTAAAGTGTAAGTATTAATAATAATATCAATAAAGAAATATGTAAAAAGCAACAGAATAGCCACACCAGGGTTTGAGTGTAGTAAAAAACATCATCCTTGTCACAAAAGAGAAGAAATTTTCAAACCAGAGGAGTTAGCCTCAAAAAGAACCAAAGCTACGAATAAAAAAAAATTTAAAACATTATCTATATATTACCTTTCACAAGCTGGATTTAGAAAGTACTAAACACACAAGAAACGTGGCTTAGTGTTCTTCCATTATATATTAGTGTGATAGGAAAATAATTTACTATGAGTGATAAGAAATTAATTAGTTTTAAATGATCATTTTCATAGAACTAATAATTAAAAGATAAATGAGGTTCAAACAGTTCTTACGATCCATCACTCAAATTTTTAATCCCTAGATGAGAACAAAATTGAGATCTTGGAAGAGAATTTTTTAATGCCTTCCCCAAGTAGAAATATGTTTTGCTCTAGAAATTGTATTGGATTTCCACACTTCCCCACATAATCCTCAAAATCTACACACTACAGAGCATTGAGTCTTGCACATTTCATTATATGCTTGAATTAATTTATCCTATATGGAATTTGTTACCTTTACAATAAAAAAGTCGCTATTCATTATTGAGAGTGGACAGATGGAACATGTTCAACTTAAGACATCAATAAGAAGAGAGGGAAAAACTTATAATCCATGTGGCACAGCCTTCTCCATCTGGTAGTTCCCTGTCTGTCTGCCAAGACTTCCTCAACCCCCCGCCCCTGCAAACCCCAAATAAAAGTGAACATTTCTCTTTGGAGTTAATGGAACATTCTTAGATATTGACCCTGAGCCTGATTTATAGACAGTAAGCAACCATACAATTAAAATATGGTATTTTCCAAAGGTAATCCATATCATAGAAGAAGGTTTTGAACCTAACTGAAAAAACATAATCAGAACTACTATTTATCTAAAAGTATTATCAGATAATAAAGCACTAACAGTTTTTGCTTAGCTAAATCATGAACAAGCTATTTCGTCCTCTAGAAAAACACACTGTAAACTATATAAACACAAAATCGGGCAGCCAAGAGGCTGGCAGTCTCACACAGGAAGACTATGTCTGCACATCCTTCCCAAACCCTTTAACTGGCAGCCGATACCTGACACGCACAGGAAGAGGCTCGATGGACAGGTATATCCCAAACCACAGCTGTTACTTGATCACTTTACTAAGATGCAGCACACAAGCCTATCAGTCTTTGAAATACATTAAATCCTATCATATCTCCATAGAAGTTAAATAAATAATCCCACCTATTGACTGAAACAGTGCAAACATACTTTTCATGTGTTTACCTCTCCTCCAGTGTGTTTGCTTCTTATTCTTGTTCTTCTTTTCACTAAGCTATCTCATGATGCAAAAGACACAGGGCTAGTTCTTTGTTTATTAGTGCTCTAGTTCTAGGCCCTATGAATAATATCAGGAAATATATACCCATTTTTTCTAGCAATACTCTTCCATTTAAAAAGATCATAGAGAAAAAAAAACTAATTCTAACGATTTAATGAATTACTGTATTCCAGAGTTAACAAAGTAATGTAATAATGTAACATGTTTTAAATGTATTCCTTTAAAAATTTTCTAAAAGTTATACAATTTAGAAAATAAACATTTTTAAACACTATGTGCTTAGCCCACAATTTCAAAAACATGAACTAAAATGTGATGGGTATTCTTTCGTACTTTTGACACAGAATTTAAAAAAAAAATAAAACTTCACTAACAATATTTAAACTGAATCTTTGGACACTAAGACTGCAACCACACGAAACGTACTTTTTTTTCTGTATTACTTTGTTAAAAATGTGGTAGAATTCAATTAAACTGGAACTTGGGTCAATATGACACTAGATAGGTGATTTCTGTCGGTTGCTATACCTAGCTGCTCATTTTCTTCTTCTCTAAAATAAGAATTATATATGTCATATCAGGAAGACTAAATAAAACAATATGTAGGAGCTTAAAACAGTACCTGGCACAGCATTAAAAACATTTAAAATAATGGTTAAAATGCCATTATTCTTATTATGTTTACAGTCGGAATTTTAAAAAAATTTTAAACCATGTAATTAAGCCACGTAATATAATTTTCATCTATGAAAATTATCCCAAACCAATTCATCTATGGGAGTAATTACAATGTATATTGTAATTGTCAAAATTCAGAAAATCAATGGCCCCCAAATGACCTACTTTGGCTATTTCATCATAACCTCCAATAATAGCAAAGCCTACCTCAGTGATTTGTATATAGTTGATGTACAATTATCAAATAAAATAGAAAACTGAAAAATCTACTTCTCAAGTGCGCACTACAAAAATTTTTAGTCTAAGTGTTAAGTTTTTACACACAATACAACATGTTCAAGGATGCGTTTCTATGCATTGGTCTAGGATTGCCCTTTTGTCTCCTTTGTTTGACATCTCCCCATTCATCTCTCTATTCATCTCTTCTTTTAGTATTGTTATTACTTAAATTATGTCCTCCCAAAATTCTTACATTGAAGTCCTAAACCCTAGTACCTCAGAATATAGCTATATTCAGAGTCTTTAAAAGTGAGTAAGTGAAAATGAGGCCATTAGAGTGGGCTCTAATCCAACCTAACTGATGTCCTCAAAAGAAGAGAAAATTTGGACAAAGAGAGAGAGACTGTCGGCGTACATGCACAAAGGAAAGGCTATGTGAGGATACAGGGGGAAGGTGGCCTTCAACAAGCCAAGGAAAAGAGGCCTTGGAAGAAACCAAACCTTAATTTTGGATTTTGAGCCTTGACAACTGTAAAATAAATTCCTGTGTTTTAAGCCAACCAGTCTGTGGTATTTCATGATGGTAACCCTAGCAAATTAATATCAGTGCATTCATCTCCCCACTCACTGACTCATCCATAGGTAAGGATCCAGGCTCTCTCTCAAATGCCCTACTTTCCAACATAATCTACTATGTATCATATTTATTTACATGTCTGACAGTCTACAAAACTGAGATTCTTTAGGCTTGCAACTATCTATCTCTGTATACCTAACACTTACCATGTATGTGGTATAATTGCTAAGTGAATGAATGAATGAATGAATGAACGAACATCTAAATAGCTACGAAATCAAATGAATAAATAATAAGTACTTATAAAAATGGAAGAGAAATTCCTAATAGCAGACTCACTACTGACTGCATCAAAATCATCCCTACACCCGCCATGTGCCACCATCTTGTGCTCAGTGAATAAGCAAAACACACAAATGTAAATTTCCAAACTAAAGAACAAAACGACATACAATTCTATGATCTCTGAACTACTATGAATAATTCAACCAACGAAACCTACAAATATTCTTTGCTTTAGATCTAGAAATCTTCCCCAGCTCCCTGTCCAAGCTGGAAACATGTTCACTCTAATACCGGCCGATCTATATTCTTTCTACTTTGAGGAATATAAAAGTGTTGCTGGCATTTGAAAATCTGGCCTGCTCTGGGAACCAGCTTTTAAAATTTTTGATCCTTAAAAATCCATGTTTAACTAAAGTTATGTGATAACAAAATGTGAGTCTGGAATGCACTGATGTGGAATTATGGAGTTATTGATAAGCCATAACATTTTGGGCACAATGACTTGGAACACAGTTTAAAGCCAAACAGAGCCCCCGTAGGATGAGCATTTTACATCGTTCATAGCACAAAAGCCAGAAGGTGGCCCTCAGAGATTATTAGTGATGAAACAATGGGAATTAAGGTGAACCAGCCAATTTGTTTCACTCTCTACCCTCCTATAATTGAGTGGAACCAAGGTTACATGCCTGCTTCAGAATTTATTTTTAAAATACAATAAAATGGTGAGAGCAGACATCTTATTTTTATTGGTACTTATGACCTGCATATGATTAAGCACAAACTTGCAAAGAATTAACCACTCCACCAACCCAATGGATCTTGCAGGAGCCGGGTGTGTGTTGAAGGGAAATGGAGGGGTGACCTGAAGCCCCCTCCCTTGGGTCAGTGCATGCTGGGAGGGGAAATGAGCTACAGAGCAGACAATTTTCAGCTTCAGTGGTTTTACTTTCTTTACCAGGCCTCACGAAAACACACTGACAAAACAAAGGACACAAAATTAATGACCCATGCATTCTGTCAATTGACTCTTAGTAGCAGTGGCCAGTTCACCTTAATTTTTTTGTTCACATTGAACATGTAGCCCAAGGCATTGGTTAAGGTTCACTTAAGAATTCTTCAAAGGCATCACTTGGTTTTCATTAATTTGTTAACTGTAACTTCTCCTTTCTACTAAGGAACCCACAAACCAAGTGAAGACATTTTATGCAAAGTGAAAGAGCAAAAGGCAAATGTTTTGACCAACCAGCCCTTCTTTTGTCTCCAGAGCAGTCATTTCTCACTCATGAACATTAGAATAAATGATATCCATCAGATTTTTCTAGAACGTAAACTCTACTTAAAGTCTTGATTTTCTCAGAGGCCCAAATGTAAACTCTCAGCTATTACAGAAGGATAAGTAATACTGTAGCTTATTATTTCTATGAGTAATTATGTCCTAATTATTCCTGTGGTCTTTAAGCAATAATTTTTTATGAAATCTAATTTGAGTATGCATGAAATATAGTCAGTTATATAAAATTTAAGAATCGACAAAAAGACTAAGAATTCAAAAATATGTATAAATGGCGCTTAGTACTTATATATCTGTATAAAGATTATACCACCTTTAAGAGAGTTTGCATTGAAATTTTCTTTCACATACTGGCCCATTATGTACATTTCATATTACGGCACATTTTTCTATTTGCTCAAAAGCTACAAAAAGATATCTTTGAATATCTTTTTTTATATAAATTTGCAAAAAAGTTGAACAGCTTTACAAGAACACATAAGTAATGGATACTGAGCACCAATGGCGGAGTCCGCGTTTTCTTTATCAATTTGAAACTAAAATATAGGATGTGGCAATAGTTGCTTTGAAGCCTTGTAGGAAGTTGTTGGTAGTTTCAACATTTCTCTTAATTAAAAATATATATACATTTCTCTTAATTAAAATATATATATATATTTTATCTCTCTCAAGGCAGTTCTAAATGTGAAGGAGTCTACTGTAAGTCCATTTGCTAGTTTTTAGCAAAGGAAATGGATCTCATGAAACAAATGTACCATTTCTTTCTATAAGCTTCTCAGACAATTATAAAATATGATAGCAATGCTTGGTTGCTACAAATTCATGTGCCAGCATCTCCATTACAAACCTTTGGTTTTCAAGGTTTTTTAATTCAGCTGTGAAGAGTTGCTTTAGAAAGAAAATTGGCAAGAAGGTCTTAGCCAGGGAGTTTATCAAATTGAACAAATCTTTGTTTAGCTATCTCTCAGTTCTGTGAGCCAAGGCCTACTCCCAGTTAGACATGCCAAACTTACAATGACTTCAATGCCAGAGAGAGGTTTTTTCTCTCTTTAAATTCACTCCACAAGAGCTTCTCTCATTCTTGTTTCAGAAGCCGCCAGGATCCAGCTCATATCCTGTGTAACCCAGTGGGAGAGTAGCCACATCATATGTAACCCTGTAGGACATGTGAATCGAGTCTTGGCCAAGTGTCTCCAGCATGAAATGTGGACAGCACTACAGAGAGACTTGGAACTTTTGAATGTGTGTATAATTAAAATGTAAGCATATCATACTACCACTTGCAAAGGGAAGTGGTGCTAATTTATTAAAAGCCTGTTGACTGTGGGAACAAGTATATGTTTCAGGGGAGTTCTAATTACTCAGATTATGAACTTACTGCTACATTATTCTTGAAGAAACAGAGAGAGGAAAGTCAATCCAAAGTATGTTTATCATTTGTTGTATACCTGTTGTATAATCTTTGACACACATTTATTTTATTGACATTGTGATGTTGGAAATTTATATAAACCTGTTCTTGATCAGAAGTAGATGTAGGGCAGCTTTAATAAAATATAGTTACACTATTTATAAGCACAAAGGAATTTAGCAGAGATACCTCTGGCCAAGATGGTATCATAGTTCATTTTTAAAGACTATTAAAATATTTTGTAAAGTACTTAGCCATTCATGCAATAAGTCTCATCTAAATTTGTATATTTAGATATACTAGCCTAGATATCATTCAGATGCAAGAATACAAATCAGACAAAATATTCTTCACTGAATGAATTTTAAGTTTGAGAGGAGAGAGAAGATATACATACAGATAACCATAATAAATGATCTAAATGCTAGACATCAGAAGAGAAGAACAGAAAAACATTTTGGTAGATCAGAAAGTAAAGAATTATTGGATATGCCCAAGTATATATTAATATTAATGAATCTGTATTATAATATGGCAAAATATTTAAATATAGTAAGTCAAATATTTTATTCTATTTAAAACAACTATAACATTTGTAACTATAATGTACAGTTTTATAAATACTTAACTTGTATATTTAAACATAACATTCATTGAATTAATAATATAGTCATGTCTCAGACTACTTACTTCATTATTAAAGTCTACACTTAGAAGATGTGTTAACAAATCTGTTAACAAAGTTGAGGACTATAAGGTTACACAGTCAAGGTAGCTGGCCTACAGAGGCATTAGAAGACGCCACATGGCAAATTCAGGTGTCATCAATAGTTTTAGTAAGGCCTAGTCTCATCAAAGGCTTTTGTAGACAGCAGGCTAGCAGACAGCTAAAGCCAGGTATGGTTTGGGTTTGTTCAATGTCTTAATCAATTCTCAAACTTTGGATTTGGCAAAACCAAAACCACATTTTGCCAAGTACTTTCTCCCTTAATTTTTAAGCCCATGTGCATTTTCAATGAAATTTAATCCATATGTTTCTTATTTTTTTTCACTTAACTCATCAAAAAATTTTTTATATAAGCCATTTGACATTCAAAACCTTGTCTTTTTTAAAACTAGAGGTTTTCTTAGCTTTTTATTTTTTATTAGAGGTTTTTAACAATTTCTTCCATCAAAACAAAAAGTTACATTTTGCCAAGTATAAATGAATGTGAATATAAATACGATATGTTAATCCATCACCAAAAAGTTGGAATTTGGTTGGAATTTAGGCCTTCACAAACATGTCCACAATTAAAAATGTATATATATGCATATATATACATATATTTAAACAAATGCAAAATGTATACATATATACACACACATATGTATACACACACACGCACACACACACACACACACACACATATATGCCTTTCTGAATATGTCTGCATCTAGACAGTGATTACCATCGTTTAAAGTTAAAATAATGAACTTTACTAAAGCTGTCCTACAGGACAAGAAAGAAATATCTCTTGAGTATGATAGAAAAGGAATCCTTAGTAAGTCTATTTGTAAAATAACCAACTGCTGTTTCTTTCTTTCCCCTGAGATTATAATATTTCATTTTCTGAAAATTGTTTGGAACATATACTAGTAAAAAAAAATTATCAGTTGCAAAGACCTGTTACATATTTTCATGGTAGGAAGACGTATTTACATAGTTATTGAGAAAACTTTATTGCTTATGGACTACATCAGTATATACTCCATACTATTTTCTGAACTGAGGTATTTTCAGAATATTTTTTCTCCAGAAAAAAATAAAAGCAGTGACATTTCTTATGCTGGCTTAACACAACTTAATGCCAACATATCATATCAACATAAACACATTTTAAAAGGGAACTTTAATTAATAAAGGAGTAATCAAATATACTAACCTAATCATATTTTATATTTCTTTGTATTGCAATCATATTTAACACAGCCAGGCTCAGGGTAGGTGCTCATTACGTTCTTATTGGATTAAGTTGCATTGAATCCAATGGCATAAGCGATGAGTCATATGGTGGTGACCCAAACAATAACACTGTAGTTTCTTTAAAATAGTTAAAACCATTTGTATAAGTTATTCCCTATAACTATCATGTGATGCCTTATTTTTTTTTTTTTTTTGGTCAATGAAATTCTCTCTTCTGAATTCCCATGGCCATTAGGATACAATTCTGTTATACTGTAAGCATATTGTTTCGGGGAGTGGAAGGTGAAAATCTTGGAGCAAACATCTCTAATTAACCAGAATACATCAGCAGGAAACAAAATAAAGTCTGAAATCTATGGTATAGGAAGCAATCTACCATATCCCAAACACCTTTCCAGGAATACAGTCTCATGAATGCACCATCAAAGGACTTGGTCTCCAAACATAGGAACTGATTTTTAGCTTTCACTCTAGCCCCATTGTCTAAGATTCTCAAGCCAACTGATGTTCCCAGAGTCTCTCCTACACTAATTCATTCATTCAACAAATGCTAGAGAGCATCTACTTTGTTTCAGGTGCTCCTCACTATGAAACCTCATTCCCTCTAGGAGTTTACCACCTTCACCACCTTAACAGTTCACTCTCTCAGTAACAAAATGTTTTTTGTACATTTCATTTTTTATTCTTTATATTGAGAAAATACATAAAATGATACTTTCCTGACTTTTGATGTAAAATAATTGACATTGTTTTCAACAAGTTCTGGTCTTGACAAATGTGATAATACTTTCAGATAACCTCTCACATAAGGTATAAAAAATGAAAAGTGGTATCCACAAGGTGTCAGAAGGAAAATGAGAAAAAAAAAAATTGGAAACATTCCAGAAGACTTAGAATGTTTTAGGGCAATGAAAAAAATTAGAACTAGATAGAGAAGAATTGATCAATGGTGCAAAAAGAAGGGCAGAACGATAGATCTAGACGTTGTCTTACAGTTCATCTAGTCTAGCAATTGCAAACCCAGTATTTACAGGTGTCCTTCTCTTCTCATAAGGCATGGCTGGCATTGCTGCTGGCAGACCATAGAGCCAGACCACAGCTTATGAAATATTCCAAAGGATTAGAGATCTACCAAAGGAAAGGATGCACAAGAGTTGAAAGCTATTTGACTTCTCTGATAAACCCTCTCATTCAGGTTTAAATAACTTGCCCATAGTTACACAGCTACTATCTCTTCACATAGCTAGCAATATTTTTTTTTTTTTTTTGTAATTGACAGAGAAGCGAACAGCTTGCATTGGAAGAGAAAGGAAAGCTGATATCTCCCAAGTGCCCAGGACACAAAACCAACACGGTATATCACTTAATTAAAACATTAATCTTGTGAACTGAATAGTGTCCTTTTACAAATTAGAAGCCACGCAATGCTTCCTGATCAGATATCATCCCTAAAGTGGCAAAAATTAGCAAACAAACTTGTAGACTTTGGTTTTTCCCTGTGTTTGTATTGCCTCTCCTGACCACTAGGTACAGGGATCCTCCCATGGGGTAGATATAGGTAAGTGTAGATTATTGAACAAAACAAAATGGTGCGGCTCAGGGGAATTCTCAGTGATCAGCTTCTGTTTTTTCATTTTCTCCTTAGGTAAATAAGCTAGAAAATGTGAAATATTTTGATCTTCCTGGAAGTCGGATGCTATTTTAGAAGCTCAAAATAATCTGATCTTAATTTATTGTGGTAGCATAGACTTTATTGGTCAAATTCACTACAAACATCTAGTATTTCTATCAAAATCTCACACTGTTATGACAACCATTTTCAAGTACTGACTTCTGTACTGTGGCTTAAACATGATAAATTCTCACTTTCAGAAAATATCCAGCTGGTGAGGCTCTTTCAACTGCCAAGATGATGTTCCACAATTTCCACATCTGCTTCAGCTCCTCTGTCAGAGCCTCATTACTAATTTTCTTCTTCATTTCTTAAGAATTAGGAAAATTTTGTTTCCCCGGAGCAGGTCATAAGAGTATACCCAAGATAGATTTTTTTTTTAATGAGTGATTTCAATTTATAGACAAGACATATTAATGCCTTATGTTCAGAATAAATCCTCTCCTGACTTTCTCAATGGTTTGTCTTTGTCACAAAATTTAGGTGCTTTCAAAAAAAAAAAAACACAAAGATATTTACCCCATTTAAAATATTCATTCTCTAGTTTTTCTAGGATTCTGTCAGAAAACTCTTCAAAATACTTAGCCTCATCTAGTTTCAAATCAAACCAATATAAATAATGGGTAGAATTACTAACCTGCAGGGAATGTCATCCCAAATTTCCTGGCACTGACTATGTAACCATAAGCATGACTGGTGTATTTACTGGAGGCAGTATATACTGTATAATGTTCCCTGAAAACTCGTGTAACTAATGCAATATGATAACCACTAGGGTGCTACTGTGACGTAAAGGATATATTACAATTTTATCCAATTCAAACAAGAAAAAAAAATAGTTGACTTTAATGGTCCTGCCCTCTAAACAAATAACGTGCTGGTTCTACTGAACTTAAAATTCAAGGTTATTTATAAGTTATTCTGAAATAAAAATAATTCTATTGTATACATATTCTAGCACCAAGGTGACATATTCTTTGATCAATTATTAGTAACAGTCATTTCAAGGAATTAAATGTTATGAAGGCCATGACTTTTATTGAGAGAATGAAAGAAAAAAAATAAGTGGATTCTATAACACAGATTCTTCAGAGTCCCAGTCTTAGCAGAACAGGCTTAGAGGCATCATCTAACTTCCAAGATGTCACATGCCAATTCTACCAAAATAAGTCTTAGGGCAGCAAGAGTTGGAGCTGAGCAGAGGCAGCTTCCCAGCAGGCTTCCAGGGAGATGGCCAGGACGATGATGATAAATGTAAGAAGAATAACTTGAAAGTGGTCTAAAAATGAGAAGTCACTCGATTTTTAAAAATGTTATAGTTGTTTTTAAAAATTTGAATTAAAATAATATTCAAGATGGAAGGGAAGAAGGGAGGAAGGGAGGAAGGGAGGAAGGGAGGGAGAAGGAAGAAGGAAAGACGAGATAGAGAGTATACTAGAGATATCATATGAGGTTAAAGCAGGGACTTTCAATTCCTTCCGGAATTCATGATGCCTTCTTCTTCCTTCCTTCCTTCCTTCCTTCCTTCTCCTCTCCCTCCCTCCCTCCCTCCCTCCTCCCTCCCTCCCTCCCTCCCTCCCTCCCTCCCTCCCTCCCTCCCTCCCTCCCTCCCTCCCTCCTCCCTCCCTCCCTCCCTCCCTCCCTCCCTCCCTCCCTCCCTCCTCCCTCCCTCCCCCCCTCCCTCCTCCCTCCTCCCTCCTTCCTCCCCCTCCTCCTCCTTCCCTTCCCCCCCTTCCTCACCCCTACTTCCAAATGCATGAAGAAGGAGCCATCGCAGCAATGCCAGACAAAAATAAATAGCCTGATATAAATGTACCTGGCCTTCAGCTAAGGCTACAATATACATTATAAACACCAAAGAGTGTCAAGAGCATTTTAAGAAATTGGTCATCCCTTTCCACTTTGTGAGTAATATTTGGGAATGGGATAGAAAAATAATAATGGCCTCTAGGGAATGTTTAAGAATGAGGTAATTTGCATCTTTCTTCCAGAAAACATTAAGTGTATCCTTCTCCGTTGCCAGAATAATTTTGAATTTCTGGCATCAAAGCTGAAATTCTCTACCAAAGTTGATCAATCTCCTGTTACCACTCTATATTTATGTTGGTGTAATAGTTTATTCTAGGCAGTATTAGACTGAGGCTAGTCAGCTATTTAATCTTCATGTTTTTATTCAAGGCCTCATTTTAGAAAATCCTTGAACTACATAGACCAATTTTGTTGCAATTTTTAGATTCTAATTCTTCCGATTTTGGTGCCATGGCAACTCAGCCAAGTTAAGTGAAATAATTATTTCTCTAGAGAAAGACCTTGGATAATTAAGTTTATTCTCTTCTCCCTTCCCCTTTTTCCTTCTCTCATATAATATTTTGGCCTTTTCTCAACCATCAAGTAAGACCAGTGAGCTGTGAAGGAGCTGTCTGAATTGTGTGGATAATTGTTTTACTTTCTTTAGAGATGTAACCTGTCTATTGTATTTTGGTACACAGCTATCTCGATATCTTATTTCTCAAGAAGGCAATCACCATGTGTAAGTAGAGGAAATGCATTAAAAAAAAAAAAGTAGATTTCAGAAAACTCTTGACAAACACATCAGGATAGAATCATAGAAAGACCTTAAAAACTGGAGTACAGAGCTAGAAGATACCTTAGAATTTATTTACTTTCAATCACACTTTTCCCACAGTTTTGAAATTGAGGCCCAAGGAAGTGAGACTACTTGCCCAAGTCATAGATTATTTCCAGTTGCTCATTACAATATACATATATATATATACATTGGTGTCTCTGCTGTTGTTCTAAATTCCGCTAAACTGATTGCTGTATTAGACTATGGATTGACCTCTCTTTCTCCAACCTCTTCACCAAATCCTTCTTGGCTCCCTTCTCTGACCTTTGTGATTCTGACTGTTGTTGCTGCTTTCAGTTTCTTGTTTTGTTTTTGTTTTTGATTGTTGCTGTTACTTTGGTTAGATTGTACTAGCTCACCTTTTAGATGATACCCACCTCAGGGAATACATCTAACAACACTGAAGACATCCTTACCAATTTTCTGTAAATGGAGAGTAATCAATATGGTTGTCATTCTAAGTCACTAAATCCAAATTTTGTCACAAAGATTTAAGCACCTCCACTGCCCCCAAAAGTCACAGGGAGGTATTTAAGGTTAATAATATCAACTATTATCTGTATTCAATTAAAAGTACCTTCACACTGTATTCACATGTCTAATGTCTATTAATACTTAAAATAACCCTGATAAAGTAGGCATTTTAGCATTCCTGTTTTACAAATAAGAATGAGGCCACACAATAAACATTGACGTGTTGTCTAAGGTTTGGGATCCCAAATCTCAGGTTCTCTCTACTCTACTATGAGTATATAAAACTCCTTAAGTCGAAATACTGAGCTGCTGTAGCTGAAACTGTCCTTTATCAGGGTCTGTCCTATCAAGTTGTGTCCTATTTAACAGGCAGCACTGTGTGGTCCAGGAAACCAAGACAGAAGCCAATACAAAAGGGAAAAGTGTTCTTTACTTTTTTTTGTTTTTGGTTTCTTTACTGCTGGCTACTATCTCTTGGAGAAATAATTTGAGCTATTCTAATAACTACCACTTTTCACCTCTCCATGGTTCAATCTCTTTTTCCCACATTTTAAGGTACTGACTCAAATCTTACGTTTCTCAGTATGACTGGCTCAAGATCAGTGCTGAGAACACCTTTGAGTGCTATGCTTAGGTTTTTGCCATTATCGTGATAATACTTTTTAATTCTTTTCCAACAGAAAAATCTTCCATTTTTCAGTGTAGGGGCTACTTAAATCCAAGCCATATTGACTAAAAGCATTCAATGAAGAATATGTTCACTAAAAGCAGAATAATGTACTGAGTAAGTGCACAGGCTCTAGAGCCTAAACATGTGGATTCACAGCTCAACAGCTCACAAGTTGTGTGACCCTGGACAAGTTATTTAATTTCTTTGTGCCTCAGTGTCCTCCCTATAAAATGGGTTCTTATGAGACTTTAATGGGTTTATGCATATAAAGTGTTTAAAACAATGACTGAAACAAAATAACTACTTAAATTACCTATTATGACTGAAAGCAGGTATAAAATGAGGAAAATGTTCATTAATCTCTCATTTAATTTTTTATTAATTGGTATTTATAGGTTTGTGTCCCTTTGTTTGTTTTAGATAGCATCGGATTCCTTGATATTAGGTCTACTAAATGTTTCATTTATATTTGTTCTAAAATTAGCTAAATTTACTTAACACATTCTGAAATTTGCCCTTTAAAAAGAATATACTCAGTAATCAGGACTAAAGAACTTACATGGAAACTAACAAATAAAACTCATCTGTTGTGATATGTTCATTTTCATTAAAAAGACATCAGTCTGCTCTGTATGTCCATTAGAAATAGAACTTAATCTCTGACAGGCGTTTCTCATTTTCTAGTTACTCTCTAGGGAGTATACATTGGCATGCTGGCAATGATTTTTTTTTTGGCTCTGCACTGCGGTTGCAAATGGTGTCATTGTTCTTGGTTAAATCTGTGAAAAGTAAGCCTGCCCCTCTCATTTTTTGGCTTCACGCTGAAGTAACCTTCATGGCAAAGAACTATATGAATTTATCAGTCTCTATTCACTGCCCATATTCCAGTATGATCAAAGTCTGCTAAAATAGTTGTACACTGAGCTTTGTTTCCCCGCCCCCCTCCTTTTCAGTCTGCACTTGTCAAAAATGATAATGCGTGTTGAAACAAAATCTAAGTATTTCTATTTGTTGATCAATACAGGAGCTTCTAAGAAGACAAGAAAGGATAAATATTTATTCTTAAATTTCCTTGCAGGCAGGAGAAACAAAGTTAGTTATTGCTTGCTAATGAATAATGTCTCTGAACATTTTAAACCTCTTAGTCATACAGATGTTTAACAAATCATTAATAAAAAGATGGCACTTACTGTGTTAGAATTCAGTGTATAGATAGATAAGAGGTTAGTTCTAATGATTCCAAAGATACGAGAAAGAAACAATGAAAAACATTCCATGATTACAGACTACTTTTTCCCTAAGTAGTTTGTTCATTCTCTTTGGGATCCTAGTTGCATAATAGCTTTTCCTCTCAAGTGTTTTCTTTAAAAATAGTATAAACATTAGCAGTTTCTGTCTGAAATATCAGATCCTAAGTAAAGTTAAATAAATGTAATTTACATTATTATAAGAGACAAAGAGATGTTCTAGAAGATAAAAATTCCTTTTTTTGTTTTGTTTTTTGTTTTTGTTTTTGCTTTTCTAGTAGATCTAAATATTTTTCTTTGGCTTTTACGTAATAACAAATTTTATGCATGGAATACTGTGTTTATTGACTAATTATGTACCATCTCAAACTACTGATTTAAGATAGTCAAAGTTCTGTGTGGATCAGCCACAGTCAGCTTTCTCCTAATTGCATGTTACAGATTAAGAAACTTAAAAAGTAGGATGTACCTATCGGTGATGTAGTATCTGTGGTTCTAACCACTTTCTGGGAAGTATCCACCTTCATGGTTGTATCCTCAAACCAACAACAACAAAAAAAAGCAGCACAGAAGGACAAATTCATTTTCAATACTGGCTCAACACTCCATCTTTGAATGTGAAGAGACAATCTTAGTAGAATCAAGTACCCCTAGAAACAGATGTGTTGGGTTGAGTCCTTTGCAAGTTCTGTTATTTGTTCATCAAATATTTATGGAATACCTACCTTGTGCCAGGCCCTGACCTAGGTGCTTGGAATAAGTCAATGTACAGATAAGAAGCGAAACAGGCTGCTCTCTAGGAGCTTCCATTTTAACTTCTCATAGCAACACTCTAAATTTTAAAAATAAACCTTTGCCACTCTTGGCCAAGGACTACTGTTGATCAAAGGCATTTTAGTAATAATATACCTTTATTTCATAGCACACTGGCATACACATTGGTATTTGATTTTCACAACAGGAGAATAGGACTTTGTGCCTAAAGGGTCCTTCTTGACCAAACTCCTACCCAAATGGAAAGCTCGAATGCTTCCTGTAGGAATCCCTCTCTGACCCATCTACCAAATCAATTTTATGTTACACAAGATGCTTCTCAGATAGCAAGGAAAATTACGTGTCTAATTTTCCCATACTACATCAGTTCCTGTGTTTAATCTCCTCATTCCCCAGCTGTTTCCCTGAGCTAGAGTTATACGACTGAATGTGACAAATGGGATGTAAACCAAGGTGATGTGTCACTTCAGTCTGAGCACAGTAGAGTCAATGATTCCTCTCCAATACTCTCTCCCTCATATGATGTGTTTAGAAGTCTGTTTGCAATGAAACCTGGGGCTCCACATCTGGAGAAAATCCCCCACGACCAGCACTGAACACTGATGGAGCACAACATATATTATTGTTGTGTTAAGCCATGAGATTTTGGAATTTGTTGAGGCAACCAACATTAATTGCTGTGACTAATATAGTGACAGAAAAATGAATTTGTTTTGTTTTTGCACCCAAGAAGCACCTCTTTTATATAAGAGACAAGGAGTGACATTGAAGATGCATCGGGTTGCTACCACCTCTGCAAGGACTAGGGGCAGAACTGAGTACAATACCCCCTTTACCCCAGGTTAGCTGCCTCTTTCTCTAAAACTTTCTCCTGATCCAAAACAAGAAATCCCATAAATTGCTCTTAAACAATTAGCTGGGCTTACATTAGCTACATCTGTTACCTTTTCCTCAAAATAAAAGGTATTTAAATCCTGCCACTGAAAATTGACAGAGCAGGCACTTCTATGTGTGAATTACCTCTAAATCACATATAAAGCATTTTCTTCATACACATGCACACACATATGCACACACAGTTTATTTTTAAACATTCTCTTCCTCATAAATAGAATGGTTGAAAGGATCCCAATTAATTTTACCACTGAAATATTAAATGAAAATCTGAGTTTGCTCTCTTAAAATAATCAGAGTTTAGACTATCAAAGGTTAATAAAGATTGCTTAGAATAGTTAAAAACAGGACCCATTTCTTGCATAATAATGTCTGTACCCTGTTTTAGCATAAAGAAATTGAGGAAATGAGGGAATATGAGTACAAATCTTATATTCTCAGTGAAAGATTTAATATTAAGTAAAATAATTTTTGCTTCTCTTTAATATGTCAAATTTCACTGTATATTGGTAGAAAGATAACAAATGAAAATTATAAATTTTATTGCATGTGGAAAAATAACTATGCCTCCAGGCAATAGTTAAAGTAAATGTAGAGACAGGAAAATAAACTGTGCTATTAATTCGTAGATCAAATAGGAATCTGATTAATCCACAGAAGGGAGATTCAGATGTTAGCTATTCTAGGGCCAGGATTGATAGCCTTGGAATTAAAACCTGAAATCTAAGTAGGCTATGCCAAAAAAGTATGATACATTAACTTCCAAATCTCTGGGGTATATTTTAATCTAACATGCGACATAGGAAAATAAGCATGAGGTGCCATTTTCTCTTCCATAATACGGTGCTGATACATACATTTTTTTTGCCTTGGCTGCAAGGAAGCTCAGAGACAGGGTCTGTCCTTGTAGCTCTCTTCAGAATTTCCCCCTTCTTTAACTTCTCAGTATTTACCTTATGTTAGTTGTCTTTGATTTTTTTGTACCTGTATTTTGGTTGCAAGCTGCCTTAAGTGCTTTGTGGAAATAGTGGTGCTATAAATAAAAAATCGATGAATCAAAAAATAGGAAAGTACCAGGTACAAACATGATCACATTTCTGAGACTATTCAGAGTCAATAGGAAACCACAAACTATTAGAAGCAAAGGGGCCTTAGAAGCCATCTTATCCAAAGCCCTTGTTAAATAGATAGGAAACCAGACCCAAAGAAGTTAAGTAACTTTTTTAAGATACACAGATAATTAAAGACCATTTTTCCTGCATTATCTCATTCCTTTCCACTATAAGATGTATCTTCAAATACAGTGTCCAAATCACCACATACTATACTAGCTTAATTTATTTACTTAACACAAGTTTTTGGAGCTTTCTACATAAAGCATGAGTATTGAAACCTAATGTACTATCGAGACCCACTGTCATCCTTTCCACAGACTGCTGCACAGGCGGCTGCCAAGGAAGGAGATTATTCCCATGGATGCCTGCCAGGAGCCTGGCTGGGGACTGTGCTCAGGGCTAACTGTTGCTTTGAGTAGTTACATTAGTCAGGAGTTAGAGCTGTCAGGATTTCTCCCAATTAGGATCTGTTTCAGCAACAGCAAAACATAAAGAAGTTAAAGAACGTCAGTTGCCAATATTCTTGATATATAAATCAACCCCAAATTGGGGAAGATTTTGTTAGCCTTATCCTGGGCTATGATATGTGGTAAATAATGGCATCCTCAAGCCGTTCATTCTAAATCACTGCACTACCAGGGGGGTAATGACTGGGGCTGATCCTGGCCACACAGGTCATGTTATGGCTAATATATAGGACCTTCTTCATAGGGCTCTGCGCTGATAAGAAATGGCAGTCAAGCATGATGGACTCCAGACAGAGGGCTGTACCTGCTGTGCATGCAGAATGGAAGGGACTCCAGAGAAACTCTGTTATTTGAAAATTAACATATTCACAATATTCTTGCTCGATAACTAGAATGGATAACAATTATTCGGTAAAGTACACTTAAGAAGCTCTAATATCTTATAAACATTGATATTAATGCCTCTAACCTGTAGTTCTATACATATCTAATTTTCAAAATGGTGAGGGAGAGTGTGGAATCTGACACAGCAGTAGTCATCGGAAGATTCTGGTTGGTAAGCCTTGTCATTAGGTTCTTTTCAGCTTAGAGATCTGGAGTGAGGGGGTATGTGACACAAGAGAGCTGAGAACCCACAGGCTGTTGGCCAGCCCTGAAAGCAATGCAACACCAGTAGAAGAGAATGGTAAGTTAATGCGTAGCAAGTCAATACTTCAGGAAAGGTCTAATGGGAGAGGATAGGTTCTGACTCTATCTTTGACTATATTTCCCATGCATACCAGCTAGCATATCAAATTCCAATTATTCACAATTTTTCCCTTCGCTGGGACCTATAGTTCTACTGTAGTAGTTAGTGGCTAAAGATTAGGTAGCACCGGGCTATAAAGCCATTCTTCATTTACGGGACACAGTGACATAAATGGATTTCTTGGTATGGTAGTCTTACATTATTATTGCTTCTTCAAATATCCTAGCTATCTTCAGAGGTCTCTCTTCCGTATCTTGCCAAGAATAAACACTACACATAGAATGTGTTAGCAATGAGATAACATGGCTGCCAGTCGGACATTGAGGAGCGTTTTCACTTTGGAAATTTCTTATTCTAAATTATTACCTTACATTTAAATCAACATAAATAAAAGGAATGAACTCAACAAAGGAAACTAACCTTAGTTAAAGACAAATACATAGCTAGACAGCATGACTAAAGAGATATTGGAAAATAAAACTTCCTCAGTGTTGCCCACAAAGGTATCAACTGGTAAAGTTATGTGTGAGTACACTTATTTCCTCTCATAGAACTTAGGAGATTCTGTGGTTGCTAGTACAGTCTTAAATTACTTAGCATGGGTTGCGACTTCAGGCTTTTGAAAACTGTATAACCATTAAACATGCAGAGTGAGGTAAAGAAACTATGTGCTATTTATTTTTAAATATTTAAATAGTTTATATTATTAGTTATCTACAAAGCATGCCTAGGTTATGTCAGCATTGGTACCTATTGCCAGGCTCTCTTTCAAGCCAATGGAAACAATGGAAACAGCATCTTACCAAACGTGGAAAGCCAACATACAGTTTAGAAAGGATAGTTCTTAAGTTTTCTTCCCATTGTTTCACTCACATAAAATGACCAGAATTTCTGATCTCATATTATATTTGGTTATTTCATACTGCCAATTTGATGAACTATTAAATAAAAAATACTGTAAAATATTATACCTCCAAACCTTAAAATAATTATTTAATATGAAATATGGGGTTGCAGAGGTAAGAAGGTGCTAACCCAATATCAAGCCTTCTTTTTTTACCTTACTAATAATAGATATAATATTATTCTGGGCATTATAAGGAGAGAGGGAGAGAGAGAGAGAGAGAGAGAAAGAGAGAGAGTAAGAGAGAGGAAGTGAAGGAATGTGGGGGGGGGGTGAAAGATAGAGGAAGAGGGAGAGAGAGAAAGCAAAAAGGGAAGAAGTTAAGGACTACATTTCCCAGCTTGCCTTGCAGCTGGGCCAATCCTGATCAATTAGATTTAAGCAGTTATCAGTAGATGTGGGCTTCCAGAGAAGCCCTTCAATGGGAACACTCATTGGCATGTACTATGATTTCTTGTTTTTCTTGACCTTCTTCTTGCTTAGAACAAGCACGGGATGGTTGGCACTTTGCAACCATCTTGAAAACATGAGGATGGAGGTCACACCTAATAATAGTACAGCAGGAAGCTAGAAGGATCTATGGTTCCTGATGACATCATGGAGCTGCCACACCAGTGGCTAGCTGAAGCCCTTCACATTTTTAAATTTTAAGCCACTGATTTAGGAGTCTTCATTACATAGATAAAACAAGGAAACTAAAAATGTATTAGTTTGAGGCTTTGTTTCTAGTCCTTACCGTTTCATGAACTGTGTGGCCTATAAAAGTTCTCTTTACATCTCATGGCCTCAGTTCTCTTCTCTGCAAAATAAATGAGTTGGGCTGGATGATCTTAAGGAAACATCTTCATTTTGCTAGTTGTGCTTCATAATAGCCTATCTCTACTTTTCCAATATCATTCTTAAATTCCATGTAAAAAATTAAAAGTGTGATAATGGGTTGGTGAATTTTAAAATAAAAGAGTAAGAAGGACAAGTAGAAACAAATCCTAGAACTCCCAAACCAGCACATGACAACTTAAACAAGTTTTCATTAAAGTAAGCTAATGTCTTAATAAATGCCATCACCAACAGAAAATGTTTGGGCCTGACTCTCAAAGAATATGACTAGGACAGATAAATAGAGGAGGAAAGAGTTGCCTGCACCTGCTTCTAGCTCCATTTAGGAAAAGGACCTCTGGAGTTTGGGAGGTGGGCAATTGGGAAGAGATTACCCCTGGCACAAGTTGCGTCTGTTTGATCATAGGATGGAATATTAGCCTATTTGGGGTAGCCCTGGGTCAGAGTTGAACTTGAGGTGGAGTTAGGTTGCACTTGGCTAAAAAGAAGCTCTCCTTCTCTATTCTTGCTGTTACCTATCCCTTCTTGAGTACTTCTGGGGTACACTAGGAAAGATGACAGAACATATCTCTAGTAGAGTCCATTTTTGCAGAGCCCAGCAGCTCTGCAGGGGTACACAAATCAGTCTGTAGTTATGTCACCTACTGTGTACATGCCATCTTCCCAGGAGCTGTAAGAACTCTAGAAATAGGAATAGTCTCAACCCTCATGATCCAGGGATGTGAGAAAAGAGGCGTAAGACTCATAACTTCATTTTCCTCTCCCAAATGAAGAATGTATGATTAACACATACAAGCCAGAACTCACTTATTTCATTCCAGAAGATTTCCCCTAATGACCTGGTTTAGTGCACATTGCAAATAAGTACCTCCTAAATCTCTCAGAATTCTTTATAATCTTCCCTTTAGCAGAAAGAAAATGCTGAAATTTTTAAATATATATTTTAACAATCCTGCAATGACAGCCAATTAGTTTATTATGTTACTCACAAGGCGCAAAAATGTTTACACACACACACACACACACACAGAGTCTATACACAGTTTCCATGTTCCTGTATGGCAGTTAACATTCAAGCCATGTGCTCTTTACCACACTGAAACTAAATCATCTGGGGTGGAAGATCTTTGATATGCCTTTCATACCAACCTTGTGAAAAAAGATATGTCTAAGTTTATAGCGACAAACAGTGTCATTATCTCCCTTTCTCTAATATTTAACCAATCTGAACACTCAGGGGGAAAATGTTATCTGAAATCCAACCACTTTATATACATTCATTTGGTCTTCTTTTGACGATCCAACTAGCTTTTCTTACAAGTATCTCAAATACTTGTTTGGAAAGCTTTGCTCAAGTGGGTGTGCAAATAGGAGGAGGACTGTTCTTTAGCAATCCCTTCTTATAAGCCTCCAACGATACTATCTTTTTGTACTTCAGTTAATGAAAAGATAAATATGATCTGTGCTATGCCCAGCTGTGTTTTTCTTGCACTGAAGAATTCACAAAAGGAAAATTTTAAATCACACATTTATCAGTGAACAAGCTTGCGAAAGCAAATAGATTTCAGGCTTCTGAGTTTGCTTCAATAAAAGATTAAATGCTAATAGGGCAACTTACCACACTCAATAGATTTATGAATAATCAAAGTTTGGAGGAAGGCCAGGCCACTTAAGAACATTACCTACCAAACAGATGCCAATAGTATGTAGACATCTTACCTGTAGCTAAGCAGCCATATTTCCTATCACACGATTCAATATTGACTGAATAATTGGCCTTTATAAAACATTTATTAAAATGCACCATTTACCACACACCCAGTGCTTGTTTAAGAATTTCAGGCAGAGGGGAAGATGCGGACAAGGGGATTTAACGAGTAAATAGCGGCAAGTCAGGTCTAGACTTATTAGAACAAGGGGCTGAATTGTGAAGGAGTTCTTTAAGGAATAAAGGGAATACGTGCCTTATCATATCCAGTTTTTGAATAATACCTTGCGTCTGTGAATGGTGTCACTCTCCATGCACACAAAGCCCATTTTCATGGGTTTACTTTCGTGTTCTAACGCTATTCCTCAGTGGTCAGACTGCCATTATGTTGGTGCCTTCCTTTTCTAAATTAATACTCTTAGACATGGAGAGTTTGTTGAACGTTCTGTCTTTGTAGTATGTAAAGTTAATGATTAAATGAGGGCTAGAATCACCAGGCCAAGTTTCTAACTCTGAAAAAGATAGTTACTCTCTATTCAATATCTTTGCATCCAGCTTTAAAAAAGAAAATATCAGCTGATTGATTCCTTGTGGTAGAAGTTACCCATTAAAAATTCTCCTTACTGAAAAAAAAAATTATGAATACTACGTGGACAAAATGCTCTGGTTAAGATGCACTGAATGTAGATACAATGAGCTCGAAACACTCGTGGTGTGACCAGAGAATAAAAACGATTCCACATTTTATAGGTTTGCTGTGGCAGAAAACATCACTAGGTTCCAGTTAATTAATCTCTTGCCAAATTAGAACGTGTTTCCTAAATATTTTGGCATCCTACTCAATAAAAATCTTGGTCATGCTCTCTATAACAGGAATTCTTCATCTAACCTCACTTAATGCCAGGAAAATGAAGGTATCATTTGCCTCTGGCTTCCAAGTACGTCTGGAGTAGGTTCTCAAGTCATTTAAGATTTCTCTGACACCTCAAGCTAATTATTCTAGTTCTTTGGTGCTCTTTTTAGTTACATGAACATCTTTGGTTTCTTCAATTTTATCTAGACTTTAAAAAAGAGAGTAGGTTTTCATTATGATACAACTTGCCATTAATTGGATTGAGAAATATTTTTGCCTAAATCTTGCTTTCATGAGATATATATTTTTTTAATTCCACTTGATTGGCCCACAGCATAGGTGTTGTGTGAATTTTGCTAACAGAGTCATTAAAAAAGGAATCATTTCACTGTGCATGTTCAGGCACACCCAACAAAATGGGCAATAACAGTAGTTACAAACCCACTGATGCCCAAGCAATAAAAGACAATGTTCTAGCTTAGTATCTATATCAGAATCTGTATAATAAATGATAAACTTATTAAAGTTGGACTATGCCAAACTCTTGCATCTAGCTAGCTACCTAAGTCAAATGTATAAAAACTATAAGAGAGAAGATAGAAAAAGAGAAAAAGAAAAAAAAATCCTTAATACATAAACAAATTATGCACCTTCACAGGTAACTTAAGTTCTTCATGAAGAAATTTCAAGGTTCTATGCTAAATCTATAAATGTACATATATATAATTTATGATTTGTATACCTAATTTAAGTTTATATATTAAAATATATTATTAAATATTGAACTCAGTACAACTAAGAACACTCATATGCCAGAGGCTTTGAAAACTTTTAGAACCTCTTTAGAAAGCAAGGAAAGAAAATTTATAATACATATATAAATATTAAGGTATTTATACTCTTGGTCTTGATAATTCTATTGTTGGAAATCTTCCTTAAAAACATATCAATGACAGGTAAAAGCTACATTCATTAGTTTATTTGTTGTGTTACATTTTATAACATAAAAGAAATCATGCAAGAAACTGATAATAGAAGGGAAGTAAGTAAATTACAATATATGGATAGGTTACTATTTATAATTACAATAATAATTAGAAAGCTAATGCAAAAATGGGCCCACTTTAAAGGTAAATATTAAGCAAGAAAAATTTGGAACTATAATAAATTTAATTAGGCAGAGCCGAGCAAAACTTTCTAAAGAGTAAAATTGTTCTCAATTTTTAACTTTTTTTCCAACCCTGTTTATACGTTTTGAAAGTGATGACAAGAAGCTGAGTCCTTCTTGGCCACATCTGACTGTTAGGTACAGCCCTCCCTGGCCTAAGAACCCCTGTGCATGTACACAGCAGCAGGAACTAGTCCCATTTCTCCAGTGGGAGTCACTGCCATAAGACAGCTATCCCCAAGTGCCACTGGGATTGTGGTTTGCTCCCTGAAAATGTACCAAACTCATACAATCCAGGTCTGGAAATGGCACGCTCTCTGCTTGAGAGTCACTCACTCTACATCAGAGAACTATCCCTGGCCTATCATGCAGAGAGTGGGCAACCCCATCCTTGAACACAGCCATATCTTCACATTGTGAAGCCAAATTGTACGGATAAGGGGACATGGTCTCATTGCCAGGCATCCTTTTGTTAAAGCATAAACATCCCAATGTCAAAACAGTCAGATAATCATTAAATTACCAAGCCAGACAACAACTTATGAAGAAAATCAGGGAAAGAAAAGACACCTTTAATACTCCAAAGTTAAAACAACAACCACCAAAAAGACTTTCCAAGTTTATAATTTTTTAATGTCTGCGTTTTAAAACCAGATATTTATTACTCTTTTAAAATGTCTCAGGGTAGCATTTTTAGTTCTGCAACAGTGCTGCTAACATTCCAAGACCAGCTATCGTGCAACTGCCTATAAAAAAATTAACACTACCAAGGCCATTTTTTCCTGTGCTTAAGCTCATGCCAATGAAAACTACCCTATAGGCATAAACTTGATATTTCTGTTCACCACACATTAACCCAGAGTTCCTCCGGGTGTGACACCCAGGTGATTTCTGTGATGCAGATTTCTAAAAATCTGGCTAGAAACCTGCATGATTGAACACCCCACTCATGGCAGGGTACAACCATTGATCTTCTCTTATTTTACCCAATCTGCAGTTAGTCTTGGAAGGTTAACCCTTTGGCAGTATGAATTCACAGTGCTAAACACAAAGGGAGTCCCTCCTGAGGCTTGAGAAAGTGCATTAGTTCCCAAACTAGGACCCAGGGACGGCTGGAGGTCTGAGATGATTCATGAGAGGCAAAGAGAAGAAGTGGCTGAGATGGGAGTTGGGAGCGAGACAGGTTCTGGAAGGAATAGAATAGCACACACCTGGAGCTAAAGAAAACCTTAGTGATCACCTAGCACAGCCCTTTCAATGAGCCACACAACTAGTTAGTGACAGGAACTCAGTCTAGCTTTTTATCCACTGCCCCAGAATGTTCTGAGGTGAGAAAAATAGGGGAAGAAGGAACCTGGCTATAGAGAAAGAAAATATCATTGTATTTTATAAAAGAAACATAGTAATAAATGAGGACAAAATATTATGTACCAGGATAATCTCTAAAACATATTCTGATAAAGTTCCGGTATAGTTTTTAAATGATATGTAGATACCGAGGAGGTCATCTCCGAAGCTGGCAGTGAGTGGTGACTTCACAGTAAGAGTGTCAAGAAATAGAAAAGCAGCTCATTCACATACCCAGCCGGCCCCCCATGACCTCGAAAGGTCAGGGACTGCAATTTAGTTCGACATATATTTTGAGCAACTTCCCTTGGTCTGATAATGTAATTCCCCACACCCCAGCCTTCACACTTCTCCAATAGAGAGAAAGGGTATTAGGGTGGGCACTGGGTGCAGGAGGTCAGGGAAGGTGGAGCGGGAAGGAGGGAAGGTGTAGAGAACTGGGGGAAGAGCATGAGCCGGGGCAGAGGAGGGCAAGCTGGACAGAGAGACTTCTTACCCTGTGTTAACTAGAGCTTGAAACACCTACTTCCCCAAAACACAGGAATATGAAAAAGAGATAGTCATCTACGGAGGAGGAAAATTGTATCCAAAAAACACGTTAGTTGTACTTCAGCTGCCCACATGCTGTTTTATGTGAACACTTAGACATTTATAAAAACACATTTTCACAGTGCCCTTTGCCAAGTGTGACATCTTTACAATTCAGAACAACTGTCAAAAAGCAAGGTATACAAAATATAATATACAATTTTGTACATCTGCCCCCACCTGTATGTGCAAAATCACAGAGATAGATTTGAAAGGGAATATTTCAAATGTTTAAGCCATATATGTTACAGAAGCACTCGACCAAATTACCTGTCTCTGTTGCTGAAGTTCTCATCACGAAAATCATCATGCTTCTATATAGATATAAGCAAATGCCATCAGTGAAACATAACCAGGAAGAGAAAATAAATGCAAACCCGCCGTTAATCCTAAAACTGGTCAATAATTATCTAGGCAGTATCAGTTATGTTCTCATCCTGGTTGGCCTTTAAGTAAAGAAAAGGAAACTATGAGCAGGGCTTGGGAATGCTTGCAGTTTCTCTATAGCACTATTATCTTAGGCGGCATGTGTAAAGAATGGGGTGGATACGGCATGCAACCGGCATGTTTATTGCTTCAACATTCTACCTACTTCTGGAGAATCATTGCTCATCCTAATTCTATTCAAAAGCCCCGAAAGGGCAGCAGGAAGCTCCTACTTACTGGTAATGTAGTTCTTGGAAACCCTGAAAGGAAGATGAGCTTTGTTACAATTGTGCCAAGTCATGGCTGTGTGGAGGTCACTAAGCCAGCTCATCCCCAAAGCTGGACATGCAGGAAGGAATGTGTCACACCTCTCCAAAGCTCCTTAAAGATAAGTGAGATTTAGTGCTAATTTTGAAATCTGCCTGGTTTTTGAGAAAGGAGAAATACAGATTCAATAAACATCATTTGTTTCCATCCAAGTTAATTTGATAATAAGAACTAGAAATCTAAGGGGAAAAAATCTGTAACCTTTGCTTTTTAAATGTGTATAAGATTTTTTAAAGTTCAATCTATTGGGGTGACATTGGTTAATAACATTGTATATGCTTCAGGCATACAATTCTATGATACATATCTGTAGATTCCAACGTGTACTCTCCACCCAAAGTCCAGCCTCCTTCCATTACCATGTATTTGGCCTCCTTTACCCTCTTCGCCCTCCCCCTACACCTAGTCCCCTCTGGTAATCACCATATTTTTGTCTGTCTGTATGTAAACTTTTATAATGTGCTTCATGAACTAAGCATATTTTCCCATTTCATAGCATTACACTGTTTTCCAAATGTAAGTTTCCAAAAAAAAAATATCTACTACCTAAAGGCAACTGGGGAGTTGAAAATGGAAAAATGAAAAGGTTGGGGCAAAATAAACCTCGATGAGAGGATTCGAATTTAAATTTCAGAGGCAAATTAAATAATGCTAAATGGAGCCAAGGGGATAGATTTACATGAAAAATCTACCAACAAAATGTTTAAGATTCTCTAGTTCTGTATGAATGTGACAAATTATCTATAGCTGTACTGACACATATGATTATTTAAATTGAAAATTATTTAAATAACTATCAGTATTTATTTATTTATTTAAATAAATAGCAGTTCTTCATCTGTACTAGTCACATCCAAATGCTCCATAAATACATAGAACTAGTGGCTACTACCTTGTACAGCCCAGACTGTAGAACATTTGTCACTGCAGAAAGTTCTGTTGAACAGTTCAGATTCCAGAGCTCATAATGGACTTTAAAGTGAGCATAGATATACAATATAGACTAAAATAGAAGGCCGTGGCTTCATAAAAGTGTACAATAAGGAGTGGCATATTTGAACCATAAAATACTTTTATTCTTCTTTTGGCTCAATCCTTATTTAGGGAAAAAAATAACTTTCAGAAACCAGGAAGGGCAAAACTTAGCCTCAGCAGCCAAGTTGCAGGGAGAGTTCATACTTTTCCTTCTTTCTGAAATGTGGTAAAGCACAGGGATGTGTGTGTGTGTGTGTGTGTGTGTGTGTGTGTGTGTGTGTTTGCACGTACATATGCACAAATACTCTCTGAGATATTAAAAGCATGAACTTACATAGAGAAATGTTTATCCTAGAACCTGCCAGATGATGTGAATGGCTCCAAGTTGTGATATTAAGGTAAGGTAAGGGCTGGTACCATTTGATCTGACTTTCAAAACAGATTGCTATAGAAAAGGTAATTGTTAAACAGAATAGAGCAAATAGACATTTTCTATCTTCACTGGGTTAGCTATTGAAAGAAATTTTTATCCTTAAAATTTGCTCAGGATTAAAATGGTTATGCAGGTGTTATCATTCAGTCTGCTTTTAGAAGGTATTCTGCCTAGAGTATTTAAACTATGCTGTATCTTGTGAGCAGAAGGGCTTGATAATGTCCCAAGGTCATCCTCTGTGCTGGAACATTGATATCCTGGTAAATACCTGAGTTTCCCAATGATACGCAAATGCCAATTTAAAATATACTATTTGATTTCACCCTCTTCGTTTTTTTTTTTCTTTTTCTTTTTTACTGCTTCCATTCGCTAATGTGTGTGTCTATGCGCTTACGCAGTCAGAGCGGTCACATGGTTATAACAGCTGTACAGAACTAAGGCTCCAGAAACAGTACATTCAGTGTGACTTACTGATTAAATTGGTTTGCGATGCTAGACACAACACAAATATTTAAAAATATGCCTATTTCTAATTAGTACAATTGTAATAAAATAAAAAGGCTGATATTTACACTTAGTGATTATGAAACTTCAAAACTATGCATCAGTTGTATTGAATTGATTCTTTACCAATGCAACCTAAATTCTTTTTTCAACATAGACAATATCTTTGTAAAAACCAGGGAACCCTCACTGGTGTATTTACTTCTTGTGGATTCTCTGGTGTTTTTATAGATGGCTGAAATCCAGGTTATGTTAGAATAACAGTCATTTGAATACATACTGCATTTTACAAACCACTGTAACATGTAACATTGAACTTGTCTGCCATAGCCATACATCCAGGATTTTACAGCAGGTGGTATTTTAAAAGTGTGGGGATGGGGGGAAATATCAGATTAGTTAGGTTATGTGCCTAACCCAGTATTTATTTCTAAAAACTTATTTTAATTACATAAGTAATACGTGACTGCATTTTTCTTAGAAAACTTATGAAGCATTACATATAAGGTTAAACTCCTCCAACCACAACTCAAACTGTGTCCACTTCCCCTCCTCAGAGGCAACCACTATATCAGATGATGTGTACCAGATCTTTTTTATTCTTTTGTAACCACTCATACATATCCAAGAATACATGCATAAGATTGTTGTACTCTACTATCCAAAAACTAGAGCATAACCAAACTAACCATGATTTTAAAGAATATGGCTAAGTCTATATTAAATCATTTGAAGTATTTCAAGTGCTTTAAAAATACCTAGCACAAGCTGAACGCTATATATCAAACATTTACATATAAACCTATTACCAATACATAGTAAATGTTTGATTATGAATATATTGGGTGAAAGACACAAAATTCATTAAAACACATAAAGTATGAGGCAATTCACATCACACACGCACATACGCATACACACAAACACACACACACACACACACACACACACACACACACACACTGATATCAAATATTTTCTAGGCATTTCAGGATTCCCTTCACTCCATGAGGCCTCCTTCCCTCTTTAGGTCATGAGGATACTTTCAGTCTATGACCCATAACATAGTAGAGTTAGAGAAGAGACAGGTATGTGTACTTTATTTGCTCCTCATCCTTAGTAGCTTTCAAGGATAGTTTATTTTGTCCTTGACACCATAAACTCATGCGGAGTTCAAACATTAGCCCTCCCCCCAAAACAAAAAAGTAGATAAGAAAGAAGCAGCCAACAAAATTGAATGAGCATGAACTCTGCTTTGCCAGGTTCTAACTCTTTCATTTCCACGTGGAAGCTTCTTGTCAGATAAATCTTAATTTATAGCAAAAGAAAGAAATTGTGTGCTACTGAGCAGAGGACCAAAAGATCAATTTTAGTCCTGCTCCCTCAGAGTCTGTGTTCGGTACAAAGAAAGTCCCTTAACCTCCCTTCATCAGAGACTTTGGACATAGAGTCTCTCATTATTTCTGCATTGCCTAATGGGGATCCTTTCTTCACAATCATGCATGTCCTTTACAAATGAAGCTTCCTTTCAAGACACACAAGAGATCAGATTAAGCCTTTCATTATATATTACTTCTGTTTCCTCTTAGTTCACTTTTCTTCGCAATGGCTAATTCTCAGAGGGGTCCCAGACATGAACTCTGCTCCAGCTACTAAATAAGACTGTAGCAAGGGAATTCACGCCACAAAACATTCTTCTTGACTTCCAACCAGGGTTTCTCCCAAAGAGATGCCCCCAAACCATCTGCTCCAGAAAAACTCAAGCCCATTCCATTAATCATGTCAGTCTCAGAGTTTCCTTTTCTAACCCTGAAGAAATCTTAATTATCCTCCTGGTTCAAAGTGTTTCTGAATAGACCATCTCAAGTTTCCCTCAGTGGAGGAGCATCGCAGATGCTAGACTTACCTACACAATACCAGGCACAGTTTCCGAAACAAAGTAAACTCAAAAAACATTGATTGAATGAATGATGGCACAGTTTTATGAATACAATAAGAGTCTCATTTCTACACTATGTTTATATTTTTACCAAGCTCTGTGCCAATATGAACATAAATACTCTGTTTCTTGCTCTCTCTTTAAAGGACTACATTAGCCTTAAGCCTCCTGATGTTCTGTGGGCCATTATCCGAATTTTGTGCTCACCCCAAGGCAAGTCTTGATTTTGCCAAAATCTCTGGTGTTTTAATCAATCTGTATATTGGATAAGTCCAGTTCCACAAGTCAGGATCCAATCTTAAGTGCCTACAACTGGAGTCTATTTTATTTTTAGCACTAGGGTGTAAATTTTAGATCACAGTGTGCCAAATTCATGCAACAGAAACTTAGTGAGCTTCCAAATTTTTCTTGAGAATTGAAACATAAAAGTCAACATGGAAACCAAAGCTTTTATATAATCTCAGAAACATTGTTCTCAGAGGGTTGTTTCCAAAGGTTAGATGGAAAGCTTTATTAGGCTCATTCATACAAATAAAGATTATTCACATTAATTCACTAATACTTTGGTAACCAATGTACTAGAATGACAGACAACAAAATAAGAAAAAAAAGTGAAGCTGCTTGGCTCCTCTAGAACAGTCTTTACCAGCACCATCCAGAGAGAGCAGTGAGGGCTCCTGACATGTGACCAACTGACCTTCCTTCTAGTCAGTCTCTTGCCTTATCCACTCCCATAGCATTTATTTGACCTTGAGAAGGCAAGTCAAATATTGAGAACCATCCGATACTTTCCAGAGGTGTCAAGACACTTGAAAAAACACTCGGAACTTTGAAACTAGATCATACTGCTGGCCACTCCCAACTCCCCTCAGTAGAGGGCCACCAATGTCCACTGATGCCCAGGATAGGTTCAGGTGTACTTGGCCTGAGTTAGTTCCGAATGAAAAAACAAACAAACAAAACACAGAATAACAGCCTTCACCCATACCATTTGACAGAACATTAGATTAAATTAAATTGAACAATCGGTTAAGGGTTAGCTTAGCTCACTCCACATATGTTCCTACCTTGATCTCTACATTTTGAATTTCTAAGCATTTCCTCCAAACTGGGTAAGTAAGAACTTGGCTTCCCTACACCCCACCTCCTACCATAATAACCAGGACCTCAACAACTTAGAGTCAGGCTAAGGTCCAACCACAAATCCCAATCTTTCCTGTAGTCCAAGTCATGCCTTTGTCTTGTATTTAGAACCAAAGATCTTGTACCTTGGCTGGAACACTGAAATATTCTGGGTAGATATCTTCGGTCTCACTCTCTCTCCCTCCCCATACTGCATACAAGAAGACCAGAATAAGTTGCCTATTAAACAATCGTTGAGTGGGAAATATGTGATAACATGAGGAGAGGAGGAGGGGAGAAAAAGTACGTGGGTGGTGGTGGTAGAAGCCCAAAAAAGGAAATTTGGGGGAGCAGAACAGAGAGGAAAAAGAGAAAAAGGGAAACTTCTGGATTTCCCAACAGTAGAAAGCTAGAGAATTCCATTCTGAGAAATTGAAGAAATTTTACATGTTTGTATAAATACATGGATACTTGTTTGTAGGTGTGGAAATATAGCTGTATACATATACAGTTTGTCTCATGATAATATAATCCAATGATGCTATTTAGTTAATATCTACTTATTCATGTACATCTTACAAATCCTGCTCAGTAGTCAATCTACATTTTATTTCGGAATAAGTTTGCCTGGTGACTTGCTGTTTCATTTTTCTTAACCGCAACACAATACTGACATTCTTCTAATAGAATATGCCTACCCCCTTGATTTTTGACATTTTTGTTGTTTCTCAAAATGCAAAAGCTATTTTCCTTGCCAAAAAAAGACTAATATTTTGCTGTTATTATAAAAGAGCCAAGATTTTTTAAATAATTTATTTAAATTAGTTTCGAGTATACAGTACATTGGTTAAACATGTTCATAAAACGATCACCCCTAAAAAGGGCCAAGATTTTTTTTAAACACCACTCTTTGAAGTTCTTCCACAGAGATCTCTCTGAAAATGAACAGTAGTCCCACAGATAGAAATTATAAGACAGAGGAAGAGGGAAGAAAGACAAATGGGCTAGCCATCATTATCTGACATAAGTCACCCAAACTATAACTCTTCGGAATGAAATAAAGTTGGCAGGAAGTTGGAAAGTCTCCGGAACATGCTGCATGATGAGGCACAATCTAGAGCTAGAGCCATCTTTCTCTCTTACTTGAAACATGCCAGTCATTTGTCAAGATCAGCTGAATACACTGCTCTGCAGCATCTGCAATTTCCATGTATTTCTTTAACCATGAAATGATTATCTTAAGCAATTTGCTAAGAAATCCAGGCAAATATCTGAGCCTAACGAATTAACTTTCTTGTTTCAAAGTATTCACTAATCTCACATACTAATCCAACAGGATTGTGGGTGTACCAGCATCCAGTGTGTCCATTCAACAAATATTTACTGTGTGCATATTAGGTAAGAAACAGTGCCAGGTGTCAGACAGACAGACAGACAGACACACACACACACACACACACACACACACACTTCTCTCACTCCCTTACAATAAGAAGTTTACGAACAATTCAATTCGACCTAATAATAGAAGTTTATAAACAAATAATTATGCAAAGAACCAGAACAGATTTAGAAATGAAATTCCATGGAAACAAAAAATCTATATGCTATATTTATGAAGTGTGAGGTGTTTGGGGTGGATGAAGTATAGCGTATGGGAATGGGGATAGGTTGTCGCCATGATATAGGCTGTAGCTAGAGATATAGGTGGAAGGGTAAGAGGCAGAGTGAGGGCCCTTAATATGCTGTGCTCAAAAGTTGCAATTCATCCTGTTGAAAATGGAGCACTACTGTGGGCCTTTAGCATGATGTGACTGTGTTTTAGATAGAAAGGACTGGTATCAGTGGGGGAGTCTGAGAACAGGGAAGAAATGCTACCCTGAGCCTCAGGTTGTTGTGATGGCTCAGCAGAAAAGTGGTAATAACCAAGTTCAAAACTTTTACTCTGAATATTCTAAACATACTGCAACAAGCTACTCAGCTAAGCTGTCTTTAATCATACTGCATAGGAACCAGTTATGATGCAGAATCTAGCTACGTGGAGTATGAGCTGTGGATAAAAGCATCAGCACCAAGTGGGAATCTGTTAGAAGTGCAGACTCTCCGTTCCTGCCCAGACTGCTGAATCAGCATCTCCATTTTAACAAGGTCCCCACAGAAATAGTATTCACATTACAGTCACAGAAGTACTGATGCAAAGGAAATAACTCTGGGTTTAGAAGTAGTAGGATCCTGGTTCTGTCACTTATTTCTTGTAATTTCTATTTTTTTCCTCCATGAAATCAGGAAACATATACTAATTGGCTGTAAGAGTTAGACGTGATAACCAGTGTTAAAATGCTTCATGTACTCAGAGGCACATACTGGATAGACGTAAGGTCATTTTGTCATTATGATCATCTTGTTTGATAACGAAGTGTATGTTTCATTTGTTTGTAAAAAAGAATTCTTGGAACCATAAGGCAGAAATGGTAAAGGGAACAAATCTGCAAATAAAAAATCAGAATCTTAGTCACCAGGGTCATTTAGCGTTTTGGGATTTTTGTTGGTTTGTTTGTTTTTCATATTATTTCCTTTGGACTATATTGCTAGACTTCTAAGCCTTCCATTAATTCATAAAAGAATGACTGTGTTATGTGTTTCTCATTCAACAAGCCAAAAGAGCTTATCCATGCCATATTTTTCCTGATCAAGTGACTATTATCTTTAAAAGTACACCCAAATGCCAGTACTTAAATAGGTTTCTGGGGGAGGAGGTAGAGATGTTTTAAAGTAGAGAACGAGTCTATTTGTCTGTATTGTCCTGCCTAGGAAGGAAATGTTGATTGACCAGATGACCTTTTGGGATTTTTTCAAGTGCTGGCTCCATATTATACTATTTTCAAGACCAAGCAAATAAGGAGGGTGCACAGTAACCCATAAGGTTTGGTGTGAGGGATCACTATTCTTTCCAGAAGGTTTCCCCTCTAATATGGCACTTTATAGACCCCTCATAGACTTAAACCTAGGGAAAAGATAGTATTTCCACATAGGAGTCTTTTTAAAAATATAAGATGTCTAGCAAATTGTCACATTGTAATGAGTTTACTAGAGTAGGTGGTTTTTATTTAGCAGCTCTAGAAGAAAGAGATAGAAATCATTTGCTGGTTTACTCACTTACTGATTCATTCTTTTGCTGAATATTAATTAAGTATATGAATGTGCCACACTTTCTCTCAGAATAAAGCACCAAACAAGATGAAGAGGCTCTCTGCTCTTGCAGAAAATATAACCTAGAACAATAGTCCTCAAATGTTTATCATCACATACCCTATAAATAAAATTTGTTTAGCATGCATCCCCAATAGATATATATGTTTATTTATAAATTTTTCACTGTGCTACTGGATTAACATATATATGACAATATTAATATGTATCTTAAAATTTTTAATGACATCAAAATATTAGAAACAGGTCTTAATACTTTTCTGTACCCCAAGATATCATCTTTTATAACCCTTGGCATATGGGCACCCACTTGGGAGGTCCTTCCTTTAGAATAAATTCTATGAGAGAATTTTTGTCATGAGGACAATGCTATCCAGAGTACATGATTACTTCAATTGCCTCCACAATTTGAACGAAAAAAAAAATTGTAGGAGTTGTTCAGAATCAGAGACTCAATGTACTTTCTCTTTATATGTCTAGTAACTTAAATTGCACCTAGAACATAGTAGATGTCTAGTAAATAATTATTGTATAGAATTTAGGAGAAAAGGGAAGATTGAGGGGTGAAGGAAGATAATGAGTACAGGTATTATAAAAAAAAAAAATTATTTGTACCATAAGAAAAAAATAGCTTGTTTGCCAGTAAAAAAAAAAAAAGAGTTGTCTGAATTGTTAAAATAATAGTAGTAGTAATAATGATAAAACAATAAATTCATATGTAAAAGAACCTATCTTCAGCTCACTTTCTTTTGGCAGACTGAAATATCTGATCATAAATCTTATCTCCAGAATTTCCGGATATGATTTTACTCTGGTTCTCTCCTTTTTAATAGATAATAAGTTAATTTTACTATAAATAATCAAGTAGTTATTGAAGTACATTCAAATATAGGCTCCTTAAAATCATTTACCTTGTCCATAATTCATTGAAAAAGGAAATGGTGATAGACATGGTTACATAGTTACATGGCTTCATAGCTTACACCTATAACCATTTCCTTTGTTCAAAATCAATCATATTTTCTTTGCAGCAAATGACTTCTACTAATAGTTGGTAATACTAATATTTGTGTCATGTTATCAAAAACATTTCCTAAGAGTCATGGTTGCAGTGTTATCAATAAAATATTTATCTGTTACATCAAAGTTTTGGTGTAATAAACTTATCACCATTTCCACTAGTTTCCCCCATGCTCACTGTTGGCTTGGACAAAAGGTGCTTTGTAAAGTGTGTCCCCATTAGAAACAGTTCCTTCAGGTGCACAGACCAGTGCCAGGTTCTACGACCAGATTTCTCTGTTGAGTTTAGAGCTCACCCTTCAAAACTCTGCAAAAAAAAAAAAAAGCATTCCACACTCTGAGAACAGTGTCATAAAGAAAGATGAATTCCAGGTTACCACACAAGGAGCTGCACTATGAGGTCCTAATGCTCACAGATGTGACTGTCAGAAATCCCTAGGTCACATTCTAGCAGCTTCCTCCAAAGGCTTGGGAATCCTGAGTATTTAGATTGAGATCACTGTTCATTCTGGGCAGGGATGTACTACAGGGGAAAAAAGGGATGTACTACAGGGAAAAAAGTCTATTTTTGCCTCGTCTTAACCCTGAGGGTCTCCAAAGTTCCAAATTGGTGGAGGAGAAGGATTTTCCCAAGAACCCTTTTCCCCATCTCACGATCAGAAATCTAAAATGGTCCCTAAATCTCCAAGGATATTCTTTCAGTAAAAATGCTGGCATCTATTTTGATAAAGTGTATGTGCACACAAAAACATGCATTTATACATATATATGTGTAAGTGTACACATACATGTGTAAGCATGTATATATATATGCAAATCTATATGTGTTTGGTATGTGTGACATACAAAATTTGTATGTGGTAGGTCTTATTATTCTCTCTTTTAAAAAAGGACATAGGGACTCACAGATTTTTATAGTTTATCAAAAGTTCCACTGCTAGGATTCAAATGTGTCTCATACAAGTGAAATAATAACAAAATTCTCATTATATGATCAGATCATTTTTATGTTGGCATTGCTATAAATATTGCTGAGTTTTATGAGCATATAGGACACCCCTACTTCCATGGACATCAGGGTGCTTCCCACCTTTCCATCTCAGGCAGTGACTCTCCCTTTCAGGAAGTGGGAGAGAAACTGGCTTTCCTAACACACCCCACAGCGTGGCCCCATGGTGTGAAAGGAGGTTAGTCCCCAGTGGTGACTCTTTCATCACAAGGAGAAACCTGACCCTTCTTTCAGATGTGTGGAAAAGGTGAAAAAGCCTTTTTTTTTTCTTTACCAAGTATTGGACTTAAATTCCTTCCCAACTAACCCCCAAAGGCCCCTGGGAGGCTTCTGGGCCATTATGAGAAGTGTTTGGAGAGCCCTTCAGTGCCACGGTGGACAGGCAGTGCAGACACAAGCCGAACAATAACAGCCAAGCTGCAGACATGCAGCAGGCCCTGCTTCCGTGGCAGTCTGACAGTGCCTTTTCAACACATGAACATTATTTCTTGGAGCAGTAATCCCATGGTCCTTATTAAATTTTCCATATCCCACAGACCCCACCACAAAGCCTTCCATCCCACCCTGAAGAGCACTCTCTGCTCCCAGGGCAAACACATTCTATAAGAAGCTGACCTAGAACGGCATCATGGTGTGTGTTCAAACAAACTGGACAGCTGGAGCCGCATGCTGTAATAAACTGAAGCCCAAACTCCCTTCATACCTGGTTTCTTGCACAACTTCAACACAGTGTGTGACTGGAGTAGACAGGACAGGTTTGGGGAAAAGGTGAAAGACGCTGAGGAAACCTCCACTCAAACAATACTGTTAAAAAATATTCTGATTAGTTAAGATAAGATGTACTTTCATTTTCCTGAGAGTTTTATCTTTATAGATAGGCTGCACAATCTAGAAGAAAGTTTTAGCAAAGTGTTTTGGAGTCCGTTGTTGTTTTCAAATAGCATGTGCTGTGCTATTTCCTTGGGGGAACACATTCCAATTTCTTAATGGGGTGTAATCAGTAACACGTTTGCTTCAGGCCTTATAATGATGATGCTGTTAACTGCATTCATCAGAAATCCTTTAAAACAGCTGTTTTCAACCAACTTTCGCTGTGAATGTACTTTTGTGTGTTTAATATACTTGGCAAGCCTTTTGAGAAAGCCCTTGCCTACTGTTTTATTTGTTTCCAGTTATGAAAACATGCGTTCACTGTGAAAATCAGATGCATTTGTAAAGTTATCAAGGACCTCATAAGAAAAAACAACCCTTTCCTTGTCATCGTCGGCAATTGCTGAATCACCTCCATTGATGAAAATCTGCTTTGAAGAAATGTCCATGAATTTGTTTAACCATGAAATGACCAGCAGCCTTTTTTCAGGCAAAAACTGGAATGAGCATATTTCTTGAGTTATGTGTCCTGAAGTTTAGATAGGGACAGAGACAAAGAGACAGAGAGACAGAGAGAAGGAGGGAGGGGACAGAGAGACAAAGAGATGAAGAAACAGACATAGAGACGCACAGAGAGAGAGAGAGAGAGAGAGAGATCCCAGTAGGGCCACCTGGACAAAGTTTAGAAGCAAAGATTTTCCACTAGGCAGCTTGTGCCTTGCTACCTGGGAGAATCCTACCCAAAGCTGCCCACCAAATCATATTGTCTCTATCATTTATCAGGCCTCTGCTCTGAAATGCAAGAATTATCCTCAATTCAGTGCCTCGGTAAGGATAGAACACCTTCCCTTCTTGTAACATTATCCAGCCAGGAAACAGGCAGCGTATACAAATGGTTGGTTGAAGTCTGGTCTTTGTTTTCTGTCTTCCTCAGTTGACAATGCTTGCTGCAAGAGAGCAAGCCAAAATAAAACTGCCAACCACCATGTTGTGTAAAACTGTAAAAGCAGGAAAAATTTCCTCGCTGCTTTATGCCCACCAAACCCCCAAAGTAGATAGGATTGTTACTGCTATATTACAAAGTTATTAGCTTACGTTTTTATAGATATTTTTAGTAGTCAGGGCATGCAATTAAAAAGCAAGCAAGCAAACAAACAACAGGCTCATGTCACAGGCATTTATTTGCCCACCATCTGGTGAAGGCGGGAAAGGGGGAGAAGGGTCCCCGAAATCCCAGTGGCCTGAGAAGACCCAGAAGCTGCTCTGCCTCCTTTATACTAACGTCCTCATTTCCTCGACAACAAATGTATTCCCTAATCCACAATCGCTGGGAAGGCAGATGCTTAAACAGAGAAACTGAGTGCATTGTTCACTTTGCCCTCTTCCGTAAGTCCTAAACAAGGAATCTCACAACTTTTCTTGTACTAGGTGTGACAGTGAATGCCAAACCCTAGCTCGGCAGGAGTCCTATTTCCCGGGCCCTCCGAAGATAGAAAATATCACGTTTCTATTTCATTCGACCCTTTCACTCTCTCCGTCACGCTTTGCTGCCTTTACAAGTCACCATTTCACTGTTGCAACAAAGCTTACAGGGACTCTAACAGGTGAGGCCTCAAGCAAACACGGGAATGGAGTGGACTCGGGAAGCAAGCAGAGGACCGCACAGCTTATCTGCGCCCTATCTCGCCATTTCTTACCACAAGGCCTGCTCCATGACAGCCAAGTTGTCCCGAGGCAACAGCTCAGTAATAAGATACACAACAAATAATAGGGTTTTTTGCTGGAAAAATATATACTCAGGTAATTAAATTGTTAACATGATGGATGGCCTTATTTTATATTTGAATTCAAAGTGACTTTCTGTATCATTCAGCTAAAATGGCTTGATGTTACAAAAAAGAAAAAAAAACATAACTGGAGAGAAATGGGAATATAGATTTTCGTTCATTTATTTTAAAAACAAACATGGGTAGTTTTCACTGTGCTGGCTCATAATGTTTACCTGAAATGCATGGAGCTGGTGTTCAAATTTCATATTCATTAATTCTCATTCCTAATTTTTTGTACCTTTTAAAAGGTGAGGATATAGAAAATGCCAATGGATATGCTTTGTTTTATGCAGAAAGAGTAAGAACATGTTAGAGAGACCTATTGTTCAGAAGGTTCCAGAAGCAAGACCCTAGTGTCTGAGTTTTAAATGTTAATGGACATCCATTTGCCCACATAGAATCCCAAATGACAATATGTTTTGTGCCCAAGGCATGATTCTGACTAAATCAATAAACTACCCTAAGTTTGATAAAAGTTTTATGAAATATCCAGGACATTTAGAGTAATTGTTAACATCTGCTCATTATTCAACAGTATATGCAGGTTTAGAAGCCAGATAAATATATTTATTCATCAGCAGCCAGCATGTCACTGCTACCTCAGTGGTGACATAAAACAGTAAGACATTAGAACTTGCCTTAGTTTTGGGTTCAGAGAATACAAATGAACCATTGTGGGGAAAAAAAAACCAGAAAGTTATGTTTTTTCCATGTTTTAATACTGAGAGAAAGACAGAGAAAAAAGAGAGAAAAGGAGAAAGGGGGCACATTAAAAAAAAATCTTGATAATTTCTGTTGAATGGAAAACCTGGGTAATATGCAGGAAAAATAAGTAAATATATATATAATTCTTAGAGAAGGGATCTGAAGACATCAGTCATTGCCACAACACGAAGAGCTTTTTCCTTGCTTATTTTCCAAAACACAATTCAATTTTGATTTCTTCTATTATTTCATAATATAGGAAAGTTATGTGTACACTGGAAGGGTAAAATAGGCTTTTAAAAATAACATGGAAAGGTTCTCTCTATCAGAATGAAATTAGTTCTTTGAGAATATCTACCAACTTAACAGCTGACTTGTCCTAAGCAAAAACCAGCCTCAGATTCACCATTTAACAGTAACAAAAAAAATATAAAGCAAATTGCATCGTGCTTACTGGGTGGAGAGGCTTTTATGTGAGTTTTTGAGGTTGTTTCATATAATCTGGTGTGTGTGTGTGTGTGTGTTTTCCAAGTGCCCTTCCAATAGTCTCAGTGACCTCTAGTGATGCTAACAGACCTCAAGCAATGTGTTCCTTGAGTATTTGGAGCTGAGTTAATTATTAACTTCCAACTACCTTGCGTTATCCTCAATCATGATTGTGTAAAATTGACTGAATAAAGTCGCCTCAAGGTTTACTTCTTTGGTAAGGGAATAAATCTGACAATATGCCAACAACTTTAATACAATCTACTAACATCAGATCTTAGAAACTGTGAACTTAGCCCATGAAAGATGCAAAGATTCCAGAGAAAAAGGATTACTGTAGATGAAAGTTACTGGAAACCATTGTGGCATTTTTCTGAAGTGTAGGTTTATAAACTCACTACCAATGTGTGCCAGTGACTATAATGTGAAAGGCTTTAATAAATTTTGGTTGAATTGAATACTTTGAACAACGCTATATGTGTATATTGTATACAATACAATCTAAGAGATAGTTGAAAACGCTAGTTTCTCTATGAGGACCAGAAGATTGGCAAGGTAGAGATGATAAAATTAACAGTGATGCTATCTAACTAATTAAAGCTGTAAAAGAAGCGAGATGCTCTTCATGGATTGTTCTGTTAACTAACCTGTAATTATATTGTCAATTGCATTAACTTCATTGCCAACTAATAGAGTAAGTTTTAAGGGAGACAGCTAGTGTTGGGATGGTTATTTATTTTATGTCCTAATTAATCAGTACTGACACCAAACCACATCCTTCCTCCTTGCTCATTATTTAAATGACCCATTTATATGGATGAACCTCTTTGCTTTGTGCATTTCATTATCACATTAACATGCTTTCAAAACAAAAAGGGTCGTTTCTGCTTCAGCAAGTACTTTGAACAAACAGCACTTGAGCTGCTCCTGACAGGCTGTGCAACCCTCATCTCTCTCTAGGCATTTGTATCAGCCAGTTGGACTTTGGCTATAATGAAATGATCACAACTTGAAGGTAAAAAAATAATAATAATCCCTGATGAATTTTGTAGTGCTAGGTTAGTGGAGGGAGGGCTGAGCTTAGGAAATGAAAGCAGGAATTCTAACTTTTCATTTGAGGTTGGGAAGCCACTTTTATTTAGCTCATCATTTCTTCATGTCTCGTATCCAGAAACCTAAAAATAAACCTTGCCACTGAGGAAGGTTAAAATCTATCAGAGCCATCAGATTGAAATATAATTTAAAAGTAACTTCATGAGCCAGCCTCTAGGATGTGATTTCCCTCTAGTGAAGGTCCAGGTCTGTGTTAACTACTTTGGGTCTGTACCTCTGCCCTCTAAGAAAAGGCTCTGTGCTAAGACCACATCACCAGAAGCCAACCTCACTAATCTTAAGCATATCAGCCCTGAAACCACTCTAGAAAATGTTAAGGAGAGCATAGATGCCTAATCTGCCCTAATACAAGGTCTTTTCCTCCAAAACGAAAGAGGAAAGATGCTAGATTCAAATGTTATTAAAGTCTTTATATAACTCAGATGCTTTATATACTCAGATACTTTGAAGAAAAGCGCATTATCTGAAAAAAAAAAAAACTGAATTCAAAAGTTGATTTGGATGCTTACAGACGTCACATAATAGAATCATTTTTAAGAAAAGTAACATTTAACCCAGATTTATTAGCTATCCCTTTGGATATGAGCTCATAATTGCAAATGTTTAAAGATAAACTTTAAAAGTGTATAAAAAAAGAGTTACTTTGTGGAGGCCCTGAACATGCAGCCATAGGACACATTAAAAAAAAAAAAAGTTATAAATGCACACGATTGGGTACTGGGGCCTGAATAAACCTCCTGGTGACAGCCACATATACAAATTTAAAAAGTGGTGTGCCTCAGAAACTGTGGATGGAATGGAAGAAATATGCTCTTGAAAACTGCTGGTGACTCAACAAATAAGCTTTAATTATGCCAATGATGTATATGTTAATTTTGAATAGAAATATGCCATGCAAGTGGAATAAAGCAATACTTCTAGGTTCATAAATACTGTAACCATCCTTTCAAAATAGTTAAAAATAAGTTTTTGAGTTTCTGATTGGATAACATCAGTTATCATTCTACTTTGAGGTTTCCTTCAGTAAGGCATGGACTCTATTTGGATATGGTGGTGGTTTTCAAGGTTCCATCCTGATGAAAAATCTGTGATTTGTAGAATGTATCAGAACAAACACAGTCATGACTTAGACTCCATAATTTCACTTACTTTTGGTGATGTCCTCATGTTTTCAACAGTTACCAGCCATTTCCCAACTACCACTCCTACCTCTGCGGTCTAAGAATCCATCTATGCTGGATTCCACTTATTAAAAGGAAATCCTTCTGTATACTTTAACTAAATCCTGCATCCTTCAGTTAAAGCTCGTTTCATATTATTCAAACTTCTGTTAACAGTAGTCCAACATCATCCTCTTTATGGGAAAAACCCATTATTTGAAAATGGTCAATAAATCACTCTTTATCCTTCATTTCCCTCACTCGAATAAGTCCAACTCTCTAGGGCCTTTCCCATAATATTCAACCTCCAACTCACTATCTAGACATAACTGAGTTCCTGGGAGAATTAGTTATATATTATGACTAATTATAACATTACATATTATATAAGACTATAATGATTATTAATTTTAAATAGTAAATACCATTGCCATAAAACCTGGCTTATGTCTTCCTCTAAGTTGCTCAGGAAATTCTCAAATTTCTCCTCAACTACTTCAGAAATGTTCAATCCTCTGCGTCAGTGACAGGGGAGATCAGTTTATATTTAAGAAAAGTGGGCAAATGTCTGGTATGGAACAGATTAAAACCAGAGAAATCTGTTCTCTTGTAACCTAAGTCAAGATTTCTAACATTGAAAGGCAAGTTAATTAACCCATTTGATATAGTCATCATCAGAGCATCTATTATTAAAAGTCGGCTTCATTTCAAGCCTCTATTTCAAGATTCTGAAATGCTTTTTTAAGCAGTAAGTACACAATGACCCAATTAAAATTTTTCTTTGCTTTGTTTTGGGTAAAGATAGCTATTCTGTATGTTTCATATCAAGCATTAGATTCTATGTCCAAATTAGAGTGTCGCCTTGAAGATCAGGTATCCAAATCTGCAGATTTTGATCATATAACTAATACCGGACAGAACTACATATGACAGGCAAAAACTCATATTTATCTCAGTAGATTCATATTTTTAAATTTATTGCTTTATATTTGTGTATGAGGCATGAAAAATGACACACTTGGCTACAAATGCCTAGACAACTGATTTGGTATTTTGCATTTTAAAGAGATTGAACTGATAAAGGACAAATCAGCATGTATTTACTATGGAAAGATGAAATGCAGCTTCAGTATTCTTTCCTGAAACTCATGATTAAAGTTTGTTGTTGATATTTTATTTCTTGTTTTCTGAGGAAGATTCCAGAATCCTACTGTGAGCTCTGTGCTACTCCCAGAAGCTGCAGGCAAGTCTCTGTGTATCTCCCAGGTCCTCAAGGTCAGATTCATATGAACACTAAAAGGGCCCTAAAAAAGCTAGTAAGGGCCACAGGTCACATGAGAATTGGGTAAAAGAAGGAGAGGGGATCTCTGGTGGGGCCTCCTCTACTCAGTGACCACTCTTGCCATCAGAGTTCCCTAAATCTGTCTTATAGGAGATTGAAGATCTGAATTTGGGTAGTGTAGAATGTTTGCAGGCTCCCAGGGAGTGGGGGAAAAAAAGATCTGGATCGAATTATATTCAGTTCAGAGGCATGTGGGGCATTCTAATGATTTCCATTACCCCTGTGGTCATCTTGGGTGGTGGAGCTCATTTAGGTTCAATCACAAAAATTAGGACTTAGAGGATGTCAGACCTGAGAAAGAACTTATGTGGGTCACCTAAGTCATTGAGATGAAGTGACTTGGATGAGACCTCAGCATCAGTCCATCATATAACCAATAGTAGGTACCTCCATGACTATTAAACAGGCTGCTAATGATCGTTTCTTACATACCTATCCCAAGAGAAGTTTGCTAGAATGAGTCAACAAAGCATGAAAAGATTCAGAGAGGAATTGTCTGGCATGAGCAGTGCTTGCTAGTCTAAGCCACCATCGAACACTCTCCAGGAATTTCAGAGTAGGCTTCTAACTCACTTTCATGCTTCTGTGTTTACCCTGACAATCATTGACTCTCAGGAGAATCACACACTGTTGCCCCAATCCTTCCAGAATCTCCCATATGTCCTAACTCTGTCCAAATAGAACTTGATCTGTTTGGACAGGGCTCTCAGTTGTCTGGGCTTATATTTATGCTCTTGCCCATATCTGTTTCTCTCACCATACCATACTGGATCCTGATCCAAAAACATTCTCCTTCCTCTCCACCTGGCTCTGAAAAGTGTTTATTCAGTCTTCTTCTTCTAGAAGATTATCATTGTAATAGCTTAAATAGTTCATTTTTAACTGAAAAAAAAATGCTTCGTACATTAATGTCAGACAAAATGTGCACATTTTAAGTGAGACTACTAATTTTCGAACTATGTTCCTGTGGTTACTCAGAGATCATCAGAGAAAAGAGGCAGGCACAGACACTGGGTTTTGAAAATCCTACCTCACTTTACTATATAACTTAGCTGACTTTTACCTAGTTTATATATCGAGCTTCTGAGTAAGATATTGTTTAAAGAAAGATTTTGATTGCTTTTATTTAAAAGGGGTAAAAAAAAGAAACCTTTAAATTACAGTAGCTCATGAGTCAAAGGATTTGCCACCACCTGGTGGCAGCATACCCAAATTTCAACATACCTAACTCTTTAACAAGGAGTAAGTTGAATCTGCTATCTCAAAATTATAAAGAGGTATCAGAAATATCTCAGGATTAAATATAATTACGAAAAAAATACATTAAAAAGTATGATATCACCTTCCAAATGCAATGTGATAATATTTGAAGATTAGGATTCCAAAGAAGAATTAATTTGATGTATGGATCTCATACAACTTAACGACAATATTTTCATTGTGTCTTAAAAATTTCAGTAAGGTAAAACTAGTTTTAATGTTTGAACATCAGTGTTATTTATCTTTAAATACCTGGGAGAAAGTTTCATTTTTTCTTCCTTTTGGAGTCAATCAGTTCCTGGATAAATTCTACCTGAGACATTTCCTGTGCTACATTCCACATCCACCAAAATAAAACAAAGTGAAAAAAGCAAAGACACCTTCACACAGACCTTTATAAATGACTGCACCAAGAGAATAGGAAACAAGTACTACTACAATCTCAAGTATATTCATGGAGGAGTGGAGGAAGAAAGTGAGATTTTTCCTTTTCAGGTCTCTCAGCTCTCACACAACAGTAATATGTTATTATATTGGTTCTGTTCGCTCTAACCACACTGACCTTGCTCTGGCCTGATTGGACAATGCCTTGTTCAGGCAAAATATTTTTAGCACTCAGGAACAGGTACCAGTAAGTTAAGCACCTGGATAGGGGAGAGGGCAATGAAACCCAAGCCCTGCCAATCTCAGCTGCTTCTCCATTCAGACCCCCAGGGACCCCTTCCCAGCAGTATATGGTGCCCCTTGCCCCTCGCCCCTCTTCCCTGGCTATATCATTGTCCCCTTGCTCATAGTGGTTGTCTTAGGTTAAATTGGCAGGCAGGACATGAGAGATTCAACAAGACAGACCAAGGGTGTCCCACAACACTCTCAGATCTGTGGAGATAGAGTGAGTGGAAGGGAAGGTGGGAATACCAAAGAAATATTTTGGGGGTGGAGGGGCAGGCTAAAGGACACAGAAAGGTCTATTGCTCATGGGCCTTCAACAGCTGCAGCAAACTTGCTCCTTAAGAAGCCACGATTACTTTGTATCGAATGTGAATTTGCCAGCAAGATTACATGCCTATGAATTCTTTGTAGACCATCAGTGGGCATATGACATTCTCAGCAAATAGCAATTAGCCAAATTGGCACAGTTTCTAACTGAAATCCATGCCTAGTTCCCCTAAAATTCACCCGGCAGTGTTTATCAGCTTTTCCTCAAGTCAATTATAAGGAGCTAAATATGACTTGATTCAGAGCAAGTAATTAACTGAGAGTAATAAAAGAGCGAGGAAAGGGAAATAACAAGAATCAATTTAGCACTTTTGAAATTTAAGGGTATTTTTCCCGACGAGAACATGACAATGACTTACAGGGCTACTCATACTTATAAAAGATGGAGCAAAGTTGATTTTTATCATTTAGAGTATGTGTCACCATTAATTCTTTCAGCTCACTAAGAGTCATAGCAAGTATTGGACACCCCAAGGGGTCTGAACCGTTGCTTAAAGTAAAACTCTTTGATGACCATTACTTTGCAGTTGATGGATGTTACTACTGTCATTTGATCTATGAATTTATATCACAGCGTCACCCATATAAAACCAAACACTACCAGCTGTGCTCTTCTAACAGGACGGAGCAATATTTAAAGTTTGCTTATACTTATACTGTAGATGTACAAAGCCAGTCACATAAAATTTTGCTTATACTGTAGATGTACAAAGCCAGTCACATAAAATTTTATGTATATTTAAAGTCTTCAGAAATAGAAAGTTTCCACAAAGAATTCAAATAAACCAAAAATGCTCAATGTCAAAGTTGCCAAGTGGAAAAAAAAAAAACAAACAAGTATACTAACACACACTAAGTAGCCTTCCTGCTTTGATTATTATATAACAGGCTACATTATGACCTGCTGCCTTGCTTCTGGGCCAGTATGGCCTATCTTTAGATCCCTTTTGATACTGTCATGGTAAGGAACACCAAACAGTAGTCATTTATCTGACAAAAGACCTTGTGTTTTTCTTATTCTATCAATCATTAAACTAGTAATGTCTTTTATGTTATTGCTTTGACATTCATTAACACTCACGTCAGAGGAAATCTTTGCAATTACAAATCCTTTTGACCATCTAAAGTTGTTTTGCCTTGGTTTGTTACAAAATTTTTTCAACTGCCATAATAGAACTAAGAGGGGTTGAGAACTTGCCCCAGGTTCAACTTGAAGTATCTCTTTTATGACTTAAAGGTTGTTGGTAATCATACATAAAAAAAAAAAAAAAAATCAGCTTTCAACATCTCAGCGTTAACTTTTATGGCAAGCTTGACTGGCTAGCTTAAGAGGAAGGAATACCTCAGAAAAACAGTCTGGTCGCTACAAGACTGCTGTGTTGTCATAAGTATTCTCGCTCTTGGCAAACACACAAACGCTCAGGCTCAGGAGCGTTTCAAGATTTAAAAGCTCATTATCATCTTGAATGCTTAAAACAAATTTTGATTAATTTTCTTAAGATCTGAAACCACAGAGTAAGATGAACGTCTAATATGACAAAGTGAGAGCTTCGAATATCATAGGGTAATATCAAGTCATATTTTCCTCACTTCTAAACCACTCCTTTTGTGGGAATATCACCCATAAACACTGATTATACATCATCCACAGTCACATTGCCATCCAGTATTGAGAGAAATAAAACTGAACAAACACTTTTCTTTTTAATGAAGAGCAAGTTAGAAGATGGGAGAAGAACCAATTTGCTTCTTGGAAAAATCTGTGTGTTATAAAAACAACTCTTATTTAAGGAGTGGATTAACATCATTGTATCTGTATTTATATTCTACCTATTTTTCAGAGTACAATGGGATGGAAATAGGTATCAAAATATTTCTCTAACATACATCATTTTAAATATTATTGGGATGAAAATCAACATAAAAATTTTTAATGTCTCTTTAACTATAATTTTAGTATTAATAACATAATTATATTATGGGCTATTTCATTAAAATCAAAGACAAAATTTGGTCCCAGCGTATTGTAATGATTTAAAGATCATTGGTACAGAATGTTTTATCTCTCTTTGAAGAATCAGAGTCAACCAAAATAAGAAGACACAGAGCATGGAATTATGTGAATGTACTTCCAACTAACACTTAGGAGAGACACTACATTGGAAACATTGCAGCTGTGCTGAGAAAGAAACACTACACTTCCCTCTACACACAGGGAAGTGATTTTACCTGTAGGATAACCAAATCCACCATTTCAGGAAGTGAACTATAATGGGGTTTTAATATCCTCTGGGCCCTGCCTCAGCATTGTTCATTTTCAGTAAATGAAAGCAATACAAGCTTTGCAAAGGGATTTTTAACTATTACATGGGAAACTTAGAAACAAATTCAAACCCAACCTTAGATATAAGATTCCAGGAACTACTCATCTTGTGGAGATCTTTAATCTGAAGTCACTGCAGGCTTCATAAATATTTAACAATCTAAGACTCAAAGAAGACAGTCACAGGGAAAATTGCTGTTGGCTGATTTTTGATAAATAGATCCTTTCTAGGACTCCCCATTCTCAGTAGGAATTGCCTCAGAGACACTTTCCACCTATAATCATTACTCAAGGATTAGGACCCAAGACACGACACTCAGGAGGCCTGTTTATTGCAGACAGATGGTTAATGGTTCACAAAGCAGCTCTCCCAGTGTGAAGAGGGACTATAAGTCTGCACCCAAACTGAGGCAAAGAGGTGGGACAAAGAGGTGTGTGCTCCCCACCCAGCACACATCCACACTTGGGTTTCTCCTGATTTCTCTCCCCACCCAGGCTACGGTTGCTTTTCTTTCCTCATCTGATTCCCCCAGGATTAAAATGTTCTTCAGATAAAATTAGATGAAGAATTAAGCATGGAGTATAAAATAAAGTTCACCTCAATCAAACCAGAGCTCATCTCAGAGCCCTCATAAACCATGAATCTGATCCACATAAACTTTTCTCAGCAGAAGTTGCTAAACCAACACCCTCATTCTAAATATACTAGCAAACACTTAGCCACTATGGTAATTTTCACTCTCATATTTTCATTTAAATTGTTTATTTATTAGTATAGCTACACATTCTTTCTGGGTAATGTACCTTGAGTCCTGATGCTAATAATCTGATCTCCCACTCTCTAACACCCTTCAAAAAATCATATGCAAACAAATTAAATATTTTTTCTTAAGATATGAGCTAGAGAAGTCTTTCAAGGTGAATATGGATGTGTATTTCAGATGTCACAAACCTGTTGATTCTTGATTCCTTCCATGTCATTTCACCTTGCCTTCCACTCCACTCTCCCACATTTCTAAGAGAGCTGTGAGCCTCTCATAGAAAACTTGCAAAAATTAAGGGGCCCATTGTTTGTGCACTGCTTACGAGGGTAGCGCTAACTGAATGCACTCTGACAATAACTTTCAACATATTCACAGAGTGTTTCAGATTTATGTCTCTATAAGATCATTATCTCTTGGACCTCAGCCTATTGCCATGTCATAACCTTTGTTTAAGAGAAGTCCAGTCTACTGTCATAATTACATATTTGGCTATTAATAAAGAAAATGGAAACAACTAAACATTGAGTTTCTGCTCTCTTAAGAAAATAGACTATAATTTATAACAAATAATCAAAATTTACATGCTAATAAAAGAAGCCTTAGAATTTTAGAACAAGGAGCTCTTAGATGATATCCTCTATTATAAATAATTCAAATATAAAAGTTATTTGTATAACGGATGATCTTGCAGCATCTGTTTGAATACCTAGGGTTACACTATTTTCATAACTTTTTGAATTAGCTGAGTTCAGTCAAAATAGCTCTAACTGTTAAAATGTTCCATTTCCCCTTAAAATTTTAGATTTATAATTTTAATTAATCCTATACCAGCTTGTGCAATAATGAATACGTGTAACCATGCTACTACATGACAGCTCTCAAAATATCCCTAGATCCTTCAACTTGTTGATATGATCTCCTCACCTCTTGCAATCTTGGTGCCCTTTCTTTGGAAGCTATCCAGTCCATAAATATCTCTCTTAAAACATAGCACCCCAAAATAAAGACAATAACCCAAACAGGCTCTAAGTACAACAGAGCTAACCATTCCCCTCATTAAATTAGGTCACTGTACTCCTATACTAGAGCCTGGGGTTCTATTAGCTTTTATAGCCACTCCAGCACCTTGTTGGGTTATATTATGATTTGACACGGCCTCACTCAATAAGTGGCCCGAACTAAGATGTGAACTTTTACTTTGTTTCTTCTGCTGTCACTAGTTAATGAATTAACTTGAAGCAAGCCTTATTTTGAAACTTTCATGGAGTCAATATTCAAATGCTGACCATAGCTCTTGCTTTTTAACATGATGTCATGTTGGTTAACGTGGAATTAATGAAACATTAGTGTGATTCCGTTAGATAATAACACATCTCATCATCACTCTACACAGTGTTGCGGTTATTCTCTGAAACTAAAAGAGCTGCCCAAGACGAGTGTCTGACTGGATTACAACCTGAACAGAATTTTTTTCTTCCGATCAAAACATTTTCCTCTCCCTCTTAAGACGATTACAAGACTACAGATTTCTGAAGAGAATACATATGATTCATATCACATAAAGCAAGATGCCACCCAATCTACCCTAGAGAAACTTGGGAGAAAATATGTCTTTTATGTTTTCCTATCATAATACAGAAAATAAGCACTAGCCTATGGCTTTTCATTTAGAATCAACAATAGTAGCACGTTCTGTGATTTTACTTTTTCAGCACCATTTCCAAACAAAGCTATGAAATGTAAGATGATGTGAATGAGACCCTGAAATTTAAGGAGGCAGAATAATGGCTTGCAGGTGTGAACATTATTCATATTTTAAACAAAATTCAATTCTCCCCCATTACTCTAGGAAAATCAATATAACATAATTACCAAGAGGTAAGATGCTTCTAATACTTAAAAGATATGCTGATTTTGATGACAGTTTTTAACTCGCAGTAATCAAATAAAGTATATATACAGGCTTTAGATTATTAAGAATAATACCTAGGTGAAACTTAAAAGCTAATCCTTCATTTTTAGCCAAACTATTCTGTGCAATTTATAAACCCCAAACACAGAATCCTTTTTTGTCCATTTCTTTCAGGTATAAATCAATGTGATGGGAGCAACACAAAGGAGAGAGGGCTTAGAGCTGACATCAGTGCAGCTTGTTTAAACACCTAGCTGATATTCAGGAGAATGTGATTATTCTAGGAGATGTTAAGACGAGAGTTTTTTAGTGAATACATGCCTGTCTAAATGTCTGGGGAGGCTATAAATGTTCTCTCTAGGATGTAGAATATGGAGAGAGTTACAAACTTAGCCCTTCTAAACACGATCAGGGCTAGGCAGGTACTAGACACTCTAGTAATACTTGCTGAACGTGAACATGTAGAATCTCTATCTATGACTTCAAGAGAGGTAAGAGAAAAGAAAGAAATCTATGTGCCACTCCTTGTTTGAAAAGGAGCATAATGTTAGATAACAGAAGATAATCAATGCTCCAAGGTCAAGTCCCTGCACATTGCCAAGTCATGGCCAAGCACAGGGACAAGGAATGTCCTGGTGGCAACACCTACTGCTGTGAAAATTGCAGTTTGTTTCACATGCCCTTTCCAATTAGCTTGAACATTTTTTTGTCATATTTGTTAAACTGGAGGAAAAGAGAAATCTGGTGAATTCATACAATTAGCATATTATGGATACTTGATAAATATTTATTAAAAAATGAATAAACAAATTTTTGTTTTAGAATCAATTAAGATTCCACAGAACTGGTCTAAAAACCTTCTTCTAACTTTTTAAATAGAACCACAACCTGAACACAATGAGGGAGCCTCTTTCAGAATATTTCTACATTTGTAATATTTCTCATTTGAAGAGAAGTAGTACATATTCAAGTACTGTTATACATATTACCACTTTTTAAGACAATGATCATCTAAAACATTCACATGAAAAACAGCACCATTTTTTAACTTATGTCAGCAATCGGCTTGACAAACAGCTTGTTCTGATGAGACTGCGGATGGGGGTGGGGGAAGAATCGGACACAAGTATGGATAAAAAAGGTTTTCAGATTGCCTGTCAAAATACTGGGGAAAAAACTATTCTCCCTATATTTAGTCAATTCCAAGTAAAATAGTCTATAGTGTCATCAAAAGTCTAACTCTCCCTCTCCAACAGAGAACTAGAAAGTTCCTCGCTATTCCTTCCTCTTCATTCAATGCCACACATTGATAGCATTTTCAGAAAATTGAATTCATGCAAGACATAGCTAAACTGACTTAACACAAAATTGCACTCACGAAATATGTGGTTAAAACTAATAGATATATTTTTCCCACTCCTATTTACTCATTTAGTCGACATACGTTTATGCTGACTAAATGCTAAGTCTGCGCCTGCCCACAGAACCATATAACACTGGAAGTGAAAGATACATTGGAAGTCATTCACACCAGGTGTTGGCAATCTCTGAGGCCTTAGTGGCAGGACAGGTAGTGTAAAAATGCGAAGAGTCAGGTGTAAGATAATAGAAAGTGGTGAACTCTGTGTGGAATTAAAAATACAAGTCACTTTTAAGATGTTCAAAGTCAATTTTTTTTTTTTTTCTGAATATCGCATCTGCAAGAAGCAGCCTACAGGCTGGAAGCTGGCAATCGTGATTCTGTCTAACCTCTTTATTTTTTTTTTTTCAAATAATCTGAATCATACCGTGTTTCCAATGTCATAAATCCATCGACTAGAAAGCTTTATGCTCCTCCCTCTCTGCCATTTTACTTCAATGTTCCTAAACCACTAAATGAATTTGTTTACTGATTTAGTTTGGGGTTTTTCTTCTCTTCCTCTTTGCTATATTTATTGAATGCCAAATAAATAGTACCTTCTCAAGAAGAAAAGGATCAGCTTCTAAGCAATAAGATCAGACACTGCTAGCTATCTAGAGGAGTCATCAGCAGAAGTGTAGTTGCTTTCAAAAAAATATGAACGTTAAGCCCAAGTGTCTACAAAGCAATGAAATTACTTTCATGTTTGCTAAATGAAAGCAATTTCATCATCTTTCATGCATGAGAGATAAGTTTTAGAGGAATTTTCCAGTAGTCCCACCCCCGATGAATCAGTCGAATCAAATAATCAGTATAATATTTGGCTCAGCAAATATTTGTAATGGTCAAGTCAGTTGCGCACTTAGTGACAACCTTGATGTTTTAAAATAATTTCCTATGTTAAGCTATTTTCATACATCTCTTTACATCACCTGTTCACTTGGAGTTTTCACATTAAAAACTTCATTTTAATGTTAACTTACTTTGTCTTTTGTTCTTATAAGAGTAAGACAGCCAAACTGACACATATAAAACCCATTATGTATCCTCAGCTCCTGTTATTCCAACCTTATTTTTCTGGATGGAGCCAACTGACAAGTAATAAAATTTATGAAAATGTAAATTGAATATAAATGACCTAATATGAATTAATGGTGATGAAAGTTGCTGGGCTACTCGGAAGTCAAAGTAATTTCCTTATATTCTAAACAAGAATTACTGAGCTACACAGAGCACAGGATGGCAGGATACCTGAAGCAATATCATACAGAATATTTCTCATCATTCTACTCAGTCCTCAAAAAAGTTAGATAACCCTGAAAATATTTTGTTACCATGATAAAAAGTATAAAATAAGAGAATCATTAGTTATTTATATGATTACAAACATACTTCAATGCTCTTTTTTCTTTTTCCTATGTATCTCTTTATACTTTCCTCTATTTTGTCTCTTAAAATGTTATCTTATAGTTAGTTTTTATAAATACTTCTCTCTCTTCCCAGCCAAATTCTCTCCTGAAGCTTGTACCAAGTTCTTCCTATGTGCCAGCTACTGTGCCAGGGTTCCTAGTACATAGCTGATTCTCAATAAATGTTTATTACAATGAGATTCTATGTGGGAGGCCTTATGATTTTTTTATTGTCACCAATAAATTTACAGTTCTAATCAGAACAAATGAGGTTAGATACAAATGGTACCAATAGGGCTCAATAAATATTATAGAATTGCTGAAGGCTCTTTTGAAAATTAAACCCCTTGAAAACTACATTTTTATACATTTATTTATTGTGGTAGTTACAGTGCACTCTAAGAAAGAGCAACTTAATTCATAATATAATCATCTTCAGTGAAGTTAATTAATTCTAGATTTTATTACATTACTTGTGCTCACTTGATGCTTTAATCTCATGATATAAGGAGGTGGAAAATGTAGGTGCAACAAGTCATCTCTAAAGCCAAGGGGAATTATAACTTGCAGCTCAATTACAAGGCAAGAACTAATAAATGATTACCTAATAGTGGAGGTTGAACAAAAAGTCACAAGAAAGCCCAAAACACTTCAGAATTCTGAGACCAGATATTTGCATTCCATAGTAAAGGAGAATGAAAGAAAAAACATGGAGGGCACGAGGCAGAGAGTGCCTTGCCAGTAACCAGGGCTTCCAGGATAATGGTAAACTTATGCAAGAAATAAACCTGCCTTACAATGGACACCTTGACTGTAAGTACTAAGGCCCCGCCCACTGGAAATCAGAGTTGCTGAAATATATGATTAGTGTTCTGTTTCATGCTCACTTTCATGCCACACCTTTTGGTGGAGGTCATCTTTCGAGTCATTAAATAATCTTAGAGTGATATGTACACAGAAGAGTTTGTTCCTTATCTTTTCCATGTCACACCTGGTACTTTCCATGAGCTCTTTGTTCTTGTTTTAACAAAGTGTGTAAAGGTTTTTTTTCTTTCTTTTCCCCTTTGCAATGACTTACTTTAACTCTATAACAACCGTAGTTATTAGGGATGTCTCTCTACTTAAACACACATTAGTTATTAACAAATGTGGAACAATGTATTTTGATTTCAAACAATGTACTCCAGTTTGGTTAAAGATTTTTCCTTTATAAATATATAAAGATCTATTTATAAATATACCTTTATAAATATACCCCTCTAATTCTTTCAAGTAAATATATTAATTCAACATTACTTGTAATCTAATTCTGATTTAAATTTCTTTTATGCCACTAATGCACAAGTGTTTTAAGTGAGGCATTACCAAGGTAATAAAGAAATTCATTTTATCATCTGCCTTTATATAATTATAGTAGAATACTATATAATAAGTATAATAGGTTTTTATAGATTAATATGTACCATATATGTAGATCAATGTGAAACATTAATTTGATTTATTTTCTCAACATTGACCACCTTACGCTATGAGACAGATAAATTTCACAGATGAAAAATGAAAAATCCCAAGAAGTTAGATGACCTTTGTAAAACAGAAATAAGAAGTGAATGAATCCAGACCAGAACTAGAGTCATCTGGATTCTTGCCCTGCTTGAAATGCTCTTAGCTTCTGAGATACCTCGCTGTCCTAGTTTTCAGCCTGTTGCTCTGGCTTTACATCTCTGACTCCTGTTTCAACCTGAAATGAGGACAAGACCTGGGGCTCACTCCTTTGCTAGCTACCTTCTCCTCCTTAACCTTCTAGCAGGTCTCATATACCATGGAAGCTTTAAATTCCATACGTAATTTGATGTCTCCCAAACCCAGACCTCTTCCTTAGGTGCAAGCTCATATACATAACTGCCCACTTAATAGTTCCTCTTTGGGATTTCAGAGCCATACTTGGCTTACCATGTATGAAACAAAATTTCTGACTTGTCCTCCCCAAACTGGTTTATATTTTAAGATTCTATATCATGGGACATGGCTGCAATACCTTAGTTTCCTCCTGCTTTCTTTACTTTTAACATCTTACCCATAATTTTTAGCTTTTCTTTTTCTCTCACAAATAAATCTTAAATCCTTCTTCTCTTCTCCATTTTACTGCTGTCACTTTATCACTTTCCTAGGATATGCACCAATCTTCCACTCCTAATCTTACCCCATTCAAACTATCTTTTATGCAGAAGCCAAAGTAATCTTTTAAAAGCAGAATCATGTTAAGATACATCCTGACTTAAAACTATAAGTCTTCCCATTAGAATGCTTTAAATGTTTAAGTATTAATAGGTAATATATTCATATATTTTTTTAAAAAAATAAAGAGCATAAAAAAGACAGTGTAAAGTCTCACTACCACCCTAGTTTCCCATGTACCTAATTCCACCCACCCCCATAGACGAGCACTGCTCCTATGTTCTCATGCCCCACTACAATTCTAAGATGCAGACAGCTTGTCCTGGCTGCTGAGCTGGGCCAGATGAGGCCCTGCTGATTCTCTGGGCTCACCTCGTTTCATGCTTCTCCCTCTCGGTGCTCTCTACTTCCCTGACTTTCTTCAGTTCCGTGAATTAACCAAATTCTTTCTCGCCTCAGGTATTCGCTCCACATTATCTGCCTTCGCTAGACTACTGTTCCTCTCCCATATTTTCCCCGCCTCTCCTCAAATGCCATCTTGTGGCAAGGTAGATTCTCCTCTGTTACTTATTTAGCAAAATGATCACAAGTTGTAATTAAATGTTAATTTGTATACTTGTTCCTTGACTATCTCTTTCACTAGACAATAAACTCCAAGAGAGCATGTGCTGGGTCTTTTTTTACTCATCCTCCTGCAGCTGCTATACCTAGTCCCTTAGAAAATGGGCTCAAAGGGCTCAGTGAACATTAAATAAAGTAAATTAATTAATATTTTCTACCTATGTAAACACTGAGATTTAATCAGATGTTTTCTGAATATTTATATTCACAGATGCAGTAAGACACATCATATAAATTGATCTATAAAAGGAATACTTCACCCCTTTAAAAAAAGTGAAGAGGTAGGATTCTTTAAAACTGCTGTGTTAAACTGCTGTGGTTTTGTACACAACGGCTACACTAGGTATAACAAATATTCCATCTACTCTTGAAAAATAAAGAACAAGTAAGAATTACATATTTTTGCATGATATCTAACAGCAATGTATTTATTAATCTTAAACCCCTGCATATTACTTTCGTGCGTTGTAACTAAAGTCCTTTGTCATTTGTTGTTTAAGAATTTTCTTTTACTTATATTATTGTACATGCTATTACTTTTAATCTAAATAAAGATACTAAGTCAATAAAATTTTAGGAAAAAACACTTTTAAGTATGAGTGAAGTGTTTATTTCTTCTTTCCTTTTAAAAAAGGGAGGTGTCTAATGTTTTGTCCTGAACGAGCTTGTTATGATCAACTTTGTGAATTCTCTCCTCGTAAAAGACACGTCTTCCTTCTCATCCTGAGCATAGCTGTACATCGAAGGACACTCCAGACATTTCCCTTTCAGATGTCAAAAGGAAGTATTAATCAAACAAAAGATGGGAAATTATGACATTCAGCCACTAAGGTTTAACTCAAGTAGCCAAGTTTTAGTTGATCACAGGGTACAGGTGACTATCCATCAAATAACCCATCATAACACACATTAAAATGTCTGGGTTAATCAGGACAGAAGCCAAGAATAATATTTTTTCCTGATGCTCAATAAAGACTACCAAAGGAAATCCCCTGAAATGGTATTCTACAAACATGCAAGATCTAAAAAATAATAGTATAAAAAGAATTCTGCCTAACTCTCTCAAATAAATCAACAGTACATTCTTTTGAGGAAATACTAAATGGCTTGAATGACATGTGCTAGTTTAAATTACAAATAAGTTAAAGCAATCTTGAAAGTCAATATAAAAATATATATGTATGTATATTTTAACCCTCTCAAAAATATCAGAGAATTTGATACAGCTTTTAAAATATATTAAATAATATCAACAATGCAGCATAAACTACAGATATCATCACACTCTCATGTATTTTCCAACCCTCTCTTCCAAGAATTAACTTCATCTGGAAATCAATGATAAATACCTATAAATAGGAACAGAAAGCTGTAGGATATAGGTTGTAAAAGAAATATATCTTATTTTATTATTAGGATTCTTGTGGCTTTTTATAACAAAAGTAGAATTGGTCTTGTTCCCACATCTGCCTCAGATCTTATCCTAGACACATATAACCACTGATACCACAATTTGGTGTAGCCACCTTGAATTTTTGTTAGAGCATCATGATATAAAAGATAAGGTAGTAACCTGAGAGTCCAGAACTTGAGTCTTGCCACCCATTGTGCTAGTACATGACTTCCTCCAAAGCTAAGTCATTTAGTCACCTTGAGCATCAGTTTCCTTACCTGCATAGTGAGGATGTGAGTTTAATGATGTCTGCAGCCTCATTATACTATATGATTCAATGAAGAGCCATAGAATCAGCCACGATTTTCACCACAAGGCAAAACTAAACACCTCAGATACACTATATATACATCAGGGTAAAGAGAAGTCATTCCAAACGAGGGACAGGTGAGGGCTTTAGATACTTTTTCCTGGTTGAAAACCAACATACCTCTTACTCTGCAATTTTAATTTCTCAATAACATCATATCTTTATGATATTAAAGACACTTTTGTCTCTATTAGAAAAATATCCATAATTTGTTACACATGTCATATTATTGACACACATTCAAATTCATGTCATAAACATTGACTGAGCACATCCTATGTGCTAGGCACTATCTGTACAAAGTAAAAACATCCAGCCCATACCCTTAAGTCACTTATATTAGGCTGATAATATGAAAATGCTGATACTCAACACTTTATGTCTCACAAAAGGGCAATTTCATGTATCTCAACCTAATTGTTTAAGAGCAAGTTGTGTCATCAAACAGAGTAATCCTTAAAATTACCATCAGCATTTTGGAAAGTCCCATTAATTCTGAAAGTCATTACAATATCATTTAGTGATTAGCTAGAGAAATTTCTTAACAGGGATTGTCATTGTTTACTTTGTTTTGGGAAAGTGTGTGTTATTGTCATTGTTGTTTTAAAATGTGCATTAATAATTATTCATTTTTTTGTGCATTAGTTTCAATGCTTTTTCCATAACCAGTTAATAATTAATCGATTTACAATCTCCTCAGCATTAGTTACTTATGATGTACGTACACACACAAGATAACTTATACCCTTTTCTAACCTTAAAGTACTCTTCCTTTTCTTCTAGCAGACACAGTTATATTCTTTTTCTCAAAGCTTATTTCCATAAAAGGATTTTAGGCTGGTGGAGAGTAGGGTCAGAGTTTATGCTTTTTTATATGACCCACAGCCTCTATCTCAGGGTCCTGCATGCCGCAGCCACAAGAAAATTGCCAACTGAATGATAAATTAAATTATAAGTGGAGATATCTACTTGAAATGATACAGTAATATCAAAAAATGAAAGCCACGGAAAAACAGATACTACATTTCTTGTCAACTATGCTACTATTTGTCACATGCTATAGTAGTGGCAGTCATATCATATTCTAAAGCTATTCTTCACAATAACTCTAAAAAAAAAAAAAGATCACAGTATCACAATATATGAGTTCTTGGGTATGGCTAGCACATTAGAGAGATTCGTGCATTGGATAGTAAGAACATCTAGTTTTGCCAGTTAGTACAAGCAAGTTTCCAGCTCTGCCTAGGAAAGGAAAATATTTGTCAGGAAAATGAATAATAAGGTTGCATTGTGATAAAATAAGGGAAAAGCTTGGTGAGTTTATACAAAGACCACAGAGAGTTCAAAATATCCAACCACAGTTAGACTTTCTTTAAATGGAGCTTTCTCTCAAAATAAACAAATAGCTGAAAATATCCCAATTTTGAATAGCTGTCTTAAAATTTGAATAATATACCTATCTAAGCAAAGTTGACACACTTCCCCAAATGATTAGCATGTAGTGCACATATCAATTGCCTCATAGAGCAAGAAATGTCAAATGCACTGGAGACAATGCCATGCTTTCCTGTACAGTGCAGACATATTTCTTCTTGAGACACAGTTTATATAATACAGGAAATGGCTTCATCTGGTTCCTGGTCTTTTTGATCAAGTCAAAAGCCTTAAAGGAAAAAAATGTTTCTTTTACATTTTACGTTTTGGGGTGGTTTTTTTTTTTTTTGTACTTTTTTTTTTCACAAATTATATTTCCCTAAATTGAAAATGGGAACTGGACAGATATGGAGAGCAAAGCACTCTAAGAAATACTTTGCTAAAAGGCAAGCTAATAACTTTTTCATGAGTTCTACAGGTAGTCAAAAAAAGAAAGAAGGAAAGGAAAGGAAAGGAAAGGAAAGGAAAGGAAAGGAAAGGAAAGGAAAGGAAAGGAAAGGAAAGGAAAGGAAAGGAAAGGAAAGGAAAGGAAAGGAAAGGAAAGGAAAGGAAAGGAAAGGAAAGGAAGGAAGAAAAGGCCTGTGAGTAAGGAAAAGTTGATTCCACAGTTTAAGGTGAAATAGTCACTTTAAAAAAATAAATAAACTCAAAGGCCTTGAGGTAAGAACTACTTGGAGAGTTCAAGAAGCGAGGTAACCACTGTGGCTGATTAGACAGAGGAGGTGGAGAGAGAGAAGCTGGGGCCAGACCAGGTGGGGGTCTTCGGGGCCTTATGAGTGTCATAGGGACTTTGCATTTACTCTGAGTGAATTGAGAAGCCCCTGGAGAGTTCTGAGCAGAAGAGTGAACTTAGGTTTATAATCAGGCACCTTGGCTGCAACAGGGAGAACAGATTATAGAACAACAAAGGTGAAACAAGGAGACCAATTAGATATATATATATATATTACTTTCATCAGGCCGTAAATGGTGGTGATTTAGAATAATGTAATGAAGGTGGCAAGAAGCAAATGGATTCTGATATATTTTGAATAAATTAACTGATGTGATTTAATGATGAATTAGATGTAGGTATGAGAGAATGAGAAGAGACAAGTATGATTCCAAGTTTTGTTTTGTTTTTCTTCTGACCTGAGCACTTAATAGAATGGGGAAAAGTATAAAAGGAGCAAATCTGGGGAGGGAAGGAAAAAATAAACAGTTCAATTTTTGACACGTTAATAGTGAGATGTCTTTCGAACATCTACATATCATTTGGAAGTTGGATCTTGAAGGCTGGAGTTAAAGAAAGAGGTCTAGGATAAAGAGAAAATGGGGGTCATCACATAGGGCTAATATCGAAGCTGTGAGATTGAAAGAGATCGCTGTCCAAAAAGAGGTATATGAACAGGGATGAGAAGAGGTCCAAGGAACCAGTAAAAGAGATTTAGGATCAACCACTGAAGTAAGGAGAGAAACAGGATTAAACCATTCATAGGACTTCAAGTGACTAGAGTTTTTCAAAAAAGAGAAAATGATTAACTAAGTCAAATTCTAGAAGTAAATTGAATAGAACGAAGTCTGTGAACTGACCATTGGATTATGCAATATGGAGATCACTGAGAGTCTTAACAAGAGAATCTTTTTGGTGATATGACATAAGAACGAGGGAGAAAGAGAAACTAGATTACAGTGTTTTCCTCTAAAGAAGAGCAGAGAAATCATGCAATAACTGGAATGGTACGTGGAAGAGATTTGTCTCTAAAGATGGAGAATTTACAGTGTATTTATACATTGATAAAAATGATTTTAAAAAATGAGAGAGAATCTGGTGACACTGCAAAGAGGGGCTAGATGCTACAGCGCGTCTGTAGCTAGGTTGGAGAGGGTGGGATCCAGCGCACAAGGGAATGAGTGCACCTTAGATTGGGGCCAGGATACAAGAAGCAGGGTGACAGGACAGGAGAGGTGACAGACACAGGAGGCTTCATCAATTTCGGTGATGTGGCACGTGGACATTCTTATCCTAGTCTAGTTTCTTAGTGAACTAACAAATATGACCACTGGCTGACAGTGAAAAGGAGAGGGGGTATTGGGTATAGGGAAATGGAAGATATAAAATACTTGCTATAGAGTGGATGTTTACGACACTTTCCCCCAATTCGTATATTGGGATTTAATCCCCGATGTGATGGTATATGAAGGTAGGGCTTTTGAGAGGTAATTAAGTCATTAGTATGGAGCCCTCGTGAATGGACTAAATGCTCTTATAATAAAAGAGGCCCCAGAAAGCTTTCCTGACCCTATGTCTAAGTGAGGACACAGAGAAAAGATGCCCATCTATGAACCAGAAAGCAGGCCCTCATTGGACATCGAATCTTTCAGTGTCTTGATCTTGGATTTCCCAGCCTTCAGAACATGAGAAATAAATCTCTGTTGTTTAGAACCTAGTTAGAATGTGCTATTTTTTTATAGCAGCCCAAATGGACTAAGACAATAGTTCTTTAGGAATGGTATAGAGGCAAGAGTAGCTGGAGAATTGGATTTAGCTAGGGTTTGAGACTGGCCAGCTGAGATGTACAGGAGTTGAGGGTATATGTTAAAGAGTGTTCATAAATGATGGGCCAAACTGTAAGACCACTGAGCCAGGACAACCAATCAGGACAGTCACCGATCCAGAAATAAACTTCTGTTTTATTAAGCCACAAAACTTTTGGGGTCTGTCTGCTACTAGATCCGAACCTAACATGATTAATTTAGAATATGAGGTTCTTTATGATCCAATCTCATTTTATTTCTGAGTTCTTATTCTTTGTGATCTGCCATACACATTAGTTACAGTTTCCTAGAATATCCGGAGCTTTCTCCTTCCTGTCTTCTTCACCAGGTCAGCCCTACTTGGTCACTTCCCTGCTCTGGCCATTCACTCCATAATTATTTTACTGATCACCTCCTAAAGTGGGCCATGCATGAACTGACCACGTTAAACAGTGACTATCTTCCCTACAAACTCCTACACGATTACTTACTGGCGCATACTTAGCACTTGTTTATAGATAAATGAATGAATGAAGTCTCAACCATAAGCTCATCCATAATCATTTATCTCTAGAGCTGGGTGTGTTAAGAGAAAATGGAATTAATGAAACATGCATAGTTCATAGGTAATGCCTTCATCCATGTTCTCGAACATAACACTACCAATTTAATTTGTTAATTGAAATTACTGTTTAGTAAGTTAAAATTACTGCTTTGCAATTTCTTTTTACATTCTCTTTTTGCATTCTCTTAATAATTCTCATAATTACCTTTTGATAGGAGAGTGTGGGAAAAAGAAATGAGAAGCAAATGGAAAGAGAATAGTAAAAGATGTCCAAGAAGGAAATGGAGGAAAGAGGAAAAAAAGAAGAGAATGAAACAGAAGGAGAGGGGGAAATACAGAAGAAGAAATGAGGAGAAAGCAAAAAGCATCAGTGGCAGCATGAGAGGAAAAGATCACAAGGAAGGGATATTAAAGGAATTGTTTACCAAACACCTAGTTCAGAAATCCTAGGAATAAAAGCTGGAGAATTCTGGAATATTTACAGCAAGCTTTTATTCCTCTAAATATTGATGAATATTTTAATAGTAACGACAGGTCATATTTACTGAACACTTACTATATTAAACCACTGTGCAGCCCTCTATTGTTATCATGCCTACAATTCTTCACAACTACTATTACCCTCATTTTATAAAAGAGGAAACTGAGGCACTGAATAATTTACCAAAACACACAGTGAGTGGATTGCTGAGCCTCAAATCCAGACCCTCCTGTGCTCCTAACACCACCCCCTTAGCTCATCTCCTCTTTGCCCATGTAGCTTTTGTAATCAGGATATTCAGACCAGGGTGGAATCTGAGCCAGCTGACAAGGCTTTCTCACATCTTCCATCCTTCCCAGGCCAAGTCCAGAGGAAAACCGAGAAGGGAGACATGAGGAGCCACCGGGATCAGCTCTGTGCTCCCTGACCCCAGGGACCTGAATGTGAAGCAGATGGGACCCAGACACTCATCCAAGACTCACGCTGTCCTGTTCAGCTCTTTTGACACTTCATTTGGATATATCTGTTTATTCTTTTTAAAATACATTTGTGCTCACAAGTTGGAAACTAAAGTACACAGACAGAAACCCTTTCTGGAGATGTTCTGCCTCCTTCTGAGAAAAGATGGCAAAGAGAAGAATTCAGCCATCTTACTGACAGCAGAAGAAAAGTTATCGGAAAGCTAAGAGCCTGTGCATCTTTGTGTATTAGGTTTTTGGACAAATTTTATGGACATGTACATATTTGAATAACAAATTCATAGCCGTATACTATCCTGTTTCCCTCCAGCGTCAAGAGCAATCATTATTATCTGATTTCGACAAATTCTCACTGAGCCAGAATAGAGCTTCAGAATCCTTCATAACATATTACTACAAACAGCCATTAACAATAGATTATAATGAGCACAGAATCGAAATCAATTTGTTATTTCTGATATAGACACACATCATCATCAGACATAGCCTCATGACATTGTAAATTGCCTAACACAGGTAAGGTCAAATATAACCCCAAATGTTTAAAATGAAAGTCATTTGTTCTTCAATCCATAATTATTTTCCCATATTTAACAAGAGCTTGTGCTTTCTTAATTAGAGTTTTAGAAACTAATTAAGAAACAATACTTTTGACCTGAGAAATGCTTATACTTCTCTAATTTACAGTACATTTTTACTGACTGACCAGGAAATAGAAAACTTTTTGACATGATCTGGGCTAAAAGCCATGGATGGCATCTACTGTTTAGTGTTGTATAATTTACAAACTTCTGTTCTTTCAACAACTATTCAGAGAATGAAGTTGCTAAGTAAATATACAGCTCAAAAACAACACAGAAGAGCTAACTCATCCCTCACATCTTGCAAAAAGGTGGTGGCCCTCAACGAGAAGGCAGAGTGCACATGCTGCCTGCCAGAAACACTCAGATACTAAACAGTCTCGTTACTTAAAAAAAAAAAAAAAAAAAAAAAAAAAAGTTTCCTAGGACATCTCAATGAACTAAAACTCTTTTGATTCCATGAGTGACATGCATTTGTAGCTTACACATCAACAGTTTGATGATATTATTTTGTATCTAGGGCTCTGTAAAATGAAGCATAAGGCACAAATGTCACACAGATCAGAGGTGCTATGTATATCACATTTGTCAAACATTTTCCACTTAGAAGAAATGGAAATATAATTTTAATCAAGTCTTCATTATTACATGTTTCAGTAGTCAAAAAAAAAAAATCCTGCCCATTATCCCTCATTTATATCTGTCTATCTTAGAACTCTCATGACATTGGCAGTTGTGACATTTAACAAACTAGATTACAAAGGGCATGATCCCAGAGATACAGAAATGGAGTTAACTTTTTCCCAGTGTCAAGACCTTACAAAGAATGTATTGAACAGTTCTCTTCAGTTACTATTGTGCTCAGTGAGACAGGGCCCAGGGATGAGGGTTTGAGTGATATCAACACTATTACTGATTTAATCTGTTAGAAAAGTTCGATTTGCTTTATAGAAAATCTCTGCCAATTCTCACATTAAAGTTAAACAAGTCACTAGAATAATAACACTCAAAACATAGTACCTAAAACATTAAACGATATTGTTTTTTTAATTCAAAGTTTTCAGAAAGGTTAAACAGTATTAGAATATGTTTTTGGAAATTTATTTATTTGTTAACATGACAATCATTATATGACACTCAAATTAAGGTTAATATTTTGGAAAAAGAATTCCTTTTGTCAATTGATCATCTGTGACTTGAGATTTCACTGAAAGATTTCACTTGAAAAGGCTATGAAAACATCAGCCACTGATCCAGAAGTTCTCAACAGCTCAGATATGCAAGGTCATTCATAATTGTCTCCATCTTTCTTTCCTCTCTCCAGAGTATAATTACTTCAAGAAACAAAATCCTGGTTTATTTTACTGAAATCCAGAAACTTGCCGCTTATAAAATAATAGCCACTTCCCTTATTCCTGATTTAAACATCCATAACTGTCACCACTCCCAGGTATATTCTACAGGACAATGCTTAACCCTTAGTGGGTCTAATTTTCAAAATCTGCACATTTTAATAATATGAGATCACCAGTCTTTAGTAGCAATGAATGGATCATATGGAAACATCTATTAATATTTGGTTGGGAAGAAAGAAGATAGAATAGTGTAGTGGAAAAATAAGATCCATTTTGGAAATTAGAATCTCAGTTGCAGCCTTCACTAGCTGTGAAAAAGTAGGAAAGTTATTCAGTGTTTCTCTTACTTTATGTCAAAGTGAGGAAATGATACCTACCTCGCAAAGTTGTTGAGTGGGTTAAAATATGTAACATGAGTAGCTTGACAATGAGCCCATGGGTGATAGAACCTCAACAAATTAATCGTCTTGATTAAAAAGATGAGAGTCAAGAGATATTTCAAAAGTATAACATCACCTCAGGACAGGAAAAAAAGCTTGTAAATTACCTAACCAGAATCCTTTACATGTTTAAAAGATTTAGCAAGCAGGATGTTGCTGAGTGACCCTCACTAGAGTAGTTTCAGAAGAGTAGTGAAGACAAGAACAACTATGTAGAGGAATAATGGTAGGTAAAAAAATGGAGAAAGTAGATATGGACAATACCTTCAAAATATGTAACTGTGAAGCAAAGACAGAGAAATATGGGATTGAGCATAGGTTTTGGAATGTGTGTGTCTACTGGGTGTCTTTGGTATGGGAGAGTTTGAGCAACTGCGTGGCTGAAGGTCATAGTCAGATATAAATATGACCATATAATATATCACCCAAAACAGACATTTTTGAGAGTGAAAGCGGTCGTTACTAATAATTATGTTGGAACAATAAGAGTAAAGTGGAATGGTCCAGGCCAACCAGAGTCTGGTGACTCTTAGGACAAAGGGAGATGTCGAAGATATACAAAGGGAAAGAAGAACTGGTGGAGCAAGATCCCTGAAGAAGAAGGAGAGAGTGGGATATGAGTAGATACGTAGTTGGTAGGAGTAAAAGAGGAATAAAAATTTTAACTCTTTCCTATGTACCAGACAGATCAAAAACGAGCTGCACCCCCTTTTTTTTTGGAAAACTAACAGTTTAGTGCACTGATTATCATAAGATGGCAGTGGGGGTGAGGAAGGGCAAGGTGGGTAGGGGGAGGTGGTGGGCCATGGGTGAAGAAAGGGCGTTGGATTGTCCACCAGGAGAAGAACATGTGATATTCACTTTTGAGAAAATGTTCAAGAATTTCTCTAGGCAAGTCGTAGTTTGAAAAGCATAGTCAATATAATTAATTCAGTGCATTTTCTTCCTTTCTTTATTGGCCACATACTATTCATTTTGAAATTTATACACACACACACACACACACACACACACACACACATCAGAATCCATAGACTATACATCCTTTCCAGTGACTCATGACTCAGGTATAAAGGGGCTCAGCAAATGTCTGTAGAATTGCAATATGACCACCCTTCTACCTTGGTATGGTTGTATTAACTAACAGGAAATGTCAGCTTTAAAACACATACCTATTGTCGAATCCCCTCACAATGACCCATGTGAGTCATTTTCTTGTAGGTGATTTAGTGCCCCTGAGCCATAGATTTCTTATCAAATTATTTGTCAGGTTGTTGATGAAATAACTAGAAATATTATATATATATATGTAATTTTATATTCTATAGAATGTTTTTACTTATTTTATAAACATTCTGATAAGTAATTTGATGAGAAGTCTGAAATCAGAAATTATACATATAATATAGCATATATATAATCATACAGATAAATAAAAATATAGAGAATATAAAATATAAACATATATATTTAAATATTTTTACTAATTTTGTAAACAACCTGACAAGTAATTTGATGAGAAACCTGCTGTTACTGCTGATATTTGCTGAGTCCCTTTATACCTGAGCCTTTGGGGAAATGTACAGTCTATGGGTTCTATGCTCAAGAAATAAAGCTCATTGGATAAAAAAAAAAAAGAAAAAGAAATTATAAACCAGTAAATTAAAAGTAAACCATGAAATGCTAAATGGAGTAGAGTGAGTACTGCTGAAAACAAGAGTTTAAATCTGGTTTAATTGGCTTGATCTGATCAGAAAATGTGTCACAGATGAGTAGACAGCTAAGCAAAGTCTCAAGAGTGGGGCAATTAATTTTCCAGGGAGATAGAATGGATCCACATGTGGTTTGGTGGAGGGTGGTTAAGGAAGGCTTGGAGAACACTCAAGCAAGGTACAAGGAGAAAGTGAGTGTTAGAATACAAGGTGTGGGGCTAGAGAAGGAGATCACAGACAACATATAATTGGAAGGAAAGAGTAAATACACTCTTAATAGTTGTTATCTTAATTCAATACCAAATTAATGAATTGGATTTCTTTTTCAAGAAAACAGAGAGACATTGAAGATGTTTTTCCCCAGTTTCCAAGGCTAACCTTACAGAGCTATAATCATTAAGGACCAGTTTCTCCAAATATCTTCAACTTTTTTTACATGACCTTATGAAATAATATTGATCTCTCCACACATGGCACCCCCTATAAGCACAAGCATTTATTTCTGAGCTATAAGAAGACACTTTCTGGCAGTGCAATATGAAACTCAGATTTTGCAGGAGGATTAGCTGGGTCTATTGTGTGCTTCCTCCAAAGTGGTACTGAGAGTATTTCTAATCCTACTATGTTATCTGGACCCATATATCCTTCTCCATTCTCTATTGAAAAGGGATGAAACGTGCCAATAGAGGTATAAAGATAACACCTATCTGACAGAAGTAGAGATTAGGTGCAAAGCTTCGGTCTTGTCTTACATTCACAAGAAGGAGCTAAGTTTTTGTCTTTTGTATACTATTTTACTTCCCTTATCCATGTGTCCTCCCCCTCCACAGCTTACTACACTAATTTCTCAACAAGCTCTACGTATAAGGAGCTTCCTCATTAAAAATCACTTGAAAACTCTTTCTACCAAGCTGACCACAACCGACCAGAGGGAAATCAACTGAACAACTTGATAAAGGTACAGCTTCGAGAAGTAAAGTTCATATGATTAATTCTTTCTGGAAGAATATTTCACCATCTTAGAGGAAAAAAAAATCTTAAAAACAGGAAATGCCAGCAAGGTAGATGATAACCAGATTCACTCATCAAGAAGCTCATACAATGATGGAACGTGCTTTAAGAAAAAAGAAATGGTTTTACAGGGAAAACATAATATTTTGGGTCCAACCTGGTATGCCCAGGACATGTAGAGTCATCATCAACCAAGACAGGAAGAACTACTGTCCTTAGGATCCAGCTTGACCTGAGAAATAACCAGTTGAAGAATTCAGAAACAAATGTTCAGTAAAGGGCCATCGCGTCTTTATCCCCTTCTTCCAGCAGTGAAACATCAAGTCATTAGAAATTCACCAGTGAACTCTGGATTGCCTTTTGTCCCATAGCTGCTGGATCTACCTTTCTGTGTCATGGAAGTACACAGACATTTGGAGAGACTATGAATTAAAGAAGAGACAGACGGACAAACAGACAGACAGACAAGGGAAAGATTATCTAAGAGCAACAGTAGGTCAAGATCTCAATAGTGAACCCAGAAATTAATTAATGACAAGACCGATGTCTTTCAGCAAAAGAACATACAACTGTTTACCAAATATGACCACAGTTCTTCTGCCTAGGAGGCCACCGAAGGACCTGAGTGTTGCCTCTGCAGCCCTTCCTTCAGACAATGCATGCTTGTTCCATGGCCTCCCAGCTGTGACAGACAGGATAAAAATGGAGATTGTTTTTATACTCTATGTAGTTTCTGCACTGACAGCAGCATGGTTATTCGCCAGATAATCAGAGTATGTTGGCATTTTTATAAATAAGGCGCTTGGTTTTGACAGTAATCTGTGCAGGGAGGACTTGGAGGTTAGACAAAAAAATGTCTTCTTTCCCATGCATAGGAAAAAGGTCTTCTTGGCTATGTCTCAGCACACTGAAATTTCTTTTGACCAAAAGGCAGCCAGGAGCACAGCTATGACATCAGCCCAGCCAAAGCCCTGCTCACTCCAAAAGGACACAGGGAAGTATTTATTTCCTCCATGGCTTGCAGGAATGTGTTCCTGGGGCTTCCTGAGTTATACAAGGAGGATTTTATTTCACTGGAGTAGAGGCTTGGGGGTGGAGAGGGAAGGAGTGTGGAAACTAATGTTCACTGAACTCCCACAGTGTTCTGCGCTTTCAGAAATTGTTTTGTTTCATCCTCACAATAACCCTTGGAGGTGGGTGTTATTGTTCCCAATTTATAGGCGAGGGAACCATGCACACTCTGGTGTGGCGACCACGCTCCATTCACAGCAACCCGCCCCAGAAGGAGTCAGAGGTATAGGGATAGTCAAAGTCTGAGAAAGGGAGATACACATTTCTCCTTTAAGAAAATCATTTTTGTGGCTAGAGAATTTCAAGCACATGCTCTGCAGTATATATTTAATATGTCATCAAAAAATATTTTACAGTTTTTGAAGTATTTTTATTGACGACATTTCTCAAAACTTCATTTAAGAAACCCACTGGGTAGAACGTAGACTTAATTATTATTTGACAAATGAGAAAACTGACCTTCTGAGAATTTAGGCAAAGTGCCAAAGCCACAGCTAATGAGAAGAAAAGGGACTTAATGCAAATCTGATTCTTCTTCCATGGTGCAATGTCTTCCACCTCACTCTGATTCTCTGTTATTACTAAGCATGATAGAAACTCAGAACTAAACTTTCCTGCTCCTGGAGCAAAGAGAGGGTAATGACAATGGGCTGAGGCTCACACCATTAATGCGGTTTGCCAGGAGGAACTTGTTATGACAAGTAGAAGATTCAACGATAGGGACTTTTTACCGAGGGTATTTCCACAGCCTCTTCACCACTCTCCTCCATTCACTGCCAACTCTCTCATCCAGTAAAATCAAGCCACACTTGGTACAGATTGAAGTTACCTTGCAGACCGTTGCTCCTACAGTAAATTACAGCACTTCGCACTACACATAGCTCTTATATTCCAGGCAGCAGAGCACTAAATCCGGAACAATCGATACTGGAGCATACAGTGTAACCCAGCATGGCTTTGAGAACTCCTATGTAAATAGTAAAAAGTCTTCACTGGGCCTATGAGCAGGAGGTGAACAGAAATACCCCAAAGTAACAGTGTGGCAGTAGGTCATTCACAAAATGGGAGCACAACTAAGGGTCCAGTTCGTTTCACTTGCCTAAATAAACCTTGACCTTTTTTCAGCAACCACTGGAATCTGGGTGGGATGGTCATTGGGCCAGTAGGTTACTGTTCTGCTAGCCAAATGCCAAGTGGATATTTACAAACTCTGCTCTGCACAGAAGATTCAGAAATACTGAATAAGGGCCATGAAATAATGACTGAAAAATAAAATCTACCCCTCACCAGTACTTCTTAATGTGCATTCAATAATTCAATTCACCCACTTTAAAGGATAAATTTAGTACTGTTGGATAGTTTAGGATAAACATGTCTGATGGACATGGAAATCTCCGACACGTTCTACTTTATAGCACTCTAACACCAACAAATCTTGACTGTGAACTAAGACACTGTTGAAGAATATGGAAAATTGAGTTCAATACTAACTTGGTTTTTGATCCTTCAAGAACAGGGAATGCACTGTATTAACTAACATATACAACCTTCTGACGTCTGAGTGTTCTATATTTCCTTTCTAGAAGTTGGCTGACAAAGTCTGCTGCTCCTTTTAGCTTTTCATTAATAAAGGAAGTAAAATAACAACTTTGAGTGTTATTTATGATTGGGTTTGGGGGTGATAGTTGTGAGATGTGAGGTACTTCACATAAACTATTAAAAGATAAGATCCCTGAAGTTGCTCTGATTTCTACAAAGCAGAAATATAAACCAAAGGGATTAAAATAAATACTGGCTTCCCAAATGTGTAAGAGTGAATTCAATTCAATAACCCTAAGTGTCTGCCACTGGACTAGGCACTAAAGGTGAAAATATGAAGAAAATGAGCCATAAGTGGCCTAGAGGCCAGTAACGAGCTGAGGCAACATGGTGCCATAAGGACCACGCCTACAGGGTACAGTGACCATGTTGTATTAGTCCCGGGGAAGAGGAGAGAACATTCTGCTTTGGAAAGAGCTCGAAGAGGATCATGTTGGAGTAACACTTGAACTATGCTCTGAACAATAAGATTTCGTTCAGGATCCATAGAGGAGAGGAGAGAAAGAACCTTCTAAGCAGAAAACAACATAGGTGGAACATTAGAAGAGAAAGAATAGACGCTCTTGAGGGTAAGGGGCAATATTCCATTCAGAGAGAAAAAAAAAACTTATATTGCCCTAACCATTACAGTACGTTGTTTTGAAAAAGTATATTAATTTCAGATGTAAAAACATTTTCCTTGTGTACAAGTAAATACTGTAATTGAAGTGACAGAGCAGACATGTAGAATTTATTATCTGAAAGAAAATCTAATCAATAGGTATTTCATTTCAAAAAAGTTAATGAAATATTATGGCGAGAGTGGCCTTTTAAGCTTTGATTTTTAGATTCGGAGAAAGAGTTTAATTTTCAATGACAAGGTCACTACTAGTTGAATGGTCTCCCTTCCTTTCCACAGAAATGACGGTTCTTTCGTTCTTGAATTATTTATTAAAATCAGACTTCACTAATCAGAGTTTATTTAAACTTCCTTTCAGAGATCAGCAAATTAAAATCATGTTACCTCTGTTATTTCTACCAGTTCAGAAGGGACATTAAAGTACTTATGTGAAATTAAACATTAATTTCATGAAAGTGTTATTGGTGTGTAACAAAAGCCTTTCTTCTCAGTTCATGCTAATTAATATTCAATGCAATAAAGACATATGTATTTAATACTATTATCATCAAGGAAGGGCAAAGGGTTGAAGTCATCGTAAAGGACAATGTGGGTATATTTTATCTCCTGCTAATTAGCAAAATTAGATGAGCGTCTGGAAGATTATTTGAAAGCAAAGGTTTGCCAAGCCTTTTTCAATAAGCGGTTTTTATGCTCTCAATAGCCTAAGACTCAACTCTTAGATGACAAAAATAAATCTTTTGGTACATCCATCATAGTTAAAGCAAGCCACTTCCAAGGTCAACTATAGGGTCAGAAACAAAAAGCGTGCCAAATAGCCACATATGCAAAATCATAGACATCAGCTCATCTGAAACAAATACTCTACCTCACAAAAGAAAACTTATTTCGTTGTTTACATTTATGGTATTGTGCTGATACAGCTTAATTTGGAGATGTAATGAAAATTGTGTATCTTTTTGCCATTTGGATGATATCTTCCAGAGAAGTTTTTTTTTTTTTAAAGGGCATAAAAACACTGACCCGTAATTTTGCCAAGATCTAGGTCAGGGAGTAAACTGCATATCTCTTGGACGATGTATATAACGCAATAGATATTACATATGCTATTTATCATTATCCAGGCAGCCCTTCTTTCAAAAGGATGTCTTTGCTAAATAAATGTGTCCTCATAACTGCCTTTGAGAAGTAGACATGTGCTGATCCTATACACTCTACACCTTCTTTGAAGCCCTCGAATACCCCACTTCAAAAACATGTCCTATTTTAATTATATCATCCTGGTACATGAGAGATAAGGTGATTTCTCTACTTCCTGGATCAAAAGAGAGAGAAGGATTAGACTGAAACAGCACATCAACTATCATATTAGCTGTCTCTAGATTACAACATGTGAACATTTTATGTCCATGCCACAATCCTCCTTTCAGTGTCTATGAGGAAGTTTCTGCACTTTGTTTGACCTGACTGAACTTTGTCACACTGCCTTCTCACCACCCCTGCTGAAGCAAGCCACTAAATCTTACCAACTATCTCTTTGTTGTCTCTTGTAGGTTCCCAGCCCCTCCTTCCAATCTTACCAAGCCAGTTAAGTTGCACTTTTCACCTTCTCTGTTGACATAAAATGAAGTAACTGCATTTATTTGATTATTGACTGCACATTTTGTCAACATCTCAAATTTTATAAGTCAACCTAGATTGTGTTTCAAGGCAAAGTCCTAAAATTTCATAGCTCATCTCTATTTGCTTGCTCAGAGCAAAGTAACGAAATGAAAAACTCAGAACTGTGGAGAAAGTTTGTTTAGTCTTGTCATCATATAACTGAACTAAATTATTCAGCACCATATAAGTGTTTTAAAACATTCTATTATAGAAAAGGAAGTTATTAGTCTGTTAAAATATACTTAAATTTGATAGACATTTAACCAATGTCTATGAAGGTTGAGTGTGTTGGAATGAAAATTATTAGAGTGCTGAATGCAACATGAATTCAATGTAGTAGAAAAAGCAGATGTGGCAGCTGTAGAGAGGTACTCACTTGCTAAATGAAAATGCTAGGAGTATAAGGCCTAGCTCCCAAGAAACAGGATAAGTCTCCTATTCTCCACCCACAAGGTAAAGGACTGTTGTACCTCATGCCCGGAATCATGATCACCCGAGTTTTTAAAAATATTTCATGGAATACATTATTTAATCCTGTTAGTAAAATATTGGACTTAAGGTCATTTACATATAAATGTGTGACTTTAGAACAAGGCCTCTTAGTATTTTAAACACTGAAGCTGATGATAGGTTTATAAAAAATCCCCTTCCGGTGACTCTTACCCATTCCCAGGTAAGAAAATGTTATTTGACATCAATATGGAAACATTGTTGAGTAATCCATGGATTCTCTTTAAAAACAAAAACAAAAATAAAAACGAAAACAGAAACAACTTTTTTTAGGTTTAAGAAACACAAACATATTTTAAAGTTGGAGATTCATCCTATTAGAAGAGATTTTGTGGGGTGAAAAAATAAGACAATATTACCTTCTAATAATTCCAAAATTATTTGAAGTCAGTCAACCAGTCCAGAAATTATGCCATACATTACATTCAGTTGCTGAGTTAGAATAAGATTAGAATTTCCCTATGAAGCTTCTATTTTGTAAGATGTTTTGGTCTGTTATACAAAGCAAACAGGTCCAGACCTGATTAAGAAGGTGAATCACATGAAATAAAAAGTATATGTACAAGTTAAACCCTAAGTACTGAACAAAATATACGCCTACACAAATAGCATCTGTGGCCTAGAGTAGAGGCCAAAACACAAATGTCTTCAGGGGCCGGACTGGTTAGGGAGCCTGACGCTGGCTGCAGGGGAACGTGGTGTGGGGAGAGGTCCTGATTTCTGTTTGGCCACAATGCGTACCCAGTGTGACAGCATCTTTAATGTTTTAAGTCTAGATAGAATCTAGATTTTTTTATACGAGATGTCCCAATTATTAAATGCTGGTCATGAACTCAATACTATTGATACAAAACAAAACATCTCTATGGCTTTTTGTTTGCCACCTTTGAAAGAAGTTTCAGTGGGGCATTATATGTATACTTAACTAGATACAAATTATAAATGCTGCCCTTCAGAAAATAATCATGAGAAGTAACTACCTAATGAAAGGAAAATTGCTTACACTGATAAATTCAGAGCCACCTTAGACCAAGGCCTCTCTCTCCCTGCCCTCCTCCCAAAATATCAACAAGCACCAACAGGATGCCAGGTGCTAAATTCTTTGTTGAAATCTGAAGACAGAGTGACAAAGAAGAAAGACTCAAGCCTGATCTTCATATGATTTACAGTCAAACGGATGGACTTGCTTATAATCTTAGCATTCACTGAGTGATTTCCTGTCTTAGAAAACTTCAGGATACAAAGGAAATCCCTCCATTTCTTACTTTCCTCCATGCCTACTTGTACTTTATATTCATTACAGTTTCATAACCAGAAAGCTAGGAAAATTGTCTGTCACACTGTTCTATCCATCTTCTTAGGACAAGCTCTGGTAGAGATCTGAACTTAACATAATATGAGGGAATGCATAATTCTACTGGTGAACTCATTTTAATCTTCTTCAATGTCTTATCGCCTAGGCTGCTAGTTAACTACTATGTTCTTTCTTTCTTTCCCCTCTTGCCTTAAGGAGAAGAGCAGTGAACCCAACTAAAAAATGATATTTTTGAGATTCAGATGGCCATGTGAAATAAAATCTGGTTAATGAAATGTGAGGGGAAAAGGTTACATGGGGCTTCCAAAATAAATTGTGTTAGCCTTTTGCCTTTTTCTACTTCTTTTTCCTATCTGTAACCCAGATGTGATAGCTGGAGCGCTCGTGGCTACATTGTGACCCTAAGGAAATTCTGACAATGAAAGTTACCAACCAAGGATGATGAGGCAGAAAACTGGAAGAACTTAGGTCATTGATGGCATTGTAGATTCACTGAACCAGCCCAGGACCACTCACCTCTACAGGGTAGCCATAAAGACTCTGAATACAGGCAAAAGTGACCAATAAATGGTTTTTTAATGCTAAGTTGCAATATGTGATATGTTCTATTTTATCATTATCATCATGTTCACTTAGCAAGGCAGAGCTTAATGCGCTGCACAAAATTGCAATGAACAAGGTTTTAACATAGCATGCCTATCAATCTCTTCACATGAATCTATGATGATTTGCCTCAAATGATTTCTATCTCCATTGCTGTTCCTTTAAGATTTTCCAGAGGTACTCATGGGCTTTAATAAATATAATAATATTTATGTTTCAACAGTTTCTGTCCACCCCATAAACTTCATACTATTTGTAGAGGAGAAAAAAAAAAAAAAAAAAAAACCTGCCTAATGTGTTCCAAATGCAGTTCCAAACTTATACAGTGTCAATTAATCCAAGGTGATATCTCAATATACCTAGAATAGTTTTACCTTCAAAACCTTGTGAAGAGTATGAACAAACACCTACCTGGCTATGGGCAAAAGTGAATCATTAATGCATTCTTTTCTAGAGCACTAACAGAATAATTCTGGGAAGCTCTTGGAATTCCATTGAATTAAGCTACCTAGCTTCTCTCTCCAGTTTATATTTAGCCTCACAGCCAGTTCTTGCCCATAGTGAAGTTGGAATCTGTAGCCTAGCATTGCCTATTATTCTTTTGTAAATAAATTGGTGACTAAGAGGAGTTCTGCTGCGATATTTTAAAGAGAAATTGAATTGAATTTTTTGAATAAGAATTCCATAAAATTCTGGATACAGAAGAAACTATTAAAGTGTACTCACTCATTCCATAAGCATTTTTTATACTATCTTCTAGATGCCAAACAATGAGCATTTAAAGCTGAGTAAGAAAATGTGTCTATCCACAAGAATCAGAGAGGTAGATGAGTAAGCAAAACATTACCATACAGCATAAGTATCAATATAGAACGTATTCACAGAGGTTTGTGTGTGCCAGAAAAAGGAATATCTAAATCTATTTCAGGAATCGAAAAGACCTTTTAAAGGGGAGATGGGTAGATGAAATTTTTAAGGGTGATTAGATATCACTGAACAAAGGAGGGTGGAAGGCTTTGCCAGTAGAGGAGAAAGAACCTGCTTGGAGCTCACTTAACTATTACTTGAGAGGAACAAAATAATACCTAGTATAAGCCTATGACTGAGAAAAAAAAGTGATCACTTCTACAGTAGATATACTATAAATATATATCATTAAATATTTTTATAATTCTTTATCTAAAAGACTAGAGAAGGATAAATAACAATATTAACTGATAATAATTGATACCTATGACTCTTTAATATCTGAATCCATGAAAATTCTGAAATAGTTGAATACAAAGTAAGTTTCTCTCTTATTTTTATAATGCCCCAGGACAATAAATGTCTCTCTTCCTGATTTTGGTTTTTATCATAATAATACTTAAATATAATCCATGGAAAAGAAATTTTACATTATCAAAATATGTGACATTTCTATTTAACTATTATCTACCATTGTAAATAACATCTTATTAACTTAGATAATAAAGTTTTCATTTCATCCTTTACTTATATGTATACAACCTAAATTCATATTTATAGACCTATGCCTATATATATAAATAATATAGCCTATCACAAATGTTACTACTTCTGCCTCTACTAGTGTTTTCAATGACAATTACTACCCCATCATTTTTATCATTTTTCATATTTACTATGTTTCAGTTATTAACAAACATTCTAAATATATACTACATTTAATGCTTCTACCACCAAGATAAAGACATTAGTCCCATTTTGTAAATGAGAAAAATGAGTCTTACAAAGGTTAAGCAAGTTGTTATTGGCAACACAGTTAATTAAAAAAAAAAAAACAAAGGCCATCTAAATATACTTGTGTCTTCAAGCTCCCAAATTTACCACTTACTGACTATGTGGCTTTAGACTTCTCTAAACCTAGGTTTCCTCATCTGAAAATTGACAACAGCCATCACACTTACATAATAGAGTGGCTTCAAAAATGGAATCTAGTACTATATATAAAAATACTTGTAAAATACACACAGCCACAAAAATATTAACTATCATCCTCATGAAAAGATGATAAAAGGATTTATGTAATAAAAACTTGAAGACAGAATTTACCTACAAAAATAACTTATAGTAAATGATAATAGAAGGCAGAAATAGTTCAGTGTAACTGTTTCTCATAGTTTTACAAGTGTCATAATATACTGGAAGATGATAGAGACCTTAAAAACATTATTTACTTTAAGTCCCACTTTAGACTGATCTCAAAATACGTAGGATGGACCACATAAATTGACCTACTATAAAAATTCAAAGGGCTTGCCAGATTCATCTTTTTTTATTTTAATCTTTTAAAAGCATGTTTAGATTATATTCATTTGATTTTAGTAAACCTTTTCTCTAAAATAAATTGCCTATACATGCACACACTAACACATGTGGAATTCTTTTTCTGTAATCCTCAAGGAGGCTTTTGATTCTTCTTCTGATTCACCAAAAAAGAGTCAGTGAGGAAGTGCAATGCGTACTGGGATTTGGATGGCTCCACAATCACTGCGTACATTTACATAGAAACCAGATGGTTGCAGAAAATGTTTCTTTTTATTAGAAAAATGGATTATTGAGGTGTTCTACAGACTCTTATCCTCTAATGGATAAAAAGTGCAAATCAAAGGTGAACGATAGGGAAACGGCATCCAAAATAATCAGGCAGCTCATTCCAGCTTAGCCACACATCCCCCAGGACAACTTCTTAGAAAGTAACATTTTACTAGGACTTCAGACATTGTGGTGAAGGGTCCAGGGCTTCTGTTATTAGGGGAAAGGGAAAGAAAAAGGAAAAAGGAAAGCTTGGTCAAGAAAGTCTCCTGCCCGTTGCCTTTTGAAATCTTGATTTTTTTTTTCTCCCAGAAAAAACTAACCACAAGTTTCTAAGATGAGATGTTTAAGGGGCTTCACTTTTTAATCTCGCAATATTAATTCCCTAAAGCTTTGAACTGACAGGCAGGCCAATGTAAATGAGCCAGAACAAGAGTCAGAGCCAGAATTTTTGTTGTACCATGACAAAAAAATGTGTTATTAGTGCTCAGTGATTTATGAGCATGCAAGAGGAAAGGATATAACAAGTATAAGATTGTCTTGGTATGTGCATGGCTTACACAATATCAGGGCAAAATACAATCAACTTTATTACACTCTCATCTATATACAGATACACATTTCATATAGAGTGTCTATATCATATGGGACATTTCATGTGTGTTTTCATTCACATTTAGCATTTCAAAAAATGTTAAAAATTTTCTAATAGACACATTTGTGAAATGACATACACAGTAAACTCTTGTTAATTAATGTATTTATTGGTTACCTATACTGCATTTAAATCTTGCCTTAAATAATTTAGATGCAGCACCTAGTGATGAGTTAGTTTCACTAGCTAAGCAAATTAACAAAATCTATGATAATCCATGCATGTAATCGCAGAGGATAAATTTAGTAAGAAATGCCATTAAAATTCAAACAATTAGGGAAGAAAAAAAAAAGCTTGGCATTAAGGGGGAAAAAAACACTTTTGTAACAAAATTAAAAGCTTCTGGAAAAATATGATGTTCTAACAAAAGCATAGCATTCCATTTTATAAAATTTAACATTCTCTTTCCTTATGCTTGACCACTGAAAATATACAGAAGCACATAAGGGCCTGCTCACAAATTATACATGTTTATAAAGCACAAATCAAATGTCAGCTGTTCATCAGACTTGGATGAAAGATTAAAAAAAGAAAAAGAAAGCCTAGAGAAAGTTAGGCATAGGGAGGGAATGGAGAGACAAGAGACACAAAGAGGCAATCCATCAACCACATCAACTGCTTCGTGTCGAAGCTGCAAACAGCTGGGATATGCCAAACCAATGAGAAAGACAGCCCTGATATTTGAGGAATTAAATAAGTTATAGGATAAATAACAGGATGACAATATAGTAATTGCCCACAACAGATATTAGACAGGGGGAATACTGGCTGGATCAGTTAGTTGCTTGACCGAAAACCCTCCAACTTGATCTTCATTGTAAAGGCTGAATCCCCAAAATAAATAGACCCACCACCACCCCCACTATCCCAAGCAATAAAAAGTAATTCACTGAACAAAAGTGTAAGGAATATTATTTTCTCATACTACAGATAGATATAAAATTTTAATTTTTTTTATCTTATTTGATATTATGATAATATAACATTTTAGAAATAATTTTGGCAAGTAAAGAAAAGCCAAGTTAAACAAATAAGCAAAACCATTTTTACTGGTAATGTTTGGGAAAAGGAAGTTCTACATAATGATTATGGTCCCCCCATTTTTCTTTCTGCCACTTTTCCAGTCTTCTTTTCTCTTCCTTCCCTCCAACGCTCTTTCCTTCCTTCCTTGCATTTTTTTGTTTTGCTTTGTTTTAAACTTTAAAAGGAAACTCAGTCAGTAGCAATTTCATTTAGTCTTTTTGAGGCATCTCTGTGGACCTCACTTCTGAGTGTTTTTTTTTTCTATTTTTAATAACACTTTCTTTAAATTAAAAAAAAAAGATAAATAAATCTTTCCAGCAAGAAATGTTCTAGCATATTTTTTTCTTTTTCTTTTCAGCTTTTTCACAGGGTTAAATCTATAAAGAATTAATATTATTTATCCCATCAACTTTAAAAACGATTTTTAGTTATTATTTTGGATTTTAATCCTTGAAACACCAATATCATTGCTCTGAAATCAATTCTGCTGCTCAAAGGGAAATTATAAATAAAAAGACAATACAATTAAGTTTATCTTTGCGAATGAAATAATAGGGTGAAGATTACAGATACACAAAATAAAGTAAAACAACTAATGGTATTAGGTCATTTTATCCATACTTGATTCTCAAGGCTGAAGTCACCTGAGACTTTAAAAAAAAAAAAAAAAAAAAAACTGATGCCTGGACCCTACTACACAAAGATTCTCATTTGATTGAACAGGGTGGGCCTTGGGTATCAGAAGTTCTTTAAACTCCCCAGATTATTCCAATGTGCAGTCAGGAACCAAAGATGGACAGCACAGATTGATGAGAAAGAGGAAATCATTCATTGCAAGAAAAAAGGGTCGAGGCCAGGGAGGACAGTGATCCTGTACAAGTATACTGGGTAGATGATCAAACATTTCCAATTCACCTATAATTTTCAAAAAACCATTTGTCAAATTATGAGAAATGGCAGGAAAATAAAAAATTGCAAATATCCCCTTGGAGCCAATGACTCTCCGAAGGTGGAGTCTAAGGAGAAAATGAACCATCTAAGGAGGAATATTCAGTTCTTCAGCTAAGGCAAGCAAAAGCCATCCTTAGGATCTATCTTTGAAATTTAATTACATAACTAATCAAATCTATTTAGACTTCTCTTCCCTAACTCATACTCCCTCAGTAGAAGTAACGGAGAGCTCTAAAAAGGCTCCAGTTCTGCTGGCCTGTGATAAGTGAAAAAGGAATGGCCCCCACTGGTTTATACAAAACACATTTTTTTCAGAGGTCTGTCTTTCCTTATGCCACTGAATTCTGCCTACTCTTGGATTGAACAAGGAAGCCAAAATTTGCCATAAGATGGAACTACTCATACATATCAGACAAGCCATAGTAGAAGAACAGAGAAAACAAGCTCCAAAGAAATTGAGCTAGTAAATAGCTCAGAACTATTTGTCAAGAGTACAGCATTTGAGACAATGTACACTAAGTTCAATTTGAGCTAGGAAAGATGGCATTTCCTGTAATCCCTGTGCTAATTTTCCTTGTGATAATCTTCTTCAGTCTTTTTCTGAAACAGAATACAACTTTTTTCCCTCTCGTTTGGCCTTCACTATCCTTTCAGCATGCCTAAAACTGAGACGAGCTCAGCCACTGAGGTGGGCTTGAAGTTTGAAAAATGAATTTCATAAAATTGGAAAAGATTGTTCCAGCGAAAGCAGAAGATAGTAGAACATTCTATAATCTTCAATGTAAGTACTTAAATGTATAAGCAGGATATATGCATTAAAAGAAGATAATTTCAGAAACCCATAGTTGATATAACTGGAAATTTTTAAAGTACCTTAATTTTTGTTATGATATGTGAGGATATGTTTTCATTATTTATTTTTATTTATTTTAACCCAAAGTAATAAAAAATGATGTGAAGAAGAGATGTTCAATAGTTAGTTTTATTGACACTTCAGCTGGTATTTGACCCATTATTAAAATATTGTATGTTATTTACATACATCTAATAAATTTATTTTTAAAAATAAATCAACTTTTATCACACTATGACTTTGACTCATTTAAACCAAGAAAAATTTAATTCTGGTGTCCTTATATATTATATATTACTTAATAATTCTTAGAGAAATAAGTAGTGGCAGAATTTATGTAAAATATGTTTTAGAGAATTTACTATTTTTTTAGTATTTGATTTTGTTAGGTTTCAAAATGGCTGTTCTGAATTCATCTTTAGTGTTACCATTTTTAATGATCATTTTCTATAAAATAGTAATTGTAACCCACCTGACCTTTTTACCCTTTTCACAGAGATGTTAAAATTCCAGTGAAATCACATACTGTTCTATGTAAGTCACAGGAAGTCATCTTTTCAAAAAATATGACAGAAAGCCTTGTAATAACATTTCCTGAGTGCAATCTAGGGAGCTTTCAGGGGGACCATATGAAGTCATAGAAGCAGAGCCTCCTATAAAAAGTGAAAAATATTAATAAATACAACAGTTCTCTCTCATCAAATAAAAGCTCACCACAAAGGAGTACCTCATAACCTAGAGAGAAAATATTTAATATCTTAAAGCAATTCAACGCAAACATTAAAAGTTATGCTATTTTTATACTGAGGGTAAGATTAGGTCTGAAGAAACAATATAAGTTACTTATCAGTGTTTAAAATAAAAAACATATTTAATACACATCAGTTGCTAACTATTTATCTTCAGCTTTAAAACATTCTCCATTAAAACACTGTATTTCTTCCTTAAAAGTTTTGTGATAGTTTTCTAGCCATTTCCATTTATTGCTACACAGAAGAGAATGTCTGGGCAGGTGATTTACTTAAATAGATGGCTGCTAAATGAGAATGAACTTTGACTCATTTAAATTAACTTCAATATTTATTGTTACAAGCTTGACAATGCTCTTGAAAATGATTAAGCATGACCTCTAGAATAAATGAATTTAATAAAAAGGACTGAAAAGTAATACAACATTCTATTTAAGAGATACCACCATTATTTTGAAATCAAGATCCCATAAAAGGTTTGACATGCAATACAATAGAGTAAAATTTGATTTAAGAAAATTCCAATAACTTTAGATAATTTTACCTAGAGAAATTCAGTGCAAAATATGTTGAAAATGACTAAAATGACTATCCCAAAGAGAACAAAGTAGTTGAGTCTCGTTTGTAAATTTTAGTGAAATAGAAAAATAATTCCATTTTCACATATAATTGCTTCAATGGACAAGATTTATCACCTACTTGTGTGGAATCATTGTTTAACATAGAAATTGTCTGAATAAGCCTATAAATTAAATTATAAGCCTAAGGGTAACATAGAGGGAGATGCAAAATATCATCACCATTAACATGTAATCTCTGTATATAGCATATAAATTTTTTTAAGGAAGAAGGAAATTCAGTCAGGAAAGTAACTTTGATTTCCTTGCTATTGCAGGACATTTCTCCACTAGTGCCTCTAATGACTGTCTGTGACTCACAGGAGAATGAGACCTCTCTGACCTATGGTTCAAAAGCATAAGCTCAAAGGAAATTTCAATTTATTGATTGTTCCACATATAAACATCTTTTTGCTAGTTTCAAGAACACATTTACTGATATTAATATTAACCTCCAACTTTTTAGCTCAAAATGTCACTATCATCAGAAAAAAATGGCTCAAATACAAACCTCCAGGGGTGTCATCATTGCTGAGAGTGATTTCCTGTTACTCTATCTGTATATGCCTTGTCTTGTAACTAGGCATGTACGCTCTTCACTCTTTGTGGACAAAGTTTCAGGCTACTGGAACATGCCCTCTGTACTCTGGTGACCTAGTCAAACACTATGCATCCAGGGGGTGCCCAAGATGTACTCCTGGAACTGAATTCTTATAAGAGAGCAGTGTTAAAACAGGACGGTGGCCCTTGCTTGACCTCCAGCTTTCTACACAAATAGATATGAAAGATGTAGCTCTGTGTGCAGGTATATTTTTCACACAGTGACTAATGTTTAATATAATCTATACTCAGCCAGTGTAGTAAAGTATAGATGATATCAGCAACCAACTCTGCGTGACAGCTTACCTGTCCTTTGTGACTATTTCAATATTGTTTACCAAAAGAAAACAGGTTTTCAAAAATCATACCCTCTGTTTAAAATTCAGGAGAATTCACAGATGCTATCTATTCACAAAATGCATAGGTTTAGAATGTATCATTTATTTGGTAGTGATATCATCAGAGGGTGTTTGTACTCAGCTACAATGAACAACCCAAAGATCTTCAACGTGCCTCGCATACTCTCCAGTATCCAGGGTCCTTAAACAAGCTGTTCTGACAGCCAGGAACCTTGCCTCTCCCATCTCCTACCACCCCTCCCTTCAACTTCTACTCATTCTTCAGGCACCAGCTGAAATTTCACTTCCTCCAAGAAAATTCCCCGCATGCTTAATAAATGAAGATAGGCCTCATACACAATGATCATCGCCTATATCTTGACTGCCTGTTTATTTGCAGGTCTCCTCGCCCTAAACTGTCAACCTTGGAGAGCTGGGCTGTGTCTTGGTCTGGACTGTGCTCCAAGTGCCTGGGCCGGTAGGTAGGCACCTCATAGGTAACTATTACTGAATCGAAATGTAAATTGAGCTAAGACAGTAGAGTAATTTATGCTAAAGAAAATATTTTAAAGATTACACTTTTTTTCTGAATTATTATGTCTACCTGGGAAGTGAACGTTTAGGGGCGTGTGTGTGTGTGTGTGTGTGTGTGTGTGTGTGTGAGAGAGAGAGAGAGAGAGAGAGAGAGAGAGAGAGAGAGAGAGAGAGAGGAGAGAGAGAGAAAGGGAGAGAGACAGAGATAGAGACAGAGATGGAGAGACAGAGAGAGACAGAGAGACAGAGAGGAGACACATAGAAACTGCAAGAAAAAAAAAAAGAAAAGGGAGGGAGGGTGTGAAATGAATCTCAGTCCTAATCAGGACCAAAGTTTTGCCACTCTGAAACATGCCTTTTGGGGTACTGATTTTAAACTGCTTATAAAAAAAACAAAAGACTCACAAAGAATCTTTGGTTCCCCCCCCCCCCACCCCTTATCCACCTAAAGAAATTCAGATAGAAAACTTGCTAAAGGACAGGAGCATCATCTTAGCATCATAATGTAAACTTAATGTGGCAAACAGGGAGAAATCTAGCAAAGCCTGTTTGTTGAACTTCCCTCTGTGTCCCATTGTTACCTGGTGGCCCAGCAAGAATTTGTTTACCACGTGTTTGCTCTTTCTCATTTACCTGTAAGTTATCTGCTTTCCCTTTGAAATCCCAGACCTATGATTCCTCCTTTGTCTAAAATGTCATTTACACCTTGAATGCCCAATGCATATTCTCATGACACCCTCTCATGTACATCCATAATAAATCTTAGACGTTTTCTCCTGTTAACCTGTCTCGTGTTAATTTGATTTTTAGCCCAGCAAGAAGAACTTAGAAGGTGGGAGGAAAGTTACTTTTTGTGTTCTGCAGTCTTCTTTTCAGGGCTGTGTTCCTGTAACAGAGTGAAACACACATGGTCTCTCCAACTCCATCTTGTCCGAGCCTGCTTTGTTCCCATAGCTTTCAGGCTAATAGCTTCTACTTAGTTTTGCATGTAGACATGCTAATCATTAGCGGAATTCTACTTTCATCTTGAGGAGATAAGGGAAGCATGTATTGTTTATCAAAGATTTTCATGAACCTTGTGATGGGACTCACATCAACCAGCACAATCTTCTTCAGAACCCTCCTAGTGCCCAGATGTCTGTGGTGGTGAATTACCTTTTGCTTATCCCAATTCTCCTTCCTGTAACAAAAATAAAGAAAGAAAGAAAATAAAGAAAAGGAAGGAAGGAAGGAAGGAAGGAAGGAAGGAAGGAAGGAAGGAAGGAAGGAAGGAAAGCCTGAACTCTGTACTTTCTTAACATAGATTAGAAAAAACACTAGGTCTCCCATCTTCTCAATTGGCACCTTCTAGATCAATAAATCTTTCTTTACTACAAACTCTGACGTTTTGAGTTTTGGCCTTTGGAAGCAAAGGACACATGGACTTTGGACCAGTAACATTCCCCTACATGGTATTTCATTCTGCCGTTACAATATCAACCACCTTTGTAGAATCCCTGCCTCCCTCACTAGACTGCAAATACAAATAAGTTTTATCATTACCCATAGTGCCTTAGCAGATCGGGATGAGGACAATAGGGAGAAAAAAATGGGAGTTGAGGGTGCTATATTTTCACATTCTCAGAGTAAACATTTGGAATCATATAGGAAGAAATCGGGATGGGAACTCTGTTCTTCTGGCAGTCACAACAATTTAGGCCATTTATTCAGTATGAGTTCCAGAAAATATTGTATAGAATAGCTCCATGATAAATAGTGGATAAATTAAGATAATTAGGTGAGATAAATAAGGTAATATAAATTGTGAGCTTTATATAATACATAAAACATAATAGGCAAATGCTCTTTTCTCACCCTAATATATTTGTCTTGTAGCCTACCACCTTGGTAGCATTATATATGAGCCTCAGTGTCATGTGAATTTAGTACTAAATTAAGTCCCCAGACCAAGATTTTTCAAAATGTGGTCACCGAGGAACATTTTTAGCCATGCAAATTCTTTAGCCCACCCCAGGCCTACTGAATCAGAAACTTTCGAGGTGAGACACAGCCATCTGTGTTTAAATAAGTTCTCCATAAGACCCTACAGCTTAAGTTTGATAACCACTGCTCTACACGAATGGGGAAGCATTCATTTAAAATAGAGACAAATAACCACCTTACCTAATTGCTTGCTGCTAAAAGTATGATCCCTGGACAAGCATCATTACATGGCCTGGGAGCATACGAGAAATGCTGGCTTTCAAGCCTCATCCTAGACTTACTAAATCAGAAACTGCATTTTAAGAAGATCCCCAGGTGATTCATATGCAAATTAAGTATGAGAAGCACTGATCTAGTGAGAATTTTGAGTAGCAGATGGTAAGCTTTGGGAGGGGAAAAAAACAAAACAAGTAAAAATTACATTTAAAAAATTAAACTAAAATCTCCAAGCTCATATGGAAGAGAAGTATAGAAAGTAATGAGTGTTTTATCACATACAATTTTTCTAATTAAATTTCACATTATCCATTGTAAGTAAGATATTTGGTATGGGAATAGGGGGACCCCCATGGCTTTTTAACTGTACTTTCCAACGAGAGAGTAAGGCAAGAGTGAGAACCAGTGGGCCACATTTTAAAGCTAAAGACATGTGAAATGAATCTACTGTGTATTTGTAGCTGGTACACATAAACACTGGAAAAGAATTTTTAAATTCTTCATCTTTTGTTCCACATTCCTTCATACATGCACATTTTTCACATATTTAACAAGTAATACTTTTATCACCACAATTTTGCTATTGATTGCTTCTTTAACAACAAAATGCATCACAAACAAAAATGAATGAAGCTGTCTGAGGAGAAAATTCCATAGTAGCTTTACTGTCAATGCCCATCATAAATAACCATGACATCATAGAAGCCTTATCTACGGGTTGCCGCTACTGATCGATGGCATCACTCTAGTAGTGTAAATAGCTTCTAATGTCCCATCTTCCACCTTCAAATAGGCTCTGATTATTTATGATAGCTGTTAGGTTACAAGTCTGAGCTGTGGTTTGGATTTATTTTCTACTTATAGCTGCTATGGTTTTCAAGTGAGATAGGATTATTTTTTAGTTAAGATGATGAACTGAGATAGAACTGTCATCAAGCCAGGTACACCATCATCTCATCTGGTTTGTGTCACCATTTGACTATGAATTCACAGTGTAAGAATTCTTTCAGTATTATCATTATCAACCAAAAAATATTAAAAGATAGCAGTTAATCACTGGTTGTCTCAACATGAAACAGAAAAAAAAAATGTACTGGATGCAGCTTGCTATTCAATTAAAATATGTTTAAAATACATTTAGCTCTTTATTACTAAACTGTGAAAAGGTGTATCATCTGCATTGTGTGTATTTTATGATAATGAAAGTGTTTCAACTTGAATGTGACAGTTAGAGTTGATTTAGGAGGTAAAAGGAAATCCATCACCTCTTGTGCAAGGTATTCTTCATAATCATAAAAGAGACTGACAGGTAACCTGGGCAAGAATACATTTTTGCAGAGAGAAATAGATGCAAGCTGTGTGTCTACACGAAACAGGCAGGTGAAATTTAAAAATCTGTCAATTATCCAGATATTTTGTCAATATAATACATATATTTGAATTATTCTAAACATTAGATAGGCATGGTAAGTTATTAACAATATTAATGAACTAGATCAGGGTGATATTGACTATATTTTTCACTTTTTAAGATTTTTTTAGCATTATGTAAATAAAAGATTTTTCTTCTGAATTCTCACTTTTTTGGGGGATCTGACAAATTCATTACTCATATTTCCTCTAAGTCATTCTTTCTCATTGAGAAAATTGTACTAAAAATATAAGTTCTCAAAAACAAAGGGAAAGTTTTCACCATGCAAAATAGTATATGATTAATACCCTATTGCTATATTTTTAAGATAATTTTTAAAAGAAATCAGTAGTCACGAGGCTATTTAAAAATTCCATATTTCAATATTTATTCTGTCTTTTCTTATGATTCATCAGTTAACTGAGCTTCTAAGGAAATATGTATAATATTTAGACATCTGCTATGGCAAAATTATCTGTCCCATTCAATTTTAAATTATGTTGTATAATTTTTAATTATACATAAAATAACTGCTGTGTTTGGCATTTTTAAATGGTTTTTAACCTATATAAAAATAACTGGAAATCAGTTTGCCCCTCACGACATTTTACAAACATATTAATAGTAAGAGTATATCTAAGCTTAAATATTGCAAGGAAAAGTAAATATCTATTTGAAAATTCCCTAACTCTACCAAATTATGAACTGTTACTGTAGCAATCTTTCCATATTATTGATAACATTTTTGCCTAGTTAATTGCACATTCCTCTTACAGAGTATTTTGAGGACTATTCTACATATTTAAATATTTTAAAAATGGAAAGACATGCATTGTTCATGGTTATAAAGCAACTGCTCGATGAAATATAAAATGAAAACAGAGGGTTCCCCCCAATAACTGTTGCCCTTATATGACTATTGATAACTATTCATAAATGATAATTGATAAAAAAAATGATAATTATTTAACACTAAAATATTTCCTTTCTAATGGTAGCTATTTAAACATTTCTTCCCAATATGCTTTGCACTGCTTAATGTCTTAAGCGTACTGAAAATCAGTAGAGAGAGTGAGAATGTGGCCGCTAGGAGCTGACAATAGCTGTTTTGTCACATCTAGGCCTTGGTACTTACTCAGGAAGTGGAGATTCGTCCAGCCAGCTGATGCCAGAGGAGGATGATTTATTGCCTGGTGTCCTCAGTGGCAATTGGACCCTTTCCCACTGTCACTCACAACTTGCAAAGATCGTGTCCTAAAGAAGAGGTTCCCCTCCGTTCTAAAGAGATTACAATGCCTGTCATAAAGTGTCTTTTAGCAAAGGGAAACGGGTATGAAAATGGGCAAAGAAAGGAAACAATCAGAAGAGGAGAGAAGATGGATGTTCTGTAACCTTTTCTCAGAGACCCATTTCTTCTACTTTTTCTCCTGTCTTTAGCAGGTTTTTGTTTTGGCTGATGACAATGCGTAATAGCCTGATAAATTGAATTTGTGAGTCCTTTTTCTGATCTCTTGAGAAGACACTAACTCGTTGGGACTTCAGAGGGCTCACAGAGGCAGGAGACAACAATTAGTTTGTTGAAGATGTCAGAAAGTAGCTTCTGAGTTTTGCCAAGAGAAATCCTTACTGACAGATCAGTGCTGACAATGTTGGCAGCTGCTTGAAAAGTGCAGCAAGCCGCTCCAGCATCTCAGGGTCCAAGGAGGAAGGCCGCTGCATGGTTAACTCTGCACTCTGGCTGGGTCCTCAGAGCTGTGAATTCCCCAGGACTCACCAGAATTAAAGGGGAACATTGTAATTAAAAAAAAAAAAAATACAGAAGGAAAATAAAAGAAAAAAAGAAAGTCCAAGAACTGGATTCCACAAAACATTTTGTTAAATATCTTCTTTAACAGCTAAACAAACAGAAAATTAAATCTTAGGGTTGCTGTTAATTGAAATTTAAATTGGTGCCGAAATAAATCTCTATAACTGTTTTCAAAGCCAGTTGTGTACTGCACAATTTCAAATTTACTTCTCTATATGTAAAAATATATGCTGCTTGGGACTCAAGTCTATAGAACATATTCACTTTAATAAATCTTTTTAAGGACCACCTGGACATATGTTAAAGAGACAAAATACTCATGATCTGAACGTACTTAAATTAGTCAAGCGCTTTGCAGTATCATTCCTGAAATTATTAAAGGTTATTTAAATCCAGATTTATTGCCTAAAATCTTTGCTTTAAAATTCCTAAATGAGAGCTGTTTCTTCTCTAATGTAAAATAACCTAACTTTTCTAATATAAAGATATAAAATTGATGATTTCTTGAAAGTTTCGAAACTAATATGAAATCTCATTACATTTTGGTAAATATTATAAATGTTAGTATTTCTCCCTTGGCATTAAAAAAAAAATCAAAGATCTTTTATACAATGTTAAAGCATTATTTTATCTTTTGGTAGCCTTGTGACTATTTACTTTTAAAGTTACATAATTTGGAACTATGCTTTGTGTGTCTATTACACATTAATTACATATGTGTATTTTCATGTAAAATTATCACCTTAGACTTGGTGTCCTGGAAGTTTATTTCCAGGCATTTAATGGATTACCAGGCATTTAATTTTTCAGAATAATTCCCTTATAGAACTTAATGTAATCCTTCTCTATATTTTGAAGAAAGCTACATAAACCACCGTTTCTCATATTTCTGGCAAAAGAGTATTAAGTACTCAAGTTAGACAAATAATGGGAGGTGGAAACCAGACAATCTTAAATATTCTACAGTGAAAAGCTCCAGGGAAAAAGCCTGAGAGGAAAGAAAACTGAATTCTACACTTTGTTTTGCCATCAACTAGCAAAAGACTTTGAGCCTCTCTGGGCCCCACTTTCCTCATCAGTAAAATGAAGAGTTAATAAGGATGCTCTGTCAAGGGACCCTTTCAAGAGACCTAAAGTTATGATCATTCTCATTTGGAACTACTGATCATAATCAATGAATTTAGGCAGTGAAGTCTCTAAAACAAAAGCCATTGCATATGTGAATGGCCGATGACACTGTCTGAAATTTAAGGAGTGATTATGTAGATTTGGGGATACCCACGGTCTCTGATTTCTGGTGAGCATTCTTCCTTCCCATTGGCGTTTGGCCCTTCTCACCCTTATTAAAGAATGCACGGAAGAGCAAGAGATGTAAAACTCACATGGCAGACTTTGCTTCTCATCTACTACACAATAAAACTTGGTGGGAATGAAGTGAGAATTGTCAACTTAAATAGGATTGAGAGGTTCTTCTAGAGTTTCCCCTGCCACTACCACTGCACATTATCACAGTATTAATATGGCTGTTAGGGAATAAATGCATTTAACAGTTAATGTTAACTCCGCAGAAATAAATTATGTGGTCAAATTGTTCATTAAACGCATTAATCCAGTTGTAAAGGACCTGCATCATAGCAATAATTGCACTGTCATTTCAGAGCTTTTAAAAGCAAATCAATCCAAATTATATCAACTTGACATATACCTTCCCAGCAGCCTTACTTAAGTATCGAATAACGAATATGCAATAAAAGACAGCTTCTGATGTATTTATAAAGCAGTTCGAAAGCTTTTTGCATTTTTTGGCTAAAATAAGAATTTAAGGGACAGGAAGAAAAAAAGCATCCTGGCTCAATAGATTTCACTCATGTTTTTCCCATTTTACTCTCTGAGCCAAACCATGAGATTAACTACTTTACATATCTTCATAATATTTGTCACAAATATTGCTGCAATAGATAAAACCAGCACTTCAATCACAACAGTGAATAGAGTTCTACTGGGTAACAAAAACTCCTTGGCACAAAAGGAGACTTTTTAAAAATTCAAGCACTCTAAACTTAGCAGCACCCCTGAGAGCCACAAATTGAGAAAGATTAATTCTGTGCCCCTGCACCCCTCATTACCAGGAGAGCTGAAGTAGGTCAAATGCAAGTTAATCTCCTAAATTCCACTTTTGCACATGGATATTAGGTCAGCCATTACTGCGTATTGGCTAATGTCTTTAAGCTACATGCATGCAAAATTAATAAACAGTGTACCCAGCCAATATGAAATATAAATAGAAGTAAATGCCTTGAAGTAATTTTACATAATGACATTGCACGATACAGCAACTAAGGAAACATGCATACATGTGTTACTTCTATGCTATCTAGAGCCAACATGGGTGAAAACAATGAAAACCAATTATCCAAAGTTCTGAATTGTCCCCAAATAAATATTACCTCGCAGATGAAGAAATGTTAGTCAATCTAAATATCTATGAAAGTTCAAATACGATCTTTCTCCACCCCCATTTTAAAAAGCAAAGCAAGTTGCTCAAGTGGAGGTTGATGAAGTTTTAAGTGAAGTAAGACCGCCATCACTCTGTGAAGGTACAATGTTTTCCATTCTTTAGGGGAAGGAAAAAAAAAAAAAACAGGCATACATGTCAGCACAAAGCTAGTAAAATCAGGACTCTGCTTGTCCAGAAGGCCTCATAACAACCTAATTGCCTTACCTTTCTTAGACTGCAGCCAGGTCAAAACACTCCTATTCTATTTTCATTATGAACTGCATATTTTCAGGAGTGATAAATGTTGTGATTTCTTTGTAAAATTAAATGAACCATTATCTTGCATTTTGGAGAGCTCGTTTTCATTTCAAAAATGATTTCACATTCTAACTTATTCCATATGATCCTCACGATAACCCGAGTTATTGTTCTATAGCAAGAAATATATTAAATTCATTAAATTATTTAATTAATAACCATAAGATCTGAATCCTAGTCCTACTACTGTCACTAAATTAACTAGATATGAGAAACTGATGTCATTTTTCTTCAACAAGTGCACTCACACAGACAGACGCACAGACACATACACACACACACACACACACACACACACACAAATGTTAGCTTAAATGATAGTCTGAGGGGAAAAAAATAAAAATGACCCATAAAAAAAAATGCTTACCTTCACTCTCAGAATAAGAGAAATGTAAATTTAAAACACACTAAAACATCACTTCTTAACCTATGATTGGTAAAAATCAAATAATTTAGTTATACATCACGTTGGTGTGGAAGAGTGAGCAACTAAGTGCTTTCATATGTTGTTGTCTAGAGGGTTGGTTAGTATAACTATAGAAAAGAGGCAAAATCTACAACAATTATTAATGTACATACCCTTTGACCCATCAGTTCACGTCTAGGAATTTATCCTGTAGATATTCTCACATAGCTCCAAAATATACTATGTACAAATTCATTAATTCATGTAATTCATTTAGCATTGTTTGAAGTAGCTAATAACAATAATAATAAATTATGATATATAAATATATTCAATGAAATATGTAGCAAATTAAAAAATGAGGAGGTTCTTTACATACTAATATGGAATGATCTGCAAGATAAATAGTGAAGTGAAAAAAGCAAACTGCAGAATGGTGAGTTTAATGTAAAAAAGAAAAGCAAAATATATGTATTTGCTTCTATATGTATATCATAAATCTAGAAAGATCCACAAGAAAAACACTGGTTGTGCTTCTGGGAGGGAGGTGAGGTAATGGGAGACAAGTATGCTTAGTTAATTAAATAAATATTTAAAAGACTTAAGTAGAGTTAGATATAGAAAGATCTATAAATATATATTGAAAGATATCCAGAATATTATTAAAAAGATGTCCACATACATACAATATAATATGTTTTTTTATGTGTATGCAAACATTTTCATGTAAACTTTTTGTAATGATATGCAAGAAATTGTTGAAACTAAGGAGAAAAGTGTCTACCAGGAGAAAGTAGACATACTTATGCACTTGCTTGAATTTTACTATTCTTTCATAATCATGTTAATCACTATTAAAAACAGAAAAGGAGTAGAATTAACGGAAAGATATCCATAAGGTATCTACCCTTGAGTGGGTTCAAGCAGCCCATAATAAAAGGATTCTACTAGTCCTACAGTTCCACCTTCCTTCTTGTAATTCAAACGTAGATGAGACTATGAGAAAAAGAAAATTTCAATTAGAAATTCCGTGTAGATGACAGGCTCCTGAAAACCTAAGAGCAAGAGCTCAGGGAATGGATTTGTCTGGTTCGCCACATAAACGCCCAATAAATACGTGTTGACTGACTGACAGCCCCAATTGCTAAGCATGCTGCAGAATATGTGCAAAATAGCCTACTTGAGCAGTCTGCCATCCCATGAAGACATTTGATTCCAACAGGCTAGAATTTAATTGGAAAAATATGGGAAGGACAAGATGGCAAGACCATTCTAACAAAGTCCTCTAAAAATGGATGATTATTCCTCTCTGCTTATCTACAGGGCATCTTCCCCACAAGACACTAAGCTTAGCAAAATCATTTCTACCAAAAGAAATAATTCTATTCCATATGCTTTGCCAAAGTTCCCTAAGAAAGCGGTGATAGTTTATGTGGGTGAAGAAAGATAGGAATATTGCAGGTTTTGTCTGTGTACACATATGTGCATAAAGACCCAGATGAGGTAAACGCTCTCAGAAAAATTATTATGTTTTATCCACTGAAGTAAAAGGAGGCCATGTCTGGATGTGGAGTGTAAAAAACAGTCTCACTACTTTATAGTCACACCTCATAACATAATCCTGTAACACCTACTGACCCAGGATCTCCAAGAAAGGGATAGTGTTAATTCTATTGCACTTATGGGAAATTTGAGGAATATGTAGCCAAGATCCCCCAGCCCTGAAGTTCTTACTCATAGCTATAACCATGATATTTCCTTCCTTGCTTGAGGATGAGTAGAATACAATCGCACGTTTTTGTCAGATTCTGCCTTGTTCTTCTTTGGTGACTAATAGAACAAAGCAGTCCTTTTAAGAGAAATGCTATTAACTCTGTAACTATTATTGTTATTTATTTCATAGCATAAGTGAATATTTTATATGCAGACACCCTTGCAGACATCCTAAAGTAAAAATTAATATTTCACTTCTGAGTCAAAGATCAATACCGTCTATGTATTTATGGTTAAGACTTTCTTTACAGTCATTTCAAAAGTAACATTTGTTTTTAAAAATATTTTAGTCAAATAATTATGTTGACCAGAACGAATGTCTCAAATTGACTGAGCCATTAGCAGCACTATATGTTACTATGTAGGCCTACCTCCCCTCCTCTCTAAGTCATATTCAGAGTATTTTTATTTTTCAAACATTGAACCATTTAATGCCCTGCATGGTTAAGGCTATGATTGGTTGTTAACCACATCTCTAAATACTTCAGGAGACTGCGAAACAGTAGAATTGCACTTTTTTCCATCAATATAAAGTCATGTTCGCCCCACTCTCCCTCCCTCTCAGCCCCCTCCTTGCTCTCCCCCATGAATGTGTTTTTACTCCCTCGCGTCTTAGACGCATTTGGTAACAATCAGGCTTTTATTTTAAGGAGCCCTAAGATAAGGTATCTGTGAGCTCCACACTTGGAGTAATTGATCACATTTGTTTCCTGTTCGTAGGTTAGACTCCTCACTCTTGCTCTTTTTTTTTTTTTTTTTTAACTTGGCATGTTTCTCATTACCCTCTGCCTTGTTAGCCCAGTAGAAATTTTCTACTGTGGAGAGTGAAAACAGGACGATACTATTACAGACCCCATCTAGTCGGTGACAGCGGCCCTTCTCTTTCTTTGGGAACTTCAGGCCACCTCACGCTTTAGTGGGGAGCCCTCCTATGAATACAGGTATGCTCGCCTGTAACCGAGGGAGGCTCCATGACATCCGCATGTTTAATTTTCACATTGCACTGATTCATACCAAGACTGTTCCCTAGGATGACAACATTGTTATCATATGACTCAAACTGCCCCACCTCATTTCATTTGGGAATGTTAGCTCAGGTTCAATAAGCGTCAGCAGCTGGTTCTGTAAAAGAAGACCTATATCTTTCCCATTTTTGCTTTCCAGATAAATTGTAATCAGTAGCACATTATTGACCCTGTCAGGTGGGGCTTAATTTCAGAGATTGTCTAAGAAAAGAAAAATGCAGAAATGTGAACAATTGAGTTTTCTTTTTTGTGTCTGTGGGCCAATGAATATGATGCCTGGACTCAGTCATTTTCTTTTCATGGCTTCGAGCACAACAAAGCAAAAACACTACTAACTCTGTGAAAAATGAAATAAAAGACCTACCTTTAGTTTCCTTTTTAGGACTGAAGAAAATATCAGAATAAGTGATCTATTATGGTAAAATAAAATTAATGTATTTACTGACAACATTAATATTTATAAAACTATTATAGATTCTAATAAAGTGATATGCAGTTCATGAAAGAAATCTTAACAGATAATCTTTTACTTAAGTGGTACTCCTTCGACATTGAAAGTTTTAAAACTATCTTCTTAACCATGCCAGTTTTGTTGGTTTGGTTGGTTAGTTTTGGGCTTAATTGTTCTCTTACACATCACCATACTTTGGCACCCTTGCATAAACAGTCAGCAAAAGCAGCGTGTTTAATAAAATGCAAAATAAACTAAGATTCAGAAGGAAACTTGGAATCTGGTCTAAGCTCTATCCCCTAAAGTAGTTAAGTGACCTTGGGCAAGTAGCTGATCCTCACTGACCCTTAGTGTCCTCATTTACAAGATGAGTGGGCTGGGCCAGATGGCCTTCACGGTGGCTTTTCAGTGCTCACGCTCTGTGATAACTACATTGACCTGAATCACACTGCGAAAGATTGAGTCCTCAAGACTTTCTAAGGCTGTCAAATACAGTAGCTGCTAGCCACGTGTGGCTACTAAGTACTTGAAATGTGGCTAGTCCAAATTAAGACATGTTCTAAGTATACACACAAGATTCCAAAAACTTTAGTACCAAAAAAAAGGCAAAATATTTCAGTAACAGCTTTTACATTGTTTTACATTTTGAAATGAAAATACTGTGGATATATTGGCTAAGTGAGCTATTATTATTAAAATGAATTTCACCTGTTTCTTTTTTACTTTATATAAATGCGACTACTAGAAATTTTTAAGTTACATATGTGGCTCATGTTATATTTCCATTGGACAATAACATAATAAACCGTCCATGACTGTGTGTTTACCACAGAGAAAGGATTAAAATGAAAAGGATCTGAAATATTTAATTTATTAAAGTCTGTTATAATAAAAGAGCAATCACTTGTCCTCTGCATAAAAATATACAGGTCAAAACCATACCTGAAGTACCCATGCTACTTACTAAAGCGCATTAAATATTATAAAGTATGTTTCATGAGATTATATCAACATATATCGAAATAGCTTAAAAATTCCTGTAAACTCATAACTTAATTTTCCTACCTAATCTGATTTACATTCCCAACACCTGGATAATTTATTTTGCCCATTATTTCCTTTACAACATTTATAAAAAATTAGAAAAACATTAATGAAAAGACTTTTTGGTAGTATAAATTATCTTTTCTTTCCTTAGGTAGAAGTATCCACTTTACCTTAAGAATCCCTTTCCTAAAGAATATCTAAAGTACTCAGACTAAAGACCAAAATTTTATATATTTTGTCAATAGTAATACCTAGATAATTTAGATTATTAAGGGAAAACCAAAGTTTCATCTACATAAAAATGACTGCACACTTGCATAACAGATATTTCAGCAAATAGCTAGCTATTTGTGTTTAAATGATACATCTAGGCCATGATTTATTTAGAAAATTATGTATCATTCTAGTAGGTGCAGATACAGGATAAATGTTCATTACATTCCAGTGAAACCTAACCCTTAAAAGAAGCATTATCTATGCTACTCTAAAGTAAATCTAGTTGTTATCTGAAACATTCAATAGCACATAGAAATATAAGCAAGAAATAATAGTTTAAAAGCTGATAACGATCATTTTCTCTCTTCGACATTCAAACGTTTTCCTTCTAGAAATATGCAATCTAATTTTTATCATCCTCTTACTCAAGTATTTGCATCTTTGCCCATCCCCAGAACCTGACTCCTTGTTAACCTATGGCAGGTAAAAGCTTTTGAAGATCTACTACTCCTCTTGTCCTAATAAGGTCACTGACCTTTCAGGCTCAACTCCGGCCCACCCCCTTCTTCATTTCCTCTCCTATCATTAGTCTGAAATGGCATCAACCACCTCTCAATTTTCCTCATCCCTTCAATGCCCCACCTCTTTAGTCCAAATTCTCCTAATTAGGAACTTAATTTCCTTTTTTTCCTGATTGAAGAATTGATAATGCACGGACCCCATTCATCTCTGAATCACAGAAAATTGCATTGATGGCCTCTTATTTAGGAATGCCAAGCTTTTATTTTAGAAATTGTTTTGTGGAATCCAAGCTCTTCCAAACAGTATATATTTTCAACCACAGAACGAACAAAAGTATGTTTTTTTTTTACTTTTTTTAATTAAAACAGGAAGAGGAGAATCATTCAAATCTCATCAATTTTACATTGATTTTATATTTCATTTTATGCACTCATAGTTACTTATAGTTAAAACAAGTAGATTCTCCTGCAAGGGGGCAAATAATTGAGTTCTACTAGAAGAGTACCACCCTGGATTTAAAGAGATATATCTCAGGAAGTTAAATTAAGAATTATTTGAAGCTGGTCATCTTTGGCAAAATTATACAATTTGTTACACAAGAAATGATACATGGAGCTAGATATCTAAAAACAAGTAGGAGTCACATATTAAAGTGACTATCTGGGAAATTACCTAACTTTACCAGAAATTACCTTTTTGATTCTAGCAGTAATAGTTTAGAATAACATACAATTTTCTACTTAACAGCTCAAAGCACATACATAAAAATATTCCTTATATTTTTCCCCCCAAAACATTCTATGGCTTTAAAAGTTGGAAGTAGAAGAAAAACCAGTCCAACAATTTAATTCCACCGTTCAACTCAAACTTTTAATGTCTAATTTCAAGTCCTATTCACTCAAGGAATGAAAAGATCATCGACATTATTATAAACCTTGAAACTGATCATTGTAATAAATAACAAAGGCAGCCAACTTCATTTTATCCAATAGGCATTTAAGCCCAACCCCATGCATTCTTCCATAGGGTATCAGGACAAATCATTTTACCAACATTTATCTTCCAACAAATCTATGCAACGCAGAAGAGAATTTATGAAGTAGATGACTGAGGAGAGAATGCAATTTGTTTTAAAAATTTTAAAAAGGCCCTTTCAAACATATAGTCTCATTGCTTTCTGCTTTCTTTGGTGGGTCATTTGAACTGAATGCAAATTGGAGCTTTGCTATCTGGACCAACACTGTGCTAATATGATTTTGACTCCGCCCTCAAAAAGGAAGTTACACTGTTGATTTTAATTTATTTTATAAAGTTAGAATGTAGTCTTATAAAGATAAAAATTACCAAAACAAGTTGTTGAAATATCCCTTTTTCTTCCTGGTTGAATGATTCGTACTACATAAGCCTGTAGCATATCCAAATAATTTGGCTATTTGTAAGAGATAACTAATGCTCAAACAACCTCAAATTCAGTTATCTGGAGGAAAAAAAGAAAGAAAGAAAACTTCCTAGGAAAATTAAATAGGAAGTAAAAACAAAAGCACTTTTAAAACACAAAATTAAGTGAATCAGTTACAGTATCAATTTCAGAATATAGCTTTGAAACTATTTTTGCCTGAAAATATAATTGCTTATATCAGGAAAGTCATTAATAGTTAATCATCATTAAAATGAATAATTCACTCTAGTTAAGACTAACGAGTTTAAATTCTGACAATTTTGGAGTCCCGCATAAGAACATTGCTAACTAGAAAAGAAAAATGAGACTTAAAAGAACACTTTTATGAGTTGCCATATTTTCTCCTTCTTCTCCTGATGCTACTCCAAGTTAATCCTAAATAAATAAATGTAAAGAGCTAAGTGAAATTTAGGATTTTTTTTTTTTCAGGAAATAGCAGTGTTACAGGAACCAAACCAGTTATATTATGTAGCTGAAACATTAGACAGGGAGGGCAAGAATTAAAGAATAACCAAATAATGTCTTCTAAACTTGTAGAAGATAACTTTATTTCACTTTTATGTATATTTTACGAACTTGTATTTCAATAAGTCAATTATTGTCCCAACACAAAACTTCATAGACAACAATATAAATTCTGTAAATTGACACATTGTTAAAGTTAGAATTTATTACAATAAGGCTAGAAAATTTCTTCTCAAATTATTCGAAGTGGTACAGCATTTCACCCTAATTCTTCTTTGGATAAGCAGGATACCTTTTTTTTCTAATATATTGAACACGTGTTAAGTTTCTTAAGCAAATGAAAAATACTTGCTCAGTCCTTCTATAGTTAACTGGTAGATTCACATGGCTGAAATCTTTTATCGCTTCTTTCCTTTCTACTTTGTAAACCTGCTTAAGGTTATTATATAATGACCTGAGTAATGAAGTCCGGGAAATTTTCCATTGAGGGTGGAATTAATCCCAGCGTACTAAGAGTTTTTTAAAAATCAAAATATTGTTAGGAAAAACTAAAAAGGAGATGTTTTGGCATTTCTTAATCCTAATACCAAAAATGTCAAACCCAGTAAATAAGATCATAGTCACAACACGTTTTTGACACTCACACTGACAATAATCCACAAAACATTTGCCATCCCCACAGACTGCCCAAGAACATGTTAATTCTGAAAAACCTCATCCCTAGCAATTTTTCCCTTATTCCAAACAAATGATCATTATTTCTCCTCCAACATTGCCAGAAATTCCTCACTGCCCATAAAGCTTAATTTACTAGTTCATAATATTCCCATATTTATGTATTAAGCTACTTTCACAGGACACAAAAGGGTATATTTGCCAAAATTGGTGGTTTCTGTTTCTCTTTTTTAGTTTAGTTTGGTCGTATAATCCTTAAGTTAAATCCTAACCTAGCCTTAAACTTGTATCTTGGAAAATCTATATAGCTTATATCCTTAAGAAACATGTGCAAAATTTAAAAGAACTCGTGTTTTATGGCGAAATCATAGAAGACTGTGAATAGGTAGAATGCAAGGAATGTTGTCACAATCTCAGAATGTGAGACCAAGTGAATGGTCGCCATGAAAATACAGCTGTATATGTTTGCATGGGCATATGTTTGTTCAGTTTTTTCCCCCTTCCCGAGCTGGAGCTTCGGCTTTAGGTCATTCTGCAAACAAGCCCCAGGAGACACACAATTACACTCCCCTGGAGACTGACCCCTTAGAGTGCCCACCTGTAGCCAAACACAGATAGCATCCCGGAGCAATGAATTAGCACTCTAAGCTGATTAGAGCAGCTCTGCACAACTCTATTTTATTGACACAATGAAGAGAGGACAGAAAAGGGCCTGAAATGAGAAAATCATTTCCATGCTGACTGAATTAAAAGAACAAAAGAGCTCCTTGCAGTTGCAGCATTCAATTTGTCGGGGAAAAAAGGAAGCCACTTAATGGCTCACAATAGATCTGAGCAGACAGATGAAATTTAAAACTTCAGCATGAGTGCGATTAGCAGCGAAACATATTCTAAATCATTTCCTCCATATGCATAATTTCGTTTGATTATTTAGTTCTGTATTTTACAAAAACACTAGGCTAGATGCTATCTTCACAATGTCTTGACTTTTCATTTTTCAAAATCACAGAACAGTTTCTCATTGTATGTTAATGTCCTCGGTGACAATATAAATTGAACAAAATGAGTGTGGCTCGTGTTTTCCTTTCACCTTCAGTTTTCAAAAGTGAATGTATAAACAAAGGTTAATTTGTGGAAACCAGGATTGCAAAGTAATCTTCTACCAAACAATTTGCAATTTGAAGTTAAATAAATTACATGCAACAGGGGCCCTTCAAGATGGGGTAAAAGGCAACCAATTATTGCACCCAGAGGCTACACATAAACTCTGCCATGCTCAACTCAAATGTCAAAACAGATGACTTCCCCAGTTTAGTGATAACTATATCACTAAAAGCAATATAGTTAAGACAGCATTTTCCAAATGAATGTCCTTTATTAAATTTGCTCAATTATTGTTTTTGCTTGTTCTGACTTCTAAATTCCTGAGTTAAATTGAATCTGAAATTGATGTCAAAAAATGATCACTTAATAAGCAAGACTCATCTTTAGATATAAGTATTTTAGATAAAAATTCCAGATCCTCTAGAATTTCTCTTTATGATTTTCTCCAATTTCTAAGAAAATTATAATGTATAAACCATATATGAAACAGAAATAATTTTCATGAATTGCTCAAATGTTTGTTTTCAACGGAGACTTTTCACTTGCCAGTGGTGATTTTCAGTGTTTGAAAATAAAAAGAGTAGAAGCCGAGCTCCTAGTTTTTGATTAAGCTCACATTTTCATTTTCCACGCCTAAACTTCTTTTAAGAAAGGCTTTCTGTTTAAAGTGGCCCTTCAAACTTTTAACCTCTTATCTTGGCTCCCAATTTAAATGAAGAAAATTCACTCTTTCTGATCTTGAAACATTCTTTGCCAAAGTGTTGAGGTGCAATGTAAACTGAGCTAAAAAAAAATTTGAACAAGTTGAGAGAAAAAAATTACTCTGAGATATTTGGTATTTGGGGTGCACTGCTACTTAATTTGCTAAGTGAAATTTCCCCGGACAAAAAAACCCAAGGTACTCTGAGGATGATGAAAGCACAAGGGATATCCCCAACAGCTTCCATTCTCTTGACTCAATGAGGTAAGAGTTTTTCATATAAAGAGAAACTATAAAGCCCGTGGATATTTTAACAAAATCAACGTAGTGTAACTTTGCTGACAGCTTGTCACATTTCACTGACTGTCTGTCTGGGGTACCGTGATAACATCTGCATTCACTCAGTATGAGAGCTTAACATAAGACAAAAAAGTGGGCCCGGCCACAGACGGTTCCATCAGTCTGTCAGTTCTGACATGTCATCTGAATTTTTTGAATCACTAAACACTTTTGAGACTCTGGTACTTATTATCTTTTCTTAGTTTCTATACTCGCTCAGCAATGCTGGAAAATGTAAAATTTGCAAGTAAGTTAGTGGACGTCCCAGGCTTTTTGTTGTCTAATCCGTAGGCCCTCATTCATGCTCACTGTTAATCTCTTAAGACATTATAAAACTGTTAGACAAAGAATTGTGAATACCTCTGCTTCTTTGGAGAATGGGAGGAAACCAAGGAAAATCGGGATCATGCTAAGCTATTCTTTTCACTATGAAAATGGTAACTTAAACCTGTTGCATCAAATTATCTATAATTCCCCACGCTAAGGCAAATGTTTTTGAAGAATGAACAAGAGTAGTGTCACATAAGGAGAAAAATGATCACAGAATTTTAAAAATCTACCAAATCTGATGTCAACAGAGCATTGGGACCATGGCTGCTGATTTTCTCACTGTTTCTTTTTTTAATGCCAAGCTATATAATATATGGTTAATATGCTTTCATGAAAACTTGTAAAAAAGTTTACCAATACTCACTGGAAATCATCAAATAGTTTAGATAATTGTGCTCTTTATTAGGGCCACTGGGAAAGTTAACAGCTACATAACAACAGCCTTAAAACCATGGCTAAAATTCATTAAAACACTATATATCACTGATTTTTAATGAGCGATTTTGTCCTCTAAACTAGAAAACTTTACAGCATTTTTTTCTCATAAAGTGTAAATATAAATGGATCCTCGGAGCCAGAAAGAATGCTTTTATGAACCACATAAAACAACCAAAGCTACATTTCTATCTCTTCTTTGCAGTCATTTGGGACATTAACTTAAAACTATATGTATTTGTTCTCCAAGTAACCGAGAGATAGGGAAGAGAGAAAATAACATTAAATTAAGAGACAAATTTTCTTCTGGCCCTCAAATACCTACTCCCCCTTTTTTATAAGCACATGCTCAACACCTGCAAATAATTTCAGGTACAGACAAATGCCCCCATAAGTGACTAACTACAGGTGTGTTTCCACCTGCCTCCTCAAAATGACTGTCCCCAGATAGTCAAATCCTGTGGATATTTGTTCTGAAGAAAGGTGACACATATTAGACAGTAGCCAATTAATTTAATCAAAACTATCAGGTAAAGAGAATTGTCTTGACATGTGGCTAAGGGTAGAAAATATACAAGGAACAAAAAAGAAAACAAATGAAAATAAAGAGGGGAAAAGGAAGAATTGAAAGGAAAAGAAAAGAGGGAGGAAAGGTAAGCTGGTATTAGCCACTGCTGTATTCCACTGCTGTATTTCACAAGGACACATGGTGGACATGCACGATATACTTGTGGAGTTAATATTTTAATTAATTTGTGAATAGGAAAATAGGAATGAATTTTGAAACAACCTTTCCTCTTGCTTTATATAAATTCAAATGGAAAAACAATTTTCCGTACAAGCAAAACCTCCCTAATGTAAGAATTGGGTAAATGGCGCTTACACTGACAATTCCTCGGCTGCAAATGGATTTTGTTTCTCAGTTTTCTTCCTTCGGCATCTCGTCATCTTGTAACTCTCTCAAGAGCTTTGATGTAATGTCATTTGCTTGATGTTTAGTCTGTGCCTAAAATGTCAGCTGTTTATTATTTTTACATTTCAACGCTAACACAATGGCACTTCAGAATAAAGGGCACGTTTTCTGACACATCTCAATGACCAAAGGACTTATATTAAATAGAAGTTTCCATTCTTCTTGAAAATACGGGGTCATTTATTTTTTAAAACTTAGATAGACTAGTTTTCATTACTACGTAGTTTTCTTCAGACATTTCTGTAATCTGCCTACGAGTGGCCCTGTTTCATATGCCGTGTTTAAGATCTAGCTTCAAGGAGTGTATGTTTTATCTAGAGCCACACCAAAAAAAAAAAAAAAAAAAAAATCACCTTTTCTTTTTATAGAACAGAAGACAAAGATGGTAGAAGTGTTTAGAGCCCTAGGACAAGTAGATACAAAGATAACTCTCCAAAGGCAGTCTTTCTGTCCTTCCTAAACTCCTAAGCCTAGGGGTCTTATAGGGAGGGAGTATTTGGATTCTAAAACTAGGAGTAAATATAGATAAAGTTTTCCAAGGGACTAGAATAAACTTATAAAAGTTATAACAAGGCTGAAAACAAAAATGGTTTCAAATGATGACAAAGAAATTCACGGCTAATGGAGTCTTGGCAAAGGGTGGCCGATGGTAGAAAATTACCTAATTTATGCTGTATTTTCAACCTTTTCCAAATTTGGTGATGAATTTTAACATCTTATTGTGGCATAATGCTTCTTTTTTTTATTTTTTCCCCTCAACTAATATTCCAGCCCCATCCATTCCACACTAAATCTAGTCTACCAGAATTCAGTTTAAAAAGATCATGTTTATGTATGTCTATGACATACATGTTCCATAACAATTCTGCCTTTCTTGACTTAAAAGTTCTAACATTTTAAGTATCACCTTACCTGATTAAAGCACGTTTCATCCTATCCCATAGAAACTGAAGGCAAAATGACTTTTTTTCCCCCTTCTCAACACCACTTGGAAGATTGCAATTGGGGATTAGTGCTCTGAGGTACTTAGCTGAACTATATATAGAAACCCAAACTCTTCAATCATACTTTACAACTGCATCTTAGGCTCTCAGTGAGGTTTATGGAAGATTTGCAGAGCAGAAACTAAAGTCAACTGGAGATCCATGTCTCGATCAATCAGTTATGGTGGTTGAGGAAGGAATCAAACTTCAAATGAACACTTTTGATTCAAGCTCACCAAGTGACATTATATACATCCTCGCCATATTACCCTTCATAAAGTTCCTGACAACTCAACCTTCAGGAGTCCATATAAAGGTCTGTAATGAAAATCATAACAATTCATGATTTCATCAAGTACTTTCCATATTTTTTAAACTAGGCTCATCTATAGTCAAACTAAACTATTCTTCAACCTTTATATTACTGACAATATTATAGAATCAATGTGTTCAAAGGAGAATTTCCATCCATTGGACAGTACAAGGAAAATGAAAATTCTCTAGTTAAAATCATATTCACATTTGGCTTTCTCGAGATTATTGCCTTTTCCAAGTTAAAAAAAGAAAGCAAAGTCCTAAATTCTTATTAAACCTTCCAATTAAGTGTATTACTAAATCCAGATTGTTCTCAATGGAGGCCCCCACACAAAGAGAGATCTCAGTTTATAGCAGAGTTTGTGTAAGTAAAGAATCATTAGCATGTGGCTGTTTTGTGACTATTTAGTCTATATTGCAGAAGTTAGAAGACATTAACATTGTGTGTAATGGTCAGAAGCACTGAAGGGAGAGGTAACTGTGCCCCCAGAGAAGCAGACCCCCTGCTTGAAGCCCACCCCTCAAGCTCTTCCTTCAGAAAGTTTCTAACCACACTTAGGCAAACTCAACTTTGGGCTATTGTTACTTCCAATCATAAATACTCAACCAAATAATTTAAGTATCTCCTTCTAATATACAATGAATCAGAGAGCTTAGCCTCCGTTTCCAACAGCACTCACATATTTTGGTATTTCTTCATAAGGAAAAATAAACCACAACTTTTGATATTTCTTGTATTTCAAATGCTCAAAGGCAATGGTAAACAGTGAAATTTTACATGTGAGAAGTTATAATGGATCTTCTGCAGAGTCTGATCTATGAATCCCCAAATTTCTGCCTAGAAAGTGTCAGTTACCATAATTTTTTAAAAAATTAAGAATAAACACATGGGAATATTCAAAAATATTAGGATATATATTTCCACTTAACTGAAATACTTCTCTACATTTAATCATAATACATTTAGTTATGATTTTATTCTCAGAGATTCTGAGCCATTCTCGCTTAGTGGAGAGTCCCACTGGTGGAGTAGGGCCCAGGAAGGAAGCAAATTCACAAGCTGGCCAAGGTTGTTATTTCACATAGAACAAGGTCAAAGTTTTGTCAATAGGCAGAGTGTGCTTTCCTCACATAAGATTAGATGTTGCCACCTTAGGGACACTTACTGTCTTGAGGTATATTTGTTCTTAGGTTATTCAGAAAAGATACCACCATAGTCCTTACTAAAGAAGAGCATAAACTGAAATAATAGCACAGCTATCTTCCCCAACTCCACAGACCTGCTCACACTTGACCCTGAAGAGAAAACCAGCCCTATTATTATCTTGTTGAAGCCCTAGGGTACAGAGTTTGCAACACACAGGAGTGTCGAAGGCCAAGGGAGATAAAGAAAAGTAAAGAGGAGAGAGAGAGTCCTTCAAAGAAAGAATATATCAAGAGAGTTAGGGCTAAGGGGAACACTTTGCAAAGGCTTAAATGGTGAGTTCCTACCTCTCTCGACCCCTCCCTACCATGCCATAAGAACCTAAGTTCATTAGACACAAAGTCAAAACCCTGGTCTTCCTCCTCAGCATTGTCTAGGAACACTCATCAGAGTCTTCAGTAAGAAAAGTGTTGAAACAGCCACCAGCTGTCCAAATATGTTGGGTCTAGGGAAGGCCACTTGCCAGTACTACTTGGATGAGGGCAGTATTTAATTCTGCAAAGTGATGACTCTACCGAACCAATGAGCTCCAACACCAGAGGCTGTATTCCCCAATCCTTCCTTCACATCGAGGATGAAAGGAGCACCTCCAATGTAGGAATGATGGTTGTGATAGGATTATTAAAATCCGTTTGCCTTAAAGTGCTTAGTATGGCATACCAAGCCCCGCTCTAACCCTTTACAATACTTTACAATGTAATCTTCACATTTACTCTTCACAAAAATCTTATGAGGCAGATCCTATTGTTAGTACCATTCTACAGATGCGGACACAGAGGCAAAAAGTTGTTCAGTGCTTGTTCATGGTCACAAAGCTAGTAAGTGGGAAAGAATTTGTACCAAGGCCATTTGTCTCTAGATTCCATCTCCTCGGCCCCTAAATTATACTGCCTCTTTTAGTGAAGAAGGAGGAGGAGATGAAGGGGAAGGAAGGATGGGAGGGGGAGGGGAAAGAGGAGGAAGAAGAAGAAGAGGAAGAGAAGGAGGAGAAGGAGGAGGAGGAGGAGAAGAGCCCATGATGACACCTGTGTATATTTGGGAGAATCAAATGGAATCTTTGAATGCTGCCTTAGTATACAGTTGAGGCTGAACTAAGTCATACCCCGGGAGCAGAATAAAATTTGTACCTGTATCTTTTCAGAGATGGCTCGGAATAAAATCCTCTCTCTAATAAAATTACCTTCCTTTTAAAACAAGGTTTTGGTTTTAAGCTGCCTTCTCTGCTAAAATATAAAATCCAAAGAGACATGTACATATCAAAGGTGCTCCAATTTCAGGTTTATAAAACATGACTATATATGTTTAACACAAATTGCAAACCAAAGATTCATTTTCTACTTAAAGTTAATTTGTTTTCTTCCCAGGGTGCAAAGAGCAAAATAAGGCCCCAATCCAAATAAAATCTCTAAAACCATGACAATATAGAGCATATCTGCAGAATAAAAAGAAGTAAAGATCAAACATACAAGACAGAATTCAGACTCAGAAAGTCAGAGCTAGAATAGACCTCAGTGAGACTTCATAGAACAAAACCAAGTGACTTTTCCAAGGTCCCAAGTCCGAGCTGAGGCAAGTCAAGGTTGCTGGCACCCAGGTCAGTGTTGATCACACTGTCTAAACCGGCCTCCCAGAAACACAAATCACTAGACGTACAACAAAGAAGCAAGCAAGGGAGCCATGCCACATGAATGGCCAGATTGTTGAGGGAAGGGGGTGGGGACGAGCAGTAAGGGCTGAAGGATAATATGGTTTTACAGAAATCTATTTGCAAGTAGATCCTGTGGTTACCAATGTGGCTGCCCAAGAGAAAGAACAACTGACTGACAGCACAAACAAAGGCATGGACAATCTCACAAAGGGACATACAAGAGTCACAGTGCTTCGCGCATATCACTAATACACTTCATCAAGTTGAAACCAAGAAAAACAGTGAGGAAAAGCCCACCATGCACAAGGGCCCCTTTATTCTTTGGGTTTTCCTGTTTCACACACACTTTACCTGATGAAATGTTAGATCTTTTGCTTCTGTTTCTGAGGGATCTTTTTGATTTTTCTACATTTAGCTAGCACATTTCATAACTATTTAGTATTCTTATTTTTTTGCAAATTCATGTGCTGTGCACACCGATGACATATTTGGAAGTTAATGAAATCAGATGAAAATAGCTTAGATTAAAATTTCCCCATTTCTTCACTACAGTGTCTGCCACCTACTGTTCAGCCACGAAACACTGCAGTTCTTGCATCAATAAAACTTCGTATTAATATTCTCTAAGGTACAAAGACTCTATTAGCCTTTTTTCTCTCTCTCTCTCCTGTTCTTTGCTTCCAACTGTGTTTAGCTTTGGAACCCTCTGACAAATGGCCATTATTCTCTGGGCTAATAAAAAAAATTCTAAACTTTAGGGGAAATGTCATTGGTCAAAAGCCTAAGGGAACTGGCTTGTTGAATTAAATGATAAATATATGCATTTAAGGTCATTAGAGACTTTATCTCCTGTGAAGGCTTTATTTGTCAGGTTGATATAATTTCTCTCAACTGAGTACTTAACTCCATAGCCAACATTATTACGATTATTCCTTTCCCTTTAAGTAGGAGACTTCTAGCTAACAACACGTGTGTTCTCTCTAGTGCTGCTTCTTGAGCGATCAAGGCACACCTTTGTTTCATTTAGTATGCAATTTTCACCTCTGACCCAAGAAATGAGTCTTGGGCTTCCTGAACTTTATTGCCTGTTAATAGACTGCTGGCTCTCTTTTCAGCAGTAATAGAAATGGTGGAGAGGCATTTCATTTAAGAGGCTGGCAAACTGCAGCCTAAAAGACAATGTCAGAATTAAAAGTCAGTCTGGCCAAGAAACAATATAAAGACCACAGTGACATGAAAGAGGAAGCTTTCCATATTCTGTCCCAGACTGAACACCGGCATATGAATAAGAACAGAATCTCGGATCTAATTATTTTCCCACCACGCAATGACAGACACCCTGAACGGTGCTAAGTGATTGATCTAGTAATTCATCTTCAACTTACACCTATCTACATATTTTGTTTCTCCTCATTAAACTGGAGACATCAGTGACAAACTTATGAAGTGGCAGTCCTTGGCTTCATAAAATACACACAGATGCTCATCAGAGGCTCTTTCCTGCCTACTTCTTAGTGACACGTGTTTATAATTTTGTCTGTATTTCGTTTGCTGTGGTTTACCCTTAAGTACATCTGTTCAATTAAAATGGAAATGTGTGACATGGCCTGTACTCAGCAACTTTCGAGCTTGTTAATGAAACGTTCTGAAGTTCCTGCCTTAGCTTTTTATTTGAAAAAGGATTTCATTTTGCAGGTTTCCAACGATTGAAAAGTACAAATAAAAATACCCTTTAAAACACATACAAAGAAGTCGACTGTTTTGTTAATAGTTAAGAAAGGACATTATTACCGCATAAGGACATTATTTTACATGAAAAGACATTATTAAAAATGATTTACTGCCTCATGTTTGAAAACTTACAGGAAAAGTCTGATAATATATTAAACTTGTTTATTACGACTTCATATAATTTTGAATAATACTACTTTTTCCTTTGACAAGTGCAATAAACTCTACTGGTATAGACATAGGTTGATTATCACAAGTCAACTGTGTTGCTTAAAGAAACATGCCCAAACAATCAGCTTTTGACGGCTGCATCTCCAGTTATTTACACTCGCCATCATGGTAATAACTCACCATTTCTATATTAATAAGGCAGAGAAATTTATTATGATGGTATTGAAAAGTTATTAAGTACTGCATCCCAAGTGACAAAGTACCACAGCACTGTCACTATCCAAAAGCAGTTGCCCATTCATCACCTGCCTTTCCAGATGGTCCTGCATCTTTATCGCTCCCAGGTTGGTGACATCACCTGTTCACCCACTCAAAATTGATGATGAAAGCAAACAGATCTATCTTACTTACATTTACCAAATCAATTTAATTTTTACAGGCCATGGCTTGGTGACATATTGACTGTTTTCCTTAATGGCATCTACCGTATTTAATGCAAGGATGTCATCTTTGATTCCTGGCTCGCATAATGTGTCATTTCATAATAAATTTCTCTAATGTATTTACTTAATGGAAAGAATTATGATTGCTTGTCAGTTCTCTTATTAAACACAATGATAATTCTTTTTCTTTTTGAGTATCATCTACTGGGCAACAGAGCTATTTTTAATCCTCCTTGTCTCTTAAGAGGAGAAATGACTTGGATATAAAGTAAGTTCGAATAAAATGCTGGACATATGACTGATCACTCTCAATCCTAGAGCTCAACTTAAGGGTTGTAATCTCACTTCTTTGTTATTATAGAAGAACTAGGTTCTCAAGAGATGGTATAATTAAAATAACATATTAGCAATAACTAAAGACAAACATATAAAATGTCACTACAAAAGGATAACAGCTGTAAAACTGATTGTAATGGTTCATATAATGTTTAATGTTTACTTTTCTGGATTATTACAATCAGTTCTCTTTGGCTAGTGCCATTAGATCAAATGTATGTTAACATAAATATCTGCATTATAAAAGGTTAAGATGCAGGATGAAAGACTAGTCTACTCACTATCTGATACTCACATGTGACACCCCCTTTCCCCAAGTATGATTTACAGATCCCATCTGCTGCCCTTCAAGACAAATGCTCCTCTGACATTTGCACTGTAGTGCATTTGTATTACCCAAAGGGAATAGAGGACCAAGGCTAATATTCAGAAGAATATAGGGCCCAGAGGGCAAATCATTGTATGGCCTCCTGTCCTCCAAACTCCCACCTGCATTATGTGTATGCAAATAAAACCAACATCAAATAGACTCCAAGTTTAACTCTAAAGAAAAAAACTGGGGAAGGGTCTGTGACAAAGGATTCCTCAATCTAAGATGTGTGTATATATTTCTTCAAATATCATAACCTGGCCAAGAGAAGCCACAGTGCAAGTGCTTCACTAAATAAAGGAGGGTGAGGAGAGGGAAGGGTTTGATGGCTCTAGCCCCACACTGCTGACCTAGACTGACAGCAGTGGCTCTTGGTTACTTCCTTCTCTAGCTATCCGATTTCCTCAGGCAGTATCATCATAGTTAACCTCCTTCCACCCTTTACTAAGGCTGGACAAGATCTGAAATGATCTCCCAGTTTATCTTGCCCTGTACTGAACTGACTGAGTCCCAGGATTAGTGACTTTCTGAGATCACAACAAGATTGAAGAACACATAGAACTGCTCTCCATCTGCACTCCTACTGTTTAGTCTTAATCAAATAAGCACAAATTTATATGTCGACAACATCCTAGCATAATTTATGTCTCTTTGGAAGTCAACTCCAGGATTTCCTATATCCTTGTAATTGGAATGATACCAGCTCAAGTTAAAAAGAAAACATAAGAAAAAAACAAACAAACATGAGAGCAGAGCCAGGTAACCTGCTCCTACCTGTAAATTGGGTTTATATAAGGAAACTCCTGTGCTCATCTATTTAGATGAGCTTACCCCAACTCAACGGTTAGGCAGAGTCTTGCCCTTGGGTGAGGTTTCCAGGAAATTGGGATTCAAGCTGGCAGTGTTTCGAGACCAACAAGAACATTTTTTTTTAGGGCAGCTGGCTTCTGGGCCAAGTTGGAGACTCTTTCTGTTGACATCACACACCTGCTGAATTACTACAAGAATCTAAACAAATAGAAAAAGAAAAAACAAATCATCCACACCTGTGGCTGCCAACCAACTGAGGTTTCTGTTCCATGCCAGGCATACCTGGGCAGCCTGAGAGGTCGGCTGCAGTGTCAAAGGAAAATCCCACTGTTAGCCAGCTGGTAGGAGGCACAAAGGTACTCACCTCCTGTTGATCTGTGACAGAAGATGACTAGCCAATAGTCACAGAAAACGTAAGTCATGGAAAATACATGCTTATTTCCTGTACGTAAGAAAAACTAGGTGTAGGTGTGGCAAGAAGAAGAGAAATTTCAGAGCAGAGGTATCTGTAGTCATCATCATCTCTCCATCATGCCCCTTGGAGGAAGGACTCTTCCTTTCTGGGTCAACATTTGGGTCTTTGTTTATTAGCTACATCCAGATGCAAGGTAACCCATACTCAGTAATACTACAATGGAAAGGACTCTATTGAATAAGTTCATCAACATGATTAGTGTGTGTGCGTGTGCGTGTGTGTGTGTGTGCGTGCGTGCATGTGTGTGTATACATATATAGAGAGAGACAGATGGACAGACAAGCAGAGACAGAGGCAGAGGCCTGGATTATGAGGAGAGTCTTTGAGAGCAGCATCTCTATGGTGTGTGATATATTGAAAGAGTAAGAAAGTAAATGACAGAGATATATAGAGAGAAAGATTTAAGTTTTTCAGAAAATGATAAATGGAATCCGCATTTGATGTTTCTAAAAAAAGATTTATTTTGTTTTTTAATTTCTTTAGAGGTATGGAGAAGTTACTGGGATTTTTTTTGTAAATTATAGTGAATGCCAAAGTGGAACCATAAGGCACCCAACTCTATATAGGTTACATAGAAAAAGCATCAGGGATCATAATCGAAAATACTTAGATCTAAAATATAAAATTTAGATTCCAAGATGATCAATTAAAAAACTTAAGAAAGTGTGTGTGTGTGTGTGTGTGTGTGTGTGTGTGTGTGTGTAAGATTGTGCAGTGTAGATTGCAGAGACATTGTTCTGTATTGATGACATCCTACAACAGAGTTCCTAGGATTAGGTTAAGTGGTACAAACAAATTATTTTCTGTGTCTTAGAAAGCATTTAATGGGTGAAATAAAAGTCTGGTCTGAAAGCAGATAGGATAAATACTTAATAATTGAGAGGGTTTGGACTTGGAAGTAGTAGATATTGGAAGCAGGTGACATGACCAAAAGTTACAGAATAAACTTCTTATTGTTCTTGAACTGGTCTTGTCCTTGCCCATGAATGTTCCTCTGAGAAGCTCATTTCTGAGATTTTCTCCTTTGGTCATAGGAACCTAGCTATGGCGTGAGCTCCTAAGTGAGGCAAGTTATTTCTGTGTAATGTTTGCTCACTTTCTGTCAGTACAGGCAAAAGTCCTTTTATAACAAAGGCACTGTCAAATTTCTTATGCTGCACTAAAATCTTATTAAATCAAATATCGATGAAAGAAATGACAAACTGACAGGTAGCTATTGGTATCTATTTGCTACCCACATAGGCAAAAGTCTTTTTATCTTATTCTTTGTGATAATAATAGCTAATCACTTCTTGCTTTTGTGATTTTTTTGACTTGATGATTCTATTAGAAAATATTCATAAAAATCATACAATATTTACCTATCTTCAGCTTTAGCTACCTCACAAAAGGCCAAAAATGTACCAGAGGAAAAAAATAAAGGTGGCATTTATCTACTGAATTTTCCTCTAACTGAAATACTAATTCATTTTTTAAATTCTTGGTCAGAATTCTGTATAAGGAGAAGTATTTTATCAAAATTATTGTATAGTTCTATTGATATAAATGAACTTTGAGGAGCTAAATGCTACATTAATAAAAATTTTTATTTACTGCTTTAATGAAATAGTGTGTAAGTCCTCTTAGAGTCCACATTTCCCCATACTACCTAGCTATCATTATTGAAAAAAATTCTCTCCATATTGCTATACTGAACAACCTTCAAAGCGGAGGAGCTGCACCAATTCTTTAATCCTTCTGAGATAGATTTGAATCAATTGCTTTCCATTATTTCCCTCTGCGTCCTAACTTTGACTCAAGGAAAAAGCTCAGAGAAGAGAATATCCTAATCCCATGGTCCCAACTAAATGCTCTAGAGTAATGAAGCATTAAAAAGAATCACTGTCCCTGGATTGACCAAATCCAGGAACCAATTGTCAAATTTATTGTAAAAAGACTGTTCCTGAACATCTCATTATTTTGAATCTACTACTGATTTAGTGACTAAAGAGGTAAACCATAATCATGCAAGTATGGGGGCAAATAAATAATAAAAGAAACTCATTTTGAAGCATTTTGCAGGATACACTAACAATTTACATGAGGATTCCTAACTGGAAGGAAATCACCCAATATTCTTTTGAAGACTGAATAACTCATGCAAATTTTAGTAATTTTAATTGATCACCAAGGTAGGCAGAGTAAAGCAAAACACTCCTGACACTTGGGCAATTATAAGTTTTTGACATCAGACTTGCCCACATCACTGACAGCACTTTGGAAATACTAAGTTGTCAAAACAGCAATAGGAAGAGTCGACATGCTGAACTCCATCACTGCCTTTTATAAAAGAAAGTATAAGATGAGGAAGCTCCCTGGTATTGACGGAGCATAGGTGGGGGAGAGGATAAGGGGGCTTCTGACTTCTTCACAAAAAAGAAGCGTCCCTCTTGAGTCCAAGTCAAAACTAGAGATTTTTCCTGATTCAGGAGAGTAAATGTCTATTTTTTTTAACAACCAGTGATTTTGTTTCTACTATGCATGGCGGAAGTAGAGACAAAACAGATTGTGTCCTCTTTTCTTGGTTTCATTATATTCTAAGAGAATCTATAACATCTTGTTGGGCCCCAATGACAAACATGTTCAGAGTGATATTAACTAAGCCTCACATTTTCTCTTGGCATGTTCTTAATTCCTCACAAAGTAAAATCGAATATCCAAATCATATTTGGCATTTTTTAATAATATTGCAAAAACTTAATACATTGTATGTAAGGTTTTATGGTCATGTACATTTACTATTAGTCCTCTTTCCTAACTACTCATTAAAGACACCCTTTTGGATGCTTGGAATCAATTCATTTCAAAATTAAGACAAAGGCCTTCACTTCTTAGATGTCTGGCTTTAAGAACATGCAACTTGTCAAGGGTACTTGCTTTCTCATTAATGAATAAATATTTATTTTTCTCTGAAAAACCAAGTAAAATTCATTTTTGGCCCAAGTAGACCTGAGGGATATAGTGGAGAAATATTGCTATTCAAAGATATCTGCGTATATCTTTAAAATCCCAAATTACCCTGTTTTTCTTTATTACCAACCATACATTATGTGATTGTCAGCCTCCAGACTCTGAATTTAGTTGTTAGGTATCTTGAAAGTATGATGTTGCTGTTGTTGTTTTAATGGATATTCCTGTTTCAGCTAACATATAGATTGCATGTTTCAATAGGTAAGGCATCACTGCACAACTCAAAATCAAACTTATAAATGTGAGAACTATTTCTTTTAAAATGATATAGGGAGGCACATATTCATTGTAATATCACATTTCAGGATTACATTGCTAGAACATAATGTATTGTCAAAGCACTGCATCAAAATTATTTAATAAATTTCTGACTCCAGTAAAATCTCTTTCCACTGTTCTTTCCTTTCTATTTAACAGAACATAAGAGAAATTTACTGTCCACTCATGTCATTATTTTTCAATGTCTGAATGCATGTGTGCTTGAAAGGATAAAAAGAAAAGCTAAGTTCATACCTAGTATGACCTAGTAACTGATCAAAATAAGCTGGAGCAATTCTCAGCAAGATGGATAAAATAGAAGGCTTAGCACCTGATAGGTTCATTGTCAACTGACGTAATTACATCTACCTGCAGAGCTTTATGATGACCAATGATAATAAAGAAAGGCAAAGAAAATGTGCTAAATGATAATTTTCTAAAGAAACAAAATTTCTCACTGTTTTTCCAATGACCTATGTCAGACTATTAAGAAAAAAATGCCACCCAAATTACCCATGGCTTAAAAAGAAATTTATGAATCTATCCTGAATCCTTGTTTTAATTGTTAATTAGGAAACAATCAGTGCTTCCTTTTCAAATAAACCCACAGTCACATAATTAGACCATCCTGGAGATAATTGAATTTCTAGGAAACAAGAAGTGAGAGGGAGAGCAATAATTCATAAAAAAAAAAAAAAAAAAAATCAATAAATAAAACATAATTGGCCTTGGTCCTATCTAAGGATTCTGTGCTAGATCTGTATTTTAGCCACACTTTTGTTGTTGTTGTTGTTCACCTTTATCGAGTTATTCTACCAAGTAGATGGCTCTTTGACAGGCTTTTAACACACAATGTCTCATTTTTCCCTGGTAACAACCCTAATTGGATAGGTACAGTTATTATCACTACGTTACATATAAATAAACTGAGGAAGAGCAAATTAAGTAACTTTTTCCAAATCACTCAGCTGGTAGACAGAGCCTAGAGGAGAATTTGAGCCTGGGAATTCCAACTCCAGAAGCCTGCCCCATCATGCTCTGCCATACAACTCCCACGTTATCACGTAATGGTCATCTTTAAAAGGAAACATACAAGAAAACCCTCATCTTGAACCAATAGAGTTTCTTTTTTATTATTATTATTCCTTCATTCAGTAAATCTAAAGTTCTAAACCTAGGAAGAAGTACTCCGTCACAAATTATTTTCAGATTCTAGAGATAATCATCTTTGAAGAATTTCTTGTTAAAAAAAAAAAATTCCTATGCATAGCAAAGCAGTAACCCCTGCCAAACTCTAATATTATTTTTGAAGTTTCTCTCTATAAAATCAATACTGGTTTGAGAGAAATCATACCTATGTTGTTTTTGATATCTAGGCCTTGCTTTCGCTAACTGTATATTTTGGTCTGTAAACCATTATTTTCAAAAATATCCCATTTCTCTAAAATATAAACAAATAATTTTCAAAATTATTTAAATAAGGTTCAGAAAGGCAGCCCCTAATTATTATCTTTGAGCTTTCTCTTTTAAACTTTCTTTGAATAGACTACCATATCTTCATTTTATTATATAACAACTAATGACATATAACAGTTATTATTTGCCCATTGATCGAATAAAAATGCAGAAACCAGTTGATTTTTAGTAGTTTCCCTAGAAGTACACAGTGGTGGCAGAGTTAAGACTTGATTCTACCTATCTAAAGCCAAGATTCTAGCATTTTCCATGCAACTACTTCAGCCCATACTCTTTACCTCTTACATTCATTCATCCACTCTTTCCCTCATTTTTTTATTGAACAATTATTTGTTAAATGTTTGTGTTGTGTACTAACTTTTGAGTCCTCCCCAAACTCATACATTAAACCCCTAGCCCCCAGTGTGACTACTTGGAGATCAGGACTTTAGGTGGCAATTAAAGTTAAATAAGGTCACATTGGTGGGGTACGGATCTAATAGGATTAGCGTCATCATAAGAAGAGGCACCAGAAAGAGCTAGTTCTCGCTCGCTCGCTCTCTCTCATTCTCTCTCTCTCTCTCTCTCTCTCTCTCTCTCTCTCTCTCTCTCTCTGTGCGTGTGTGTGTGTGTGTGTGTGCGCACGCACGCATGCACCTAGGAATGGCCGTATGAAGACATAGCAAGAAGGCAGCCATCTACAAGCCAGAAAGTGAGACTTCACCAGAAACCACATTAGCTGGAACTTTGATCTTGGACTTTCTAGCCTCCAGAATTGTGATCAAAAATAAATTTCTGTTGTTTAAGCAACTCAGTCTATACATATATATGTATTTTTTTTCCTACAGCAGCCTGAGCCAACTAATCCAGTCTACTTATTTAAGGTAATGTACTTAGCATTAGATAGCACCACAGGCACCACAGAACACAATCAAAACACCGCACTCAGAAAATACAGCTACGCAAGCTCTCGAGGAAATTTTGCTTTACTAGGGGGGGAAGCTAGGCAAATAATTTGGATGCTGTACGACACTCAAAGTCCTTTAGTGTATGGATTTTTCTGGTGCTACGGTGGGACAACATTTAAGCATACTAAATTGTGAGTAGAGAGGTTAGGGATGGTGTCAGAAGAAGGGAACTTGAAGAATGAACAGAAAATGTTTAAGGACGGAAAGGAAAAGGAGGTTCCCAGGTAAGGAGCCCAATGTGTGCAAAGAATGGAAGCTTAATAGGAGAAGGGAACTATGAATCATGGTTGATATGGGAAGGAGTACAGACAAAGATGGCCCATTTTTTGGCTTGAGTAACTGGATAGATGGTTATACAATTTATTATATAGGTATACAAGAAATGCACAAGGAGGGGAGATTTGTAGGAAAAAAAAGAACAAGGATCATAATAGAGTAGAGATTGCGATGATTAATTCAATCATGAGAGGCTGGGTTTCTACTGAGAAAATATTTAGGATAGAATCTGACACACAGAAGGTACTCGATAATTGTTTGCTAAATCTGGATTTCCTCTGTTTATGACCATTTTCCTTGGCCTAAGGCCTTTATTTTTTAAATTGAAGGAGTATCAAAAAAGAGGTTCTACTAGTTAATCACAATTATCCGTCTAACCAAACAGGGATAAAATCAGCTACATTTGAGGGCAAATAGGACACAAGAACAGTGAAAACTAAGCATGCAAGAGTAGGGTGAAATGCCTGTGTGAAAGTGCCCTTGGTGATCATGATTGGATTTTGTATTAACTAGGGTAAGATTTAAAAAAAAAAAAAAAACCTGGAGTGAAGAACTCAACTGCTCCTCCACAGACATCAAGTTTGCCAAAAAGCCCTTTCTCTGGTTTTGTTCACAATACATCCACAGCAGACAATCCACACTCTCAAAAGTGAAGGTAACCATTAAAACGGTGAAGAAAACTACTGAATTGGAAACTGAAATCTTGAAGGAGAGAGCGGGAATGAGTGGCCTTTAGCCAAAGAGTCACAAACTATTTTTATGGGTATCTCGAATTCCAAGCCATAAAACATTACTCAGTTTTAATGTAATGAAAAGAAGCATTCTGTGTTTCACAAGGTAAATATTTGTCCGTGTATATATTGAAGACATTTTACTCCACGAAGAAATAAATAATAATTTTTTGAAAAATTTCCTCTCATTGAAGAATTTTCTCCAGGTTCATCCCCTGTTTCATAGGTAACCTGGTTGAAGAGCCACAGTCCTGCATTTACCAACCTTGTAACTACAAAATAATTTGATTATTAAGACTTGTTTTATTCCAAGCCGTCTGGATAATCTTGAGCAGTACTACACTTGTTGTTTAACTCTAGAGATTTTGTAATAAAAGTTTAATGAGTTACTTATTATTAGAATGTTTATAGCCATTATTTTAAGGAGAACAATAATGACGTAAAGTTCTACGCATTTGATTTAAAATGTATTCAACTCACATATCAGTTTATGCTACAGTGAGTTTTTAAAAATCTCTTATCAATATATGTGTCTAAAGTCAGTGTAGCTAAACTACAACTTTAGCAGAGCTATGGCTAAGAAAAAAACTAAAGAAGGTTTCCTGCTTTGTCCTCATGTCAAATCTACATCTTAACTTTTGGCATTTCAGAATTTTAACAAGAATTCTTATTACAGCATCTAAAACAGATTTCACAAGGGGACACATATAAAGCAAAGGGACAAATATTTGAAATTTAGTCCTGAATGCTCTGCATATTTATTCCAATTTAAAAAGTTGACTAGATATTCTATTAACGATCATAAATATTAAAAGAACATACCAAATAAATCTAGTTTATCCAATTTCTAACTGGAATACTATGAAACTGAAGGTTAATCACATCTTCAAAGCTCTTTCTTACTAAAATAGAAATTGCCTACAAAGTTTTCAGATATACACCAGATTTTCCAAAAACAATCATGCTCTATGATTTAACTAAAGAAGTTTTCAAATTATAAAATTAAACAGAAAGTATATCTATCTACTGAAACCTATACAAAAATTATAAAGTCAGAATAACATAGTTACCTATCTTTATGGAAATATAATTTACTTAGATTTTATAATAAGATCATAACTTCTTATTCTTAGGTATTGTCAGAGGGGTTCTTGAAAAGTATGAAAACTAGCAACTGATTTTCATATTGTATTTTGCTGTCATTTTTATGTTTGAATTATTCACTTAATCAATTTGCATATAAAGGGTCATCACAGAATTCAGTATGGTGCTCACACTCTGGAAGCATACAGAATCAAAGCAGGGTTATCACAAGGGAGGCAAAATATATCAGAACACAGAGCTAAATGAACATGTAGAACAAAAGCAAAACCAATTTAACTCAGCCACAAAATGAAGAAAACAAATATCTCCTCCAATCTTCCAAGCCCTCCAAAAAAGGAAATACAATGAACATGTCATATGATGACATTTGTTTGCTTATATTCCATACTATATGGATGGCCCCGTACCACGCTTCCAAATGCTAACTATAAAAACTATACTTGTTTCCTTCAGGATGTTTTCATTTGTTACCATTCTTTGACCATTCATTGGTTGAGTTCCTTTCTACTGGGCTATGTATACACCTTTAAGTGACATTTTGTTTCTACCAAGAAGTGAGGTTCATTCTTAAAGATGGAATTGAAGACATTTGGCAACAAATGGAATTTGTTTATGTTATGGCCATTTAAAAAGTAATCTCTTCTTTGCATGTCTGAATATATATGAATGTGTTAACAAAATATATTCTTACCTCCCATCCATAACTGGGGTCTTTCAGGTTTGACCTCTGCTCTCCCACATAGGGCCCAAACTTTTCCCCTGCTTCGATCTTCCTTTTGGTCCATATTCCTAGTCCCGCTCCAGGCATATTTGACTCTCGAAGTTCAAACTCAGCAGGAATGGGGATATCATCTGGGATGTAGATGGGGGCTTTGTAAGGAGAGCCCTCTTTTGGAGTGAATGCTTCGCTGGATGTGGCTGGAGAGCATGGCTCTTGAATATTGAGGGAGGGTGTGCTGGCTACTCCATCTGCATCTGGCATTTCTTCCAAAGGAATTTCAGGGTAGCTGCCATATATACACTCATGACCTGTGAATAAATAACCTCATGAATTCCTACTAATATAGAAGAGACAAAATTCCCTAGCTCAGTAGTCACCTTATAATGTTGTTGTTCTTTGAAGATAAAAAAGATGTATTGTTAAAATACATCTGCATTAAAATCTCTATTATTCATAGATGAGAGAAGAACGATTATTGCCTTTTTGGTTTATCTACAATGAATCCATAAAATCCATAAAAATCCATAAATCGAAGGAGCTAATCTTCAACTGTTGATAATACTCTCGTGGGTCATCTTAATCCATTACCCATCTGGGAAACAATCAGTAATTTAATTACTTGTCTGAATAAAACAGAGTTAAGAAATAAACTTATGTGCACCTACAACCCCACAAACCATCCCGAAATGTGAGCTGACAACATGTTACAATGTATTAGCAAGTCATATCATGCAATGGTATCTGGGACTGAATTGCAGGAGAGTTGTCAGAGATTCCAAAGGCGGCCATGTGCAACAAGGCTTAGATTTGTGCAGCAGGATTATTTATCAGAATATTAATTTATGTTCATTCTTCCTCTATTTTCCTTTCCCATTTCAAACACATCACCAAGCCCTTGGTATTTTCTTGCCTCAGTGACTTACACAGAGAAGAGAATTAAAACTACATGAAGCTAGTGATTCTGCTGTATATTTGTAAAAGTTAAAAGTATTCAAGAAATTAGGTGAGTTTTCCAGAGGGGAAGAGGAGAGGAGGGTGTCTTGGAGTGCACCAAAAAGAGAGTGGATTTCCTCCAGGCTGAGAGGTGGTAGAGACAAAAGGGTTCTGCATAGAGCACTGCTCTGGGGGAGATGCTAAGACCTTAGAAGGGATAGCAAGGGAGAGTGACTGGGAGTCGGGATACTCAGCATCAGGGCTTTAAGAACTCCCCAAAGCATCCGAAGTAAATGAATACACCATGTCAGACCCTAAGATCTTATGCAACTTGAGGGAGTGTGGGGGGAAGTATAAAGGATAAAACTGAACTTGAATTCCCACCAGTTCACCAGGTGAAGGGGATTTCAGTTATTTTAAAGCAAATAAACATATGTTTTTTGTCCACTAGGATTATGGACTTAGAGTCATGCCCGATTTGTTTGATTTTTAGACCTTCAAGGGGAGAACTAGAGAAAATGGGTTAAAATTACAAGAAGATAGATTTCCGTCTGAGTCATCCAAAGGTAAAATTATTTGCCTTAAGTTATCAACACAGGGGTCCTAGTATAGTCTAGATAACTGCAAGTTAGGAATAATATGGAGGAATGCTAGTTTCAGGTTGGTGACAAGACTAGATGACCTTTAAGATTCTACCAACCCTGCAGTTCTATGAATTGTTAGTCTTTCAAGATAGTTTAAAACAGAGCTAGAGAGTAGAAAACTTGAGTTCTAGTCCCAATTCCTTATCTGATTCATTATGGAAATTAACTATAACACTCATAACAATTACCTATCAAGCACTGACTCCTCTGTAAGTTTTGTGAAATGCAAAGTGGTAGTACATGCAAAAGTATTTTTCTAATGAAGTGCTTGGTTCTTGATTCGAACAATGAGGTAATTCTATCTAAACCAAGTGCAGAACCGAACTCCGGGACTCAACCTTATAACTATGAGACATTTGATCCCAACATACAAGCTCATTATTATTCAAGTTTAGTGCATCCAAAATCTTGCACATGATCATCTGCCCTCAAACCAAGTCCCTTGCCCACATCCCCTCTTCATTAAGAATACTATTTTTCTCTAATTATTCATGTTCAAGGTTCTAAAACAACAGGGGCATTTTATCACCTTCGTTCATGCACCAATCTATTCAGTCATGAAATGCTGTCCATTCCTCTTGCAAGATTTTTATCTTCATGTCATTTTTTCAATGCACATTTTCATTCCTGAATTTTCTTCTAATTGGGTCTCCAGACCTCCGGCCTCTTTCCAGTATCCCTCAATACTGAGCCTGCTAGATTTATCTTCCTGGCATACCTATTTTCCTCTGCTATAGTCTCCAGTACTTCCCAATGTCCACGGGTAAAATTTAAATTTCTTAGTCATGGAATAAAATCTCTCTCATTTTAAAGCCATTCTCCGTTTCTCTCTAATTCCCAACACTCTCCAATAGGAGGCCCCAAGCTAGAATAAACTTAACCCTATCCTCTGAGCCCTGTGAGCATTTACTCTGTGGTTCTGCCTGGCTCCCTGTCTCTGCTCCTCTGCAATTACAACTTCTAGTCATCCTCCCCAGTCGAGTCCCAACGTGTCCCCTCACCACCCCTTTAACATAAGTATCCCCCTTCCTTGAATTCTTACATAATTTCCTCCTTCAGTCTGATGATCAAATAATACTGTGCATTGCTACTTAAAGTTTTAATACAAATGAATCTTTCACTCCTGGCTAGGAAACAGGCCCTTGATGGGAAGACTGAGAACACACTTCTTAGGAAGTCTCCACGTGAGCTGTATAAATGTGCCCAATAAATACTTATTAAATAGATAACTAACTTAACAAATAATTTTATTAACCTATTAAACCAAATCAATATTTTTCTATCAAATATAGGAAACTATTTAGATCCTGAAAAGCAAGTACTCTTATACCCATAGAAATGGAATGTAACGGATTATGAACATTTCTCCAAAGTGTCAAAAGAAATTATTGCAATAATGCCCCAAAGAAATATTATCAGAGAAATATACTTTAGGGTCCTAACACTCTTGATAAAGTCTATCTAATTTTATCCTTCAGGAAGATTTTGTACTTCAACTGAAGAGCCAAAAGTTTACTAGCACTCTTAATACAGTAAAAATCAAATTTAAAAAATCTTCCTGGAACTGTAAAATTTAACTACTGCAAACGCAGTGATTTTACATATTCTTAAAAGGGTTTATCACTCACTGTGAAAATTTTGTTTATCTCAAGAAGTAAGTGCTATAAATTAAAAGATATAGTGTAATCTATAGACTTGTTCACTTAGACAGCAGGAAACAAACAGGCATCCAAAAGAATAGAAATACTTCCTCCAGTAATTATCTAGTAAAGGGCAGTAAAATTTCCCCGATTTCCTCAAAGGGTTAAAACAGCCATACTGTCAGTTCCATCAAAGTTATTTCAAATCTCAAAAAAGGATAGAGACAAACCCATTTGGGCCCTCCCACTGGCATAGCTGACCCATGACCTTCAAGTTATCTGCAAACTCTACCAATGTATAACTTAAATAAATGCATTTGGATTTCAATTCCTGTGGAGACAAAATATACATGAATGTCCAGGCTGTTGCACAGAAGAATTTGAATTTAAAGCCTGAATGCGATTTTGCTTATAATGGCAAAAAAAATTCAATTAAACCTAGAGAACAACTTATATAGGTCAAGCAAACACAGGAGAAAGACTCATGGTCCTATTCATATACATGCAGGCATTAAATGTATATGCAAACTCAGGCAATTTGTTTTCAAGCCACTGTTAATCTAGTATCATCAGAATTAAATTTTAAAAAAAGGGCTGTGGTAACAAAAAAAGGAAATATAAACCTGCTGAGTTTTACATATCAAAACATGCAACAATATTTCAATGTAATCTAGCATTATGAAATTTTCAACAGCAAGTGCAGTTTCTCACACTGCATTAAATATTTGCATAACCAGAATAAACTCATGTTTCCACTTAGGTTACTCAAGAACTATCCAAAAAGCTGGTAAACATTTCATCTAAGTGACAAACTACCTCAATTATCATATCTCCATTAAATCTCTGTTATTGAAGAAAAAAATTGGTAGATCCTTTCCCTGAGCTATAACTATAGTTAATTAAAGCGTTACTCAGATGTCACACTGACAGATTGGGCACATTTACAATAGGTAAGCATCAGGTAATAAATGTTAAATTCATCAGTGGTCCCATAAAGATAAATAACCCTTGTTACTTCTTGGAGCTGAGCTGCCTGCTACTGGAATTTGCTTTGTGTATCCTTTAGGTGTGTTATTAACTGAGTGAGGACAGAAAGACAAGTTTATTGTTGGATTTGAGGCAAATAACTAAGAAAATGCTCTTGGAAATCAACCTCTTCAATTCAAATTTTAAGTATTCTAATATCCTTGGAGACCCAGCAAGAGCACACACTTGGATTTTATTTCTTTCTGTGACTCTTTGAATAACATAGGTTTCCACTTGAGGTGATTTCCATTTTGAAAACAAATCAGAATCTGCAAAGAGGAAATTTCAGAAATAATACCTATGACTACTCCCATAAAAGTATCTATAGCTTCTCATTTTGATGCTCACAATGCAGTGAGAAAATCATGGTAAAAAAAAAATAATCTTTCATAAATCTGGAAGCTGATACTCAAAGATGCTAAAGAGTATCTCCCAAGACAACTGAAACTAGAACCCAGGTGTCTAAATCCAGTCTTCCCTTTAACTCTTATGCAACATTTTTTTCTTTGAAGACATGTTTAAAATTGGTTTGTTTTTTCAAAATTGTGAATATATTAGTAAATAGTTTGTTTTTCTGCTTTTTCACTTGATATTTTATTATAAACACATTTTTTTTTTAAATTTTTCAGGAACTACATTTACTTGCTGCATAATATTCCATTATATCAATCCACAATGAGTGAACTATTTCCATAGTATTTATTTATGTTGCTCATAATTTTCTGATACTATAAATACATTTGAAATTAACATTCATTTATATAAATATTTATATTCATCTGTTTTAATTTCCTTAGGTTAGATTCCTATAAGACAGCATAGTGAGTATTAACAGATTGCCTTCTGGAGGTATATATCAATTTATATTCCTAGCAACCATATTTGCATTTATTATTGTGTCTTGTTTTTCAAATGTATCAATACAAAGGAAAAGATTACATATCTATTGTCACTTTAATTCACATCTCAATGATTACTAAGACTATTTTTTGTCATTCATATTTTTTTTTGCAAGGTGTTCATCGTTCATTCTATTTGTCCATTTTTAATTGGACTTTTATTGGTCTATCTTATTAATAATAAAGAAATTAACCTTTTGATGCAATTTTTGCTACTTTCTCCAGTGAATCATTTATCATTTAGTTTTTCAACGAGGTTTTTGTTGTATAAAAATTATAACTTTTATGAAACAAGGTCTACTTTTCCTCTGTGATTTTTATAATTTTCTTAGAATCTCCTTACCCATTCTAAGGGGGGAAAAATAGAAGAGTCTCTAGTATTTTCTTAGAGTTTCATAGTTGCTTTTCTACCAGCCTTGGATTACCCATGATTTACTGCTGAGTGAAAAGCAGAGAAAAATGATTTCATTTATTTGAGCTCCTGTGAACGGCAGGCTAGGAAAAAAAAAATGCCATTTCACTCATAATTCTTTGGTTCTTATTTGCAAGGCTGGCCTAAAAATGCCTTTTCTTTTTGTGGGTTTTATATAACTCATCATTTGTTTCACTTGGCCTCTCTGCCTAGTTTAACTGCAAATCTTCTGGGCAGATGCCATTCAAAATCCTGAGTTTCACCATTAATAGCAATTCGGCCCCTGTCATAATACTTATCACTCAGCATTATCATCAGTGATACTAACATAAATATATTTTTCTCTGCTCTTTACATTAGTTCATTGATAGAAAATATTTAACAGCTAGAGTTTTAAAATAATATTAAAAGCATATATATATATATATATATACACACTTTGACAATAAAGACTGATTTCTGTAGGCATTAAACAAGAAAGCAGTTCTTTCTACTCAGCTATACACACATATGCATATAATACATCCATGTGCATTTGCAGTGTGTGTGTGTGTGTGTGTGTGTGTGTGTGTGTGTGTGTGTGTAATAGCTCACTAATCTTAAAAATAGGCTGAGACAGAAACATGGTTTGAGATCTCAGGCAGACTGGTTGAGATCATAACTACATGAAACAACTGCCAGGAGGAGACCAACTAGGGAATTGAACAGATTAGGTAACTCAGAAATTTAGACATTTCCCCCCATTATGTTCCTCATTGCAGTTTTGTAATAAAAACATGAGCCAACTTCAAAGGAAGCTCTGTAGTAAAGGTTAATTGCTACTAAAGAAGAGGGTGGGCCCAAGCGCCAGTACTTTGTGCCCAGCTTGCAAGCAGACAGGAAGGATTACACGTGGCTGAGAGCTGAGGATGTGTGCCCAGCTCAAGGAGGAGAGGAGGCACTGCCAAACCTCAAGCCCCACCAGGGACTTCCTGGTAGGACGTGAGCACATGAACACGAGCCCATGAGTCGGTGCCTACTAACAGCGGGGCAGGGAAGGGAGGGGGAAGACATCAATTTCCTTCCCAAATTCAAACCGGACATGCTCTTCTTCCCTTGTTAGGACAATTCCAGAGCGGTTACAGCGGCATGTTTGTGAGGAAGCAGAGGAGCTCGGCAACAAGTTCTTATGCGCCAGCAACACGGCCAATAAATGCGAGCTGGGCTCGGGGAGGGGAGGGGGTGGAAGGGTGGAGTCCAAGTAATGCCAGATGCACAAACCGAACAAAGAAGAAGGCTCTGAACTGGACAGCAGAATATTCTGTGAGAATGGCCTCAAGATAATGAAATTTAAGATCCCAAAGAAAAGAATAAAGGAAACTAGTAAAAGTAAGGAAATTAATTTCCAGAAAACTGACTTAAACTAGCATTGAAGGACAGTAGGCAGGGTCCAGAGGTATAGGCATAGAAAACAGAGGCATCTCTGGAAATGGGAAGCTGCTGACAGACATGGTCTTCGGAATGTGCTGACTCCAGAGAGGATTGAGAAGAAAATAGATCTCCATGGATCTTTTGACACTAGACTGCATTTGTAGAATCCACGTCACTAGAGACCATTATTTTTGTGAAATAACATATCAACATATCTCGGCAAATGGAACTTTTTTAATGACCTTTTAAGCTTCCTTGCACCTCTAATATTTGCTACTTTCTTGTGCCATGCTATTCTATCTCTTCCTTGTGGAATATTATTCCCCAATGTTTCCTAAAAATATTTCACTTATGGATTATCAAAAAGATAGCTCCCAACATAGAAGAATGTAGGGAGGTAATCAAGGGAAATGACAGGAACTGAAAGGGAAGAAATCAATGAGCAGACATTTATCCTTTTCACAGGATATGGCATACCTCTTGCTTGTCCTGTGGCTTTTAAATCTGGTTAAGTGTTTCTCCACCCTCTTAGGAATTTTACAGATATTTCACTAAACAAGTATGGCTTGTGAATTAAACTGGTAGCTTATAGGATATTCTGAAATGGGTTTGACCACTTCCAAATATTCTTCTTCAGAGATGGAACCAAGCTTTTTAAAAATGATTATAGAAATTTCTAGAAAATTCATAGTTAAGGTATCAACAAAGTGCTCTGGTATCTATTTATAGAATCTAAAACAGCTAAAATGAGAACATTAAAGCTCCGTGAGCACTACTCCAAGGAAAAACACGACCTGGTTAATGTTTGGCTTACTCTATTGTTAGGGAGCCATGATCACCAATACCCAATACCCACTGGAGTTACCAGGTAAGAAGAGACTTATCACACATCAGATAGTGTTTCTTTCACATTATAACTACGTACCTTGACTTTCTTTAAGCAATACAAAATTTTAAGAGACTTTTGGCAACCTTTGACCTGACGATGGCTTTTCTCATCAGCTTTTAATATCCCCAAAGTGATTTTCCTTCAAATTCATTTAGAGTAAAATAGAAATGCCCTGAAATTATGTCGCAGCAGACTGGGTGGTTACTCCTCAGGCAGTCCGAAACGACCAGAGTACAGCCTTTCAGCATTCAAGCCATATCTACAGTAATTATTTGCCAGCGTATCTAAAAGAAGGCAGGCATTTCCTGTTGCACACAAATGGGACACTCTTATCTAAATTACTGTTTAAACAGGTATTTAAGAAAAGACTATCACAGGCAGGAATTTACTGATGAGGGAACACATTAGGGCTGGACACATTAGTTGAGGACTAACCATTGTCAAGAAAGGAAGTCTATCAGCATCAGGAAGGTATAGAGAATATTTTACAGCTCCCATATGGGTTAAGATGGGGCTTGTAAACTATGCCATTTGCATTTGGGAAAGCAGGAGTGGCTCAAGCCCTGACATGGCATTCGGCAATATGTCTCCAGTGTCCAGTGCAGCCTCGAGAGTCAGAGCCTGAGAGATGTCGCTTCCTTGGAGTCTCTGCTTTCCCTTCCATAAAATAAGCACAACTCGACAAGTTCAGCCCTAGGCCCACTCCAATCAAACAATCCCCATTCTGCATAGTGGAAACCAACGGATGGTCAAAGTTTGGTGCACCAAAACCTTATAAAACATATTTCTTGCAAAGGCACTTTGAGAACTGGTTTGGTCTCTCCTAACATGTAACCTAGGAGAGACTGTGCTCTGGCTGCCTAACTCTGCTCTAACCAGTGAAACTGGAATTTATTCCCAGTAGAGGCTTATAAAACTGGGCTGTTATTCTCACATTAAGTAGACTGCCCTCTGGTGAGGACTGTGGTTTAAGTGTGGGCAGTACGTGTGGTTTACTACCTCTCATTTGTTTATGTTGTTGATGGTGGTTTCAGAAGAAAGCTGCAGCCCTTCTCGTGCTAAAGAGTGACCTGATTTGCTTCCTAAAAAACACGTTTGAAGGGGGGAAGGGAGCATGAGGGCGCATTAATGTGCCACTCTAATGGAGGAGCAACTGAGAGCCCTTTGACCACAGCTCTGTTTCATTCAGCTCTGCATGTGAAATGAGAGCCCCAACTTGTTTATTATAATTACCTAAGTGTGGCTTGGTGGCTTTTGGCAAAGATCCTCCTGGCCTCCAAAGGACAGACCAAAACTCAGGAGCTACAAGTTAAAGGAAGGAGAAAGGGAAAGTGCGTTTTGTAACAAAAAGATGTAATTCTAATATAAATTGGGTGAAAATGGTCGAAACAACCCCACAAAGGTGAAGATCAAAAAGTAAATGAGATGGAGCTCTACTTTCTACCACATAGTAAACAAACACAGGTATGCAGGAGAACTAAAGAAACAGTATAAACGTAACTTCAAATTCATTCTCACAGCTGACTTGATGCAGACCCTTCCTTACCGCAACAAATCAGAAGAGTTTCCTTATAGCCAGGAATCCTCCATAAAGAAAAGAAAATAATTATGCATGTCTGGCAGAAGAGGGAGTAGTAGCAATGGCTTGCTGATAAAAAGGAATGTGAACAAGCAATAGAACACTAATCTAACCAACACTCTTGGTTTGATAAGGAGTAGAGAGTGTGCAAAAGAAATTTTGTTAGAGTGTCAGAATTAGGTTTTATTTGAAAACGAACAAAGGTCCTTGTTCTCACAAGCCTTGGTAACAGACAATAATGACTTCTGATCTTAAAGTGATTCTGTGAGGAAAGTTTCTTGATTTTGGCTAATTTCAGCTCAGACTCTGACCCCATTGCAAATATAATATCTCCAGTGTAAAACAAGTTTAGGTGATCCCAATGAGTGCAATTGTATGTCCCCATTTCAAGCCCTAAAGGCCCCAATGTTGAGTTTCCCAACACTACATTGTATTAAACATAAAATCATTAAAAACTGTGGGGATGAATGAAATGTCATTAAAAAACATAATGGATAGTGTTTTTAAAAAAAATTGAGAGGACATTGTACACTTTGATAAAAAATATTTTCAGAAAATATGAACAGATGTGCTATGCATATGTGTATGCATACACTAAATAGCACTTATGATCTGAGAAGGGGTAATTTCAACATTGCTAAGTGGTAACACAAGCTAAGGTATTTAAGGGAATGATATAATATGACAACTTCATAGACTACCAAACTATGTATATGGTCTCTGGAAGTTGTCATTATCAACATGTACAATAACTAGTAGCATTAGGTGGTCTGTATAGTATCCTTCATGTCTAATTGAGTCCCACAGTCTAAGACACTTGATGGGCACCAGGCACTGCCTCCTAATGAGAACTGACTCTTAAAGAAAGGCATTTAGGACCTCTTCTATATAAATTACTATCATTTGCAGCAAGAGAGGATTATAAATGTTTGCTGGCAAAAACTAAATTTATTTACAAACTGGGTCTAATTTATTTATGGCTCCAATACAATTGGCTTTTGTTGAAATATTTATGTTATCTGTACTTCTGCCTCACTAAACTCTGCCACAATCATAAACACTGTTGAAAAATTATTTGCAGTTAACAGGGTTTAAACTATGCATTATATCACCAGCTAGTGCCAGTAAACTTTTGCACTGGTTGATAAAATTTCCTCTGTGAAATAAATATACATTTGACTTTCAAAATCTTAGGTAGGCTCCATAGTATGAAAAGTGAAGAATTAAACAGATGTCCCAGACTTTACCAATTTTGTTTAAATGCTTCAATTGCACAATTTAATTAAAATTTTGTGGATACACTACAAAAGTATAGTCTTTCCTATTAAAAGGAAAATTAAATGATTGAAGTATTGGGGCAATATTCTTTGCCAAAATGTTACTTCTCAGACTTGGTCATTCACCCATTTCAAAACATTTATCTAGTACCATGTACCTGGAACCAATGTAAGTTGCTAAGACTAGATGTATACAAACCCCTAGCTTTAGACTGAGTAAAACTATATATGCTCTAAATTTTTAAAGAATAAACTTCTTATTTTAATTCTTGGTGAAAATGCATTTGTCATTCACATGTATTTCTGAGAATCACGGAGTTCTTCATTGTAACATTAGGATCAAAATAGGGATTATTTATTCTCACTGCTTCTAAATAACTCATAAAATGATGAAACCAACAGATAGTAAAACCACATTGCCGACATTTCCATTACAAAATAAGCCAAGAGAAAATTGCATGGAGAAATAGATGGTTTCTCTATCATATAACTAGTCAGAACGTATTTTTGTTTGGTCTATCTCAGTAAGAAAGACCAAAAGTTCTACCGTGAAGCAGGTAGGACTGCCTTGATGCCAGTGGAACTCCCACCAACTTATAAGCAGCCTAAATTACAACATCTATCTCCTAGTTTGAATCGAAAGCTGTGCCAAACAGACCAGAGCTAATTCTGGCTGACCTGAGAAAAATGTTGTAGTCAGAGGGAAGACTGGCCAGATCACTCTGGAACCTCCAATTTAAAACCAAGAGACATCAGAGAAAATGGTAGAATTACTGACTTCTGAGGTCTCACACTACATAAATGATAGTCCTTTCCCTAATAATGTCCACACATGCCTATGACAGTCAAAGTAACTTAATCAAAAGTCAACATAGGAAAACAAATCTTGAGAACTGTATTTATATGGTGAAAAAAAAAAGTTCAAAAAGGAGCTATTCATCAAGGTGCTTTGTAAAAAAGAATGCCCCAAACCCACATGTTTATAACTTTGCATTTAGTAGTATATATATAAAATATTTTGCTGCCCATTCATAGCAACATTACATAAATTTACTCTTACTTTGATCCAGGTATTATTCTTCAGAACAAACAAAATGTCAGTGATTTTGTTTTGTGCTTTTGCTGATCATTGTACACATTTTTTCCAATAAATCTTCTTTAGCAAAATGCTTGTTTTAATAGGTTATAGCTAAGCTAGTTAAGCTAAATAAAAATCTTTTGGCATCGTATTGCTTAAACATCAGGATAATTGATTGAAATATCCATTTTTCATAGCACAATAGAATCCCAGAGCTAAAGAAACCAGAAAATAATCAGCTTATTCATCTAGACATCTAAGATGCTTGCTGATTCAATTATATTGTAGATCAATGTATGTAACCCTGGTAAACTATGACTGCTTAAGAGAAAAATTGGAAAGGAGATAATTCTTTCAAATTCTATCAAAAATCTGTAATGTTAAGCAAATCCATGGGGCAGAGGAGATACCTGAAGTCTATAGAAGAATTGCACCGTAACTCAAAAAGCTTTGTGCTGTTATTGCTTTTGTTGTTTTTGCTGTTGTTGTATTAATAGATCTACTTCCTTCAACTTTTTAATACTCATCACCACTATTAAATCTTAGCAACTATGATCCAACATTTGCCACAAACCATTAACTAGTTAGTCAACAAGACTTTTATATGCAAAGCACCATGGGGAGTTACTAAGAAGACTAAAGTGAAATTGCTGATTTCAAAGAACTTACAATTTAATCAGAGAGATAAGACAAATGCCCAGGAAGAATTAATATAGTATAATATAAAGCTTCATGGCACAGAGTTAAGTGAATGGTACAGAAAACAAGGACTACAATATTCTACACTAAAAGTGATATTCTTCTTCTTTAACGGAAAATTGAAGTGAAAGATGGCTAAAAATTCTACTTGTGATGAAGACAGATAATCGAAAGGATTGTGAAACAAAAGGTTATAGACTGCAGCCAAGCCTTGGAAAGGTAATGACTTTTAATTGGATTGAGTTTATCATATTTGCAGAGGTACAGCAGACACAGAAGAAAGGATTAGAGTGATTTCCACTTTCCATTATTTGGCATAATGAGAAAACAGAGGGTGGTCCACATCCCTTGTACATATTATGAGCCATGGGAGATGCTTAACATGTCAGTTTTGGGTAGCAATGAGCTCTCCTAAATAAACACATTTATTTGGACATAGTTAAGTCAAAATAAGTCACCTGGAAAAAAGGTTATAGGTCATTAATTTGCATAGTACAAAGGATTCATGAATTTTTAAATTAATGCTCCTGGATCTCTACACCATTTCAAACAGTAGGGTATATCTGCATTTTTCTTCAAAGTTTAGCTAGCTTAAAGGGTCAAATGAAAATACTTGGCTGAAGAAAAATCAGCTGAGCTGACTTTCTTCTAGGTAGAAAAGAATCACATTATAAATTCTTCCAAGAAACAGCATTATAGACCTCAAGTCAAAATACACACACAAAACAAACAAAAAAAATTTATGTAAATATGTGATGAATCATAGAAGCATCATGCAACTGGCACACACCAAATTCAAGTGTGCCCAAATGGGAATGGTTGCTAAAGCACACCTCCACCTAAACTCCACCGAACTGTAAGGTGATGAGGGGAGAAGGCATGGGTGTCTGATTTACTGATGAACCTCCAGTATCCAGTGAAGTTTCTAGCTCATAATAATAATCCAATGTGCAATTTCTGACTCAAAGACACCAGCCAAAGCAAGCCAATTGTACTGGAGGTAGCGAGTGGTACTTCCTCTTCCTTCTCTAAATTGAAAAAGTTTAACATAAATGTGCTAAAGGCATCACATAAGTTGTGTCCTCAGTCTGTTTAAGAGTGCAGTAAAAATGTCCCGATTAAGGGCAGGAATGTGTATGCTGATTCTACAGATGTTTGTACATACACGTGTGCATTCTTGTTCTCGTTCTCTCTCCTCTCTCTCTCTCTCTCCCTTCCCCCAAATACTCAAGATGCTAATGAATGAATTTAACCAAATGACATCAATTCAGAATCTGTATCATGTCCTCCTCCCACAGCAATCTCTTCTAATATATCTATTATAAAAAGAATAAAAATAGGCAAAAGGTTTCTGCACAGGTAACTCATATTTTTGTCCTTTCCTCAAGATTTTAACTGAATTCTCCAGGAAGGGAGACTGGTAAATCAATATCAAATACAGTCAACTAAATTTGATTCCTCCAGTATTTACTGCAGCAGGTGTTATGAACCAGCCATATCTTGTAGGTTGTAGAATGTAAGCTTCATGCGAGTAGGGACTCTGACTCCTTTGTTCACCATTGTATCCTCAGCACCAGACACAGTGTCTGGTATATAGCAAATGTTCAATAAATACTTGATAAATGAATAAATACATACAAGAATGGAGAAATGCAAAAATAAGCTTTCAAGGTGTTCAGAGACCAGAGCAGCTATTCCAAACTAGGCTATACATTTGAATCCCAGATGGAGCTTATTTTTAAAAATACAAATTCTATGGTATTTCTAGCACTATCAGTAAAGAATCCTTATTTACATATGATAGAATAATTTTTCATTTCTCCAGCTTCCTATTCTATAGTCTCGACCCACAATATCACAAGTAAATTGGCACATTTATGTGGATATAGTTAAGTTGGATAATCTGTAAACCACAGACCCAAGCCAATTCCCGTTTAAACCAAAAGACTATACCTAACTAGTTATGTGACCATGGGAAAGTTCCTTAACCTATTCGAGCCTCAGCTTCCTTATCCTTATCTGATTTTTGCCCACAATAGCAGCCACTAGACACGTGTGGCAACTGAGCATTTGAAATGTGGTCACTTCAAATTGAGGTATACTGTAAATTTAAAAATATACACCAGATTTTTAACACTTGGTACAAAAATAGAAAAATATCTAGTCGATAGTTTTTGATATTAATTAGATACTGAAATGATACAATTTTGGATATAATGAGTTAAATAAAATATATTAGTAAAATTAATTATTTCATTTTACCTGTTTTAACGTGGCTACCAGAAATTTTAAATTAATATATGGCTCACACTTATACTTCTATTAGAAAATACTAGTTTTTAAAATACTTATGACACAAAATTGTAGTAAGAATCAGAAAAAATAATACATTTGAGCATCTCTTGTAAACTTTACAGGAAAATGCAAATGCCAAAAGTCATTATCTTTACTACGAGGAAAAATTTTTATGTCCTTAGGCCTTAAGTGATGGCTCTTAATTCAGTGTCTTTCAGATCTACCTGCATTTAGATAGTAAAAAGTGATGAAATAGTTCATGAACAATTTGTCCTCTACCACTCTCCTATCAATAAATCTCTCAATAAACACTTGCTGAAACCAAAAGTAAATGAAGATCAATGTGCTCACTGACATGGTATAAAAAGATGAGCTCATTCCAGAATGTTCCCCTGCCAAGATTTCTATGATGATGCAGAAAATAGCCTGGTCTGAATAAGATTGGAGGAAGGTTTATATTTGAAAGAGGAATTATTGGCCAATGAACAATAAGCAGTATTTTATGATGGGAAATGACAAACTTTTTCCATGATTTCAGCCCAAGACGCAGAGGAGAAGAAAAAACTCATGGGATTAATTTATCTCTATCTCTTAGGGATGGCAGTTTAATTCCTCCCACAAACACCCCATTCCATCACTTCAAAAAAAAAAAAAATGTGTGTCTTGTAACACCTGTCAGATAAAAGAACACAAAGAACTTTCTTGTTCCTCTTCCTTTACTGTGGTGTAGTTGGTGAACCTCCAAAACACTTCCTAGGTACAGGCTGATGAACGAAGATGGAGACAGGTACCCCTAGGCTGTACATGCATTAAAATAGCTTGAGAACATGCCCAAATGTTTGAAGAAATTCAGTAGGTAGTTAGGGAGATAGGCAACCCCATCCAGAGTTCCCCTCAAAGCTTTATTATGCAAAATTGAGGGGTAGCCAGGGACCCTTTGGGGATAGAAAATCAATTGTCATTTGAGGTTCATTCTGTACTCTTATTTGATCATGCCTCTAGACATTTATGAATATTAATTAGCGTATCTACTGCAATGTAAGGCAGTTACTAAACTAACATTCCAACCTTTGTTCCAAGCCTCGTATCATTTTCTTCCAGGCTGTTGATTTTGGAGTGGCTGTGTAATCCTAGTGAGCTGCTAGCAAAGAGTGATCAATCAACACTTTGAAAGCTTCTGGTTCATCCCAGTACCTGGGAGCCACTTTGATAAATAGTATTGTTGTGACTATATAAAATTTACCACTGTGGGAGTAAATACATGTGGGAACATGGCAGGTTATTGTTCTTCTTTTTTATTTATATTTAAACAAAATCTTTTGTTTACAACAAATCCCCACTTGCCCTGAGATTATTCTGTCCCAATTCAAGTCACCAAAGCCCTGTGTACACTTGCATTAATGTTTTCTCTATGGACTTAAAGACTAGCACCCATTTAGCTACATTTGATGGCACATTAATAATAATTAAAATAAGAAAATTCATTATATTCCATTTAAAAACCCTGGATAAAGGGTTTGAAGAACATATCACACAACTGCTTTCATGGATGAATGTATGCTGATAACGGTGTGTCATTCTCCCAAGAAAGTTTTATTCTGGGTTATCAAAATTGACACTCATTTCAGAAAGACATGGGCGGGTTAGAGCTCATTGATATTCTTCTTAAAAATTAGTTAGAGCTTTTTAGGTACCTCAGAAGGTCCTTTTGTGATCGGTCATAATCAATTTGACCATCTTACACCTTTAATGCATCTTGTAATCTAGCCATAATAATCTATTCTGTGTCTTAGAATATCCTGTAGAATTTGGCTTCTCTGTATTGTTTTCCTTGACAACCTCCTCATCTAGAATCCCCTTCCCTTGTTCTCCAGTGCACTACTCTCTTGTGAGGACCTCTTCTGTTCTGAGGGCTAGCGATGGATAAGTGACCAAGACCAATGCCACTGCCCTCATGAACCTTACAGCCTAGTTGGAAGAGGGAGAAAGGCAACAATGGATAGATGGTCTTAGCTGCCCGGAAGAAAACAAAACGGTTGGAAATGTGGGGATGGGTGACAATTTTAAATAGGGAAAGCCTCGTGGGGTAGGCAGCATTTAAGATTTATACATTAAAACTCTTTCAGATCCAGTTCTGATGCCACCTCATGTGCTAAGTGTTGCCATTCTCCATGTCCACCACCTGCCCAGTGTGGGTGCCTTCCTTTTTAGATCCCAGAGAATATAAAGTAAACCTCAGAACATAACCTTCTGTCATTCACCCTGGTGCTATTATATATTATAGTTCATCGTTTTTATGTGTATTTTCCCATTTTGATTTCCAGCTACTTGAGGACAGGGATATGTCTCAGTTCCATTTATACCCTCCCTCCAGTGCTGTGAATATAGTCGATGCTCAAATTCAAATCAAACCAACTTTAGAAAATGCTACTTATGAGAGGTTTCATTTTTGAAAGCTGTACTTTGTCAACTTTAGAAAATGCTACTTATGAGGGGTTTCATTTTTGAAAGCTGTACTTTGTAGCTCACCTAGCTCAGAATCTTAAACAGATTTCAAAAAAAAGCTATTATCCACAAAAGTCATCACCACCACTGGAAAGGGGCTATTTTCTGGGGTATTTCTAAACTACTGACCACTCAAGGAATACTCATTCAAGCAAACGATAGTTGCCAGGAGCTCTTCTAGAGGCAGTTAAAATTTGTAAGCAATGATTACTTCCAACAAATTTCAAATAATTACCCGTTGGTCCAAAAAGTGAATTCTCAAGCTTCCTGTTTGAAAATGTCCCCCTAAAATTGAGAATTCCCTAGTTAAGAAGAATCAGGAAGAGAGGTTTTTTTGTTAATAAATCTGAGCATTGGGCTGAACCTTGCACAAGACAAGTCGAATTTCACAACAGCCAGTGAGAGTAAGCACAGAGTTTGAAAATTCTACCAGAAAGTTTTGGAGTTTGTTACTGTGCTTTTTATAAACACTATACTCATTTGTTCTGGGCTTAAAGATTGTGCTCGACAGAGACTTCCATTTAAAAAGGAAATCGCCCAAGTACAAGAATTAATTATAAGACAAATTTTTAATTGGCCATTCCTGAAGAATTCAAATGTTCTTATTTAGCTGAGATCCAATTCTAAAATTTCAATTTAATAAATGAGCTCCCAAACCCCTACCCCCCCTCCAAAAAAAATCCTTTAAGTTTAGACTGTGGTGGGATTAAATATGCCACATGCTATTTCAAATACCAAGAACAAGGTAGGTACTTTCCCTGCTGCTTGCCTGTCCTGTAATTTGACATCCATTTTAATGATGCTTGCTTTATTGCTTGTCAGAAAAGTGAAATGGTCTGTCAATTTTATGGAGTTTCTCTTACCTTTTGGGTGGTAATACTACATTTAAAATAAGTGTAGAGCTTCCCCCCCCCCCTTTTTTTAGCCTAAATGGTGTATGTGTGGGTTTGGTACTTGGCTGCCGGCGGAATGAAGTCATAATTCAGGAGTCCAAGAGAATAGATCAAAATCATGCCAACACTTTCATGGATGGGTATATGCTGCTAAATGGATGTTTACCCAGAAAAGTCATCATCTGGCATGCAGCATAGCAAATGTTCCTAAGCAGCTAACTCATGTATACTAAACAAATTTGGCTTGGCTGCTGCAAGGGCTGCCCTGTGGAAATTCTCAACATACATTTGTTTGATTGAGCCGTCATTCCCAGTTGATCTGCTGATGATCTGTGTCACTTTGTTTAAATGTCCTGGTGTGTTTTTATATATATATACAGTGAAAAGCCAGTATGTTTCTGTGATGGATTAAATAGAGGTGAAATTTGAGAGTGACTCCTGTTTTTGATTCCTGTGTTCTCAGACAGGTGGGTCTGGAATGATCAAGAATGTCACATTCAAACACAGGGGAAAATATGGAGCCCTTTTGATTTAAAACACATTACTGTAAGATATATTTGCTACTGTATTCTCCCAGTACAAGGAGCTATTTAGGATTCTCCATCTAAACAAACACCATATGGGTTCATTCTCAGCATCCCTTGCAAACGTCCAGAAACAAAGGACACAAAACGCACCGCTGAGAGAACCGAGCAAGGTCCCATTTCTGACGTATGGATTCAGAAATCAAACGCAGGGTCAGGCTAGAACTGAAGCTCCAGATCTCAAATATCCTAGTAATGGTTCAGATGGAAACCCAACACCGTAGTGCCATACCATGTCTGAGGCACTAATCAAGCAACTGCCTGTTTGCTCCACAGTTAAAGCACTTCCTCCAGCTAATCTTCCAAGATAGTCTCTCAGCTTTAATAACCTATGGGGTCTGCTGTTAAGTGCGGGGATCTGGGCACCATCAGCACTGACGTCTCCACTCTGCCAAACCCCAGACAACACGTGATGCATGTGCACTCCCTCCCTGCAGCTCCTGTGGATGTAGTATACTCAGACCTGCCTTAAGCTCGGTCCCCCTACCCAAAAAAATGTATCCTTGACCAAGCTTGTTCTTATTCCTGAAATTTTCCCCAATGTAACATCAGCCCTTTTGGTTAAGGCAAAACCATCTTCAAGAGTCCTTCTGACCATTGATAGTTTGCTCTTTTCTTTATGCAGACCCTGAGTGTGCACTCTAGGAGCCAAAAGGACTGGCTCTGTTCCTGTCGTTTTGAGCTACAGTCCAGTAGAGGAGGAAGTCATCCAAATAAAATATAGTAGCCATGATCGATTAACTATATGCAGGGTTCAGGAGAGGAAGGAGTTCATTTTGAGGGTGAGAAGGATTAAGAATAGCTGCCCAGAGATGGTAACATTTGAAAAGGGTGTTGAAGAATAAAGATGGTTTCCAAGGAATTTCCCAAAGTAAAGACTAGGGAAGAAAGACCTTTCCAGGAAGATAAAGAGCATATTGAGAGGTATAGAAGTATGAGACTAAGGGAGCCTCAGTGTTTCCTGATTTACGGTGGGAAATAAGGTAGATAGAGATGTGGAAGAATAGGCAGTGAGAAGCCTAATAATCAAAGGCCTCTATGCCATAGCCTAGAATTTGGTCTTTCTCCTATAATGAATCTGGTGCTAGGGAGGAGAATGGAGAGATCAGAGATATGTTTTCTAATGATCACTCTAATTCAAAGAACAGGAGAAATTTAAGAAAGATGACATGCAAGGCAGATGAGCCTGTCAGAGGCTATTTCAATAGTTTAAGAGACACTGTAAAGGCTTAAAAAAAAAAATAACTGATGGTAGAGGACAGAGAATAGGAGAGATTCGAGAAGTAAAATTGAGAGAATTTAGTGAGGGAGTGGGTGGGATAGACTCAACCCCGATGAACAAATACACTACATATCACAAGTTAGTTTATCAGTGATTAGTGACGTCTGCCACTCTGAGGGAATGGAAGATGAGAAGAGGAAGGCTGGGAAGCTGAACACTGGGCAGGTGGAAGGCAACGAGAAAACTCTGGGTACCTAGAGAATGAGGGCACTATAGAACCAAGGGGCTTTTCCCTTGGTGGAAGACTCCATGAAGATCAAAAGGTCAGCATGGGGACAGGAGAAAACAAGGTCATTCTTGCAGGTACAAAGAGAGAAAATGCCAGGCATTCAAGGCTGTCTTCACTAGGTCGGGCCGATTCTTAAGAGATGATTCCGTAGCAAGCCTCATTCTTTCAAATTAGTAACTACAGTCTTAAATGTTGATCACCTTTAAGCTCCTATACTGTAAATTGTTCAATATATCTTGGTAATCCTGGCTCAGGTACTAGGCTTCAAGAAGTACTTACCAGATGTACAACCCCTTCCTTGCTTAATATTGCTCTCCCAGGGAAAGGAACCAAAACAACTCCTTATCTCAATGATTTTGATAGAAATTTATTAAAATTTGACTTATATATAACTTTGCCCCCACCCCACTTAAGAACTTTGAGAGGAAAAAAACAGTTTGATTCCAATACATGTAATGTACGTAAATTATTAAGATCATTTTAAAAATCCATTAAGTGAATCTACAAAAAATCTTGCAAATCAACATTCTCAATCCAGTGCCCTTCTCTGCATCCCCTCACCTAGAACTCCTAATCCACAAGGCATATGGGTGTCTCCCCGCTCCACCTGTCCCTCGTCCATGTGCCTCCTCCCCTCAAAGTGGATGATCTATTTTGTATTATTTACTTGCGTATTTTCTTAGTGGAAAAAAAAAAAGAGGGAGAAAAGGGAAAACAGGGAGAGGGTAGGAGTTTGGTTTTATTTATTATCATTTAACATTATTTATTATTATTTTAATTTAGGTCCAACATCCCAGGAGTCTCATTGCAATGGGTACAATAGATACCAATAAAATAGTGTCACAGTACATATACATACATTCTTCTACTCCCTTTTTTTATGAGTCATATTTTTTCATATGCACACAAAGCAAATCTTGTCAAATTGCAATATACTTCCAGGCATTCTGCTTTGGGTTTTCATTTTTAAAAATATTTTTTAAAAAGGAAGAATAAGCTGGAAGATACATTTATCTTATGTACTCATTCGTATCATCCAAAAGAAAATGATGATAAAGCCCTTTTAGGGAGGGCATGTTTTTACCATTGCACGGTCATCTAAAGGAAATGTTATAAAGCCAAATAGAAAACAAAAGAGCAGGGGCTTTCTATTAATTTACATAAGCTTGAGCGATTAAGACACAGATCCAAAAAAGAAGCAGAAAAAGGCAAATTTAAGTAAATTTTCATAAAATCGAGACTTATAAGTTTGATTGTAATGTGTACATACACCTAGGTTAATGTACACATTACTGAGAAAAAAAAACAAAATGGAAGATGGGTAAAAATGTACACACTTGGCTGCCAGAGTTCTCTACTTGGGAACTGAGAGACCAAATTCGTCATTACTAAGCAGTCCAAACTCGCACAGGACTCTCCAAAAGGCTGGCAACGAGATCATATTGCAATAAATGTTTTTCTATAGAACTAGACACTCTTCTCCCAATTCTGGAGATTTGAAACATTGTTTTAAAAAAAACTAGAAACTACATTTATTTCTAGGTTCGAAAATAAAGACTGAAAAAATGTTGCTAAGGATGTAGGAATATATAATGAAGGTTTTATTGGTCGCTTCTCCCCAAAACACACACGTAGTTTCTCTCTCCCTCTCTGTTTCTCTCTCTCTCTCTCTCTCTCTCTCTCTCTCTCTCTCTCTCTCTCTCTCTCTCTCTCTCTCTCTCTCTCTCTCTCTCTCTCTCCCCTCCACCCCTCCCCAACATAAACATACACTATGACACAGTCTTTTCTTATTTGAAATGACAAACCCAATTCTTCTCATAATACAAATGCACACAGAAGGAAGATCAAACAACAAACAATCCAGAAACTTTTAAAAAATTGTTAAGGTATACAAACAACCAAACTGAAAATAAATTAGAAATAAACTCCTAACAAACCCAGCTAAACACAAATTAAGCTGAAGAAATACAAAAATCTTTCAAAGTGCTGTACAGTTACTTCCTGTTCCTAGACTGTAGACTGTCGCCTGCGGGGACTGCTGGCAGGGGAAGCTCCCCAAGTGCAGGCTGATCCAGGGGTTAGTTTCCTTGCAGCCTCCTCCACCCCTCCCTCTGCCAGGCTTCCTGGAGCCCTGCCCTGCAGACCAGAAAGCTCCAAGCAGAGCAGGGCTCTGGCCACCCCGCCGGCCTGGTATTTGGCTCCTCAGTCACCCAGTGCACAAGTATGATGGATGATGATGGATCACAGCCCCACCAAAACCGTGTGAATTTCCCAAGGCCCCTGATTATTCTAATAGAGCCCCCAGAAGAAGCACAGAGCATTACAAAAGCTTCCAAGGAAACCTCCCATTCCCCTTGTCTGCCTGACACAGACCCCACTAAATAAAGCAACCTGGCCCTGATATGGCCTCCTCTCTTTGACACAGAGATCTGGGCCTCCACACTCATTGTTCAGTGATATGATTTTGCCTTGAATAAAATTTTAATGAACACCCACAGTTATAGCACAGTGGAATGGCCACTCCAGCTACTCCCAGGAGAAGATAACAGTTTATGGAGGTTTTCAGGTCTCAGCTTTCCTTGCTCTGCTAGACAATATAGTCAAAAGAGTTTCCTCTCTCTTCTCTCACATTCTCACCTCTTCTTTCTTCTCCTCTCCTCTCCTCTCTCATTCCCTAGCCTCGCCTCTCTCTCTTTCTCTCTCTTTCTCAAACCACAAAGAGTATTCCAAGAGACTTAATTCTATAAGGTAAAGGCATGATTATAGAGTTTGCTCATACAGATAAATAATATCACAACTAGACCTAGACATGCATAATAAAATTTTCTATGTTATAATAGTGGAAGCTATTTTTTAAAAAAAGTGTAGTACCACTTAATTTAACGAGTTGGGGGTGTCTTCAACTTATTCATACTATTTTTTTTTGTCTTGTAAGGTTATAGGTTTCAATGACTGCTGTTGGCCTCTTGAATTGTCCCAGGTCACTATAGATGAATGAATAGTACTTTATGTCTACAAAACTCCACAAATCAGCTATATTTAGAAACATAGCAGGTGTACTTACAGCAAAGAATATAACCTTTTGGTCCCTTTTAATGCTTACTATGATCAAACTTTCAATGATTTGGTATCTAACTCTCTCCCCACCCCAAATATCCCAACACTTGAATTCATGAAATCTCTCATAATCTGCATAAATAAATTAGAATGTTCAGTCATTCGTTTCAGAAGAGGCTCCAAAATTTCTCTATCACAGGAGTTTATGAAATGAATATGATTGGATAAGGGTAGGGAGAGTGGCTTGAAGTTGTATTTACACAGCCCTTAGCATAATAATGAGAAAATGTCAGTGGAGTTAAATAACTGGGAGAGGAGTGTGGAGAACGGTGAAGATTACGGGTTAGCTTGGGGCCACTACTCATACTTCTACCCTGCAATCACGTTTATTCATCTCACACATAAAATTGGGTTTTTCCTTTTTCTAATTAGCTGTTCACTTAAAAGACTACAATTTTTAAAGTAGTTCTTCCTGATAACAACTCTTAGAATATACAACCATAATTTTTACAATAGACTATGCTTCTAGAAACTCAGGTCCTATTCCTGGCATTGCCTCTAATTAACGAAAAAATTCTGAACAAGCCTTTTCATCTTTCTGGGAATCTATTTATTCATCTGTAAAATTGCTGAATGCAGAGAGCCCCTCAGGTCCCTTCCAGCTCACATTCTGTGAATCATCAATCTCTGTGCGATTGTGGAAGTTGATTCCTAGAAAGAGTCACATCTTTATAGCTTGCTTTGCACCATAATCAACATAGTACCATGTGCATATAAATTCAAGAAGAGCCATCAAAAGCTGAGGAAGACAGCATTTTAGTTCATATTATGAATTTGGCTTAGATAAGATCAATAAGAAAATGAAAAGTAATAAAGTTTTTACTTTAACCGATACCTACTAAATGCTAGACTGACACTGTATTACACATTTACATCATTATCTTATTTAATCTCCACCTGAAAAAAAAACCTACTGTATAAATAGGTAATAACTTTACTTGACAGATAAAAATAAGACTCAGAGAGTTTATGTATTTTAGCCATGGTCCCTCAGTAATCCCACTCATCTTGGGCCCAGGCATGATGTTCCAAACCATTCTATTTTAATTTTATTCCAATAGTTCCATCACCTCCTATCACTTATAGTGCCCAGACTATCAAAAGATAATTAAACTCATTAAAATTTGACAGTAACCTCTATGTTCCTTTCTTTTCCAACAAGGGACTTCAGACTCTTTGGCTTTGCTTCATTCCGCTCTGAAAGGATGGCCCAGTTGCTTAAGTGCCAGCTCCAGCTACTTCTCTAAATCAAGATTTACTCATGTTTTGTATGAAAGTTGAAGACTAACTTTTTAAAACACCATAATGAGTTAGAGCAAAAGCTAGTCATCATTGATTATCTCGCCAAGTCACAAAGATTATTTTTGTAATCTATTATTACTATAATATAAAACTTGTTTTTATTATTTTGATCAACTTCTAAATGTAACATGTAAGAAAAACAGAAACTGAAATAGAAGCCACAATAATATATATTCTTGACACATTTACAATCTCGTCAAGAAGGGCATGCTACTTATATCTTAAATACCTCGATCAAATTACAAAATACTTCATCATATGTAATCTAAAATAATGACTTTGGAGGATATTTCTACTTATGAGTCCCATTAAAAATTAGGGTAAAAAAACAAATATTATATATACCTGTATGAAAACATTTACATACCTAAATTATAATTTCTACAGAAGTGATGAAAAAGACATGTGGATCTATGTGAGCTTTCATATTTCTCTATACAATCGAATCACATTCCTGGGACTCTTCTTTATAGGAGTTCATTTCCTGATGGTTAGCAGAATACTATGGCACTGACATGCAAAACCCAAGATGGGATCTACCCATTTATTGGTCTCAGAAATTGACCATGTTTGGGAAAAATCCAAAATTGGGAGACATGAACCAACAGAGCTGTTAAAATCAAAGAGCAGGATATGGTGTGATTTCCATTGCTTCAGTCAGAGTCTGTGAAATGCCAATAGTCTGCATATCTTCAAAGAGCAGAATCTGTCTCCAAAAACCGTACAAAATAGCCTACTACAAAGGAAAATCCTTCAAGATCTTTGCTATTGAACTAGAACCAGAAATAAGAGGAAAACCTCTGAGAACAGTATTAAAATGACAAATATAAGAGGAGGCCGAGAATGCCTCGAAATGAGAGACTTTTGCTGACAGATGAGCACCTTTGAACTCTAACCCAATAAAAGAATTAGCACTCCCAATGTACAATCAGTACAGCAAGCAAAATATGTCAACACACGATAGGCAGGGTAATCAATCGACATGCAAGGTAAGAAACAGCCAGACTAAATAGCAACCCAGTCCCACTGAGCCAGACAGCCCTTTCCTGCTCCTTAAATTTCTCATACCGCAGGGATGAGGAATTAATATGCAATAAAGGAAAACCCCTAACAAGTAGAACAACACAGCAAGGCTTAAGAGTCCTCACTAAGAAGTGACCCAGGATTCCCAAAACTGAAGATCTTGACATTTTCATTTTTCTTAGATGTATTCTAAAGGTCTTTCTCTAGTCAGATAATCAAAACTTTGAAATTATCAACCAACCACAGCCTGCTATTCTTTATTCTCCCTTCCCACAAAGATTTCAGAAATAAAAGGAGCAAGAGCTATGGACATAAACAGAGCCAGCTTTTGATCCCGATTGGCTGCACGCTAACCACCGACCTCAGGCAAGTAACTTAACCAGGTTGGGCTTCAGGTTTCTATTCATCTGTAGAAACAGAAGAAAAAAACACTTTTTAAAAGGGTTTTATAATGATTAAAATGGAATAGGTAAAATGCCTTGAGTAATACCGAAAGTGGGTAGGCTTAGTTGGCAATCCCAGGCTCTTTGTAGCATGGCGTTTTGACCCCTGTGAGCCCTTAAGAAATGTGGATATATATGTGGATATATTAAACGATAACCTCACAGGATGAAAAAGAATAGCGTGGTTTCAGATATGTGTGGAAGGGAAGGAGGGGATGATCCAGGTTTGAATTCCCGACCATGTATTAGTTATATGACAGTTGGAGAATCACCCATCTCTCTGGGTCATAGGGTCATAATCAACTCATTTGTAAAACTTGACAAATAGTATCTCACCAACAACCTACATTCCCAAACTGAAGAGAGCGACTCACCGGTCCTTTCAACTTTACATCAGTCATTGCAATTTATCTGTTGCTGATTTACTTTATCTTGCAGATTAACTTGAAAAAAAAACAAAAAGAAAGTGTTTCAATTCCCAAATCTACATCCCTCGAGACATTCAGAAATGATATTTTTTCTTTTTTTGCTTTATTTTATTTGCATTTTCTATTTTTCCAAGAAAAGAATCACTAGTATTCTCTGCATAAAATCACTTAACAGGTCTGCAAGATTTTTACATGGTGGTTGGCACAGTTGTTGGTAGTTAATTGTTTTAAAAAAATCAGCCTCAAACCACAGGTGGGTATATTTTGTATCACTCTCCACTCATGCTACCTATAGTACAAGGTTCCACCTGCTTTAAACTGAATAGCTCTGTGTGACACAATATTTTATTTTTTTTTTTTACTTCTCTCTCTTTAAGTATGTTTACTTTCCAAACAGATACATTGCAAGAATGGCTTTTTATTCACTTTTAACCCCCCGACTACTCTCTCAGTACTTTAGTGGCACTTTAAAAGGTAATTTTCTTCACTGACCATGGCAAACACCATTGGAATTAGTTAACAATTTCTCTTTGGATTCATGAGATAGAAGAGCATCCATCCCGTTGCAGCTAAGCTGATGATTATAATTTTAAAACTTCTGGAGGAAAATAACTTAAAGTCGGAGAAGGAGAAATATTGTGAGATGTTCTGAACAACTGCTTGACCTTGTTCTTGTGAAAAGAAAATTCTCTTTTATGATATGTGTGGATACAGACCAATTCAGACATTCTAAGTTTTTATCACTCACTGACACTACAGCTACAAAAATAAAATCTGAGGCCTAATCTGCCTTAGAATTCAGAAACTGAAGAGCTTTCAGACAGCAACAATAAGTCATTTTTCACGTTTATTTTCCATGCACATAGAATACACCACTCTGCCATCAACATGTCAGGCAAAATCCAAAATGGTTTGGCACAAAAATTACCCAAAGAATGGCCATCAGAAAAAGAGTTGTGACAAAAACTATGCTAAAGTAGTACTTTGACTTGAATTATATTTGCATTAATTTGTTTCCTAACACTTTTGGAGAACTTTGTGGAGAAAGAGTGGGCTTTTGTCTGGTAGTTTTTAAAATATCAAACGTTTGTCGTCTATCAGCTATCCCTTCTTGGATGTGACAGTGTGATAGAATAAAGGCCAACTTTTGTTTTGGAATCTCATTGACGTGGCCTTTGGCAGCTTACGAGACCTGTTCTCATTTATTGTGTCTTTTGTACACTGATGCCTACTTATAAGGAAGGGCAATAAGGGAGGCCCACGACAATGTCTCAACTTTTCTCCCTAGAGACTGAGAACCCATGGTTTCTGTAACATAGAGCATGAATAATACTTGTTGTCAGAGAAGAGAAGTGCTAGACAAATAAGAAACATCATTTGACACTTCTCTTCCACATTTAAGAAGCTAAGTGAATTGTGGAAATGTGCTTAGAAGTGAATAAATATCTTATCACAAACTAAATTGAACCAGTCCCATCTGCTGCACTCTTTCAAAGCACAGCTTCCCTTTTAATTTGATTATATTTGGATTATCTTAGAGTTCTTTAAATGCCTTCCATGAAGTCAGAGAATAGCATTCAGGACAAAATAATTGCCAATGCAAAATACTGTCATTATTTTATCTTATAGTCTGCTGACTTGTCCAATTATCAGCAAAAATTAAAGGACTTACCTGCTATCAACAAAAACATGAAATGCTTAGTCTTTGGTTTAGAGTAAATCACAGACAGAAATTAATTGTAAGCATAGCTCCTGCCCGTTCTCCTCTACTCATGTTAGCATAGCAATCTTGTCTATCTCTACATGAATATATGCATATATAAATGTGTGTATGTGTATGTTACCATAGAAGTTCTGCTTTCAAATGGTAGTAACCTGGTGAGATTTCATGTCTATCCTTTAAAGAAAAAAAGTTGCTTTATTAGTTCAGGATGAAGCTATTAAACTACATATAAATATCTGAAGACTTTAGTAAGAAAAACTGGGTAATTTCCATTCTTATTTTTCAGAAGACAAAAATTCCAGAAAAAAAAAATGTTTGAAAAAACTCTTTTCTTTCTAAACATTAAAAAAGATGGCCGTAAAACCAAAAGGAAAGATACTATTCCTCAAAGAACCCAGATTCCACACTAACCACAAACAGGAATGCTTATAAAATAACTATCTTGCAATCCTTCTCATTGGATGTTTCATGCCATAGAAGACTCCTTCTATAAAGAACATCACTTTTTCGCAGATTTAGTGGGAAGATGAAAAGCCAAGGACAAAATTACACTGTGAATCTCCCTCCGAACTACAAGAAAAAGCTGTGGAGGAAGTGTGTGCCTCATCGCCCAACATCTACACGGGGGCAGGGCTCCACTGTTCCAAATTACACACTGTCACTGCAGATGGCATTTCTAATACAAGATAATGCCCTCTGCTAAAGTACTAAAGTACCCAAAAGTTGCAAGGTCAAATGTGCCAACCAGTCCTGACATAAATATTTATGTTAAAGAATTTCTTTGGATTATTTTTGTTACAATGATCTTACTCTTGAAAACCCATGAAAAAGATGATGTTCCCTGTGTTTCTCACTTAGCTTCTGTGACACTCCTTTGGCAAAACCATGGGTATGTCATCAAAATAATACCAGACAAATGCTCCCAACAGCTGGGGTCTATCGGCTTTCACAGCAGGTTTCTTCCCCTGCAGCTGACAAGGAAAATAAACATCTCCCAAAGAAAATGAAGGCAAATGCCAAAATGTTGCATCGATTCCCAGTAAAAATCCCTTTTTAAATATTAATTATGAAAATGTTTGACTTTAAAAGAAAGGCAAAAAAGGAACATTTGAGTCAGATGTGAAGTACATTAGAAACATTATGGTCTCAACAATGTGATATTACTGAAATATACTGGAATGTCACTAATCTTCATTTGACTGCAAACCATCCGCTGGCTTTTTCAAAGGACTAGAACAACCTCTCAGTTTGAGTCAGAAATGTTTCTCTTTAAAAAGTTTCAACTGCTCTGTTCAATGGTCATTGACTTTCAGCTCCAGAAATACTATCTACTACTGAGCGCTATTTTTGTGTTTTATTCCTGATCAAGAAAACACCAGTGACTTTTAACCCCTTATGCCGTATTCAAATTGTTTTAGAAAAGAAATAAAATCAGGTTACCTTTAAAAATATAGAGCTACCAGAAGTAATAGGAATAAGAGCAACCACAGAAAACTTAGTGACAACTCTGGGAAAGGTTGGTCCTGAGCTCAGTGGGGAATATGCCAAGGGTGATAGGCTCCAGGAAGCAGGCCGGAGATCCCGAGGGCTGGGAAGCTACCAGGAACTTGTATTTGTCCAGCAAGGCTGAGAGGCTGCTGAGGATTAGTAAACGCCTGTACTTTCTAAAGCAGGTGAAAAGAGACAATGGCATAATAATTCGAGAAATCCTACTTCATCAGCAAGAAAAAGAAAATAGGGTTTCTTAAACAGATGTTTAGATAACTGTCAAAAGCATTTAATTTGCGTGAACACTTCCCAATTCTGATATCTGTTTTTAACCCTACCACTCGTAAGCAGAAGAGAGAAGCCAACCACAGACAGGTTATTTTCTCAGTAAAGAATTACGACTATATTGCGTAGGGGGCAGGGTGGAAGGAGGCACAAGTGAATGAATGGTGCATATTTTTAGGGTGTTTTAACTTACTACTACCTGAAGCCATGTGTGAGGATTCTGGGTTTAAACTTAAAGCACCACCAAGTGAATGTGAGTAATTCAAAATGTCAGCACAGTATCTAAGAAGAGTTCATTAAACCAGAGAGGGGCCACCTTGCATGAAATTCAAGAACAGACACATCCTCATTATCACACCTCTGTCCTCCTTTAGGTACTTGGGAATTAGTTCCACCTCTTTTAGTCACAACATATGCTTAGGGAAACAAAATGGAGAACAGAAAGTGACCCATAAAATCATCAAATTTAATCCTTCTCTAAACAACTAAAGCCTAAAACAATAGAGCTAAATCAGGCATCAAACCCAGACCTTCCATCTCTCAAGCTCATGGTTCTCTCAGCCAATAAGCTACTCCTAGGCAAGTTCAGGAATTGTTTTGGTCTTAGTGAGAATGACATTCTAGAAAAAGCACTGGCCTGGGCTGCATGGGACCTGGGTTCTGGCCCCAACCCCTGCAGCAAACCCAAAATGGCAACATCTTTAACCACTCATGGTAAGTGGTCTGGACGTTCTCCTTTTAATTCTAAGAATCTGTGGATATGAAATTGACTTATGGAGAAAAAGTTGAAAATAAAGAAACAGAAGAAACTGGGGCAGTGGCTTCTTCCTGTCTGAGCAATAAAGTGACTAGCAAACACATTTCCTCACGGGATGCTGGTCTGCAGGCCTAAGGCAAGGCTATTTCCTCCAGGAAGCAATTACGGGTAGTGAAAAGGGAGAAGAAGAGAGCCCCATTCCTTTGGTTCGACTGTGAATCATTTTTAAAGAATAGTCTCGCCAAATGATTTCATTTTCAGTTCCAATTTCTTTCGAAAGTGAAGAATTTGCAAAGTTACAAACCAAGCACATAACTCCTAAGAACATGACGTTTTAACGTAAGATAGCTACTAAAAAGTTACACAAAGACACTTTAACTGGAAAAGAACATGTATTTTGAGATAAAATAGGCATGCATAGAGGAAGCTTGAAGATAACTAAAATAAAGACTATTTCTTACATGTTCTACTGAACATAATTTTATAGAGGGTATGTTTTCACCTCCCATAAAGGATCTTAACATTCCATAGAATAATATAGCAGGCAAAATAGCAATGATGGCAGTGTACAGTATTTTTCTTGTAACTACATCTCCTATGAAGTCACTGCAGTCATGACAAACTCCAGTCCCGCTGGAATGAGGTTCAGAGAACACACTGAGAGGTGATACACGGTCTAACAAGAAGAGGTCTATTATCTGTCACAACCAAGAAACAGGGTAAGGTTTCAGATTCTTCAAGGCTGAACTATTAGGACCCGATTGCTTTTAAATGTTGGTCTACTTCTATGAGCAATCTTCTTAAAATGTATTATCTTCTTTCTTCTCTACCTATTTTTGTGAGCACGATCATTGTACCATGCTAGATTACAGCTGCTTTGGGAAACCATTAAGAAATGAGGAGTTGTTTGCCTTAAAATGAGAATTTTCAGATTGCTATGCTGTTTTGATGGTACTTCTGCTTTCTTTTCCTAGGTCCATTGCTAACCTCCTCTGCCGGTTGGTCAGTGGTCCCTTGTCAACAGGTCTAATTCTCGCCATCTCTCTAGTACTTTTCACATGATACCATGATTGCTTCTCTTCTCAAATTCTTTCTTCCTGCTTGCTTTCTTTTGATCCCTTCCTTTCTTCCTGTCACCAATGTGCACTGCCCTGTTTTTATAGCTTAGGCTAACCAGTCAGAATCCTTTCTTCCGGTTGGCAAACCAAACAATTATAGCATGTCTTTTAAAAAAAATTTTTTTTCACTTCTTCGTGTTTGTAATCCTTCCCTGTATTAAGGTTGGAAGATGTCACTGCTCAGACTCAGAAATGCTCAGGGACTTCTAAGTTAACTTCTGCAGAGGGGAACCTGCGTAAGCAACAGGTGGATATAATTAATCTTCTCTCGTGCCTAACACAGATTATCTACAATAATCCAAGGAAGAATCTGGGCTTCTTAAGAAGAATACACATGCAGTAAAGAACTAGACAATTTTTTTAAAGAACCTGGACAATCTTAAAAAGAAGAGAATGTATGCCTTATATTCTATAATGTACAAATAAAAATTATGTGTTTTATTTTTTCTTTTCATATTAGTTTCAATTTTTTTAAAAAATAGATGTTTTCCTAGTTACCTCTGGAAGGCTTGTTTGTACCAATAAATATATTCGTCCCAATAATTTATTTAAAAGGCAGAGATAAAGCTGAGACTCGCATCCCTTTATTATTTCACTTGTTGCCCAAGATGCTGTGTAACATTAGAATTTATATGAATTAGTGAAATAATGAGGAGAAAACAAATTCATTTTAATAAATAAAATGGACACCATGATCATTTACATTCTTGAATGGCCCCTAATATAATCAGAGTCTCAGTTGAGTTTCAAAATGAAAAAAATATAAATAATGCAACCAGGTTTACACCAGAAGCACATTATTCCTCAAGTAAAGCAAACCACAGAGAAAATTGTCTTTTTACAGGTATGAAAGTTCAGATTTGTTCATTTTTTTTTTCTTCGACTTAGAACCCAAAAGATTTTGCCTAACATTCTAGATCACATTCATTTCTTTAAGAAATTTATCTCATTTAAGGAAGTCATAAAAAGACAATTATTCACACTTTTAAGATCTAAAACATTAATATCTCCAAAAAAATTATCAGCCATAAAAGTTAAATTTGACCTTTTAGCAGAGATTCATCTGCCTAAGCCCTCTATGTACATCAATGTATATTAAATAAAACTTAAACCATATGACCCAGTGAAAACTTCTGAACTTAACAGTCAGAAAATCTTCATTTTAAATCTAATCTCCATCATTCACAAGCATGCAACCTTGAACAAGTTGCTTTACCTCTCTAGGTTGCTATATATTTTATATATAAAATAAAACACCACCAGTTTTGTTGTGGAACTTGAAAATAAGAGGCTCGGCACAGTACAGAAAAATACACAATAAATTATAACTATTATCATTATTATTTTCAAAAGAGTGCTCTGGTAAATAAAGAAAACAAACTAAAATGGGACCAAAAGTCTATGAACCATATGCTTTAACAGTAGTTCTCAAACTGTAATGTGCACAGAAGTCACCTGAGATGTTGGTAAAATGTAAGTTCTAATTCAGTAGATCTGTGTGGGTCCTGAGAGTCTCCATTTCTAACAAGCTCCTCGGGGCTTCTAGTGCTGCTGGTCCGTGGACCACACTTTGAGTAGCAAGGCTCATTATGAATATGGACATTATGAAACATTAGAGTATCATTGATTCATAAAAGACAGATGTTTCTTAATGAAGATTTCACACCTGGAGACACCAAGAGGAAAAGTAAAACAGAAAAGGCCATCTTCCATAAACCAATTAACCTCTTTAGTTTGGGGGGAAGAAAGGGTTTGCCTGAAATTCCTTTCTCTTAAAAAATTTTGTTGCCTTAAATCTTACCATCATATTTTCCTCAACTTCAAATTTTGATTATCTGCAAGGGGAAACTTGGATCCCTTGCTGACACTTAGCAATAGTAAAAAGAAAATCTCATCCTGTTTTGGAAGAATCAGTGTTAAGGAGTGAATGTTCCCCCAAATTCATAGGTTGAATTCATAACCCCTAATGCGATGGCATTTGGAGATGAAACTTATGGGCAGTAATTGGGTTTCAATCAAGTCATGAGGATAATGCCCTCATGATGAAATTAGTGTTCTTATAAGAAGAGGAAGAGATGAATTTTCGCTCTCTCTTCACCAGGTGAGGATATGGCAAGAAAAAGTTTCTGCAAGCCAGAAAGAGAAACTTCACCAGGACCTGACTATGCTGGCACTCTATTCTTGGACATCTAAGCCTATAGAACTGTGATAAATGTGTTATTTAAGCCTATTAGTCTATGGTATTTTGTTATAGTAGCCTAAGCTGACTCATAATACAGCAAGGGAGGGTACTATAAAAAAAAATTGAAATTAATCATACATATTTATCTTTGATGGGGATTCTTTGTAAAATTCTTCGACATTTTTTGAGAATATTTAGCATGATTCCTAATAAAATGTTTTAGCAGTAGACAAGACATAAGGGTATCACCAAATATAACCCCATCAAGGTTCAGATGAGAAAGCTGAGGTCCAGAGGAGGCTCATGCCTTGTCCGAAATTACTAGTATCATCCAAGCAAAAACAAAGACTCAGTTTTCCTAAGTTTCATTCAAGTTGGCTCCTAAGTTTTGAATACTTCTTTTCTGACATGGAATCTTCATTATGTTTAATAATTAAGTTCTGGTTGATTACCAGGAGGTAATATTTAACCCTGAACCAAAGCCAAGCTGGAATATATATATAGAAGACAGATGTGCCCTTATGTAGTCAGATGATATTTATTTGGTTTCCAATGGTCCCAGAGATTTAGTCTAAGATGCAAACAAGCCAAAAAATTTACTTTTCTCCCTCTGCCAGAATTTATAGTCAAATGCTTAAAGCTTCCATTAAATCCATGACATGTCATCATCTTCCCAACAGTCCTGTAGTTATTCCAATTGAAATAAAGAAAAACTCACTGTTCTGGGAGACCACCTCCTGTAGGACTGGCTCAGGAGCTCCATTTCTTAGTCTGACCTTAAAAACTGAGACAAGCATCTTCGAGACTGCTGAGGTTTCATCAAATTCCTACCATGCAAAGACCATGATGTTCTGGTTTAAAAGCTGAAAATAGCATCTTTTCAGTGGCACAGCTAAACCTTCCATCTAAATTTATGGTAGTAAAACTTCAGGATGGCTTTCAAAGGCTTTCTGATCTGACTAGTGGTACATTTCTCTAAGTCTACCACAACTTCCGGAACAAGTTGGCGGTCAATCTCCAGTTAGTCTAAAAAAGTCACGGCTCATGACCCCTCTGATCAGAGACCTCGAAGACGCAATTGTACAAACCTCCATCTTCCCCATGATGTGAAAGAAGACGGTTGTTCCTCTGAACGATACACAATGTGAAACATGACTGGCAAGTTTTCTCCATAAACAGAACAAATCTATCCTTCACAGAGCTGCCTTTATTTGAGCAAGACATTTGCAAAGCTTAGCGTCTCCTTGAATCTATTAGAAACCCTTCCCTGAGTGAGGAAACAGACATTGTAAATGAACCATGACTTTAGAAACCCCCGTGTACCAGAAAATATTCTACAGATTCCAGAGGCATTTTATGTTCTATTTTCCTGACATACTAGTTCTAACTATCTGATTCATTTATTTTTTGTTTAATGTTTTAACCAGTTTCTGTAGATTATTACAGTCAAACAAGTGATTTCTTTCAGGGTTAGTTTTTTTTTTCTCCTTCTGACTTTGGAAGAGTTTCAGATTCAGTTGAAGGAAAGGCTCTGTTATAAACTGCAGAAACACCCAATACCATATATTCAGCTTAGCTACAAAAAGAAAAGCCAGACCCTGAGGTCCCAAGCTAAACAGAGGAAAAGGAGGAAAATTAAAATTTAGTGTTCATTTGCAGAAACTTCCTACTTGCATACACCCCAGATAATCAGTTGGAATCAATGAAAATTTATAAGCTTACAGAATAAAAATCCAATTCTCCTGTCTCAGAGGACCTTGCAGCACTTTCGATTTTTATGTCCTACACATATGACTTCAATGGCACCAGAAAAGTTCTTCAATTAAGAGGAAAGAAATGTGCATTTTTATGCTTTTTTTTCCAGCAGAAAACAGAACTATCGGAACTATGAATCACAAATTCAGGTTGCCCATGTACACGACCTGTATTTAACATATAGGTATCCTCTCAAATTCTGTCTAAATACGGCCCATAATTGTTAACATGAATCAAAATTTTTAAATTGATCATGACTTTGATCCAGAAATTCTATTTCTAGAAATAATACTGTGCATAAAAATGTATCTAATAAGGAAATAACTATACAGAACAGTTGCCGAACATTTATTATGAAGTAGGCATTGTCTTAAGACTTTATATCCAGTGTCTCAGCACAACCCTGTGAGGTTTGTCCTATCACTATATCCATTTTAAAGCTGAGGAAATGGAGTTTTTCAAAAAGTACATCGATCAATTGGTAACTGATGGAGCATATTCAAAATCCCATACTCTTAACCCTATACTGCACTGTGTGAGCATTACGGTATTCTTTATAATAATGAAAAATCTTAGCAATTAAATGTCCAACGATAGAAGTTTTGGGAAAATAAACACAATGGAACTCAATGCAGCCATATGTTGAAGAAGAACAGTATTATACAATATGAGAAAAATGTCCATAACACATTGAGTGAAAAAATAAAGCAGGTTTTCAAAACAATGACATGGAATAGCGACATAAGATCTATACAGAGGAAAAAGATGTACAGATACATACCTAAAGTATATGTATCTCTGAGGGTAAGCTTATGCATGGTATTTTTCTTTACTATCCTTTTATAATGGCCTGCACTGAAAAGACAAGAACCATATCATTTCACTCATATGTGGGGTACTAAACAGAAAGCAACAAATGAGCAAACAGAAAACTCATAGAGACAAACAACAGTATGGTGGTCACCAGAGAAGAAAAGGAGGATGGGAGGAGGCGAAAGGAGCTCAAATGTATGGTGATGGAAGCAGACGAGACTTTTGGTGGTGAGCACACAATGCAATATACAGATGTTGTATTATAGGATTATACACTTGAAACTTACATAATGTTATTAACCAATGTCACCCCAATAAATTTAATTGAAAAAAATAATCTTTAATAAATATTGCAGACATATTTTTCTAGTTGAAAAAATTAGTTAATAAAATGACAGCCATTGCCTAGTAAATCCCCCACAAATAGCTCTACTAACACAAAAATATAATTTTGACTGAGTTTGTTCCGTCTACTGTAACAGAGATTTTTCTAAAAGCCTGTGTAAAAACTTCAGCTAAGAGATTTTAGTAAACCTATAGAAAGAAGTCATCAGCATTTTTCTGATGATTTTACCAGGTAAGCGCATGCTCCTTGGGGAGCTTGGGCACACCAATGTCATTTAATGTCTTGCGGCACAGCCCAAGCTCAAACATACAGCATAACTTCAAGATGGTGGCCACCTAAACAGAGAGAAGGAACCTCTGACACTCATGCTTGTCATTGGTACGTTGGTGAATGACACCGCTGTTCACGGCAGATGCCTGAAGCTTCCAAACATAGTGTGAATTAATGTTCACTCTCCACTCTTCCTAGTTCACTCATGCTGAAAAGTGTTTTCATCTTTTGAAATCCATCTGATTTGAAGTAAATGAACGGCTTTCTACACTAATAGCATGAAACATATGAGAGCCAGTTTATAGCAGTCACAAGTTTAGTAATTACTGAAGAAAAAGAGCTAGAAGAGTAATCGCAGTTAATATGAGATTAATAGAGCTATACATGGAACAGAGAAAATTGTGCAATAAAGTCCTGAGAGTCCTTCTTCCAAATATGAAACCATAAAATGTTGATATCATGTAACCATCTACTTAGTAACATAAGGCAAGTGGAGAATGTGGGAGAAAGACATTGGCATTTAATGACTATCTACTGTGTGCCAGACACTATATATATAAATTAAATCTTCATAACATCACTATCTAGTAGAAATTAATCAACCACCAACTTAAAGGTGAGGACATGGAGAACCAGAGACATCGGCACTCAGTGCCGTATTCTTTCCACCCTGCTACGCTTCTTCAACAACGAGTATGCAAACACGACAGAGGGCTTCTCATGCTGTGAACTCTTTTTTGAAGTCTCTCCTAAGTCTTCATTTTTTTCTCATTATTCACTTTTCCTCAGATGTTACAGAAACGCTAATAAATATATATATACATATACATATATATACTTTTAAACTTTTTTGCTTCTTTATTTGAATCAAAATTATGTTTAAAGGCATACTATCATTTAAATTCTCAGAGCTAGTCTCTGTTTTATTCTCTGTTTTAGTTATCAAACGCTATTCCTTTTAGTTCTTAATGCAGTGTAATAGTTTTGTATTTTGTTGAGGTAAAAGATTTTCACTTTATTTAGGTGGGTCCAGGTAACTAAAGTTGTCAAAGAAAGAGGTGTCTTGTATACTATAGAAAAGATATTTTTACATGTTTATTTCAGTCTAAAAGAAAAGGAAACTTCTACAGCTATTTAAAAGAAATTCACTATCTTTATTGACTATAAACAATGATAGAGCTGAATGTTGTCAATTTGGTTATTAAAAGAAAGGCAACCTTATATATTGACCAAAGAATTGTGGTAAACTTGATGTGGTTAAGCTAATAGGCATCTCGATTCAGGTGTAAGTAAAACTCGTTCTAAGTTATTTACAGCAACATCTTGAACAGAAGATGGAATAACCAGATAGAGACAATTTATTAAAATTGAAAGGCATCATATCAACAGAGAGGAGTTTGGAGATTATTGCTATCTTTTCTACTATTAATGTTTTTTCAGGACATGTGTGTTTGAAAGGTCCTTAAAGTGGTAATTACAGAAGGAAACCAACAAAGAGGTGATCAAATTGTGATGGGCTAAATTATTTATGTATCCCTCCTCCAAAATTCATGTCGAAGTTCAAACTTCTAATACCTCTGAATGTCCGTCTGGACTATAGGGTCTTTAATGTGGTAATTAAGTTAAAAATTATGTCACTAAAGTGAACCCTAATCCAATATGTCCTTATAAGAAGAGGCTAATAGGACACAGACAGCATGCATGCACTGTGAAAAGACTAGATGGAGACACAGCAAGCTGGTGACTCTCTGCAAGCCAAAGAGAGAGGCCTCAGAAGAAACCAAATATGTCAGAATCTTGATCTTGGACTTCGAGCCTCCAAAAATGCGAGAAAATAAATTTCTGTTGTTTAAGCCACCCAGTCTGTGGTATTCTATTATGGCAGCCCTAGCAAATTAATACAGAAAACTTGAAAATTAGAGAAGAATATGCTGATGAAGTGGTAGTAGCTACATGACACATTTTTTGTATCTGCAAAATATTTTTTATCTAGACTTATTTTTACAAATAAACTATAAAGGCTTTTATGCACTTTTCCAGACCAACAAACTAAAGGAATGAGAGATTTTGTGGTGAATGGACATTGAAATCAGAGGCGGAAACCATGGGTCTGAGTTTTTACCCTGCCACAACCTGGAAGGCTCTGGGCCAGGTACTGGGAGGGAACGAAGGTAAAGAGAAGATACAAGGAAAATGAAGAGAGTTCCTTTCTCAAGAAGCTCAGGGTCCAGGGGAGGAACCAGACACTTGGATAACTATCAAACAAAGCCAAAAGTTGAAGTATATGGCATAAACAAGAATTATGGAAACAATAGGCAGATGGTAATTAATTTCAGCTGACTATCTGAACGATACCACAACCTATAAACTAAAGACTGGCATCAACTCTAAAATCCCTTGTAAGTGCAAAATTCTGATGCTAAAATCCCTCTGCTGTAAATTACTTTGGTGGTAATAATGGTCAGAATGAAAAATCAAAACACTTGATCAGATATGCTATGTATAAGCTTTTCCTGATATTCCAGCTATAACATACCAAAACTACCTAGGCAAATCAGTCGAGCCTGTTATCAAACCACTGTGTGTGTGTGTGTCTTAAGGTCTTAAGGGTGATAAGGAGGAAATTCAGTTTTTATAATTAAAATAATTTTGCAGTAAATGTAATAGACCACATTCATTCAGATTTAGTCTAAGCAGTAAAGCTCCAAAATAAAGAGAATGTATTTCTTATTCTCCATCACAAGTTCAGAGCCTAGTATCATAGCAACACACAGTACACATTCAACAAGTATTTTTTGCATGGATGGAGAAACAAGTTTTCTATCAAATGATATGTAAAATTTATAGGGAGAGAACATCTTGAAAATTCAGCTCTAGAAATATCCTAATTTATACATGTCCAGCAGCTGAACGAATGTTTTGGTAAACAGGTTGAACGGCCTTGATGTTAGAGCATTTGAGTTCCGGTCCCTTCTGCTCCCAGTTGTGTAACCTACACTCTGTCCTTATGCCTCTCAGTCTCCCTATCATTATTGGTCCAACAGAGTCGGTGATATCAACACTTCTCTACATCAGTGAATTGTCCTGAAGATCAGACAAGATAATGTGCATGAAAATTCCTTGAAAACAAGGTAAGAAGAATGATACAGATGTACAATTAGGTAGTCCGTATATTGCAAAGAATACCACCATCTCTCTTGCAGTTCAAAGTTCAGAGATAGAGCTTGGTTTGTACTTTAGACTCTTCAAAAGGCACTTCACTGTAAAAGAAAAATTGTATACTCTGAAAAATAAATAAGTTTAGAGAAGTCGGAAGTGGGAAAGTCTGTTGATGCCTACCATTAAGATCCTACTTTGCACATTAAGTCCATCCTATTTATAGAATTGTCCAAAAGTAATATGTTGTTCAATAAATTCTCATTTTCAATATTCTGGATGGCCTCTGGCAGAAAATGTTATATAGCTATAAAATGCAGTTCTTCATTAGGCTACTTTTAGATGTTTGCCTGTCCTAGCTACTTAATTTTAGAAGCTGCAGCCTATGTTAGATCAAAAATTAAAATGTACCCACACGCCATATTTTATATAATCCAAACACAACTCTAGATGAGTTGAATTATATAGTTGGCTGGTTGATATAGTACCATATTGACAAATGTTCATTAATTTTCATTTTACCATTTTCATTCATATTTTGCAGCCAGTAATTTTGTTCAGACTCTTGAAAAATAGCAGCGCCATGCTGTAGGCCCATAGTGGTAACAGATAAAAGAGCCCCGTCTTTAATAATTGCCCAATTAGTCACTTTGTGTAATTGCACTGGATTTTGAAAAAGAAGAAAAAGTCCTTGCTCACTACTTCCTCGTAATCTTTGTCCACAAGTCTATTTTCCCCACCTGCTATGTTTGCCAAAGACTGGTCATTTGTTACCTGCTAGTTCCAATTGATTTCCTTTGCCTTTGCCTCCTTTAGCCATGAGTGCAAAGAACAGACTGTACGATTTATACCAGCCATCTAGTACCAATCATTAGATAACAAGACCCTTTACTGAAAGCATTTAGAGTAAAACAATACTTTAAGTTTACCTTTGCTTTCATTTCCTTCTTTATTATACTAGGTTCAAAGTGAGGCCAAAAATGGTATCACAAGGCCTATTTAGACATCCAAGCAAAGAATGCCAAGTTGTTCTAAATAAATCCCTTGGCTCCAATAGAATTTTACACATTTTCAAGTGCGAGTTTCCAATAACATTTTGGGGTTTGGTTTTCCCCTTGTTTGTTTCAGTCACTGTCTTTACATATAAGGGGAAATGAGTCATATTAAATTATGCTCCAACAAATGTCCTATAAAGCCATATCTAAGTCATCCTGTTTGCTAATAAAAAGATAAGATTTGTCCTCTGAAAGAGGCAGGGTTGGACTATACCAAAGGGCTTACAGCAGAGTTAGGCAAACCCAAAGTTATTAGCTGGTGGGGAAATCTGAACTTGCGGCCTTTCTTTAAGTGGGAGGGGTAGGAAGGGAGTAGCAGGGATCTGTCAGCCTTGGAAACTCAGGCTTGTGGCAAGGATTCTGGGAACTTCCTGTGGTTGCTAAGAGGCTGCAGTTCCCTGCATAAATGTCTTGATAATTATTTTTCTAAAGTTGGCACTGTCTACTGGCTTACTGTTGCTAGTAGAACATTATCAAGACTCATGCCTTCCAGAATAATAGGATTCTAAGCTCCATGCAGAAAAAATTAACATTTCTACCATCAAGTGTGTGTGTGGGGGGGGGGGGTGAGGGGAGGTTTGTATTTCAAACTTTGAGCTCAAGTTGAGTTCATTTGTAACCCCCAAACAGATTTCCTGAATTACTCACCTGATTAGAGTCAAAGTCACACAAACTAATTTTAATATTTGCCAAGGTAAATATGTTAGGTTGAATGGTCTGCCACAAATTCTTAACCAAATACACATGGTTTTGAGATATTCAGATTATCCTATTTGGAATTCTCTATTCATTAGCATGGATTAGTCTCTCTCTCTCTCTCTCTCTCTCTCTCTCTCTCTCTCTCTCTCTCTCTCTCTCTGGCATAAAATGTAAATGAAGAGTAAGGCAAAATCAGATGGTAAAGGTAGAAGGACTAGAAAGGTCACATTTCATCTATGGGAGACAACTACTACTACTACTCAGCCATGGCTGACTGTTGCCATGTAGAACACTGGCCCGGCATGCCCAGAGTAGTCTGATGCTTCAAGAAAAGCCAGAAATTTAGATTTTTGTGCGAGGTTTCTCAGTTTGTTTGGGTTTTTTTTCACATTCTGTTAACCTAGTCTATAAATGCCTACAAGTCACAGGTAGCCTAAGAGGCTAAGAGTTTGAAACCTGGTCTGAATCCTAATTAAATCTGCCATTTTGGCATGAACGACAATAACAATAACACTATCACTCTTTTGTTTCCATTATTTTATTTAGCTTCAGCTGATCTCAAAACGTTACTTGAGAATATGCAACAACGAGGAAATGTAGGAGTGGAAAAGGTCTATAAAACAGCAAAGCAGATGTCAAAGGTACACACACACACATGCTTCATTCAAAATTACCAAAAAGACTTCAAATTATGAAAGTTCATCATACGAATAAATTATTTCAACCTTATAGATTATAAAAAGTCTTGTTAAGTGACACATCTATTTTCATCTATTTTCTTTACTATTGAATTTTTAAATGTGTGCACAGTGAGGTGACCTTTATATCAAAGACTACAAACAGTGTTTAAAGATATGCAGCACCTTCTTAAAGAAACACACACATTCTTATAAGCACAGTTAAAAGGGGAAAGGTTAAAGGCTACACTAGATTGTTCTATTCTGTGCCAAGATTTGTCTCCAGCTGCAACTAAATAGTGGTTCTCAGGCTTAATTAAATAAAGACCCGTGTAAATTCTAACTGTTTACTATGTGATTAGAACTTCTCTGGGCAACAAGTTCATATTTGATTTCCTTGTTGTCTGCACTTGCCCAAACTCTTTACCCACCAGGTATGTACTGAAGCTGTGTAAACTCAACATTTTTCTTTTGGAATCAAGGGTAAGATATAAAAGTTAATAGAAACAGTGAAAACCTATTGTGGAAAATTCATTTTATATGAATGAAAATAGTCTATATAATTACAACCAATGTTGTCATGATAAAATTTCACCCAATACCGTTGAGAGCAGTAGTTCTCAATTTTGTGCAAGAGTCATCTGGGGTGCTTGTTAAAAATACAAATACCCAGGCCCCATCCCCAAGGTGCACTGTGACAAGAAGTGAAACCTCCCAAGTGATTTGAATGCTGGAGATCCAAGAACTACATTTGGAGAAGTGCCGAGCTAGAGAAAAGTCCTACTTACAAGCTAACTGTAAAACTATTACCTAAATTCATTTTTGGGGAAAAGAATAGGTTTATTCTTAATAATGGGTGGAGGGTGGGGGGCAAGAAGCACCTCTTCCATTATACTTATTTTCCAGTTTCAAAATTCAGCTAATAATTTTTTTTATTTAATATTTTTAAAATTCACTTCATTGAAAAATCATACAAATAGATTCTGAGATAATATACAAAATATAGTCAAAATTTCAATGTTTTCATTTGAACATTCTGAGGAAAATAAGCACACTTCAGAAGAAAGCAAATAGAAATGGATAATTCAGTTAGTGTTTTTTGTTTTCTTTTAATTTGTCCTTGGCATTGATGAAGAACAAATTAGCTACTCTCCTTGGGTGCCTACCAGAAATAATAGTAACAAGTTGAGCTTTTTTCCCCCCTCAGTAATATGTTCCTTTGTAGATAAGCACTGTAGAGAGAGGTAAAATAAGGTTTTTTAAAAGTTTAGCGTTTTCTTGTTCTAAGATGTAAATGATAGGGGAATGACTGGGAGCTATTTCAGAAATATTTATTCCATTGAGACAATGGATTTTGGTCACTAGAAGAAAGAATCATGAACAATCAAAATGAAATAAAAAGACAACAGATTTTGTTCAACATTAAGTTTCAATACATAAAAAAGTAGGCATACCTCACAATATTGTACATTTACTGTCTTGGAGAATAAACCGAGGGTTCATGTAGATATATCATGGGAAAAGCTTTAATGATGTGAGGCAAATTTTTAAGAGAGGAGATGTTTTTATTTTTAAAGAATTCAATAAATATAATGATAGAGTTAACAAATGTGTTTTTCTTGTTTTTGCTCTCAAAACTATTCAAACCACTTATTAATCTCCAGACTGTTTCATCAATCTTTTATGATGTGTTACAAGGAGTTTTTCAAATTTAAACTTCATTACATCATTTTATAGTTATAAACCCTGACCACTATAATTCTTGGTTTTAACTAGGCTATGAAGAGAGGAATGTATTCATTAGGTTAGTATGGTGCTAGAAGCCTGCAGTTTAGCCAAGGTTAAAACAAGATGCTGAAGTCCATAGTTCTAAATATATTCAAGACTCTGAAAAATTAATTGAGAAACAACATAATGAATCTCTATAATTAAATTTGCTTGTCATTTTATCTCTTATAGAAATGTAGAAATAAGCAGCAATTATTGTCTTTTTCTATAGCAAGATAGAAAACATAAGTGATTCTTAGCAGTGAGAAGTTATGTGGGCTTGGATCTCCTTTGCCACAGCTTCCTTAACTAGCTCCTGGGTAGAATTCATTAATTTTTATTAACAGGGAAAACATTTGTTCCCGTGACAATATTTGCATTGCCTGAATGATTTTCACCTCTGGCACAAGGTGTGCTATCGGCTCATACATCACCCGATTACTCGGAGAGCAGAAAGACCCTCAGTCATTAGTGAGTGAATTAAAGATGATCTTAAGAGCTATTAATCACAGTGACAAAAGCCTTAATGTTTCTGTGACCCTAGTGGAGCCTGGGGACTCAAAGGGAAGCAGAGGGAGAGAAAATGGAAACATATGTTTTCTCCAAAATAACCTACCTTAGGAGAACTGTCAAAGAGAGAGTCACATCAAACTAAGAAATTCTGCCAGCAACTGGCCTCTGGTTTATGTGTCTATTTATCTTCTTGCGAACCCATGTTTCCTTTTAAAATATATGTTTTTTGCTAAAGACAATTAGAGAGCCAAACCCATTGTCTTTTTTATCGTATTATCTCTATTCAAAGTTTATTCAGAAGGACTTGTGCTGCTGCTAAACTGCATTTCTTGAAAAAATTCAACATAAATCGTATTTAGCCTGCTAACCACATAAATCAGGATAAAAACAAGCAGACAATAGCAGTAAAGCATCATTATAAACATTAATTCAAGCAGATACAATATTCCAATAATGGACCAAAATGGTAACATTATTAAGTACTACAGAAGGTTACAACACTTAATCATTCTTCAGTATATCTGGCTATATTCATCTGGATGTTTACAGGATTATAATGGCATCAACTCTACAGTTAATAACATAGGCACTTGCTGGAATTTCAATTATCTTTTGCAGTGTGTTGACATAAGGAACAGACTACAACTGGCTATTTCTGAATACAGAAAGAAGATCCATAGCCCTTTATTTGTATGCATGTCTTTGTTTATATAGCTAAGGAAAAAATACTGCATTGTGCTCATATTTTGCAATTGGTTCTGCCTCTATGATCCAAAAAAAAAAAAAAAAGGAAATTCTAGCTAAATGGCTTTTCTACGTGTCAGTTTCTTTGATGCGCTTTAGAATAGCAAAAGTATTGCTGAAATTACAGTTTCCTCTTTTGATATTGATACCATATAGCCACACATAAAAACTCTCTCTTTCATCCACTGTTCACTGCCTAATAGAGAGACTAACACATAATTGGGGCTCAATAACTATGTGTTGCCTGACTGAATTGAATAAATAAATAACATTGTAAAACAAATATTGTAGATAAGAAATATCAAGAATTTTCAGAAACTTTTTATTCTCGATAAAACTTTTATTTCATGTTTTGCCGTAAGAGCCCAAATCAATTCAAATGAAATACTTGAGTTTGAATTACATAAGAAGATTATATTATTATTCATCAGGGAGAAAATTTTTAAGCATAATTATCTTTCTGGAACCATAGACAAGATAAAGAAAAAAATTATATAAAATTATGTTGCCATAGCAAAAGAAATTTCAGAAAAATTTAAAAGTTTCATGAGTAAAATAAAATCTTTTAAAGAACCAATCAGCTTTTTTAATTCCATTTTGCCATTTGCACAATTCTTATGAACTGGATTTCATTATTCTTCATCTCTCAGATGAGGAAACCAAAGCTTATAATATTATTAAAGTAACCTTCCCTAATGTTACAAATCTAATTAAGAGGCAGAGCATGCCGACTTCCGGCTTCCAATCTAGTTCTCTTGCCAATAAACTAAGCTGTGTCTCAAATAGTTTCCAATGCAAGGAAAATACCTTGGTTAACACAGAATCAATCTCTGAAATTGGGTCTCTGATAAAGCCTAGCTTCTATTCAGGAAGTCTATTAAAGTTCACAGGTGACATCTAAATACTAACTTTTTTGCGATTATTAGTCATAAGAAGAGAAAAGTTTAGGAAACTCATGTCAGATCCACTGATAGAATATCAAAGATTAGTGAACAAAATGCTCATGGAAGCACCTTCTTTGGTAACCACAAAAGTTCAAATTACAAGTCTATCCATTTAACAGAATCAAGCTTTCTGGAATGTTATTCCTGTGGACAAAAACCTTCTTTATATAATTCCCTCTTCTCCCCTGCAACCCCCGACAAGTAAGAGTAAAGGTATTCTTGAGTTAAAGGAAAATGAAAAGTATAGATTTACAGAGAAATCTGTTTTCATTTGGCATTTTTCCTTCTCCCCAGGCATTAAAAGGAGATCCATTATAATCTCAGAGTAGAGTTCAACACTTGTAAGATTGGAACTTTTTTCTAAAAACAATTGAAAAATTATTTTTGAATAGTTAGACTACACTTCCTAAGATTTCAGCAGAGCTTAATTGCAATGTCACCTATAGAGTGACGAGAAATGCATAATCATCTTAACCCTCTAAAATGTATCAAGTGATGTGTTTTTCATCCAATGGCTCCAAGAAGGCACAGGATACAACTAATTTCTAATATTTATCATGCACTTACCGTAAGTGAAACACTAGTTTTAGCACTTTGCTTACATTAACCCATTTAACCCTCATAAGATAAATATTACTGTTATCCATATTTCATAGGTAAGGAAACTGAGGCAGAGATGTTAAGTAAATTAATAAGTAATGAAAAGGTCATGATTCAAACCCAGAAAATCTAGCTGGAGAGCCCACTAAACTACAAACCTTCTCACTCTGCACCTTGCCCTGTAATAGCTTCCCAAATATAGGATAACAGTAAGAATAGTTTTTTAAAAGATACATTTATTCAACCCTAAATTACAAGTATTCAAGTTACTGAGTCAAAAATTGACATTCAAACATTTTTAATTGCACCAGCAGATCCCGAGACGAGGATTAGAGAGCAAATAGTTTATGTCAGAGGTGATGTCAGGAACCACAGGTAGGGGAGGGGAGTAGGCAGAGAGATACAGAAGAACCTGAAGTCAATAAAGGGTGTGTTGTCAAGTGAGTTACCACTGAGAACTCGAAAAAACAGTGTAGCTCAGCATGGCTGAGGTGAAGGAACTGGGGTTTTAGCCACCAATTCCCATAAGTCATATGCCGAGAGTTGATCTTAGGGGATGTAATTCCTTGAACTTCTGACCTGCCCACACCCAGACCCAGCCGACTCAGGCAAAACATTTGGAAGTCGTGGCTGCCATACACAGGAATGGTGAGGGGATGTGGGTGGGGCACCAGCTCTCTGCAGTGCTGACCATAGCCAGCACATGAGGAAGAGACATTTCAGACATTGTCTGGATTTCTTGTTCCAATGTGCAGTTTGATCCAGTAATTACAAACCACATTTGCCTGGCAAATGGAATATTTTTTATAAATCCTCTGTTGTTATTATTTACTAATTCATTGTTTTTTCAAGCAAAATTTATTGTGATCTTGAATCTAGGTTGGATCCTGGGGGCAGAGATTAAAACATAAATTAAAAACAATGTCAAACAAGTCATAAATTACTAGACATAAAAACAAAGTGATAAAATTGACTACATGAAAAGTAAGACTTTCTTTTCATTTAGAGATAGCATAAGGAAAGAATAGTTACAAACTAGGGAAAGATATTTGAAAAAGATATCATTAACCAAGGATTAGTATCCACAATATAAAAACCCAATGGAAAGATAGGTTATAGACATGAACAGGATTTTTCACTAAATAGGAAAAACAAAAGGCCTATAAACATGTAAAAAGAAACTCAATCCTTTTTAGTTATCAGAAAAATACAAAGTAAGGTGATAATAAAATAGGATTTTATATTTCCTAGATTGCTAAATGGGATAATACCAAGTGGTCTAAATAAGTAAAGAATGCAGGAGTTCTTGCACATTGCTAGCAAGTGTGTAAACTGGCATAATTACCTTTAAAAACAATATTGTACTATCTTGTGCTATTTGCCTTGACATAGCAATTCCACTTCTAAACATATATGTTGGGAAAACTCTTGTATACACATACTAGAAGACAGGTTTGAGACTCTTCATGTCAGCATTGCTCATGCCAAAAACCTGCAAATCTAAAGGCCCATCCACAAGAGAATGAATAAATACACTGTGGTATAGTCATATCATAAAATAGGGTACAACGTGAAAATGAGCAACAGTGATGAATCTTAGAAACAAGATACTGCATGAAGAAAAACAAGATCCAGAAGATTATTTTCTTTAACTCAAAACCAAGCAAAGCCAAACAACATACTGTTTGGTAACATATAGCAATAAAACCATTTTTTAAGTGGGAGAATGATAAAGGTAATATTGATGGGAATGGTTACCTCTAGAGAGAAGGAGAATGGGATAGGGAAGATGCATGTGGGGAGATGTAATATAGTCATGTTCCACTTCTTCTGTTAGGCAGTGACTCCAAAGGTGTTCATCTTATTTTTATACTCGATTACTTGTGCAAATGGCATATATTCTGGATGTATCAAGTATTACACAATGAAAGAATACTAGTTAAGAAAATGAGCCTCGACCTACAGAACTCACATATCTGTGGGGACACCTTCTAGCTCAAATGCTAAGTGCCTTAATAGCTAGGTGAATCACAATAGAGGGAGTGAGGAGTCCACACTGAGGGCAAGAAGGTTTCATGGAGGGAGGCTTGAAAAATGAGTATAATTTGCCAAGTGGAGGTCAAGAAAGCATTCCATACAGGGAAAACCAAATGAGCAAAGGAAGAGTGAAGACTACTGGCATTTAAGGTACTAGGATGGAGTGGTATGAGAGGAGGGAGTGGGGGAGATGACACCCCAAATGGTTTCCTATTGAGTGAATGACAGGATTTGGATTATTTGATGGCAAGGTACAATTCTCACACTTTTAAGGGGATCTGTTATCGTTGCTCATCTTTTCAGAAATGAACCACACGTCCCTCAAAACTCCCGAAGGAAAAACCACTTCTGTTTTCCCCTTCAGACTGGCGGTATTTGGAGAAAGAGATGATAAATTAAACACATCTAGCCCCTTCTCTCTGCCAATTTAGAAAGCTTATCCTCAACCAAAGCGTCAAGTAATCACCTCTTGATTTGCAGAGAAATTCATGCTGGGTGGTCTACTAAGGATTAAATGCCAGGATCATTGGGAAAATTTCATCCCATTAAAGTTATAGAGACCAGGCAATCCTTCTGTTTGTGGAGCTGACTGTGCCTTGGATGCACAAGGAATTTCACGAATAGTTCAAACAGCCTAGAGGAGCAGAGACCGCGCTGACAAGGGGAATAGAGGCGACAATGGGTCTAATCGTCCTGCAGACTGCCCTGTGCATTCTGAGTGGACTCGCGGGCAGTGTGGAAAGTAATACTGCATTTCCTAAACCAACCAGCATAGTGGCCTTGAGGGCAGACAGGCAGAATCCACAGCTCTCGAGGAGAAATTCAAGGCATCTATCTGTACCTTGGACAGAACCTTGATCTCTGAAGAAGCGTAACCAATATGTTCACATTTCTATGCTGTATGACAAAGATTTTGTGATGAAATGTCAAATGAAAAGTTACACGATAATAATAAAAACCATCACCGAGTAATACTTCCAATGTTTACAGTAAAATATTTTAATTCGCCCTTATTTTTAAAATTCTGAGCCAATACTAACTTATCAAGTTCACTGACATATATTAGTGTGAACATGCCCATTTCACCAAGCCCAACAATTCAATCTATTGAAAATTACAAAGGCCTATAGGAGACAGAACAGTGTTCATTTTGTGTATCCTTAGCAAATTTGAGCTGTTTTATTATGCAGATAACACTGTGGTATTAGTTCCATGTAAAAATACTGTTACTTAAAAGGAATTGTTCTAATGTATTTGTCTGAATTGTTTCAAATATACATAAGATTTTGGCAGACGGAAATATTAGGAATAAAAGATGTTTTTAGTAGTTTTCGTCTCAATTATATTTCTTTAGAGCACTTCCAGGTGCCATTAAAGTATGAATCAGAGAGTTGTAATCTTCTACTTTCATCTTCTAATAAACAAAAAGCATGTACGAGGTAACTAGTAACGGGATATAATAACCCACAGTGCGTAGGTATGTAAGCATCCCAATTAGGTGGGAGCACTAACTGAATTTCTTCCATGCTTGCAATGGAAGCTTCAGGTTTCACCTATTAAGGTTATAGAGAAAGTGACCACTGACATTTAGTGAAAGGAGAAAGAAAATCAGTCAAAATAAGTAAACAGCAAGTTTCCTAAAAGTAGGGTTACTGCAGGTGACGTACGGGGCCACTTTTAGAGTTCTCTCTTCCATTCCTAGGCTTAAGGACCCTGGAATCTTGGAACAACCACCATCAATGAAGCTTCCAGTCTTTTCTATTTGCAGTTTTTGATCCTGAATATAAAATTAGTCAAATAGTGTAGTGTTTTTATGGCCCTAATAGATTTCTTCATATTGCAATTATTTGAATGGAGGTCTGTATTTTTATTTCAACCCAGCCGACAAAACCTAGTCTAATGCCTTGCCTTCAATACATGCGCAGTAATTATCTGTTGAATTTAATTTAAATGAGTAAACCTCTTGAGAAAAGATACATTCCCCCACAGTGTCAAAAACAACTATTCAAAATAAGTTTATAAAGATTTTTTTTCTCTTCATACTATTTGAAAGTATTTATAAGAACTGGGATTCCTCTCCTCTCCATCTGCTTTGAAATTTCTTGAGGTTGCATGGAAAAAGAATAAATTGCAAGTGAAAATTCGTCCCTGTCTCTTCCCTGTAAGCAAGCTTCTTGACCATCTTCCAAACAGCCGACATCAAAGGCTCCATTCATGCTGCCCACATTAGGTCCTTTCAGTTTCACTCATCGCTGTCAAAGTTTATTGAGTACCTAGTATGTGCAAGGCACTGTATTACTTTCTATAGCAGAAAGGGAGAAATATAGCCACTATCCACCCCCCCAAAAAATAATATCACAATCTGAGCAATAAATTTTCCAGAAGTAATCATATTTATATGGTAATATCTTTGCCCACCTTACCTACCAAACCTAGTGTTAAGACCCAGGGAAACAAACAAAGCAAATAAAAACAAAAATAAAAATAAAAACTTTCTCTGCCTGCCCTCAAACAGTTAAAAGCTAAAACTTGATTTCTGTTTCCATCATTCCACTAAAAAATCCCTTCTCTGACTTTGCAAATAGCTTCCATCTTCATTCTTGTTTGACCAGGCTCATCACCTCTCTGCTCTTCAGGAAGAAAATAAACTTTTTTCCCCCAATCACCATTTCCTCACCTAAGATACTGGATCTACTGCTTGCCCTGCTCGCTCCTCAACGCAGCAGGGCTCCATCTGGACTTCTCAATCCCCACTCCTTCCCTGGGGGCAGCAGGAGGGGGCCCAGCTGCTCCCAGAAACACAGTTACCTCTGAAGACAGAGGAGGACTCTCAGAACTATATATTTAGCCTGGCTTCTCTTCTTTCTTATGGTAGGTGGATTTTTTTTCCATTTCTAAATCCCTATGAATAGAGAGATCACTCTGATATGTGGAATCTTAAAAAAAAAAAAAAAAAAAAAAAACACCAAACTCATAGATACAGAGAACAAATTGGTGGTTGCCAAAGGCAAGGGTAGGGAGCTGGAAGAAATGAGTAAAGGGGGTATAAATTTATTTTTAAAAAACAAACAAATAAATAAATAATAAGTAAATAATAAATAAAACTGAAAAAAGCCATCAAGGGAAAGAAAAAGAAAAAGACTGATCCCTGGGTAGGAAAATGATCTTTTCAGCTAAACCAGTGCATTTGATGTTATGGCAGATAATCTGCACTCTAACTAATGATGCATTCTTTATATAATTACCTTACTGAATTCTCAATAATACTAAATACCATTTCCCTCAATTTTTCAAATAATAAAAAAAAAAAATTTAAAGATCTTGTATAAAAGCATAGCCAGTAAGAGGTTAAGGCAGGATTATACCCAGATCTGTTTTATTCTCCATAAATGGCTAATTATATGTTTTGTGAGGATAGATTTTACTAATTTAACTAGTATTACAAGTTAAACTATGTCCCCATACCTCAAAAAACATGTGCAATAAATAAAGTTGAAGAGGTATTATATGTACACAAACGGTACACAGAAAGATGTGAATAAAGAATAAAAAATAGAGACTGTATTATAATCTCCAAATTTTCATCCCCAAACTCACCCTTTTACATGTTTCCCATAACTGCATCTCAGGACTCTTGCTATGTGCTGATAGATGATGACTTTAAAAATGTGTTTTACTTCTCCCTGGCCCCAGACTCTCTCACCCAGTCTACTTTCAAATCCTTTTAATACTTCCTGAAGCATCATTTCGATCATGTCACCCTCACTCTCAAATCCTGTGAGGACTCTCAGTTCTCACATCAGGGAAGATTCCTTAAGGCCTTTGCCAGATGTTTCACATTATAGCAGGTCCTTCCTCTCACAGACTCCCAACACACGCCCACTCTGCACAAATATTGCTGCTCTTCCCTCTCCAGTCACCTTGCTCTGAGAAACTATCTCAGAACTTGCTAAACGACCTCTCAGTCTTGAATAAATCACCTCTTATTCTTGACAATTTAATAAGCAGACAATGGTTCTGGGTGCTGGGCTTGCTTTTTCTTGTCTTCATTATCTTAAATCCTACACTACCATCTGCTGTGAGGTCGGTATCACCATCTTCATTTTGCAGGTGAGGAAATTAAGACTGAGAAATTTGCCTATGGTCATACACCTGCTGTGAGAACCAGGATTTGAACCCGAATCTGGCTGACTCAAGCCCAGGCTCTTAGGTACTATACAGTACCACAGTCCACATGCCCATCCGGACAGCTCATGCCATGGTACACTCCCTGTGCATGCTGTTATGGTCTACTAAACGTAAAATTAATTAAAAGTCTTTTTGAATTCCCAGTAGGTATTTTTAGTATGATTTTGTCAATCAATAAGTACTTAAAGGTCTATGAATTTTTCATGTATAAAAAGGGGTCCTCATATTTTAAAATATTGAAATCCAACTCCTTCATTTTATCTAGAATCTAAAACTTAGTCGGAGGCCTCCTCACCCTCTAAGATCTAGATGAAATTGCCTAAACCACCCAGTTCCTTGACCTGTGACAGTCCCGAGCCCTCACAGAGATGTCTTGTCTACCAATTGCCGGGGGTGGAAGAATTAAGTCCTCTGGGTACCCTCTGCTACCCAGGCTGTAGAGTTCTCCTGGTCCCTCTCCACCCTCTGCCATGTTGCCCTCCTGTAAAACTCACCCTATTATTCAACTTCCAGAAGAAAGCCAGTCAAATCAGGCATTTCATGAGTTTTATTTGATTGGGGGAGGGAATAAGTGGGAATCTGTAGGTTAAGATCACAACAAGGAATATGTGGTTGCCCATTATCTCTCCTGCTGAGAATTTCTCTTACTTTGATTTTGAGGTGTTCAAAGAAAAACAGAACAGCTTTCTCATTGATTCCATGTTTATAAAGCACCTACTACACACCAGGCAACATGTTAACTTTTGAAACAGACACCGTTTCTGTTCTGGGTGCTGGGCTTTTTCTTGTCTTCATTATCTTAAATCCTACACTACCATCTGCTGTGAGGTCGGTATCACCATCTTCATTTTGCAGAGGTCACTGGTAAAGCCACGATGACTTTGATCAAATATTTCAGAATAGGATCCACAGGAGTGAGACAAGGCTGTGGACGAGAGATCTCTGGCCTGAGAAGAGAAGTTCAGATCCTGGTTGTTTTTCACTACATATGGCAGCAAATCATAATGAGTCAGATATTATCATAACACATTGCATAATTCCAATGAGGTGTTCACATCTCAACTAGTCTTGCTTATTCCAATTCAGTGAGCAATCAAAGAGATCAATTGTTTCGTGGGTTGGGGGAGCGTGGAAAATTCATTTAACTCTTAAATACCATTAAATATTTAATAGTATTATCAGGAGGTAATGCCACTTTCCATAATACATTTGGCATCTAGACTTCTGACATCTCCATAAACTGATAAATTTCTGACATTGAAGTTTTATTTGAATTCAGATCTCCAAAATCTCAAGTCAATCTACCAGGAATAGCATGTGTCAACATAAAGACAGAACATCATCCCCATGGACTTGAAAGTTTTAGAAACAAAGCCAAATGACACTCATTTGGGAAAGGTCTTTTCTTTCTTTAAGGTGAGAGATGAAGCACAAATGAAGCATACCATGGTAAATAGAAACTGTGCTCGCTTGCAGTCATGCACTATAGCCATTAAGCCTTAAGGTCTTAAGGTACCAAGCAATGCATATGATAAATTTCTCAAAAACATCCCAGCCATAACATAGTTCTTGCTGATTGCTCATTTACCCATAATGCATGCTGTCATAGCAAAGCCTGACAAATGACAGAGAAAGCTCAGGTTATTTTTTACACTGACTGCCAAGCCCCTCACCTCAGATTATTCATTTATTAGGGCAATCACTGAGGTCTGGGTACTTAATATTGTTTTCACCAAATATGAAAATGATCTACTTGCCTATTCTTTAGTTCTTCCTAGGGCAAGCCATTTATCATCAGCTCAGGATAAATGACTGCTTCATTATAGCTATAATTTATGAGGTGTTAGAAGTAAAGAGCCACACCTAGAGACTTAAAGCTTTAATATGGATTAAAATAAGATAATCAATCAAGCTAATACAAATTTTCTCTCAACATTATTTCTTGTTTTGAAATAGCTTAATAATTTGGGGAGAAAGGGATTTTAAGCCATGTTGAGTATCTCATTATACAACAACATGCATGTGTGTTTGAGGCAGTATGTAAATACAGGATGAGATGCTACCAGAAAAAAAAAGGAAATAAAACCAAACCACCAGCAGTGATTGACGTAAATCTTTATTTTCCTTAATGGTGTCTGATAAACTAGTGGCCAAATAGTTTACAGAGCAGGTGTAAACTTAAGTAGTCTATTCTCTCCAATTTTCTTATTTCTCTGTAAGAACACTGCAGAAAGATTGCTGCCGCCTTATTTTTCCTCATTCTCACTACAACAAAGAACTTACTCTAGGGGAAAAAAGTTATGTGTCAATAATATTTCAACAATTTTGCTTTCTTTTACTCTCTGAAGCAGAATTTCACAACTCATAATTTGGACAAGAGTAGCTTCTTGCTGTTTCTAGGGAATAGAGTATTTTCCCACTTAAAATAGCATTATGGTCTTAAATTTTTATTCTGGTCTATATCTTGATTTTATAGTTATTAGGCAATGCCAAAACAAATATTATATCTAAATTACGTGTCATGCTCAATACACTAACATAACCTATTTGACCACTTGAATAAAAAAGTTTTGAAGACTGTTCAGGAAGTTCACAATTTAATACTTTAAACACATACCGCCGGGAAGAAAATCACCACAAAAATTAACAAATAAGCAATCTAAAGCCGATTACACTGAGGTGCTAATTTAAAAACCTTCCCAAAGTTCTTGCCATTTTCCTAAGACCATGCTCCTTGCAGGTGAGACAAATGTGCCCCCGCTGCCTGCAGGCAAATCTTGACCGATACTTCCAGCAAGGCCTGGTGACTGGAAACTACTCAGGCTTGAAATTAACATCCCTAGGAAAAAAGCTTTTTCTCCCCCTCTAGACAACGGCAGCTTACATCTTCAGGACAAAACGGAAAAAAAAAAATGATGACAAAAAAAGGGGGTCAGAAAAGACAGTTGAAGTCATGCTGTGTTCTCCCGAAGGGCCCCTTCATTTTTTTTACTTCAGAGAGAGCGTGGAAACGCAAAGATCCTGATAATGGCTTTAGTAAACGTGGCCAATCTCCCAACTTCCTTACACACACGTACCACTGAGTTTACCTTAAAGGAGTAAAAGCTGGGACTTTTACAAAAGCTCTGTGTCAGGAGCTGTTGTCATAAATTAAGCCAAGAAAAGGATCTTTCACAAGCTCCTAATAGGAACTGAATGCAAAAGTCATATAATTGTAATCTAGAGTATAGCAACCTATGATATAAAATATTTCCACTCAGTCTAGCTGTTTTCCATTCAATACTATTTCTAGTAATAAAAGTCTCTGGAATATCACTCAGACTATTTAAGTTAAATTCCAATCTAGATCTTTGTTAGCTAAAAGACATTTTTCAATCCAGTCATCTTTCCCCACCCTACATATAATTCAGCGACAGCGCTTCAACAGGGATAAAACAATTTAAGCTCTGAAGTTGTTCTGTGCATGTGCTTTTCATGCCCTATGTATTCGGACATAAAATGAATCACTTTATACACATACACACACATTCTCGTGCGTTCTCTCTCTCTCTCTCTCTCTCTCTCTCTCTCTCTCTCTCTCTCTCATTTGGACCTAGGAGTTGAGATAATTCAAAAAATGAAAATGTAAAATCTAGGATTCACAAATGCACAGCATCTTATTTTCAACTTAACAGGTGCTAAAATATATCTGCCTTGGCTACAAATATAAGGAACTCTACTTGTAAAAATATATAAAGATACATAATACAAAAATACTAACCATCTTAGCTTCTAGCGGTTACAGGGAGAAAGGAAAACAAGAAGAAAACTCTGGTTTGACTGTCGAATCTTCGGTTTGTTAGTTATATGTTTATTTGCTTGTTTATTTAACACTAAATAAGGTTGTCCATCATTCATGTCAACAACTATGGCAAATTTCTGGTTCTTTCTCATGTCTGTTTCTACAAGGTTCCTGATAGTGAAGGAAAAGACTCTAGGTTCAATGAACAATGTTATGGTCAATTATATTTTCTATGCTACACTTTATGTTAGATGCCTTCAGTATTTGGTATCATTGATTATTACTATGATTTTTATTTCTATGTTAAATACAGTTGGTACGAAATATTCAGTTCTTAAATAGTGAAATACATATACATTAGCATTACAGAAAACATTAAAAATATTTTTCATAAGAGGTGTGAAAAAAAATCCTCATAGGCATGTTTAAAATATATATGGTTTGCCTCATAGTGAGGCATAAAGCCCCACCATTAACTGAAAATTTTGAAGAACAGACATGAAAAACTACTTTCCCTTTACATCTGCTTCACTGTTTATGTGATAAAATTTCCAAATAAATTCTCCTCTCAAAGTACTAAAGTCTCTAGTAATGCTTTTCTAGTTATGTGATAAAACCTTAGGGTAAGTTTTCCCAAATAATAGTTACCAATAATAAAAGCTTTTAATAAATCAAAGCTTCCAACAGGAATCAATTAATATGATCAGATGCATTGGTGAGCCATGTCACCACAACTCATGCCACATGTCCAGTTATAAAACTTCAGCCTGGTAGGCTGCCAGAGCAAAGCTGCTTTCAGCGAAGGCCAGGTGCTGGAGGTAAAGCTTGCATCTGCTTAAGAAACACAGACCCTTTCCTCATTTGTAGAATGAATGATATAACAACTTAAAAAATAAATTAAATAAGTTAATGTATGGGAAAGTCATTGGTAAACTGAAATGTCTACATGAACATATAATGGGTCGATGCGGCTGTTATTATTTCTTTTTAATCACATCACTCATCTTCATAAATGGATCACGATTTTGAAGACATTTATACTGAACTGAATTTAGTTGCTTCAGTTGAAGGAATATAAATTGAGCATCTACCACATATGAGACTACAGTGCTAGACACAAAGGAGATGTGTATTATGCAGGTCAAGTCCCTGCTTTCTAGTAGCTCACAGTTTGATACCACTAAAATTCAGTTCTGTGCTAGCTTCAGAGAAGCCAGGTTCCTCACAGGATCTAGAACTGACCAATAACTAGCTGCACACACTTACCAAATATTTGTTGAATGAATGAATGAGTGAATGAACGAATACCAAGATACCTCATTTTTTTTTTGGCCTGGTTATAATCCTCATTTTCACCATCTACTAAAGATTATATTTCCATACTTCCATTCTTCTAAAAGGTTTAAAAAACAATATTAAAAATCAAACTATTTTTAATAAGCTAGGCCTAAGAAAAACAAAAGCAGGTTCATACTTTCAATGGCCTTCATTGCCCCAATCATTTCTTGCATACTTACATACAGACTCTTAAATGCTACCTTTTTATGGGAAATTTCTCAATTGCAAATAAATATATTTCACTAAGTAAGATCCTGACATGAATGAAATGAAAAATAGTAACTTAGATGTAAACTGCTAAGTTACCAATTAGCTTCTTAAAACAATTGAAAATCACAGAGAGCCCTCAATACACAGAGGCGGTTAATTAATTAACATTAGATGTGATTAATAATGAGTCTCATTTAATAGCAAATATCTGCCTGCAATGGCTGCATGACAGAACAAAAAGCCTTCAGAGAGCAAGCAACTATATTTATCCTGATTGTGTTTGGGATTTTAACATGTTTTGTGCAGGCTGACAAATGGCCTATTAATTATCTAATGTTGTCTGACAACAACAGCTTGATAAAGATGTATGTTTTTGAGTCGCTGGATGGAAACTGCTGGAGAAGAGCCCCAGAGGGGCCTTGCTGTCCTAAAACTGGGCTCCAGGCCACAATGACAGGCAAGACAAAGCCCTATCTCCCGCCACAGCCTTCGCAGATAAAATATGGCTTGGCACTAGGGACATTTTTTTTTTCTTTCAGAAAACTGCTTCTGCAATATCTGATTAGGAAAAGGAGGAGTAGGTCTTTACTAAATTGGGGTTAAGGCATAATCAATATCATATATGGAGTGTCTGGACTATTCTGCATAAACACAGGCACTTCATATTATTAAGGAGTCTATAATGCCGAGGAAGCATATGGCAGGACACTGCAGCTCTCTCTATTCTTTTTATTTAGAAGTTTATCTTCCAACCTGTTTGACAGCTGCTCCTAAGTGGTTTCACAGTGCCAAATTATTTTTATGATTGTTTGATGTTTTATTCTCCCATTTCAGTTAATGAGATAGGATCCCACAATGGCCATAATTCAGGGCTGTCAGAACTAAAAAGCATGCTTGTGGCAAGAGAGCCTGATGGTAAATAAGGCTAAAAGCAATGGATAATAAAAAACTCTGTTATCAGAGTCGCCTTTGCAATCACAACTTGTTGGGGGTCAGAGCCTTCCTTTCTTTGTGTGGCTCCTGGATATTCCCAGTCCTGTGCGAGGTCCCTGTCCACCCTACCCCATCACTCATTTCGACTCTGCAAACAAGCCTGCATCTCCTTGGAAAGCTGTATGAGGAATAATATTAACTAAGAAATGTTAGAAGGTCTTAAAGATATCGAATGCTATATTCTAATTAAAGGGCTTGTGCATCATTTAGAGTGCCAGGCAAGTAATTTGTCATACACTTTTAGAGAAAAATTGTTCAACAAATAACCTTTACAAGGATCTTGAGAACAGCTTCATAATTGAAATCCCTAATGATTTCACTGGGAACTTTTATTAAGGTTGGAGGGTTGTTTTTTTCCACTTCTCCCTCATGAGTGTATAGCAACTTATGGTTGTAATGTAGCAACTTTCTTTCAGAATAGGAAGCCCTTTCGTAATTATATTTACAAATGCCAGAGAAAAATGAAAGCTTCGTTTTGTTTTGTTTTTATTTTTGCTTTTGTTACTCCTAATGAAGATTTAAGAGAGATGTTATGAAGTTACCTGAATTTAGAATTTTTTTAATCATACACGAAAATTCACAATCTTATTTTAGTGTAACATGATCCCTGAAAATGTAATGATTAAAAAAATAATAAAGTAATTACTAGACTGAGTCTGTAACATAAAATGTTATTCAAAAGTTCAAAAAATGAAAAGCTACCACCTTCCCAAATAATATTTCTTTCTTCTTATTACACATTTAAAATAATGGTCCTTCATAGGCAGAAAATAGCATGGCAAAAAACTCAAATAATAGTAAGTCCCATAACTAATTATAAAGCCTGACATGCCTCATGCAGAAACACTCCCCGATGAGTACCAAAGATTGGCTGCTTTATAAATATTTAACGCGTGCCAGCAACTCCTGTTCTCCTCTCACATCTAAGCCTAAACCATTTGTCTCCTCTTACAGTCGGCCATGTCTATGCAGTGTCATCATGTCTGAACAAGTTGGACTGACTACATATTTTCCAGGATACAAAATTCAGGACCTAACACATCTCCATAATGTGAATGGAACAATTACACAACCAAGGGGGAAGGGGAGAGGAGGAGGAGGAGGAAGAGGAGGAGGAGGAGTAGGTGGAGGAGGAGGAGGAGGAGGAGGAGGAGGAGGAGGAGGAGGAGGAGGAGGAGAAGAAGGAGAAGAAGAAGAAGAAGAAGAAGAAGAAGAAGAAGAAGAAGAAGAAGAAGAAGAAGAAGAAGAAGAAGAAGAAGAAGAATTATTATTTTAAATAATAATTTAAAAAGTGTCATTACAAGGTTAATTCCAGAGAACTCAAGTCAGAAAAATGGAACATCAAAAAATTATGAGTAGGTATGGACCCACTATGGACAATTATAAAAGATATGTCTTTTAAACGCCCTTTCTGTGACCTTGAATTCCCTTCAGCAACCAAATAAAGTTATACAAAGAACTGCACTCCCCCCTCCCGTCCATTTTAGGGATGTTCATATCCCTAGTAAAATAATGTGCATCTCCTCATTTATGCTGAGCCACCTCTGGCGAAAAGTGAGATAGTCTCTAATCAGGACAAATAATGGCACTTGAGTCAATAGAAAAACTTTGACAATTAAATGAGTGGTTCCTGTTAAATAAGCCTTAGAAGAAGTTAAAGATTATTACTCTGTGACTGATGAGCTGTCACCACCCTGAACCATCCTAAAAGCCACAGTCTCTCTGTGAGAAGAACTCTTGTGATTCCTCAGCATTTCACATATATCACTGCCTCAAAAACCACAGCATGTCTGATAATTCCCAGAACAGTAAACATGCAAACAAACCCAACTACAAGCCATGGGAGGGGCAAATGCCCTCAGGAGAGCTCTCGTACCCTGCTGGTGTTTGAACAGCCTTTCCACCCATTGTAAGTACAAAACTCAGAAAAGCCCAAAGTGCTAAGACACCAGCCTGCCTTCCCATTCCACCATGATAGCTATTTAGGTTTATCCATCAGGAGTGTTGCTCTCACTGGCTTGACTGGACTGTTTGTGAACATAGTTCTAGTTCTTGTGTGTTTGCTGGAAGAACACTTTTGAGCCTGGTTCAGGCCAGGGGCTGTAACCAGGTGGCCTGTGGGCAGTCTTTGACCTGCAGAAGTATTTTATGTCGTTCCCAGTGTGTTTTTTCTTTTAAAAACATTATTTTATATGTCAACATTCAAAAGTGAGGGGATTTTACATAAATTAAAAAAAAAAATCAAATTTCCAGCTTCTTGAAAATTCCAGCCAGTTCTGGCAACACAGGCTTCACACCCAAGGAGAGAGTTTAGGGAGGGAACTCGCCTTAGATGTGATACCCATTCTTGGATCCCTCTTTCCCACATTCAAATTTCTCTCACCCCTACTCTTGCTTTTAAACAATACTGAAAATCTAGTCCAAACCCCCTTATTGCACAAAAAAAGAGGTCCGAGGGATTTCAGTGGAAGTGATCAAAGTCACAAAACTAGTTTGGTGCAGAAATGGGTTTAGATTCCAGACCTTCTAGTTGCCCGAACCCGAGGAATTAAACATTGCATATTCACCAAGGCAGTCACGGCCTGGTCTCAAGGAGCTTGGTACCTGGTAGGGCACAGAGAACGCTTTTGCAAATGGCTGTGACAGGGTGAAAAGTCACTCTTGCCACAAGAAAAGAAAATATAAATTGCCATGGACTTTTGGCATCCCCACCACCTGGGAGCTTGTCAGAAATGCAAAATTTCAGGCCCACCACAGACCTACCAAATCAGAGCCTGCATTTTAACAAGCCCCAAATCCACGATTTACAGTCCCTGTTCTGGGGGGAGAGTGCTTCTTACCATTCCTGTTTCCATCATCTCCTCTGTGAGGGTGGAACCATGTGGCAACATAGTTCTCTTGGACTCTGTGCCCACCCTAATACTATGCACAGAGAGCTTAACCAATATTAGTAATAAACAATTAGATTGCTAACTTAGGATTCTTTTTTCCGCCCCTAGGAGGAAGAGTCCATGCCTGTTCTCACTGGATATACTTTTGCAGTGTGAACAGCTAAGGACTGAAAATAGAAGAACCACAGGAAGCAGATAGGGCTGGATGTGGGGCAGACCGGGCAGGATGTTTGAGAGGAAAGTACATCTAGAGAGCAGGCTGCCCGTAGTCCAAGCAGCCACACTCAGAACCCAGTGTTACCAACAGCCCGTCACTCACTCCCTCCAATTACATCATGCTCTAGCCCTTTTCACAGCCCTACTGCTGTTCTCCACAGCTAGATGCAGCCCCCTTGAGGGGACCCTGCCCCATGTCTGACAGCACCTCTTCCTTGACTAAGAGGGCAGGGAGGGTTCACTAATTTATAGCCTATACACAGGGCATCACCTAGGAGAGGCTATGGTTGTTGAGATATCCAAGAGGATTTTTCTTTAACAACTTGCAGGGCTTACTTTTCAGCTAAAATTGTGTGATTGGGCTCCCTGTAGAAGATCTCAGCCAAAAGATTAAAAACTAGATCGAGGGCATGTAAAATGAATGAGTAAATTCATACAGTACCTAAAGGGAGAGGAGTAGGGAACCCCTTTATAGTGTAAGGGGGAGAGAAGGACAATGACCTAAAAAAACACCTAACTGCTCTTGTCTGGTTATATCAGCTACTTTGTATGTGTGCAGATAAGCAGAACATACATAAAGGAATAATAGAAGAAAAAAATGCACCATGTCTTCCTTTTGGCTCCATAATTGTGCTTTAGACATAAAAATGAGACTATCCCCTTAAATAGAATCTCTGATGTCCAAGTTTGAATAATAGATGTTCCCAATTATTACTAAAAGTGTCACCTCTGAAATACGAGAGCCACATACCTGTGATGCCATCAGCCTTCCAGGCACACACTGAGGATTTAGATTCCTTGTTTTGTTTTCCCTTACCTTTTCTCTCCCTTGACTAAGAGCGAATGTATTGTTCAAAAGCATGCACAGAAATGTGATGTAACCTAAGCTACGTTTTCAGGTGTTCCTTTTTCCAAGCAGGAGGAAAGAAAATAGATGACACCACAAGTTTAATACTAATTGATTTATTACCTGCCTAAGCAAATCCCAGGCACTGCAATGGCAGGCTTGGACTTAAAGCAAATGATTTACAAGATAATGTTTGACTCTGGGAAAGGGTAATCAGACCCAGATACAATGGATGATAGGATAATTGAGAAGAAATAAAAGAGGATAAATTGCCGTGTGCTAATGAGTTTACAGCCCTAATGGGAAGGACATCAGTTTTAACACTCAGGTTATGAGCTGGGAGCAAGTCTTTTTCTCCACACCCCACCCCCTTCAACTGCTAAAGATGTAGTGCTGAAACAAACCAAGATTAATGGCGTCCCACTCATTTACTTAACCATTCTTTACACCTCAGACAGCTTCCTGTATTAAACATACAGAGCTGGGTGCTTATTTTTTAAAACCAACTTTACTCCAAGCAGTTCCTGTCAGCAAATGCTACTTACCCAACAGTGCCCGGATATAAATGTTTTTGGCTCAACCACTTGAGTAACAACTCTTCTGCCTCCCAGGTCCCGGGGGGCCTTGGAGCCTGATGAGTTGACACCGTTATCTATAAGCCTTTTGGCCTAACGGGGAATATTCCAAACCATTTATGCAACCTGGGTGCACTCACGTTTGGAAATGGTTGCCTGAGCAGCAATCATGTCTCGCCTCATGATTCATTTTTATATCTCACTCACCCGCCATCCCACATCACCAGCGAGGACCGGTGACACTTTATTGGTATTTTTGATTACTTCTATAGCCATCTGAATTTTTCACAGGTTGGGGGCCTCTGGTCCAAATGTAGCCACACACTGTACTAAGGGTACAGGCCACAAAGAAATAAAGGGGCAGTGGTGAGCAGGGCGACAGAGCTGAGGCACTTCCTAGGAGACCGAGAACCTATTCCCTGGTAATATTTCCACCAAATGAAGTTTACTATGAGAACCGTAGTGCAACTCCAGCACGTTTCTGCCTCTCAAAAAGGCAGCTCAAGTGTAGCATTTAAATATGTCTGAATGATGACTGGACTCCCTTACACAAAAGCTGAAGGAGTACATACCCCAAAATGACTATTTCTACCTGTATTGGGACGGTTGCTTTAGAGCATTTCACATTTTCGCATTTGCTTAGGAAATCTGAGTGTTCGCCTCATGTCAACTGATATAATGCTGGCTAAAATGTACTCTTCTTCAGAGGAGTTGAGTCAATGTTACAGTTATATCATAAAACATAATCGAGTGATTTCTCCTCAAACCAAAATTAGTTTCCTGACCTGATATTTTGTGGAGTAAGGTTCTAGGGATTGATTTGAAACTGACAATCTGGCTATTTCTGAATCAAGCACTGTCACCAGGAAACTGCAGGCAATATCATCTTTCCACTCTGTACGTGAGATTTTAAGAATACCTGGTTGTATCGAGTTTCTGACAATAGCAAAACTTCCCCAGGTCACGTTAATTTGGAGGAACTAGTAAAGTCATATTAAGTTTGTCACACTATTTTATACTTTACTAAATACTTTTATCTGAAAAATCGACCAGCTAATATAATAAGATTGTTTTTAGTTTTCGGTTATTGTTGAAAATACCTGCAGTAATGTAGAAGAATCTGCTCAGCCTAATCAATAGCAAAGGTTCATTTTCATTAAGATGGTAACTGTTTATGTAGAAATGGATGCTTCTAACAAATTCTTCAGGCTTGCTCCCCTTATGTTCCCCTGTCCCCTACCTTATTTTTCGAGTTTATTTATTAACCCTTTATATAGCAAACCTCTTCTCAGATACACAAAGGGTCATCTCCAGTTCAGGCCACCCATTTTGGTAGAATTCTTACAGTTTATGAATTGGGCCTGTGATGCCATATCCCATACAATTTGTATAAAACCTCCTTGGTGCTAGGCAGCAAAAAGGCATCTGAAACAGGGGTCCATATATTCTCTGAAAGACTGAAGATGATCAGTTTAACCCTTCAGCCTGCTGTAAGCCTTTTCCAACAACCTTTAAAATAGGTTTTCTCTGTGGTTAAGATAGAAGAGTCCAATTTCTTGGGCAGATGAGCTGAGTCTTAAGAGGCACCCAATTTCTCAGGAAGATAAACTGAGTCTTAAAAGTTGTTTCGTGGCCTCCGAAGGTCACATAAGGAGTATAAAAGCTGGGAACAAGTCCTGGGATCTCTGACTCCCACGTCCCTATTGGGAACACTAGACAATACTGACACCCTCCAGGAACTGAATCCAAAAATCGTAAAAGATAAGTTATTTCCTTATATTGTTCAAAGAGGAAAAAAAGAATAGCTTTCCCACAGAGAACAAACAAATAGTGGACGGGCCCTCTCTCCATCCTATAGAAGTCTATGTGAGAATATTGTTTTCTTATGTGAATTCTTAAAAAGTCTATTTGGATTGCTGCCTAAAAAAGAACATTTCAGAACAGACCTATTTTTTGTCTGAACAATAGAAGTATCGGGCCATAGAACTCTGGAGTTGGAAAAGACTGGCTATCGTAGAGTTCAACACCTTCATTAGATGGCATGGGCATGTTTATAAGTTGTTCATAACAGAGGTAATTAAATAAAATACAAGGGGACTAAATTTATTTACATGAACATTCCAATTATTCTAGGAAAAAAGTGCAAGGATGTGTTATCTAAAGCACATTTATTATTTTACATGAACCTGGCTTCTGTCCTCCCAAGGAGCTAGAGCAAATCTCACTAGTGGTATATTCAATTGCATTGCAAGAAAGTGAAAAAATGCCAATGGACACCCCTCTCCCCGAGAGTAGATTCCATGGGTCCTGGTTTTGTCAATAGCTGAAAGAAGAAATCATCATGATCAAACCCTAGTACAATACAGGAACTAAATAAGAAAAGGGTCAAAAACAGCCATGGTGGGGAATCGGATAACCTATGGAAAGGCTGAGATATACGGTCCAGGTTCAGGTATCAGTTGGTAAGAGCCCTTTTGGAACAGAATCTCTATCTTTTTGGGGGTAAGTTACTTGCTTTCCTGTTCCCTCTCAACCAGTAAATGTGCAGCCATGGAAGCCAGTTTTGAAGAAAATTAAGATCCTTTCTGAAACAGAAAAGCAGTCAGACCAAGAGGGCTTTCTCTCAAGGACACAGCACATTTATGCTGGATGCAACAGAAATGATCGATTCTGCTGGCTTTGAAATTTCTACTTTCCCCCACCTCACCTCTCTTATTTTTTTTATTTCATCTACTATGGATATGAATTGAAAGACTATAAAATGAGTGGCTTTAAAATGATTTAAGCTGTGGATTCATCAAACTCATCATCTAGGCAGAAACAATGGCATAGATAGATGTACAAATAGATGTTTCTAGAAGATATTTTTAAATGAAAAGTTTGTCAACACACGCAAAGCATAATGTTGTTGCCCAGGGGAAACTGATATCTGTGATTAAGTTTTGGAGAATTCTAGAATTTTAGGACTACAAATAAATTTGTGACTCTGCTTATTCAGAATTTTATTTTACAAATAAGAAACCTGAGCTTTAGGTTTTCAGAGATTTGGCCAAGGTCATTTTAGCCAGTAAATAGCTACAAAAGATCCAGACTTCTGGGTTCGTACTATAGTGCTTTTGCTAGCAATTCTGGATAAGCTCACACTGGTCTAAAAAGACAACAGCAGAACAACAAAATATTGCTCTACATTTTTTAAAATGGGATTTTGGAAGTGATAGTGTATAAATTAACCACAGCTGTCTGTGGGTACATATTTAATAGTAGCTAAGAACATATCGTTGATAAGGAAGCTCTTTAACTCTAAAAGGAAGGCAAAATGTAAGGCATCCTATGGGAAATCAAAGATTTAGATAATTCTAAAGATATTATAGACCAGTGGAACAGTGGGAAGCCTGGTGAACTGGTTTCATATCAGGCCTTTACCTCATATATGGTCACAAAAAATGGTGGACTGGTATTTTTGTAGCACAGCTACCTTCTTACTTTGTTTTAAAGCTTTGTTTTCCCTCTTGAAATTCAGTATCAGAGCATGTAGTTTGGCTCTCAATCACCAAGCCTTGGTGGCATTTCAAAAAGGAAAGAGCAAATCTTAGAAGCCTCTGAGGAGGTTTACCACAAACCCAAAGACCCAACGAGAGACACGTTCTGCCATCAACTAAACCCTTCAGCCAGTGGAGGTGGTCATGGGCTCTAGCGACAGTCTATTCGTTTGGACAAACTTTCAATCAATAGGTAGCAGCTTAACGTGCCAGATTTCAAGCATTATATATAGTTTTATTCTTATACCAAAATGTAAAGCTGTTGATGAGAAAATTGCGCATGTGCTGAATGAGGAGCTTAATGTCAGACAACCAGATGTTTTCACTTAGGGCTCTTCCCATCTCTGCCAGCAGGTGGGAGAAGAAAAAAACACAACAATGTTCTTCTAGACTAGGAGTTTCTTGAAACCCAGAGAGTGGGTTTCAATTTTACATCATTGTATCTTTAACATCTACTACAGTGCCTGGCAGTGTTTTTTAATTCATATGTTGGTACTCAAATCAGTTAATTTTTCTATTTCGTTTGATGAAGAAAACAATGAAGACTTGAAATGCTTATGATCCGATAATTTTATTTACCCATAGTATACTAGAAAGACATGAACAACTGGAAATCGCCTTGGATAGTGGTTTGAATTTTTTTTCTTTCAAATTCAACAAATAATCCTGGTCTTATAAAGATGCTATAAAAATATTCTTTATTTGTAAGGGCACATCCCAAATGCAAATCTAGTTTTACATTCTAGAATTTTACAGAAAAATTATTTTGACAGTATCTCGAAACAAAATTTTTAGAGCCTGTTTGTTTTTATAAAATCTCAGCCAAAAAGGCAAGCTTTTAATAACATGCTCACACATAAAACATATCACTGACCTTTTAATTAATAAATCAAATGCTGAGATATAGGGAACTAGTTTTCAAAGCTCAGTTCAATAAGACAGAAGGTTTTCCTTTTATGCACTTAAAATGTTCATTGTCATCATTAAGTCAATGGAGTCTCGGACAAATGCTCAGTTCAAACATTCATGGACAGTGTGAGCACACATTTATATGTCTACGAGCATACAAAATAACAACATATGTAATGTTAGAATGCAATTCAAGTACAAGGACACGTACTCCCATTCCCAGGCACAGGGAATAAAAAAGAAGCCACCCCGTTGGGAAATGAAAGGATTAAGCACAGATTCCAGGGCAGCATCGTTTATCTTGCACAGATATTAGCTTGATGTTCATGTGAAAACATAAAAACTCCATCTGTTCCCCGGGCATACTTAGATTGTTGTTCAGATGGTTTGTTTTAAAGATTAATGTGTAATGGTTACATTAGTTATTTCAACGGAAAAAAAGTGTACAAAATGGAGCGCGGCATCTGGTTTTGCTAAAAGTGTTAAGAGATATTTCAGCAGGTGAGTGTCATACTACTTAAAGGATAAAATAAACAAGGAGTTACAGTCTGCCTCCAGATAGCGAGCCTCCATCAACATAGGAGTGGAAACAAAATTTTAAAAAGACAATAATTCTTTTTTAAATTCTAACGTCATCCCCAGATACACTTAAACTTTTTATTTAGGTAATTTCACCACATTAGAAAATTTTCTTTAACTTGCTCTGCTTTGATAGGGAAACCCTAAACATTTCCGCATATCAAGCTATACATTTAAATTTTCCAATTTGTGCCACTGGAATTAGAGGTAGTTGGGAGAGTATAGGCCTTCATTTTTCTATTAAATGATAATTTGCATCTTCATTGTCATGGTGTCAGACACCAAGTGTATGTGCCGATTATGTTTTAACAAGTATATTTTCAGTAGTAGGCTTAAAAATATGTAATATGAAAACGTTCTCTTCATTCACCAGTTGTTCTGCATTGTTAGTCTCTATATACCTTGACCAAAGAAGGGTGCAACTCAATATGGAAAGTTTCCCTGAAACTTGCTGAAAGACAGGCATGGAATGGGGAGACCCCCCCCCCCCCCGCCCACGGGGCCAGCAGGAGCAATAGCTCGCTAGAAGTCACAGCCAGCACATCCAAGATAGTGAGGTTACTCCAACCATCAGATCAAATCATTATTGGTGCAAGTATTCTTGCATATGTACCTGTCAGAGATGTATGTTCAGGATTTTCCTAATAGTTCCAAAACAAATAATTGAGACAATAGAAAATTTTGTTTTGCAGACATTTCAAAGCAGTTTTTTGTTAAATTTTAGAGTGTAAAAATACACTGCACTTGGCATATGTACTTAAATATAAGGAACATCTTTAAAATAGTTTTTATAACGTCAATATTTTTTTGTTGAATTTGAAACAAAAGAAAATCTCAATCTGCAGTCCCACATTCATCCTGGTTGTCCACAAGATGTCTCATTAGTATAGATTTCATATTCTCTGCTCATCCAAAAGTACTGCGGGCCCTCACTTATTGCTTATTACTTTTTCTGCGCTTGTTCTTATTACTATATTACTTATTTATCCTTGTTCTCGTCGCTTTTTCTAATTCTCACTAGATTAGAAGCAGCAAATTAGAAGGATATTTGATGAGGGAGAATGGGAAAATTTACGCAGGAAACTTAGAAATTAGGTGTTATTCATTTAAATCTATTGGGCTTTATGGTCATATGTATCACCTGAAATGGTATCTTTAATATCAATTTATTACATGCAATAATTTTTCTCTGATACAGCTATACCATTGCAGATAAGTAAGAAAAAGAGCAACTCTACTACTCTTCACAGTCATAATCATCAAATCTTTTTCTATATTGAGAATATAGAAAGGTTTCTTTCTTCCAGTAAGAAATTAAACATTAAATAACAAAACTTTTAAGAAGTGCTCACAGATTTCTTCTGCCTTACTGTCAATGTATCAGGCTTCGGATATCAATATTAAATATACTTAATATTAAAATGTTTTAAATATTTCCTTAATTTGCCATTTTACATGGGAGAAGTTTTCCTTTTAAAAAAATTTACAACAAAGTAATTAATTATAACAGAATTAGAAGAAAAATACATTACAAACAAATTTCCTGGTTTAAGTTCTTCTCATCTATTTGTTCGTATTTAAGTTCTCTTGGGATTTAAGTTCTTTCATCTTTTGAGGCAACCTTCTTTAAAAATTAAGAGCTTAAATTCTGAGGCCAGACTGCCTGGGTTTTAATCCCAGCTTGGCCACTAGTTAGCCACGTGACCTTGGTTAAATTACTTAACCTCTCTATGCCTTAGTTTCCACATCTGTAAAACTGGGACAATAATAATATGCATTTCCTAGTATTGTTATGAAGATTAAATGACTCATTAGGTGTAAAGTACTCAGAACAGTGGCCATACATAGTAAGCTCTGTATAAATGTTTGTTATATAAATAAAATAAAAAGCTTAAAGACAATCATTGATTAGATTCCATTTGGACAAAGCCAGATAAATGGCCAGCACTTTGCTTGTCTTAGATTATCATCAAAATGTGATCTTTCTCGTTTTACACTGATTTTTTTCTGTGTGCGTTGACATCCATTTTAACATAATGACATCATTTCATTTCACTTTGGCCTCAGCTGTTAACAGTGCTATTGAACACTTGGTTTGTATTAATTTATCTTTCACATTTTAATATGGCTTTCTCACTGTAGGAAAATCCTCCTGATGTACAAACCTATTTTATTTCTAGAAAACTCAGTCTCGGAGATAAATGATTATTTCTAAGAATGCTCATAAAAATTACAAGCTCAATTACAGCTCATCTGGCATTTAAATTTTTTTTTCTTTTGCTTAATTACAGGATTTGTTTTGATCTGGGTTTGAGCTCATAATAATATTCAGAATACAATATACTTTCTCTGGTCCTCTACTAGGAAAAGGTCTTCAAAAACTACATTACTTAGGAACTGGGGTATAGTAATGATATAACCATGTGTCTGTACAAACTTCCATCTTAAAAACTGTGCCTAATTTACTTTGATCCTAAGTTGTAATTTGCTACATCTTAATAATTGAGATACAACATTTGAGGAATTAAGGTATAAGACACCAGAAAAATAGAATCCTTAGCTATCCATTGTGACTGGTAGGCTAAGAATACATCAGGTAATCTTGAGAAGCCCAAACACTTGATATGCATATGCCAAATTCAGACTTTCAGCTGAATAAAGTGAATACCAATATTGGTATTTAGAACCGGGTCCTTTTCAAAGAAGCCTTGGTACACACCTTTGACCCTTAACTGGGGTGCTCAAACATTGCCTGTGATGATGACTCCCAGTGAAGGCTCTGTGCTGTGCTTGGCTGCATTTCTATCTGAGTGCCAACAGCAAGATAAATGAAAGACTGGTTCACTGGAGTACTGGTGGTTTGGGGGCTATTGATTTTTGGTCCATTCTCTTTAAAAGTGAGATCTAAAAAGTTGACAGAGGGTCATTAATTTCATCATATACTTGTCGTCTCATCCATAACCAATCCAGGGTCTGAGTGTGCTTGTCACTCTGTGTTTGCACTTTATTTGTTTAGGGTTTTCTTGGTGATTCCACTTTTTTTTTTTTTTTTTTTTTTTTTTTTTTGGCCATTCACTTCAGCCCCTTTAAGTAAAAAAGGAAAAAAAAAAAAAGACATGCTGGTTTGTAAATCTTTCCTGAAATTGATTTGGGGATGGGAAAAATTATAGATATGGATATATAGAGAAGAAACTCAGATAATAGGAAATATTTAAAAGGTTCGCAAAAGTCTCTGCCAGCTGCCTTCTAACCTTGATTTTAAAAAAGAAAAACACATAAGATTCATCAATCCTAATTATTCCATTAGCCTCCAATTGAATAAACACATAGGTGAACTGGCAGTCTTGTTTTAATGACATTTTAAAATTCAAGTTGACAACATTCTTTGAAGAAAAGCTTGTGAGTTCTTAACAAATGCTTTTGAAATGTATAAAAATAATTGATAGTAATGATCATTAATTGAGTTTCTTTGGCTGAATAGGTCTACCAATCCTTTAGAAAACATCAAATTGAGTTTTAAGATATCATGAAAACATCTTACTATTGCTGATTTTATTGTGTTATGGCAGGTTTATTTTTTGTTTGTTTTTTAACAGGGTAAGGAGAGTTTGGCAGCCTCCATAATTATTATTGAAATAACCATCAAATAAAATCTTTAAGCCTGGCTGAATATTCAATGAACTGTGTAAATCTGGAGTGCACAAACAATAGCACAGGGCATAAATCTGGAGAAATAAACAGGAATTTTTAGATAATTCTGCAGCAGCCATCCAAGACAGTGATGTCCTACTTGACTTGGGACATAGTTCATTCTACAGTATCTGTTCTGAAACCCAATGCAAGGCTGCAAGTGAGGAAAGCAAAGGAAAATATGACTAAGGTCATGGGCCAAGGCAAGGAAATCCAGTATTAATAATATCACAAACTGCCAGTAAATCTCTATTTTATAGGTGAAGAAATACATTTCTACTTTAAAGTGTGTTTTTATATACCCTTGAGTGCCCAACTAGTTAAACTACCAAGGGAGCTCTACATGATTTAGAAGTTAATCCTTCAAATGGCTAACAATTGAATGCCTCAGCTGTTTGTAGTTTCCTACTGCTGGCTAATTTCATTTTTGTTTCATATGTTCAGTGGTAAGCTTTCATTGTTCGCTGACACTGAGGTTGTAAGTCTAGTTAATTTCGTTAAAATGAGACTGGGAATGTTCGGTTTTCTGCCCCCTTCAACCAGACTTAGGAGAGCTTGGAGAGTACACCCCACAAAAAAACTCAATGGGGAAGAAAATCCAGATTTTTAAACCATGGAGTAGGGATGAAAGTAAACATATTTAAATGTGTTAAGGTATCCGAGATCTGAAAATATTTGATGTTTTGCATTATCTCAGACTCTAAGGTTGCTTTTTCCAGCCAACTCACTTCCCCTCTTTTTATTTCAAGTGACTTTCCCTCAAAGCCATTGCTCAAAACTGTAGGAGATGACAAACCCAAGAGCCTTCATGTGCTTCTTGCTACCAAACTCGCTGAATTTTTTTTTTTTGCACCTACCTATTACTAATGACTATCAAAAGGAGTGAACATCCCCAAGCACTTACTCTCTCCTCACTGTCCCAGGGCCCCCTAGAATTCTCCTCTTAGCTACTCAAAGACACAAGTGTCCTTCCCACATTTCTCCCCATTAGTTCCTTTTCACCAGGTTACTCCTCCTCATCTCTTTGTCTCAACATAGGCATCACTTGCTCAAGGAAACTTTGCTAATTCTTCATATCGAGTCCATTCCAGTAGTCCCATATTCCCTCTCTTGTGCACACAACTACATACTTAATTCTGCACAGCACTAAACGAGATCACAATTAAACAATTATGCAATTAATTTTTTAATGTCTGCCTTTATTATTAGAATGTAAAACTCTGTGTAGTCCAAAGCAATATCTGTCTCAATCAGTTTCCTTTGCTCAGGGCCTATCTCACTTTATACACACAAAATTTTCTTGAATGAATGAATTCATTTCAGCATCAGTTATCTCAACTGAAAAATGGAATAGAAAAAGAATCCTTATTTTTCGATGCTGTGGTTAGAATCAAATGATACAGCAAATACGTGAAAAACACTTTATATGTAACCAAATGTTATAGGCATTATTGTTAATACATAATGGTAGGTAGTAATTGTTGTATACATTTGACATTTGAGAGCAATTTCTTGAAAGGAATCTGTCAAGTGATGACTACTCTAATCTTCCTTCACACAAAAAGAGCCAGCCACCAGCTGGGAATAGTCCCACAGTCTCTCTCCTCTATCTCCATGACTTCTAAGCAGCGAGCCACCTAGAAATATGATTTCAGAGCTTCATAATTCCATCTTAATCATCATCTTTGCTGAATTCAAAAAATATTTGAGAGCAATGTAATGGATGTTAGAATGTAAATTTCTTCTAGGACAAAACAAGGTTTTACCTAGAGGAATATCTATGCTATAGGGGAGATTGACATAGGACTAGGTCGTTATAATTCTAGCCAAATTCTATAACAGGAAGAGCCATAAAGTTCTATCAGATCATAAGACAAAAGCACTGAACTCAAGCTGGAGCCTCAAGAATGTCTTCTGGAGAAGACAGTGACTGAGCTGATTCGTAAAAAATGAACGAGGCTCCCAAGGTAAAGGTAGTAAGAGTGTTCCCAACAAAACAAGCAAGATGAGGAAGACACAAAGGTGTGAAGCATTAGAAAGTCCAGATGGCCAGTTGGATGGGCTTTCAGCAGAAGACCAGGAGACTCTTTACCTACAATATCTTAGTATTCTAGCAGTTGCATAGGGATCTGAATCTGAGATGTGGTTTATCAGCAAAAAGAATTATCAAAATTAGAATTGCAGAAGACCAGAAAAATCATCTATGAGTGATTTAAAATCAAAATCCCTACCTAATACATCGGATCTATTTTAGCATCAGCTAAATGAAGCTGCTTTTAGAAAAGTTTTTCTCTGCAACAATTTTCTTTCTGAAAAACCAATCATGTGGAAGTATGAAAATGTACATTTCAATGCTTAAATAGGTATTTTTCTTCTATGCAGAAGCCTTCCTCTTCTCTCCAGCAATGCCCCTTGCACTCATAAACTCTCTGTATCCACAGAGATACACATTTTTTTCTCTAAAAGTCATTAATTTTTGAGTTTGAAGAATATGAAATAGACAAAGTGGGTAATTTTTCACACTTAGAAGAATTTCCCCATTATGTTTTGACTCCTTTTCTTACACAGCCAAAAAGAGATTAATATAATTTACTTTTTCCATTAATTGGCTTCACAGACTGCCATGGGAGAAGGTAGCCAATCAAGTTAAACAAAACAAGAATCATCCATAGCACTCATTTACCCCCAACTAAGGAGTCATGGTCATCACAGGTTACCCTCTCAACAGCTAGCCTTCCCAAGAGACTAATATGATATTAAAGCTCAGGAGTCAAACCTTACATAAATTGCTGAATTAACCTCTTCTCCAAAAGGCACCCAAAAGCACTAGAGAAAGAGAAGTTTCCCTTTAAATTCAAAAAAGTACCATTAGCCAAGCATATGTGCCAACAACGTAAAAGTCTATGAGGTTACATCACTTGTCAAATCATTCCATTTTGTAGAAGTTTGGAATTGGAACAATTCTAGCTTATTGTGGAGTTCTGTTAACTAGAAGATTGGGGCTTTGGGAAAGACAGTAAATTACAAACAGCACATTTCAGATTCCTCCATTCGCAGTCATACAAAAAGACGGGGGGTGGGATTTTTTTAAATCTTCAAGTCCTATGAGACCACAATTGACTCTAAGGTCTAGGAAGCTCTTAAACATTAGGGAAAATTCCAAAAATTCTAATTGAGTTTTATAGGAGAAAGGGGGGCGGGGGGAGAAGGGAGGCTTTCTGATGACCAGGAAACCAGGATCAGATCATCGGAAGATCTCGTGGCTAGCTATGAATTTCTACCTTTAATAACCCTACCCTTCCTGCTTAAGTTCACTGCTGGCAGACTAACACAAGTGTGGCGTTAGTCACAGTATCACCCATGAAGGGAGGGGTGTGGAGTAAGCTGTGCAGAGGGGGGAGGCAGGAGGGAGGAAAGTGTTATTACACTGGCCCCCTCTCTCCACATAGTATTTGTTCTATTCCTGGTCAGAGAAAAGAAATTCTGAGGTGCCATGAGTCACAGCACTTGATACGGAAGCCCAGTAAGTCCCAAAGGAAAAAATACCTTGAGAATCCCAAAGGTCCTATTGCCAGAGTGTAAGTGACGAGGAATCTGGTGTGTCCATCACTCCAAATAACATGAAACCAAATATCATACTGAGTTGTTCATCAGAGTACGGAACTTACTACCAGAGGAAAATGCTCATTTTAAAAATTTATCGATACATTAAAATAACTAAAGAGGAGCCTCGGTCTTTTTTATTTTTTCATTATAATAAAGCAAGCCTTTAAATGTCCAATATTTTTTAAACCTTTTTTTGTACATTTTTGGTTCAGCTTTTCTAAGTTTGCCTCAGACGTAGAATAGGTCCCTGCTTTAAACTCCAGGTTCCTATTCTGTCCAACTTACACCTAGTAGGCTTTCAATAAATATATTTAAATGGAAGCAGATATACTGTTTAATCAAGTACTAGAGAATATGTAAAACCAAGTAAAACTTCTCGGAAAAAGTCATGATTCTTCAGGTTCATTATTGAGGAATCCAACAAGGAGAAAAGTACTTTCCCAACTGAGCAATACTTATTCTTTCTTACATTTCTAAGCGCCCAGAACTCTGCAGTAAAGCATGCAAGTCCCATACATTAACCACTCCTTTTTTATGTGCCTCTAATTTGTTTTTCCTTTCCTCTCAATTCCGCCTCAAAATACCTGAAGTCACATTTTTATAATCATTTAGGTGTACAAAGCACTTCAGGGTCCCTTTCATTTCTCTCTGCTGTTTCTTTTCCTTTTTCCATTTATACAATTTACTCTGTTTAGTGGTTTTTCTAACTATTCCATTCACGTCCTCTGACTTTCATGGTATACTTTTGTCCATGCCCCTTGGTTGTAGAAATTATGTTTTGTTGTCATGTGTCATAGAATTTATGTTTAAGATCTTCAGCTGTGTAGACTTGGGCTAGACTTCCTGTTGTCTAGAAAAAGAAAAAAATACAACAAAATCCTGCTGTACCTGCATGTGGAAGGGTTGTAATAGTTTTTCTCTCTCCATTCAAGAAATTAGATCACTCAGTTATGCTTATAACATTGTATAAGAAAATAATAATAATAAGCCTTTACATTTATTTTACTAAATTGCTTGATTTATATGGAATCTTACCTTTTTTGTTCAACCAACAAAAATAATATGGTCAAGGTCAATGATAATGACTACTATTATGGTGAGAAACGGAAGTCACATTTTCCAGTATATCAATCAAAATATTTACTGGGCCCCCACTTTGTGAGTGTCTGGTAGCCACCAACACACATAGAGAACAGCCAGATACCTTGCCAACTATCAAAGATTTTAAAACCAGTGTTGAATCATAGGGTAGAATTCATCAAGATTCAACAGTCTGCTGGTTTCCAAAATGAGGTCCACAGCAGTGGTTCTAACCTGCATGAGAATCAGAATAATCTTGATTTTTAAGAAATACAGGCTCTTGGTTTCTACTCCGAGCCTTATGAATAAGAAAGTCTGGAAGTGAACTTGAGAATTTGTATTTTTAAAATTCCCCTGGTAATTAGAATGATCAACTCATCTGTAAGTTGGTGATCTATCTGGTCTTCATTCCAATCCACAGGCTGGCCAAAGCTACAAGAAGAGATATATGAGGTTCCTGGTCACCATTCTCTCCAAATGCTCTAAAGCTGGAAATTCACCAACACAATCTTGTGAGCACTGAGCCATCATTACCTTTCTCTTATCCTACATGTTAAGTGAGGAAAGCAATGTGTTCAGACACCCAGATATTACCAGTTTGGGGTAAAAGGGAATTACAGACTCAGCAAAAGAGGAAGAAGAAAGAATACAAAAAGAAAATTTTATTGACTCTATAAAGGAAGGTTCACAGGGAGAGTGGACACTCTTGTATCTCTCCTTTTTCCCTAAGAGCACACTCTACATCACAGACTGGGTCAGCAGCTGAGATAGAAGTGGGCCAGGCTGGAGACTGCTCATGGACATGTCAAACAAGTCACTTAGTCACCAAGGGCCCCTCACATGCATGAGGTGAATTTCTTTTGTAGTGGCATGTGGAAGGGGGGTGGTTTAAACAGACCTTGTGGAAAGGTCTATATCATAAATAATTTTAAAACAATCATGCACGAAAGATA